>NC_141392.1:24182817-25382817 GCF_034619465.1 Leptosomus discolor
TGTGCGAGTCCTTTTATCCTTCCAAAAGCCCGAGTAAATCAACCGCATGCTTTTCCCTCCGTGCAATCATTTATCTTTAAAATTCCGATGTCACTTTTATAAATCTCCTTCGTCAGAAGAGAAATTTGGCCTCCTAAATTATCGGGAGCATGGAAGTGACGGCGTGGGGGCGGGGGGGGGGGGGGGGGGGGCGCGCGTGCGGAGAGCCGGGCCGAGGGACAGGGTTTTGGGAGGGGGACACGACAGCCCCTGGTGTGGTACCAAATCAGGGTACACCTCATTTCTGTGGTCGGGACCGAGCCTTTCCCGGGCCGCCTCGGTGTCAGGGGAGCGGGCTGCGTCCCTGGGATGCTGGCAGAGAGGGGGAGGATAGGCGGACCTGTGCTACCCCGCATCGGGTTTATACGAAGATACGCTCGCAAACCGGGGCTTTCCCCCCGTTTTACTCCGCTCCGGGGGATAAAACCTGCTCGGGCTGGACCGCGGCCTGGGTCCGGGGAGGGGGCGAGTGCTAATGCTAACGGAGCCGCCGCCCTCTCTCTCCCCAGGGGCTCTGGCTGGCACAGAGGGGTCTGCCTACCCCACCAAAATGGAAGACTGGCCTAGCGTGAACAGGACGGCCTTCCCCCCGGCCCAGGCAGTCAACGGCATCGACAAGGCTGCCATGGACGGAGATATCAAATACCCGCAGGTAACTGCTATCAACGGGCAGGAGGGGACAAGGGGGGCGGCAGGAGGGGACAAGGTGGCGGAGGGCGGTTTCCCCTTGCTCCCATTCCCCCTCCACCCGGACCCCCCACCTCCCCGAGGGGGCAACCCCGACGCCCGGAGCCGAGTGGGTCATTTTGAGCCCCCGTTGTCGTTCGGCGGTGGCCCCCTCCCCGCACAACGATGCTTCCCCGCGTACGCTACATGTCTCATTGTGCCTGTCCCCAGCCCGCCCCAGGGCTCTCCTCGGTGAGCAGCTTCCTCCCGGCCTGCGCCTACCCCCCCTCCAACCAGCATGGCGTCTACGGCGGGCCGGCCGGAGGCTACATCCCCCCGGGCCCCCCCTGGCAACCACAGGGCAGCCCCTTATCCCACCACGGGCCCGGCGTGGCCGTGCACGGCGGCGACCTGGCCACGGCGATGGCGTTCAAGCAGCCAGGGAGAGAAGGTGAGCCGAGGTAGGGGTGACACGACGGTGCGGGGCACCCCCGCAGCGGCGCGGGGGCGCGGCGGGAGCGGCTGCGGACTCCTCCGGGGCATAGGCGCGGGCGGCTCGGCAAGCGGGAAAGGAACGACTCGGTGCAGCTTCCCCCACCTTCAGGCAGGGGCATCTCGCCGAATATTTTAAATATCGAGAATATTTTCCCCCCACCATCCATGGGGGCTCTTGGGCTGCGGGCCGGCGCTAGCCGGCTCAGTCGGGCTAGCAGCTGCGTTCCCCGGGGTTTGCCTTGCCGCTGCCCTCACCTCGGCCAGACCCGGGCCTTTCTGTCCTCCACCTTGTGCCGGGGACTGTGAGCCCCCCCGGAGCCACCCGCCGCAGTATTCGATAGGTCCCTGTCCAGGCCCCCTCCCCGCGCCCAGTCTCAGCCGACACATCGGAATTAAAAACTAATTAAAAATTTTTCCTCGTCATTTGCACTCGTGTGCGCTGAAAATCGCCAGAGAAGCGGGAGGATTTAGGGCGAATCATCTTTTCAACTACCCGACAGGTGGAATTTGCGGGGTGCAGCGGGACGGGGCAGGATCTGCTGCTCCTCTGCACCTCGGAGGCTTTTCCCCAACTCCTCCTGATACTAACAACGATTTAAAAAAAAAAAAATACTAACAGCACCCGTCGTACCGAGGAGCCTTGCATATATTGCAGAAAGGGAAACCTTTCAACTAGGAATTATTTACGTTATAAATCCCCGCCACGGGGAGTATTTAAAGATAAACTCCCTATGCGAATCACATGGGTGTGATTTGAAAGTGTAAGAGGCTGTTAATTGGGGCGTTTCTTTTATCTCCTGCTAATTATTTCGTCTCGTTGATGGAAGCTTTATTTCCTCGATAGGCAGTTTCTTTTTAAAAATCCGACTCATCTGTTCTGGGTATAAAATCCCCGTCTATATCGTTCTTCTTTTTCGTGGTATTAGACTTTCTATTCTTCTTCACAGTTCCAATTAATTTCCCCACTTATTAATACTTTTCTTTATTTTCGTTTTTCTGGATTTTTTTTTTTTTTAATTTATTTTTTAAACGACCGTTTGCCGTTTCTAACTACGGCAACCTGCTGCTAGTTGTAACATCAGCTGTCCCGGGGCTGAGTTATTTCGAGTATCAATGGGTGAAAAGAGATAATTGTAAACCAATTATTTTGGAGGGGGGAAGAGAGAACCAGAGGGCGAGGGAGATGAAGGAAAAGAAAAAGGCAAAGGAAAAAAAGTAAACAGAGAGAGAAAGGAGGAAAGAAAAAAGGAAGGAAGGAAAACGAACGAAGGAGAAAAGATGACCTGCACGTATTTAGTATATTTTTCGATATATTTTAAGTAACTTGGAGCCTGAGTTTTCTTCCTTGCCAGTCTTCAAGCTGTCTCTGACGAAAGGCCCGCAGACTTTCTGCAAATGTCTGTGGGTTTTTGGTTTTGCGTGATTGGATGTCTTTTTGTTTGTTTGTTTTTGTTTTTGTTTCCCTTCAAAAGATTCTTTTCTTCTTAATTTCATTTCGGACCTGTTTTCTGGTTCCACGACTTATCTCGGACAACCCAAATATCGGATTATCAGGCAAAACTCTCCCCCCCGCCCCGAGCAAGGGGGGCTGGAGGAGGAAGGGCTGTCGTCCAGCGCGGGGCGGGCTGGGGAGCTGGCGGCTCCGCACCGCCGCCCGGACCCGCATAGCACGGGGAGAGGGAAGGGACAGAGAGAAGGGAAGAAAGAGAAGGAAAGATTAAAAAAAAAATCCAGCCGGGCAATTTCGCCCTCAAATTCAGACGTTTTCCGATTTACAGCCGTTATTTCCACCGAAAAACCTCTCTGCTTATCCCAATGCCCACAGCAGCCCCGGGACATTTCACGTCCCCTCCCCACATGGACGGTGCGGGGGGATACCCGGGGCCTGGGCCAACCTTGGGTCCCGCACGGTGGTGCCTCCCGGGGCTAGGCTGTGCCTGGGGTGATCTGGGGCTAGGAGAAGCTCAACTGGACTTTACCTACAGCTGGCAGGGTGTGCAGATCCTTTCCTCTTCCCAGCACTGGTAGCACAGTCCTCTGTCAGGGCACCTCAGCCACAGGCTTTAAGAAAGTGCATGTGATGTGTTCTCTGTGTGGCTGGTGGTCTGGGTCACCAGGCAGATCCAGATCCCTGGCAATGGCAGAGGGTGTCTGTCATCACCATTGTCCCTATCACTCAGGGGATGCATCCCCCACCTTTCCTCTCTGTTTCCACCGGAGAGGTCTGATACACAAGGCCTGGCAGCCCCTTTCTGAATGGGCGGCTTTCCTGGGGACAGGCAGGTGGGGGGCCCAAAGGGGGCAGAGGCACTCTTGGGGGGCCATTAGAGGAGGGTTTGTGTGCATGCAGATGTGGGACATGCCTGGTTGCAGTGATGTGCTTGGGGTCCTTCAATCCACTGCCTTGTTGTTGTCTTCCCCCTCACCTTCCCCTCCAACTCTTCTTGCAGTTGTGGACAGAAAACCTGCCAGCCCTGTGGGGAAATCTCCAGACCCTCTAAATACCATCCATGGACTCTCTATCCCAGCCTCCTCTTCCTAGAGCCACAGAGCAGCGGGCTAGAGACAGTGACTCTTGGAATAAGCACCTGCAAACTGTAACCGAAGCCCAAAGTGCCACTGAACTGTACCCAAAGTGCCACCATCTCTGGCAGGTGCCTGTGAGGATGAGCAGACAGCCTGGGTGGTCAGAGGTGGCATCTTCCCATGGCAAATCCCTGCACAGGGGAGCACAGTCGGGGTGTTCAACCATGCTGCCCAGAGGGATGCTTTACCTCCATCGGATTGGAAAGGGGTGACAGAAGAGACACAGTCTTTCTTTTTTTTTTTTTTAATTTGCTTTCAGTTTTTCTTTTTCCTTCCCATGCCTCTGAAGACTGTTGGATGCAGGGCAGCAAATGTCTTCGTCCCCAGCCATTGCTCAGAGCGTCCCCAGCTCTGTCCCAGCCCAAGGGAGCATGTATTGTCTGGGGAGTGGTTTCCGCCTTCCCCATGCTGCAGCCAGACAAGCTGTGCGATGCAGCCCTCTCCGTCCGAACCTTCCAGTGCCTCTGCCCCAGCGTGCAAATGGACAAATGTGCCACAACGTTTTATGATATATTTTTATAATAACAAACCTTAATAAAAAGTGACTACGGTGGGCACATGCTGCTGACCTCCATCCCTTGGGATCTGGCTGAGCACCATCACTTCTTCTGGTCTCCCCCAGACTCAGACAGCATCTGCAGGTTACCTGGGATTGGCAGAGACCTGGTGGGATCTCAGGGGCACTTGGCTGGGAGGAATTGCTCTGTGCTTGCTGGGTATGGATTTATGCACCCACCTGCCCAGGGGCCCCGTGTTGCTGTGAACGTGTCGCAGCCCTGCTCCCCCTGTCTTACTGTGCATGCAGATTTGGGGTTCTCCTGCACCGGTGGGGTGTGTGTGTGTGGGGGGGTTGTGGCCATGCTGGCTGACTCCTGATGCTATGGGGCTACAGGCTGGCTCTGGGACCAAGCAGGGAGGTGGGCAGCCACCTCACCTGGCCATAAGCAAGGAGGGGGACAGCAGCAGGTCTGCTCTTTGCAGCCCATCCACTGGGGTTCGTTATCCCCCTCCTGTTCAGCCGTCTGGGGTGCGTTCAGGATGGGCTCCACTGGGCTTTTGCATTCCCTGGCTCCACCAGCCGCTGCAATTGGCTTCGATCCCTTCATTGTCTGGAGAAGGGGAAGGTCCTACAGCGGGGCAGGGAGGAAATATCCTGGCAGGAGAATACACGCCTGGCTTTTTGCAGAGAGTGTGTCTTTGTGGGAGGGAGGGAGAAGGATGCCAAATTTGACATCCCACCCCAGGAAATTATTTTGCCTTCAACCTCGGGGTGGCAAAGTTCGGTTTTGCCTCTGCTGCTGTAAAGCCTCCAGCTAGAGCTGGTCTTTGCAACGAACTACAAAGCACGGGAGGGAAAGGAGGGAATTTTAAGTAGGCGGGAGTACTGTCTGAGGGCAAGATCTGCCACCAAATTGTCACTGACTACATTTTAAAGGATGCAACGAAGGACGAGTCACCTGAAATGGATGTGCCTTGCCAGGTTTATCCGTTTAAAGCTACATTTAAGTATGTGGCAGAGCTGCTTTGGAAAAGATGACTGACAGCAGCACCCTTAAAGCTGGAATGCAGCACGCATAGCCTTGCTGTCTGCTGCAACACTGCAGCAGCTGGGGAAATGCAACTTCTCCCAGGGAAGAGGGGAGTATGGGGACAGCCCAAGCCCTGCCTCTCTTGGGACTTTGCTAGTCTAGGAGCTCAGGGAAACTCTTCACATCCCCAATGCTGAAACCTTATTTCTTCCGAGCCTGAAGAAACTTTTCTATCCTCTATATAGGGCTTCCAAAAAGCTCTTCCGCTGGGGAGCTGAGAGAAGCCAGTTAACCGTGCTGAGCTCCTGTGCTGCAGAGGGGTCTGGGTAAGTGAGAATGCCTACTGCCATGGTGGCAGCCCACTGTAAGATGGCTGAAATAGCCTGAAAATGTCATGCCATGCTCTGTAGGTGGCTGTTCTGTTCCACCAGCCACAACCAGCCCCACAGCACCTTCTAGTTCCTAAAGCCTGGGCCTTGGGGGTGCTTCAGGGCTGGATGCACCCTAAAACCACTGCAGAGATGGGACTGGGGACTGTGATGGATGTCTGGGTAGAGTGACACATGAGTGCTGGGGACAGACAGAGACATAGCACAGAGTCTGTTCCTTTTAATTAGAGTCCTGCTGGGACAGCGTGCGAGTGCCTGAGTTATTCTCTTCCAAGACTGTCATGAACCTGGCAAAACCCCTGAACAACTCGATGCTTAGCATCCTCCACAGCCCCAAGGCAAAGACATCCCTTTGCAAGTGCGTGCTGGGCATAGGCAGCCGGAGGAGTGCTGCATGTGGACAATGCATCACATCCCGAGCCCGAGGACCCAGCCTCGGGACTGAGACTGTTTGGGCTTGGTCTATGTGTGATGGGATGCATCGTGTGATGGGATGCATGGTGTGCCTGGTCCACCAGAGGCTTCTGCAGGAAGCTCGTGGCAGTCGTGCTGCCTGGGTCATCCTGGGGACGCCCCCCTCAAGGCTGAGACCAGTGGGGCTGTGATCCCCTCCATCCCCACAGCCAGACAGCAAGGGCTGTGCAGCTGTGTGATGCCCAGGCAGCCAGCTGGGAGCCAGCTTTGCTGTCCGGCAGCCTCAATCCCTGCCTGTCATGTCTGCACACCTCGGGTGGAATTTGCCACCAGAGGGAGACCCTATTGTTCCAAAAACCCAGAACAACAGCCTGCTGCGGCTGGCGAGTGTATTCCGAGCCACAGCAGAAACCTGCTCCCCAGCCACAGCAGAAACCTGCTCTTCTGCAAGTATTTAGGGCTGAGGTGCCATGGAAAGGTGCCGTGCCAATCTGTGGGATGCTGCTCAAAGGTGGGGAGCAGAGCGAAGCATGCCAGGGAACAGCAGAGTGGCTTTTGTGCAGCCAAGCTTCTGGTTTCTGTTCTTTTCTTGACTGTTTGACCATCAGTAGCCTTTATTAAAAATGAAATTTTAACGATTATGATTAGGGAAGGGACTTTCTCACTAAAAAAAACCCTTGCCATTATAAAAAAAAATATGTTTCAGTCATTGGATTTAACTCAGGTCTTTGAAAGCTGCTAGCTGTCTTCTTTTTCCCTTTCCTTTTCCTTCCTTGCTTTGCTGTGGGAGAGGCGCTTTCACAAGGAAGCCGTGGGTCAGTTACTTGTCCTGATTGATGCTATTGCAGAGCCATTGCTGGATGAGCTCCATTTGTGACCAGCTGCCTGTGCATACACACAGACCTGCAACCAGTCACTTTGAAGCCTGTCCCCCCGTTTCCCTGCCTAGCAGCATTTCTGGTGCAGGCAGAGCAACTGAAAAGCAAAACCCGTTGACCTGTCCCCATGCACACCCGCTGTTGCCTGTTGAGGCAGGTCGAGGACACCCACAGATGGAGGGTTAAGGAGAAAATGCTCTTGGTACCCATGTCTTGCCGGGACCAAGCCCCATGCTCCCCTCCTCACCCTGCTGCAGGAATGCGAGCCTCACAGCACAGGCTACATCTTGGCCGTACAAACAGCGGCACCCAGCTCAGCCCAGCCCAGCTGAGCGGGGTCAACTGGACTTAGTCTGAGTAGATCGAAGCATTTACTAGAGCAGAACAGGGGTCCTGGTGCTGGCCACAAGTGCCGATGGCTCTGATAGCAAAAGGTGTTACTAAGACTACCAGGCACTCCCAGTTAGAAATTTAGCTATTATTTCCAGTTGGAAATGTAATGGACAATAAATTATTTGGGGTGAAATTTGCCACATCAAGTGCTTTACTAAGGCTGACATTTTAGCAGCAGAGAAGAAAAGTATCGTGAAGAGGAAGGAAAATGAGCTGCAGCTGCAGTAGGTCACTCAGTTCTGAGAAAATGAGGAAAAAGACATTGGCTCATGCTGATGATTGCAATAATGAAAATTATTGTCATGGAAGATTTCTTGAAGCTGTGCATGGCTCTCTCCAGTTGGAAGTTCAGGACATTTGGAGTTCAAAACCTGGTCTGAACATCCAAACTTGAGGAGGGGAAAGCCACCCTTGCCCAGCACTCAGCTTTTCCTTCTTGTGTCCAGAGGGAAATCAGGCTGATCCAAATGCAGATGGTGTGAAAGAGGAATGGAGAGGGGCTAGGGGGGACTTACAGGGGATCTGAGGGGTGGAGGGACTGAAAGTTGCTGGGAGGTGGATAATTCACCCCTTGAAACCTCTCCAGGCAGATAGCTAACATGGAATTTTCTTGCCTTCTGCAAGGACTAAGACCTACTGGAGTTGAGAGGATTGCTCTGTAAAAAAGAGAAAGGAAGAAGATGGCATTTTTGAACAGCAAAGGAGGGCTATGATGGCTTGTCTGCAGCAGCTCTGCCTGGCTTCAGGCTGGAAACTAGCCCCTGTGCATGCGCAGGCCAAGTCTCTAGTGAATGAGTGACTCCAACGTGCCTCATGCATGGTAGATGTGCTGGACTTGTTGTATACATGCTGCACCTGCAGCCTGCTGCTGGCCAGCTGCTTCCCGGCTTCCCGAGCCAGCATTGAAGGGTAATTACTCCTCCATTGGCAAATTTGCAGAGTTTGGCCGCAAGACTGCCAGCAGCAAGGTGTATTTTGCTTTTCGATGGAGTCCTGCCTTGAGGCCAGTGGACACATGGAGAATTCCCAGGGGAACTGGGAGAACCCAGTGTCTGCCGCATGCACCTCAGCTAATTTATTCCCTATCACAGAAAAATGCTGGGAGCAAAGCCCCAAAATAAATCCCAAAATAAAATCAGTCTCTTAAGCAGGGTGATGTGAAGTGCTGCTTTGCCTCTCCACAATCTGGACTCACAGCAAATTCCTTTCTGCGCAGGCAGACTGACATAATCCAGAGAAAATTGTTCTTGATTGGAGAGGAACTTTTTGAATTTATCAGAACAAAGCGAGAGGGTGGAAACAATCCACTCTGACACTTTTTCAGCGACAGTTTTGTCAAAATCGATACCATCCCTTGGAACATGTCAATTTTGATGAAATGGCATTTTCTGACAGAAAAAAAATGAGGTTGAAACTGTTTCCATCAGCTCTACCTGCCCCATATATCTTTAGCACTGTTTCTTTCGAGTGCGTGGAGCAGCATGGTGAACATTACAGACCTGCACTTTGTTACTGGAGACTCACTGGTGGACCAAGTATTTATTTTCTTTTTAGCATGTTAAGAATCATAAAGATTTAAAAAAACCTCACTCTGGTTAGAAACAAGCCGTGCCGTGGAAGCGGGACTTGCAGATGTTTGGCATAAGCACAGGCTGTGGTTGCTCTCACAAGGTCTGCCTCCCCATTGCCCAGTGCTTCAAGCTGTCCTCGGGGGTGGTGCAGCGTGTCGAGCACGCCTGGCTCCTGACAAGGTCCCCGTGTGTCTCACCTTGGTCTGGTTTATTTGTCATAAGGAGCAGCTCAGAGCAGGAGCTGGCTGGGGGTGAGGAGATGCCCTCAGAGATCAAGCGATGCTGATATTACTCCAGGAATGAATAGGCCCGCTTCGTCCTGCATAATGCCAGGTGTCCCACGTCAGGGCTGGGGAGCCCAGGTCACCAGCAGCGGGTGACAATCAGACTTTGCTCGCTGTTAAAAGCCAAGAATTGATGGGCTCAAAGATCCAGCTGCCTCCCTGTCCTGGCTCTGACCACAGCAGTTGTGGGTGCTTAGGGAAGGGTATAAAGACTATTCATGCACACATACGTAGATACATATAGATGTACACATACAAATATAGATAGATATACACACATATGCATATACTCCAGACCTGAACCAATATATACATATATGTGTGTGTATATATATACACATACATACACATCTACAAATGCTTGTACATGTACATACATATATATGTGTATGCGTATATGTGTGTGTATATATATATATATATATGTACATATACATACACATATGCAGACAGATCCAGGCTCTGTCTATGCCAGCTTGTGCTAATCCCTGTGTTTGACTCATGCACTGAGGGTCTTCTTATTGCACCAACAGGAAAATACAGATGGTCTTGGAAACTGCCAAAGAAGAGAAACTTTAGACTGATGACATATACTTATTTGCTAGAGCTGTTCTTTTCCAGGTTGTAACCTTTTCTCCTTATGAGAGGCTTTGTTAGGCACCTTCCTTGCAGCAGCCTGTGTTTTTTTCTGTGTGGCTCTGTTAATAATGCACCCCGGAGGGCCACAGACACCTGGCAGAGCAGTGTCATTGGGGGTTATGTTGGCCAAAGACCTGGCCCTAAAACAGTTTGCAGTAAATGCTAGTTACTTTTGAAAACAGCCTACATACAATTTTCATTTGGATTGGTTCAAACGGTTTGGGTTCTTTGTAACTAAATCCTCGCCCTCCTAGAGGAGCATTTGCAGGCGAACACACAAGTATACGTGCCCAGCTCTCACTGGCTCTCAAAAGAAGCTGCAAACCAAACCATCATTTGCGAATTTATAAATCTTCCCACAATTGCTTAAGTCACTTCTGAAAATGGGAATTTGATTCTGAGATCACTCAGGCACTTCGTAACATTTCCTCTTAATAAATAGCCTTTTGGGCACTGAGCTCACTTGGTTTAGGTGAGGGACTGGACCGGACCCAGCCTTTCCCACCAGCAGGTTTCCACCGGTGCTGATTGCTATGGAGACTTTCCCCATAACCCTTCCTTGCCACCCACAGCCCACGGCCAAAGGAGAAAAATTGCAGCTCAGCTCCTCGTTTCACGGCCTGCGATGCCCAATAACTGTCCAAAGCCAAAAGAATTTTCTAGAAGAACCATTGAGAAGGTACTGAGGTTAGGAGCTGCCAGTCTAATGGTTAACTCTTACATTGCCAACACTTTCTGGGGAAGCATCTAGATCTGGTAGATCTCGGGGCAGAGCCTAGGAGCTCCAGAGTAGAAGCTTAGCAGAGTAAATAAAATAATGTGGACACGAAAATTATTGCATCACAGGGAGCCTGCACTCCAGACCTGAACCAAATGAATAAATCAGGTTTTACTCCCTGAGAAACCTGTGTGCCTATAATTTTCATTCTCCTCCACGCAGTTCCCTCTCCCACCCCTTTGATTTGTGAGCTCAGCTAGATTGCAGCCAGACCACAGGTAAAGCCCCACTGGCATGTGTAGCCATGCCTCACAGCCTCTGGAGCTTTCCACTTGTCAGGTTTTCACTTCTTCATCTCCCTGCACAGTAACAGGGCTACAGCAGAGATGTCTCTCACGCCAGGGGCTACCCCAACATATCCCTGCCCTGAGAGTCACCCAGCCTCATTCGAGTTGCCTTAATTAACAGCAAATATATTTGACAGGGGGAGAACCCAAACATGTGAGGTGGTGAAACCTAAACGTGCCTCAGACAAGCATTGCTACAAATGTTGACAGGGACGAGCTCTACACTACCCAAGCTGGGTTACAGCCTGTAAAAACTCACACCTCTGAAACCCAGCCCCTGCTGTTGGGTCCTTCTTCCTTAGGCTGTCCATCTCCTTGGCAGCTCTGATTACTAACCCACCTCCAGTGTGCCTGGGCCAGCTGCTTTCTGCCAGAAAGCTAATGCATTCACATAGCGAGCAGGATCTCTGCCTCACTTCAGGCAATCCACCTTTGGCACCCCAGCTTTAGCATTCCCAAGGTCATAATTTCTGATGGTGGATTTGCCTTGGGCAGATATCTTGGATGGCTTTTCCAATCAAAGTTTTACAGCCCCCCTCAGCTGTTTCTCTAAATGCCACTCTACGAAGTCCTCTGTGGTTTTGCTGCTAGACCGTGACAAGACATACCACCAGTACATACATGTAGAGGCTGGTTGTGAAGCAGCATCTGCTGTCGTGTGCAGTGGATTTAATCTCCCGTTTGTCCCCAGCTACCATTGTTCCAGCCACCCCATGTCTCGGCAGCAGGACCAGGCTCTCCTTTGGAGCTCTGCAGGGCAGCAATACACTGGCTGACACCTTATCACCTCATCTCCTTGGAGCAGCCAAAATCCAGCCTCCTCACCACTCCTGAGCAAGCTCTCAGAAGAGAAAAGAGTTCTGGATGAAAACCTTGTCCCATTGAATGCCAATGGGAATTCTGACATTAGCTTGAGCAAAATCAGAGTTTTCCCAAGAAACAGATGACTGTGGTGCTGCATGTCACCCCGAGGAGAGGTTTCACCTTGTGTTTGCTTACTGAGCTCTGCCCTTCCCTATAGGACAGCTCTAGGGCAGAAATCCCCGGAGCCTGCAGCCCTGCTTATACGGAGAGATGCAGAGTATTGTTCAACCAGATGTGTTACCCAGAGAGTCCCAAAGGTGACCGTGATAATCTTCACAGTTGTAATCCCACTCGTGTAAGCCCCTGCTAACATTGGCATCTAGCACAGCTGCAATATTTATGTTGCCTGCTTGGCATCCAAGAAGCCCACTCTGGCAGTGAGAGGCTTTTATTTCCTGGAAGTGCTGAGAGACGTTTATAATCTGAAGCTTTAGAGGGAAAGCAGCTACTAGCATCAAGAGTTGGTCTGTGGTGTGTGGAGGTCAGCAGTCACCTGGGCTTCAGCCGAGTGCAGCAGCAAATCCACCATGTGCATTAGCCTTTATTGGAATGCTGCGGTTATGGGATCTGAAAGATTTTTGTAGCTTCTCTTTCCTTTGCTGCAGCCCATGCACAGACCGTGTACATGTGTGAGCTCTGTCCCCTGCGGACAACTAGAGAAAACTTGATTTCCTTCCTGGATTCCAGGGTAAAGATATAGTCTGCTCTTTTCTCCATGAGTCCCCCAATATATAAGCCTCAGACCAGGCTGCAGCAGTGAAGTGCTCACAGAGGTAAGCCGGGGCTGCCTTGCCTGGCCAGCTCTCTGAGCAGCGCTGGCAACAACTGCAGTGACTCATGACAAAACACGAATCACTTGCTCCTGAGGATGGAGAATCCTGCAAGGGAACAACCTCGGGGCTGAGGCAGGATTCCTGCAGGAAGGGAGTTGCAAACCTTGCACTCAATAAGAAGGTGTTTTCCAGAAAAAGTGCTGGTTTACAATTTTGCATTTCGTTCTATCTTTCTGACCCCTCTCCTCAAACTGATTGATGCAGGAGAAGAACTGAAGGAGAGCAGCAGTGTCAGAGTTTTGACAAAGGCTCCCCTCAATAATTTGTAGAAAGCTGGTGACGATAAATTGAAGGCAAAAAATTTCCTAAACCCCAAGTATAGTGTTACTCGGCCACCAAGGAGCACTGTGGTTTTTGGTCTCCTTTCAGAAGCATCATGTGTCAATGGATTTTGGAGCAAGCTGGGGAAGGAAGATCAATGACTTGTGCAATGATGGCAAGTCTTCTGTTTCTTGACTTGATACTACAGATATGAATGTAATATTTCCCTTGGGGAAAACATACCTCCTCCCTCCTGCCCCCTATCCTGCAGTATAAATATGAAAGTACTTTTTATCTCAAAGTTATATTAACCTGGCAAAGATGACAAAAGCTTTCACTGAAGCTCTCCCAGAGATAGAACCGTTTTGGCATCAGGTTCTCAGAGAGTGATGTCATCCTGAATTTATATGCCAGAGTTTTCCCTTTCTTCTTCATATTTGTGGCGATGTCAAAGTTTTTCTCTAGAGCAGATCTGTTTTTAATACTTCATATTTACGTTTTTCATTTTGGGGCTGGCTGAAACATCTTTTAGTTTCAACCTTGCAGATGCTTACACGCATGTGAAGCCCTAAACTCTTGAAGAGTTTCTTGAAGAACTGAGGGATTCATAGAAATTACTTCTGAATCTACATAGGCCTTTTTTTTTTTTTTTTTAAACACCAAGATTACAGAAATCCATGTAGCTAGGCAGTGAGGCAGAATCTCTTCTCATGAGCACAAGATCTAATGTCGGGTACTGTAATTGTATCATAAAGAATGTTTCTGACAAAGGTTTAACAGCTTTTCCTTCATGGTTGGGAAAAGCCAAGTCTTGGGATAACAGCAAAAAAGTATTACTTATGTAAAATTCCACATAGTCTTGAGGGGGAGATAAACACCAGGCTCTGTGGTCTCTGTAAGCTAAAAGGCAGGTCTGCTATGAACGTAAGGATGGTTTTGAGCAGGTCAGAAAGCAGCTCCACCTGGACAGTCCTCACAAGCGAGCACATGAGAAGGTTGAAGGATCACCCTGTACATCAGATTACTATTAAATGCCCTTAAGATCTGTGCCGCTCCCTGCCTGCTCTCCCCACCCCCCGCCCCGTAAAGCCAAGGCAGGGCTACGTGGCTGCATGCTACTGCCAAGTGCAGCACGCAGTGGCCGAGCCCTGCCTGCCTTTGTCCTCAGTGATGCTAATTTGGGTCAATCTCAGCCATCGGGCAGCTGGTTTTCATGAATGATGTAAAAAAGGAGATCTCTTGCACACAGAGCTGCGATGGCCAGAAGGTATTTGCATGAGGAAGGGGAGTGATTGATGGGCAGGCTTGGTTTTGTAAGCCTGGGGAAGAGGCCTTAAAATAGTCCTTGCTTACTTCTTATGAGCTGTAATTGCCTCCGCTCTGATTCAGCGTTGTTTTGGTGCCCCTTCTTGCAGGAAAGACCTCCCTTTGCCAAGAAGGAGGTCTGGCCAGCTGACCCCAGCTGCGGTGGCCTTGGCTGGACCTGCCAAAACTTGTGCATTTACATAAAGCCCCAGGGCTGCTCCCGGGATGTACATCACCCAAGGGCCAGCCACGTCCCAGCAGGACTGCAGGGCCATGCACAGGATCTGATTGCGTCCGTGGTACCTGCCGAGAGAGAGCTACAGTTTGCCGTAGCCACCTTCTGATCCTGCTTGACCCTCCAGGAGAAGACAGGAGGCTTGTGGAGATGTGCAGAGTTCATATTCACAGCTCCCTGTGCAGCAAGCAGCTCCTCACATTTCTTGGGCTGCAGTTTCTTCTGGCCCCTGGGCTTGCCCGCAGGAGAAAATCACTGGGCTTACAATAACCAGCGAGAATGAAACAGGGTGGGATCAAGGCCACTGGACAATCTTGGTCGCAGTTGTGTTGTGCCATGAACCCTCATCCCTTTTCTGCAGAAACGCTCCAAAGACAGCAGGGTATTTGTCTTTTTTCTTCTTTGGGTTGGCAAAGACTTATATTTTAGTTAGAAGTACTTGTCAGCATCCTAGCATGGCCCCTAGAGCTGATGACGCAAATATGACAAGAAGCAAGGTCAGATTACAAATGAGGCCACCTCAAAGCCTCTCCTGGAAAACTGAAGGTTTGAAGAAAGAGATTAAATGTGCTGAGAGAGAAAAAAACCTGCTTCATAATCTTCTTGAAAGTGAGAATAAAATACCCTGTGTCGGGAACTCAATCTTCTCCTTGCTTTTGCCAGGAAGGCAGCACATATCCTGCCTGCCTGCATCCTCATGCATGCCTATCACTTTCTGTGGTCACCTGTGGAGTCAACCAGCGACCTCCAAAGCCATAGAGCACAAGTCACATCTCTCAAAGCCAAGTTCTACACCCAGAGTTTGCAGCAAAAGGTCCCATGGCTGCGTGGGCTTGCAAAGGCACTTAGGATTTAGCAATAAGCACATGGTGGCTTCCCAGCCTGGGTCCTGGGCTGGTCTTACAGGATGGCGTAGAGATCACCAGGAAGTCTGAATATGAAGGTAGGAAAATTCTATGCTAACAGTAGCTGCCTGCGCGTTCACGTAGGGGTGGTCTTGCTGTAGGTTTGTGGAATTTCATCTGCCGTTTTACTGCTGGGTTGTTCTCAATTTCTTTCTGTGGTTCTTCGCCCAGGCATTTGTTTTTGCACCACCAACAACTTCCCCATCTCCTTAACATCCCCTTCTGTGCTCCTAGCATGTACACACTGCTGCAAGGAAGGAATGAGCCACCTTTACTGGCCAAAGCTGGACCACCTGGCTCTACTGAGGGCTACCCAAGGAGATTAGCCAAGATGCAGGATAGATGTGGCAGATGGATGGGTCAGGGTTACACACGGGTGTGCATGCACATCTCCGGAGACTGGCAGCAGCACAACAGCCTTGCAGGATGCAGAGTAACTCTGTGCAGATCCTGCCGTGCCAGCTTGGGCAACGCAATCAGGCCAGCCAAGGACAGAAGAGGACAGGGAAGAGTAAACAGGGCGTAATGGAAACAGCCTGGGAGGGCAAACCGCTCTTCCAAGCTCTCATCTGAAAACCACATTCGTGAGGATGACCGTGTGGGAAAAAGCCTTGCATTACAAAGCCATTAGTCACCGTGTGTCTGCAGAACTTTGGTTCCTGCTGCTGAAGCTCCTCAGAGGTGACCTGCAGGCAGTTCACCTGATGGCTTCACCCAGAGGCTGCACAACTGGCTTGAGCTCCTAGGATTCATGATTTCACTGTGAAAGCATGTGTAGGTGTGTTAACCAATATATAGTGAGCCAACTGGCTGTGGCACAGGCGAGGAAAGGGGTGCTGCTCGCCTTTCTGCAGCACTCGAGGAGTGCCTCCATCC
Source organism: Leptosomus discolor (assembly GCF_034619465.1). Classification (NCBI taxonomy): domain Eukaryota; kingdom Metazoa; phylum Chordata; class Aves; order Leptosomiformes; family Leptosomidae; genus Leptosomus; species Leptosomus discolor. The sequence goes on from NC_141392.1 coordinate 24,199,045, forward strand.
CTGGAGACCCACCGGTGCAAGTGAAGTAGCCTGCTCAGCCTTCCCTTCTCTGCAGCAATAACAAAAAAATAAAGGTCCCAGAGCCAAAATTGTCAAATTTCCTCTGACTCCGAGATTGGATTTCATCTCATCGCCAAAGCAATAACAAGACGTCCTCTTTATGAAAAGTTGTCAAGAATCTAATTGTTTTGCAAACACTATAGATACCTCTTCCATTTCAAGGAACAAGTGGGGTTGCTTTTGGTTTTGGAAGAATTGAGTAAGCATGAAGATTTCCAAACTAGCTCAGATACAAAACACTATTGTTATATAGTGCAGTGAAACAGCTGTGGTTTATAAGTACCATTAATGTGAAACTTTAACTTAAAAAAACCCCCAACCCTAAAAAACCTTAAAGGAACAGAAAACATTTCATCCATACTAATGTGAGGTTTTAAACATATAGGCTTTTAAGTGAATTGGCCATAACCACAACAATATTTTGGGTCCGACCAGAGCATATATTGTATGCAGATGTTAATTTGGCATTTGCATGCATATGCAAAGAAAAAAAAAACTTTTCTACATGTTTTTTTCTGGCGTGCATTGCGATCTGGAGTCACTTTAGCTTTACAAACTGATTATAAACACTAATTACCTGAAAACATGCTGTTTGGCTTAATACGTGGTCTGTAGACTTAGGTTCTGCTTTATAAAAATGCAAAATTTAGCCAGCACGTTCACCCCTTTCTCTATATATAGATATATACATTTATAAAAACAGAATGTGCTGATTTGTATAAAACCAGAATTCCTCTGTTAACCCTTCGCTTCAGTTTGCAAGCATCACATGTCAGGTGAGTCTGTAATGTTTTCAGAAGGGGAGGGGTACATGACTCCATGTGCTTTCTCTGGCTGCGGAGATGCCTGCTGCATTGGTCCATGGGTTGACAGCACCAGTGCTCTGCCTGCATGTGGGACACCCATGCTTTAAAGGCTGCTCAGCTCATCAGATGGAGAAAATGCTGAACTCTGTAAATACACCCATTGGTAGTACAGCTAAGGGATTCTAAACGGAGGCACTGAAGTCAGATAAAATAGTTTCCCACCTGATTTTCCAGTGGTGGTTTCAGAGGCAGTTTTTGTGGTGAATTATTCTGAAAAGACAGATTACCCAGGGCAGCAAACTCTGTGTGGGAGAAAGCAGAGCCCTCTGATGGGACTTGACTGGCCCGGTCTCCTGACCATCGGGAGGTTTCAGAGAGAGTGTCCAGCACCAAGTGTCTGCAGCTCTGGGGTGCTGCTTCAGCCATACCAGGAATATGGCTCCGAAACAGGGAGTACTGGGGCTAGACCTTGCCCAAAACACTGTCACCCCCCTTTCTCACTTTCTCTGCTCCTCACTCTGAGGTGGGATGGGGCTCATGATGGCTACTTCTCCAACAGCTCTCTGTTGTCCTGCCAACACCACTTTCAACTGTCCTGAGGACGCAGAGGCAGCAGATGGGATAAAACACTTATTGTTCTGCTCTCCGAAAGGAATAACATTTGTGGAGCACACTGCTGCTTGGGATGGCGGTCTTCGACCTTGGGAAATGTGGAATGAATTAAGCAGTCATAGCCAGTTTCAGGGTAAAATGAAGAAAAATTAAAAGAAGAAACGTTAGGGGAAAAAATGCCTTATTCTTCTAGCTGAATCTTATCTTTGCACTGGCTTTAATACTTAATTAAAGCAAGCCTTATGTTCAGCTGACTATTTAAGGATTTACCTCTGTTGTCTCTTTCCCAAAGAGCGATGAAAAGCCTAACATCTAGAGTCCTCATCCTAGCTTTTGCCATCCAAAACTATTCCCCCTCCAGCAGCTGATAGCTGGTGAGCAGGCGAGCCTATTTGCAGTGTCTTTTAGTTTAAAAGACAGCTATTCTTACATGAAAAAAATTAATAAAATTGCATGGTAATGTGAAAAACTTCATTGGCTTCAGAGAACAACTTGGGGAGCTCTGTTCCCATGCAGTGGGAAGTTTGCTCGGCCGCTGCCTGGGACCTACAAGAGAAAGGAGAAAGGAGTTGGCCATGCCGGGGCTGGCAATGCTGAGCTCACTGTGTAGGAGGCAGCCAGGCTGGTGGCAGGCCAAGGCAAGCCTTTGGAGGTGCCTTTGGAGCACTTTCTAACATGGCCACCCCAGCCCACAGGGGGACAGGAGCTGTACAGTTCTACTGTCAGCTAAGCAGAAGAGATGAAGCTGATGGCTGAAAGTTTTAGGTCTATGCATCCTCCGGTGCCACTTTATTAGTAGAGTTATGCTTTGCAGTTAGGGCTACGGTCTCAAAGGGGAGGGAAAATACAGGTCTCAGCAGGAGAGACTCAGGGCATTGCTCCTGACACCTACCATCAGTGCTCAGCCTCCACATGTTCATTGCAGCCCTGATCCAGGCCTCAGCTGAGTCAGTGGGCGGCTTCCCAGGCGAGCTCAGAGGGCTGTGGAATAAGCACTGCTTAACTCTTCATTTCATCTTCTCCCCATTTGTTCTCTGTGGGTGAGTTCCAGGGGGGCTCAGGCTATCCATGCCTGCAGTAAAAATGAGCTAAGGTGGTCTCTTGTGGCCGAGTGCCCTGGGAAGGGTTTGGAGGTACTAAGAGTGCCTGTCGGGCTCACTTGCCATCACCTTGAAAGCATGAAAGGCATTTTTGGTTGTTTCGAATTTTCGTCTTCCGAGTATTTTTCTTGTTAGTTCATGCTCAGCTTTCATTCATCTGCAGGGAATAGTGCCGCAGTAACATGATACATAGCAAATATCACCATTTAAACAGAACCAATCCATTGTGAATGAAGACTTCTGCGAAGAATGGGAAAATAGAGCTAAAGGGCTGCTAAGTAAACTCTTTTATGTGTGACATTATGCAGGCAATGGTTTTGGAGTGTAAAAGATATTTTTCATTATATCAATGTTATTAATTCCATCAGCTAGAACCGGATTGGTACATGAAATGGCTGTGTGTTTCCCAGGTTAATAAATCTGCATAGGTTTATTGTTCAGAATAAAACCTATTTTCCTCAGCAAATAACCATGATCATTTGGGGTTACAACCATTCCTCAGGAAATGCTTTATAACTAACATTTTTATTGGTATCATAGGAAATTCATATGCCAAATAACATGAGACTATAACTTTTATCTGACTTTAAAACAAAATCTGTTATCTTTTATGGCCAGTTTCATATAGTCCCACTATCAGTTTCCATAAAATTCAACAAGCATTCCTTATTCAGCCTGGAAAATCAATAACAGAGTTGGTTGAAAAGTGAAAATGTCTTTTTTGCAAACATTTTTGAAATTTCTGAGTTGTTTCCATTTGAAAATGTTTGAAACTGGCTGATTCCTGGCAAAGAAATACCCTCTAATGCTCTTGATAATGTTTTCTGTTGTACTTCTTTAAAGCATAAAGGACATACATTTCTAAGGACAACATGAACGTTTTTCACAGTATCATCAACTTTAATAGGTGATTCTGTGTTTGTGAAAGGTTTATTTTCCATGTTAAAACCTCAAATTAAAACCATTTTCGCCAGCAGTCATGTTCCAGACTGAATCCATAAAACCCCACTTAATTATCACATCGGTTCAGTAAATTGGTCCCTATTTGATTAGATGCTGATGGATCAATAGTACTACTGACTATAAAAAGGAGGTGTGATCACCAAGTAGAGAGGTTTTGTGGTGGGCTTCATCCTTTACTTTCCTCTGGTGCAGGTTTCCTGCATTGCTTTGTTGCTTTTTTGGGGTATATTTGCAAAGTAATAATTCCCTTTTGCCTGCTGATTCCATGGCTTCAAGCCGGAGGAGCGGCACCACAAAATGGCAAAATTGACCACCCAGTTTAAAATTTGTAGGTGAGTTGAATTTTCTCCCTATCTTTTCTCTTAAGTCCCCAGCCTTTGGGACAGAGACAGCCTAATATCACATTTCCATGAAGCACCAATCACTACAGAGACCTCAGTCTCATTTGGAGTAATTTACGCAACTGCATTAGACAATCATTCATTAAACCACAACATAAATAAAGTCGTAACAGCCATGGGGAGAGCCGGGGAGCTTATTAAGCCCGTGGAAGGTTCTGCCGGTGACCTCCGTGAAGCCAGGATTTTACCCAGCGGTCTGTTTTTTTAAGTCTTCGGGAGTTTGTCAGGATCGGATACAATGGACAATTAAAAGCAAAGAATTACAAAATTTTAATTTTAAATTGGCAGTGCCGTTGCAGGGCCTATTGCAATCATATTGCCGTGCCTTTACACAGCCGGAGTCTGGGCCAGCGCCTGCTAGAGTGAATGGAGATGTCCCCTCGGGATGCGGGTGAAGGATTTAAGCTTCATGTTTGTTTTTTCAGGCAGCGTTTCAGTAAGTGCTTTATAAAATAAGGCTCTGGGGGAGACACCCACAAACATCCCATCATCAATGAAAAGTCATCTCCGCATTTGAATGGGAGGGCAGCTCCTCTCAAACTGTTGGAGACGCCAGCGATGCTACGGGAGGAGGCTCTCTCCAAAAGGGGTGGGATACTTAGCTGGGGGAGGGGGCAGGGAAGAACCATGTATTGATGGAAATCAGGTTTATTTGTAGGAAAGATTAATACTTAATACAGTTTATCCTCAAAAGGTCACTATAACCTCACGAACATCCTGCAAATCTTCTGACTCATTGTTGAATTGCATCTATTGTAAATGATGTTTTAAATATTTCACAGAAAGTATTATGCCTCTTATATAAAGAGACGAGTTGTTTGGGGTTTTTTTAATTGTAAAAAAACCCCATTTCTTCAGCCAGAAGTATGATTTACAGAGTGAAAAAGTTAAACCCATGATATATGTGAAATAGGTAATTGATAAATCATAAAACGGGTTGAGTAGAAGATGGAAAAATACTTAAGCTGGATGAATTCTACTGAATTAAACCAGGCTATTAAATTGCCTAGCATCCTGCTTAATAAAACTGATACGCTGTTTTATGCTGGACATTTGCAATGGTAGATGGCTTCCTGGAGCAGAATGCATTTAATCTGCTGGAGAACCTGACACGAGGTGAAATTAAAATTGTGATCTAAGGTCTGCAGCCTTTTGTGAAGATAGGTACTGAAATGCTGAACCCTCTGCCTGCAGATAAATGAAGTATCCAAAGCTCAGTGCCTGCTACCAGATGTCTTGGCTGAGCATGGAGCATGGTATATAGGTGATGTTGCCCTTTAGGATAAGTCACAGCACTTTTCGTCCCACCAGTTGCACCTAGACTCTCTTGGACATATGTGAAAATGACCCAGCATTTAAGGCAGAAAAGGAGAGGCTGTTATTTCTGGGGAAATTACACAATGGAGGTCCATCCATGGGAAAAAAAAAGCTGCCTTCATGAAAGCCCAGAAAAAGACTGCTATACTGTAACTGCTCGAGCTGTGACTAGCTGCCCTCTTGACATGAGAGGGAAAACACATGGGTCCCTGGAGCCCCACTGGCTACAGCTGAGCCATCTCAGCTGTGGGCTGGCATGCTCCGAGAACCCAGGCACTGAGGGAGGGACAGACATCAGAGGGAGAGACCTCCGCTCCAGGGAGTGTAAGGCCTAGGAGCAGGGATGTAGAAGGTCAGGAGGCAGGAGGAACTGCAGGACATGTGGCTCCAAGGGGACTTTCTGCAGCTGTGTCCCCCTGCTGACCCCATCTCAAGGTGGGGTGCAGGTAGGATGGGACCCGCAGCAGGGGGACACCTGAATAACCTAGGTGGTGCGGTATGCTCAGGGCAGCTGCGTACGAGGTGGGCTTGGGTTAGATACTGATGGAATAGGTTTTTTGGGCAGCCAAAAAAAAGGTGCCCACCAAACCCAGTTATTCCATGTCAGTATGAGACACAAAGCCTACCGCTGCTGGTGAACCCACCCATCCCATCTATTCATGACTGGTTCTTCTTGGCTCTGCAGTAGTGGCAATCAAGGAAGACTGGGCAGATGCAGTAAGTGAGCAGTGAGCAAGGATGTGATGCTGATGATCACGTTTTGCATCGGGAGCAAATAACTTTGCAGCTAACCAGTCAAAAAGTTGCAACTAACCTCTTACCATCATCTGGGAAATTTGCTGGCGTATCCTAGTCAGTCTGAATTAACATGCCCAGCTGCCTGTGGAAGATGTCCACCCCTTGGCAAAGGGGACAACTGATTTCCAGTTGTATTTACTGGTATAATCTTAGACTGGTATATTATTCATAACTTTTTGCGTAGATTGGTATAAGCATTATAAGTGTTAGTGTAAACTGGTACAATTGTTACCTATTTAAATCCCACTTTGGTGGAAAAGCATTGGTGCACACCCAGAAAAGTGGAGAAATGCTTCATAAAGCTCCCTGAGTGCAGATATTGTCTGGGGAGCAAAATTTCTCTAGCAGGATGGACCATGTGCGTTGGAGTGTAAGATGTGGTACCCACTACACACCAGCCCTGCTTCAAAATCCTGACAGGCATGTAATAAGCATTGGAGCTAATTAAAGGTTTTCTGCCTGTTCTTAGATGATGACCAGAGAGAAGCCGAGTCACAAAGACACTCAGCACCTGGAAGGAGCCAGATATCCCGATAATTTGATAAAAGACCCTTTAAACCAACACCCAGGCAACTTCATGGGAAATGCTAATAGCAACTGTTGGTACAGACACGGCCCTTTGTTATCTCATCAGGATTAAATTACCCCATTCATTCATGCTTGGGAGGACAATGAGCATGGCGGGTAGCCTTCAAGTAATCCTCTGACCCAGCCCTACCTGCAGTGACACCAGAGCAAAGGAGGACATTTAGGAGGGTATCAGTTTTCACAGTAAATTTTCCCATCGGCTGAGAGCTGAGGAATTACACTTCTGCCTGGATGGGGAGCAGAGCAGCCTCACGCATAGCTTCAGCAAGCACCTGAAGGAGCTTCCGAGCCCCCTGCGGTGCCTGGGTAAAGCCAGGGGGCGAGTTGGAGAACCGGCGTCCCGTGGTGCCAGGGTTATCAGCACAAAACTGTTTTGCTGCTCTTTCACTACAAATCCCACGCGGGGCCATAAAATCAAAGCTGGCTGTGTTGTACCAGGTGAGGCTGGAGAGAAGGTGTGTGCTCCCACAGGACTAGCTAGGCTGATGATCACCCATTCCTGCCTGGCTGGACTTTTCTTCTGCATTTGTACAGCAAAAGGGCCTGGCCTGACCCTTAAGTTGGGTTTCTCACACTCTCTCGTCTTGATCTGCCGTGGTAATGCTGAGAGAAAGGGTTAGTTGGACCAGGCACAGGAGATGTGGAAAACGCAAGCTCAGAGCTGTGTGGGATGGCTGCTGGCAGCAGCATTGTGTTTGCTTTCCTCAAAGCAGTCATGACTTTTACTCTTTTTTATCTCAGCTATTGTCTCTCTCCATTGTCCAAACACATTTCTTACCAGCTGGTAGTTTATTAAGTGTGTGCTGTAACACCCAGCTGTATCCCATGCCACTGCAAACCGACTTAAACAAACTCTGCTCGCTCAGGACGGAGCAACCAGCCAACTTGTAATAACTGCAGGCATTGAAGAGGAGAAAACAGCAAAGAGAGGAACCACATTCAGAAATGTGTTTAAGTAGCAAATGCCACCAAAATCTGCACCAACCTTAGCAGACCTTGACTATTCCCTGGACAAAACAGCTGGCAATCTAATGAGAGCAGGGTTTAACAGGGGCATACAGGAGGAATGAGAAGGGATTTGAAGCGGTTTGCAGCTGATGTATTGGCCAAGGTCCTTACTCTAAGAAAAAGAGCCATCTCCTGCATGGTATTAACAGATGCATTTTTATTACATTCAAATAGCTGTTGGTCAGAGAAGGAGGATCTGTAAGTGCCCCTGTCCTGCAGGAAGCATCTGCCCAGCTTGGGCACCTGAGCAGGAGAGCACAGGGTTTCTGGGGGCTTCTCTTGCAACAGGGGAGAAAAGAACAACGCTCAGGCATAATTTGGTTGGTTTTTTGTTTTTTTTTTTTGCCACTGAAAGCGATTTCATTTGAAAATGGAGTTTTAGAAGAAAAGAGAAACTCTTCACACTTTCAGGTCAAATTCAGCTATTGATTTCAACTAGAAAAAAGCATGGATTTTTCTTTTTCTTTTATTTTTTTTTTTTTTTTTAAAATGTCAAAACATTTCATTTTAGACTTGCTAAAACATTTGACATTTCCCAAGCAAAACCTTTAAGCCTTTTGTTTCCAAACGACATTTGTTTATTTCTAAATTGACCTAAATTAAAAGACAAAAGTTAGAACAAAAGAGTTAAATAACTCAGTAAAGCAAAACAAAGTACTTCGGATTTGAATCAAAGATGATGTTTCAAGATGACCCAACATGACATGTTTTGGGTTTTACATTCTTTCCCCAAAAGCTGAGATTCAACATGTGCTATGTTTTTTTTTTGGTCTGGTTTGGCTAGGGAGCCAAAAAATCCATTATCAGCCCAGCTTGATGAGGAGCTCTTCCGCAGACTCCTTGGTGGGGAGAGATGCCTGCTGCTCCTTCCTTGGGATGGGCATGTAGAAGGGCGAGAGGAGTCCTCTTGGCCAATGGGACAACACAGTTGTCCTCATGCTGGGTGGAGAACAAGACTTGTGGCCGCTGGACCCAGCTGCTGAGAACATCTGCCAGCATCTCCAGGCTGATTTCTACAGCTTTAACTGGTTTATAAAGCTTCAAGAGAGGTTCGTGTCCCTGCGCCATTCCAGCATGGCTACTTTTAATATGATGTTTAATGTGAGTTCAAGTCAACTTCACGTCAGCTTGCAGCCCATGACATGGTAGACAGGCATGTGCATCCATCAGCGGCATTACACCATCATTAGCAGAGGTTTGGGTAAATATGCTACCCAAGTATTTGATTACTGGCTCACTTTCATGCTTCGCTTTTGGTCGTTATAGTGTCAAACTTCAAATACTTGCTTTATATTTTTCTGCCCGGGCAGGCAGTTCATTTAATGCCATAAAACAAAAAAGGCCACACTGATGACATATTTCCATTTTTTTTCCTGACACTGATTTTTTTTTGCCTTAGCTGTGCTTGACAAATGAACAGAAATATGGGGATGAAAGAGAAGGACAGAGTGAGGGAGAGATAGAATAGAAAACAATAATAGTTTTAAGTATAACAAATTGAATAAATATCATAAGGAAATAATCAAAACTAATGTCCCTTGTTCCAGATGCTGAAATGTTTTGTAAATCTTATTTGAAGAGAAAGGTATCTTGGCTTTATTTTCCTTCTTTTTGATGCTGTGACTTCCTCAGCTAGGGTTATCATTTGCAGAGATGGATTCTGGGGTGGAAAATCTTGGTGGTTCAGAAAGCCAGGATGCAGTTCCCAGTGCTGTAGCTCTACTTTGGAACGTTATAACGTGTCCCAACCCAGGTGAGCTTCCAGGGTTCACTCTGTAAAAGCCCCTGGAGAGACGGGACCCTGTGCTGTCCCTATTGCATGGGAACACGGCAGCAGCTGCTGCTGGCTGTTTCACTGAAGAAAAAGGGAAGATTTAGCACTTGTCACTGAAAGGCCCCCTTGGAAACACAGATTTGCTCAGGGGGTTTCTCACCTGTTTGTCCTGACCTACCAGGAAACCTTGGGTAGCACATCCCAGGCTGGTGTCTTGAAGAGCATTTGGGGGCGTTACTAGCAGCATTGTCAGCAACAACATGCAGGCTGCAGGGAGCAGCTTGGGCACTCCCTAAGATAAAGCATCCATCCCTGCTGCTGTGGGGGACACCCCTGCTTTCCTCGGCCAGTCCCCCCCAGCAAACCTGCAGCAAGCCTGCTAGAGAGCAGTCGAGAGTGCTAATTGGATTGTATCAAAACTGCATATTTCATAAACATTACATCATTTCCTTGCTGCTTTCAGCAGACTGATTCAACAAATGTTTTCTATTTTACTCCAGGATTCAAACATGAGATGGGCTCAGAACTTGGCAGTAATTTACTTGCAGCTTAAATTTATGACATATACTAACATTTATATTCATTTAAAATGAAAGGCAGAGCTGCACAAACATTTTTCATCCTTTTTTTTTACTATATGTGCTGGTTTTACCTTCTGTAGAAATTATTATATGTCTAGTTATATAGCCAAGGGAAAAAGAGAAAAAAAATAAGTTCTTATACTTCAGGGGAAAATGTGTACAATTAATATCAGTTTACACATCTGTAATAACATAAAATATATACACCCGAGGTTATGTGTCATGACATAAATCATAAAAGGGTCATAAAGAGTTATTTAAGAACCTTGTAACAGATTTTATTAAATAACATTATCAAATATTAAAGCTTTGTGTGAATAAGTGCTGTAGAAGGGCTGCTTAAGCTTCCTTTGCTCAGAGTATAGCTGTAAACAAATTTTCCCGATAAAGACTAGAAAGCCGGATCAGATTTTGGCTAGTTTCAATCGAGAGTGATCACCAGACTCTAGCAGGGCTACTCTGGTTTATCCAATTGGTGGATTAGCCTTTTTGTGCAAAACTCCAGTGGTCTGAAAGAGGGGATGGTAAAGGGATGTTTTTTCCTAAGCAATGTTAAAAGCTCTGGGGTTAAAAAGCAGGAGGACAACACCTCTGCTCACACAGGCACTTTGGAAAGTCCCATCACCTACCAAGAGATGCTACCTTCCAGCATGGTCTTCCCAGCCCCTTGAACCAGGGGCAGATGCTGGGGCTGCTCTCTAAACCTATCCCAGTCCCTAAGGCACCAGACCTGAAAATCAGGGTATTATTTTCACAGCAAAAATTACTGGAAGTGCTCTCAGAGATCCCCACTTTTGCCTAAAGGTTTATTTCCCTCTTTCCTCCCTTTCAGGACTGTACGCTTGGTGTATAATACCTGAGAAATTTGGCTTTCTGAAGTAGAGGGGTAGGAAATACAGCACCAATAAAATTTTATATACTTTCTCTAATATATATATTACAAAAAATAATTTCTCTGCATAATGTCTTTTTCATTGCAAATGTGGAGTACCTGAGACTGCGGTAGGGTATAAAGATTTTATTGGCACACATTTGGGATGGTGCAAGAAAACTCTTTCTCTCTCCTTGTAAAAGTTTTAATAAAATAAAATTATAGAGCATTTAGGAGAAAATTAATATCTAATTTTGCTGAAATACCAGAATACTGCCAACCCTGCTCAGTCCCTCAATAAATGAAGGAGCAAGCGGAGGAGTTAACGAATTTAGCCAGGCCAGCTTCCCAGCCTCCTTGCTGCCTGCAGGGACCAAAACACCAGCCCCATCTCCACCCTCTCATCAGCCACCAGGAAAAGCTGCGACAGGGATGGAGACTGAGACTTGCTAGTGTTGCAAAGCCTGCCTGCCCCTCTCCCCCTTCCCAGGCACCACGCTGGTGGGACCATTCATGTGTCAGCTAGCCAGGGACCAGCACACCGCCAAGTGCTGTGGTCCATGGTTGTCCACCCACCTGCAGGTATCTCTGGCTGCCTGCTTCCTTTTGCAGTCCTCGAGGAAGATCAGCATCTCCCAAGGGTGACTCAAGCTGTGGTAAGATCAGATAACTTGCCCTGTGGAGGCACTTTTCTTTCCCATGCTAGATTGGACCAAATATTTCACTTTGAGATGGCTGCCAAAGCTAGGTGAGATCAGTACGATCATGGGAACTAACAGCTGGAATCTCAGCCACAGGCAGGAAAAGGCAGATGGCTGAGGGGACTTAAAACGTGGCATGAAGCTACCCAGGACAGGAAAAATTTATTGCCATTTTATAAGACACTATTGAGACCTTTTTTAATAGAGAATTCAGGAATTTGGTCATTTATGTGCAAGGAAGCTCAGCTGGAGCTAGAACCAGCACAGAGAAGAGCTCCAAGATACCCTGGAGAAAGGAGAGCCTGTCTTTTAGCAAAGAAATGAAAGCTGAGAGCAGATACAATTCCTGTCAACAACCACATCTCAGGGATGAAGAAGATCCAGTGAGGCTGGTGCTGGCTCCTCCAGGCAGGTGGCTCTCTGCTGGCCGGCAGCTGGAAGAAGGTTCCCAGCCATGCACAGAGACAGTCCTGAAGAAGTTACTCATGCAAGCTGTGGCCATAAAAATATCCACATTTGTGGTTTTTTGGAGGTTATGGAAGGTGTAATACCACGTGGGAGTCTCCATTGCAAAAATGCCATCACCATCCCATGCTCTTATGTGCTACTTGAGACAGCAGAAGTTTGGAGGGTGGGAATACTCTCCCCTGAGTACTGCCCTTTGGTCCTCCACCATCCCACTCCAAACCCCTTCAGCCATGCAAGGCCAGGGAAAAAGCTAGTCCTCTCTGTGTATCCCTCCTGTTTTCAATAAAAATATGTTTTGGTTTGGTAAATATCAGTAATACAGCCATTCATTATATATACACTGAAAATAACTTGCTTGTGTTATTATATCAAAGTCATTAGCCATCGCATTCAATACGCATACTATATTAATTCCATATAAACGAGGGGGTTAGTAAAAGTGGGTGGACTTAAAATAAAGTGGGTTGACTTCGAAGATACTGGTTGCAGATAATACAAGGTTTTTTTGATTAAAATATATAAGAATTTGAATAAGAATGCACTGTTTGGAACACATTTCCATTGGTCTCCAAAAGAATTCCTACTTGCAGATATAAGTGGTTTGAGTTAACAGGAGAAGGATTAAAAAAATACGTTGGTTTGGGCTAATTCTTGTAATTATATATTTTTGGTAAATGTATATTGATTCGTTATAATAGGTCTGATTGGAAAATTACCTGTTTGAGATGGGAAAATAAAAGAGACTGTTGGACAAGAGTTTGAAAAAAATGTTGGGTTTCAGTAGGATGCTTTGCTCTGAATGAAAGTCTATTTCAATAAAAATGTTTGTTCAAAAATTGTGGGTTTTAGAAGGATGGTATTTGATCCGTTAAAACCGTATTGGTTTCATTCTTTATGTTTGCCTTTCGTTGAAATATATTGGTATGAAGCATGAAATAAGCATGTGTCAGGCATTACTTAGAATAAATAAGGAAAAAAAAAAGAAGAATAGCAGAGTAGCAGCAGCTATAATTGTGAAAGCAAACCTAAATAACCCAAAGTGATTTCACGTCACGTGGCCCTTGCACTGGAAAAAGGCAGAGCCGCACGCAGAAGGCAAAGCCCTGGCGTGATGGGCAGGGGGAACCCGGCCTCGTTGTTGGAAAGCCACTGGTGTCATTGGGAGGAGGATCAGGCCCCAGGAATGCAAAGACGGAAAATATCTGCTTTATTAGATCAGCCCATCCAAGGGATTGTTCCGCAGAGACAGGCGGAATTGCTTTGTCTGGCCCAAATTTGCATTATACCAGTGGCAGGGATCCTACCGCTTCCCTTGGAGGACTTTTCCACATTCTAATTGATCTGATTGTTAGGAAATTGTTCATAAAATTAAGAATCTTGGAAGTAAATGAGGGAACCCAGGCAGAACTGCTCCACGCAAAGAGCAATAGCCATATGGAACGAGTTAGGCTGGGGAAGGCAACCGAGCAGTATAAATGAGTTCAAGAGACATTCAGATTTATTTCTGGAGAAGGAAAGGGAACGGGAGTATGATGAAGAAAAACAGGGAGGTGGGTTTAGCAGGCATTTAAAAAAGGAAGGCATGCTTGAAGGGAGGACATTTGCAGATAGAGAACTCAGAGGATGTTTTTCCTGGGACTTCTCGGTTTTATTGATGTTGGGCGCGTGAGAAAATTACGCTCCCTGTTGCACAGAAGGTGACAGAGGTTCCATTTTTTCTCTAAGAAAGTTTTATTTCAGGGAGAATTGAGCCAAAAAAATGGGTTATGCACTTGAGACATTGCTTCTCTCTCAGCCTTAACACATGTTTTGCCGGGGGTGCACACTTAAATCCCTGTAATTTAGAGTTAAGAGCTGTGCACTAAGCCTTTACACTTGAGGAGCGTGACACCTCTGGCCATTCCTGGTGGCTGGGAGAGACAGTTTAGTAGACCACTCCAAAGCCAACTCCTGCAGAAGTCCCTCATGTCTGCTCAGCAAACCCAACCCACTGGACCCACCATCCCAGCTCCGATCAAAGACCATACTCGTAGAAGAAGTAATGTTTATAGCTAGAGATTTAGATGTTTGGAAACCCTGTATTCCACATGGTGGTTCCCTGGAGAGGCAAGCCAAGAGGACAGGCACACAGAGTGACACACCTGGCGGATGCTGTGGCTTGCGGCAGCCGCAGCTTTTCCAGGACACAGGCTCCAGGACTGCACAAGTCACAGTCTGATCTAACTAGCCTGCTCCATTTTCAGGCAACAGGGGGAGAAAGAAGAATGCGGTCCAAGTTGCTCTTGCTGCAGAATATTGCTGCAGCAAAGTCTGTCCACCTTGCAGGCTTCTGCACAGGCAGAGAGCATGGGTGCTTAGTGAAACAGAATGTGCGCACACAGAATGGGAGTTATGCAATTCAAATAACAAGAAAAAGAATGACATTGCACTTACACTGCTAAAATTTCAGCCAAATTAAAAAAATACTAAAAAACATCCAACAACTGTTGCTGCAACCTTTTCCAAGCCTAATGACATAGGCTATGTACAGCTGGGAGCTAACTTAGAGTTATAAACTTGGGTTATAAATAGACCTGCCTGGTAGAAGTAGAGGCATGTCCATAAGGAGTTACCAAACAAATCACTACCATTTTCACCCTCTCTGGCAGGCCTGGAAGAAAGGTGTCACCAAAAAAGAGTGGCAGCTCCATGCTGACAAAGGCTTCCTTTCTCTGCTGTCCATCACCAAAGAAAAGCATTTCTGTCACTTGACCCTGCCACTCACACTAAAAAATTAAAATCTGCCCAGGGAACACACTAAAAATGAGTCCCCCCCTCTGTCTAGAAAATAAATTAGCGTTTGCAAAGAATGGCTTCAGATGGACGAAGCTGGGGCAGAGCTGGCAGGAGCCACTGGCCTCGCTGGAGCTCTGCCCTTTCACATGGGGCTGCGCTTGGCCTGTCAGGCGTGATTAATTCTGCAACTAATGCAAGGCCAAAAATGCACTTTGTCAAACGTTGAGGAAAAGCCCAGGTGGACCAAGCCTGGGTTTCCTGTGCTCTAGCCACTGCTGAAGAAACACTTTTGAGATAGCGAGATCTGAAATTCGGAGTTAGTCTTCGGTAAGCGGGCAGTGAGCCTGGGAAGAAGGAGGAAAGGTCTAAGGCAGGAGGAGAATTAACTCCTTGGCTGGGGTGACAGCTGCAGGATAATTTTGCCATTTAGCTGTATGTCTTGTTTCCATCAGGACAGAAGGGCTTTCCATGGAATCTAATGTTTTACAGAGTCTTTCTATAATACAAAATCACAGAGTGTCCTAACCACGAAGAGAAGGAGCTGCAGAAGCAAAGAGGCACGCTGCTTGAGCTCCACCTTTGTGTTGGTGTTGACCAGAGGGGACAGTGTTGGTCCTGCCCTCCCAGTGGTCACAGGGGCAGCTAGTGGCCAAATGCCAGAAGGCAGCAGCCACCGAGCGAGGGGTGGCTGGGCTTCCAGAAACCAGGACCAGCTCTACCCTTCATCATTCCCAACAGGGCTTAAACCAAATGTTCAGCTGGAAATGTCACCACTTCTTTACATACTCCTCTCTGCTGCTGTTGGCAAGCTGTTAGCCATTTCCAGTAGGAACTGTTCTTGCTGTAATTTAAGGGGGCTTCTCCTCTTTCTGTCCGCCATGGAAAACCTATTCCGTCCCTGCCAGGCAGCCACGGCCCCGCAGGCAGGATGGGTGCCATTCAGCTTCTCAGCTGTGCATCAGCTCCTCCTGCCTGCTGCAGCCCCAGCCTGACTTTGGAGTGATGGACCTCACTCCATATGGGCTTTTAAATGTGTTGAGGATACTGCTGACCCCATACCCCACCAGCCTGCGCCCCTTCTCGTCGCCTGCAATGTCACCTCTGCCTCGTGATTGTCGTTATCCACCGACTTACGCTAACTGAAAAATCATTTCTGCAGACTAGAGGTACAGTTTTTTGCCTTGCACATTCATTAGTCTACCTCAATAGAAGGGTAAGTGTGATAGAAACCTGCATATACATGCCCCAGGCAGATAAGAAATGTGCCTGCCTGCTTTGCCCGTAGTGTTCGTTGTGATGTTGGGAAATTGGTGCCTAGAAATAATCCCTATGTTTGGAGTGATGAGATGAAAGACAAACTCCAAGACAAAACTTGGCTTGCTTTCTGCAGTGATTCCCACAGAGGGGACTTCGGCCCATCCTGAGCCACATGTACCCACTTAGGGGTGGGCACAGGATGAGTTTCATGATCTCATAATATTTTGCTGTGAGGCTGGGAAGGATGAACACTCAGGACCATGTTTTCTAACAGGGAGAAAGGAAAAGACAGCCAAAACTAGCATGCTGAACACTCTTTCAGGATCCTGTGTTTTAGGACTGTTAGGCTGTTCCAGGGTATTTTACTCTCCTACACAAAAATGCAGATGCTATTCAACCTGACCTTATAATCTAGAATGTTTAATGTTCATTCAGATCATCACCAAATTTTAGAGTCTTATGAAGGCTTGTGTTTCATTTCTTCTGATAAAGGGAGCTGAGACCAGACCCCTCCCTTGCACTGCTGCTGGCACTAACTGGAGATTAAGCCGTTTGCTTTCCAGGAGAGGTGGTGCAGAAAAGCACTCGTTTCACAGGGCAGGATCATGTCTTAAAAAACCCATCAGCAATCCCTCTGAAAAAAATCTGGACAGGTTCCACAATACCACACATCCTGTAATTGCTCTTATTGGACTCCAAAACCAAAATGAAACCTGGCACACGCTCTCAACCATCCTTGCTTACATATGAATATTCCATATTTGCACATTTTAAAAGTGCGTTGGTGCTCTGCTCTGATTTTAGGCCCAGATAAGAGTGTGAATAGTGGCTTCACTCGCTGCCTTGTAAGAAATCCCTTACTGACATCAGTGTGACTTTGGAGTCTGCATTTTAAAAATATAAGGAGGATCATTTCAGTCTCTCTGAGGAGGCTGCAAAACTTACTAAATAATATGCTGATGCTGCAGCTTGGTTTAATAGGGTTGAGGTCTAGTTAAGCATTTTTAATGCACATGTTGTAAATAAATAATGGAGGACACTGCTTCTTTAACATAGCAATAATTATTTTAAATTAAACCCTCGTTACAAAGAAATTAACTTTCATCTTGCTGACTCCGTCGCTTATTCTGGAAGAGCTCGATTACACTTCAACGTAGGAATTCTTCCCATTTGGAAAGTGAGGACTGCACTCGTTTGAGATAGGCATGAATTATTGAAAATTCCATCAAAAAGGAAAGCTGAGATGGAGGGCTTTTTGCAAAATGCTACCATCAAAACCTCACAAGTTCATTCCACATGCCATTTGAATTTCCCAAGTTTGTACAGTGAAAAATCTCCCCTGCTACATTCCGGCCAGATTTTTCAGATGTTGCTTCATTGGTCACCAAATTCTGTTGCTTCAACTTAATGAAATGAATATTTCTTGCTTAAAAACACTGTGCTGCCTTGCCTTGTCTGTGAAAGCTGAGAGAGAGTTATGGGGCATATGGGGAAGCTGGAACAGGTACATGAGTGAAGCATCTGCAGAACTGCTGGATCTGGCACACCTCTGCTGTACCTGCTCAGCCCAGATTACCTCCTTAGCCCAGACCAGTGGGAAAACATTTCAAAATTTTATAACTTCAGCATTATTGATAGCAATACCTTGAATCTCATACTTGTAGAGCTAATTTCAAGCTTTGTCAGAGTTTGATTAATTTTTGTGTTTGGTGGTGCTACCTCTGGTTATTTTTGTTGGCCGCTTTTATGGTGGAAATAGATAAAACTGTCTGACCACTACCAAGAACTTACTGCCATTCCTCAGTGTTTCCTATTTCTGCACAGTGCTGACTCTCATTACAAGCCTACTGTAGCTACAACAGAAGTAAAATAACGAAAGCCACAGGATTATCGCATCCGAGGGTCATGGGAAAGCAAACACCCAGTGAACCATCCTTAGATGCAACACGTACATCCAGAAATGTAGGCACTGAGAAGAAAGTCATGCTTACCTGGATGGAGGGAAGACCACCTGATGGTCCAGTCCTCTGCTGTGGTTATCCCTGGGTGGTGCTCAATGGCTTTTCTCTGGAGCGGGGGAGGAACAGTCAATTCAGAGCAGAAATCAGAAGGTATTTCACACTCGTAATAAAACAAAGTTTTTACTGTCCACACCTATAAAAATTCAATCAAATAAATCAAAACACTCTTTATTGAACATTTTGTTAAGTACATTTCCTGGTGCCCCCCATGCCTGTCTTACCTCCCCTGAAGAAAAAAGAAAAGAAAATACATTTTTAAGGATGGAGATCAAATTTGGTTTGATTCTTTTTCGTTTTACAACTGCACTGGAAAAATACAGGTGTTCATCCATCACAAAAGCCTGAAAACCAGCACATGGGGTGAGTCTTTGTGAATTAACGGTGAACAAAAAAACTGGATAACTGCCGATGTCCTCCTCCTGAGGGCTCTTGGAGGAAGACTGCCCTGGATTTGGATACGCCAAGAGGAGCAAGCTGGGAGATACCTGAGATGTGTCAGCATCAGTGCTGCCTGTTTGGTTTTATAACCACCATTTTTTTGACCTAAAGGAGGTGCAAAAAAAATAACATTTCCTCTTTAAAGCTCTCTGAGATATGTTGTGGGATAAGGCACTTCTGTAAAGCAAGGAGATCAGGGAGCTACCCAAGAGACTAAAGAGCACTACTTGCACTTTGAGGACTACAAATTGAGGGATAAATTCAGACATAACATAAGGGGACATGACTGCTTCCACTGAAGGTAAGTCCATGAACTCATAACCTGGCTACTTCTGCTGAGGTCTTGTTAAAAACTCGGCTCTATTGAGACTTCTGACAGTTTTTGCTGTTGACTTAACAGGATTAATAGCCTGGGGATGTCTGAACTGCACGAGAGAAGGGTCAGGAACAAAAGGCTGGGGAACCTCAGTGGACAGGCACTCACCCACAACTGCTGTGTCTCCCACAGTGAGTAGGATTAATGAGAATTGCTTAGAATATATGTATGACAGTGGTCAATACAGGAGACAACTCATGGCAAATCAGCCTCTAAACTCTTTGTCGTGGGTAGTTTAATCATGAGCCTTGCTACTTGATGCCATACTGCTTTCTTGTGGGACGTGATGTTCCCACTGCTGATGTTTCATGTTACTGAGGCGGTGTTTTGGAGAAGAGAAGCAGGGTTTGCGGTTTAGTCCTGCAGAGCTACTAAGCCTTCTCAGTGCAAAACTTCAGAGACCATCCTTTGTAGTGAAAAGCCCCTTCATATGCAGAGGGTGGCCTTCACTGCCTGGCCCAAGCTCTGCTGTCTAAGGGAGAACATCCCTTAAGCCTGAAAGGATCATTTCTGGAGGACCTTTCAGTAGAAGTTAGAATTCCCTTTGGTAGGGATGGAAAGCAGAAAACACCAACCTGGACTTTGAGAGCCCAAGTTTGGCTTTGCGAGGATTCGGTCTTGCAGCGGTGGTGAAAGCACATACTTGGCTGTAGGCATATGAGCCTACCCACCAAAGTCAAAAGTTAAACACAGGCTCAACTGCTTCAGCAGCTTGAGGGCAGGAGGTGTTGGCACATCTGGCAAGACCAAGCCCCGTCTGAGTGCTGGAAGTAAATTTCTGGAGCTGGACACTTATTCCCTCTGCCTCCTTGAAGGATGAAAGCTGCTACGTTAAGCCCAGATCCTTCCTACCCAGCTAGCACTGCAGCTCAGTTTCACCCCATCTCAGTCCCCTGCTGAGCTGCTGGGACCACAGTGTCCATCTTTGCTTCTAAAAGTAGGTTTTACCCACTTTTCACCAGGGTAAGCAGATTTACAGTAAATGGGAGTCGATTTATTCTGTCCTCAGGAGAAGGTGTCACATGGCAATTGATGTGCAGTGCGAGGAAGGGCTGTCTGGTAGGATGGATGTTTTTAATCAAAAGTATATTTAAATAAATACTTAAAAGAAAACCAAGCATTTAAGCACTAAGCCCTTTCAAAAGTATTGCTAATGTTTGCTACAGAACTTACTAATGACTGAGATACAGGAGTAAAAGTGGAATATCATATTATAGTCATGCCATCTCCTGAAAATTAGGCTGCATTAGAGCCACCCATAAAACTTAATTAAGCAGCTGGAACTGTGCACACATTTGCAGAATGGAAAGCCCACCTGATGCGGGACCACACGCTTTACAGCCTCCTTTATAGTCTCACTGGAATAGGCAAAAGTTGGCTCATCTCGTACTTAGGTTTACTGCAACGAGGTCAAATAATTTAGTATTTAAAACACTTTCAGGCTAATTTTAATGAATACAGCTTCCTCTGAAGGTTGCCTGTGATCTCCTTTGAAGGAAAAAAAGAGAAAAAGATAACCTTAATCTTTAAAGTAGTTTGAATTATTTCCTCCCAAGCCTTTCTCTAAACAGATTAAACTCCTATTTGAAATGGAAGTAGATGTTTACTCTTGTAAATAAGCATTTTCTCTTGTATCTAACAGTAAACAGATTAAAGGATTATGCTAAAGACCTTTCAAAATTTTAGTATTGGGGTCTTGAAATCTTAGTGTTTGATATCCAACCCTCACCATAGCTACATGTAGGGTGGAAGGTTATTTTCTCCCATCAAGTACATCCTGAATATGGAGATTTAAAGTCTTCAGTTTTGAAAGACTTCGTTCTGATCTGCCCTGTTGTCACTTCACACGAGCCAGGCAGTATACAGAACCTGGAGCACAAACGAGAATCAGACACGAAGACATTATTTTAAAAAGTCACAGTATGGGAAGAATTTACTTGATTTCTAATAATATATACAATATACAATAAAGCAGACCAACATATTTCATCCCCTGTCAAGAAAGTTTTGTCACTTGGTAATTTGTTTTAATATATTAGTTTCTAAATATAAGAGAAGTCAATCGATGCATTATTAATGTGATGTGTACGTGTATAAATATTCTTTTAACTTCCAGGATGGTGGATATTAATGTTGTGGCATTTGAAAGCACGAGGCATTTGAAGTGCTCCGTCCTGAGGCAGGAGCCGTACTGATTGCACCAAGCCCCATTTATAACTCCTCTGGCTGGGGAATGAAAGGGCTTTGATGTAAAGTGTTGTTTAAATGCTCTTGTGAATGGAAAGTCAGAATTTTTTCCCCAATATTTCTGGCAGTAAATGCCCCCATCGAGTACAAGGGTTGTTTAGTTGTTGAAATAGCAACATTTAAAGAGGGAAATATTGGTCTGAAATGGTCAGAAATTGCACTGAAGAAGGAGTCCAGACATCGGCTCGTTGTTTTACCCTATTATTTTAAGATTTTCACTGTTCCCACTAACTTTTGCTTCCTTTTGAGTAAAGGGAGACTCCAAACAGACTGATTTAGCTCCTGGTTTATGGATTTCCTGCAGCCAAGAGTATTCCAAAAGGTCTGGGACACCCTGCTGTGAAGGGAGGGAGGTGTCACCGTAACATGGTCTTGCTCTTGCCCTGGCTGATGGCTGCTCTGAGAGGCACCACACTGGCTTAGATTGGCAGAACACAATATTTTTACATTAACAACACTGGGGATGTTACGGTATCATCAGATTTATCAGCTGAATGTATGATACTCACTAGTATTACGGATCCAATACTATATTTTCCATATAAAATGCACTGGGATCGCATACTTGTATTTGGTGGAAGTCAAACACAGCTTGGTGCGTTGCACTGTTGCTGTCCCTCATGACGTTCTGATTTTAGCTACCACAAAAAAAAACCAAGCAGAAGAAATATATGTAAGCAAGGCACATCACCAAGCTCACAACTGTACAAAATCAACTGGAAGGTAGGAGACAAAGAAAATTCCGTGTCTGAACAGCAGGTGCTGAACTGGAGGTGCTACAATGAAGCGTTGTACAACTAGTAGCCTAACTGGGGTGCAATGGTTTGAAAGGAGCTGGCTGAAGAGCCACTCCAACTCCTAATGATGATTTCCACCTAGTGCCAGAGCATCACTTCTAGCCAAGGGGAGGAAAGAACAAGGTCAAAAGCAGTAAGTGAACAAGAATAAGCACATTTTCAGTTGAGTGGCAAATCAGGAGATCCATAACAAATGAAACCTCAGGCATATCCCAAATTATTTTGGATTAACAATGAGTGAAAAAAAGCAGTGGCGGGGTTTCCTTGACAAAAAAAAAAAAAAAAAAAAAAAAAAAGAAAAAAGAAAAAAAGAAAAAAAAGGAGAAAAACAATATTCAAGTTTGTATTGAATTAAATGCCTTGTTTCACCCCATATGAAATAAGGTAATTTTGTCTGTTTTTTTTTTTTTTTCCCCATTTTGCATGCTAAAAGCAAACAAGCAACCATACAAAAACATTCACTTTAACTACATTTTCACTCAAAACGTCATTTTGGGATTACAATTCAAGATACCAATAAGTATTTCAAAACATATTCCAAAATATAGCAATCAACCCCACTCCAAACTGACAATACCAATCTGCCTTCCTCATTTTACCCCCCTTGCCACCAGGCTGGGCTGCATCCAGACTGAATTAATGAATAGCTGTGGTCACCTGAAACTTCCAATTTTTTCAACAAATAACCTACTCAGCAAGCGAGTTGTGCCTATCTCAGCTTTGCCAGGATCTGCAGTTAATTCCACTAAAACCTTCAGAATTTCCCTTTATTGGAGAACATGTGTGTGTTTTCCTTTGGCTCCGGAGGCTTTTCCAGCCAGTGAAATCAACAACTCAGCATCACCCCTGGGGATGCTTCTACCTGAGGATGAAGTCAAGCTGCCTCGATTCTTTCCATCCTTCATTAATTTTAGATTAAAAAAAAAAAAAAAAAGATATTTTTCTCAGCTAATACATTAAAATATGGCATATTTATAACACTATACAAAAGAAGGTAAGTAAATGTGCAACAGATTTGATTTGCCATTAAAATTCTCTCCTCTGTTAGCTAAAACTTGATGTTGCTTCGTTTTAAACATGAACCTTTTCCTGGGTGAAATTGGAAAAAGCAGGAATATTTAACAAAATATTTTCTTCTAGTAAGAGCAAACTTTAAATTAATGGTTTAAAATATAAAAAAACCCAAACAAACCAAAAAAGTTTTGCGGTGCACACTACCTGACCTGAAAATAATATGCTTTTAAGTGTAGTTGGAAGCAGTCACTAAAACCATGGGAGACATGATTTTTATTAGAATTTAGATAAAAAGATTTAATGTTTTTTAATCTATGAGACCACTGGAGGTTAAACTCGCCATCTGAAGTTAGTTTGTGTTTTCATATACTTTTTTTTTCCTTAAACAGATCTGCTCATTTAAAAAAAAAAAAAAAAGAAAATAAGCAAAGGTCATCAGAGCCCACTCAATAAAGTATTTGGTTTGCCTTCATCTGGCTTCGAGAAGAGGCCTGTGAAGGAACAGGAGCTGCACTATGTTATAAACATCTTCGTGAGGTTTAGAGGTGGTTTTCCCCCCGCGGATGCAGGCTGGACAGGCTCCGACGACCCTTTTTCAGGGTTTTTTTGGCGAGCTGGCAGTATTTTACTGGGCTGTCAGCCACAGCCCGCCTTATTACAGCAGAGATGAAATGATGGTAACTGGAATTCCTTCATCCATAAATTCCACTTGCCATGGATATTTCCACATTCATTAGGAGGAGAATAAGTAGCAGCCAGGCGGTATCCGCAGAGGCTTTTACTGGCTTTTTGATGAACTGAGGCTGAAGGGGTAAAACACTGGCGAGGCCATATTTTGATGGTTTGATTTCAGGTATTCTACCTCTTCAACCAGGAAACCTTTACCGTGCTATCAAAGAGCACATGATAATTTATTGGCTATATACTTCAGTCGCTTCAGACCTGATTAAAACCCCTGGGCAGGTCAGCATGCTGGGCAATAACGGGGTAAATCAGCAGGGCTCCACGAGCTTCAGCAACGCAGCTCTGATTTATGCTACCTGGGGCTGATATTTCAGTACTGTAGGCTAATATATCAGTACCATGGGATTTAGTATAAAATTTTAGCTTTGCACAGATGCTCTTTGGGCCATGGTCTTGGAGAAAATGATGTGTGTTTTTCTACCTGATTTAATTTCTGCATTTGACTGTGTGGTTCGTCTCCAAGTTACATTTTATTTTTAGTCAGGGCAGGCAAAGGTTTTGAGGTTTGCACATCAGGTGGTGCCAGTCCTGCTGAGCTCTGAGGCTCCTGGTGGCACCAGGGACCTCGGGGCAGGCCAGCAGGTCTCCTCCATGGAGCATCACGCCACTTGTGTTTGATAAATGTGTTCCTCCAAGAAGTTCTGGTGGAGCAACCCCAGGGGTGAAGGACCCTCACATCACCAGGTTGGATAATCTGCAGGTGTCAGGGCAGATCTAGGACCCATGCACGTGTGAGTTTGTGAAGTAACCAGAAAAGAGTGATTTACTGGTGATAAACTGCCAGAAGAAAACATCCAGCTTGCAGAGAAAGATGAGATGAGGGCTTATGTTGAGGGGCATCTCTGCATCCTACAGCTGTGGCTTAGGTCCCAGTTACAGTCCACACAGAGGGGGGAAACTGTCGGGCTAACATCATTCTATTTTTCTATCCACAATGACTGCACACATCTGGTCATTTTAGCTTCTTCCAAGTGCAGAGAGAATTATTGAGTTCCCCCATGAAGTACCATTTTTCACTAGAGTCCAGGCTTTGCAAGAACCACTAAGTACAGAAACACTGGAGAGTGGATTAAAAAATAAAAAGTGACTATTCTCCTGGGTTTTAACCCAATTCCTAACCCAAAGAGTCTCAGATATGTTTGGATGAGTTTCAGAAAAGCATCCCAACTTTTGGACACAGATCCGAACCAGGCTTCAAAAAGGTTTTGAGGTTTGCCCATCGGTCTGTGCACAGCTCTTTGCTGCCCTTGTGCTGCTTCCCCGGGTGCGATAGAGGAGGGCTCTGTCCTTAGCGGAATCCCAAATAAAAAAACAGTAAAGCAAACAAACAGACCCCCACCCCCCCCCCCGAGGGATATGGAGTGCAACCGTAAAAGAAACAGGTACTGGGTTCCAAAACCAGATGGCAAATTTGAAGCATGTCTGAACACGCCAAAATACAGCATGCTACAAAGAGTTCAAACAGAGCATTGCAGATAAAACAAGTACTGATTAAATCACATACTGCCCATATTTCAATCAAAAGTTTGAAATGCACCCATGACTAGGCAACCAGACAGGCTGAAATCAAGTTGAAGATGTGGAATGCAGAAAATCTGGGTATTTCTTTTAACTCTCACAGAATCAAGCTACTCATTGTTAACAAAACAACTGTGTCTCCACCACTTGCTTTAAAAACTCAGCTCAATGCACGCTGCAACATGTGTATAGAAAAAACAGTCTTCCCTTGTGCAACTATTTGCCCTCCGCATCACGAAGATGCTGATTCATGGAGGCTTGGGAGGCTACTGAAAAATAAGCTGGGATATTTGTGGTAAATGGCTATGCTACAAAACCTCTAGTCCTTTACAGCTACCTCTAAAATGGGGAGTTTGAGCTAAATTAGCTTTTTCTGGAGGGGTAAGGGCCTCACCAGCAGTAGGAACTGACAGCAATAAAGGTCAGAAAGCACGGACAGAAGAGACAAGCGCATTCCACTGAACCAAACATGTTTGGCTTAAGCCTGGAAGGAGTCTGGGTAAGGACAATTTCAAATGCTTGCAGCTGGTAGCGCTGCTGGAAGGGGCAAATGTGATGTAAATGCCTTTCATAGAGTGACATTTAGTATATTTGGAGAGTACTTGCTGGAGATAGGGTGTCCCTACAAGGGTAAAGCTAGGTTGACTTATATCAGGGGAGTTGTGGTGGTTTTGCCAAAGCTAATCCATGGCTAATCTAGCTGCTGCCTCCTGAGATCCACCACTATAGCTCCTTCTGGTTACTGAAAGCAGAACTCATTAGCAAAGGTGTAACCCATGGTGGTCTTATGGCAACCTGAAGCATTCGAGCTAATCCAGCCTCTAAATATTCATGAAAAGCAGTTACACTGCTGGACCAGAGCAGCAGATACCATCTCTGATCAGTGGTGGGGGCCATGGCACTGATGACCCCTTCCCATGGTGGTTGCCACCACAGCTGGATGTGCAGACTCTGCCTCTTCAGTGGATTTATCGCTAGACAGCATACCTTTCCATTTCTTAGCCTCTGCGGTCTTGTCTGATGCACAGTTTGAGCTTTTAGCAAACATAACTACACTGTAATTAAATATTAGATACATCGACACAGGTATAAACTATTTCTGTGTGGTATTTAACCTTTCGGACTCAGCAGACCAAATTCCCAGCTCGAAAGCCACACTGCAAGTGAAATGAGAATCTATACAGCTAGGTCTTTGTTTCCTTTTTTTCCTCTCCTTAAATAACATAAAAAGCAATAAAGGAGAATCTGAGACCAGCTCTAATTGCATTTTAAAAAACCACAGCCTAAGTCTTCTGCAGGTATTATGGTGTGTTTTAAGGAGGGTCTCAAAAGGTCATAGCAAGACAGCTTGGTGCACATTCATAGGGACCAACCCCTCCAAGGGTGAGGAGAAAGCACAAAAGGTAATTGGGAAGTAATGGTGCATGCTTTGAGCTGAACGGGTGATGAGGGAGGGGTGGGGAAAGGGAAGGAGGAGAGTTCCACCACCACCAAGATCTTGGATGAGGGAGATGGGAACTGCAGGAATGCAGAGTCATGGGGCTGGGAAAGGGATGCAGGCAGGAAAGCCCGTACTCCTCAAAAACGGAAGGATGCTGCAGTCACTGGGCTGCACGATGGGGATAGCCGGGATGGGAGGGTTAAATCCCTGGATGAGCAAGAAGGGCTGGCTTCAGGGCAGGCAGGGCTTGCAAGGTTGAAAGGTGCCCCATGGAAGCGGTATCCCAACCTCTCCTGAGGACACTGCCCGTGCGGGCTGATTCTGACAACCAATCACATTTTTGAGGTGTGATCTAAACTGTCGTATGTATACGCGTATGCATGCTGTATCACATGTATAATTGGTGTGCAATAATTTGTATCATGAATTGGTACAGTGTTAATATGGTTGCATTTGTTTCCTTCTGGAAACTAAACTAAAAATGATTTAGAGCTAGTATAAGGTACAAATTTTAAAGACTATTTAGGCACACAGGTATAAATTTAAAAATATTTACAGAACTGGTAGTTCAGAATTCCTCTTCAAGTTAACAGAAACGTTAAAGAAAAGCTAAAACCCTCACATTCAAAAAAAAAGCTAATTATTTTTATCGGCACAAAATTGTTCCAAATAACTAACATACAGCAAAACTGAGTAAACCGGCATTCTGATTATACCAGAATCAGCGAGACAAACCAAAAAGCCAGGAAGTTGTACAGAATTATTTTTTTCAAAAAATCCCTGTATATCAAGTGGCTGCAGGGTTTGTGCTGCTGCAGCACCCTGGCTTAGATGGGGAGCCTCGGGGTCCCACAATGTGCTTCCACTTAGTGGCTGCACAGTACATGATGGATGAAACTGGACTCCACATGCTGCTTGGAGAACCACTCGGCTCTATCCTGCCCCATCTCTCTTCCTGCCGGAGACATGCAGGATAGTGAAGGAGCTGCACAATCAGTGCGAATAACAACACAGGGTTAATTAAAACACCTCTTCTCCCAGTCCAGTGTGGGTGGAGGCAGAGAAGATCTCAGGTAAGAGGAACTGCACCTTTAAACGACACATTAGTTTTTCAAGCACATTTTCTGTTAAATGCAAGCAGTTATACACTGCTAAATAAAGTGTTGTGGTTTTTTCCTTAATACCATTCAGTGTGAAAGAGGCAAGACAAAAGAACAACTCACAATAAACTCTTGGACTATCAACAACAGGTTACTACTACTCATTCTAGGTTGCAAAAGGCACCCATCGGTTTTGATATTCCTTTAGATGTTCTGCTAGTTCTTGTCGATAACCAAGACAGTATTTGGCTGATGACAGCATGAAATCTTCAAGGATCATTTAAACTAATTAAAAAAAGAAAAAAGGGAAAGAAATTCAGCCAACAACATCCCAAAACCAAGCAAAACACCAGCAAAATCTAGGCCGCCTCTGAAAGAATTTGATCCCACAAAGCCTTTACGAGACGTGCACTGCCAAGTCTAAACATGTTCAAAATGGTGAGTCAGGACCCAAACATTCATGGAATCAGCTGCAGAGTGAAAGGACTTGAAAGGCTCCTCTTTTCACTCTCCAATGCTTTTTGAGCCTCACCAACCCACAGAAATGATATTGTCGAGTTTTTCTCGGCAGTCACATGGGCAAGAAACACGGTGTTTTTAAAAATGAAAACCAAAAGTCTCATAAGGTCCCAAGCTTCCAGGAAATTGAGCTTTCATAAACACACCATGACCTGGCGGGCCCTTTTACTCCTGTTGCTCTTGCCTTAAAAATAGACAGAGGATCTCTAGACTCATGCGAAATACACATTTTTAACCTGCCCTTCAGCAGTCGCAACAACATTTTCTAGTCTCACCTTCACAACCGTGCCCCACCAGCTGTCACGATCAATCCCTACCTACAGCAATACGGTGTAAAACTGCCAGACCCAGCAGGCAGAGATGATCTTATAGAGCTGATCATATCAATGACATCCAAGTGAGCAAATGAATTCCTGAGCTAAGCAAATTGTGCTAAGTTTGCCTGTAAAGTACATGTTGTTGTAGAATGGTTTGGGTTGGAAGGGACCTTAAAGATTATCTAGTCCCAATGCCCCTGCCGTGGGCAAGGACACCTTCCACTAGACCAGGTTACTTCAGTGCCCTTGAGTTATGTATATATTTGAGTTTTCCAGATTCACAGCTGTGTTTCAGGAATTACTACTACACTGGACACGCGTAATCTCACAATGACATCCATAAAGCCTCCATCCTAATTCCCAGGACAAAAAAATTGGATAAATCTGGGGATATTTTGACCTGCAGCAGTTCTACCTGTAACTTCCGTCCACCCATGTGATTAACACCAACCATGGTGCTAACCTGGCTCCAGCTGCTGCAGCGTCCCAGCCTTGTCTCCTCCTGCGAAGAAGGGGAATGAGATGGGTGATGCTGCTGGGACATGTTCCTGGTGATGTGCTATCCTGGTCACACCTTAGCTCTGCAAACACAGTCTGGCCCCAGGGACTGACCCCAGAGCTACACTTCATGGGAGGTAAAGTGGTGGAACTAAACTCACACTAAATTTTCCAAGACCTTAACCAGCCCACATCAGACAAGATCTCCAGTGTTCTGCCTCAAGCTCAGCATGAAGGACAAGAGGATGCTCCAAGCAAGGTGACAAAGGAGAAAGATGAATGTTGAGGCTGCACTGCATGCAGCCCCTCCATATGGACCTAGTCCTCTTGTCCTCTTGGTGCTATGATCAAATGCTGGGCACACCTGCCGTCCTGCTGCTGGCCTTCACAGCCCAATTAGGGCAGCCAGAATGGGGTAAATTTAAAAAATCTCTTAAGATGCTCTTTCTCTTCCAACCAAACTGGCTTTTAAAGAAATTAATGTGCTGCTTTTTTTTTTTTTTTTTTTTTTTAAAGAGGCATTAAGTCCATCTCCTTCCCCTTAAAAATGTACAAAACCTTTCATTTTCCTTCTTTTTTTTTATTTTTCCTATTCTTTAAATGGGAATAAAGGGGGAAAAAAAGCAGAGGGAAACCCCATGAACCAAAAAAATCCAAGCAAAACATGTGGTATATAATGAAATATAAAACCCCATAAAAATGAAACTAAGAAAATGCTTCTTACTTCAGCTGCTTTAAAAAAATCAAGGACAAATTCTAAACGTGTTGAAAAATATTTTTCTTGTTTTAATTTTTCAAGGAAATTGAATTATTTTCCATGTGCATCCAGTTAACCATGTCTGAAACTGGCGAATGCATGCAATATTGTCTTGTCTGCAGATAGGCAGATACCTTCCTTTTTCTCAGGGAAGAACCCTTTTCATTTAATTTTGTTCCTGACAACACATTTTGAAAGGAGGTCATATCCAAGCTTTGGATCATGCTTGAAGGGCATCATTCAGAGGACAGCCAGAAGAACTACTCAAGGGCTTGAGTTAAAAACAGAGGGGGATTCATGGAGCATAATCTGTTTCACTTATCAAAAAGATCAAGAGGCGATTTGATTACAGTGCATAAAATACCTTTGTGAAACAAAAAATACCATGTGCTTAAAGGGTTTGGGTTTGTTGGGGTGTTTTTTTTAATCATGAAGAAAAATGGATAAAAAGAAGTAACAGCTGAAGGCTAAATCCAGGCAAACCTGAACGTGAAAGAAAGCACATGCAGACTGACCATATGAACGGCTGGCTGGAGTGTTGGACCTTACAGCTTTTGAAGTTGTGATACCAAGTGTGATTAAACCAGGTCTTCCAAAATGTCATCTAAATGCAGGATATTAGGTTTTTTCTTTCATTTTTTTAATATATTTTTTTCTTCGGGAGTAACTGAGGGGGAAATTCAATGGGTTAGGTTATACTGGAGAAAAGCCTAGAAAATTTAATGATCCCTTCTAGCCTGAAAAATCTATGAATCTATTTAAAATGTGATTCCCCATTTGATTTAAATAAATCCCATTTACAGTACAGTTCAAAAATATGCTGGCCTTTGGTAACTCATCATGCTGCCAACTCCTAAACTCACCTGCCCTAACGTGTCTTTACTATTTGGCAAAATGTTTTTCTTCGCTGGGCTTGCCTATATATTTGTTTCCAGAAGAGCTTGACAAAGCTTTCTCATTGTATTTCAAAAAGAAAAATGTTCTCCCTACATCTGGAAATACTAAAAAAGTGCTTTCTTACAGTATTTTTTTTTACTACGTATGGACAAGGTCCTGACCCTTATTATTGGAGCTCGAATCCAGATGGGAGGCTGTACGGTTCTAATCATTGGAGGGGATTCCCTTTTGAAGCCACGTATATCTTTGGAGACATTCGGGCTTTCAAGAAGTTATCGTTTGTGGGAGGTCTGTTGGGAAGGTTTTAAATAGTTTGGGAACTTCCTTCTTTCCAAGGGAGACCGAGCGCACATACGTGTGTGCCTGGAGCATAAGGATTCCCCAAGTGACATACCCACATGCCCATATATGCACCCATTTTTTCTTAAAGAAAATAATTCCTCTTATTTTAATATGTTCTTCTCCCAAACTGATATTTTCTTCCTCTAGCTATTCAGAAACACAGCACTGCATTAAATAAATACAAGTTACGATACCAGCAGTAATCCAAAACCAGAAGCAACAATTGGGGAGAATATAGCTGAAGTTTGTCAAGATGATTTTGATGGAGTGTTTTCCATTAGTGACTGCCATTTTGTTAAAAATTGAAACTTTTTAGGAGTCCAGTCTGCCTTTGAAATGTTTCTTATAAAACACTGAAACAAAGTGGGTGTATTGGAGCAGGATGCCTTGATGGTCTCTTTGGAAACCATTTGGAAATATCTAAATAAAAATTAAGCCAATATCAAAAATTAAAACATTCACTTTTTGCCTAAACAACGCTATAGCTGATCCAAGATAATATTTACACTGTTGTTTGGGGGTGGGGGTGGGGTGTGGGGGGAAGGCGGGGCAGGGCAGGGGGAAAACACATAATCTGCTGTTTTCTGATTGAGCATGAAAACAGCATGTGAAAAGCAAGAATTTCTTCTGGAGCGGAAATCCAAGTTCCGGCTGCTCCCAAGTGCAGCAGTGCTGTTAGGATGGAGATGCAGTTAGAAATACTTTTGCCATGTGCGATGCACATGGATCCATTTTGCAGCTGATTATAGCCCATGCAGCGTTTAAGGCTCCAACAGTAAAAAGAATGAAAAAGGAAACTTTCAAATCCACATAATTATACTTAAAATACAGCACTGTCCACTTTTCACATGGACTGAAGACAAAAGAGTCTAAAATTTTAAGAGCTCACAAATAAAATACGATACAGCTTGGAGAACTGTTAGAATTACACAGACTATTTTAATTGCCCCTACCAAAAATAAAATCTCCAAGACTCCTCTGCGCTGGCTGTGCTCCAGCTTGGCCAAACTCCTGTCTCTGGCTGGGCTTGCACACTGCATCATTACCCCAGCAGCCTGAATGACCCAACCAAGTACCATTTTTTTTTT
Organism: Leptosomus discolor; assembly: GCF_034619465.1. Taxonomy (NCBI): domain Eukaryota; kingdom Metazoa; phylum Chordata; class Aves; order Leptosomiformes; family Leptosomidae; genus Leptosomus; species Leptosomus discolor. The sequence continues at coordinate 24,231,239 of NC_141392.1, forward strand.
AAGGCCATTACTCCAGTTCAAGATTTTTTGCAGAAATTTGGGAGGGGAAGCATCTGGTAGAGTGGCAGGTCTGCAGAAGAACCAAAAGCAAGACCTGATGTAGCCTAGGTGGAATATACCTTACTATTGCTTAAAAACAAAGCAAAACAGACAACAAGAAAACCCACAAAAAATTGGTGATCACATTCACGTCCATCTCTAGGAACATTGACAAGACGTGTGGCTCTGCTCAAGACCGGAGCAGTCTGAGGTGTAGTACTGCATTCAGCTTGGAGTCCACAGCTCAGGAAAGATGGAGACTGACTGCAGAGGAACCAGAGGAGAATAGCCCATAAAACCCTGATCTGCTCAATGGAAGAAATGAACATGGTGTCTTTCAGAACAGCTTGAGCATGACCATGGTAATAAACCTTCAGAGATATGAATGGCAGATGCAGACAGGAAGACAACCATCCATTTTTAGGTCCACAGCTGACAGGACAATGAATCGCCGCAAAGGCTGCAGGCTAAGGATGAAGAAGCAATGGAAGATGTGGGCTGCGGAAGGTGGTGAGCCTCCACCATGTAATGAGGAGGAGATGGGACTGGGAAAAGCAGCAGGCTGTTGGGAACAGCCAGAAGGAATCCAGCCTGCAGAGACAAGGGGCTATGACCCCAGTAAACCCCACCAGCTCTCTTCTTAGGGTCCTAATTCACTGAAATAACCACTAAATCTTTGCTCCAGATCATGGCTGATTTAACCTGACATCCTAAATCCAGGAATTGCTCATCCTGTGCGAGCATCCCAACCATCCCAGTTCACAAATCCCACAGCCTGGGTTTTAGTCATAACTAAATTTCCAAGAGGCCACAAATCCCAAGACCAGGTCAGAGGCTGATACCACAGCCAAGTGCTCTTACAGGGCACAAGAAACTAAAATTCGCTGCTTTGTCCCAAGAAATAAAGTCGTCAGCCAGTTGTACAAGCAAATGTCCCTGAGCCATTAAGGAGAACTGTACAGCTTTGCCTGAATAGAGACAAAATAATACGCTGAGGTGCTTCAGCAACTGTACGGGCAGCAAGAGGAATTATTTTATGCCAAAGTCACAGTGCAGATTCACCTTACCAGGCACTTTTCTCAGGCTGAACCAGGGAATATTTCATGTTTCAATGGCTCAGAGCAAAACAAAAACAAACAAACAAAAAAAGGGGTGTGTGTGCAAGAGATTTCAAACATTTCAATGCCCGTATACATCCCCTCTACCAATTTCCTAAATTCAAACCAGCTGAATCTAATTTTTTTTTTTCCCCATGGAAAAATGTTCTTACCCGGCCAAGACTATATGTGCCAATTTTCAGCTCGGAAGGAATTTTTGGATGCTGGAGAAAGAGGACGGCAGTTGAAGATTTATAGTAGAAGTGCCATCTCAGATGTATGTAAGCCAGGCTGGCAGAGCGCTGCAACCCAAGTGGGCTTCTTGCTGCAACCACAATTGAAACCGGCTTTGGAGGGTCTGCCACATGTCTGAGAAAGAGAAAGGGGGCTCTCAGGTTTCGGGATGGCCCTCTTTAGGGAGGTATACAGACCGGTGCAGAGCTGGAGGCACATGTGCTATCTCATGGTCTTCAAGCACACCCTCTCAGACCCCACTGGGAACAACCTTAACATCATGGTTCAGCTCTTGGCTGATGTGAGACCCGAGATGAATTCATTCCTAGGGGGTTGGTGGGTTTTTTGAGCTGCGATACATATGGCCACTTGTTGCTAATTCTTTACGTCGGTTATAGAGGTAATTTCCTCATTTGCTGTTTTCCTTGGAATGTGAAATGCATAGCTGACTCCCCATTTTGGGATGCGTTTATCAGCTGTTTCCCTGAAGGGTTCTGGATATTCTCCAACAGTTCCCACCTGTGCCAGTGGGTAATGCTATTCAAGATGCCAACGGGAACACTTGACAAGTTTCCTATTGTCTATCCCAAATTAACAAGTCACTGTCTGTCCCATGATCTTTGGCAGCAAGAAAGGAGTACAGCCTGCTGGGCTGAGCACTGACGTCCTCTGGCCAGGGAGTCCACTGTCATCCATCTATCCAAAAGATTTGAGATGTGTCTTGTGTTGGACATCAGTGCTTTGGAAGTAAAGAATTGTGAACCTGCTGAATCTGCACAGGGAATAGTTTCTGGAGTTACATGTTGGTTTTGTACTTCACTAAAAACCCTAACACTTCATTTTGCATTTGTGGTGGTTTTGTCCTTATACTTCGATGTGGCTCAGTTTTCAAATCAAGAAAGCGAGGCTACTACCACATGCTTGCAAAGGTCCTGTGCTCCGAGAAAGACATGGACCCATCAGAGGGCTGTTTAAGGGCACCAAGAATAATCAGAAGCCTGGAAAACACGGCCCCCGAGGAAGGAAGGAACAAATGGTATTGTTCAGCTTAGAGAAAACCAACATGAGACAGGATAACAGTTAAGTATTAAAGGCTGCTGCAAAATGGAAAGGAAGTAGCTTTTGCATGTCCCTCTGAACAAGAAAAGAAGTCATGGGTTTAAGTTGCAGCAAGGAAGATACGGATTTGATACCCAGTTACCTTCTGTAAGGGTCAGAGAAACTCAGCAAGAACTTGCCTAGGTAGGCAGTGCTATCTCCGTCACTTGTGGCAGGAGAAGACCCTAGATGCAACTGCCAAGAAGGGGCTCAGTATGGCGGGGCCCGCTCTGTGGTGGGGCTGGATGAGAAGACCTCTCCACACCCCTTCCAGTCCTATTTGTCAGGGATGCCATGCCGGGCGTCTCCCCGCACGGGAAGCTAACATTCTGGAATGTTTAGATAACTGCACACCGAAAAAACCCACATTTCTCTGCCTTGGCAGCCATTCACAGACCTAAACACAAACAGCTGGATCCCATTTCTCTGGCCTCAGAAGATGAGAGCGGCAAGGTAGAAAGATTGATTGACATTAAAGTTTAGATTAAATGAGTCATTTAAATTGATAAGGAATCAGCCTGAGTTGAATTAAGTCACTTAAAGCTGATTTAAGTGTGCCCCAGGAATATTTAGCTACCCTGGTTTAAGAACTTGCCTTCAGACCAGTGAGCATCACTGTGTCTGGATGAGAAATTAGATTCATCAAAGTGTGGCTGAGACCTTCAAGCCACAGAACTCTCGGATTTACAAAGATACGAGGAGAGGTCTGCACACAGACAGACAAATTTGTAACCACCCACCCTAAACCCGGTAATTTCAATGAGTTTTAAGGCCATAAGGGACCATTAGAGCATTACAGTAGGACCTTCTGTCTAATGCAGCTGAGAAAGTACATAAACACTAACATGTTAACTAGAGGCTGGAAGAACGTGCGAGAAAAAAAATCCTATTTACTTGCTCAGTTTTTACACTGAGCCTTCACACTGTTGGATGTTGCTCCTGTGGGCCCTTCCACTCCCACCTAAGCCAACTGGATAGCCTAGACAGGCTGTCCCGGGAGGGTGGTAGGAAGTAACAGGGACTGGCTCACACTTCAGACCAACTCCTTGGCTCTGCTTCATTTCCCTGTAGCACCACATCACCCAGACACCACTTGCTACAGTTGGAGAGCAAGTACATTACATTATAATTCTGCTAACCCTCAGAAAAGCAGTCTCTTTTATACAGTGGATCACCAAACCACCAGGATTTTCCCCAAGCCACTAGCAGACAGGGCATATGAAGAAGGTGCAATGCATGGTGTCAGTGCTGGGACTGCAATGTTTTGGTGACACCCAGAGGCAAGGCACTGGGATACCTTTGGACCTCTTATGAGTCCTAGCGAGCTGTCACTCGATCGCTTTGCTCCAAAGGGAAGTCATCCAAGGCTGAAACATTAGGAAAGAGGGGGAGAATCCATCCTTTGCAAAGGATTTAGTTTTTCTGGGAGGGGCTGGTTGGGGTTTTTGTTTGGATTTGTTTGTTTGGTTTTTTTTGCGGGGGGAAATACTCAGGCTTGCCATTGAATCCACAAATTGCTGAACCATGATCTTAGTAGCAGGGTTTTCCCCCCACATCCAATATCCAGAGCCCCCCATGTGCCTCAGACTCCGGGAATCCATTTACATGTACCACTCATTCCCAAACACCTTCTCCTCGTTTCCAGACATTGTCTATGTACAGATTAGCCCTGGGACCATATGTCTGCACATTTCATCGCACCAGCACAGCTGAAAGTAGTCGGTATTTTGTCGGTATTTTGTATGATATACCTTGGGCCATGGAGTTGTATTATGCCAGGGAACATATGTCTGCTGTTTGCTGGAGGCAGTGATAAAATGAAACATGTTACCTGTTATTTACCCTTCAGATCCGTTTCAGACTGCCTGCTGCCACTGGTTTTCATGTTAATTCATCACCATCGAGTGCAATTAGATGTAGAGGAGCAGTATATTAACCTGCACGAGGGCTGGTTGGCTGCAAGCATCCTCTCAGTGTCCGATGCCCAATATTGCTGGTGTGGTAATTTCAGCCCAGGGAATGAACTCAGAGTGAGTTTGGGACACAACGAAAAGACAATGAACTCGGATGTTGGTCGGAAGCAATTAATGTAGCAGTTCATGTATCAATCAACAGAATGGTATGCACATGTGGATTCTTTAATTATGATCCAATTTTAGTTGGAAAAAACCCTCCTCTTAAAAATGAAAAGCAATGCCCTCCTGTTAAAAAGGGCTTAAGCAGAGAGGTCCATGCAACTGCGGAATGCACATTTAAGAGAGACTAATAACGTTTATTTAGGCTATCAGAGTAGGGAAACATACTGTGCCAGAAAATTAAGAGGAAAAAAAGCTCAGGTGAATGTGATGCCAGCTGTGGCATGCAGCAGTTAGCATTTCCAGCGAGTTCCCTTGAAGTGGCATAAAAGTCCAAGCTGGCTCCCAGAGCATGGCTTTGAGAGTAAAAGGAAGGGAGTAAAGAAAGCTAATGGTTAATGATTTATTCTCTGTGTCCTCCTTCACTCAGTTTGCCAAGGGAATGTACCCATTGGTAGGTATCTACCCTTCCTTTTATTGTTCTGTCCCAGTCTCCTCTAGGGAGTGGGACATTTACCCCAACATCGGATAATCTCCCCACACTCAGCCTTGCTTCCTTCTGCCCATGCCTCTGGCCTCCAGAAAAAAAGTCCTGCTCCTTCTCCAGTGGCAGATGTGCTGAACAGTGCCAAAGTACAGATTATCACAGCTTGCCCTTGGACATCAACAGCTCTTTATTTCCAGAGAAGCTTGGAGTAATGAGTTTTTGCAAAACAGAAGCAGTACGGACACTCTTTGGTTGCTGTTTTCCTAGGGAGATCCCACGTAGCACTAACAAGGCAAAAAAGGCAGCTGGCTGCATTTTTCCCAAAAGTTGTGTCAGAGACACCAACCTGCAAAGGAGCAGGATGGTTGTGAATTTGATTGAGGTGTTGGTGTTGTCACCCTGCAGGAGACCATGCAGAAACACCATGTCGGTGCTGTGTCATCTTCCTACAGTCATCAAAAGCATCAACTAGGGTTTGATAGACATCATTATTAATATGACACTCTGGAAACACTCAAGGCTTGTTTCAGGACAAGGTCCCAGGAACGCCAAGATCATATAAAAGACTTTGCAATACCATCAGCAGGAAGGAGACGTAAGGAGACGTTGCAGTCTGTGGTCAAGGGGATGAAGACACTGACATCTGGTGTGGCCTCCAGGCCAGATCCAACCCACAAGACCTTGCCTTCAGATGATCTTCTGACATCATGAGATATACTCCAGCTTATTTGGTCATTTTGCTCTATTTTGCCTTGTCCATCTACCAAGGAAACTGTCACTTTAATGCCAAATTTTTAAACACATGGCCAGCTCTAGTCTTACTCCAGAGGCTAGAACCACACCTGTTGTGATGCTCTTTTCCTGATGCTCCTCATCCTGCAAACCGCCCTCCTGGCCAGTCTACAAGTTGAGGGTGAGCACCAAGGGAATTAACTCTCTCCTGACCAGAGACTTCTCCCCATCTGTTTGAAACACCAGAGCAACAGATCTTTCCCTCTGTCACTATTCACCATCATACCACCACGGAGACCTGAAATCTCATAAAACACTGTCCACAACCCTCAACAAAGTAAACAGGTCTTCCTCAGTAGGATGGAAACACGGTTTCTGAAGCACCACTCTGGTAACGTATGTCACACAGCCAGCCCCGGATTCCCTGAATAACTTGGGAAGGTTAATTAAGCTACCTCTTCTTTCCCCTCATCACCATGTTGTCTCATGGAAATGGGGGTGGTGGTGGTGGTGGTGGAAATCTGTTAACTTTCTAGACCACACAAGTGAAAACAGGGCTGGCAAATAACTCAGCTTGCCCTCTGACTTCATTTTAACAGCCCTCCAAGGAAACAAGGTCAGAAGTTCATCAATGGCAGGAAAGACCTACTGGTGACTTGGGTTATCCCAAACATTTACTGTACCATTCCCAATTTATAAAAAAACCTACAACAGGTTGAGATTTTTCCCCCCTTGGAGCTGGATGAGTTTTCCATCTGGCTTATATTTTTAGTCACTAGAACTGTCCTCCTCTTGCTGCAAACATGTGTTACAGGGCTGCCCCATGGTCCCATATTATGATAATTATTTTAACGGCTGTTTTGAAACATTGCAGTGGTACACCGAGAAACTTCCTCATCAGCACAGTTGGTTAAACAAAAATTGATCCCCAGTCAATCAAATGCATCTAATAAGTTGTAGATAAATATATGATTTCATCACCTCCAGTACACTGACCCCAAGGAAAAGGAGTGATCTCACTCAATGTGTTGATGTCTCCCAGTAATAAATGGCTTCGTCTTACCATCATGCTAAGCAATAAATGATCTCACAAGACGTGCTGCTGTAATAAACTAAAACAATAAGAATATGTAGGAAGGAAAATACTGCCCGTGGTGAGCTCTACCGCCCAAAAACATGTCTTAGCTGTTACAGACATAAATTAGCCATAATAAATCTTATTGGTTGTTTCTTTAATGACATATATCTCCTGCCAAAATGGTAAATTCTTGAAAGGACTGTACAAGTAGATTAAATGGTTTCTGTCCTTGGGAATGTGTAAGCCTTTATTTGTTTTTCTTAAAAGACTTTTAAATATCCTCACATTATACGTCAAACAGATGTCCAGGGTAAATTCTCCTGACCCATTTAAACACTTTTCTTTAAAAAGCTGGAATTAAAGTCCAGTTTCTGCCACTCGTCTATAGTTAGATTTGCTGGCCAGCACCTGACAAAACTCTGCAACTGTAATGTTAAGGTTTAATGGCTGTATGGTGTGACTTTTAATGGCAACGCTGAGGAAACTAAGATAAATTAAAACCTAATTGGGAACGTTAACAGCTTTACCAGTCTACACATATGGACCCCAGGAGAACACTTTGAAAGATGTTACAGTTAGCTCCCGTTACGAGGTCGGCAGCACTGCATGATGACCTCAAAACTCGTTCCACTCTTTGTTACCACGATGCCTTTACACACAGATAAAAATACGTATTTCACTCTGCACAAATATAACAGAATTATGCAGAAAGAACTTTATTTTCTCTTGCTCACAGAAGAGCAGCTTATTCCATATCTACTCAGTAGGATGGATGCATAATTTTCAGACACTGTTGCAACTTTACTGACTTTGTTGAATGGCTCTAGCTGGCCTTTCAAAGGAATCCAAGCAAACAAAAAAACCCCAACAAACAAAACCAACAAAAACCCCACAAACATCCTCAACCTGTCCTATCAAGGAAAGAAGTTGCAAAGGCCAAATTAAGACATGCTTCCTGCTACAGAAGTACAACCACAGTTGGAAATATTTGAAATATATGGAAATATAGTTCCAACAAATATATGGACTTTTTTAAAATGCTCTTTGAGCCCTGCTTAATGTTTCACACCATAAAATCCCTCTCCCTGGAGCACCAATGAATGAAACCTCATGTGTTATGTCCAGGAACAGAAACGTCCCTCTTTGCTTTATGGGCAGAACTCAAGCACATGCCTGTGCAAGCTGGTAGCGGACCTGTCCTGCAGTTATCTGTATCAGCTCATGGGTAAAATTGCTGTATGATTTCTAGAGGCTGTGAAGCAACTTACCTCACTGTTCAGTGCAACGAAGGCTCTCCTGACACCTGCCTCCACATGAGAGTGTAGCTTTGCTAAAATTTTTCCAAAGCTGCTCCTGGGACCATAATGTGGAGAGGACCAAGGTTAAAAAAAGTCTCTCCTTAAAGCTGATTTATTTCCAACTAGGATGATGAATGTTTGGGTTTTTTTAAAACCCTTAAGCATTGTATTCCACCTGGGAGTGCTGCTGCCTTTCAGAAATGGATGCCACAGGCTTGTCTCTGTCTCTGGAAGGTGAGATTTGCCTCTCCCCAATGCCCTTTCTAGCAGCCTTGGGGCTTCAACCCCTGGAAAGCTCTGTAGAAACCACTGTTATGTCCTTCAACATCAGCAAATATAAAAAAAATAAGTGTTGCTTATTCAGTTTTGCACTTTTGAGCATTCATGCTGCAAAAACATATCCATCTGCTTACCCATAACTTCAGAGCAAACCTCTTGTACTCTAAGTTAAGCATACACTTACGCTTAGCACAGGTGTATTTCAGCAGGGCTAAGAGCAGCCCAAATCTTTAATATTGCCCCCTTTAATATTGCAAAGAAAAAGCATGGCCTGGAGAGGACAGGAAATGCAAATAGAGAAACCTGAGGAAGAAGCATCTTATCTGGCAAGTGGGAAAAAGGGAGGAAAAATTAAATAAAGGAAGAGAAACATGATACGCTATGCAGGAAAGCTAGTGCCTTCTCTAACATGGTGCTGGATGGTGAGAAATAACTGGAAGATAAAAAAAACAGGGTAAAAAAGAGCTTTAGGAAGTGCTGTACTTTATTATTCCACTGCCCCAAGAGAGCCACAGCCTTTCATGGGTCACCTCAGCCTGAACCCAAAACAAACACAGCGACAGTAAATTACCACAACAGGTACCAAATGTCTTCATCCAGCCTGCAAAAGAGGGAGCCGCAAATGTAACAGTGACTCACTCACTGTGTCAGCAACAACTTACCCACTTAAGCATCAAAAGAGCATTTTGATTTCACTTACCGATTTTTTAATCATTAAACAAAATTCCCTACAGAAGGGAGGCCCAAATCACAATAATTTTAATATTCCTGTAGTATTTCAGCAAATGCCTTTATCCCCGTGGGACGGTACCCAAAGTGGCATCACCAGGGCTGTACAACACAGGAAGCTGACGTCTGGGAGGTCGTTACCAGCAGTTCCAGCCTTGCTGTCCCTGTGTGGCAAACAGAGAATTTGGGAACCAGGACCCAAAGGGGCTGGCAGCAAACCCTCCCGAGCCCCTGGAGAAACTGTAATAACGCTCATTTGAAACACCTTGCTCTATGCTTTGATTTTCAACCCCAGCTCTCCTCACTGCGGCTGTTTGTGTTTCTCTTGAGATTACTTTGTTTTTTTCACAGTTCAATCAAGGGACAAACTGTTTCTGAGAACAAAGCAACAAGGTACAAGTATTAAATTTGTTTAAAAAAAGCCCACTTAAATGAACCAGGTTTAGAAGGCTTCAGACACATTCCCTGTTTGACACTGGGGCACACGAGTGATCTTCAAACAGACCAGATGCTGGGTGAGGTCTCCTCCAAAATTCCCCTGGCTGCAGTCAAATTGCAAGCCAGAAATCTCATTGTCGTTCATGATTTACAAAAAATAATTGGACCAGCAATGCTTTTCAGAGCGTCCCCAGCAAAGCAGCTGATCATCTCTGCACAGTACACATTGGCAAGGCCCAGTGGCAGGGTAAGCAAGGAGCTCTGAGCTTGCAAAGGAGCCTGAGTGCTGGTTGTGTTTGGTACCTGGAGACTGGGGAGTGGACACAGTCCAGCTCCATGAGTAATTTTGGTCACAGAAATTGCAATGCCTCGATACTGGTACCACCAATTCATTAAATCAGTTCGGGCAGATTTCTAAATTAAGATACTCTTATTCCAGGTCTTAATATAATGCAGGTGTGCCAGGCAGCTTGATTAAGGTAATTAGGCCATTTTAAACTAAAAGCACTGCCAGGCTCTGAATTTCTTTTTTATTTTTTTTTAAATTCTGCTTATTACCCTGCCAGAACAGCGTGCTTCAGGAGCCACGTCAAATAAATCTGCTGAAGTATCAGGTTATTGGAAAGCAAAAGAGGGCAGCAAAGGATAAACGTGAGCATCTCCAACACTGCCAAGACAACAGAGCAGGAAAGTTCAGAAAATTCTTACTAAGGCCAGAAAAACGACTCTAGAGCAGAAATTTGGGATAAACCTGGACAGCTGGCTTGTTTCTTAAACGTGGAGGAGGAAGGGGGGTGCTATGGATGGAGTGCTACGCTTGGGTACCAACCCACCAGTGACAGGGTTGCAGCGTGTCGTCCTCTCCCAAGACTTTTGGGAGGGAAAATGCATGAAAGGCAAAGGGGCCCGGGCCCGTCAGCCATGGGGAGTGCACAGATTCAGAGCTGCCGGGTGTGAAAAGACTGCAAACATACAACAGACGCTGTCCAGTGGGTACTACAGCATCGCGTACCACTCCCGCCTTACGGGAATCAGAGGGCTAAAACTTAAAAATTCAGAGGAGTGGAAGCAGGCAAGGATCAAACATTGTTACAAACATTCCTCACTCTTAATTAACATCCTAGCTCTCCTATCTCTCCAGCAGACAGAACAATGGTCTTTCCCATCCATCCCTATTTGATTTGCATTTCACTTTACCATTCTGCTCATACCAGTTTTGTTTATTGGCTCAAACTACGCACAAGCTCCTGAAAATTGTCTTTACAGCGACTTTTATTAGGAAATGAGGCATGAATGCAGAACAACAAATGCCAGTCAAGCTTGAAAAAAATCTTTAAGCGATCTTGTTGAATTGATTTTCACAACAGGATGCGAACAGTTTTGACAGGAGATGTTTTCTCATTAACTTAACATTAATACAGATCACTGCACTGTCATTGCCATCTCCCTTTTGAACAACACAAGAATGAGGAGAGGCTAAGGAGACTTGAATACATTGGGGGAGCCGTATTTGCCATAAAAAGTCAAAATGACTAATAAAAAATATTTTTATCAATGTTATAATCTGCAAGTCCTGCAAGGCATTGTGGGCACTCAGCTGCAGAGGAAGGATGCTGTGCATCACGAGAACAGATGCTGTCGTGGTACCTCCAAGTCCACGTGGAGCGGGGCTGTTCACTCCAAACCCTCTAGCAGCACAGATGTCTTGCTGTGATGTTTGACTCTAGTCAAGAGCTGAAAATAAGCCACTTACATTATCCACACTTCCATATAATTCCTCTTCCTCATCTGAGGGAAAGAGAAGATGAACGCAGTCAAAACATCTCACCCCAGGGGACCATTCTCCTGACTGTAGGATCCCAGTGCAGTCATAGACTGCCAAATGCAGAGGCAAATGCTAAGAGGTTCTGCTCATCACGAGGACAGGAGACCTTCATCGGTAAGCAATGTGCTGAAGATGTTAGCAAGTACCTCTGATTCACAGTCAGGTTCGAGTCAGCATGAGGACTTCAACTACGCAGATAGGTTTGGGATCACCAAAATGTATGTTCTTCTTCCTTTATCAATTCTCTACTGTGTTCTTACAATGTCTTATAAACTGGCTCTGGTCTTGGTCTGCGCTTCAAAACGCCTACACTTTGGCAGCACATACCATTGTGTGAGTAAGTTCCCTCAGAGGTTTCCTTTTCTCCATTGTGGGAATTACTACATATTGAATGCATTCAAATGTTGATCTCAGCAGATACCTTTAACCGTAACCATAACACAAGTGATAAAATATAGATGGCAACGCTGGAGTGTTCAAAAACATCCAGACTTTGCCCACTTTGCCTATCTAGGGTTTTTGATAGGTTTTTTCCTCTCACTTGTAAGCTGCGTTTTGCCTGCTTTCATGAGTAAAATATACATGTAATTCATTAAAATAAAATTCCAGTGTGCAAGATCAACATGGAAATGACACGAAAGTATGTTAAATGTTCATATACCCCACAGAGCTGGGTGGATTAGGAGAAGGCTAGCAAAAATAGAACGACACCAAAACACTCATGCAAACAGCTCCCAGGAGGAGCAAAGCAGGATAAGAAAGGCTAGAAAAATAAAACGAGGCATTCCTTGCACAGATTTCAACACTGGGGGTTAAGCTGAGTTGAGTTCTCCCTTCCACCCTCATTCCTGTGCTGAGCAGGGAACTATATCGATTAATCTTAAACGAGGAAGTGAAATGTAAACAAGAAATGTGCTGTTTTGGGGGCTGATCCAAACTCTGTTGAAATCGAGACTATGTTTCTCATCTAATTCCACAGGCTACAGGATAAGCACTGGCTGGGCATTTTCAAGGCACAGGACAGCAACTCATACCCATAGAGAGCACCCAAATTTTGTCCTCAAGACAGGTCACTCCAGAGCAATACCACCATATCTGAGCATAATTTTCCTGTGCCTCCAAGTAGTACATAGCTAAGATTTTATCTTATCTAAAAATGCCAAAGCACACTTAAACATTTTGCAGGGTGAAAAAAAATATTATGTCTGAGTAGATTTTAGATGAATCTTGATCATAGTACGAATGAACACATGACCACAGCAATGTTGTGCTCACATTTGTGACATGAGTTTTACATGCAGAAGCTCAGAGAGCTTCATAAATCTCTTCCAGATATGAAAGAGCAGCAGTGCCTGACCAGAGCAGAAAACAATACAGAAACATGAGCATCACTGGGGAAAGGCCAGGCCAATGGTGGTTTGCCCTGGACATCCGCATCCCACAGTACCAGCTGCAACACACAGCTTGCAGACATTCTATTCCTCCGCTTCATCACCCCTCGGTGCAGCCAGAGGCTTCCCTACCTCCCAGCCACAAAGGAAAGTAAATATTTGAGATGCCAGAAGGGATAAAGGAACAGCAGAACGTGCCTGTAGGTGTTGCTCAACACAGTAATACATATTTTGGACAACAGGGACGTGACATCGGCTCTCAAGGTTAGCGGATTTGCTCCACAACCCCCAAATAATTAGAATTTTTGCAGCTAGAGCAGTGGCAACAGAACACAAGAGCATGATTTTGGGTAGAGGGGGACCAAATGAGATTCTCAGCTGGTTTAAATCCAGCCCTGATGATGGACTTTTCCTGATTTCCACCAAGGTACTTGGTCTTTTATCCAGTAACACAAGCCTAAACCTGACGCTTTAATCTGGAAATTCCCCGTTTCAGCGTAGCATAGAGAAAGCAGAGGCATTCACCCATAGCCTTCGTTCCCTCCTGTTTACCACCCAACATATTTACTTGTGTCCCAGGGGGAGGGTCGTATAGGGTTGAGATGACAAAGGTGAAGGGGTGTTGCTGCTGAAGTGATTAGAGCACACCACACAGGGGGCTGATGCTTGGGAGCATGCTTGTATTTCCAAAGCCTCTGTGTACTCCTTCACATCCCTCTCCTGGTACAAACCCTACCACAGCAGATGGACCAGTGTTCCAGAAAGAGAAACAGCACAGACACCATGAAAGGTACAAGAAATGCTTCCACCTGACCAATCCTCTTCAGCATGCTTCTGCCTTCCAGTTCACCTCCCTTTACAGATTAACAAAGCCAAGTGTCTTGCGCTGTCTGCAGAGGAACATTTTCCTAGTTCTTTGATCATTTTCAGCTCTCTTCCCTGAACCCTGTTGATAAGGAACTGAGATTTCACAAAAGAGGCTCCATACTGTTATTTTACATAAAGTTATGTGCTCAGAAAATATCTCCTTTTCATTTCTCCTGCATCTTAATGGGAATTTTTCCCCCTTATTTTTTCCGCTTGTCTTCATCACATGCCAACTAACATGAAATAACATCTGCATTCATGAGAACACAGCCAACTCTTCAAGAGACCAGTGTTTCAAGGAGAAGGAGAAGCACCTGTGGTGCAAATAGCCCTGGAAAGACCATCTTTAGACCTGCTGAGGGGCTGATGGAACTGGGTGAGAGCAGCTCCAGAGGTACATCAGCACAGTTAAACAGAACAGGGACTCTCCACTCGACTCATCCACACACCAGATGCCATCTCTGCCTGACTGATACAGCTGAGGGGCTGTCTGTGGCCCTCACAACACTCACAGGCTTTTTTGCAAAGATATTTTACCATGTTTTACTTCTTGCTGCTTTAAAGCACCCCAAGCTCACCATCTGGGACTGCAATGGAAAGAAAAGAAACAGATTTTGGCATTGCGCTGAAAAGCTAAACACCTTTTCACCTCCCTGATATGTTTTAAAACTACAGTCTGATCATGATTTGGTATTTCTGTTTCTTCCGTCGGTAGCAAATAAAGCAAAAACATAACTGGTCTAAAGCAATAATACACAAAGCTCAGCCTCTAGCAATTTCCTCCAAATTCATTAACATGCCAGGGCAGCTGAAGAAGGCAGAAAGGGCTTTGAAACAGACTGATTGAGATTCCTAAACCATTTGATCATGAAATAAAATGAAAATACAATCTTAGCGGAAAACCCCACAACTTATTACCAGAATGAGTACATTCTTTAAGAAAAATTTTAAAAGCTATTTTTCCTTTTGAGAATAGTAGGCTGCAATTTTACCTTAGTAAACAAAGCACGTGTTCACGTTGCTTCTGACAAATGAGTTGGACTAGGAACAATTTTAATGAAGTCATTTTGTAGATGCATATATACCTATTTAGAAGATGACCAAAAAGGATGTGTTGTCAGAAAATCTGAAGGTGAAATGAAGCTGCACCACCTGCTAAGAATCCCATCCCACCCCACTGAAAGCCCAAGGAGAAGAGGAATAGATGGGTATTGCCTGGCAGTGCCCACTGCTCACTGCAAAAAACATGGTGCTTCAAGAACTTTACCAATACGCACATGCTAGCAGTGCTTGGAAGGTAGCAGGTATCTACCATGGCTCCCCCTGGGCTGAGGTGTCCCCACGGGGCTTGTGGACCTCTCTGTGCTCCTGGGGACAGCTTCTTCTCCAGCACCTCCTCAGGGGAGTGGGTTTCCAAGGACAGACAGATGCTGCTCCTGAGGCTGGTTTTGCTTTTTTCCAAAGTTCATTTTTTTTTCCTGTGGAATTAGATGGAAAATTCCACCCGACTCCAACAGGGAAAAATCTGAGATAAAACCCTTCCTGCGGGAAAATGTCAGAGCTTTTTACAGTGATCAGAAACACTGAAGCAAAACATTTCAGTCTTTCTGAAATTAATTCTGCTTTTAGGGAGGAAGAGACTTTCCAACTGGAACAGGTACAATCGTTTGACTTCCTGTCCCCCCCAAAAAAAACCCCAACAAAACCAACAAAAGTAAAAAGAAAAATGAAAGAAATTGGTATTTCCCATCAGCTGGAAACTCCATTTTTTACTCTGCTCCTCCGCAAGCGCTCAATTCTGTTAGCTCAGATGGAGACAGCACTTTCAGCCTTGAAGTTCCATGGTCCTAACAGCCCCTGCCCCATGTCTCATAGGGCAGGGAGCAGCATGGGAACCCACCGGCATGCCTGTCTGGTGGTGCTGCAACTTTTCCCCATCTTTCAATAATATTTCAGGTTGCTCTTTCATCCCAGCTGCCCCAAAACCCCCTTCCTCGGATGTTGCCCACTCGTCAGCGAGGGCTCATAACGAACAGCACTGGCACATCTCGCAGAATGTTATTATTAAAAGTAGTTGCACCACAGAGAGCCTGTTTAAAATTAATACAGAATTATAACCCTCCCGAGGATCTAATTTATTAATTTAGCCAGTTACTGCATGAAAAAGGGGCACAAGGCTTTTTTTTGTTGTTGCTTCTTGTTTTTCAAATACTTAAAAGAAACTTTAGAAGTAAGAAGTCCAAGGAAACACACTTAAGATTTATTCTTTTTTAAAAGAAGCGTTCTGCCCTATTAGAAGAAATACATCTGGACCGCCAGGTTGCAGCCTCCTGCAAATTAAATGATGGGTAAAGATCTTGGTAATGGAATCAAAAATAGATGTTGAAGGTAAATATTCACCTCAAGACCTGTCATAAGAATACACTTCATGATCTTAAACAGAAGTCCATACTTAATACTGAAATAGGGGCAGATTATGTGGTTAAAATAAAAAAGACGCTCGCCTCTACTCATCGTGAATGGACCCACTCTCATGCCAATGCCTGTAGCGTCCCCTGGGGCTAATTGCAACACATATGGTCAACCAAAACAATCCTGGGATCAGGGTCTTCTACAACAGGCTTTGCGGGTTTTGGTAAAGCTCCTGGCATCAATGAAACAATCAATATTAGTTACTATGGCGATTATATCACTTGCTGTTACAGACCTATACCTTCATCACCACACAATCACTGAATGTTGCTTTAAGGCTAAATTTGTGGGCCAAAGCAAAGTCACTCGAAATCAGCAGGAAACCCTGAGAAACGTATGCACTGTGAAACATTAACTCTATTTTATTAGTGGCTTACATTTTTACTGCTGTGATGCTTGGCATTTTTGCATCAGCTTAATATTTTAAGAAATCCCCACCACCAGTAGTAAAGGAGCCATTTTTTTCCCTCCTTGTCCCTCGCTGTGACAATAAAAATGATTAGTGTAGACAAAGTCTACAGAAAGGATCCCAATTCCTGAGCATGGCTCAGAGTTGCAAAAACACCCAATAATTGATTTTTAGCATCTGCAATAACTGATTCCACATGTGCCATTGTCAGCCGTGATGCCTTGAATATCTCCATGCATCTGAGAGCTAGGCACTGGAGCAAGCAGGCTGCAAGCTTTGCAAGTTGGCGTTGGTTTTATAATCTTGACAGTTTATCCATTTGGGTCTAAATTGCTGTCCTTGCTTCTGCTTACATGCACTTTTTTCTTTTCTCCTTCACTTTCCAAACCATACAATCCATAGGCACAGAATTGCCTCCTACAAACTGCAGTAGCACTTAAACGCACGCGTGTAGTACAAACTGTCACACTGCTGTGTCTCCCTGTACATCTGTCTTTGGGCTCTTCCTCTCCTGTCCCTCCAACGGCTTTTTGTAGAGGGACAACTCCTTTATTGCACTTAATATGTCTTTTTTCTGGGCCAAGCATGTGTCTAGGTCTGGAGGAGGCAAAAAGACATTCCGGCACTATGCTCACGCAGCTCCAGGCTTTTTCTTGGAGAATTTAAGTGAAAAGTCAATGAACTTCTCGTTTAGCCTTCACTTGGGTTCTTTTCCTCCATTTAAATGCCAGCTGTCATACCAGCACACAAGGGAAATAATGCAAAGTTGAACTAGAGATGGGTTTTGCTACTTCAAAAGCAGTTGCCATGAAAAGGGAGGATCCTTTCACCCGGGGTCAGCCCCTCACAGGTCCAGGAAACCAGCTGAAATGGTTTCTTAAGTGGATCCAGGAGATCACATGGACCTAGAGGCTGCCAAAACAAATATTGCTTCAAAACCCACACTACTTCACTGGACCTGAAGAGCACGCATCCCTCTGCAGACCAGTTCTCACACCATATCTTCTGCATCATATGCTAAATAAATAAGTCAGGATGCTGAAATGAACACATCCAACATTGAGTAATTCCACAGAACACCTTGAACTATTTGATGTCCTTGTGAAAGTGCCAGTTGCCCGAACCCCGTAACTGCAAAAGAAATGTGTCATCAAACCCAGCCAAGACCCTGCAATTCCAGGTGCTGTCACTCAGCCTTCAAAAAGTTAATGCATCCACTTCCCAGTTTGCTGAGAGGTGGCCTTTTAAAAGTCATTTTGGTAACAAACTGGGATTTTAATACTTTCGCCAATTCTGAGCTGAGTCCTCACTGCATTTCTCCATCAAGTCTTACCTCCTACAGCTCCAGGGACAGCAACTGGTCTTCTCTCTGACCCTTCCGCCCTCCCAAAAGGCACTGATGTTTGCCAAACCTACAAAGCGGCCAAAAAAAAAAAAAAAGCCTGAAGCTTTCCAGTGAGCAGTCTTGTAATGAACATGATTCATAACAAAAATACTAGAGGAAAGCAGTAGACTTGCTTATTTCCCCCCGACGTTACTGGCAGATTTTGTAACATTATGTACTTTTGGGCTTAGGTCCAGATTAACCATGTTTAAATGTAGGAAAATATAGGTTCATCCCAAGATGTGTGAATGGGCAGAGGAGCAAACCAGGTCCGCACGTGGGGAGGAACTGTGCCATGAGATTCATCTACTAACTGGTAGATGGGACCATGCCCAGCTGATGCAAAGCTGGGCACATCACAGCTGCTGAGTGCTTGAGTGCCCCCAGGAAGGGCTTTGAGCTATAGCTCCCTCCATCCCAAGGCCAAAGAAGATGCCTCACTGGCTCATTTTTCAGGGTTAAGGATTGTTGGTTTAATTCTCAGCTCTGTGAGCATCACCTGCTTACATTCAGCATCTTGCAGCACAGAGGTTCAAAACTTATAAAGCAATTTACTCGCTTCAGTCGCAGTGGGATGAGGAGTCTTGCATTTAACAGGGATGGAAGTTGGGTGTTCTAACCAGGAAAGAAAGCCCTGAGGAAACAAACTGACTCGCCTTGTATAGCCTCCAGTAAAACAGAAATAATACAAATACATTGGCTGGTAGTGCTTACAGGCTGTAAAAGCTGCTTGAGCAGAAATGTAACAGTCAGACACTTTTGCTGGAGCCCAGCTCTAGTACTGTCAACCCCAGGAGTTCAAAAATCATGAGCTAGATCCAAAGAAAATAGAAGACAAGCTCAGAAACTAGGCAAATAATAATAATAAAAATAATAAATCCTGGGCTCTTTTCATTTTCCTTCCCATTTTTGACTCAGGGTCTTTTCAAGATTTCCTCTGCATCTAAGAAGCCTAGAGGTTTTCATTTGTTAAAAACACCATTGTGTGTCATAACACGACTCAAAAGCCAGGCCTTTAAAAAAAATACACCCAACTTCATCAAGGCATTCACTTAAGTTGCAAAATCTTGGATAGCAGTGCTCCCGAGAGCACTCTCAGGTACGGGAATGGTTGCGTGCGTGTATTTAAGTGTGGGTTGTTTTTATAGGGTTAGTGCAATGATTTGCACTGCTTTGGTTAAGCTCACTACCCTGAAACAGCAGCACTAGCATTAAGGATGCTACTGCAGACACAGGGTATGTGTGTCTGTACCACAGAGGTGACCTTGGTGTCTCATGGACAGTACATCAGGTGGGAACCCAGCAAACATGGGGTCAGTTCTCACCTTCTGGCTTGCTCTGGGACAAGCCACTTACACCCCTTCAGTGCTTTGGTTTCTACGCCTGCAGCACCAAATTGAAACCTGAGCCTCTGGAACATATGTTGTGGCACATCCTGTGCTTCTTGGTCACCACGGTGCGAAAAAATAAGGTGGAAGGAATGTGAAAATGAGTTATTGCCTTGCAAAGGTCTTCTGTTACGCAGCTCTTTGGCACCGCATCTGCCTGTGTCTGGACCTAGCAAAGCACAGGGAGGGTGAGGTGGTGCTGGTGGGCTGTGCTGGGACACTGCCACATGTGCTGCTGAGACACCAGCACAAGTCGAGGAAGGACAGGCTCTTCTCTGCCTCCGCTGTTGCTCTTGGCTCTGAAGTTTCACCTTTCCTCTAAGCAACCTGCTTCCCAGTAACGTGCAAATATCTTTGCACGTGCCTTCCTGACAGCGATCTGGGGCAGATATTCATCAACGCAGAGACCTGCTCTCCTGGTAGCCAGAGAAAACCTGTACCTTTTGGCACTCATATTCCACAGCTGCACTTTCTGTGGCAGATTTCCACCCAGGTTTCATCCAACTGCATTACTGTTGGACCAGGTTATATCTTTCCAGCTCAGGCTTAATGCCATTAAAAGAGCCTTAACGACTTGGAGAGGCAGCAGAGTTGCAAATGATGACAGGACTTTGGGGAGCAAAATGCAGGGAGGTAAAAGCTCCAATGATTGCTCACCTCGTGTCCCTTGGCGCTCATGCTGTCCGAGATGTTGTGCTGAAAGCTTTCTAGAGCAGTGATGCTCTCAGAGCCCTTCACCCTGCCATGGAGTTCAAGAGGCAGGGTGTAAACCACCCTGCACGCCTCTGAGATACCCAAATCCTCAGGGACGAGGCATGAATTACACTATCTCTACAAGAGCATCAGTCTTATTTATCACCACCTTCCTTACCCCTGCTCCAGGTGTCTTTTCCAGGGCTGGATTAGGGAGCAGTTTGCCTTTAGCTTATGCCAGCCTATGCTTTTTTTTTTTTTTTTATCATGCCACCAAGCTCTGAAAAGTCCAGAGCAGAAATTCAGAGGTTTCCCTCTTCTCTGCTTCGTGCACAGTCCTGTGTACAGTGGTTCACTTGTAAACCTACATGCTCCAGGACTGTTAGCCAAATAGGGGGACGTAGCTGCAGCCCTCTGCACTGGGAGATGCCTCATGCGTTGGGTCAGATGTCCCAGTCGAAAAGGCTGGTACTGAGCTTGCTGCCTGCTGCTCCCACATTATAGCACTGGAGTGAGATACCTCCGTGGGACAACCACCCAGCTCCATACAGATCTGGAATGATAATGGCACCCTGAAGTTTGGGGCGGGGGTGGTGGCGTCAGATGCCAGGACAGGAGCATCCCAGCCAAAGCTGGCACCTTGTGGGCATTGCTGTTTTCCCCATCACCCCAACACGGACCAACTCCAGTCATGGCGGTAAATTGCCTGCCTCGTGGAAGGTCTTGAAAACTCTCATCTAAGGCAAACACGCAGCTTTGCTTTACTCAAACCTGGACACATTTAGGCTGGGCTAATTCAGTACCTCCATGGACAGCCCTGCTCTGCATCTCACCAGCTCCTCCTGCTGAAGGCAGTACGGTCAAACCATGCACCCAAGGAGCACAGAGAAAGCAGTCCATGCAGAGCTCTGTGATGGAGTGGCCCATGCAGCAAAGAAGCCCCTGGGCATTGTGGAAAATAAATTACTAATCTGCCCCAGGCAAATCTGAGAGACCCTGTGTCATAGCCAGAGAGCACAGACATTTTCCTGCATTAAAACTATGAGTGAGTCAGGAATGGATCCATGTGACACTACAAAATTCAAGTCATAAACAGTTTCATTTTCTTTTTTAATTCCTATGAACATTTTGCCCTTCTGCTTAGGCAAACGCTCAGTTCTCCTTCTCCGTCCAAGTCCGTGCATTTGTGCTATAATCTTTTTAACCCCGTGCAGGACAGAAGTTTGCCAAGCAAGGGGATCTGTCTTGAATCTACAGAAACCATATGATACCCCTTCAACAAGTTAAAGATCAAAGGCTAAGTTTATCCCCGGCTTCTCAGATATTCAGCAGGTACCGTGCCATGTACCGAATGCAGGAGGAGATGGGTTTACAAGGGAAAGAACAAAATCTGGCCAACAAAGTAATGCCTCACTCAACTCCAAAGAGGTTTCGTGGCAGAAGCAGACATGTCAGAGACCGCGGACGGTGCTTGCTGGCTAGGTAACATGTTCGAGATGGAGCAAAGAAATTCTTACATCTGCCAAAAGGAACAACACAAGAAAACAACTGCGACATAAAAGACTTTGTGAAGCAGATGACATTTGAGCCAAAATAAGTTTAAGATGAGGCGTTCCTTTGAGCCATTCCTTGGGGTTTTTTATCTGCTACTAAATATTTAGTCATTGGGTAGTTTTTGGCTCTGTTCTCCATTATTGTCTTGTTGCTGTGTTTTCAGTTAAGGGGATTCGCCTGCGAGCAGCCACAGAAAAAGGAACCATGCGCTGGTACAACTGCAAGTGTCTCTTGACCTCAGCACAGTCCAAGGAGTCTTTAAGCTACCAAAAAAGGGATTTTAAAGAAAAAAAATTCTGTTTGCTTGTGGACATCAGCTACATAATTTTTATTTTGTATTGCCTCCTGTCCTTTCTTCCCCTTGAAGGTTTCACTTTTTGGTCGTAAAAAGGCAGAGGAAATTATACTAAACCAAGAAGGTTTTGTTTTCAAATCCAAAATTTTCTAGCAACCACTCAGGTAAGTCTAACATACCAAGCTTGTTCAAGTCATTGATACAATTTTGTTCTTATGCCTTTTAAATTTGTATTAAAAAAAATCACGTTTTTTTTCAATCACAGCCAGGCCAAGATCCAAAACTTTTTTCCATAGCCACAGCTATTTGGCTTTTGGAAAGACCTTTCAAGGTTAAGCCTGGCGCAAAGCAGACACCAGCATGCAGAGCTAACCCATGAACCAGCAGCTTACCGGGCTAAAGAGCAGTAGGTAGTTTTTTCTAAGGAAGACAGAAGATGCTCGTGGTTAGAAGCAGTGAGAGACGAAAATAAAATATGAAGACACTCTGCCTCGATCAAAATCTTATCTCCTGTTTTATCTTACGGTGACTTTTATTAAACCTCAAACAGAACAAACCGCAGAATGTTTGTGTACAGATGTTGTTGCCGTCCCTATTTTTGTTTGCAACTGAACACGGAAACCCCAACACCAAAAATCCAACCTAATTCTGTTGACTTTGGGTTAGGACAACTGACACTTTGCTTTTAATCTATGTCTGAAAATGAGCATTTGTCTAGTGACGGTCCATTGCAACACCTGTTATTTGCTGAAATAACTAGCCCATCTTTCATAATTGCTAGCAAATTCAAGTCCCTACCTCAAACACCCTGAGTGAGGTAAGGAAGAACAAGTTTTCAGTATTTGGTGGAATTCCAAGAACATGCTGAAAAATACACTGGGAGTATATATCTTAAGCTACTGAGCAATCCTCATTAAATCACATCATTCAGAACCAAGCTCCAGTCACCAAGAGCCAGGCTAAATGAAAACTGTCTGGCCTTTACACAAAACCACACAAGCCCCGGAAAATCAATTTTCTGGGTTTTGTGTAATTTTCCACCAGGAAGAAGAGAGAGTCTTTATTCCATCTGGCCTTTAGAGGAAGGTTAGGGACTCAACAAGAAAGAATTCAATTGACCTGAAAACAGAAAATAACAAGTTTCAAACAGTGAGACAGAGCTTGGATTTCTTGACTGATTTTTAGCAGAAACACTATTAAAAAAAAATAATCCAAAAGCCTGAATCAAGAAGACATCCACTCTCCTCACTCCCATTTAGTAATTTCTCATCCTCCAAATCCAAAACATTTTTCTTCCTTTACGGAGTCAAGGAGTACTTTGCTTGTCAAAAGGTTACTCCTGAACATTTCTGGAGTCTCTGAACATTTTGGTTTCCCATTGGGTTTTGCATGTGAGCAGACAGAGCAGAAACTAGGAGAAGGAAGAAATCCAAGGGCTCGGCGGAGACCCATCACATGCAACATAGAGCATGCTGTGCCTTTGGAGGAGGGGATGTTGGCATGAGGCTGATTTACACCCACCTAGGACCTGAAGCAATGCACTTATCCACAGAGCAAAGAAAAATGCTCCCTGCCCCACTGCCGAGTGCCAGCAAGCAGCCAGGAAAGCCAGGAAGGGTCAGGAGAATGGTAAAACTGCAGCCTAGGGCAAGGCAAAGCACGACGTGTTTACTTGCTTCAGTCTAGCACCTGAGATTTCCAAAGCCCAGAAAAAAACCCAAACCCATCATCTGAGTGCCAGAAGCATGGGGCTGGCCCTTCAGCTGATAGAAATCAGTTTATTCTGATTTACACCAGTCAAGAATCCAGCCACTGAGTTGTTTAGCTTCCCCCCCCCCATTTTTTCAGCAGAGCATGCACACCCTCGC
Organism: Leptosomus discolor; assembly: GCF_034619465.1. Taxonomy (NCBI): domain Eukaryota; kingdom Metazoa; phylum Chordata; class Aves; order Leptosomiformes; family Leptosomidae; genus Leptosomus; species Leptosomus discolor. Next base: position 24,254,969 of record NC_141392.1, read on the forward strand.
CAAGCTGCCTGGAATGAGAAACAAAGCCCAATGTGCCATGACGGAGGCTTCTAGGCATTACCACAATGCAAATAATAAATACTGGGAATAACCCCCCCAGGGTGGGATCCCTCCTCTTGGATCCCCATTGGAGGGCGGCAGTGCAGTCCTGTATTCTGTGCACAAGACCCATTAGCAAGGAAAAGCCTGAAACCATCTTCCCTGCAGAGCCATACACCTAATCCTGACCCAGAACTGCAGAAATTCCACAGGAATGTGCCCACACAGACTACGACAGCAGCAGCAATTACACCCTCTTCACGTGGAGAAAAAACCCGAGGGGTTGAGCATAAGGATGATGCAGTTGTAGGAAAGTGAGTAATTCCATCTCAAAACAGAGGCTGGAAACAAAGTGATGGCTGTCTTTTTTTTTTTTTTTTTTTTTTTTGAAGTATTTTGTTTCTATGGAGCAGGCTGGAAATTGAGACTACATCCTCAATGCTGGGAGAGCATGACATAGCGAGGAAGGCGTAAATCCAACAGCTTTTTTCCCAAACAGTATGATTTGCCCCAAAGACACCGGGAACGTCAAGATGCAGGTGAGATCCCGGTGGGCAGCACCGCTGGAGCGCTGCTGCTTTCTGCATCCTTTCCCTGCCAGCACCAAACCAGTGCAGAAAAATGGCAACTGTGTTCCCAGTTACTGGGGAGTTACAAAAACTTGCCTCTGCAGACACACCCTGCCAAGTCCAATTTACATGCATTTGTCCTGGGAAAGAGTGAAGCCCGGGAAGAGTGGCTCCTGCACAGGATGGTGGGTGACAGAGACCCTCAAGCAGGAGAGCTCTGGCTCCTGCCATGTGATGAGGAGAGGTCCTTCCTCTTTGGGATGGATGCATGGGGTGTTCTCCAGGCTATGAGCCCCCGAGTCCCATTTCCAGTCTTAGCGTGGCTAAATCTTAAATCCCAGAAGGGCCATTTCACCAAACCAATATCAGTTTGCACAAAAAAGTGAGAAAAATAGAACAAACCATCCTCCTATTGACCACGATTTAATTTTTACTCGTTGTATTAAATGAACCTTAATGTTAAAACTTAGTAAAAGAGTATTTAATATTCAGTTTTCCAGTTTGCATTCTTTTCCTGCTGACAGCCTTTCCTCAGCTAGTGGCACATGTCAATGTGACACTCGTCCCTTGTCAGATGCAATGCTGATATATCCAATAATTTCCACTTAGTAAAAAGTAAACGTTTGTGAGCTCAGTTGTTTGGGAAAAGGAAGTGTAGAAATGCATGTATGTATATGCATAAATACATAAATATATAGTTATGTGACTAATAAATTGTTTTGTCTGAAAACAGAAAAAAAAAATAGGGTTTTTATGCTTATACTTTTCCAAGGGAAATCTTCAGTGACATCCAACAATTCCAGAAGAAAATCAAATAGTCTGTTAGTGAGCCATAAAAGAAAAAAGTATTGACATAAACAAGACCATAACACAGACCTCCTGTACGTTATGAGTAAATACACTGAAGCAGCAGACAGCACCTCAACCTGAACACAGAGTATAGGATGTGCTAATATTTTACCTGAAATAAGCCAGCAGCTCTGCCCCGGGCCATCCTGAAGAGTGGCTGACGGGGTTTAAGGGATGCCGCACGCTGCAGCGGGTGCCTGGAGGAAGGGAACCTCAACAAAACAGAGTTTGGAGTTATTCCAGCCCACTGCAATTGGAAATGCTATGCAAAAAAATAAAATATGTCAGCAGTCTCCCCTGCCTGCCTAGCATCTTGAAAGGCCAAAGGAGCTTTATGTGCTGCAGCCCTGAGATGTAAGAGAGTTATGAGGCCAGTGGATATTGGGAGAGCAGCTGCTTCAAAAGGCTGCTCCAGGTAAACCTGTCAGAGCCGATGAGAAAACATAACGTGAGCGCAGCTGCTGTACCGGGGGAGGAAAGCAATTGCTTTTTCTCCAAAATAAAAGGAAGAGTTTTGCTCAGGGCAATGTGGAATATAAACGTGCAACTGTTCTGCATTAGCTGCAGCATTCTTCTTTTTACCACCCAATTTTCCCTTTTATTCTATGGCAAACAGTGGAGGTTCTCTATTGCACATTGGGGGCATCCAAACTGGAAATCATTAAAATATAGATTTCAGTTATAGTGGACCTTCTGTGAGTGGAAGGAAAGATTGCCACAGCTTCCTGAGTATATGATTTAATGATGTGTTCTGCATTTTCTTAATTTTCCACATTTTAAAGGCCTCTGTTCTCTATTTGGTGGAGGAGGGATCACTCAAGAGGCACGGCAGACAGAGTCGCTGGAAATGTAAAATCCAGAATGCCCTCAAACAGGACTCAGAGAGTTGCGGGGGAAAAGAGGAGGCACTTTCTAGTTGGGTTGTTGCTTTTCTCATGCACAAATCCCATGAACAGTAAAGCACAATCTTTAAATGAAATCTACAGGACTAAAAGCCCTCAATAAGGGTGCGTGGGCATGCAATGCAACACTGCAGCCCCTCCCACAAGACACCCATCAAGGTCCATGGACTGGGGGGGGGGGGGTCCAACAGCCAAATGAGTAGCTCATACCCAGGATTTTGGGGCTCCCCATTACCTATGAAACCTGACACCTTGGTACAGACACTCTGCATGCGAGAACTCGAGGTTTGTGAGCCGGCGCATCTTGAACATGTACCATTACTCCCAGGATTTACTCTCAAAAAGAAATACTGATTTATTGTGTACGTTACAGACCTGTCGTTCAGATACGGTGCTAGAAATCTTGTACAGATTTTCATTTCAATGTGAGCTGAAAGTGCGGTGGTTGGCTTGGGTTTTGTTGTGTTTTGTTTTGTTTTGTTTTTTTTTTTTAAAAAACCAAATAGTTGAAAAATATATAGAGAAAAAATGTTATTGTTTAAATAATGTATATAATCCAGGAATGAGCTGTGCAGAGTGCATGTCTGTTATGTATAACTTAAATTTATATCCATGGCAGAATGAAATCATCACTTAAAATAGAGTCAAATGTCCATTTTTCAGATTTAATTAAGACATCATTTTGATGGAGGCTAAGCTAACATAAACAAGCCAAGAAAGGCAATATGAAGAATGAACTGCATATAAAACCTGGAGCTCGTTTATATGCCTGAGCTGCATGACTGAAGCTGAACAGTGTAAGTGTCTTACATTGAGTTACAAGTGTTTTCTGCTGTGGTTTAACATATGAAAGGTAAATATAAAGAGTTATTTTCAAAAATAAATGTCTGAATGGAGTCTGGGAGCCTTGCTCCCTTGTTTTTATCTCTCTTGATTACAGACAGCTTTACCCTGAAGGTAAAGCATCCTCCGTACTGCAAAGCACCTACATTGTCTATGTGGGCAGGGAAGGTCCAGGAGGCACGGGCACACATTGCACCCCTTGGCAAGGGAGACCTTAAATACGTGCACTTGCATTTATAGAAAAAGCATGAAGGGAAGTCGCGCAAAGTTTTTTTTTTCTCCCAGCTGAGGATCTGAAAAATCCAATGGGAGGCAGGCTCAGAAGCCCATTTACACCTGTGGCTTCATTAGCCCCAGTAGTGGTAGCACAAGCAATAATAAAATCACATCAAAAAAAAAAAAAAAAAGAGAATCGCCTAAAACCTGAATGCGAAGATGCCCTGAAGTCTGTTGGGTAAGAGGTTTACCAGTGCCCCTCTGGCTACGTGGTCTGTTCACTGAAGAAATTAACTCTGCAATGCCAAGGTTTCGCCCTCAGAGCTTTTGGACCCCCCAGGAGGACCTGGGAGCTCCAGACACCCATGAAACCAGCAAATATTTGCTCATTTTGCACCATGCAAAGCAGCTGCAAAGCAAAATGCCTAAAATACCATAAGCTGTCATCCAGGACAAAGATTTTTAAATTATGTTTTTCCCTCTTATTCACTAGATGATGAGGCACTGAACCGAGATAAACCAGGGCAGGTTGCTGAGAGCTGCCTCTTACAGATCTGTGCCAAAGTGCAGCTAAAAACATGTTGGAAGGCTGTGAGCCACTTTTTCCTGATTTGGTTCCTTCAACCAAATCCTTAAAGGACTAATTCAAAGGTGAGGAACACATTTGCATCTATTTAAAGAGGGCTTTTTCGTTCTCTCACATGGGCTGTTGTGAAGAAAAAGAGGCACCTACACCAAACTCTTCTATGGAAATAGTGAATATGTTGTGTTTTGTACAGTCCCAAATCTTTGTCTCCTACAATTCCCACTAGCTTGAGCTTTAGTTGGGAAAAAAAAAAAATAAAAGAGGAGGGATACTCAACATACACCAAATTTAGAGTTTGACCAAAAGAGGTTTGGTTTCATCCAAACCTTGAAGCCCCTGAGACTGAACTCAATGCTGCTCACTCTCCCCCTGTCCCCGCCAGAGCCAGGACACCTTTGCCGGAGGTGTCGGCGCAGGTTGCTGCTCCAGGTGGCTGGAAGTGATTTGTGGCAGATTTGATTCCACGCGGCTACCATACACTTAAACTATTTCCGAAATACTGAAATTGTTGCCAGGCGTGGGACCTTTGCCTTCGTTTCCAGAGAGGGCCATCGTAAATAACCGGTGCCTTGTGTAACACACCTCAAAGGTTAGCTGCCCGGTGCTCCCGTGCACTGCAAACCTGCAAGATATGCCAGCGCACAGGTAAACGAGAGAGACAAAGCAGGAATTCAGACCATGCAGAGGTATGTTTTCTTTCCTTGTGGTGCTTGTAATTATTTTCTGCATTAATACCTACTGTTTCATCAGGAACGTGGCTCTCCATCAGTTCATCCCTCTCCTCACTACTGCAAATAATTCCTTTTGACATATAATTAATTGCATGGTTCTTCTGCAGCACCTTCACTCCCCAGCCACCTCTCAATACACTTTCTCATTGGGAGCACTCCCTAGGTGAATACTCCTTCCCAGATAACCTAAACTATACAGGGCTGTATTTCACCACTCCTATTTTCTCGCAAAGCTCCAACCCACTACAAGAAAAAAAAATCCCACAGCTTCTTGCCTCTCCTGGTGGGAGGGAGGGAACAAGATGGGAGCGTGCCCGTGTGGAAACAACGGCTGTTAAGCTATTTCATGATGGCTGTACCAACGGAGGCACAAGCTGCACCGAAAAATGGGGCTCATGGCTGAGCCTAAAGCCCCGCAATGGAACCCCCACCCCCTGGGAAGTGGTACCCAGGTGGGTCTGGGAAAGCTTTGCTGGAGTATATAAAGGCCCTGAAAGAAGCTGGAGGCATCTGCTTAGCATCACCTTGGCCTTGCCGCTCTCATGTTTCACTAACTGGTTCAGTATCTAATTCGGGGCAAGTTGTATGGACTGGAAGGCAGACATACTCAGAGCATCTTAGCCAAGAGCCGACTGCCACTTCCTGGTTCACCTACATCTCTTCCACAGGATTTTCCTTTTCCTTCCTAATAGCTTGTTACACCTTCCTGAATGAGGAAAGTCAAAGAACATGACAGTTTCAAAAGGAATCCACAATTTGTTGAAATCCACATTTTTCAGGATAAAGGGTTAGTTTCAATACTTCCCCCCCGACCCCTGCTACAAAAAACTTCTGAAAATAAAAATGTTGATCTTAGTTATTTCATTAACTTTCCTTTGAAAACCAAATTATGGTTTTGGATTTTCCTTCTTAAATGTAAGTTGATTACATGTGATAAAAATGATTATGTGGTATAGGCAAAGGGAGACATTTTAAACTGATCAAAACAGAGCCGTTCAAGTGACCCAGAACCACTACTCTCCAAAACTTTTGGGTGTGCAAGCTATTTTGAAATCGACCTTTTATCCCAGTTTGAGACAAAAATAACTTTTAATATTCAAATATTATTTCTACAGTGAAAAATACTTTTCCTGCCTTGCATAAGTAAAACATAAGCAACAGCCTGTGTTCCCAAAGGGTTGAGCCCCAGCAACTCAGTAGGAGCCAGCACATCCTTCATAGTCTTACCCAGTGCTCTCCTCTGCATTAGGGCAACATTGCATGACGCATCCAGCTTTTTTCCCCCCGCTCTTTCTTAAGTCCCAGGGCCCTGCCCAGGTCCCCTGTTGTGACTTTGCTGAGGTGCAAGCACAGTAGCTTGCCTAACCCCTGCCTTTACAAAGCAGCAGCCTTGCAGAAATGGCAAAAGCCAACTTCTCCCCTCCAGACACGTGTTCCCATTTAACAGACCATTGCGAGCAGCTGAGCAGGCTGCAGCGCAGAGGCTGCACGCAGTTTGGACAGGTAATGGAGGCTGTCATGTAAAGAACTACCTTTTTCCCCCATTAAACAGAAAAACCAAGGTGGCAATAAAACTAACAGCAACTTACTTTATGACGTGTGAACCAATAAACCAGTGCCTTTAGATTACACAGGTTACTTCTCCTACAGCAGTTAATGGAGTGCAATTAGGACAGAGATTTCCGAAACCCCCCCCAGTCCTCAAGTGTTATTTTAATGTGCCTGCAATACATGCAAATGCTGGGCAAGCCCTGTCTCCCATTACCGAGGGACTATTCCAGTGAATCCGTTGGTGGGGATGCTGGGTCACATAGAAGCAGCAGAGCCTGCCTAGAGCCCCTCGACTTCAAAGAGAAAACGCAGTCGGGCGTTTTTAATAGGTTCTGGATCAGAGAGACCAGTCCAGCAAAAAATCTCTAATAAAAAAATATCTTTCCAGAACACTTTCAACATTTTTTTTTTTTTTTTTTTCAATATGGATGCCCTTACACCCTGTTTGAATACCAAATCCTCAATAAAACCTTGCTTGGTTCTTGCAAACCTTGTGGCAGGCAGTTCCACCAGCTAAATAGTTTAAGGAAAATACACAAGTGTACATGCATGCAGCACAGCAGCTATTACACCATCTTATCAGCAAAAAGTTTTACTGTCCTGCCCATCTGAGGGGAAAGGGGGTGCTTTGTCATGCCAGGAACAGCCCCAGGCAGCCCCAGTGCTAGGGTGGGTGCCAAGACATCCAGCAGAGTGGGAGTACCTGTGCCTTTCATCACATGCCCTCACTTACCTGTGTTTGTTTTTTGGCACATCTCTAACAACAAACAGCATTTTTGGTAGGAAACAGGACAGCCAGTGCATGTTCTGGATTAATGGCCTCATTCAGGCAAAAAAAGGGATTGGTCTAAAAAAAGTGTCTGTCCTAATATCAAATATTAACTGGCATCATAAATCTCTGCAAGTGAAATAATGGCACCTCATCACCTTCTCTCTCCAGCTCTGGTTCTCTTATCATCCACTTCTGACATATTTTATCTTTTTTTCCCCTATGTGTTTTTCCAGCACTGAAAAACTCTGCTTTTTTAAGTCCTACCTAGAAAATTTTTGGTTACATCATTTGCACAAATATGTTGTTGTTAACATTGAAAAACCTCTTTGCTTGCAGTTGTATATTTTATTTGGCTAAAAATGTGCTCATGTCTAATACATCACATGTCCTCTGGTGATACTATTTAAGCTAGAAATTCCAAAACTCACAAATACCGAATAGCCAAATGTTCCAGAGCTGTACTCGTCTACTAAACATGTAATATATCTCCCCCTTCTCCAAACAGAAATAGATTTCTCTCTGATTTGTTTGATAAATTTGACCCAAGATTTCCATTTGGAATTATTGGAGTTCCTACTGTTTTTCTGCGTGTTGGTGGGCCAAGCCCTAATCACCTAAATCTCCCCGGGAGGCCATAAATTACAGCAATGAGATGGGGCTTTGTATTCCTCCGGCCGCAGGAGAAGGCGAGCTCGCAGCGGCGTATTTTGACAGGCATGAATTTAATTCATTGTTTTATGACGGATGGGAAAAGCGGCCACGCTCGTCGCTGAGATTTACGATCCTTCGAGTCTGGAGGGTTCCATCATTCGCCAGTCATGTGAAAACAGATGGATGGACAGACACCCCAGCATACACAGGCTGACCTGGATATTCTCACCGCTGCTTACAAATGGGATCCATATGCCCAGAGAGATCTTCATTAGCGCAGCCTTCCAGATTGCGTAAAACAGTGCTCCTTTCTCACTTGCTGGAGTGGGGAGCCGAAGAGGCACGCTGCCGAAGCCTCGGCTCGTGGTGGTGCTCCAGGCAGGAAGACAAAGCCGGCGATGCAGCTGAAAAACCTCCACCCTCCACTTGCCATTATCCGGAGGAGCTGAGATCTAGCCACTTGATGCTTATCTCCACGGACACATGAAATATCCAAACGCATGCAGATAAACATGTCCTCTCCTCTGCTCTACGTGCATTAATAGATGTAGAGCAGTGTCTTTCTTCAGGCATAGCTCAACTGTAAAACACTCCTCATGCCTTTGCCTGACAAATTGTAAGGGCAACTGAAACATGCACGCACTTGAAACCTTCCAGGTTGAATGCTTGCTGGTAGAAGAGGGGAAATACCTGTTGTTATTACTACCAATAACACAACATTTAACTTTTTTAACCAGTTAAAAACCTCAAGGTGCACAAAATGCATGTTTCAGCTGACCTCTTTGAACAAAGCACACAAGAAGCTCTCTAAGGCTAAGCACATGTCTCTGCTTTTTTGTATTACAGACCAATTTATATAGGAAGATGTGTGTGACATGTTTGTAAGCAAGTCACCCCTGTGTCAAAGAGCCAGGGGATACATTCTATACTGGATTTTCTGGCATCCTGGTCTGACTTAAGCCTGCTCCTACAGAAGCCAGCTTCTCTCCAAAGCATCAGTTCAGATCTCATCAATATCCAGCAAATAATTGAATTAAAAAAACCCAGAGCCCTCCACCTGTGTCAGGATGGAAAACTCAGGGCTGGAGCAACCACATGCCAGGAGCAAGGGGATTCAGGTCTAATAAACTGGGGTGGCTAAAGGCCCATCAGCCCTTCTCAGCACCCAGGGAGGTTTCCCTGCCTGTGGAGAGGATTTGGCAGCAGGGCATCTTTTGGCAGTCCAGTGCTCAACAAGACACAGAGGGTGCTGGCTCCATCACAGCTGTGGACAGAGGCAATGGATGTCCTGGAAGCAGAGGTGGAAGTGGGAAGCTGGTGCCTCCACTGACCCAGTGCAGAGCCCAGCCTTCTAGGGTAGTGATTCACATCTGTCAGCAGATTAAACTTTAACTACTTCAATTTACAGCCTGGAGTTTTAAAATAAACTGAAATCAGAGACACTTTACTTTAATGCGCCAGATATAAGCTCCGACAGCTCAAACTTCTTTGCATCATGCCCAGTGGCTACCACAGCCCCAAAGAGGTGTGCAGGGCAGGCTCCTGAAAGACTCCCAGTGGCTTTAAGGGAAGCTTTGCCCCAAGAACTAGACTTTACTTATTAGCAGAAAAGTCACAGACAAGCAGTACAGACCAACCTATCAAGCAGCTGACCAGCACATGGAGGACCTGGGCAAAAATTCACATTCCACTGAGGAGAACATCCAAGTGATGCCCTGGGAACAAACCATACTCTCTGCAGCCCAGGCAGAAAGCTGCTTTTCCGTGACTATTTTTCTTTTCAATCTTTCCCCTTCCTTTCCCCCTAAAGATTTTAAGCTGTGCAAAGCCATTTTCAAGATTATCATAGGAAAATATGAAACAATAGTACCTCCTAAAGCAGGTTAGCAGTTCCTCTTCATCCTCAGCATATGACAACATATCTTAGAGTGAAAAAAAACAAAGTCTCTACTGCCTTAATCACCCTTAGAAACGCAAACATACACAGAGCTACAGCTAGGAATAAACTGGGAACACTAATTACAGTGTAACATGACATTGGTGTTTTGGGTCATATCCTGGGGAATAACGCACAGAGCCTAAGTGCTGATGGGTGCGCTGGTATTTGGGGAGTTATGTTCACTGGGAAACTATGGACTTATTTCCTCAACTTCATCTGGAAGCCCATTGCCACATTTCAGAGCTCATCTCCATTTCTGATGGGACAGAAGCACCCAGGCTCCCAATACCTGTGCTTAATAAATACCTGACGTTGGACTACCTGAACTCTCTCGCTTAGTGGAGATACGCCGGTCCCAATAGGAAGTAATTAAAAATGGCACCAGTCCTTATGAAGGCCACACAGGACAAGCCTTTCTCCAGGAGAAAAACACTCTACTGTCCCAGTACAACTTCCCCATGCATTCGCATTGCCTGTGGTGCTGGTTCAGACAAGCAGGTAGAGCAGCATAGTTGTATTACTCTCCCAGCCACAGCAGCAGCTCCGTCATCCCCAAAGATTTCAACTCCGCTTCAAATAGAAGAGCCTTAGCTTGTCCAAGCTCCTTGTTTTTCACATTTTTATTAACTAAACCTACTAGAAAATTAAAGTAAAAGGAGGAAAATCTCCAGTAACATGACTCCAGGACACGGGGGTTCAGACTGCTGATATTATGATGCATCAGTCAGTAGGCACACAGACCTGTAGGTAGGTGCTTTGGAAAATATTACCCTAAGCAATACTGAATTCAACCAGGTGTGAAAGGTCTTTAAAAAACCTGAAGCCCATTGCCATCGAAAGCCTGCAGTTGGCAGAACAAAGGTACACTGACAGCAATTATCATCACTTTACGTAACTGGTATAAGAGGAGCTAATGGCTATGCTGGAAGTCCTGAAACTCTGATTTACCAGCTTGGTATTGCATTGCTTGATGCAAATCCCGTTCAGACAAATGCAGCCTCCCTTATATTTCCAGAGGTTTTTGGCAATCAGATACTGTTTTCATGTACCTGCAAGACTTAAAAAAAAAATTCATACTCTACTATGTAAAACCATGATATTTATACCCTGAATTATACTGCTTAAACCAGCCACTGCCAGGGAATTCTCAGTTCTGGATGAAATTCCTGCCTCCACCAGCTTCGCTCATGCCTTGGTGAGGCAGAGCCCTCATGCTTCAGAAAGAGGCAGTAAAAGTGCCGTTTCCAGCTGTCATAAACATAAAAATGTTATTTAAAAAATATAAAAATAATAAACATTTATTGATGATGGTGAGCTATTAAGCTCTGATCAGAGGGGCTTATCTGAACAGCCCAGAAAGGACATTTCTGATCAGACATGAAGGCAAATGTTAATAGCCTGTGGTATCTATTTCATACTGCTGAGCTGCTTATGGTTTGTCAATTAGGTATGTAACACTGCAAATATAAACTCACTATGTGCAGGGAAAAAATAATGAATAAACCATATAGCTGTTTGTCCAAATTCAATTGTATTCTACTTGCAGCACTGCTTTTCTCCATAATTATATAATTGCAGTTTTGCTAAAAATGGCCTTTGTAAAAGAGCATTTTGTTCACCTGGAGACCCCAAATCACCGAAACAAAAATTTCTTCTGCAGTTTGAAAGCCCTGACTACCTCCACTGCAAAAAGAAAAATATTTCTATTATCGTAATACTTTGGATAAAATATATCCAGCTATCATTTAAAACAAGACCTACTCTCTGCTGAATCCTGGCAGGCAGCACGTGCCATAAATCCTCCCACAGCACATTTCCAACTGCCCCACGGACCTGCCAGCCATACCGGGAGAAAAACAGGGAATTTGGTATAATAGTATTTTAGCATCAGAACTTGAGGAAGCTATTCTGCACAAACACTTTTCAGTCTTTTAAACTCTGGCTGATCAGGGACCACCACAAAAAAAAAAAGAACATTTTACCAACACTTGCAAAATTTGCCCCATCTAAAAGACAGAAAAAACCTGCAGCTTTTCTCCTTGCCAGCAGTTCTCCAGATTTCTTTTTTAGTTATATTCTATTTCCCAAAAATGTTGACAGTTCCTTAAAAATAGAAAGTGTGTTAATATTTCATGAGAGATACATTACCCAAACAGCCATGCTGTGAAGGTAAATAAATGCAGGGTTTCTGAAAAGGAGCCTATAGGAAACCAGGCTTTATTTTTCTATGATAAATCATTTACTTTGCAAGCAATCTATATTTTATGAATTATGAACATCAGATGAATAGCTGTCTAGCCTGTCTAGCATTCGCCTGCGCCGTTTCATTTTTTCTCATAGGAGAGCTCTTTGTTGCCTTCATTTCGTTATTGTTAACTACGAGCTGTCACTGGAAAAACAACGATCTGGCTATCCAGCAGCAGAGATGCAGCACGTCCAGGAGAGTGTCTGTAAGGACAGCCTCTCTCTTGAATGCAAACAGACCATATTTTTAACGAGGGAAAAAAATAAAAATAATCAGATCCAGGTCAGTTTTATACCACAAACGGGTCTGGGTGCAGGCAGGCAGCTACAAAACCTTGGGGTCAGACATCTCTCCTGGATGGGAGACTCCCGCAAGGTGAAGAGCATCATATTTGTGCTGCTCAAATGCCTAGCCTCAGTTCTCCTCTGCACATGAAGGCAGGTGGGCACCGCTGCACTTCTGCCCCTGCCAGCCCTGATGCAACACACGTAGGGTCACCCAACCCAGCAGAAGGAAGCACAAAAGCAAGTCCCTTAAAAAAAAGTCAATATTTCCTTACTGTACTCTGATTTTTTAAAAAGTACTTCAACATCCCTGAGCTTTTGTTGGTTCCTCTCCCCCCCCCGTCTATAAGCAAAGCATTTAAAGACTCAAAAGCTACACTTGCAGTAGTGAAGCTGGGACAAGGGCTTGCAGCAGCAACCTGTTGCTGGATGCAAAAACCACAATCTGGGGGAGGGACAGGGCTAAGGGCTGTCAAACTTGTGCTTCACCAAGGTTTTAAACTTATGGCTTTCATGGCTTTCAGGCTAGAAGGGAGGTTTCTTCACAACTAGAATTAAAGGATTTCATGTTTTGAAGTCTTACAGATTGTGTTTTGTTGTTTCTTCAGGCTGTTTATCAATATTCCTGGTTCACTAGATTGCAGAAGTAATGCCCCTTCACTTTCTGAAACACAACATTCCCACTAAAAAAAAAAGCATACCATCCAAAAAATACTATCAAATGCCTAAAACCAGCATCAAACCCTTAAAGCTGTGACAACACTTTTCTGTATGCTGGTTGCTTTTTCCCCCCCTGCTCTTTGCAGATATTTATAACTCAGCCACATGTGGTTATAAAGATTTATTATGAGTCTGCAGAATAAGCCCTGTTAATGTGTACAGTGAACGTCCAAGCTTTTGACTTTGCAAGCATGGCAAGAACGTGCAACTACCATAGAGAGTGAGCCACAGCTAATGCTCGGTGTTTATTTGTCCAGGGCATTGGAGTTATAATCAATACACCGAAGTAAGTACATTACATATTTTATGTGGAGTGGACTAGAAAGTGTGGGTCAGAGCATATTTTCAGGAAACAAGACAGTTTTTAGGGAATTAAAGTGTGTCACAAAAGAGAGTAGCTGATTCGGTGGAAGTGACATCCTGACACGTTTGAAGAAAGAAAAAAAATATCTAAGGTGATACTGTGGGTTTCAAGACACCAGAATGAAAACATAAGTGCAATTTCTCTATTTTCATTCTCTTCCTTGGCAGTTTCCAAAGCATTTGCTCTACACGGTTTCAGAACACAAACAACGCCTGGCATGGTGACATGTCCAACCAAGTGCAAAGTCCAAGCTGGGGATGGAAGGGCAGCCCCGGGACTGGAGGGGGAAGGCGGGGCAGCACCTCACCCGGATCCACCAGCAGACCGGGCTTCTGCATTCCCATCCCCAGGTACCCCACCCAGCCCTGTGTGGCAGCAGGCCCTGTCCTGCAAGGAAAGCCCAGCATCTGCAGAGATGCCTTTTTGATGTGGTGGGGGTCCAGGGGGAAATGAGGCTGATGGGTCATGTAGCCCTAAAAATGTAGGGGACCTTCCCAGGAAGTTGTTTCCTGACAAAAATTGGGGGAGGTTCTGCACACTTTGAAATCCACATCGTTATATTGCCCAGTGGCTAATTGCATACGGTTCCATTTAACTTCTCGATGTTAAATCACAGCCGGAACTGTATGGTCTAAGAGAACTACCTGGAAAGAAAATAAATGACATCTGCAATCCCCTGAACTTGGAACCCATCTCAGTTTACAATATTAGTTTTTTTTAAAAGGATATTTAAAACAACATGCAGCAGTTAAAACTCATTTTGTTAGCCATTTACCTTCCAGTCTTCCTCTTTGCCTTTCCCCAAAGCCATAGGTCTCATAAATGCAAAAAAAAACCCCAACTGACATATGGTGGGTTTTAATGCTGTGGAAGGTGTGTGACTTCAAATCTCAAAAATTTTGAAAGTGGACCCTGTTCTGCTAAGCACAGCTAGACCTTGCAGCCCAGGCCAAGACACGAATTAGTTTATAATGCTGCAGAGAGAATACTAAAGAATTAAAAGAAAAACATTTCAGCTTGAGTAGGAAAATTTTCTGTATTCTCTTTTACAGCCAACCATAACTTTCACAAGATGAGTTATGCTTTCTGTTATTGGCATGTTTTTCAAGTTAAATAAAAACTGTTTTCCAGGAGAGGCACTGGTGTATCTTTCTTCTCAAATCACTCTTCATTCTCTCAACCACACTTTCTGCCCAAATCTATGGTTTTCATTCAGTTCTAAATTAAAAAAAAAAAAAAAATCTCATCCCCTTCCTCCCAGAGGCTTAAGCATCTGCACTGGGACAATCATGTGGTGAGGGCTTATTTTTACTGGTGTCTTTCTGAGGTCTTCCAGTCTATTGATATTAAGATTTGTCATTGTTTAGAGAAGGGAATCATGGGTGAAGAAATGCAATCCTCTACCTGCTGTTAGCTTCGAGCTTGCTCTCTCAGGGTCACTGGGCAGGGCTGGGATGCAATAAAAAGGCTGCATCACATTGACACACTGGTCCCAACCACTAAATGCGGACAGTGCTGAAACCCTCACACAGCCTCATTTCACCCACGCTCTGTGTTTGATGGCAAAACTTAGCCAGGAGGAAACACCAGGCAGAAGACACCAAGAAACTGGGCTTGGAGAGCTCCAGAAGTGATGCAGCTGAGCCTCAGGTTTAATGAGGATTAAGATAATGCAGCAATGAAACTTCCACCTCAAAAGCGACACCCAAGAAGATCTGCTTGCATGGCCTCATGCCAGAGGGTGAAATCCTGTCCTCTTCAAAGCACAGAAAATCCAAGGCAGAGCTTAACAGAGCTATTTTCCCACCTTCTTTGAAGCCCATGCATGGAGATATCTATAAATCTGGGACCCTGACTGAAGATGGGATGATACCTATTTCAAAGCTGAGTATATTAAAAATACCAAGGCAAAGTTTTAATTCTTATTTGATCCCTTGTGCATCCTAACACTAATATTCACTACAACATGGAACAGCGTTTGCATAACATACAACAGCCAGGGTCTGAGCCCTGATGTATCTTGGTAAACTACAGTGCAATGCAATGCTCTCTTCCAGCTCACCAAGGCACAATGCATATGCAGCATTGCCTGTGTAAGGACATGCTGGAATACAGAATACAGCATGATTTAAAGCTGAGACCGTGTGTCCACAGAAGTGCAGAGTGGTATTTCCTAACAGTCCTGTGGGTGAACCACTTTCTACTGAAAAGCTTTTTCATCAGAAGAGGCAGTTCCATCAAAATCAACATCTCTGCAGGAAAAACCCGACTTTTACAATGTTTTCCTTTATTGTATAAGAAGATATTTTAAAATGAAATATTTCATTTAGAAACATCACTTGAGTCCAAATGTTTCAGGCTGAATACCCTAAAATATTTTGTTTATAATACAAAATAACATTCCTATAGCATACATAATTCTGAACTTCTTGTGCCACCAAACAAGCATATCTTGACTTTCCACTCTCATCTAGAGTGAAAAACATCAAAATGCAAAACTTTCCACCAGATGGAAATGACACTGCTAGCGATATGGTAAAAAAAATCACAGTTTTTCTGTTATTCCTTTACGCTCTCATACATCTTGGGCTCCACACAGGGTCAGAGCACTCGATGCTGGTGGCACCTGCCTGGTGGTGTGCTGCTTTCCCCAAAGCAGGACAGACACGGCTCAGACACTTTTGCTGTTCTGGTGCACCGTGCAGCACTACTCCCATCTGCAAACCACACCTGCCCACAAACACCCATGGATGTGAGCAGAAGCAGTGAGGAGCATGCATGCTCTGAGGCTGGAGGTGTCAGGTCAGACATGTACCCATGATAACTCACACTGCTGCTGGACCATAGTGGGCTGATGTGATTAGCTCAACATAGAGAAGAGCAGCAGCTCCTGCCTGTACCCCATGGTGCAGAGCGAGAGAAGAAGACCCCTTAGACCTGGTGTCTCTTGTGTATAGTCCCTTGCTTTTTAGTATCAATCAGTATCAGCCACAGTATGTTGGGCTGAACCAATCGTTGCTCTGAGCCAGAGCTTTTTTTTTTTTCTTTTTAATGCAGTACAAAGACAATAGCAGCAAAGAAAAGGAGAGAGAAAACCTTACCTGATCTCCATAATGACTACACCTCCAGCAGCGATCCTCTCCTACCCCTTGTCCAGAACAAAGTCCCAGTTCTTCAAAAATGTTGCTTGGCTGGTCCTGGAAGAGGACAGATAGCAGAAGAGTGAGAAACACAGAAGAAACTGGAATGAAATGGTCAGTTGGAAGGATAAAGTCATCTGCTTGGGATATGATTACTTTAGTGGCTTTGACTCTTTTTCCAAAACCCAGTGCTGGGATGAGCAGTTAACACCAGATGTTCAGCTGCTCCAGACACTTGAATGGGTTTTGGACACAAGGAAAAAAATAGTGTATTGGAGAGCATGGGTTTGTGGTTAAAGCATTAGGCTAGGATGCAGCTCTTGTTTCATAGCCCGGCTCTGACACGGATTTCCTGCAGGCACACTCCCACTGCACGCCTCAGGTCCCAGCCTGCTCCTTCGAGCATTCAAATTGGGATAAAAAACAAAGGGCACACCTCTGAGGCAGGGACCAGCTTTTCAAACTGTACTGTTTATCTGCTCCATCCTGGACAGTGCAGAATGTGCATTTTTTTCTACTCAGATGTATGAGGTTCTAAAGATAAATAGGAGTAATATCTTTTGGGTTGAACAGAAATCCAGCTAGATGATGGAGCAGAAACCAGGGCAGATCACCTTTTTTCCACATCCCCAGCGGAATTCACCACCCAACTCTGAACATCTAGAAACACTCTAGCCCTCAGACTGTGTAATTACAGCCTTATTTACTCTGCTTGAGCAGAAGCTGAGCTACTCTCACTGTGGCACCCGTCAGGCTCAGTGATGGAGAGCAGACTCAGAGCACATGAGCCTAACCAGCAGGAGATGCTGGAGCAACTGCACACATGCATTTCTGTATCCCATTTGTGTCCTGAAAGGCCTTGAAAACAAAGATTAAGCTCCAATACACCTATGCCAGCTAGTAAGTTACACACACCCATATATGAGTCCCTGCTTGCAAAATCCAGAGAATATAGAATGCCATTCTGGGTGAAATTCCAGCTTTATTGAGATCAATGACAAGTTAGCCACTGACGTCAATGGGCCACAGTCTCACTCTTCACACAAAGGGAACTCCACGTGGGGAAAATTCACGTTTTAGTGCTGCAATGGGGGTATCTAATTAAAAAAAAAAAAAAGCCTACAAATGCACCAAAGGGGGGAGGGGAAAATAAAAGGCTGAGATTGTTTTGTCCATTAGCCCTAATAAAGGACTAAATTTGGTAAATTGAAATTTTAATAGACAGTTTCATCAAGAGTTGCACTTATTTTTTATTTGCCTTGTTTTCAAATCTTGCCAGACTTGCACTTTCTTAGACAGCGCAGCTGCCACCATCGCCCCCCCCCCCCGCCCCCCGGCTTTCTTTTTTTCCCCCCTCTTTTAAAATACTGGAGCCTCTTGGGTCTCTTCAGCAGCCTGTACAGCAACTACCCTCCAAACTCAGCAGTATAAATAATAGAAGCAACTTTTACGAATGCAGCCGAGCGGGGTGGTGGAAGCTGCCAGGAAGGAGGTTTCCTACCAAGCAGGACTATAGCAAACCCTAATCCCACCTCCAGAGCTGGAGACATTCCTCCTCTGACAGCAGGGAGAGTCTGATTTCACACTGCCATTAACCAGCTGCCCCTGGGCTAATGAATAACTGCGGTTAAATTGGGCAAACGAGAATAGGTACAAAATGCAGCTCAGAAGCAGGAGGCCAGGCAAAGCTTCAGGCTCTGCATGGACAAACCCAGGGAGCTTGGATTTTGGGGTGCCTGTATTTTTTTTTTTTTAACTTTTATTTTTAAGAACATAGGCAGCATTCATCTTTCACTTACTCTTTTGCCAATAACGTTAACTGCCTGCAAGTTGTGAGCCAAATACAAAATACAATGAATTAAATCATCAGTGACCAGAAAGGAACCTAGAGTATTACAGGCACATAAAGTCAGAGGAGCATGTGTGTGGGAGCCCAATTAACCTCCCCAATCTGGGGTGAGATCCAAAACATTTTGTTGGTGCACAAGAGTCCAAGCACCTAAATCTGGGGGACTCGACCCCTAGAGTAGAGTCCAAGACGACTATGTGGGGAGTCTAGCAGGACCTTCTCAACATGTCTTGTTCCCATCAGCATAGAATCATAGAATAGTTTGGGCTGGAAGGGACCTTTAGTGGTCATATAGTCCAACTGCCCCTGCAGCGAGCAGGGACATCTTTAGCTGATCAGGTTGCTCAGAGCCCCATCCAACCTCTCCTCAAATGTTTCCCGGGATGCATCTGCAGGCACAGCTCTTGCCTCAGCTGTGGGACACGAGCAGTGACTAGGGACCAGCAGCAGAGGGGACAGAGCTGGTGAGCAATAAAACAAAGCCAATTGCCACAGGATGAGGGCTAACCCTGCACAAATGGGGTCAGAAATTGCTAATTGATATCAGACCTCAAAGCAAGGCTGTGGGTCAGGTTCATCAGCCAGGAGATGGCAGAGCTGAGTCCAGCTCCACTCAACCAGGCAGGTCTGAAACCCCTTTTTCCTTCTCCAAGGCAAGAATTCCCTTTGTGCTGGGCCTTAGAGCAATTGCAGAATTGACAAAACCTAACAAAAACACCATTTCTTTTCTAGAGAGAAATCAGAAATACAAGCTTCAAGCAAAGTGCCAGAAGGTATCATCCCCAGTAGCATTCAAACCAGTAGCAAATACCTTTGGTTTTTTGTTTGTTTTTTTTTTTTTTTTAAGACACCTTGCATCATCTTCCTAATCTTTACCGCAACAAGTATTTAACAGGAAACTAGCAGTCTGTGCAGTTATGTCCATACTTAGTGGCAAATTAAACTAACTCTCATTCAGAGAATCAGCAACAGGACTTTGATGAGTCCTGGTGACAAATTTCTCCAGACCTGGACGACCTCTTTCTCCCAGAAAGATAACTCCAAGCAGCTCATGGTCTGCACATGGCAGGGAAGAGCCTCCATGATGGTCACCAGACCTGTCAGCAACACAGCCACACTGCAAATAAACCCCACGGGAACCGAGCATTTGTGCCCAATCTGCACTTTAGCCACTCCTCGAGTGCAAAGCCCAAGGACAGGGAGCTGCTGTACCTACACTGTACCCATGCAGGCAGCTGAGTCCCCGGATGGGGAGATTTCAGAGCTCACACTAAACACATCTGGAATAAAAATCCCGCTTGCCCAATTTCCCAAAACTCAGAGCTCTTTGACACAGAAGCACTCAGCAGTAATGTAATAAACAGCATCTGCATGTGCCGAGCTTTTTTGGTAGCTGCATTTTACAGGCTGCTTGAGGTCCAAGCC
This sequence comes from Leptosomus discolor, assembly GCF_034619465.1. Classification (NCBI taxonomy): domain Eukaryota; kingdom Metazoa; phylum Chordata; class Aves; order Leptosomiformes; family Leptosomidae; genus Leptosomus; species Leptosomus discolor. The sequence goes on from NC_141392.1 coordinate 24,274,644, forward strand.
TCGAAGAGTTGTTTTGGAAGGACAGAAAAGGGAAAATTACAGTTATTTTGCTAAACAGTGATCGTCCCGCCTATGCGCAGACAGCTGATGTATTGGAGCAGTTTATTTTCTAAGAAAATAAGTATTGTGTGTTTTCAGCCTGGCTTCCCAAAGAAACGAGGTTTGTGTAATCTCTCAAGTGTACATCTCTCCACCAAAACCAAAATCTCTCTCTGTAGCTTTTCAGTCTGCTGCTCAGCTTTAGCCAGACAGAAAGAGAATTAGAGCTCAACAAATTAGGGGGGAATAAAACCAAACCCAGCAACTGTCCAAATAAAAGAGACTATATTAGTGCTCCTGCTAAAAGGGAAGGGACGCTCTATCCCTGCACCAGCTGGATGCTCAGTACACATCCCAGAGAACAGACAGCATCTACACCGTTCCTGTTAGCCCCTGCACAGCCCAGACAGGGGAGAATCTTGGCAGCTGGAGTAGAAAGGTTACACTTTGTGACATGCTTTTTCCCCCCACAAGTGCAAAAATCCCAGAGCTGGGAAGAAACATCATGCAGTGGTAGAGCTGAGCTGTGGGAACTGGTACCCTTACACACGTGCGCACAAGTATGCAGGGCTCCAGGCTTCTCAGAGAGTACAATCTGCTAAAAGAAACTCAATTATACTGCACAAGAGTGCATTTGAGAGCCAGGTCCTCTGGAGACCCTGGGCCAGCTTCCAAAAACTCAGTGCAGGTCACTGTTCCTTATTTCCAGAAAAAAAAAACAAACCAAAACACATTGATCAGGTCCACAGCACCATTGCTCCCTAACAAAACCAAACCTAAACCCAGGAGCCCTGTGTGTAGTGCAGCAGGATTTCCAGAGGCTCACGGTGGCCTTGCCCCTCCTGGTCACCCCTGCACAGATAACAGCAAGGGGAGGAAGGCCTCAGCAGCAGCATCTGTCAGCACCACTCAGTCCCCACCATGTCCCTGTGTGTGTGTTCCCAGCGCTGCCAGCAAGTCATCAGTACTGAAGCACTTTGCAAAAGAGTCTGCGTTAGCAAGAAGAGGCAACCTAAGCTCTGCCTGAAGTCTCTCTTAAACATCAGGGGTTCATGCTGAAAAACTGCTTATCTGTCATAGGAAAAGCAAAATGGGAGACTCCAGCTAAGCCAGGTCAGCACCTTTAGTCCAACTTGTCTAACACGAGGCACTGCAGTTTTACGATACCTCTCCTCTCCCTGCCAGCTGTAGGAACAAGCTGTCCAGCTGCTCCCAACAAGGACCAACACCAGCATTGATGCTTACTACACACTTGTACACAGAGGAACTACAGTCCACCCTCCATCTACCAAGCTGGCAGCTCTTAAATGCTGATTTTGGAGGCAAGACCAGCCCCCATGGAGGCCCCACAGTGACTTTGCTCCTCTCAGTCAGCAGCAGTTACCACTTCACCAGAAAGCTGTGCTCAGGCTTCCTCAGTCAGCCTGACCACATGCAGCCTCCCTGCAACTACTTCTCCCTTTTCCAATCTCTTCATGCCTTATCTTCAGCTCAGGGTCTGATTCAGCACCAATTTCTTCAAAACCTGTCGTCCTGCTAAGCTGCCACCGGCACCTTCAGCAGCCACCACTCATGGCTTTGGATCTCTATGCCCTTAGCATACCTCATTTAAGGAAAACTGCATCATTTTCCTGCTAGGCACAAGTACAGCCAGCCTCCATTAAGGACAACCAGCAGCATAAGACTAACAGCAAGCAGCAAGTACCCTGGGGAGGGCTGAAGTAGGTTCCAGCCTGGGTACAAGGTGTTGATTAGGCAGAGGTGTGGTGAGTAGGAGGATTAATCCCTTCCCTGACACTTAGGCTGGATTGTTCTCAGGAGAGTGTGAAGAGTCTGAGCCTTTCCCTAAGTCCAGACTAACTCCAGGTGGCTGGGAGTTTGGGTGCTGATGGAGTTAGTCTCAGTCCAGAGGTGTGAATATACTTGATGCAGTCTGTAAGTTCAGGTGCTAATGTGCTCCAGGCTCTCCTCAGTGCAATGGCAGGCAGCTGTGTGCCTTCTGCTGACTCTAGACCATCTACATCCAAAGTGTTTGTGTACTTGGGGGTTAAGAAAATCACTTTGCTACACACGTGCAGAGGAGGGAGCAGGCACCATGCTTAAAGTTCAACATTTTAGGAAACACACTGGGTTTTGTTCTCCTTTTTAACTTACTTTCTTCTCAGTTTTCTCAAGGCTGTTGACTTTATTTCTTAGATTATAAGAGGGTTTGCATGGAGTAAATATATGGGACAATATATATATGGGATAAATACACAGAGCAAAGGCTGTTGTGGGAGGTGTTGCCCTGGGCGGTACAGTCATACCAGAGTGCAAGGACACAGGCAGGTGACTGCCAGTCCTTCCCCGTCACCATTCAGCCTCTTTGGGCGGTCCTGGAGATGCAGCTGACAAAGGTACCACCATGCTCCTTTACAAGGGACAAGGTTGAAGCCTCCTGGACACAATCAACCCTGCTGCAGCTCAGCCACACGTGCCCTGGGGACACATCCGAGACCTGCAGACATCCTACCCCAGGTCAAAGCCAACCCTTGTACAGCTCCTCGTTACATCACTATAATTTCATCTTTCAGCAGGAGGACGGCAGTTACGCCATATAGTAAAACGGATACCCATCACCTCATGGAAAATCATCTCCTTGCGGACATTTTCCTTTCTCTTTCTCTGCTTTTTGTTGGTGACCACCCATCGCCAAGGTATAGCTCTGGCAGACCGCCCACTGATGAGTTTTCCAAACCACAGCAGCTTGCTGGCAGCCAGGGAGATCTGCCTCCAGCACCCGTACAGCTCAGACGCTCTATTTTTTTTTATTTTCCTGGTCTGGGTGTGTGTTTGTTCTTCTTCACCTTGATTCCTGAAAAGTCAAACGTCTGATGCTGGGGTCACCCTGGAAGGAAATGACAATCCCAGCTGAAGATGCCATGTAACTGCAAAGAGGCTAAGTTTCCTCTTATAACTTGTGTTTCCTCTGCAGTGTTAAAAAGCCTAATATTAAAAGACACAACAAACCAAGCAGGAAAACAAAGGGGGGAAAAGCAATGACCAGTAACTAAGTGCTGCTAGATAGTTTCCTACTTAACTGGATGGCACACATGCAAAGACATCCGTAAATACAAAGGCACAAGGAATGCACCAAGTCCTGTCACTCTCTATTTGCCATTTCCCATGAATTACCAGGGTTGTGAACCAGACAAGAAGTCCAGACAAGCAGATTATGCTGTGGCTGGTACCCTTCTTTACGTTTTTCCCCTTTTTTCCACCACTTCAAATACCTGGCAAGGACTTTTCATGTGGTCCGAGGCATGGGGAGTCTTTTCCCACAGTTAATGAAAAGTTCCTGTTTGCCCCTCGTCGCCTTTGAAGCCCAAACCTCCCCTAGCAGACCCAGGAATTTGCTGGTGATTTACGACTATTTGGACAAGTGGCGAGCAGAGAGGGGCTGGGGGCAAGAGCCCTGCTCCTCCCTGGCAGCAGGCTTTGCCAAATCAGGGGCCGAGCTCCCCCCACATCTCTACAGAGCCCCTAATTGAACGATTTTGGTGGGACGGCTGTGTTTGCAGCTGATGGGACAAGGCAGGTTGTCTGGGCAGGTTGAATGGATACGAAGGTGTACAGTTAGTTATTACCACCACTGGAGTGGCAGCCTCCATCCCCACCGGTGCCTTTGGGGCAGCCACGCACATCAGAAGGGAGGGCTGAAGATCAGGAGGATTAAAAAAAATACATAGGCATAAATCACACTGGCAAAATTCATCCTTGTCATCCTCAATTATTTCCAGAATTTCCTGCCCAACCCATGTCACTGTGTCTGGAGACAGGAGTTCACACATCATCCCATGACTCTGGGAGTGGCAAATTTGTATAAATGCTGGACACCACAAGAATAGCCCTGAAACCCTCGGAAGCAAATTGCTTTGCATTTACAAGCATGTGGAGGAATTAGACCAAACTGCAAGGACTTGCTAAATGTTCCTCAGCCCGTCCATTCTTGGTCGGTTTCTGACCAGTCCCTTCCCAATGCATGGCTGCTGCAGAGCATTTTCCTCTCCCCTCCACCCTGCAGCATCCATCAGCTCTCGTCGTCCTGTGCTATTCAAGCTTCAAAGACAGGGGTGCTGGTTTATGAGAGCCCCTAGTACAGGTCTCGGGGCAGAGGTGGCATGAGCAAGAGGCAAGGACCGGAAGATCTCCCAGGCAGGGGCTGCACTGCAGAGGTCTGGCTGCTCCCAGCTGGTGATGCTTGGGAACAGTGAGCCCTCAAAGAGCCCATCATTGATATTTTACATGTCTATAAACCGTGGCTTGCTCGGCGTAGGAGCTTCCAGAGGAGATGAAACAGGCTGCTCTGGCACAACGGCCAGCTGACCCCAGCAGAGAGAGCTGAGAAAGTTTCTACCCAAATATGCTTTCAGTGTGACTCCTGACAGAGGAATCTTGTGATGTGTTTCTTTTGCCAAAATGAAGACAGGAAATCAGTGCTGGTAAACCAATTTTGGATGGTGGAAAAAAATTAGAGAACTGGAGAATGAAACAGAAGGAAACCCTCTGCCACCACTGGCAAAAACACGTTTAACTGGTCAGCCTTGCATTTTTCCTCCTGCTTAAATTCAGGCTTGCTTCTCTGTTTCTGCCTGAATTTCAGCCCCAGTTAAGGCCATATTCTCATTTCTCCTAATATGCACCACGCCAGAGCTGGCAAAACCCCCTCTGCCCAGCATCTCCCCCACCTCCAGTAGTCCCCCACAGTGGGTACAGCCAGTGTGAGGATGCCACTGGCTCCCAGCTCCGGTCCCTCCCGCATAGCTTTTCCGAAGCTTCGCTTCTGTTTGCTAATATACTTTAAATCCTCGGATTTCCAGTGGTTTTGAAATGCGCTCTTCAACCGCCTCCTAATCCTCACCAGCTTTAATTCCCCAGTTCAAAATACATTTTAAAGGAGATTAAAGTTTACTTTATCGCTTCTCATATGTTTTAAAATTCTGATGTCAGAGTAAGGCTGACTGCCCTCCAAGCAGACTGCCTCCCCACAGCCCTGGGTAGGGAGCTGTGGAGAATGCTGCAGCCCCTTGCTGGCAGCCCCACTGCTCCTGGCAGGGCTTTGGTCCAGGGAGCTTCTGCAGAGCCTGCCCCCATCTCTGACTGACCCCAGGAGGGTTGAGGGATCTGATCATCCCCCATGCACAACACTCCCCAAGAAGTTTTTATATGTCTCTGGCACTTTTCTCTGGGAGGAAAAGTTCAGATTAGGGTAAGGCTGTTTTCTCTCAGGGTTACGAATTTTTTTTTTTTTTTTTTCAAGAATCAATAGTACTGCGCTTTTATGGGGAGCTGGGTTGTGTTTTGGGTTCATTTGAGATTAGGGAGGAATTTCAAGCAGTTAAGCTTTCTAGTCTTCCCTGCTCAGGAGAGGAAGGCAAGCCACCGTGACACCCCAGGATCCCTCTCTCTGCCTGTCTGCCCCAGCAATTTTGAGCCCCTTTTGCCCATTTGCTGAACCTGAGCATCTCAAAATACTGATTCTCTGCAGATTTGTGAAAGCACAGAGGTGGGCAGGCCAGGGAGAAACTATTTCTGCCTTTGCTGAGGGCAAGGCTGTGGAAGGAGCCTTCATGGTCACAGAGAAGCCAAGGCTGTGGTTCCCAATTTTGGAGAGGATGCTGCCACTGCGAGGCAGGTAGCGTGCCTCTGCTCCCAGGACACCTCCTGTCCATCATCTGCCTGTGTCCCTGGCTTCCTGGTCCTCCCCTCTTTTCCCTTCTCATAAGGAAATATGTTATCTGAAACTGATGCATCCTGAGAAAGAAAAAAATAAATCCTCTGTACATTCCCCATTTTCTTTCAAATAAAAGAAAATATGATATTGGAGTTTTGCACTAAAATTATTGTAATATTCTTTCTTTTACAAGTGCCTTTAAAGTTCATCTTTACGGTTCCGATATTGAAACCATTGCAAAGGAATTGTTTGTGGGGATTGTTTGACTTTTTATTAAAAAAATCAAAAACAGGTGGGTTCCTCGTCATCTGCACTTAAGTTTTTAATAAAAAGTAAAAGTTCTGGCACATCACTGACTTTTTTTTTCTTTCTTTTTTTTTTTTCATTTTCATTTTCATTCCTCTTTGGCCAAAGATAGGACACATCTTTTTCGCTTTTGTGCTGAGGAATAGGATTCGGAGCACACATACCTATAGATTTGGAAGAACAGAGAAACCCTGAGTTCATCACCCCAAGATTTGTTAGCTGGGTCTCCAAAGGAAGCAGAGCTTTTGCAATCACAGTGCCTGCCTGTATGCAATTCCCCTTCCCCTGCCCCAAATAACTCCTGGACCTTTTGGTGCAAGCCAGTTAGACAGAGGAGCTGATATCTGAGATGTATGATGTGGCCAGAGGCCTCAGAGGAGCTGAAGAGAAGTAGTCCAGCCATGCAGCGTGAGCTCAGCTGTACCATCAGACACCAGAGAAGCTACAAAAGAGATGGCCAGACTTCACGTGGACCTGGCTTTCAGGAGGCAGAAGGCTGGTGACCTGGGACACAGGCAGACCAGGCTGCAGTTGTGCACATCACACCACCAACCCGAGCAGCTCTTGGCTGTGGGGCATCATGGCTGCTGAAGCTTCATGTAGCTTCAAGGAGAGGCTGGGCAGACTTATGGGACAGAGATCTGCTGGGGATGGCTGAAAACATTGAGCCTCTAACCCAAGAAATAGCTAATACCCAGCTAATAACCCAATACCTGTAACCCAAGAAACAGCTGGGAAATGTTGGGGAGGGGGGGTTCACACGCACCCACCTTGCTCTTTCACCCTTCTCCAGGCAAGGGCACAGTGATGGAGATACCACCCCGCTGTCCCCATCCTTCTGCCCGCAGCACTTCAGGGCAGCCTGGGATTTCAGGACATTGCCATGGGAAACTCCCAACCCCACTGAGCATCCCCAAATGCTTTTGGCAGGTGGGAGAGATCTGGAGAGCAGCCGCTCTGGAAAGCCTACGCAGGCTCGTGGCTCTGGGGAAGGGGATGGTTTTGGTTTGGGGCTGGTGCTAACACCCGCTAGCTGTTTCATTACCATGAACTCCGCTTCTTTCTAGCATTTGTCCTCCCATCGCAAGTTTCCTGTATTCTGCTTATCACGTTTTATTCCGCCTCTTAAATTCAATAGGAAATAAAACTTGGCTGAAGCTAATAAAGCTCATATGAAACCCCAAGCCCTGAAATGCCTCGTGAGGCCAGGCTGCTGCACAGGCACCCGGGAGCAGCCAGCCGGGGGCAGGAGTCAGCAGGCGGCAGCCCCCAGGCACTGCACTGGGACTCCAGCCCACGCTTTGTATTCCCTGATGGGTTATTTTAGCTCCAGATTAAAAGTTTCCCTGCTCAGTACTGTGGTCTGTCTGTCAGCTGCGGGCTGGCATCCTTGTAGGAGCAATGGGAGAAGAGCTGATGCTCCTGCACCCACCAGATGTATTGATTTCTTACATGTTTATCATGTCTTTTTTCAGGCTGCTGAGGAAACAGCACTGATGTGTTGGAGCTTTCCTCATGGATTATGCTTTCTGGATCTCATCTAATCTCTGTGGTTCCTCTCAGTCTTCCCACCAGCCAAATGAGCTGGAATAAAATCACCTAAAATAAAAATAAGGCACATATGAGGCTCTCATCCTCCCTTGTGTTGTGCTGCAGACCTGACCTGTCATGCACTGCAGCTTGATAATGTAGCTGCCACCTTTGTTGTGAGTATTTCAGTGCTTCTTCTGCTTACCTGTGCTGAAGATCTGTGTTTCTAAGAACTCAACCTGCAGCTGATGACTTCAAAATCTGGCATGAATTTTCACCATTGGAAAGCCTCAGCAAAGGGTTTTGTCCACATCACAAGCAGCTGGTAGGCTTTCTGAAGGACATAAAATAATATGATGCTGTTTCACAAAGAAAATCAGGATAGTTTGTACATGTCTTTGTTCAAAGCCAATTGTGTCTAAATCCAAGCAGAAGCACCACATCGGAAGAAAGGAGAAGTGGGGCTCCAGGATTGTGCAGTTCTGTAAACACAACTATTTGATAATTTTCAGTGCAATACAAACACATGCCAATATTTTGAGGTCAGATAAATATGAGTACATAAAGCAAAACTGCATCATTTTAATATCTAGGCCAGCTCTTTACTAACCCAGCTACAAATTTCTTTAACTCTTTCCAAAGCTAAAGAGGGTTATGAGAAGTCTTTGCTCAGCAAGTCTGCCCTGTGATGTATTTCTAATAAAAAATAGCATCTTCAGAGGATGACAAATCTTTCTATTTGCATCCCAACAGCTGAAATCCCTCTGTTAATGTTGCTGTTGAAAGAAGTGAGGACAGCCTTCTAAGCACAGAGCCCATATGAACTAGATTTTCTCTTGTAGGTGGTGGGGTGCCTCCACTGAGCCAAATAAACCTGCTCTGGTCCAGACCAGGGACCTGGACATCACATTGTCCTAAAGACAGCACGTCCTGGGCTTTTTCTAATGTACTTGGACTCTGGCACATCATTTATATTGTCCCACTGCTACTGTCTGCACTTCTGCCTAGGGCTGGTGATCGAAATCTGGCACAACTGCTCAGGAACATTTTTTGATGATCTGCCTGGAAAAAAAACCTATAAAATAAATAGTTCTTTGAGGTACGGAGTCAGGTCTGTACAGGGAAGGGAAACAGAAACCTTCGTGCCGCAACAGCAGGAGAAATATTGGGTGATACTGAACGAGCAAGCATATAGTATCACCAAAAACAAGCTCCAACTTGTTAATGAATTAACTGTTCCAAAACCAGGCAAATTCAACTCAGCTTCCACAAAGCGATCCTGTTTGCTGCAAGCTTTTGTCTCCCAGAGCTGATAGTCCTTGCTTACGCCGGAGAGATGGTGCCTCTTGTGAAGCACTTGTGGTCTAAACAGGGCAGGGAAGCACCGGGGAGGAGCCAAGACTATGGTCCGCAACTGTAGGTGTCTGAGAGCTGGGAGAAGCTGCTGGGTGAGGATGTGATTCCACAGGTCATAACATCAGTGTGTTCCTGCAGGGCGCTGAGCTCCCACCTAACAGCAGCCAGGAGCAAGATTGTCTCCATCATACCGGGGGACTCCATTCTCTCTTGGCAGATGAAGACCTGGCCATGGTCATTCATGCCTCTTCCCAACCTGGGCTGCATGGAAAGAGTCAAAACCCAGGCGTGAAGCCTGCAAGACTTTGAAACTGGAACTAGACACAACTGAAGGCTAAGGTTAAGGTTAAGGCAGAAAGACTATGGGGATGTCTTACCTATTACGTTCTTCCTCAGCTTGTGTGGGAGGGAACCGTAATTAAATAACCAAGGAATGAAGCATTTGAGGCATTTGGCTGAGAATAGATCAAAGCCTCTTCACTCTCACCACTTAATTACTGTGAGAAACTGGACAGTGGTTGACACATTGAGGTAGCCATCTTGGAGCAAAAGCCGTGCTAAGAAAGCAGCCATTTGTGTCAGGGCGGAGGAATCAAAGCCAAAGTTATGATGTGTGGGGCTCTTTGTCCAAAAGCCAAATGCCCAGTCTGAGAGATTCAGTCTTTTTGGGCTATTTCCACATTACAAACTCAGTGAAAGATCATGTTTCTGTAGCCTGAAACCCATAAATGGCCATTCTCTCTCCACGCTCAGGCAAAGGCTGTTTTCTCTGGCTGGAACGCTCAGCTCTGGTTGTGCCTCGTCTTGTCTACGCTGAGGTTTGTGTTTGGCCAGGAGCACTGGCCATTGAGGCACAAACTTGGAGCACAAGTGAGAGACTGACTTTAACTGAGCTGGTGGGACAAACAAATGCCTGTATGACTTGGATGGCACAGTCCAGCCGAAAGCTGGAGAGATGCTTGATGTTTTTCCTAGCTCTGCCATCAAGCCATTGCGTGTCCTGGGGGCAAACACCTCATCTCACCTGCGCTGAGCGTTGGCTCCTCCGGGCAGTGAAGGCTGGTAAAAGAAGAGAAGCAGATCATGCCAGGGCAGAAGTATTGAGTTGTTGTTTTCCTTAAGATGGTTATTCTTCAATAGGATAACTGATCTGACCATCCCCTGAACTCAGGCGATACCTAATAGCCAACTGCGCTTCTGTAAATACAGCTATGGTAAGGGTATTGGAAAGCAACTGGCCCAAGTTATTTTCTTCTAAAATCTGAATTATTGTGAATATCCTAATTATCTTTTCAAGGAGTTGAATTCCAAATGAAACTTTTCAAAACGAAACTTTGGCTGCTTGAATCGGAAAACCCTTTCAAGCTGTCGGGCCCCTCCAACATTTTTGTTTGAGATTTTGACTTTTCAGCACAGTTCAGAGGACAGGGGAAGCGTTCGAGGTCTTGTAAAACTTTGTGCCCAGTTTTTACACTGAATCACAACTCGCCTTTACTTGTGATTAACATTTATACCCAGGAGCAAGCTGTCTTACCTAATCACATCCCGTGAAGAGGGAGGACACTGTCTAACACTCGCATTAGAACAGGGTTACCAAAGACAGTCAGAGCATCTGGAGATAATAAAACCTCTGAAAAATCACTGTTCCCAGAGAAGACAGTCCTATAAAACAAATCTGCTGAGAGCCAAATTAAATAAGAAGGTGTAAATGGGTTCCTTTCTCTGTGTGGAGAAATGGTAAAGCTAGTGGACATTTTTCCAGACCAGTTCACAGGGAAGGAGCAGCTCAGCTCCCACTGGCAAGCAATGCCCAGGAAGGATGCACTACCAAGGGATCATGATTTTATAGCCTGGCCAGGCAGATATGGGAGTGGGCAGCAAGTCTCCTGCCTCCCATGGCGGAAGAGAGATGTTTCCCTTCTACTTGGAGTTATCAAGGCTGGTGGGTCTGGGAGCCACAAAGATGCTCTGTGTTTGGGGCCGAAGGACTCGATGTTCAGTAGAAGTTAGTAGAAAGGCACCAGAAAGGAGCTAAGGAAGGATCTGTCAATGCAGGAGCACATGAGTATTAGTTCTGTGTATTTTCCTCACACAAGGTGATGGCAGGACAAATTTGAAGCTTCAGATAAAGCAATTGGGGGCAGGTGTGTGTGTGTGTGTGTGTGCGCGCGCAAGTTGTGAGAGCAGCTGGATTAAGCAGTGACAGATCATGGGATAAACAGAGGGTTATTGAGTGGTAGAGCTGCAACTCTTCCCCTTTGGGGACACTGCTGGTGGCAAGGGGGGATGGAGAGAGCTTGTTGACTTCTCCACATGCAAGTTTAGCTAAAAGGACATCCTTCACATGGATAAGGGATATAATTACGTCAATGCTGCTGGGAAATTTTTGGGAAAAAACTTCCTCCCTTCTAATCCTGGCTGCATTTTATAGGCTGCTAATGCGTGATAAACTCTGTGTTTCTGGGCAGAACATCTGTTTTTAGAAAAAAAGAGATCCATCCTCTTTAGGGGGAAAAAAAAATTTAAAAATATTCAGATACTTCTATGAAAAGGTCCAGAAAAAGAACCCACAAAATGTGGGCAAGGAATAAAGGCAAAACCACACTGAAAACATGCACCCAAACAGCAATTCCTATGAAGCTGGCCACAGACTTCCCCAACACGACCCAAATCCTGGATTTCCAGTGTTTGTTACCTCGCCAGACTACTTGCCAACGAAACCAGTAGAGGACTCTTCTCCCCCTTTTCTACCCTCAATCACGTTTTTCCTCTCGGAAACCTCATAGCTTCTGGGCTTTGCACAGCATGTGGTTACCTGCTTGCCTTTGCCTCATTATTTGGCACAATCCTGGGATAAAGCAGATCCAGAACCATCCTCCACCCTCCGCCACTGAAGAACGCGGGGGAAGAGATGTTTTTATGTTGCCTGTCAGTAATTCAGGATTTAAAAAAAAAAAAAAAAAAAAAGAGAGAGAGAGAAAAGCAGGGGGAGCAGGTCAGAGGCAGCAGCAGAGGCATTTCCATCTTCCACAAGACTTCTCCAAACACAAAGGATGCCTTAGGTTGCCACCTAGTGACTCCAGAGATGAAAGACCAGCACTTTCAGAGGGTCCAGTTTGTACACACATTGGATGACTCTACTTGTTCCAGGCGCTGGGCATGCAGCATCACCCAAATCCCCCTGTGCTCCCAAAGCCACGAAGGCAACAGATCCCGGACCATGGAGCTGCGGTTGTCCAGGTGTCTGCTGCAGCACTGGTTTGTCTGTGCCCTCCTGCTTGCTCCGTTTTAAATCTCAGCTGCCTACCAAGCCTGGGCTCAAGAGTGAGCTCAAGAAGCTGAGGCTGCCACTGATGGTCTCCCTTGAGACCTCGCCCTTGGCATGCAAGGATGCTCGGCTTGAGTGCCACAGCCCAAGAGGCAATGTCCTTTGTGCCAGCACCCAGGGCCATCCAGCCCCTGAGAGGGCTGCCAACGCTCATCTACAGCCCGGTGGCACCAGGTGGCCTGGGGACACCTCAGCCTGACAATCCCTGCCCCAACCATGCAGGGGAATCCAGGCTGGACAGCTCTGGCTCCAGCCGCCCCTGTTTGAGCTCATGGACTCCCAGGGCCATGGGAGTGGACAGCTGGAGAAAAGGTCTTTTGGGAGAGAAAAAAATTATAATAAAGGTTTGGCAGAGAATTTTCATTTAGAAATCTCTCTCCTCTTTGTTTTTTAAGAGCATGGAAATACTCAGTGCTGAGCACTGCACCTCCCACTACATGGAACGATTGGCTAGGTATGAAAGCTATAATTCCGATATTGCATTACAATTTCTTTTACAAGGTTTTAGATGAACATAACTTGGACCGAAAAAAAAAAGAACCATCAGAGGGGGGAGCTCTGGGATTTTCTCATGGCCTTTCAGCTTGCACAAGATGCCTGCTGTGTCCCCAGGTCAATGCCACTGCAGAGACTTGTCTCTGCATCTCCTTCCCCAATGCTGCTATTTAATAAAGCAGTCTTTATGCCCCAGAAAAGGCCAGGGTTTTTTTTAATTTATTTATTCAGGTCAGGGGTGCACGTCCCCATTGGTGAATGAGGGGTATGCGACCCACTGCCACCCAGCACCCCATAACTCCTGCGCCCTGACAGCACCCTCAGCTACCCTACACCACCAGTGACAAGCCCGGGGGAAAGCTCATTCCTTGCCCATGCTTTATGGGGCGAGAGGTGACGCCTGGGCTGTCCTTCCCCCGGCTGCCCAGCCGGGCGTGTGAGCTGTTGGCCCCACAGGCAGGCTGTGGCTAGGGGGAATACCTGCCGCGGGTAATTTAATCCCCACTACATCGGAGTACCTGCTGTAATGAGGCTCATTATGAAGCTCTATTTAAAGCCCCATTTAAGCCAGACAAAAAATAGCTCTTTCTGCAGTGCAGAGCGGGTCAGCAGCCCCAATTAGAGGCGTGCTGCTGACGGCAGGGCTTCCTTCTCCAAAAAACTGCAGAAACCCAAACAAGTTATCTCCAAAGTCACTGGAAATGATACTCCAGTGACCCTGTGCCAGCAAAAGCAGCACCAATGGGAGACAATGAGACAAAGCTCACAAACAGGGTGTCCTGGTGCACCTGTGGGATGGATGGGGAATGAGAAGCAATTTGATGCTGGGGGAGGAGAGGAAGCTGAGAGTGAGTGTCTCTGGGGAGATCTGGTGGAGGTGTAGATCAAGCTGGCTCCCAGCACTGTCACCAAAGCCCTGGGGACAGGTTTTGCCTCCAAGCAGGAACTGTGGGAGGAGGACTGGGAAAGGGCAAGTGGAGAGGGATCCTTTCCCCAGCCCCTGTCTCAGCTCCCAGCATGTGGGACATCTGGAGGTGTCACCCCCATGGCACCAAAAAGCAGTCCAGCAAGCAATGCTGCCCGCTCCAAGCCCTGTTGCAACCTGGGGAGGGACCTCCTTCCTTCACCCAGCTCGGGACCAAGCATCTCTTCCAAAAAGTGATACCCGCTGAGTGTGCTGGGAGAAGAGGAGCCTTCTCATTCCTTTGTCCCCAACATATGTCATAGCAAATAAAAAGGTGCATAAAGTATTTGGTTATTTGTACATTGTTCTTGGAGTGATGAAATTTCAGTTTCCTCTAAAATATTAGAATCTCCCTAAACTCTTGTTTACTATGCACGGATGCAGAAGGAGAATTATTCAAGTTTTTGCAATAAAAATAAGCTTGGTTTTGTGAACACCTGCTTTCCGCTGTTTAATAATGCTGAGCTCCTGTCTTGTATGCTCTTCCGTTTACTCTCCCACAAATTATTTTTGTTCTCAGTTGACAAAGATAAATGATGGGATTAATATATATTGGAGAAGTCCCGGCGAACAGTTTGCTAGCAAAGAGAAAGGATTGATATTATTTCCCTCAGGTAACATAACACAGACAAACTGGATTAAGAGTAATTTGCTGTGGGGCTTACATGTGATCATGAGCCATTAGTGGAACAGCATTTATGAAAATTGCTTTTTCTGAAATAAAAATTAGACTGACTTTCATTACCTTGCTGGCACTGGGCAAAGAAGAATCGTTCCTTTTCGGTGAGAGAAGAAAATTAGAGATCACTAACTGTGCCATGACAGATAACTAGGAACTGCTAAATATTAGAGTGAAATAGGAGAGGAAAACACAGCATCCCTATCATTAAACCTGAGTCAGGAAGGTTAGTTGTGACTTATCTATAAGTAGACATGATGTTTACCTGTTTTTCTTTTAATATCTCTACGTGTCCTGGGTCTGCTATTCCCTCTCCATTGAGCCTCAAAGGGTAATTTTTTTTTAGCTTGTTTGCTGGAAAAACACACTCCTTAAAAACAGAGAAAATTCAGATCTGCTGAGTAAGAGGAAAGAAAAAAGCCAGAGGCCACAGGAAAAACCCTTTCCCATCTCCCAGAGCATCACAGACTGGCTGCTCCCTTCCTTGCCAGGACTCCCAGGCTGCTGCAGACCTTGGGACAGGTCTAACTGTACTGTTCTGCTCTGGCCTTTCCTGAGTGAGATTTAAGCCTTTTGAAAATTGCTCCCTCCAGTCAGCGCTGATACTCCGGAGTTCACACTGCTGGTATCCTCCGGTTCACGCACACAGGAGGAGCTGTACTTCAGCAGTTAATAATATTCTGTTTACTTCCAGAAGTTTAATAAAGACGAGACTAAACCTTGCCTCAAAAATGCTGAATTATATAGTATTCGCAGGAAGCGCTCAAAATAACTGTTTTCAAATGTGGTATCGCCCAAACCTTTAAAATGCAGGCTTGCTTTGCATGGCCATGGGGAGTTTGTTCACATTGGGAAGGAGCAAAAAGCTCTAAAAATAAAATTGGCCAAATAATAAGTCTTGAGCTGTCTCATTAACCTGCTTGATACACAGAAATCGGGAGTTCCATGACTCACCCAGCCCAGAAGTCTATCTTTTTTTCAAGTCCCTGGTAAAAAATATTCACCTCCCTGCTCAGAGCCTGTGTGGCTTATACCTCTAGACCTTTGCAGACACAGTGACATTGCTGGTTTAATAATAACCCTTTACACTTGGCCACTTTGACACCCTTCATGGAGCTGCCTGGCCAGGAGGTAGATTCACTCACAGGTCACACTGAAACAGTCTCACCTCCTGCTTCCCAGAGGAAGGTAGGGTGAAATGTTATCCTGAGCTGGCCAGTGAGCCTGCAGCAGATCTACAACTCCTGCTCCTGCAAGGACCTACCCCACTAAATCGTCCGGGAGAAGCAATTGGTGTCAGCCAGGACAGCTGCTGCAGAGCCAGCAGGCTGCAAAGTCCCAGGGTCCAGACCCCTCAAGGTCCCGCTGCCCCCCTGCATCTTGCCTGCGAAAACACCTGCATTCTTTTACATCTTCACAGATCTTGCTTTTTGTGTTATTTTGGCAACACGATAACCAGTCACCAGGTAGGATTGAGGAGAAATGCAGATGTTATAAAGTACCTCCAGCTGCTTTGCTCTCTGAAGCCTTCCTTCACGTTCTGTGTCTTAATTAAGTTTCTGAAGCACAGCAGGTAAAACTACTTGGCACTTATGCAGTGTGCTTCTGTGGGTGTTCCCAAAGGGCTTTCCAGAGGTGATTGCCACAGTGCCTGACCCTTTTGCAGGTGGAGAAACTGAGGCAGTAAACATGATGAGCCCAGCTGTTTGACAGAAGAGCTGAGTGCAGCTCTGGGGTGTGCAGGGCAAGGGTTCCACACTGTGGTCCTTGGACCGAGAGCAATACCTACCCACGATGGGCACCTGAGCAGTCCCATGCCCTCTGCATGCAGCCCTGCATCACATACAGGGCAATGCTGCTGCTGTCAGCCCCTCTGAGAGGGGTAGAGGGGTGCGCAAACCATCATGCAAACATGCCCAAAAAATTGTGATTCATCGTTTGCCAAAGCACGCCAGGGAAGCGGAAGGAAATCAGAGCTGAGCCTGCTGAGGTCCCCTGGATTGCCCCCACTGCTGTCCCGGGACACCCGAAGGCCCTGCCATGGTGGGGTGCTGGATGGTTGGCATCCTGCAGCAGCCCGAATGGGCGCTGCAGCTCAGCGTGCCGGTGCAGTATAGTAATTCTGCCAGCCCTGAGGGTTTTGAAAACAATACTGGAAGTAATCCCTTTTGATCTGATGCTAATCCCAGATAATTGCTTTCAGGCTTAATAGGAAAACTGCATTTTCTTGGGGGGAATTGGTCAGTTTGAAAGGGCTTTGATTTAACTAATGCTCTAGGTGCTTGTTCTAGCAATGGGAGCTCTATTGTTCCTGGGAGCGCGGGATGCCAGGAGTAATGACACAGGCCGTGATCCCGCAATGAAACCCGTCTGTCTGCAGACATTCAGCCCCATGGGCAGCGCAGCCGGGAGAAAGGAGCTTTTCTAAACCACACCGAACTGGGGGGCGCACTGGAAAAATACGCGAAATTAGGAAAACTGCTGCCACTGGATGGTAAAGAGGTCAAATATATCAATGGTCTAGAAGGAGATGGGATAAAGTCATGTAACTTTAAATTAAATAAATGTATGCGTGGCTCAGGATGATATGCCCTTCTCCACCCATGCCTGTGCCTGGTGGTGTTGCAGAAGTGCACCCCATTTTCAGGGTGCAACACGGATTTGGGATGTATTCAGCCGTGACCCCTCTGCAAGCCAAATTTCAAGCCCTGAGTGCACCATAAATTGCAAATCTGAGCAACCTGGATGTGTAAAAGCACCGGTCCGAGTACACATGTTGCTTTAATGGGAAAACTGGTTTTGGATGGCAGCTTGTGGGTCACTGTGCTCTTACTCTGTTCCCCCTGAGACCCAGAGCCATGCTGACAGTGTGCATTCTTTCTGCCTAGCCTCTAAAACTTCCAAACAATGGGTTTCCCATTGTTCATTAACCAAAGGTCTCCATTTTGCAGCTGTGGGTGTTGAAAAGTTACTTACGGCCAAGGCAGGAGGAACAAGGTGATTTTGTATCCATATGAAGGTTGCACATCAGGGTTTTTTTAGTGAAAAATTTGCTTTCCAGGGAAGAATTGGTTTGTGATGATTTATTTAGGCACCGAAGGTCCTGGCTAAGGCTTAGAAGGCGATCGTGGGGATGGGTGGGTGCACCCTAAAACCAGCCAGAGAAAAAAAAACAGAGAAGAAACTTGTGACCTGAGAACTTCTAAGCTTGGATGAGACTGATTTGATCAACGTTAAACAAGCCCCAGCAAAACTTAACCTTTCTCCTGCAGTTAAAATAACAATTTCATGTAGATTTTTTTTTAGCAGGGCAAGCAAGGAAAAGCAGGCTGAGTCCTTGGGTGTCAAACCCAAACTGGCCCCAGCTCTTTTGGTCGGGTAAGGCTTGCTGTAGGGTCCCGGAGCAGAAAGTCAGAGCATTTCTGCTGCATTTGCTTTGAGGTCTTTCGCCCACTGGAGGGAGTATATGGCAAGGGATTCAATACACGGGTTTGAAATAGGTTTGCATTTAAACGAGGGCTAGGGAAGCGTGATTAGGTACTGCTCAAGCAAAAGAAAAATATTAAATAAATTTTAAAATTGAGAGGAGCGTGATTTGTTTAATTTGGGTTCTGATTTCTCACCTTTCAAAGAGCTTTTCCTACATGGAAGGCAGTTGGGAGGGAAACTCCAGGCATCCCATGGAGCTTCCCCTTAATTTAGTTTGTAACTGAACACAGTTACCTTGATTTTTAAATAAACGAAATACATATACATAGATATAAAGAAATCAGCTGAAAACCTGGAGAAGCTGTGGAAGTGCTGTGCTGAGGAACCTGCATCATTTCAATATTTTCCAAACACTTTTGGTGAGCCACACATTAGCATACGCTTCAGTTTTACCTAGTGGTAAGGCAAAAATTGGTGCTGGTCCCCACCCTTAGAGCCATGTCCCTGGGGGCCTCAAAACCTCAAAGGAAGAAAAAGAGAAGTAGCATGTCATGTGTGTCTGCCCCCCCTTCACACCTTGTCACTCACGCCCCAGTCTCGTTCTCACACACCCTGAGCATTCCAGTCTTCCCCATATCAAAGCCAGATGCAGCCCATGGGACCCTCCGACATGGAGGCATCGGTGCTGGGAAGCACCAAGTGATGCTGACCACAACACACAGGGGGTCGTGTGTCCTCCCACCAGGAAATCATCAGGTGCCTGAGCTTTTGCAAAGCCTGCTGTTTCTCCAAATCTCTTCCAGCATCTCTCTAGCTACTTAAATGGCTTTCCGTCTGTCTTTTAGCTGTTGTGTCCAAAATGCACTTTGGGTGTGTGACCTGGATGCTGGATGGAAGCCCTCTCCTTGGTACCCAGCAAGGTCTTCCATCCCTGAAGCCTGGATGCTTCCCTGACGGTTTATCTCTGTGAATGCCTCTGCTGCTTCAGCTGCCTGAGTGGGCTCAAAAATTAACAAACATCACCCCCAAACATCACTTCTTGGGCTGTGGCATCCCATATGCACAAGAAAGGGGAAGAGCAAAGAGAAAGGCTTCAGACCATTTAACAGGATCTTTCTCCTCTGAAAAACCGTTGATCTCTCCTTTTTTTATCTGAGATAGATTCCTCCGCTTATTAGGATAAATTCTCTATGGGAGGAGTACAATGGAAAGAAATGTTGGATGTAGGAGCCTAAACAGGAGCTAGCTGAGATGTACCACCCATGTAGCAAGCTGCTGGCAGCTCCATGTTTTTGAGGAGGACATGATGGTGCTTCAGATGGTTTTGTCATACTCTGCCTTACTTTGAAGGTGTGTTTTATGCCTGTTTTGGCTGCAGACATGCAAAGGGCAGAAAAAAAGTCAACCTGCTATAGCACCCTCACAATAACACTGCATATGGCACCGCTTGCCGTTATTAGTACAGTAAACTGAACAGTATTGATTCAGAGGATTCGTGGTTTACCAGCATAGTTTAGTTGTTGACCTTCATGCCTTTGCCTGACTCATGAATACACATTAAGTCCCAAATAGTTCGTTTACAGTTTAAACAGTTGGGTTTGTGTGAAGGAGAGAGAGATTTATTTATTTGTATTAATTCAGGTCCCTTGAGACATCACTGCCTCCACGGGGCCTGATCCAATGCCCATTGACACCTGGTGGAGCCCTTCTAGGGAATTCAATAGCACCTGGATTGTGGCCACCAGGCCACCATTTTCAGAGGTGCTGAGTAAACACAGCTCCCAAAGCCTTTAATTCACGTTTATGAGCACACTTGCCTTTGAAAATCAGGCCTGATACCCTCTGCTTTATTCAGGCATGTGGTTTGAGGGCAACAGGCTGCCTGGTTCTTGACAGGTTGTCTATTAAATATAGATGGTGCCTTCACATGCAATTGTCTGCTGGATGTTTTTGGAGGAACAAAAGCCTCCTATTCACAAGCTCTGGCATGCCATGCGGGGATGATTAAAAAGGTTAAGGCTTAAAGATAGTTCTCGTTTACTTCAATGACTGCAGGACTATCCCTCTAATAGCCCTAATTAAAAATTAGCCTGATATAATACAGTTATTATAATAGAGTCTGATTTTCTTTCATTTTGGGGGGATACACGTGACGCTGCCACAATGCTCCTCATTCTCTAGTGGTGCGTCTCCCCCACGACTCACTATAGATGGAGCCAAGGGGGAATATGCTATTCGATAATGTGCTCCATTCCAGGGTCAACCCAAACCTCAGTGGCCATGTAAACTAAGAAAACAGGAGCAACCATGGTATGCTGCAAGGTATCTCTTACTGCAGAGGAGCTACTTCTGGGACAAATCCAGGGCTCCCCTGACCCCAGTTACCCACCCCAAGGTCTCAGTGTCGTGGTTTTAGGGAGAGAAGCAATTGTGGAATGCCTCTCCACTCCTCTTTGTCCGTTTGCATCCCAGCTGAGCACCAAGCACCCTATGAAACTGGGCTGAAATCACGATTTCCCTTCCCAACCTAGCTCCTGCCCAGCACCTCACTGGGCTCATGTAGGTGCAGAACAGACCCCGCTCAGCCAAGGCTGGGCTTTTTGCAGGACGAGCCCTGACAACACCATGGCGTCCCAGGAGGAGCTGGCTGACATCCTGCACACCAGCTCCCCTCCTGCTCACCCAGGGTTCGGGCAGAGGAGGGCTTGTCACCCTGCCAAGGGGATGACCCTGCCCTCATCTGGTGAGCAGATACCCCTAGGAATGCAAAATAACCCAGTGAATGTCTTATTTCACTTTCCCCGTCACAGTGGATAACATCTGCTATTCTTGCCATGAGCTGTTGTCCCACTCCCCCCATTCCCCACTGCTGCTTGGGACTAGCAGGACATCCCAGCTCAAGATGGTCCCCAATTGGCAGCTGGCACTGGCCCAGCTCCATGTCAAGTGCCTGCAGCTTCTGCCCACCTGACAAGCTCTGCTACGAATTTCCTCCCTCCTCGCCACAGCCTTTGCTGTTTGATACCAGCTTTTGATTGAGAGATTCTTGCAGCAGGGCCAATATCTTTCAGCTCCCATTACTTGTGTCAGAAACTCCCTGTTGCTCTGGTGACATACTTTCTTTTCCACAATATATTCCTGATGCGGAGAGAGAACGCTTTTTTAAAGGAAGCAGCTGAGATTCAGCTGCTGCGAAAGTCCTGCCACTGCTGACTTCAGTGTTTTATTTTGCCTTTAACAACCAGAATACACTAAAGCTGCCGATCAGGATTGCTCTCTCTGGAACATGACTCTTTTTCTTGGACTTTCAGGACTCAGTATCTATCCTCATGTCTGTGAATGTGTGACATGCTTTCTAGCATCTTGCGGAAAACACAGACAGGTACAACAAAACAGTTTAAATTGTGGCATCCAAAAGTCCCTTCAAATCTGCCCATAACTGAGGGTCTCGCAAAGGTGTTCTGACTTAGAGCAAAGCCTTGAAAGAGCCCAGCGTGATCTGAGGTTGCAATATCACTTTATTATATAAGATATTAAGAAAGCATTAAAATTTCCTAACCAGGTGTCATAAGGAGAGCCATCAGATGTGACTACAGGAGCAGGCACACCAGCTGCAGCGAGGAAAGCTCTGCAACCAGACCCTACGCCCTGGGTAGGAGGTCCATTTTGGGGAAAAAGCCTGTCCGTACCTAAGGGGTTTGCTTGCACATGGTGGTGACAGCAGTATAACCCACCCCATCTCACTTCTGGCACCAGTGGGAGATTTTCCACCAACTGGTCTAATGCACCATGATCTGATGGGATGGTCAGGCTCTAAGTCAGTTACTGGAGATGCACATAGAGCACTCACAAAGCAAGGCCATGTGTTGAGAAGACACAAGAGTGTCTGCATAGCATGTCTGGTATCTATCTGGCATGGAAAAAAACTTACAGATCTTAGTGCTCATTGAATTCATTTAATAACACAGTTGATAATCTTAATTGGAAACATACTTTTCCAGATTCCATTGTTGCAGACGGGAAAGGGCTGTGGAGAGAAATCCAGGAGCAGAGACATGGATACTTATTGAATACAGATCCGAGAGTGGCAGTTTCTGCGGGCAGTGTGAGATGTTGGCGAGTTCCTAATAAAAGTTCCTAATTAGTGCTGAGCACTTCTGAGATACAGTTCCCCTCTTCAGAAGAGAGAACGGGAACAGATCTGGCACCAGGAAAACACCTTCCAATAACTTCAGCTTGCTGTTGCCTCTGAAACAGAGCTTAAGAAAAATATGTTTGCTTTTTCTCGTGCTAGGAGTGCCGAGGTTATGGCAGATCCTTGCACTCTGCCAGAGAGAAGGCAATAAAAGCTCAGGTAAGGCAATGCCAGCAGAAAGCTGGAGAGGGTGTGGGCAGGTTTGGGGCGCACCTGGGAACACCTGGAGGCACCGGCAGCTGCTAAAGGGCTGCTGTCAGAGCTGCTATCTCCTTATGTTGCTGTGCTTTCAGAGGGGCCAAAGCCCTTCCTGGACCAACTGGCCTGTGGTTTAGCCTTGTCCCTTCCCAGTGCCTCTCCTACAAGGATGAGTTTCAGAGGTGCCCAGGGGACTTCCAAGGGGACCTTTTGACATCCAATTTATCCTTGATGCTATAAGGGAGGAGGTTTTCTTGTTTGGAAAATCAGAAAGCTCCATCTCATCAACTGAGTATGGGCAAGGTAGCATTTCAAAAACTTGTATTAGAAATCATAGAATCTTAGAATATCTCAAGTTGGAAGGGATCCATAAAGATCATCAAGTCCAGCTGCAAGGAATATGATCTTTCATTTGATTTGGCTTTTCCATGACCAAAACTGCTGGTTGAGGTGGGGAAAACAGCAGAAGGATCACCTCCTCCCATCACCCAGGCCTTTCCAAGAGAGGACAGGCTTTCCTTGTGAAAACCCCAGCCAGTACTGACCACAGGCCTCTGCTGTAGCCTGGTGCTCCCGATGTTTTAACAAGAGGCCCCACAAATATTTAACTCCAGCAAAGGAAGAAAACCTGGTGTAGTGCGGTGGGATGGATATGTTTGCCAAGAAGAGAGGGTGAAAGACTGTGGAATTTATTGATTGGATTCCCACTGAAACACAAATGCCTTCTCATAACCCGGGAGTAGATAATGGCTTGGCAAACAAGTACGTACTGAGTGCACTTGGCTGGAGGTATTTATGTTTTGTCCCAGGGAACAGAAAGGAGAAAGAAAGGTGAGGACCTTGTTTTGCTCTCCGAGGATGCCCTCTCATCTGAAGGGGGTGGGTGCATTCCTCAGGGAGATGAGCTGGTCCCCGGCGAGTCTCCCTGTGGCACAGGACCTCGGCAGCAAACCCTTCATGCTCCCAAAGCCCCAGTGGCAGTATCGGCGAGGATACTTGGGTTTAAGTTCAGCATCCTCATCAAGTGCAAGTCATGTCTATCACTGCCAAATTACTGCTGGTCCTTCTGGTTGCAGGGGAGGTGGGAGAATGGCCGAGAAGAGGGAGCTGGGGAGAGGAGCTGCCCATCAGCAGAACTGGTTTTGCTTGTTTTCCTGCTTCCTTCTAGCACGCATTGTTATGGGGGGGGGGTGGGGGGGTGGGGGGGTGGGTGTCTGAGCTGCTGGTGCACTTGGTACCTTGATTTCAGCCAGCATCTCTGCTCTGAGTCCTCTGTTGTGACGGTGTAAAAGAAAAACTGGTAATGTTCTCTAAAAAGCCAACGATTCATAAATCCCATATAGCAGAAAAAAGCTGTATCTATCAGATAAAATTCAGAGCTAATTTTTAATGTTATTTTGCAAAATGAGAATAATTTCCGGATAGAGAGAGGGGTTTTCCCCCATTTCTGTTCTCTTTTCTGACCATCCCAGTGAAGTCCCTGGCTCTTGGGAATTTTGTATTGTTTTCTGCTCAGATTTCCTGGATGCAGAGAAGAAAGCATCCATCCAAGAGGCTTCTTGATCCACCTGGTGCATTTCTGCTGGTACTCCAGTTTAAATCAGTTAGCGACTGGAGGAGGCACAGCCGGGAACAGCACTTCTGCTGTTGGTCGCCAAAGTTGAGGGTAATGATTTTGTTAGCGAGCATGCACCCAGGCTGGGTGAATTTTTCAAGTAAAGCAAGTTTACTTAAACGCACACATCCAAAGGGGTTTCCCCAAAAAGCTGTGAGATGGCTGGTGGCTGGGGGTTTGCCTTTCAGGCATGTTCATCCATTCTCCCCCTCCCTATCTCCATAGAGACACCATCGTCTGCTCATGCCTGCAAGGATTTTTCCTTTTTTCTACTTTTCTTTTTTTTTTTTTTTTAATTGTCTTTATTTTCTTTTTTCCAGTCTCCAGTCCATGCGTTTGCATGTAAATCACCCAAATTTCCATCTCATGAACATCACCTCTCTAAAAGTGTGCAGACCTGGGGCTAGCCAAGAACATCTCGGTGGAAATGCTGCATGGCATAGGCCTCTCCTCACTGCCACCAGCCAACCAGCTCTCCCTGCTGGGCTCTGCCCTGCTTCTTCCCGGGGGCAAACCTCTCCCTGTGTCCACTCCTGGGATAATTCCTACCCTTCTCCAGGAGGTTTGCAGCCCCTTGCCTGTCTTTTATGCAGTCAGGGCTCTCAGGACAGGTGCAGGCAGGAAAATGGGAGGGGAAAAAAAAGGAGACAAGACTGACTTTAAAGTTTTGTTGCAGCTACGTCTTCCTGCTGAAAGCATACTGGCTTACACAAATAACTTTTGACCTCCGGCCCCCTCGCTTGTGTCACAGCATTGTGCCAAGAGCATTTGTCTCGGGGCTGTGACACATGGCCTTTTTGTCTGGGGGTGCGAGTGGAGGCTGGGACATTGCAACTGCCTAGGTAGTGAGTTATTAGCATGCTGGCTTTTCCTTTAGAAGTCCCTCTTTGTGGATGCAGGAGTAGACAACGGGAGAATGCAGCTGTAAGGGAAAGAATTAAAGGGTTATTAAAAAAAAAGGGAAAAAATGTTGCATTGCAATTTTTCAGTTCTGGTTGCAGGCAGAGGTCTGGGAGGAGTCCCTGCAGCTGTCCGGCAGCAGAGTTAATGCTTTCATCTCCCGGAGTGGGTTTTCAGTAGGGGTAAATTAGTGGGGATGCGGTGACATCCATAGGGCTACGTTGAGTTACACCATTTTACGAGCTGACCCAGGGCCCCAGGGGGGAACGATGCCAATTTACACAGGCTGAAGGGGTTGACCTTCCAGCATTGCCACCGTGAGAGCCATCACAAATCAACGTCTAGTGCATGCACGTCGGGCTCGTCTTATAGAAACACTTGATTTGCCTTGGAAAACCTTCCCGGCATTTGATGGCATCCTCTGTGTGAGCAGCCTGTGCCGGGGCTGATGCAGACAGGAGTTATAGGGCCAATCTCCGCGAGCTGGTGTGATTCATGCCCACCCAGGAGGCAGCTGGAGGCATCCTTGTGCAAGAGGAATGTGCTAGTTTTCAAGACAAACATGGTTTCATAACTCAGGGGACGTAATCAGAAGTTACCGGAGCAGCGGCGGTATGATGCAGGGGCTGCATCCCCTCCTAAATCCCTAAGCAGGCAGGTACTGTAGCTATGAAGGAGGAACAAAGCTGATGAGGGAAGAGCCGCCTTTCACAGCATGAGCCTTATGGCTTTAAAGGGCTGGGATAAGACCAGCATTTTGGAGGGCACATTTTGTCCCTTCAGAAGCGGCAGCAGATGCCGCCACTCCTCTTGGCTTCCTGAAAGCCACAGGCATCTTCAAAGAGCTAGAGGAACAGGGCTTTACAGGATTAGCCCTGAGCACCTGCAGACCTTTGTGAGCCTGGTCTGTGGCTCAAAATGATATGATTCATCTGTAACTTACACCCCAATTTGTCGCCAAGTTCTTCTGATTTTAGCAACAGGGCGTTGGCTTGGCCTCCGGCTTGCACCGCCAGGGACCACAATGCCATGGTGGCACATGATCAGCTTGTGTTCACTCTGTCCCTGCTGCGGTCGTTCCCAGCTCTGCTTCCAGCTCCTTCGTCAGACAGATCTCCCTACCTGCATTTTCCAGGCTGTGGTTACTCTGCCATGTCCCTCCTTTACTGTTTCTTTCCAAAATTATACAGCATCATCATTTTCAGCCTCTTTATATCTGGGCCCTAACAAGATAACATCAGCTTTCATTTTCCCTGTTCTTCCTTCAGACTCAGTGTATTTCCCAAAAACCAAACCCACTCTTTCTGAGCCCTCCAGGCACTCTGCTGTTGGTATAACACTGCCTTTATCAATCGCTGTAACACATACAGTACCAACCTTACAGCATAAGCACGTAAGCCTCTTGTTATTTCTTTTCTTTTTTATCCTTCTAAAAGGATTATTTCAAAGCCAATTTTTATAATTGCATCCCAGATAAAGACCGTGTCCCCCAGGGGTGTTTAGTGAAGGAAGCAAGGAAAGCATGGCAAGTATTGCATGCTTGTTCACTATGGCGTTCGGAGCATCCTGCAGCTCACTCTGCCAGCTTAATAGCCGGGATGATGCCCTGCTTTTCCAAAGGCAGCCTCCAACTCCTGCTTCTCGGCATTGCATCTTGCTAAGTGGTACTTCTGGCCGTCTAAAATCCAAAGGAACCGTGCTGCACGGCAGAAAGCAAACATTTCATTTGAAGGTGTTCTCCCCAAAAAACTCTGGTCCGTCACAGGCTGCTGCTTGCATGATAAAGGAAAATAAAGATTATTTCATAAAAGTCAGGCCTGTTCAATTTTATAGCATTTAAGTCAGCGAAAATGCATCAGACAATTATATTGCACTTAATACCCGGATAATGGAACAATGAAAGATGTATGTTTGCATTTTGTAAAATTAAACTGTATGCAGTTATTTATCTTTTACCTTAATTGTTTGAGCTTGTTTCTAATGTAAACTGTTGTAATTTTAAATAAATATAATAGAAAAAACTTTCCTAGGTATCGGAAATCCAGAGTAAATTTACTTTGCAAATAGGCTTTGTTAGGTATGGTTTATGCTGAGGATCTTGAACTGACACTTTCATTCAAAAATATTTTGAATACTTCAGTGGAGGCTCTACCATTGCTGGTAGGCTGTGGAGAGCTTCAGAAGAGGAGAGGACCCAGCTGGCTGAAGGACTGCAGGTGAGATGGACCCCACAGTGGGTCCAGTGTGTTGATGGACTGAGAAAGAGCAAGGTGGCGCTGGGTCCTGCAAACGGGGAGCCCCGTGCCCAAGGAGGCTGAAGCAAGGTCCTGCAGATGGCCATAACCTTGATGGTCCTGGGTGCTCCAGCTCTTGACTTGTTGACCTTCACATTGCTCTTCTACAAGAGACCCATAAAAATAGGACCGAGGCACAGTGGGGCCTGTTTTATGGGTCCATGTCATATGTGGTTGCATGGTTGAAAGCAAAGGACTCCAGGTCTTTCATCTTCTGTTGCACCACAGCCAAATATTAATGGTTTGGAAAACATGCCCAAGCACATCTTCGTGATGCCATCAGGTATCTGAACATTCACTTTGGTTTGGGCGATGGCTTTAGGACTCCCAGCAGCAAGCAATGATGTTAAGATAACTTTTTCAGTGAAGTCTATCATCATACCATGTAAAATCCAAATTATCTGTACTGGGAAAGTACAGGTACTGCTTTGTAGCTCTTTCAGGAGTTTTAGAGATGATCTTGGTTAAGCCCACAATGTTGATTAAGGAGGTGAATGCAACTGTTGACTTAGCCCTAAGGGGCTGTTATAAATGTGTCTGTTTGTTTTTCCAGTACCTCGAGGGAAGGCTCCAACAAAGGAAACACACTAGGTTGAAAGGTAACTCAAGTGATTAATGACATATACATTCAGCATGATGTCTTTATCATGGGGTGGTCTTATTGATTTCGAGTTGAGTAACCTGGGAAGTGGAAAAAGAAGTTGTAAAAGTGAAAGCCCTGTGAAAATTAATTAATTGCCGAAACAAAAGTGTCAGCCTTCTTCACGTACCTGGAATTCGGTGGGCAGTCCCATCTTGCAGGATTCTTGCGGCGGCTCTGTAAATCATGACTGATGTTTTTTTCATAGCGTGCAGTGAGTCAAAAAACGTAAAATAGGAATGCTGGGGTTGGTTTGGGCTTGTTAGCTGCATATGCCAAGAGGATTTTTTGGATGACTGCAGCCCTCTTGACAAAGGAAATTCATCAGGGAGAGTTTAACCTGTGTCAGAGCACAAGCAGATGTACCCATGGGTTGACTCGGACTGGTTAGCTCAAAAGCTTTTCTGTGGAAGTCTCCATTCCCAGTTCCTCTACTGTAACCATCCCTGATGTTCCATCAAGGTTACCGGGACAGGTCTGAGCTTGTACATATCGAGTACAGGCACTTCCAAAACCTGATCCCAAAGACCTGCACTAAGTCCTCTAGGATCATGACAATTTGGCTTTGGGGCAGATGGCCCTTCTTTGCTTGGATTGAGGATCCCAGACAGTCAGATGTTACCCTTGATTTCCCTGGTATGAGCTATGTAGATGAACGAAATGAGAAGGTGCCAGGAGGAAAATACCCTTGAACGCAAGCTTTGCAGGGAATAGGCAAATTATATGCAAATGAGGGTCCCCATTAACTTTAAGGTGGCATGAAACCATCAAACACGCATCAGAAACTTCCTCTGGAAGCCTCTGCTGAGCCAGGGCCCTGCTGCTGAGACATATCACAGCAGCTAAAATGATGCCGCCAGTCCCTCTGCACCCCCTCAGCAGCGGCTGCTCTTCTTCTTTGCCTTCGGTTCCTTTAGATGGCACCATCCTCCTGCGCTGATGCGGTGCTGGAGCCTGTCTCAATTAGTATTCACACTGCAAAAAGAGGAAAATTCCTTCATTACGGGGCGGCGGGTAGTGTGGCTGTAATTGAGGTGGTGTCAGCAATTCCATTATAAGCCCTGGTTTCCACCGAGGAGGAAGGTTCATGCTTGCGATGCTGAAAGCCCAGAGCAGCCGACTTCCTCCTTTTTATAGGTATTGCTGGGCAGGATGATGCTTCAGATATGACCTTCCTGTATGGCATGAGCAGCCTACAAGACTGGTCATAGTTTTGGGAGATCTGTATGAGGTGTGCAAGCTGGTGGGATTATGCTGTCTATAGAGCTGGGCTTTCTGCTGGCAAGAATTGGAAATGGGCAGTGAAGGGCATCCTGGACCATAGGGCCCCATCCGGAGCCCACTGAGGGCTGCAGTGAGCTGGGCAGTGGGTGCTGGGGGCTTCAGTGAGATGTGCCCACCTGCAAGAGGAGGGGCCAGGCAGGTTTTAGCATAACTTGCCAGCCCCAGCCCTTAGATTAGCAAGAGGCTGGATGATTAATAGGGAGGAGAAGGAGAAGCAGGAAAGAAGAGGCTTTTTGGGTGGCTAGTAAATGCATGCATCCCTCTGCAGAAGCTGGGAACCCACAATGACTTGGCAGGATGCTCCAGAGTGGCCTTGGTGTCTTTTAGGGCAGCCCTGAGGGGTAAGGAGCACCCGGTCCCATGCACACCATGTTCTGAGTGCTCTCCAAGGAGCTGAGGTTTGGCTGATCCTCCCTCTAGCTTTGGGAAAGCCACCTGGGAGTCAGAGGATTAAAGCAGAAGATTTGGACCATCGTGGATGTGATTGGTCTATAGGGACCATCCTCACTTGAATTAATGGGTTTTTCTTCATCAGGCATCCTCTTGATTGCTGCACTGGATACGAACATCAGCAAAGTCTGAGTTCTCCTTTAGCAAACCCCATGCTCACACTTCAGGAAACAGGCTCTTGCTTTTCTTGCTGGCAGAATAGCTCATCTCCGAAGAGCACCTGTAACATCATCATCGCCAGGGCCCATCTGGCAGAGTCCTCGCTCATACCTTCTCAGATTAAAGTGCAGAAGTAGCAGGTACGACCTTTTGCAAAGAAGATAGAGCTATGGTGAGTTGTCTTTGTGAGCAAAGAGGTTCAAAAGGAGGTCACTTGGGCTCAGAGAGAGCAACTGAGGTAATCGCCCACCCGAGGAAATCCGGTAAAGGGTTGCAGGTGCTGGTACCTGCATTACTGCAACCTCAATGAAGTGCGGGACCAGCTGTGCCAAGGGGCAGATGTCCCCTGTGCAGGGAAGAAGAGGAAAGTGATAGTTTTATTTCTTTCAATGACTCCTTTTGTCTCTCTTAAAAACAAGAAACCATTATAATTTTGAAAACACGGAGAAATAATCTCATTTGTGATTCAAAATTTAGGAAAAAGGTGACCAGCACAGGAGCAGGGAACCCTGAGTCTTTCTCCCAGTAACTTTTTCCCCCTCCTCACACTTTCTTTATTTAAACACAACATCAGAATCGACAACATGTAAATCTTTCTACCCAGCAGAATATGATTTTCCCTGGCTAGGGAGGATGCATTCCTCTCCCTCCCCTGAAAGTCGAAATGCCCCCTTTTTTGCTAATTCTTGGCTGCCCTGAAACAATGCAGCAGCGGGGAATTCCCGGGGTCAACCCAAATCCCTTGTTTTCCCAGCCTGCTCCCGGCCCCCAGGAGCTGCAGCTTGTTCAGGCTTTTAGAAGTGCAAATAATCTCTATAAATGGGGGAAACAGATCAAGAGATGGGGCAGCAGCTCTCCCCACGCAGCCTGGGAGAGCACGGGGCTGTCCCAGGTAAGAGCTGCCTCTCTTTGCTTTTTCATCTGCTTTAGTTTATTTTTCCTGCTTTTTATTTTCTTCGGGGTTTGTTTTTTTTTTTTCCTGTTTTCTATCAAAGGATTAGGCTGGCAGCTCCGAAGTGAGCAGTGCATCAGGGCTGTAGCTCCATAGGATCTCTCTCCACTATACAACAGGGGCCAAACCCAGGCTGACGGGTCCCAGGGCTCTGCCTCCGCACCCGTCCCTGCTCCGTGGCTTCCTGAGAGGGATTAAAACCATCCCCGCATGATATCGCAAGGCTTTTTGGCTTTGCAAGGTTCCCTCATTAAATTGATGCTGGTGAATTAAAAAAGGATTCTAAATGCATTCAGGGCCCAGGTAAATGTTAATGGCAAAATGTTACCATTAATGGCCGTGGTTTGGGCTGCCATTAAAGCACGAATCAGACCCAAATATGTGATGTGGATGCTGGGGAAATGGGTGCGTCACCCGGATTTGGTATGTTTTACCTGAGATTATACTGTTTGAGAGTGAAGGGTCTGCTTTTGGAGCAGCACCAACAGGAGAACAGTTCCTGCCATCCAGCCCCTGGAAATGCAATTTCTCGGCAGGCAAAATAAGCGTGAAAATACAGATGTTTTTACTAACAAATAACTAAACCCCATCAACAACCCATCTGCAGCAAGCCCAGCGACCCCGCACGAGTCTTCTTTATTTCCCTCTGCCTTTTGTTCCTCTCCAGTCTTTGTCTCTGCTGAGCCCACGTTGCTCCGGGGGCCAGGGCCGGCAGCCGGTGCCCGGGCTCTGCCAGGAGCAGCCATCGGCGGTGCTGTCGCTGGGGCACAGAGGGTGCCCTGCCCTCCCTGCCTTCCCCAAGCCAGGGGGTCCTCCAGCCTTTACCTTGCCCAAGGTGGGGACCTGGCAAAATCCACACCCCTGCTCGCCACCTGCTTTTTTCATCTTGGTCCCGTGCCTGGCGGCAGCTCTGCATTTTGGAATAGAGCCCACGGGATCGTTGCAAGAGCCGATTTATTTAGCTACCTGGAAAAATAGCTTTTGCTTCCTCTTGCCTCTGTGTGTCAGTTTCGATGCCTTTCTTATTTATTTGTTCAGTCGTTTTTCTCGCCTCTTTGTTAAATACACAAAGTCATTCATCAAGCATCGCGCTCCGCGTTTTGACTCTTTATTAGGCACCGCTTAGCTGACAGCGGGAGAAAATCTCTGTTCCTTTCTACATTTATTTTCCTTTTGGATAGTTTGATGGAGAAGGGGAAAAAAATGCTACGTGTAGTTTAAATAGCCTGGAAGTATTTCTGTGCAAAGGAAGAATCCCTATTAACCATTAAAGTCTGATATTTCTTCCCCACAACTACAAACCCCAGGGCAGCAGAAAGAAAGAAAGGGCTGTTGAGTTCTGTGTGCAACCTGGAGTGCCGTTATTTGTAGGTGATGTTGAGTAAAGGACAAGTGTAAACTTAAGGATAACAGCCAGAAGGTTAAAAAGCAAGTGTTGAAAAAATCAAAATACTGAATGCAGCACTTTAACGTAATTTTGTCCAAATAAATTTGCCCTCCCCACATTAATGCCCCTCTCCTGCTGCAGCATGGAGTTTGCAACTCCTGAGATTTTCCCTCAAGCTTGCGGCTGGAAGAAGGAGCCGTGATTTAGGGAACGGCCTCGGCAGGGGAAGCTCCTTCCCTTTTCCTACCCGCTTGCTGGCTACAAAGCTGCGGAGATTTTCATTTCGGAGTTGATCGGAACAATTTTGTCCCGCCGACCCTGCTGTCTAACCCTGTTTGCTGAGTTACGCCAGGTTTGCTGACAACTTCTACTTGAGTAAATTGTATTTAGACAACAATATATTTCATTCAGGTCTTTTGCAATGTCTGGACCAAGGTCAGTTTTATATTCTACTGAAATCATAAAGTGACACTTGAGATAAACAGAATGTTTACTCTCTCCATGTGAGCCGAAGCTGATATGTAAATTTATCCTTATTCTGTCATCAAATTTGCATTTACCCTCTTAGTCAAACACTACAGGGTTCCAAATCAAACAGCTTTAATGGTGGTCAACCCTTTATGACCGATTGCCATATCAGAGAGAAAGAAACGGCAATTTAGATTAAAATGAAAAGAGTAACACAACATAACGAGCGTCATCCGGTTTGCCATAATTGGATAAACTTTTCATATGAGTGTTTAGATGCTTGGCTGCCCGGAAAGCAATTGCCATATTCTCCCAGTGTTGTTCTAGTCCCTTTATCTGCCCCGCACAGACCGTACTCACCTGTCATTATTTTTTCCTTCTGATCAAACAAGCCAAGTGCCACTAAACAAATTCTGGCGTGGGTTGTGTGTGTGGTTTTTTACCCCTTACATTTACATAAAAGAAGGGGACTTGATTCACTGCAACGAGCCAGTGGGTTCCCTTCTATCTTTAAGGCTCAGGTCAGGAGGGAAAGAAATGGGCAGGCTTGGCAGGGCAAATAGGAAACCCAATGGTGGGCTTTCAGGTTGGGTTGCTCTTTAATGAAGGATTACATGCTGCTGGTAGGCAACTCGTTTCTGGGAATCGCAAGGTGTGTGGGGAAAACGCGGCCTGACGCCACAGGGATGGGCTGAGGGTGAAGGCCTTGGGCAAGAACTTTGGCAAAGGCTGACCGTCCATCAACAGATGCAAAAAGCACAACCAAGGACACAGGGTGACAATACAAATCCTCCAGAAAAAGAAAAAAAAAAAGGAAGATATTTAGCACCTGGGCTAAATATGCACATAAATATAGGATTTATGAACCAAGGCGGATGGTTTCTGTGCCCTGAATGCCCTACAGTGCCAAGCTGAGACTCAGCAACTTGTTTCACATGTGCGCTTTCAGAGAAGGAGGATCACTGCATCTAAGCCTGTAACCAAAGAAAAAAGGTTTTTTTCTTTTTTTCTCACAGCTAACATTTTGGGGCAAATGTTAACATTTTGACTAGTCTGAGGAATGAAAGAGCAAAGGGGCTGGAAGCCAGCGCCCGCAACAGTGCTATCCCCAAACAGGTGCTCCTGGAATCTGCCTCCTGCACTGGACAAGAAGAGAAAGAAAAGAAGGAAAGAAAATCGGAGGCACGTTCGGCCGCAGCCTTCGCTAGGTAACGGCAGGTTTAGCGCCTGGAATGCCAGAATCTCCGAACGGCTTCATCCAGCACCGCTGCTGCACCGGCGTGGGCTGCACCCAGCTGCAGCCCTCCCCTCCCTCCAACAACCAACCACCAAAAAAACCAACAAACCCACAACTAAAGCAAAGAAAGAGGAGAGAGAAAGAAAAAAAGAGAAGGGCTAAAAAAAAAAAAAAAGGCACTAAAAAAAATTTAAAGAAAAAAAGCAGGAGGAGAAAGGGGCGGGGGGGGGAAGAGGAGAGAATTTTCCTTTTCAGCATGGCTGTCAAATAGATATCTTATAGTGGGAGGGCTGGGAGGGAACAGATATCTGCCTCTCTCTGGAGCCTGCAAGTATTTCTGCCATTCATGAAGCCAAGGGATGCCACACACATTCTGTTTGTTCAACATAAGCAAACAGATTGTAAACTGGCTGATAATTTTTGTACTGACAATGTCATTTACAGCTGTCAGCCTTTTGTCTGTCATGTTTGCTTTATTCAAATATGAACCAAGTGGACCTCCCTTCCACCGCTTTCTTCTGCATTAAAATCACATCAATTCCATTCCATTCTGTCTTATCTAAAATTCATTGGAGGCCAATCACTTGGATGAATGCTTTGGGGTTTCCATGGAGGCAAGAAGTCTAGTGTGGACTTCAGGGGATTAGGAAGTTTCAGATTTAAAGCCTTGAAGTGCACGTTTCTTTCAGTTCTTTCTTTTGATTGCAGAGGAAGGGGAAGGGGAAAGAAAAAAGAAAAAAAATCAGGAAATTTCAAGATAATTTTATTTTTCCAAAGCGCCCCAGCACGCAGCAATCCCCCCTGTCAGTGCATGTGCGTGCGGGTCTGGACATGCTCAGCTGCTGAGCTTTTGCTCAAGCACAATTTACAGTCACGATTTTTCCAGCTGAGCTGAAAGGAGTATACTGTACTGGCATCTATTCCCTCCCAGCTTCCTCAACAGGATGCTTGCCACCAGCCCCTATAATAAATTCAGGCCCGTCTTCAATTAGATTGATTTGGATCCAGCTGCTTCCCATGGTGCTGCCCGCAGGTCTGGAAGCATCTCCCTTTGTTAATAGAGGTCACGGCACTTTGTGTTAAATAATTCACATCAGACTATCTGTCTGTCGGTCTGTCTGGGGGCAGCTGCAGATGTTGCCTGTTTGTGCAGAGGCTGTGAGCCTCAGATCACTGAGGTGATCTGAATCAGGAGGAAGGTGGTGCAAGTCTGATGAACTTATGTTGACTTGTTTTGTTTTTGTCTTTCAGCCTTCCGATGTTATTTTTTTTGTGGGTTTGATTTTTGGTGCTGGGCATCATTTTGAAGCTGGTTTTCCTGAGCTCTTTGGGAGCCAGACCTTGCTGCTGGTCTTGGATAGCCACAAGTGGAAGGAGCCAAATCACAAACTGTGCATAAACCTCTTGGTTTTACGTATTGTGGGCAGAGAGGGAAAGGAGCCATTTCCCAGGGAAAGCCAGGGCTGGGGAGCCCCCTCCTGCATGCACCCCCCTCCTGGCTGTCCCACAGGGGAGAGGATGCAAATGACAATTAAAGTAATCTTTTCCCCATCTTGCCTCATCTTCCTTTCCCTACATTCAGTGATTAAAACCTTGCATCCAACCCCAAAGAAAAAAAGCCCCAGACTGGTTTGGTGAGTATGAAATCTTTAAAAAATGTGCTTTTTATTTACCTTCTGGGTCCTGAAACTTGCTAAGTGCTCTTGAAGCACAGTTTGGAGCCCCTGCCACCGCAGCAGGGGTGCAGGCAGCTGGGCTGGGAGGTAGAGCCCAGATTCTCGGCGCAGCATTTGTCCGCCCAAAGCAGAGGCAACATGCCTGCCGAGCTGCCCCAGCTCTCCTGGCACTCCTACAGCAATGGTGGTGGCAATACCAACGATGATGGCAATAGCAATGGTGATGGCACTGGTGACAGCAATGACAAGGATTGCCTAGGGCAGCCCCACAGCTGCTGGCTGCGTCAGAGGTTCCCCTATGAGCCCATCACCTGCAACTTTTCCCTTCTCCTCCCACCAGCTCATGGGACAAACATTGTCACGTCAATCTGGTGGTGGTTCTGGGCAGGTTTTGGTGAAGGCTGAAGGGTTTTGCTCTGCCAGCCCTGCATCTACGGCTTCCTCGGAGCTCCATAAAGTACATCTCAGTCAAAATGAATATTGCAGTGACCCTCCTGGCTGATGCAGATTGAACGGAGAATGTAAATGCCATATTTATCAATCCAGCCAGCTTGTTTCTCCTCCTTGATGCCTCCCCATAACCCCACTTATGCATCAACTTAGCGTTTGGTCAATAAAGCCTACACAACCCTACAAATACACAACACACATCAACAAACAAACAAGCCCAAGCAAACAGGCAAACAAAAGCTAATCAAGATATTTCTCCCAGCATCTAGGAAGGAAAAGAAGGACTAGTGTTGCATTTATGATTTCTGCCTGTAAGTACTGCCGAGCCACTCACATACTATAGAGTGGGATGTGCCATGGCCAATACTAAAGGTCCTTTCTGGGATTTCTCATGGCCCTTGCATTCAGCAGGTCTGTGCTCCACCACCCAGCTCTCTGCAGAGGTGATGCTTTAGCTGGCAGTGAGATCTGATGCTCTTCCCCATCACATTTACAGTTTGCTTATTAATAAAGATATTCAGCTACGATTTATGAAATGACCCAAGAGGGTGAGGTGGCAGGTGTCAAACCCTCCTGCCCATGCAAACACCTTTCCATGCTGAAATTTCCAGGCAGCAGCCACACTCAGAGGTG
This sequence comes from Leptosomus discolor, assembly GCF_034619465.1. Lineage (NCBI taxonomy): Eukaryota > Metazoa > Chordata > Aves > Leptosomiformes > Leptosomidae > Leptosomus > Leptosomus discolor. Next base: position 24,311,021 of record NC_141392.1, read on the forward strand.
CTGCACCACAGCAAGTATAGGTCACACAAAAACAGGACTGGAGCTCTGTCACTCACCACATCAGGGGTTGCTTTAAGAGGGCCAGCCTGCAGCAGCAGCAGCAGCAACTCCAGAAGAAGTTGGAACAAATCAGCCCTGCAAGGGGAGGCTTCACGGAAAAGTTACTAAATATTTACAAATGGCTTCTGGCTTGAGAGGCCCTTTGTAAAGACTGAAGGCATATTTGGGAAGGAAACCTCATGTGCTCACCCTCTTCCAATTACTGTTCCTGAAGCGTCTGCTTCGGGTTGCTGTTGCAGGTGGAGGAAGGACTTTAGGTGTGATGCTCATGGTACCCGCTGGGTCTCTCGCTGCATACTGCAGAGAAGGGAACTGGTATGGGGGAATTTTAGATGCCTGGGTGCTTTGACCCCTTCCAGTTCTTTGGGGCTATTGATAGGGAAGGTAGGGATAGTAATAAGGTCCTTGTAAAGCTCCTGGTAAATTCACACCTATCTCAGATGGGATCAAGGTTATGCAGTTGTCAGGCTCCATTACAGGTTAAGACCATGAGGGGCTGGGGGACATGGGGCCCCCGTGCCCTGTGAGAGGGGCTCAGGATTGGCTCATCTCCAGGGGAGCAGCTGCAGAGCTTCTTCTGAATGGATTGTCCTAAAAAGGAATCTGAAGTTTGAGTCTAAATTCACTTTTCACATTTGATGCTTCGTATTTAGAAATTGTCATTATTTCCCCCTTTTTTTCCCCCTTCGCCTCTTTTCCTTTCCACAGCTCCTCAAGCTCAGGGAAACTTTGGAAATGACAGAGATTGTTCCCTTGTAACCCTGGTGCATTTAAACATTTTAAAATCCCAGCGATGGAGTTGCTGATGGGTTTTGTTCCCTTGCTGCTCTGGCTCATCTTCCTTTCAAGTTGGGGTCTTTTTTCAAAATTACAAAGGGAAAAAAAAGAAAAGGAAAAAGTGGGAAGGAGCTTTTCCCCATCATTTGTCTTACTGCATATAATAGTGGAAAAGAATGGGGGGAGAGAAGAGGAAACTTTTCCTTTGTTTCAGTAATGTCTCATTTCAATTTGAAACAAAACTCAATATGCGTGTGTGCTCCTTTATAAACTCCAAACCTAAGAGAAAATAACAGAATGGAAATGTCACCCTCCATGGAGGCCAGCTTGAGAAAAGGGCTTTAAACTGGGTCAATCTGAGTGTATGGGTTTGAAGAGGATGACTGAGGTATTTCTCCAAGCACGGGTTGCTCTGTTTTATCCCAGAACAGTGTCAGAAGCCCAGGAAATCATGAAATTCTGTTGCTCCGATACAACTCGCTGCTCAAACACTGTTTTGCCAGAAAATTGTTTTGTACCAATTGTACCATTTTATTTATAATCTTTGTTTCCAGGTACCGCCTAGCTGTTTGGGTGCCACATAATCGGGCAGAGCAGCACTAGGCACTGGTGTTTGTGCCTCTGGGACCTCCTCATCCCCACCTTCTGCTCAGGGTCCGCCAGAATGTGGCTGCTCCAGCATGCGGGATGGGGTGGCTGTGGTGGGAGCTCTATGATCACCAAGGCCAGAAATAGGCCAATAACATCAACGGGATTCAGGATTCCTGGGGGATGCCGTGTGGTCCAACATGCCCCAAAACCTGGCTCCAAAGACTCTTGTAACTGGCAGAAACCCTTCCCAGTGCTCAGTAAGACTCTGCCCTGGCTTTGATGGGATTTAGGTCAAGACTTCATTCTGATAACGCTCCTTCTCATCATCCTGCCTGCTCAGATTTAAAAGCCTGTCCTCCACTTCAAGTCTTGAAAAGCCTTGGCTTCACTTCTGCAGCAGCTCAGCCTTGGCAAGGGGGAAGAGAAATCTCTGAGTCTTTAAGAAAACCACTGGTTGATTGACTGCTTTCAGCCGGCCATGTCCTTGATGGCCATGAGTGATCCCACAACCGCAAAGAGTTACAAAATCAACGAAAAATACCATTTACTCTTTTTAAAATTTTTCCCCCCACTTTTTTTCTTATTTCTTTCTTTTCCAAACAAAACCACAGCAAACACTGCTCGGCCGCCGGGCTGGGCTGAGGGCTCAGCCACATGCCGTACAATACCACCCGTACAATCCAGCCCCACAATTCCCGTCCACTCCTGGGATATTTACGACATATCCCACAGTTGTCATGTCAACACGACAAGCAAAGGCGGCCTTAAATCAAGCTGTCAAGGGGCCAGAACAGTACCACTATGCAAAATAGCACCACTGACTGACACTAGGCATTGCATCTGTCATTTCAGAAGGTTTGCGGCTGCTCCCTTGCTACGTTTGGGTTGGTCCTTTGGAAGAGGAGTAGAGCAGGGGAAGAATATCAATGAGATGGCAAAAATGGCCTCTTTTAAAAAAAAAATATATAAAGGAAAATTAGAGTTCGTTGGCATATCAGGTGGTTATTTCCCCCCAGGTAGGATTTGTTACATGCAAGCAAGCTATGTGCTGCATGTCTCCCAGAAATGGTGCAGCCACCTCAATAACTCCGCTATTGAGCCTGGAAGATATTTGTCTATAGGTACCACAACTTCTTCACTCAATCTACACTCCTTGGACAGCTGCAGTAGGGAGCTTGTCTTCATCCTCACTCTACCCAAAGCAATCTTCCTCCCTTGCACCTGAATTTCGTTGAGCACATGGGGCGGCAGTTATGCAAAAGCACATTTTTTTATCGTAGCCAGCCAGTTTCCCCAAGGAGATGGAGCAAATATGGTGATTCACAGGGTGGCTGCCCAGCAGTCCCTGTAATAACTGGGGAGGCAGGAGGGCTCCCATGTAGATCATGCTCCTTCAGGTTTTGTGCAAATACATCAGCGAGCTGGAGGAGGGGTTTGCCAGGGAGCAGCAAAGAAGCTGCACCAGGGAGAGCATCCCTATCGCGGGAGGAGCCAGGAGCTAGTTCCAGGCAGAAGACGAATTTTTCTATACGTTTGTACAATTTATTTTTAATTGTTTTGATGAGAAGAAGAAACACCATCTGCATTTCAAGCCCCTGCCCCAAAAGAAAAGACTATTTGGGCAGAATATTTCGTTAATGCTTCTGAAGCACAAAGATTAAGGAGGTGCTTGCAAGTTTGTTAACTACACGAGGGCATATAAAACCCTTCTGCAGTCACCTAACACGGGAAGTGCTGCATTTTCCAATGCAGGCAATCCCTTTAGCCTTTAATCAAACTAAGGCTGAATGCTAAAAACAGATTTTCTGATACATATATCATATGTAACTTATATAAGTACCTGCATAGGTGATGTTTACACTGTGACTGTGTTTATTTCCATTCTATTCATTGTAATGTCGTTTCACAGGGAGGGTACCCGTGCCCTTAAACACTTTATCATATGCTTGAGATTGGCACATGCCCATGTGCTGTGTCAGACCCAGCACCAACCTACACCTAAACTTCTACTTCAGCACAAGACTTTCCCAAAACAACTGACTATTCTGCATCTGCCCATCATAGTTCCATATATCTCCATATATTTTGCTCTGCAGCATCACTAGGAAAGTGGACAGTGACCAGAGAGAGCAGGAGTTTTGCCATGACCTCTTGCAAGCTTGCTGCTGCGTCACAGGCGACACTCACTCCCTTCCCCACAGCTTTGCATTCGCTTATGAAATCATGTGCAAGCTGAGGAAACCAGCCTGGGCGGTAATTTGCACCATTAGCAGAGGTGATAAACTGAGCAGGGGGGCGAGGGGGGGACAGACAGAAAGGTGTAAAGCAATTAGCGATCTTGTCAGGAGCCTTCTGCCTTATGTTCATTCCTGGAGAAGGTCTCTCCAGCTGTTGCAGAGGGGGGCAAAGGTCCGAGCAGCCCCACGAGCCAGCAAGGACAGAAGCCAGTCCCTAGCAGTTCGGTCAGTCTTCGCGTCATGCAGGTTTTGGCTTTCGCTGCTGTACTGCCGATAAACAGATGGCTTCAGAGGCCATTACAGCTTTGGGTGGCTATTTTGCGAGCATGCAAATGATATTGCTGTGTTGCATAGTGCAGTTATTTACTGCTAATTGCTAAGCTGTCGATCATTATTATGTTCTGCGGTGACAGGGTTTGTATTTGCATAGTTTAAGCTATCCATCCTATCTAAAATTAGCATGTGGGGTTTTTTTTTTTTTTAAAAAAAGTTATCAGTACTGAAAGAAACCATCACGGAATTGACTGGGGTAAAATATCTCGGGGCTTTTTTGTATGCATACACCGACACTTATCTGTGAGGAGGATGAAAACCAGCACGATCTGACTGTGAAGTTTGCAAACAACGTCCCACCCCAGGGTCTGCATCGCATTTCCCTTTGTGTCCTGGCTAAGGGCACGGAGAGGATCACAGACCCCATCCTCACACTGTTTACTTTGGGAACAATCAGTAATGTATGAATAATAATGCCACCCTCTGACCATGACTAATTGAATTGCAGCATGCTGCGGAGGCAGGCAGAAAGCTTTGCTCCCCGCTAGTCTATCAGCCTTGTTTTTCAAGTAGCACCAGACAATGATTGATGTTGATGTGCTTTCAAACAAGTCGCTTTAAACACCTAATGCTAGCACGTACAGACCCGTAGCTCCAGTGCCTATTAAATGCGAGCCTGGATTTATCCATTTATTTATTTATTCCGTTAAAATTCCTTCTGGAGGCTGACTTTTCCCCTCGAACAAGGTCCCCTTTTCAGCAGCCTCCTGGTGCGGAGCAGCAGTTGGGGTTTACCTCAGCGCTCCCTGCTAGACTGCCCCATTAGCATAACGAAGCCTGGGCAATCAGGCTTGGCTTTCCACGGGGATATGAGGAAAAGCGGGAGGGCATAGCTGTCCCTTTCCAATGGAGAGTTGCCTGGGCATCCTTCAGCCATGGCAGGAGTAGGTGGAGAGGGAAGAGATGTGAATTCTGCTTTAATATCTATCTATCTGTCTACCCAAGGGGCCGAGAAAACAGTTAGCTTGGAAATACAGAGGCAAAACCAGGACGGATGAAAAAAGCCAACCACAGCCGTTTAGCACAAAGAGAGCATCCAGGACTCCAACCTCTCAGCTCAGCACTGAGGAGATCCTGAGAGCGATGCTACCTGCAGCGCCTCTGCTCTGAGAACCTGCAAAAAAGTGCCCAGGGGAGCGCAGGAGAGGAGCCCTGCATGGAGCATCACCATGCTGGAGGTAGCGTTTCCCAACTCACCACCAAAAAATCCTCGTTTCTCCATCCCAGACTGGCTCCGTAACAACATGCAATTAATGCCAAGACCTGCAAAGCAAGCAATGGCCAACCCCATCTCCCAAGGGCAGCACAGCTCCCCGAGCAGCAGCAGCAGACAACACGGGTGGGACGTGCACCACAGCAGCAGCTCCTGACCCTGTGGCTGTGGTCCCCAGCCTCTTGCTTTGGGGTCCTGCCCCAGACCCATGGGGCCTGAAAAATGAGGATTTGAGCCCAGGGCGGCTGGCGCAGGGTTTTATGCATCTCCCTCCAGCACATGTTCCAAGTTGGCTCCATCGCCATGCTGGCGAGGCAAATGTCCAGGCTTGGCCCCGTGCAGGCAGGATATTTTGTTTGATTAAAAGAAGGACAGGAAGTCCATTAAATCCTTTCTTTAGCAATACGATTAAGTGAAACGTTAGTGATTTATTTTCTCCTTCTGTATTTGGGTTTTCAAGGCCTGGGTGCCAGCCGCTGGGGTCGGCTCCAAATCTCCAGCGCTGGCCTTGTTTAGGAGTCAACAAAAGCCGTGTTTAGCAACCAAAAGCCAAACGGAAATCTGTACTTTGGACCAAGTCTAATGATCACTCCTTGGTGGGATAACGAGTCTTGTGTCAAAACCTTTTGCTAAGCTTCACCTCGAAGCTTTTTCCAACTTTTTTTTTTGTCCGTTGCTGTGCAGAAAGCATTACGCAGCAGCCAGTGGCACGGGCACAACTGCTCACCCCCAGCCCTGACACGGTATTACCAGCTCGACATCTTGCTGATGTCCCTTTGCCTTACGCCTTGAGGCACCCTGCCAACGGACCAGCTTCGCACAGGCTCCTCCACGCACCCGGGGCAAAACCCTGGGAGAAAAGATCTTCATTTCCCTCCTGGAGAAGGGGGCCATGGTAAAGTTGCTCTAACTGTGATGTGGAAGATAAGTTCAGTGGTTTCTGGAGCCGTGGTGGGAGCATCCTGGGGCCGGATCCCTGATGCCTCAGGGGAGCTGGGGATACAGCAGAGCATCTCCATCCCAACTGGGCTTTGCCAAGATCTGCTGTTTGCACTGGAGTAAGTCAGCTTTGACCCCGCTTCCCGGGAAGGCGTTGCATTTCTGGCTGCAGTGAGCAGCGCCCGGGCAGGGGGCTCTGTCCCCAAAGCAGCATCCCTGCCTGCACAGCCCTGCAAAACTCAGCGCAGCGGGGCCCTCACATCGCCTGCACTATATGTACACTTGGTCAGGCTGTGTAAACTTTGACATGTGGATGTCAATCTTTCTCATATTTGCAGATGGCTTTATCAGAGCGTGATTAGTTTCTAGAACAAATTTGAGCAAAAGAAAACATTACCTACAGTATGTAAGCCAACAGACCAGCTAGTTTTCAGATTTGTCTATTTACATGGGCACTGGGTGTTTTGCTAAGGCTCTCTAAAAGTGATGGTAATTGAACAGTGCCAGTGTGTTAGTAGAAGCTGATGAGTTGTAAAGGTTTTATAAACAACCACGGTGGATTTGGCTATAGCCTTTCGAGTAATGTTTGTTAATCTCACTGAGCAAGTGTGCACCTAACACAATGTAAATACTCCCGAATTTGGAGGTGTCAATAGTGTAACTTTTACTGTTTGTAAAATCATTCTCTGATATCATCAGTAAGTTTACCAAACGTCCCATGGCCAAATATAATAAAAGCTTAAGTAAGTGCTTGCAGAGGAATAGGGGAAAACATGTTTGCTGTTTTTATTTCTGCCGCCTGTTTGTTAAAGGATCGCAAAGAAAATAGGACGCCAACTAATAAATGCAGACATTATCCCTATATCTTTGGAGGTATCCGCGGGGCTTCCCAGTCACTTAATAGACAGGGCAGGGCGTTTAGGTAGCTGGGGCTCTGAGGTGGGTGACGTGCCAGACCTGCTCCCGCTTTTCCGGGGGAATCCCTGGGCAAGGCAAGCTCCTGATGAAGCCGTCTCTGCTGTTTTCTTTCTACTTGCTTGCTCAGCAATCACATTATCCAAACACAGCCCCGGCTTTGCCAGGAGGAAGCCACAGCCGCACACGCCACCGCAGCACCGGGGAAATGCCGAAATTTCATCCAAAAATGGTACTAACCACTAGAGGGCCCAAAAATTGTATAGAGCAAGCAGACGCGCTTTTGGGAGGTCTTTTCCCTCTGCGGGGAAGTAACTTTTTCCTTTTTTTGCTAGTAAAAAGGGGTCTGGAAAGGAGAAGTGTGGTACGTGCGCGAGGAGCCAACACCAGCACCGGGGGTTAATAAACAGTCCCCGTGGCTGGAAGTATTGATGGCAGAGGGAGATGAAATGGCTGTGACATTTAAAGGAGGAATTTGCGAACCACAAATATAAGCATGACTGACACAGCATGGCAGCACATAAAAATCAATACAAATAACCTAAACCTTAATACCTTGATCCTGAGGAAGAGCATTGCATTACCAGGAGGAGCGACAGCCACCCTGGATGTGCCTGCTGGGTGCTATCGACTGTCTTGCGTTAGGGCAATGACAATTAGGATGCTCTTTAGGAGGGAGGCTTTCCCTTCACTCCCCCAGACCTTTGGGGGGGGGGGGGGGGTGTGCGGGGCGGGAGAAGCATCGAAAAGGAGACAGTGGCTGCAGAGCCCAAGGGCTCCCTTTGCTCCTCCTTTTCCTCAAATGCAGGGCTCACTATTCAGCTCAATATTTAAGGGGCAGATTTTCAAAGGAGATCATCTCCCACTGAGTTCCTAAGCCATGGGGCCTGTGGGAAGATGAGCATTTAGGCTTCAGGACAGAGAGGTTTGCTCCAGACCTAAGGATGGCTGCTAAGCTGTGGAAAATCAGACTGCAAGCTGCGCCCGAGGCATCTCATATCTGATAGCAGCAATTGCTTCTGCCAAAGCACAGTGTCACTGGATGCAGGCATAACCAGGGTTAGCTGTCCCTCCATCTGCCTGCAGGTCTGTGTCACCATGAACACCTCCCTGCAACCCACCCAGCTGCTCTGCAACCATAGGTGCAGCATGAGCTAAGGAAGTCTCTGCTCAGCCACTCAGTTGTCCCCAGCAGCAGCACCCAGTTGCCAGCGAGGTCCAAAACCTGCCGAGCAAGTGGGGAAATGAGCCTGCACCGCTCCATGCTCTTCAGCTTGCCCTGTGCAAACCCTTCTTGACTTTTCTTGACCTGGAGGGACAAATCCTCCGGGGAAGTGTTGTCCCTGCACTCCCTGAGGAGGATCAACAGGCAGGCGAGAGGTGGCTGGATAGAGGAGCACTAGCAGCAAGAGCCCTCAGCAACACAACCTTCTCAGTGCTGGGATCCACCAATAACCACCACAGCACCCGAGTAGAAGACAGAGGCAGGGAAAAGGTGAAAGCAGCCATCATCATCCAAGCGGTGTTTGTTAATGTGTGTACAGAGGAACTCTGTTTGTTTGTAGGTCCTTAGTAGAAGTGTGTCTAATGTTGACTTTTTGAGTCTAATATTGTTTGAATTTTCTATCATGAGCCTAAGCCACGCTAACCGAGTGCTCTTTCCCTCCTATGTTTGTACGTTCATTACCTTTTAAAAATGTCCTTGAGTAGCAAGAGCCGAGCGGGTCTCCTGGCCACCCCCCCAGCATCAGTGGCCTCACCACCCCAGTACAGATTTGGCTTACGTAAGCCACCACTGCTGCAACATTTGCCATCTCACTCTCAAAGTGGGGCTCCTGCCAGGTGTAACCGGCATCCAGCTGCAGGCAGGGACCCTACCCATGCACTGCCCATGTGGGGCTCGTCCCCCCACCAGGTTCAGTCCAGACCAGGGCCACGCTTGTTTTCACAGTCAACAGAAAACACACTGTTCTGGCCAATTCTTCACTAATCTTAAAGTAAATACAAAGCTTGGGCACATCTCTTATCAATGCCCACAGCTCTTTTAAGGTAAAAGTTTACCGTGCCCCCTGATATGTCTGGGAGAATATTCCAGCTCCCAAACCCAACACAATGTAACCCCTCAGCTCTGCAAAATAAGGAATCACAGCCCCACGCAGAGGCAAAAAACTTTTAATCACTGTGAAAAAGCTGCCGGGGTGCAGGGGGACCTTTCTGCTGGGCATTCACCAGCCCGGCCTGCTCCTGATAGTTGAATTTGCTTTGAAAATGCTTTGCTGCTAACAAAGAAAGGACTCCATGAAACTAATACCCAGTGATGGAACGATCTTTAAAAGGATGTAATTAAAACAAATCCTGGATGGGTGTAATTTTTAGTTCCCCCTTGTGTTTTGAGGCTGTAAAAAAAAAACAACACCAAAACCGAGGAGGGGATAAATCTTACTTTTCTTCATGTGAATGTGAGAAGCTTACTGCAGAATGACATGATTCTGGAAACCACCATTTTAAAATAAGCAAAATATGCAAAAAACCTGAGCACTGTAATAATTTCTACAGTCATGGGTGCTCCTGCAACTCTTGCACCACTGAGCTGAATACCGTGGGCCAAAGAAAAACTGCTGCCAACCTTTAATTGCATGGGAGAAAACACCTATTGCAAAAATAAGGGGAGCAAGGAACCCTTGCGGGACAACACAACAGAGTAAGGCAATAAGGGCAAGCATGGTCACCAGCTGTACTATGGACTCACCGGTGCCAGAGCCCTCACCCACCTGGCCCAGGGCAGCACCTGGTGCCCAGGAGCCACTGGCCCCAGGGCCATAAATGCACCTGGTGCAGGTGGTACCACCACCGCTGTTGCCAGACAAAGCCCGGCATCTCGTCCCCGCTGTGTGCATGTAAATATCTATAGGAGAAAAAATAGGGACAGTGCAGTTTCCAAATATGCAATCCTATACCCAACAAGAAAATACAGCTTTTTGTATAAAAGCAGAAAATTAGCAATTTTATCTCCCACTTAACTCAAACCTGTTTCCACCCCTCCACCTCACCGCCGCCATCCCGTATTTAGCCAGGTGAACAATGCCTAGGCAAGAATATTTCAAGTCAAGAGATAGCTGGTGTTGCAGGGTCTGTCGCCCCAACCTGGGGCACCCACAGCTCCTGCGCCCCCCTGCCCCACACACTTCTTTGCTCTGGAAAACCTGGCTACCCAGAAAGCAAATCCCAGATGCTCCCAAGAAAGGGGTGAGGGTGTTATTTCTGTGTGTCCCTTTGCGGTCTGCAGTCTGGCATCAGGATCGTAATGGCGTTAATGTGTCCCACCGGGTCGGGGATGAAGCACAGTCAATAATGCACCCTGTGCAAGGCAACAGGAGAGAAAAACCCCAAGACAATAGGAATATAAGGATATTTCATCTTTTTTGTGCTGTGCAACAAAAGCTGCTGCCCGTAAATTACTGTTGTGAATAAGAGCCTAAAGCAGGTGCTTTAGAGAGCAGCTGTCACATAAAAGCCAATATTTAAAGCCATTATGTTTACCTTACAATTATATTTACCTTTAACATCATCTGGGCATTATTAATTTCCTCCATTATCACCCGGTTTAATGTTTTATTTTACATAACAACGCTTTTACCCCTCAGCAGGGTCCATAATTGCTCCCCACCACCCCCTCAGCAGTGAAGGTGCAGCAGCAGGCACACAGGATAGGTGTCTTCCTGGCATCTCCATCACTCCCAGGGCAGCACAATGCAGTGACAACAGCATCACAGACCCAGATTACCCATGCATGAGGGTCACTCCAGCAAGACAGCAAGGGAATTGCCAGCCACAGCCAGCTTTTTGGCCAGGAACCCCTTCAAAGCCACTAATGGGAATCCACCAGATCTCACACACCAAAAACTGCAAGTGCCTCGATCCCGCTTACACCACAGTTACAGCACAGGAATAGATGAAAGCATCTCTGCACACACGCGTGCAAAAAAAAAAAAAAATGCAGGATGAAATTTTTTCGGTCCTTGCAGGCAAGTTTTGCAAGGGAAAGAAAAGGCTTTGTTAGCCCTCATCTTTCATGGACAGGGGTTGTTTGGTTGGGCACCAGACACCTGTGGCACAGCACACAGGGCTGAGGGAAGAGGGGTTTGTTAGGAGTTTTTGTGGATTTTTTAAATTGTAGTCTTTCATCTTTCAAATAGAATTTATTGGCTGCCATTCCAGATTGTTGAAAACTCCAGCAGTTTTGGTTTTGTATTTTTTTTTTCCCATGGTAAGAACAATTGTTGGTGAAGGGGGAAGTATCTTAGAAATAAGGCAATTAGGTAGTATTGAAGGTAGGAAAAAAGCTCCTCTCCCAAGCCGATACAAGTCAAAATCCAGGTCCCCCAGCCCTGCATGAAGACTCCATCTGCCCCAGGAGTAGGACTTGGTAGTGGCACTTAGGAGAGAGGCATTATCCCTGTCCTTCTCGGGAGCGCAGGACCTTCGGGACTTCATCCAGCACTGCATTTCCCCATGCACACACCACTTAGCTGCTGGGTAATCCCATTAACCTCACAAATAAGGGCCCAGAGGGGAAGGTGACAAGGGTCTAGCTGTTTAGTAGAATGAAGCAGGACCAGACTCTGCAAGGATGCCTCCCCTCCACTGGGCTGGGGTGAGCACTGGGAGTACGAGAGAAGAGAAGGCTCATAACCCTATGGCGGGCCCCATGAGCCTGCATGCCTGAGCTCAGTCCTATGGTGGGGTTGGACGAGGGGACCCATCCCCTGGAGATAAGGCAGCAACGCCTGGCTCCCTCGTTTCACCACACCACAGGGACAGGATGGGGAAAAAATTCAGTATCCCAATGAAAAAAATATGCCCTAAACCCCTGTGCTCAGGCAGTCACAGCCAGAACCCCCACACAGGCACTAAAGAGCCCAAAGTAGCAATATCTGCTGCTTTCTGGTGGCAGGACAAGCCCGCTGCAGCCAGCTTCACACGAAATGCCGGTTCAGCCAGGACCAGGAGCCCTGGGGGACCATACAGCCGGCTCTAAATGCCCAGTGTAAGTACAGTATATCTCCGTTAAATTATGGGCACTCAGATTAGCATGTCCTTGTCCTTGCACTGATAAAGGAGCCCAGGGGCTGGGTTAAATTATAGGAGCAAATCAAGCCTTCTTTTGATTCTGACCCTATAGACACAAGAGTCCCAGAGGGTCCCAGTTTTCTTCTGCCCACTTGCCTTTATTTATTGCTAATTTCCCCTACTACAATAAACACGTCCAGGGTCATCTGATCCCCATACTGTTGGTGTTTTGTAGACGACATAAACCATGATCGGCCGGCGGCATTCCTGCTCCCTGGTTGCTGCGAACCAACAGAAAGTCCTTTATGAATTGGATGGGGAGACAGAGGGTGTCAGAAGGAGCAGGGGCTGCTGAATGGATGGCATTTCTTTCTCCCTTTTCAGAGGCCTCCCTGAATAATTTGTTATGGGACGCTCAGACTGGGAATGGAGCAGGATGGAACCGGGAGTGGTATGGAAATACCCTGCAAGAGGCTGGTGAGCCTTATATGTCTGGAAAAAAAAAAAAGTGTGTTTGGAAATCGGGGGCTTCCAGGCAGCCGTCATGGTTGTATTTAATCGGGTGATAGAAACTCCCCTGGGAAGGTTTTTATCATGGCAGGTGGGATACCTGAGAGCCAGGGCACACTGACTCTCAGCACACAAATCCTGTCTCAGGGCAAAGCAGTGTGTAGCAAACTGGGACAGCTGGCTCGGCACCACCCACCACCCTCGGTATGCTTCATACCCCACCATCCCCTCTGTTTCAGGGCTGGATTTGTTTCTACCACAGAAGAAAAATTATTATTTACATCGAGTTTTTTCCCTTTTATGGTCTGGGGGAGGCTAGAAAATGATTGCATGGAGAAACCTCCAAAACAGCCCTCTTGAGAAATAACCACCTGGTGACTCTTCCTCTCAAAATGTTCTTAGAAACAACACTAAACTCGTTTTCCCTTCCCCAAACAGCAAGTAAATCAACTTTCCATCAAAAAAGAAAAAAAACCCCACACTCCAAACAAATGGGGCTCTACTTTGAGCTCCGGGTTGACGTTTTCAGCTCGCCTAAATGACTTAGGAGCATAAGTCCTGGTGACTTTCAAGACTCCTAGGGAACCAATTTTAAAAGATATTGACATGCCGAGATGGCCAGTATCCAGGGAGCATTTCCAGAATACCCTGGCACTGCTGCAGACCCCACTAAAACTTGAGATGCTCTTTAAAAATCTGGCCTCTCACTTTTTAGAATAAAATCTGGGTGCCCAGAAGAATCTAGAGGGTTTTTTAGATGTTTTCTTCTGTGATAACTTAAGGTAGTGGGGTTTTTGTTTGGTTTGGGTTTTTTTTTTGTTTGTTTGTTTTTTTTTTTTAAACAAAAGGCTTCTTGGTTTAGGGAATAATATCTCCTGGCCAAAACACTGGTAGATTTGGAAAAAACAGGAGACTGGGAGGGAATATAAAAAAAAAGATTAAAAAAATCAAAGAAATAGAAGAAATAGTAGCCTGTTTTCAGTGAAGGTGTTTCAGTACAGCTTCATCTGCTCAATTTTGGTTTCCCTTTACATTCGAGACCAACAAACTCATTGCTGACACATTTCTGGTCCTTGCAGGGGTATCTGCAAGCAATACTGGAGCCACTCTGTGCTCTCCTCCTCTCTGCAGCTCAGGTCCTGCTGGGACCCAATTGCCAATCCTGATTTGGAGCCCAAGCATCCCAGGCCACCCGGGGAGGATGTTTGAGATTCAGGTGCTCAGGGTAGAGGCACATTTATGCAACCAATGTCTTAAATTCACTCAAACATCACCCAGGAGGGTCAAAAGTTCAGACAACCAATGCCAACACCATCGAGTTTTGTTTCCTGCTCAAGAAAGCGGGTGAAGGAAGGAACAGAGAAGAAACAAGAAAGAAGAGAGAAATCCAATAAACGCAGGGGTGAGAAGGGAGAGGGGCAGGCGGTGAGAAAAGCAAACAAGGGCTGCAACAAAAGGAGGAGAAAGGGAACAAGAACCATGGAAAGCAAGAGGACGACAGGTTAGGAGGAGCCAGAGGGGCGGACAAGGGGCACAGGGCTGCTTGCACAAGCATCGGAAAAGCGGCAGCCCCTACGTGGCAACAACATCACAGCATTTAAAAGTGTTTGCTGACACTTTTGTCACCATGAGCTTGGTTTTAGCAGGTGTGTGACTGCATCACTGTCAGCTCTGCTGACATCTGGGGTAGCCAGCACAGACCCATGCCCCCAGCCCCAGTGACGCAGAAGGGTGCAGACCAGCGTTCCCTGCCCTGGAGATACTGGAGACAGGCCCATTCACTTTCCTTAGGGCTTTTTATTTTATTTTTTTTTTCCCTCAGCAGCAGCTCTTAAGGAACCTGATGTGCAAATGGAAAGGGGGGACTCTTTTGCGGACAGTCTTGTTACTTTTTATGTGAAATGCTAAGCCCACCACTTCTCACCACCCATGTCTTCCATGTGACCAAGCTCCCTTCTCCTCCCAGCCATGGCCATGCAGGCTGGACCTCTGCAAGGTGTGGGGACATCTACCCCTCATGCATGCAGAGGCTTTGCAGCAGCACATCATGTTCCCAGCATGGCTGGGGGAAGCTCCGTGCTTCCTCCCTGGCCCCCTGCCAGTAAGGTGTCCCTTTTTGTGCCTCCTCCTGGCACAGACACCAGCTGCTTCTCAGGTTTACAGGGGCGAGATTGTTCAGACGAAGAAGAGAGCATGCCCCGGCATGCGCACAGGCTTTAACGAGGCACTGGTACATGGGCATGTGCACCTTGGAGGTGGAACAAAAGCTTTATGGCTCTCACATCACACACAGCAGAGCCCTGCCGGTGGCCTTCCCTGTGCTCTCCGGCGACCTTGGATCTTTATTGTTTCTGAGAATGGACCCTTTATAGGCTCCAGATGGAAAGTGTAAAATTAATAACCCCTGGTTGGCAAATGCCCATATGTTTTCCACCTTCTCCTGAGATACAAGTTGTTTATAGTGACATTTATTTAATGCAAATTTACATATAAATGAAGATACATGGCTCTTCCTAGAGACTTGCAGAAACAGATTCACACTGTGTTGTTAAAGTCCATCATGTATAATGATATAGCCAAGGGGTGGGTGCTATAAAATAAATCAAGACATCTTGCTGGGCCGAGTCCCTGGGCTGCCACCCCACCCAAACTCATCCAGGGCAGCACTCGGGCACCTGGGAAGGTACATCAGGACCACACCACAGGGAAGAAAAAGATGTGATTTTTTTTTTTTTAAGTTTATTACTAAGTTTTCTTCCATTCTCAAGAGACCACAACAACTAGTTTACTAAAACTTAACTTCTGGCCTAAAGCTGCAAGAAAAGGCAGTTTTGTCACTTGATTTTCAGAAAAACAAGAACAATACACAAAGCAAAAAAAAAAAAAAAACAAAACCAAACAAATAAAAAAATCAACACCAAACCCCAGCATTTCCAGCTCTGTAGAAGAAGTTTCATTTGAAACAATCTTGGGCTTTTTTTTTTTTTTTTATTCTTTCCAGCCAGGAGGAATTTCACCAGCCTCCTGTGAGGGCCCTTTTCTTTAACAATATATACCAAACCAGCCTGGGAGGTGCTAATTGCTTTTTATCTAAATGGACTTGTTCTCCTCATACCACCAGTGCTTTCAGTGGTGGAAGGAATACAATACATTATCAGGGAACGAGATACACGTGTACAAAGGGTATTTACTTGTAGGAGGTTAAAGATACCACACAAAGAAAACCAGCCTTGCAAGGGTACCCTGTTAACTAGTGATGGATGAACCACAAAAAGAAGAAAGGTCTGAAAGCAGTGAGCAGATAAGACCTTCCAGGCCTTATCTGAGCCCATAGGTACCTCCTGGAGGTGCAACCACCAGGACTCGCTTGGGTTGCTGAGGTCTCAGCCCAAAGCAGAAGGCTTGGTGCATCTAGTGATGACCACCTGGGAACGGGATGGCATCAGGTCTGCCTGCATCTCTTGGGCTGCCGTGCAAACCAAAGCACCTGGATGGGTTTGTGACCACTTTAGGGCCATGGTAAGCATGGTCTTCACAAGTCATTTGGGTGCCTTGGGGACATTTTAGTCCTGTGCTCCCTGCCTGTGATGATGTCCTCCTCTCAAACCAGCAAGAAAAGCGCTTGGAGAAAGGCAAGGGACCCACCTGCATGGTGGGAGCAAAGGGGCAAGGTGGGCTGAGCCTGGCACAGCAACTTCTTAATAAAAAACACCACCAAGTTACATCCCATTTGTCCGCCAATGACCTTAATTAAACTGGTGCAAGTTTCTTAATTCAAAGCCAGCCTAAGCCTTTAAAAACTGTTGACTTTCCAGAAAAGCAGGAAGCAGGTAAACATGGCAATTGGCTGCTCTTTCTACTGCCCACATGTCACCATAAGGGGGGGGCAGGGGGCATAGAAATTCTATTAAGCTTTTATTTAACGTGAATTTGAATGTATTCCAGGTCACTGATCACATAAGCAATCGTGATATGGGTAATAAAGAAGTTCCTACCATACCTTTATTTGCTTTCTACCTGTAATAAATCTTTATCACACACCGTGCTGATTGCAACAGTATCACTTCCTCCCCCCCCCCCTTTCTTTCATAGAACAGCAAAAAAAAAAACAAACTCAGTACATCTGCCAGCACAGCCCAAACCCTGTGCTTTGCCACACTGCTGAATAACTTGGGCTGGGAGAGCACTCTGGGTCATGGTTATTTCCCAAAAGGCTGCTGGCAGGGCCAGAGTGTCGCAATATCCAGGGTGACTTTCCCCAAGTCCTTCAGCCTGACCGTGACAACCTCGCACAGGTTGCAGAGCTCAGCATGCCTCCTCACAGCTCACCTTGCAAGCTGTGCCCACTCCTGCCTGCCTCTGGACCCTCTCCCAGCTTCTCCACCCAGATCCCAGGGTGAGGCAGAACATCCTTCCCTGTAGTCACAGGGATTCGCAGCATCATCTGTCACTGTAGTTCGACATCTCTCTCTATGCCTTCCCAGGTCTCAAGCCCTGCAAGAGGTGGTGAGTGCTGCAGGAGCTGCACCCAGGTCGTGCAGGCACTGGCACACACAGGCAAGTCATTTCACGTGCATTGGGAGGTGACAGCCAGCCACGCGCTCTCCCAGCTCTGCGTGCACCAGAGACAAAACGCAGTTTTGCTGGGAGATGGTTTGCATTGCCTCCTTGTACCCTCCTGAGGGCTGGCTTTGCAAAGAGTCACCCTTGTCCCAAACAAGCTGGATAGAGATGAGTTTAAACCCAGAAAGCTCCCAGGAATCTCCCCATGGATTCTGGCTGGGGACAGAGACCAAGCCCCGTTAGTGCCCACAAGCAGATAAACTACCATGGGAAAACCCCACTCAGAGGGTCTGTGGTCACAAGGAACCCAAGAAGAGGCTGGTGATATTTTAAACTATAACAGCAACTGTTCTGCAAGAAGGAAGATTTGGATCTGCTTCATCTTTGCATGATGCTGGTAAATATTAACCTACAAGCTTGCTTCAGAAGTGGTCACTAAAATGGTTGTATAGAAGATCCAAGCGATGATCCTAAGCCAGAACAGCACCAGATTGATGTTTTTCTCCGCCTGGAGACTCTTCCCTTCCTTTAAACCAAAAGCAGCAGGTCAAAGCAAAATCTAGTCAATGGACTTTCAGAGTCTGAATAAGTGGAGGATTTACAGAGGGAAGAGAACTTGGTACCCAGCTCTGTCAAAGTGCACATATGTGAGGTAATGGTGGTGTTCAAATAGAGTCACACCATGGATCAGAAACTGCTTGGCAGAAGAATGAAGGTAGCAAATGGATGGGCACATTTCAGTGTGCTGAAAGATGAAAAGCGCACTGCTGCCGAGTTCGGTACCAGCAGCACACATTGGTGGTGAGCTGCGGCATAGGCAGCAGGAAGATGAGGTCTGCAGTAAGCAGGCTTCTTGTGGTATGCTGCACAAGGAAAGGTGGAGGAGCATGCATTCAATAGGCTATCACCACAACCAGCTTAATTGCTGGTGGAATAAAGAGAAATAAAAATATATAGGAAAAAGTCTTAACTAGAAGGAAAAAAAAATAAAATCAGAGACCGCAACTACTTAGCTTAGAGGAGGCAAAGGAAGGGTTAAACTCTACCTGTGCATCTGTTACAGATGGCAAACCAGAGATTTATCTTTGGCTTCTCCAAACATAGAAATAGGGGGCATTCACTGACCCTGGATGGAAAAGAGTCTGTAGCAGAGAAAAGGAGCTGTTTGGGGTTTTTTTCCGCCCCACCATGATACTACTTGTAAAATACAATTCTGTGAATTCTGTCTGAAAACTTGCCATAATTCATAAAAATATCAGACATTGCACTCACTAAAAAAGCATTCACAGTCTTGTTAGAAACAACAAAGTTTCTCAAACTCAGGAATATTTAGCTCTTCAAAAACTATGCTAAGAACTCAAAAGCCAGAAGTTAAGACAAACCATTCCTGCAGATTCTTCTAAATTTTTGCTGGAAAAGTTCGAACACCAACAGATTTGCTTTGAAAAAGCAAATTATTTTTAAGCTTCTCCTTCAACGAGCCCTACCTCGACTTCCAGGTTGGGAAGGGTTGCAGGGGTAAGCTGTTTGCAGAAGATCCCATCATGGATGGCACCAGGCACAGGTCTCCCCAAAGTTTCCAATGTCCAGAGGTGGGATGCACCTGCAGAACCCCTGGCTCCAATAGACCCTGCGCTCTGGGATGTCTCCAAGGGGCCAACAACCATGCATGCAAAACAGTTTTCCAAGTCACAATTTCTAACTCCTTCAGCAAACACAACCAAGCAGTTTCCCAGTCTTCCCAGCATCACTTTCCAGTTCCCATTCTCCCTCGGTCCCTGTTGCTTAATCTGTCTCATTTGAATGATTTGTATCCAAATCTCCATAATTTTGTCCTTTCGCTTGCGAGCGCATGATGCTAGTTCCTGCTAATGCAAGGGCATCAATCGCCTTCATCTTTTCCTATTTAATGTTATTTATCCACCATCGCATGGGAGAGAAATTGGCTGCAGCTCAATTTGGCAAAATAAATTGGTACCAGTTCAAGCATAATCTCACTAAATACACAGATTTTAATTTCCCCCCTAAGTGAACTATGCTACATCTGCAATCATTGTCCTTGGTACAAAATCTGGACACTGGTTTCAAACTCCTGCATTGTTCACTGCCTGTAGAAATTAACTTTTTGACTGAACTGCCTTCTCGCTCAGTGCCATCAGACCTTTGACCTGCAACACTATTGCAAGGGCAGGTTTGCAGATGCACGGTCACTCTGCTGGAGCCACCTGACAGCACCATCCAGTAGCTGAACCACAGCAAATTTTGCTTATACCACTTTAATCCACTTTATGCTTAAATCACTTGATCTGATGCAACGGATGCTACCACCAGCAAGTTACCCTATGCTTGCCATGGAGTGCAACTGGTCTCATGGACACTTACCAGAGCTCAGCTGGCACATGGAACCTTGCTGGGCTCACCATGTGTTTGCAGCAAAGCACAAACACAAGCCCAAAGAAAGCTCTTCGAGGTTGCAGATTGGAATCCTCATCCCATTTTGTCAGGGGGAGTCATCCTTTTGTCCACAACAATAAGACTGAGGGAGCTCCAGCTCTGCAACCTTGGCATTGCATGGCCAACTCCTTATCACCCCACTGCATTTTGCAGCCCCCTAAAGCTGAAGCCCTCAGGGGGTCCGCAGGAGCCTAGGGTGGTGGGGAATATTCTAGCCCCTCTCCTGCCGTTAGCTGGCAGAGTCAGCAGATGCTGTGGTCCAGATTACCCGGGCCCTGAAAGGCTACAAATCCCTCCTTTGGAAAGGCAGGATGCTTTGCTTCTCCTTCAAGGGCCAAAAGAGGTGGCAGCATTTAAATTCAATAGCACAGCTTCGGTACAATTTCAACCCTGTTGTTGTTAATTACATGAATATCAGTCAGGTTGATACAATGATTATTTGTAGACATTTATACCATCCCAGGCCTTCTTTTTTATAACTTTATTTCATTTTCTGCTGTTTACTCAAAGTACCTTTATCATCGCACGCTGATAGTCTGTTCTTTATTGCCCCAGTGTGATTGCAAGGAGTCTAAGCATAGTGCAATAACACACATATATAAATATTTGAACAGGAAAAGAAAGTCTGTCTGATTTGTGCTATGGAAGGAATAAATTAAAACAAATAATACCACTAGAGGGACCTTCACTCTGAACGGCAGCACCGGGGAGGTCACACACATAGTCCGAGGTGTAACTCCCAGCAAGCGATGGCAAACCCCCCAAGACACCCCCGCAGCCTGGACCCCTTCTCTTCTCCCCTCCAGCAATGTGCTGCTCCAGGCTTATTAGAAACTGCAATTGCAGCACCCTGCACATGTTTGCAGGACTTTGTGTTTGCCAAGGATCACTAAAATAATTCCACTTGAGCACAATAAATGCGTTTTGTTTTTGCAGTTAAAGACCTGAGTAGTTTTAATTAGTTTACTCGGGTCTTTTGCATTCGGTCCCCACACAACGTTGCGGGTTCAAAGAAGAGCCTTTCTGTGTGTTTTCCCTTTTCTTCTCTTTTCTTTTCTCTGTCTGTCTCTCTTTTAACGCTGCATGTGAATAGTCGAAGACAGGAGCGAAAGACGCTGGACTTAGAAAGTAAAATCTCCAGGAAGGAAAAATGGAGGCAAACACAGGAGCTAATTTAGGCAGGCATAGCTGGTGGTGTTTGTGGTTGTCCCTGACAGCGCTGCTGACTCGAAAGCACCTGTGTTTGCTCACTAGCTTTCCCCAATCTGCTAGAAAATGGCCCAAGCATGTCACATGGCAGCGAGATAGTCCCAGCGCCATGGGAATAAAAAAGCCTGAGCTTTTAGCAGAGTTAATCATTAATGCGCCTTTTCTTTGTCCCATTCAGGAGTGCTGACAAGCGCTTTGATATTTCATATTTGCCATCAGGTCAGTGGCAGCCATTCCCAGGTACTAATAAGCAGCCTGGCTCACGCCTCCCTGTTTCATTGCCAGTCTGCAGGTTTCCTTTCACCTGCCCTCCGCTCTCTGTGCATATGCCTATGTGAGTGCGTACGCTCATGCACCTATATATAACCTCTTCTCCAGCTGGGTTGGGCTCCCAGCAGGTCCAAGCCCATGCAGAAGAGCTCCCGGGATTTCACACCAGCAAGTGTGCAGCTTCCTCTGCTCCAACCTCAGACTCTTTCATCCTTCCTTTGAGATAAAATACAGGGCTAGCACATTGGAAACATCATCCAGCCCCGAGCAGGCAGCTCATACGCTCCATATTGGTCATCTGAATACAGCACTTTGTATTTCTTAGCAGCTGTTAATTTGTGCATGCGCGTGTGCTTTGGGGTTGAGCAAATAATCCCTCACGAATAACGTATGGATGGGGAGGAATGCAGACTGCCTCACTCTGCTCCTCTCCTCCCCTCGGTGTCACCAAGGGGCTTGAATAGTTTCTGCATTGCATTTCTTTTTCCAAATTGCCTGCCAAGGGCCTGATGCTTGCAGGTGTTAGAGGAAGGAGGGCACAGGTTTTAGATCTCACCTCTTGAGGATATAGTTTAAGAGGAGTGAATGGTGTTCCTTCCCATGCACCAGTGCTTCCTTCTGCTTTCTCTGAATTATCAGATAAAATGCATTTGTTTGCCGGTTTTGAACAGAAGCCCTCATTCTGCAGCATAAAGGACGGGTAGGTCCTCAGGCCCCCATAAAGCTGCCAGGGGAAGGTGATTTGTGCCAGTTTAAGCGAGAATCACAGTCAAACTTCAAGGTGCTTGAACTTTTCCCTTGACTCCGTCAAACCCTGACGGCACGCTTTGCTCATCCACCCCGCAAGTGGAGCCTGCCAAAACCACATTGTGATGGAGCGAGAACCATGCCAAGGGTCTTCTCAGTGCTTTGTCCCTCAGTTTATACCACCCAGATATGGAAATCCAACAGAAACCCCCAATGTTCCCAGCTGGAAATCTTTCACCCCCAACACCTTACTGATTCTGCAGCTGACAGCCACTGATGTAATGGCCACATCAGCATTAAAGGAACAAGTGCTTCCTATTAACTGCAGCTGCATGTAAGAGAGCCCTGATATTGCATTTAAACATAGGCAGGTAGGGAAAAGCCCTTGCTCAGCCAGAACACAGACAAGTGCCCCTTTTCACTCTGTGGTTATTTCCAGGTTCAGACACTCAAGGACCTTTAAGGACTTCACAGAAGTGAGGCTTTCCCCTAGCACCCTTGCAGATGGACAGCGTATCAAATGCCAAATCTAACAAGCCGTTAAATGATTCATTAGCTTTTTGGTCCTCTGTTGCTGAGACATGCTACCTGCACCCCTGTTGGTCTCAGAGGGCTGCCTATGGAGGCCAGATGGAGCATGCTGGGAAACAAATGGTGGATTCTTCCATTTGCTCCGTGAACTTACGTGCTGCTCATCCTGGGATGCTCACAGATGAGCTGTTGAAAAGGCAGCCAGGGCTTGCAGACCACCCTCCCAGCAAGAGGGGACACAGGAGCTGCACTCAGGAGATGAAAGGCAGCAGAGAAGTTTCTTCTCCAGTAGTTCTTGGCCCAGGGAGCTCTGCCACCACCAACATGTTCCTCAAACTTGGCACATCCCAAAGCCAGCAGAGGAATGTAGGGCCAGGCTACTAGCTCCTTGTGCCAGGCTTTTTCAGATCAAAGAGGAAACTCCCTTAAATGTCACAGGTTTGTAAAGGCCAGCTAATGGTGACTCACAGAGATAAAGTTCTCAAGGACATTGAAGGAGCTGGAAAGCCATGGGCTCCCTATGGGACTGAGCTGTGCTTGGAGGAGTTGCCAAGGTCACCAATATTCATAGAGCACCCCACCACAGGCTTAGGTCTCTAGTGCTTCATGGGATGAAAGACCTCATGTGATAAGGCACCTGCACCATTAATTCCGCAGGTGGTGTAGGTGATGGATGTACCACCGGGCTCACAGGGAGACTCGTAGGCTTAGGTGAAGGAAGAGACCATGTAAGAACATAAGCATCACTCAGTCTGGTCAGATCAGAGGAACAAACAGTCCATACCTGGCCTTTCCGTAGTAAATAATAGATATCTAGAGATCAGAAGGACAGGATACACGCAGCAATATTTTTCCCAAGTGCTCGTCCTCTCCCCTAGAGACACCAATGGCTGTGAGAATGGAGACATTTTGTATGCAACAGCCCCTATAAATAAAATCAATCCCTTTCTAAACACATGTACCTATAGTGTTCCTACACATGTACCTCAGATCGAAGTATCCCTGGTGTGAGAGCTCATATGCCATGGTTTGCGTCAGATACATGGGAACACATCCTGAATTCAGAGCAAGTCCAGGGCAGCACAATGGTCTGCAGCCAGACTTCCCAAAAAACAAGTAAACACTGCAGCCCCAAGGCCATCAGAAGCTTCAAGCTCCACCTTGCCTTTTGAAACATCCAAGTAGACACAGCTCTTTTGCAACAAGGGTCTAGCAGAACAGCTATAACAAATAACACAACTTACAATACTCCTGAATAGCTAAGAGCCAGCTTGCATCCCTTGGAGGCAATAAACCCACCCCTGCACACACCCGTGAGGCCAGATTTCAGAGGGCTCTTCTGTCCTTGAGAAATGCCTGCACGCTCACGTCACAGCCAAGGGCTTGTTGGCAACAACGATAAAGTTTAACACACTCAAAGCCACAGTCCCTGCACCCCCAGCTTGTGCATTGAGCTAGGTCAGGATTAGTCCCTTTAGTCACTTGTGTTTATTTACTCCTCCACTTTTAACTTTTTTTAAAACAGCCAAATAAACATCAGGATTTAAAAGTCAGGCCATGGGAAGTCCCCAGGTACAAAGGAGAACCATGCCACAGAGGACAAAACCAGAACCCAGCACTTGCTACTCACAGTCACATCTCCCCACCTTGGAGCCACCACACAAGTACCAGCTGCTGCTGCATCCCAGGTAGCTGAAGCTGCCTGGGCCCTCTTTTTAGGGTGAGGCTCTCCAGGATTGGCTGAGAGGAAGGTGGGAAAGGCTGAACCAGTGTTTACACTCCCTTCTGCAAAATCCTAGAACCGTGGAGGTGGGAAGGGGCCTCTGGACCTCTGCCAGCCCAGCCCAGCCCAGCCCAGCCCAGTCTAGCCTAGCCTAGCCTAGCCTAGCCTAGCCTGTATCTTCTCCACATCCTCGTGCCCAAAGCTAGCACTGGTGCTTGACTTGAAGCTCTTGCTTTGCTCAGTTATTATTATTATAGCTGAGTTAAAACTTTCAGAGAGATAGAGGAAAGATTTTTGCTGCTTTCTATAGACTTTAGCCTGGAGCTGGCTATGTCTTCCAGCTGAGGATGCAGCAGCAGAGGAGAAGCCATTAGGTTAATGCAAGGCTGGAAGAAGGAGCCAGTGTACATTGCAGGCAGAGACCAAGGCTCACCGTCAAGCTGCTCAGAAACATTGAGAAATGAGTTGACTGTGGCGTAGGATCAGCCCCCCGGAGAGAAAATCCAGGGTGCTAAAAGGCTCTTTAATCTGGTGGGGAGAAGATAAATGGGAACCAGTCGGCAGGACCTGCTCCCAGGCATACCCACACTGGAAGCAGAGCACAGCCTTCTAGTAGCACAAGTGATTAATGAGCACAGCAGACTAATTATGGTCCTCTATGGCCACAAAGCTCTAATCTAAGAGGTGTTCTTAATGAACTCCTCATGCTGCGATTGGACTTCTAGGGTAAATCACTTACATTCTAACACAGATGTAGGAAACTGCTCTCTGAGTTAGCAACCAAAGCTCATTCATAATTGCTTGGTTAAATATTTTTCCTTCTTCATCGCTGCAGTCAATTTGCCGCATGCATCCTATGCAGAGGTGAAGCCAGCCAAAAAGGAAGCTTTCCTGGAAAAATAACAAAGGTACTTTCAGCCACAGAAATCCCCATCTCGAATCCAAACAGGGAAGCCTCTGTCCCTTGCCAGTGTAGGCAGGGTTTCCGCCTGCCTGTTATTTGACATAGCAGAAGAGTTAGCTTGGGAAGGGGCCGCTTCTTTTGCTGCGGGGTGGAAATCCTTGTCTTTCTAGGTGCTGTTTCCAAGCTCAAGTCTCACACTTCGTGCTGATGGGCTATTTGTTAGTCCCTTCGTTTCCTCTCGAGGGCGAATAATAGCTGAAGGCAACACAAGCATCCAGGCAGTGGGCTGCAGGCAGAACAGGCAGCCGCTGCCTGGCAATGGCATTGCACATGGAAAAGCCGTGTCACCTCTATTAGCTGTTTCATTTTGACTGGAGGAAGGAAAAGTCTGGTTCCTGAAGCTGGGGGCTCAGTTGCAATCGTCCAGCTGTTTGCAGTGAATGTACGGTTATTTCATGCAAGTTCGGGGTGCAAAGGGCAGGGATATGAGGATGTTCAGCTTGCCCCTCTGCTCACCCATGCATCCAACCTGCCAGAGCAAGCCAGGGACACACAAGTGAGAGGGGATGTTCTGCCCAGCTTGGGAAGGGACGTGTCCACACCATCCTCAGGATTGGTCCCTCAGCGCCAAAATGATGCCGAGCCAACGAATGAATCTGAACCCTTCCTAGCATTGTTAGTGACCTTCTCAGTGACCCAGAGCCACTCGGTTAACCTCTCATGATAATGAGATAATGAGAGCCTCCGATGGGTAAATATGCAATTACAGGGGCTGCTTCAAGAGGGCAGGGGTGGCCGGGCAGTGGCCGCTGCAGCCCATCATGCGCTCAGATAGTCCAGGGCATCCTCCAGCCCAATTAATGGGGAATAAAAGCATCTTTGCCCCCATGGTGAGGCAGGCCAGAAGGAGCCACGTGCTCAGATGAATGCCCAGCAGGTACATATGAGTGGGTCAGTGGTCCAGGCCTGTTTGCTTTCCTTTCGTCTATTATTAATAAGGAACTGGTCATTTACTGTGGCACTCATTACAGCCAAGAGAGAGGTCAGGGCAAGTGGCAGAAACATGTTGCAGGAATGCCCTGGTTTTGCTCAAATAAAGGCTTTAAGCTCCTTTCTACACTTGGAGGGGATACATCTGACATCGCTGAGATCATGACCTTCAGTAACAGGAGGAGTCAAGCAGTTAAAGATGCCTTCTCTGTCCTGCAGCACCCTGAGCTGGGGCCTCCAGATCCTGTATGTCCACTCATCTTCACCCCATTGGGTCTGAGAAGAAAGGGCTTGGCTCGCTTTCAGGAAACCCAGGAAGGCGCTCGTCATCTTTACGTGTAGCACCAATGTTTTCACAGCAGACACCTTTCAGAGCAGATATTTCACAGACTCAAGAGGATGCAGAGCTGGTATGTGAATGCTGGGGCATCTCTAGGTGATGCTGGAGACCTGCCACCCCTCTGTCATGAGAACTGGGCAGTGCAAATAAAACAGTCAGGTACTGGTTTTTAAATAAACATTGGTTGACCTTTTTTTTTTTCGCTGGGTGTTTGGGTGGATCTCAGTGCCATGAGGTATGGCTGTGATCAGAGGTATGGATGACCTTCTGTAACACCACCAAAGATGAGACAAGTCACGGAGAGCTGGTCCACTAAAGGTGGTTAAGCACCAGGAGACACCAACATCTTCTTAGAAAGCCTACAGCAGCACACAAAACATCTTAGCCCCTGGCCTTGGCACACGGTGGTGGAAGGGACTGGAGCTGGGGGACTCTTGCAGGTGCTGGTTGTCCTCCCTCCCCACCGGGGCGGCTGGCTCCCTGCTGCGCAAACATGGCTGGGCAAGATAAGGCATGTGTGCACAGCACTCAGCCAGGAATTCGGGGCCCAGCCCCCCGCCACAGCCACCTTCCCGACAGCCACCTTCGCCCAGCTCGCCCCCCTCCATGCAGCAGGGCTGGCCTTGTGCCCCCTCGCTCTTCAGATGCTCGGGGATGTACAGACATGCTCCCACTGCAGCAACCCTGCCACAAGATGCTGTGCTCCTGCAGGAGCTGACATGGGACAGGCAGCCTCCCCAAAATAAAGCCAATGAGAATATGAACATCCACAGAGCGGGAGGGAGTTGGAATCCGCTGCATCACATTTGGGTTTTAGCATGGGTGTGGGTAACAGAGTTGAGTCACGCTGGTGTTGGGCAAACATGGAGCCCGGCTTCCCCATCAGCGGCAGAAATGCCCCTGCACCCTCCCGCCGCCCCAGTGGAGGACCTGGAATAATAAAGGCCGGTTTTAAAATTAATATAGTGATACCTGGGAGATTAATCTTCCCGATAAGCAGACAGCAGCATGACTGAATAGGCTGTGGTTCAAACAAAGGTTCCTGTTGAGTAGGACCAGGTAAAAGACGGATGGTTTGTTAAACATTGCCAGCATACTTCGCTAGTGCCATTCCCCGGTCACAGCTAATGGCAGCCGGGGCATTGTGCAGCAGATGCAGTTGCTAATTTCAGCCAACTTAAACGCTATTTCTTATCTTTGTTGGTCTTGCTGAGATGAAGGTGGTTTCAGGATTTCGAATGCACTACACTCCATGAAAAACATTCCTGACAGTCTCAAGATGTTAAAAAAAAACCCACCCTAGTGTGGCTGGCCAAAGAGGAGTGGAGCAAGGTTTGTTGCCCAGAGGCTCCCCACCTTTCGCAGAAATTTGGGGGTGGCAGCACTGCCCTCCACTTCGCCTTCCCCCTTCCCAATGCATTAGGCAAGGTCCAAGGAGTGCCCAAATTTGTTGAGCAATTTGGACTTTGCTCCAGCCTCTTGATAAGGGCTGTTCGTCCTCCCCAGGGAGCTGCTGCGCCTTTTACATGGGGGCCTATCCCGTGGAAGAAGTTCTCCCTAAAAGCTGGAAAAAAACATGGGACCAAAACCGACTTTGCAAACAAAATCACCATGCGATCTCTTTCTTACTTCCCCAGCAGTTCTGCAAGTGAAAGTATTTTCTGGCTTTACCTGGGGAGGCTTGGACAGCAAAATCAGGGCAGATCGCATCAACTTCTCTGCTTTTTCCTTCCCCACGTCACCCACCAGAGATTAAAACACTAAAGAATGGCATGTCAGGGCCACTCAGGTGCTCTTCAGCATCAATTATCATCACTCCAAAGGTCTCTGCGGCTCGCACCTATGTAAGAGCACCATCTATTTTGATTTCAACCCAGACGGGGTTTCTGGTGTCGCCCTGTCGGTGCGTCCCTCCCCTCCTAACCCTTGAACTCCTTGGCTGGTTTCAATCAGATTTGTCAAGACAATAGCTGTCTGGAAGCTCATTAAGTTCTTACGGGGGGTTGTGGACATAGTCATCTGTGCGCAAGCAAGAGGCTGGGGGATGTCTGCAGAGTAAAATCCCCCCACCCGGGACACCTCTTCCTTACCGGGAGGGCAGGAGCATGTCACCCCACCACCTGAGACACTCGCCAGGTTTTTCCGCTTGCTTTTACAGGGGGATTTCCTCCTCCTTTGAATTCTTCTTGGAGTTTTTCCCTAAATCAGACACTTGCAGTATCTCCTTTTTCCTGTAGTAGGGCAGCCAGGATATCTAGGGGGGGATAATTAACAGCATTGTAATACTTTTTATTACTCCCTTAGGCATCTTAACAACGCTGAGTCACACCAGGGGATTAAGACAGCTACAAGAATATGAAATCCTTTACAGGGCCTGGCCAGTGGGCTCTGCCAGAGGCAGCAGGGAGGCAGGCAGGCAGATTTCTGGAGGCTGTGACGGGGCCAGGAGCTGGAGGTGTCTTGCAGGAGGCATCCCTGCCAGGCAGGACCTGCGTGGGATAACATAAGTCCAATCACACACAGTGCTGGATATTTCCTGCACTGCACAGTAATGCATGGAGGAGATGTACGACCCGTCCTGACTCACCTGGGTATCTCCTTTGCATCCCCCTATACCTCAGGCAAGATCCAGGGTGCCTAAACTTCATACAAGCCCAGTGGTGCCTTCGACTCAGACACCCCAGATGTCTGGAAGCAGCTGGTAATTAAATGTAGGCTGTCCAAAAATCCTGAAAAAAACATTTCTTTTTCCCCAAAGGGTAGGGGTGTTGGTGGTGTTGGTGTTGTTATATTGTTGTTAATATTATTATTACTACTACTGTTACTGTTATTATTATTTTGGTATTCGAGCAGAACCCCCTCAATATGGAGATAAACTTGACTTCGTTTGCATTTTTTCAGGGGGATTTGTTTGACTCCTCTGAAATGGCTGGTAGCTGTGGCCATCAGCCCCTGGGTGCAAGGGTCTGGGTGACAAGCAGCTCTGACCTGGCTCAGCCATGGCACCGGCTGCTTCCCCTTCTCAGATATAGGCTTCAATTTATAGTAGAGAAGAGGAGAATGAAGCTTAACTATGTACATGGACACACATCACAGGCCCCTCTTCTTTTCAGGCTGGCCAGCCCATCTCGTGTAATTGCTGCGTGCAGCATCTTCAGTTCAGTTAACATCAACGCCTTCAGAAAAATAAAGGAAAATATCTGACAAGTGTTATTCCTCCCTTGTCTTCTATACCACTCATCCCAGACACGCTTCCTGGGGAAAATGGGTGGAGGTGAAGCAATACCTGCTTGCTCTAGCCTTGTCCCACCACCATCCTCAAGCAGGATGCACAGAATGGCTTGATGTGAACAGTTGATGCTATTTCAGTACATCCTCTTCATCACAGCTTGCTTCTCTCACCAGTCCCCCTCTATCGCATTTGCAGGTGCTGCCTGAGCCCCAGGGACGAGCCCTCCTGGAGCAAGGCGACCCAAGGAATGAAGAGCATGCCCCAGTGCAGCTCTGCCCTGGCTCAGTGAAGCCTGTCCCCAGCCCTGGGCAAGGGGTCCATAGGGGCCGGGGACAGGTCTCAGCAGCCACATGGGATGCGGCCACCCCTGTTTGGCGGTTGAGTGAGCCCTGGCACCGCTTGGGCAGTGGCAGAGATGGTGGCTTATGCCAAGACACCTTATCTCGTGGCAGAGAAACCCACAGCAGAGCCATGCTGGCAGCACGTTCCTGCCAGAGGCATTATATTTGCTTTGAAAAAAAAAGACAGAAGAATTCGATTGCCAAATATATTGTTCCAGTAACTGTAACAGAAATGACTCTGGGTCTTGCCAGGTTACAAAGCTCCTGTTAAGTAGCTCCTGCCGTGTTGCAGTTGGTGCCTATTGTTATTGCAGAGCACCCTTGCTGCCCTTCAGGATCACCCCGCTTTGAAGTAGGTGAGGCAGGCTCCGCTTTTTCCTCTTTGCTTTGCTTTTTTCTTTCTTTTTTTTTTTTTTTCTTCCCCAAAGCCCCAAGTCTATGATTTAGGCTGGAAGCAGAGCCTTCAAAAGCATTGGGGAAATTTGGCAGGCATCAACAGACCCTCCCCCAGAATTTGTGCTACGCAGGCATGAGGGGGAGACAAGTAGAGATGGCTCCTGTTAGAGAAGCTCTGGGGTTTGATTGTTTGGTTTATGTCATATTTTGAATGACATGGACATGGATGGGGCGTGCCTGTGCCACCATGAAGTGTCAATGCAATGGATGCAGGGGTGTCAAAGAGCTGTCAAGTTTCAGAGCAGGAGTCTAGCCAGGTCAGGAAGTCTCCAGCCATGGGGATGTTGTTCCCACCCCTCTCCAGGTGAGGAGGTCTCCTGAGCCAGGCTCAGGGTTTCCAGTTGCTACTCTGTAGTGGATCTCCCCTTCAAGTGGTTGCACGACTGCCCCTTGAGCCCAGGGTACCCCTCCTGCACCCAGGGCATCCCTCAGGAATGAGCTGGGGCAGAGGCAGTCCACCCTCCGCAGCCAAGCCGGTGGACTTTCTCTCTGATGCTCCTTCTCCCAGCTTACGGATTTTATCCAATTTAAATGGTGAGGATTTAAAATGCCACCTGAGTTAAAAGGACCTGATTAAAACCGTAGCCTCATCATATTTCTTAAACATGCAGTTGCATTGCTGTATTTACATTAGTGTCAACTTTAATTTAAATTCTGCATAACTATATTTGCTCCCCTAAATTCATTCACCAGGAACACAGTGCAAATTACTCTGTACTAACTGCACTTTCACTTTGTCTATGGCGGAGTGGTTTGGAAATTAGCACCATAAGTGAGCAGTGGGAAGTGTCATTCCGCCTCTTTAATGTCTCATTAATTAACCCGTCTGGGCCAGGAGCAGATCGATGCCCCGAGGTGAGCAAGATGCCGGCCCTGGGCTTGCAGGACTGCGACCCACTGGGATTACTCTGCTCCAGCTGAGCCTCTGGGCTTATTCCTCACCCTTTTGGGTGGCAGGTTGGGCTTGGGTTGGGCAGCTTTGTCCCATCTTAGGGCCTTTAGGGGCTGCTCCATAGCTGTCAGGTATGAGGCTCAAGCTGTCGGTGAAACGGCAGAGCCCAGGCGCCCTAAGATGGACACCAGCATCAGTTTTTCTTTAGTGATGTGCCTTCAAAACAGAAATCAATTTGGACTCAATGGTCCTTGTGGGTCCCTTCCAATTTGAGATATTCTATAAAATACGAATACAATTAAATAAAATAGAGTACCCCAACTGTGAAGGGTGGTAAGATACAACCTGGGCACAAAAATACTGCCACTGTGAAGCCATAAAACCTCTTTTCTCTAGGGATTGCATGGCCAGACACCTCTGGACTGCTTTCATTTACTTGTGATGGGTTCATCCCATCGGTACAGGGCTCATCAAGCACTGCAGCATCTCCACGCACAGGGCACAGCCAGGTGCTCAGCGACTTCGGGGACACGTGGGGTCAGCTCTTAAGGCAGCACAGAGACAATAGGAGCCCTCCTGCTTTTCAGCTCATCCTCCTGACCACCCACCAGGGAAGAAGGGGGAAAAAGGAAAAAAAAAAACCAACAACAAAAAGCCCTGTCGGTTTCTCAGATTTTTGTGACAGAAGCAGCCTTTAAAGTTGGTGTTTCCTGCAGGTGTGCTCTGTGCCTACAAATGCTGACTGTGAGCTCAGCCAGGCAGGCATTTTCTTTAGTCCTCGGCGTTTTGCCTTTTCACCTCATAAAACCCTTTCAAGCTAAATAAACCTTATTACAACAGAACGGCGCGGTGCAGCCTGGCTCCCAAAACCAACAGCCTGGGGTAGGACAAAGAGTAAAAATAGCAAAGCATCCCCATCGGCATCAGCGCTTAGCTCAGATGGTGAGACCAGCCTGCTCCAGAGCGTCCGACCTTGCTACATATTTATTTTTAATTACAGCATTTGCCTGCCCGATCAGCAATGACATCGTTAAAGCAAAACAAGTTGTGGCCTGGGTGGATTAGAGGAGGGAGGGTGATCTTCAGGGACACCAGAAGCAGGGAGGGAAGAGGAATGGAGGTGGCTGCCTGAATGCAGCAGGACCTGTCCCTGCAAGGATATTGCCATCGACACTGGCCATCGCTTCTATCCAGATCACAGGATCTAGATCCCACCACCTCACTGCGAGGACAATGCATGCTTGTGCTAGTAAAACACTCAAGGCTGCTTGTTTCAAGGTTTAAAGAAATATGAAATACTGCATTTTGCAGCTCTGCATCTCCTGCCCATGATGGCAACATTGTTTATCTTTTGGAACACAGAACTTCTGCGATGAGGGCAGGGATGGACGTGCACGTAGGGATGGATGGGAGCACACAAAAGGCATTATGTGCAAGGGTGCACTGCTGGTGCCTTGGTTTCTTTCCCAGATAGGCATCCTGGTGCAACTTGGTGGGAAAAGAGACACCAGAGCAGGGGACAAGGAAGACGTAGTGGCAATGGTGGGTGCCCAGAAAGGGTTTCCTAGCCATCCCCAAAGAAAAAAAAGTAAGCTGCAGGGGATGAACTGCCCCTGAGCATTGGTGAGTGGCCCTGGGGGCGAATACAACATCCGATACAGTGGGGAAGTTGTTTCACAGGGGGAAATACAGTAAAGGCGAGGCGAGATTTGGGTGGTTAAGTAGAAGGCCTGACTTAGCCGCGACGCCGCAGCTGTGCTCTTATCTGGCCAGAGGAAGAGGCTGAACAACAAAAGGGGCTAAGAAGCCGGGTTGATGCATGGGAAAGCCATTGGCCGAGCATTGTGGCTGCCCTTCTGCTGAGCAAATAGTTCAAACTGTTCATTCCCATCTCCTATTCTCTCCCTGGTACATTGTTTGTGTCCTTGCATTTCATTCTGCGAGGAAGATTGCTCTCTGGGCCTATAAGCAAACAGTCCAGAAAAGAGCCAACTATCCTCTCCTTTTCCCTGGAGAACTAGCATTTTTATTTCAGCTCCAAGCTGTCAAAGAGCTGGAGAGTTTATGTCAGTATCCTGAATTAATTGCTTTAAGCTGGAGCAGCCTATACCAGCCACCAAATGTCCAGAAGATGTTTATTAATAATGTTTCCTCTAGGTTTTTTGGTGGGTTTTTTTTTTTTTTTGTTCCAAGCTGTGCTCTCACATATCGTGCCCTCTATTCACTGCTGAGGCGGCGTGCCTGATGCCGGGCGAGGGTGGCGAAGTGAAAGCCGCTTATGGGGAATTAATAAAAGCTCTGAGGTATTGTCAGCCCCAGCACTCAACATGTCGGCACGGCGGGCACGGCCGGCAGCTTGGAAATCTCCCGTTAGGACTTTTCGGGTGATGGGAACGAGAGGAGGAAGATGAATTGCTGGAGGGATCGAGAAGGAGCGAGCCCTTGTTTAAACACAAATATCTTTGGTAATTAACAAAAGTGGCGAGGAAATTACTGATGGAAAAAAAAACACGTGAAAGGTAAATGGTTTTGTGTTTAAACATGATATATTTTAAAGTGTTCCCCAGTGTGAAAGTCCCTGTTTAAGGGAATGAAGTAATAAACCAATTTATATACCAATAGAAAGTCGAGATCCTGAGTGCCTTTGTGTAAATTTTCCACTTGACTTTTCATTATCTACCTGAACAAAATCAATCTATATGTATGGGATCAACATGCAATATGAGAGATAAAAGATGAAATAAATGTGCTTTGCATATCCCACAGATAAAAGCCACTGGGCTCCAGGCACTGCCTTCTTTCCAGGCAGATGCATTTTAGAAAATAAATCATTTTGCAAAGGAAAAGAGAGCAAAGCAGAGTGGTGCTTCTTAAGTGTTTACTCCCTCGCTTGAAATATTGATCCTGTCAAATGAACAGCGGTTAATAAGTAACTCAGGAAAAATATGCCGGCTCTCTTTTCTCCCTGCTGTAGCACAGACCCATCTCTCGTCCCTCTCCGGCTCCTGGGCAGCAGAGCTGGGATATGGCAGGACCTTCCACACCCCAAACCCTGCTGCACCCCAAACCCTGCCACGTCCCAGCCCCCTTGCTCATTCCTCATGGCCTTGCCTGCAAATAGAGATCGCATCCCATCGCATCAGCTGCTCACACACTGAGAAGGCTCGCCATTGCCTTGCCCCAGCAGGAGACGTTCCTGACCCAAAACACCCCCAAGTTTCATCTGAGGGAAGAGTATTGCTGTCAGGTAGGGGATCAGCCCTACTAAACTGGGCTAAATGTGCAAACAGGCATAACATTTCTGAGGTGCGGGAGCAGAAGACATAGTGCAGCACAAGGAAAATGCTCCCAGTTTTGAAAAAATGCATCAATGAGCACAGGTTTTGCTCAAGCAGCCTTAGCACCCCCAGTGAAACCAGCAGTTGCTGTGTTAACAGCAGCTAAAACTCCTGCCCCTGCAGTATTATAACACAGAGCCCCAAGAGCCCGGAGTGAATGCCCTGTCCTGCCACTGCGGTTTGGATGACTTCTCCTTCCACTCACCCCTTCTCCTCCCCTCTCCCTCTCCCAGGACCTGGCTGGTGCTTGGCTTTTTGCTACGACAAAGCTAGTCTGATTTCATGGATCCCAACATCTTGGAGAGCTGGGTAATAGCATCCTCTCTTTTTTTTTTTTCTTTATGGTCAGGTGAAGAGGCAGGAACTCCTCATGTGGGTTTTTTTTTTTCCCTTTAGTAACAGGATATAGAAAAGGTTAAGAGCCACTTCAGCAGATACAACTCCCTCCTGTGCGCAGGGGGGTCTGATTTCTGCAGAAACCCTGGTCCTGTTTCTGCAGTGGCAGAACCTGTCATCCTGGTTGATATATTCCCCTTCCTAGCATCCTCATGCCAGGGGAAAGCACTACACAGCTCTGCTCTGGCCAATAGGCAGGGAAGCACCTGCCTCCCATTGGTTTTATTTCTTGGAGGGTCCTTACACATCTCCTGGCTCTGGCAGCCATGCTACAGGGTTGGACATGGGCATTTCTCCAGGTCAGGCATAGGATTTTTGCCTTTCCTTATGCAAAAGGCCCTTTCCAGCCTTTTTCCTTCTTCTCCACCTAAAAATCAAGACAGAAAGGAAACAATGGAGGAGGAAGGTGGGAAAGGAGATGAAACAAAGAGAAAACCAGGGCAAGCTGATGACCTTCCAAACCAAAGAGTTTGTCAGGATGCTTCTGAGAAACATGCTCTGCTGTTGGCTTAACATCTGCAGCTATTTTATTAGTTTGCTAATGATGCCTCATATTGGACCCAGGGGTGACAGAAAGTCTTGGCAACCCCTTTTGAAACAAGCTTCACCTTCTGCCCCCCAACCCGCTGCCTCCCCACCCAGGGCAGTTGGATTTGTGCCCCGCAACTCCCAGGCCATCACCTCAGGAGCTGCCCTGGGCAGGGCAGTAAGGCAACGATGCCGCTGCAGACCTCTCATGAAGAAAATTGGTTCACGCATCTGTACATCCATCCCTTCCCATGGGACACTCATTTTCTTGCCACTAGGAACAGAAATATCCACTCTGTGTACTATCAATTACATGGTGCAGAGGAAGCTGGGGTGGGAGCAGGGGGGGGGGACAAGGTGGGGCATAGCAGAAAAGCTTTGGCATAGGAAGGGGTTTAATCAACACTTTGGGGGTATTTTTGGCTGTCGGAGTTTGTTCTCCCCTCCAACACCCTTCCTGATCTCGCTCTTAGCCCAGCACCAATGAGCACCCCTCAAAGAGTTCCACAAATTAGTTAACTCCTCCAATTTCTCAAGGTGCTGTTACTTTATTTTTCCACTTCCTTGAAGCCTAAAAGGATCCATCCTGGCAAAGCACCTTCTTAAGCTTCCTCCAGGCCAGGATAACACTTCTCCCCACTCCTGTCAGGAATTACTGGAGCGTGACACAGGTATTGCACACAAGTACAGACACAAAGAGGCAATCGGAGATGGGAATCTGTGGCTTTAATAGGAGATGCATACATGGCAGCAACACACTCGGTGAAGCCCTGAAGTTTGCCCCAGCTACCCCTGACACTGATTCCTTGTGCCATTATTAAAATAAATAAAGGAGAGCGAAGCAGAGTGTAAGCGCAGGCAGCCAGCGAAGCACCGTGCAGCTGCTCTGCTGCATGCAGAAGGCTGTCAGTGACTAGCAAAGCATGTCAAGGTCTCCAAAATCCTTCAGTATTGATGCCTTCAGTACTGGGGTAGGAAGTAAAATCAACTCCTCCATGCTGTTGGCACTTGGCAGCTGTTTTCCAGCCACAGAGGGATGAAGCTTATTCTTTTTACTGCTTGTGTGAGTCAAAAACCTGTAGAAAGCCAGTCCTTCCCCAGCCAGGGGTGAGCACCTTGCTCTGGCCTTAGGATGGTGCTGGCAGTGATGGATGGATTGGACAGGTAGACATCTCCCAGCAGCAAGGACCTGGCTGCAGAAATCTATGCTGCCTGCAGCAAGTGGTACGTCAAGGGCTTCTCTGTCCCCATAATTTGTGAAAAGAACGAGTCCCTGGCAGGTGGGGGGCAGCAGGAGGGACTGGCTGCTGCGGTCCTGACCCAGTGCCCATCCCCATGGCAGTGAGGCTGCCCACAGCCTCACCTGGCTGCTGGCTGGTCTGTGCCTTTCCCCTTCCCCGCCTGGGGAAACAATCCCTCTCCCCTGGAAAGGGGGTCCGTGGCCAGGGGGGACTGGAGAGGGTGGAGCAGGAGTAAGGTGGGCTGTGAGTGGCTGTCATCACAGAGGTGGAAGGGAAAGAAAGGGGGGAAAAGTGAAAGAAAGTGGGAAAGGGGGAAAGGGGAGAAAAAGGGGAGAGAAAGGGAGAAAGGGGAGATAAAGGGGAAAAGGAAAGAAAATGAAAAAAGGGAAACAAAAGGGGGGAAAGAAAAGAAATGGGAGGGAGGCAAAGAAAGGGGGAAAAGGAAAGAAAGAGGAAAAAAAAAGAAAAGAAAGGGGGAAAGGGAAAAGAAAGGGGTAAAAAGGGAAAGAAAGGGAAAAGAGGAAAGACAGAGAAAAGGGGAAAGAAAGGGGGGAAAGGGAAAGAAAGGGATAAAGAGAAAGAAAGGGGGGAAGTAAAGAAAGGGGGAAAAGAGAAAGAAGATAAAGGGGAAAGAAAGACAAAAAAGGAAAAGCAAGAGGAAAAAAGGAACGAAAGACGGAAAAAGGAAAGAAAGGGGGAAAGGGAAGGAAACCGAAAAAAAGGGAAAGAATGGGAAAAATGGAAAGAAACTGAAAAGGTGGAAAGAAAGGAAAAGTAAGGAAAAGAAATGGGAAATAAAAAGGGGAAGAAATTAAAAGAAAGGGAAAGAAGGGGAAAAGAAAGAAAAGGAAAGGGAAAGAAATTAAAAGACATGGAAATAGAAAAAATGGGGAAAAAAAGAGGAAAGAAAAGGAAAAGAAGGGAAATAAAAGGAAAGAACGGGAAAGAAAGGGAAAGAAAAGATTCGCGGCGAAATGACCGGCAGAAGGGCTGTCCCTGCCCGCACTGTTTGCACTCTGGCGCGGCGGCGGATGCCGCAGCCCCTCGGCGGGCCGCTGCCCTGCACACCAGCGCACACGCGTGTGCAAACGAAATCCCCGCTCCGTGGGGGGGTTGGGGGATTGGCTAGGAGCCGGCAGCCACCCCCCTCACCCGCCCCCGGCCCCGCTCCAGCGGCTGCCCCCGAGCAGCCGCCTCGGCGGCATTTGCGTTTTTTAAAAACTTTTTTTTTTTTTTTTTTTACATGCAATTTCACGCCCGGCTGCACCTGCAAACATAACGGCCCGGCGGAGCCGCCGCCCGCCGCCCTCGGGCCCCCCCTCCCCCGCCGGCGCCGCGCCGCCCCGAGCCGCTGTCCCGCCGGCAGCCGAGCCCCGCGCCCTCCCGCAGCCTTCCCGGCCCGTTTGGGGGCCCTTTTCGTTAGGCCTGCCTGGTGCCGCTGCCAGGCTCGCCCCTGCCCTCCCCGGAGCCCTACGGCCTGGGCGCAGAGGGGGCCTGCGGGCAGCAGCGACGGAACAAACCGCTGTCCGTCCCTCCCTCCATCCTCCTCTAAATCAACCATCCAGCCTTTGATCCATCCATCCCTTCCTCTGTCCATCTAGCCATCCATCCACCAATCCCTCCATCCATCCCTCCATCCCTCCATCATTCCCTTCTCCCTCCATCCATCCCTCCCTCCCTCCGTGGATCACCACATCCCTCTCTCCATCCGTTCACCCCCCCCCAACAACGTTCCGTGCTCGATGCAGTTTTTTCCCGTCCTCACGGACCCCGGACTCGCATCCCCTGCCTCTGCCCGGTCATCTCTGCGGCGGCTGGGTGGGCGCCGTGCCCCCCCCCCCCCCCCCCCCCCCGGTGCCCTTGGCCGCTCAGGTGTACGGCAGGGGTGGCTGGTCAAGCCCCCCCGACAGGCAAAAATAAACCCTCCCCGTTGTTTAGAGCTGAACCCCGGGTTTATAGGGGTGCTCCGCAGACCCCGTGGCTCTGGGGACACCCCAACGCTCTGGACACAAGTTCTCCTTAAAGAATAATTGGGGAAGTAAAACCTGATTGCGGTGCCCGACCGGGGCTGCGAGTGGACTCGTTGTTTGGTTTTGGGGTGGGGTTTTTTTCCTTCCTTTTTTTTTTTTTTTTTTTTTTTTAGTTTGATTTTGTTTTGCTTTTTATTTTCCCGGTAAAAATAACTACCTACCAAATTCACCTCTCCCCCCGGCTCCGTCGGAAAAAGAGAAATATTTCACTCGCCACCGTGGGAGCCCGAGCCTGAAAAACGCCGCAGCGAGAGAGCGAAAAAATAACCCCAAGCCCCTCCCGCAACCCGTCAGTCCCAAAGCCCCGGGTTTAGCTCCGTTGGCAGCGAAGCTGTCCGGTAAATAAGGAGCCGGCAGACTCTGCATCATCCTTTAATATTTACTCTTTTGAAGGTTAGGCAGGGCAGAAGTAACAAACTTTGAACGATTTTTTTTTCCCTCCTCCCCTTTTCCATCCTCTTCCCTACCTGGTTTTGTGTGGTTTCTAGATTAAGCTAGTGCGGAGCAGAAGCGGACTTTACCCGGCCGAAATATAGGATTAGGACTATTTCTAGAAGAAAGAGGATAGTGTGAACTGCCTTTAGCCTGCAATAGTCTAAAGCAGAATTACAGCTTGTAAAATAGGTCTCCATCAGTTTCCCAGGAGACGAGTTAAGCCCTACTTGGGTGTTCCAGCTCTTTTTAGAACCACCAATAATTAGACTCATCTCACCCCCGAGTTGTCCGGTGTTGAGGTTTTTTTTTTCTTTTTTTTTTTTTTTTTCCAAGATCATCAATAAACGCACTTTTGCCCGCAATCCTGCCGGCGGGCGCGGGCAGGGCAGGCAGGGCCGGCGGCTGCCCGCCCCGCCGTTATCCTGTCGAGGAAGCAGGTTCGCGGAGGCGGGGGGGGGAAGCGGTGGGGTGCGGACAGCGAGCCCTTCTTTGCCCATCGCGGCTAACGCGGGGCTTCCCCATCAAAAACTGATGGTCGTGCCATCTTTGTGCTTTGATGTCTTTTGAGCCATCGCTGCACGCCATTAGGAGCCCGGAGAATTAAAAGAAGTGCCTTCCCCGCTCCCCCGCTCCTCCTCGCGGATGGGAAGTCAAAGGAAAAAAAAATTATAAATCTATAAATAACTGAGGAAAGGCGAGCGGCTGGATCGGGGCTGGTTTGGGGGCCCAGACCTCGTCCCCCACGCCTGCCAGCCTTCGGCCGGCGCCGTCGGATGCCACTCGGTCCCACCTTCCGAAAAATAAAGCTGTGTTTGGGGGAATTAACGTCCGAAACGGAGCCCAGCGGTCTGCCCCGGGGAAACGCAAGCCGCTGGGGAGGCTTTCCCTATTCGGCTGCAGGAATAGGGAAAAAACTAGCCGGGGGTCGCGGGCAGAAAGGCAATGCCCCCCCACTCATGGACCGGTGCACCAGGAGCGGGGGACACCGCCCGGCCCCGGTCCTGACGGTAATCGGGGACGCGGGGCTGCACCTCTGTGACCCCGTCTCGTTTGTGCCGGGGGCAGCGCAGCACCCCTGGGGAGGGATGCTGCGGGATGCAGGGCCCTTCCCACTCGCGTCCCCCTCCCCGCGCGGGCGACAGGGCTTTAATGACAAGTAATTGGCGAGCGTGTAGGGCTCGCATTACGAGCGGGCCGGGCTGTTATGAATTATTGAAAGCCCATTAGCCGCCGTGCGCCTTTCCCCCTCGCCGGGGAGATGGAACCTGTCACAGCAGCGCACACGCACCCACCCGCTCCTGCCACCACCACCGGGCTCGGATACCGGGGCGAGGACCCGGCCCCGGGGCCATATGCCCTCCCCGGCCCCTACAACCCCCGTGGGAAGCATCCCTGGGACGGCCGCTCCCGGTCCTTCCCAGCGTGGGTGATGCCACTCGTGTCCGTGTCCGGACACGGGAAGAGCCGCC
Source organism: Leptosomus discolor (assembly GCF_034619465.1). Classification (NCBI taxonomy): domain Eukaryota; kingdom Metazoa; phylum Chordata; class Aves; order Leptosomiformes; family Leptosomidae; genus Leptosomus; species Leptosomus discolor. The sequence goes on from NC_141392.1 coordinate 24,351,755, forward strand.
GTCCCCGTCGAAACTCCTGGTTTTTCCCTATATCGAGGAAATACAGGCGGCGGAAAATTTTTTTTCTCCTATTTTTTTTTCCCCACCTATTTTTTTTCTTTGTCCCAGACGGGTGCAGGCAGCCGGGCCGGGTCCTGCCCACTGGCACCGGCAGCGGTACGGGCAGCGGCCCTTTCCCGGTGTCACGAACACGGGAGAAATGCTCCTCCGCGGGGCCGACACGGTGAGGTCGCAGCCCGAAACAAAAGAATGCCAGGAAGTCGGGGAGGACAACGGGGCGAGGGGAAAGGGGAAAATAAAAGACAAAAAATAAAATTATAAAAAGTTAAAAAAAACCCAAACAAACAACAACCACAAAAAAAAAAAACCACAAAACCCACCCAACAACAACAAAAAAAACCCAAACAAGCGCCCGGCTCGGAGGAGAAGGGCGGGAGTCTGGCTCCGCACGTCCCCGTCCCTCTCCGAACGGGCCACAACGACTGCCCCCCTCAGCAAGGGATTTTGGTGCTGAAACGGGCAGGAACGGAGCTCCGAGCCGGCCCGGCCGCGGCCGCACCCCGCTCCTGCCCGGGCTGCCCCCCCGCCCCCCCAAATCACACCCCTTTTCTCCCCTCCCCTGCTCTTCACCGCGTTTTTCCCTTCTAAAACGGCACCTAGGCTGGGAGAGGGGCGGCGGGGTCAGGACCCCCTCCAAAACCCCGGGGGCGAGGCAGAGGGGAGCATCCATCCCTCCGCGCCCCCCGGTCCCCGCCGCCTCCCCGGCCGGGCCGCTTCCCTGCCGGCTTTACGGCGAGCTGGAGAGGAAGAGGAGGGAGGGATGGAAGAGAAGCTGAAGGTGGGAGTTAAAAGCGAAGGAGAAGCAGGAGAAGGAGCGGCGGGTGTCACCTACCTGCGCCCCGGCCCGCCGCGCCCCGGCTCTGCGGGAGCTGGAAGCATCCCGGCATTTATTGGAGCTGAAACTGTGCTACTGTTGACTTTAGCACAAAGCAAAGATTTCGCTGCCCGCTAGTTTAAAAATGAATATTTTACCAAGATATCGATCAGCTTTATAAAATTCAGTTAAGCACAATGGCTCAAAAGGAGGAGGGGGGGGGGAGGAAAGGGACGCAATATAATATCTGTGTAAATTTGCTGAAGTATGACGTGGTGTTGAAAGTTTACCCTCCTGGAATTTGGATCTAGATTTCCCCCCCCTCCTTTTTTTTTTCCTTTTTTTTTTTTTTTTTTTTTTTTTTTTTTTTTTGTTTACTGACTTTGTTTATTCACAGATCACGGTTGCTTAAACCGGCAGGAGCAGAATGCACTTGCAGGAAGGCTGGGGGCGGGCGAGTTGTGTGGGGAGGGGGACAGAGGAAAATGTCAGGGTGTGTAAAGAAAAAGAAATAACATCTAGCTTTGGGATCTTTTTTTTCTCGCCCCCCTCTCCCTCAAGTCCCCATCCTTGCATTTCAGCGTGAACCAGGACAGAAAAGGAAAAAAAAAAAAAAAAGGGGGGGGAGAGGCGGTGGGGGTGTTGGGGGGGGAAAGACCTGCTGCTGGAACGGGCATCCAAACGGCGCCATGTCGGGGCCAGGGCCGGGGCTGGAGCGGCGCGGAGCAGCGGGCGGGGGCGCGGCGGGAGGTGGGGGCACCCCCAAACCGACGGCACCCCCGCGCCCGTGCTCCTTCCCCGCGGGAGCCTTTTATGTGCTAATGAAACACATCGCATGCCTTGGTTTCACAACGTGTGTGTCCTTGCCGTATAGAGACGGACAGATTTCTGGCTGGATCCCTGTTTTGTTTTTGGGAGGGTTTTTTCCCCCTCTCCCCCCTCTCCCCTTTTCTCTTCCCGAGGACAATGCGGAATTTTAAGAAGGATTTGAATGTTATTTCGGAAAGCAACATCTATGACTGCCGTAAACGCGTGGGAAAAACAACAAGTGGTTGGGAAGACGGGCAGGGTATTTACGGTGGGGAAGGGGGGGGGAAGTGAAAATAAGCCCGGGGGTGTCGGTGGGGAGGCTGGAGGGTTCCGTGAGGCTAGGAGCAGACAGGAGTGTGTTTAAAGGCAAAATAAAAAGCTCTCTGGTGTTTTTTGGTTTGGAGGGTTTTTTTCGGTTTTTTTCTTTTTTTTTTTTTTTTTCCACCGTCGGTTTATTCCCCCGCGGAGATACCGGCCCGCCCCAGGAAGGGCAGGGATGCGCTGCTTCTCGGAGCCCAAATTCCCCCCCCCCCCCCAATTAACACTGCGCGGTGATTGCGGGGCGAAGGGTCCCGACGCGACACCGGCTGCGCTGCATCGTCCAGGGTCCGGTACGGGGGATTTTGCTCCCCGCAGCAAAAGGGTGTCCCTGCTCCCGACCCCCGGGCTTTGCAGGGGGGACACCGGCTCCCCGATTCCCCCCTGGGCCGCCCCTCTCCGCTGCCCCTCCGGCGAAACCGGAGGGGAGCTCCGGACGGGCAACCCCGCGCCGTCGGGGCGGTCCGGCCGGAGATGGTGGGGGTCCCGGCGGGGGTCCCGGATGGCCGTGCCGGGGCGGCGGCGGAGGAGACGGGGGAGTCCCGGCAGAACAGACATTCAGGGGAAAAAAACCGCCAATAACACTTTAATATAGTTCTGTGAAAATCTGGCTAGTCGCTACCAGAATACACATTTATAAGCCATAAATAAAGCATACAGAAACGATAAATTAATCAGATCCAAGTAGTTTACTCTCCCGGTAACATCAAGCATTTGTTTCAATTACAACGATCTATCCTGACTTTTTTTTTTTTCCCAATTTTTTAGTAGCTTTTTCTCTTTTTTTTTTTTTTTCTCCCTGTTTTCCCCCTTTTTACAATGTTACGAGACATTTGGTCCTCGGATTCAAAACTAGCATGGGTTTCACAACGAAGGAGGGTTTCGTTTTTGTGGTTTGTTTCCCCACACACACACCCCCGTCACTTCCACACAAAAAAAATAGATATATTTATACGTCCTTGCAACGACGACAACAAAAAAAAAAAAAGCCCAACGGAAAAACCCCTCTTTCCGTCCCCTCACCCCCAACCCACCCCTCCCCACCAAAACAAACCACCCCACAAGGCAAACCAAGGGAATCACAGTCCCCCACACCCCCGGGCACGGGTGGCTTTGGGCCAGGGCAGGGGGAATGACCAACACGCCTGCCCTTGGCGTGGGCCGAGATGCTTGTGAGACACATGGCTGCTGTTTCCCGAACGAACGCAAACATCTGGAGCCAACAGAAAAAAAAAATAGATATAGATATATGTATATGTACCGTGCTCGACAGCGTTCATAGTCCATCGCTCTGCTAAGGGGCTGTGCGGGGGTGTGGGGGCTTCCCCTCCCTCGCCAGGGGAGGTTTTCCCCTCGCCCCTTTTAGGAGGAGTTCATGATGGGCCGGGAATACACACCTTGGTAGTAAGAAGTCTCTCCGGCTAAAGGGGAGGACTCTAAGCCATTTTTGTTCGTTACGGGCCCCATGGCCAGGCTGCCGGGCATGGGCGAGGCGTAGCCCGAGTAGTGCATCACCTGCTCGTAGGCCTTCAGGTCCATTTTGTGGTGGTGGTGGTGGTGGTGGTGAGGGTGGTGGTGCTGCTGCTCGGAGGAGGACATCAGGTTGTTGATGGAGAAGGGGTGGTTGAAGGCGTAGTGGTGCTCGGGCTTGAGGTGGGCGTCATGGGGCAGGCCAGCGTGTGGGGGAGCCAGGAGGTGCTGGGCCGGTGAGGCCGCTGGTTCCCCAGGGCTCAGCCCCGGCGTGCCCTTCAGGTCGGCCAGGGCACGCTTGTGGTCCTGGCACGGTGAGGTGCTGGCTGGGGACTCAGCGCCGGCTGAGCCCTCAGAACCCCCCGAGGAGCTGCCTTCCCCCAAGGGCTGGCTGGGGGGTTGCCCGGGCCCCTTCTTGCCCCCACCACCCGCCCCACTGCCCGCTCCGCCACTGTCCTTGGCAGCCAGCTGCTTCTCACACTTGAAGCGCTTCTGGCGGCGCAGGTAGCAGCCGTTCTCAAACATGTTGCCCGAATCAGGGTGCAGTGTCCAGAAGGAGCCTTTGCCTGGCTTGTCTGGGGAGCGGGGCACCTTGAGGAAGCAGTCATTGAAGGAGAGCGAGTGGCGGATGCTGTTCTGCCAACGTTGCTGGTTCTGGCGGTAGAAGGGGAAGAGGTCCATGATCCACTGGTAGATCTCGCTCAGTGTCAGCATCTTGTTGGGCGACTGCTGGATGGCCATGGTGATGAGGGAGATGTAGGAGTAGGGTGGCTTGGCGTGCGTGTAGCTCCGCCGGTAGGTCTTGGGGTCCCGCGAGCGGTTGAGGTTGGATTGCCCGTAGATGGGGCTCATGGAGTTCATGTTGGTGTAGGGGGCCAGGGCGTTCATGGAGCCCGCTTGTCCCCCCATGGGGCTCATGCTGGGGCTCAGATGGGCACCCATCCCCGCCACGCCAGCTGAGCCCATGCCGGGCATGGCCCCCGCACCTGGGGACATGCCAGTGAGTGAGGGGCTCATGCCCGTGTTGGCGTAGGACATGTTCATGGAGGTGGCAGCCGTCATGTTGGCCGTGGTGCTCATGGCCGACATGGTCATGTACGTGTTCATGCTGTTCATGCCCAGCCCCGCATTCATGTTGCTCACTGAGGAATAGCTCTGTAAGGGGCAAGCGAGAGAGAAGAGGGAGATTGGGGGGGGGGGGACGGGGAGGACGCAGGTGGGTAGCCCCGTCGGGGACAAGGGCAGCCTGGTGAGTGCGGGGGGGACAAAGACACCCCTAGACCAGCCTGGATTTCCGCTGGCGAGAGCCTCTGCAGCCCCGGGGCTTTGTGCCCAGTGGTCCAGGAAGGGTTAAATACCGGGGCGGGGGGGTATTAATGAAAACCAAATATATATATATATATATATATATATATATATATATATATATATATATTTATGTAGTAAAAAAGAGACGGAATGGCAGCAGGATCCTGGATCCCTGATCCCTCCTGGAAAGGGGAGTTGGAGGGAGGGGAAGAGACATCCCTGCCCAGAGCGAGAAAAATACCTGGGGCGGGGAAGAGGGGAACGCAAAAAATCGCGACTCGCCGCCCGACAGCCCCCCGCTGCCCCGCGCCCCCCCGAGAACCCCCGGCCGCGCTGCCGCCGCGCCCCTGCCCGCACCCGGCGCAGTCCCTGCCCTCAGCGCCGCCGGGCGCCCCGGCTCCGTGTTTAGTGCCAAAGTTAACCATGTCCCGGAGCTGGCACAGTAGGGAGAACCCGGCCGGGACCGGGGTGGGCCGGGGCGGGGGGAACCCCCCGGTTCCTTTTCTTACCTCGGGTTCCCCGTAGTAGTTGCTCCAGTCCGTGTGCTCATGGCCTTCCATTTTCACCGCTCCCAGCATACTGGAAGTGGAGTGCATGGCAGTTTAAAATTTAACAGCCACAACAAACGACGACAGAGAGCAACCCCAAAAAAAAAAAAAAAAAAAAGTCCCCAGCCCTCCCTCCCCTCCGTCGGAGCCTCTGGAGGAGGAGGAAGAGGAGGGAGGGAGGAAGGGGGGGGGGGGGGGGGGGTCGAGCGGCGCTGGGGCGTTTTTTTTTTTTCGCTGCTGCTCCTTGGGTGGGTTTTCGCAGTGCTTCGCGGCGAAGAGTCGCCCGGAGGCGATGGAGGAGCTGGAGGAGGAGGAGGAGGGAGGAGGGAGGAAGAAGAGGAGGAGGAGGAAGAGGAGGACAAGTGCTGCAGTGACGTGGGTGCCCGAGTGATATAGCACGGAGCGGCCGGGCGAGCCTCCAATCCCCAGGTCCTCGGCTGCCCATTTGAATAATCAGCTCACACCTAGGCGGGAGCTGCTCCTCCGCGGCCCCCCGCGCACCTATCCGCACCCCGCCGCAGACCACTGGGCGTCCGGCAGCACCCCGGGGCACCGGCACGACCCCACCCGTACCCGGCTTCCACCCCAACATTGCAGGGGGATCCTGTGGGAGCCTATTTCCATCACAGACCTCTCCCCGCCCCCCTCCTCCCCGCACCCCCGGCCAGCCCCGATGGGAGACGTTCCCCCCCCGCATCCAGACGGGAGTCGTTCTTCCCCCCGAACCCCCCAACGGGGGGCAGCTCCCAGCCCATACCCACGCACCTTTTCTCCCCGCGGCTGCTCGGCGGAGCCCCCGGCCCCGGGGCTCAGCCCGCCGCCCGCCCGGCCGTGCCCCGGCTCTGCCCCATCAGCAGCCGCCGCTCTGGCTCTTCCCCGGGCTCCGGCTCAGGTACCTACAACAAATTCGTAACTAAAACAAACAGGGAGGGCAGGGAAGGAGGAGGAGGAAGAGGAGGAAGGCGGGGGGGGTGGGGGGTTGGGGGTGGTGGGAGGTGTGCGGCGGGCGGCGCGGGAGAAGCGCCGTCGGGGACCCGGGGGCTGCGCCGGGCCGGGCGGTGCGGGGTCCCTGTGGGCGCCTTCGGGGCAGCAGCGCTGCTCCCGCTGCCGAAACGCCCCGGTGGAGGGAAAGAAGGAAGGAAGGAAGGAGGGAAGAAAGAAGGACAGACGGACCACAAAAATCACCCGGCTCCAAAACCCACCCGGCTCCACCGCCCGCCCCATCGGCGCTGCGGGCACGGCGGGGTCCAGCCGGCGGAGGGGGACCGAGCGCGGCTTCTTCCCCGGCGGGAGGGAGCGGAGGGCTTCCCTCCACCTCCACACACCCCTCCCCGGGCTGGGGCCATGCCTCCCCGGGCTGGGGCCATGCCTCCCCCGGCAGCATCCCTGTCTGTCCGTCCCCCCCCCCGCCCCTTCCCCCTGCGCCGAGGTGCGCCCTGGCCGCCTCCACCGCGCCCGGGGGTTTGTTTTTGCCTCTTTCATAGATCCCCACCTACAGCTACCCACCTTCGAAAAAACCCAGAAACCGCCGATTTTTTCCATTTATTTATTTATCGATCCCGAGAGAGGAAAAAGAAAAAAGCCCAAACCCAACCCATCGATCGGCACAGGCTGGCGATAGTTTTTAAATATTGACACAAACCCACCAGAGAGTAGGATTTCACCTAACCAGCACCCTCAGCAGTCATCGCTAAACGAAAACAACCCCACCGCCTCCAGGAGGGCACGCTCCTATCGCGATAGCCGCTGCGACAGTCGCAGCCCGCCTCCTTCCCCTCTCAGCCCAGCCCTTTTCTGCCCGTATTTAGAGGATCTGGGGGTCGGTTGGGGTATGACCCGAGGGGGGGGGCGGCAAGCTGGGGAGTACCCCCAAAAGCGAGAGGAGCCGCGGTGCCCCCGCCGGGAGGGGCCCGTCCCGCTGTCCCGCCGGCTAAAAGCGGTGGTGGGGCGCCCCCTGTCGCCTGCTGGAGGTTTGCAGGGCCGGGGGGGTGTGTGCGGGGGACACCCCATGGGTGCTGTGAGGGTGCTGCATCCCTCGGGGCGAGAGTCTCACTCCAAATCGCTCAAGCACGCTCCTTTCTGCAAGAGGCGAGATAGGCTTTTCCCCAGGGGTGAGCACCCTCTTTTCTATTCACCCCCAAAGTCACCCGCTCTGGGTCAGGGCTGAAATGGGCTCCTGGGTTGGATGCACCCCAGGCCTGACTTAGCACAGCCCGAGACCAGACTCTCCAACCTAATGCATCTCCACAGAGCCCTCTGCTCCTTTGGAGCATCACGCAGCACAGTCGAAAGGCTCAGGAAGTGAGAATTCAGGAAGAATTCAGTCAAATTAGCAACGGGGCTACTGAGCATGATGAAGATCAGCAGTTCAAAGATCCTGTCCGCTCAGCTCCCCTCTTGCAGCTGACTTCAGCCATTTCAGGTAAGGCATGGTTAGCCTCAGCATCATTTTTTCCCTCTGCACACAAGGTGCGGGAGGTGAGCGTGCGTTTTCAGCGTGGTTGGATTTGGTTCCCAGCAAACTCTGAGGAGAGAGGCCATAATGAGAATTTCCTCCTGCAATAAACTCACCCACCGTCAGGCCTTTGCCCCGCAGCAACACAGATGTTGGCATGCTCCAAGCACGTCTGGCACCTTGGCACAAGGAGCGGCAGGAGGCTCATGCACACCCAGAGCTCTGCAGGTCCCAGGTTCACACCACTCTTGATGAAGCACCGTTTCCCCCTCAGGTTGACAGGACTTTGAATTTTGTTGCCACCAAAGACAAGATTTTTCTACCTCTCAACACCCCCCCACCGGGTGTGGGCTGGAAGCTGTGGAGTGGAAAAGGAGAGCTGCTTTCACAAGAGTCCTGTTCACTTGGGTTTTGACCCAAAACGTTCACTTGAGGCCACTCCTCAGCTACAAAGGATGTTCCTACTGGTTTTGCTCCATCCCTGACACTTAAATCCAGTTTTCTGGTCTTCTTGCTCTGCTATTGCATCCTTCACCATCTGTCTCATGATCCAAGCCTCTGTCCCTGCCTGGGGTACGAAGGACCTTCCACGCAGCGTGTGTTAGATGAGGAGAAGCTCTGCTCATGCAACATGTCCCCCACGTCATAAGGAACGCTGGTGTCCCTCCCTGGTCTGCGTGCCCAGAGCATCATTGGCATGTACATCTTGGGGACCCAGTGCTGAGAGTGAACTACAGCAACCACGTCCTTATCCTCAGACAAAGGCTTTGTCTCCGTACCGCAAGGACACACACTTTCGGAGCTATGCAAGCATTTGCATTCATAAACGTGGGCCTGCAAAGGCAGCAGCGTGTCTGAAGGTGGCTGGATGTGGGACCAACTCAGCAGGCAGTATGGGGATCTCTGCTCCTGTAAATAACCGGGGTCCTGCAGCCGCTGCTTCCTTCTCTCTTCTTTCACACGGGCAGCGTTCCATGCTGCTAGCCTGAGGAAATCTGCTAAAATTAATATCTCTTAAGAGTGTAGAAAAAGAAGCAGTAAAATATATATGGTTTCCTTAAAAGACACATTTTTAAAAATACCTAGGATGATAAAAATTGAAAAATTTCAGTGGTGTCTTATTTAAACATACCTGGTTGTGTTACTGAGAAACACACCGGCCATTTAAAAATTATTTCTTCTCTTTAATATTTAACTAATATTTATTTTAAATTTAATTTTTAAATTACGTTCTTATTTGCATTAGAAGTCATGACTGGAGGAGCCATCTCTCCCTTCCCAGAGGTAGGAGGCTAGTCACTGTTCTGCCAGGAGTTGGGGTGCTTTCCAGCCGTCTCCATCACTTGCAGCAAGGATGACAGCAGCAAGCACATCCCGCTCCCTCTTCCCCAGCAATGGCCACTTCTTGTAAGGACCAGAGCAAGGCAGGGCAGTGCTGGGAGGGGGAGGATGTTTCTGAGCTGAAACACACAGCTGGGCTTTGGTGGCAAGTGAGTGGGCGAGCAGGTAACCACAGCTGGAGGCCAAGCAGCGACGAAGCATGTGCCCTAAGGTGCTGGCATTTGCCTCCTCTGCAGCCCCCACACTACACAGCCAGGCTGGTCTGTGCAAAAGAAAATAAAAATTTAAAAAAAAAAAAAAAAAGAAAGAAGAACCCCTTACCTTGTTCTTGACAACAAACAGGGTAATTATCTCCCTTCTACTGATAATTATCATAATTAATCCAATATAATGAACTCTCCCAATTGCACTGCAGTTTCAAAATAAATGCGTTGGCTTTTTTTTTTCCTTTAATTGAGGAAGGGGCTCTCCTGTGAGACAGAAGCAGTCATTGCCCTCAAGAAGAGAGGCATTTTGATAACGAGAAGCTGGTACAGTGCTGGTACAGTGCCACTGCAATTACCATCGGGCTTTATTAAGGCCTTCCTCTGAAAAGGCATGAAAATGATGGACGAATTGAGGCACAGAGGTATTCAAGGAAGAGAAGTGAGTGCTTGGGCCTGAGCTGGGGAGAGGGAAGGGTGGAGGTGGAGCCGCCATCACTCCTGTGCCATGTGCAGCATTCCCCCTCGCTAGCTTTATTCCCAGTTTCCTCCTTTAGGATCCCTGGAAGGAGCTCTTTTTAAGGCCAAGGGGCTTTGCTGGGATGGGAGCATCCCCAGGAGCTTTCACTCAAACAACCAGAACAGACAGCTGGAGGGCGAGGATGACGACGATGACAAATGATGATTCACATTTCTGAACTGGGGAAAGAACGCTGGAGAGAGGCTGAACATCCTCACCAAAGCCTTCTGGGCAGTCCCATGGCAGAGCTAAAGAGAGCCCAGCTCTCCAGCACAGCCTGATCTGAAGGTCACATTTGGTATTGGTTCAGTAAGACACACCAGGGTCCTGCTCTGAGGGTGCCCTGGAGTTTCTGCAATTTCTATGGGGCATGTCAGGAAACAATATCCCTCGCTCATTCCAGGATTCAGATGGGAACCACTGAAACAAGTGACATTCCATGGTGGGGAGAGTTTTTCCCTCATCTGCAGAGTTACCTACACACTAAAACAGGCCATCGTCAACTGTGGCACCGCGAGGGAATTACCACAATTACACCGCATAATATTGACTTAACTATTTGAAGAACTCTACAGCCAAGTCTCTCCTAATTAGATTCAACATTTAATGGGACTTCTTAATTCATGAAAATATTTTCCAAGGCTTTAACAAGTTTAACAAAGGAAGTCAGGAGTATGCAAAAAATTTGTAATTTTAATATCTGATCAAGAGCCCAAGGATATCTACCTTTTTCCTACTGGAACAATATCCCCGGGTTCGGCCCCAGGTTCTCAGGGAGTCCATTGCAGACAAACTCACTTCATCCACAAGCGTACCCAAGGATCCGACTGATCAGGACATGGCCAGCAACCCTATTTTTGGTGTAGTTAGTCCTCCAAGTGCTATTTTAACGTTCCTCCCCTCTCTGTAATTATTCAACATGCCAGCGAAGGTAACGAGTTGCTGGAATCAGTGGTTAGCACCACAAAGTAAAATAAAACCCTGGAAGTGCCTGAAGAATGTGACAAGGGGGGAAATGTCCCCTTATTGTCCTCCTCAGGGATGGAGGAGGTCCCCCTGGCTCACCCGCATCAGCAGGATGCTTGGTGAGTGCCGGGACCGGTACCGAAGAGGACAATGAGCTACTGAGAGCCAACTGGGAAACCTGAGAGCATTTGCTAATGGCCCCTGGGTGCAACGACAGCCTAAGGTAGGGACCTCACTGGTCCACAGCACCCAGGGATGGGTGGGATGGGTGCTGGTGGGACCAGAGCTGCTGCTGAGCCCTGGCGGGGCTGCTGGTAGCAGGCGTCTGCCACTGTGTAGGATGCAGGTATGGGCAAAAGCCCTCTCTGAGGAGCCCACCAGCAAAACAGTGCCTTCTGGAAAGGCTCTGAAACAAAATAAACAGAGTGCATCTGCCGGCTGTTTACTGTGGCACACGTGACGCTCCGGCACTGGTTTTCTCCACGAGCACATTTTGCTGGGTAAACAAGATGCACCGGCATCTGGAATGATGGCTGGGGGAGAAGGCTTGGTGTGAAAAACCTGGAATTAACAGATTCATCCCAGCGCTCAGGGTGTGCGGGGCCACTCTGGCTGCCCTGCTTTCACACAGCGGGGGGAGAAGGAGGTGCTGAGGCAGATGCCCAGCAATGATAGATTTCCAGTTCAAAAAAGAAAGGAAGAAAATAAAGTCTTCCCCACCTCCGAGGAAAGTCCTGCCATGGGTATTTTCGTTAGCTCAGTCCCCAAAAAGCCCTAGCAGGCAGGGGAACTTTTACCTGGCTGACCAAAGTATTCAGGTTTTGGTTTCATTCAGGGGAAATATTTTTTATGTTTAATCATCAGTTTCTGAAAACTGAAATGTCTTTGGTTTTACAATAAGAAAAAAAATAGAAAAATTTAATATAGAGCCTCCTCCCAAAACCTTCTGCTTTAAAAACTCCCTGTTATTTCCCAACAAAACCCCTTTCTCCTGGAAGTGTTCCAGCCTGGCATAGTCTGAAGGTGCTGCAGTTCCCACAGGGGCTGAGGTAGGAGGAACGCAGCAGCTTTCGTTACCAAGTGGGATAAAAAAACCCTACTGCAGCCCAAGGTGCTCCAGCGCATCACCCATAGTCCAGTGCATTGTCCCCATCACCTTAAATAGGGACTGAGTTACAAAAGACTTAACAAGTCTTATCAAACCAATGTGACCAGCCAAACCAGTCACTGGGGTGTCCTGTTGGGCCCGAGCCCCTCAAGGGCTCACGACGCTTGACCTGCGACAGGGATGTGGCTGCACAGCTTCTGGCTGGAGAATGGGACTGGGGGACTGCAGGGCCTGTATGCACACAGAGCCCAAGATAACTGGGGAGGAACTTGAATGCTCAGGTCTTGGATGCTCTATGAATGCTCAGGTCTTGGATGAAGGGAGTTGGAAAGGGTACTGTTGGTGGGGCCGGTGTTGGAGCGTGGGGACAGGAGCGTGCCCATGCTGCCCAGTCTTTTGCATCGCATCAGGAGGCTGCTTGCTGAAGAGATCAATCCCCAACAGCTTTGCTGAAGCCTCTGACGAACATTTATAGCCCTCTGAGTCATTACCGGCCGTGTTTAAACCAGTTATACCTGGCCAAGACCTTTAAAATAGCTTCATTTATACTGAAAGGCTCCTCTCGCACACGGCGGGTATAAATAGCAGGGTGAACCGCTCATCGAGCGCGACGGCTCCTCCGAGCTCGGGGAGCAAGGCGGCATGCTTTGCTCAGAGCCCCTGTGTCACTCCCCTCTGTGACACCCCCCAAGGGGGGATGCAGGGGGCTGGGGGAGCCTGCTGCTCCCAGGGGACCCTGTCTCCCCGGGTGCCCCATCTGGAGCCGGCAGCTTGCGGGAACGAGGTGTCCCTGGCAGAGCCGCCCAGCAAAACAGCCGGAGTGGAGATTTCTGCTCTGAAAAAAAACACAGGAGCTTGCCTGGGACTCAGACTCTGTCTGTGAGTCTGTGGTTCCTTGACCACTAATAGCAGCCCAGGATCACCCAATAAATCTGCTCGGGGTCGGCCGCGGCCGCACAAGCCCGTTCCTGTGCGATGAGTATGAGTGGGATGCAGAGCCTGCCCCAGGGTGAGGGGTCGGTGTCACCCTGGTGGGGCGAGCCTGTGGCTGCCAGGACATCCGTACCCCTGCCACCTTAAGCTCGGTGCAGCCAGGTTACGGTGGTGTTTTCGGTCTAGGATGGGCACCCCATCCCAGGGGCACACACCTCTGTCATGGGCCAGCAACACCCATCGCTAGAGCTAGGGGTTGCTGCCACCTGAAATGATATTTTAATTCCACCCCACTCATTTCCAGGCAAAAAAAATTAATTTTGACCTGTGCTGTTAGGATCCAGGAAAGCTTTGACTGCATGACTGGCGTAACTTTTGCCAAACAAACATTCATCTGGCTCAGTAATCCTTTCTTTCTACTCAAAAAAAGAATCTTTCCAATGAAAAAACCCACTTCAACTCAAGGACAAGCGTTCGACACCTGCTCTTGGCCCTGAAAACAGCTGCAATGGGACGTTTTTTAGGAAAAAGCAGCCTGAGAGCTGAAGCTACCCATCCCAGCAAGACGTGCTGACCAAGCTGCAATGCCCACTGGCATGACTTGTCCCAGCCAGGCTTTCTCCCAGGGGCCAGCTCCTGCATGCTGCCAAGACCCTTTCCCCCTGCTAAAACTAAGCCAGTGTTTCCCTTCCGGTAAAACTCACATTCCTGTGTCCTTGGGGGAAAAGGGTGGAGGCAGCAGGAGCATCCCCATCAAGGACAGCATCTTAGCCAAGTCCACAACAGGCAATCTTGTTTTGCCCCCTGCAATGGCAGCACATACCAGGCAGTGGGCTGCTAAATAAAGTGTATTTAGGCTGCTAAATAAAGTGCATTTCCAAGGGAGAGCCATTCTGCAGCGGGGATGGAAAAGCTCCGCTGAAAGGTCTCTCTAAACATTTCTGTCCCCCTCTTTTTTTTTCAGAGGAAACATTGCCCAAATCAACACACGCCCAACGAATGATTTTACATGAGTCGGACAGCACTTTCTGCTGGAAAAACTTCCAATCAGCTGCATTCACAAGCTGGGTTTATTTTTCAGAGTTTTCTGAGTATGTTTTGTTTTGGTGCCAGAGTAAAGACCTGGAGGTACATATTTCAGCCCAACCTGTAGCACCGTCATTGCCATGGATTTCAGTGAGGAGAGGGCTTTGACCTACATTCGCAGCCCAGCCTGGGAAGGATCCGGGACAGCCCTTAACATTCACAGAGCTGCCCCTCTTTGCGATACGCAGGACTCTGCTTCTCCTCTCCTCCCCCAGGATGTAATGCTGGGCATTGGGCTTTGAGCATCCCAGGCCAATGGGAAACCATCTGCCCCCCTCCAAGCAGCCGCCGGGTGTTTTGCAGCCTCTGAAGACCCGCTCTAGAGCAGGACAGCCAGGGTGGAACAAACTTAACCAGAGCTTTTTAAAGCTCTCCCACCTTCGCCTCCTCTCTTCCTCCGGTTAGGTGTCCCGGCGGCAGCAGAACAAGACGGCTACAGAGGGCTGCTGGAAGCAGTCAGTGCGAAATACACTGGGAGGCCTTTTTTTGCTTGGAAAATATTTCCTTGCCGCAGGCTGCGGTGACAGCAAACATTCCTGCCCAGGGCTGGTGTGGGGAGGCATCACCCTGCGGCATGGCTGGGGTGGCCGGTGCCGATTCTGGAGCTGCCACTACCCCTTCACCAGGGTGCAGCAGCACCTACCAGCTCACCATCACTGTCTGCCTTTCCGGGGGGGGGGGGGGGGGGGTGGGGGCGGGCAGTGAACCACTTCAGACAAAGGCCTTTGATGCTTATAGGATTCAGGTTTGTTTTTTCTGAAGAGGAGAAGAGAGTAACCTGCGTGTATCCCCAGCATGCAGGGTGAACCCTCGCCTCCCCACGTGTCCTCAGTTTGAGGAGCTAACAGGTCACACACAGGAAAAAAAAAAAAAAAAAAAGCTTGTTAAAAAAAAAAAAAGGACCAGATCCATAGCTGTTGGGGAGCAAAACCAGCCCATTAAAGCCAGGGCTGTGGTTATAAATCAACAGAGCTGCTGCTATTTCCATCTGCCACTAGCAGCACCAGTTTGGGAGCAGAGGCAGAGGCAGTGGCCCTCCCATCCCAGGTGTGTGCCAGGGGGATTTCAGCAGCCGCCAGACTGGCAGCACGTGGCACGGATGTGGCCCAGCAGGCAGGCAGCTCCTCACAGGGTCTGGGAGCTTCCATGGGCAGTACCAATCCTACAGAGGCAAAGCCATGGGTCAGGACCTCAGGGCTGGTCCTAAAGGCAACTGAGCACCCCCAAGTTCCTAGTTTTTCTTTTTTTTCACAAATAACCAAATTGTTATAGCTTGGAAAAAAGATATTAAAAAGCAAAGATGACATCTGAGGCATTTGTGGATATTTTCCTCCAAATATTTGCAGACACAAAGCCGCAGGAATAAGCATAAGCTGCCGAATCACCTTGTCCATTTGGGAGAGAGCTAGCCCTGATGAGCCGTGTTGGTGGTAGTCCGAGGGGCTCAGCTCACACACTGCTCACACAACACAGGAGGGAACCAGCTTCTCCTCCCAAGCTAGGGAGACCTATTCCCTGGGGACATACAATGATGCAGTCCCACCCAGTCTTCATCCCGGGCTGGGAAGCCAGGGCACAGCTTATCTCCAGCAGCAGCCTCCCAGTCTCCATACCCCAGCCCTTTCCTGCGGCTGTGGCAGCCAGCCCCATTGCCCAGCTAATTCAATCTCTGTGCAGGAGACAGAACTCCTTGAGGTCTCCCATCAGGAGTTAAACCCACCAGTTGCAGGGACACAGGACCAGCACATGCCTCATCAGCCACGGCTCTGTACCCAAACAGCAAGGTTTGCCCTTATCTCTGCAGATACCCATCTGTAGATGGGCTGCATGTACATCCTTATCCCACCAGCATTTACTAAATGAAGTCCCTGGATTACAGTTTAGATATCAGCTTTAGACTTTGGGTATGTTTTTATACACTAAAGCAGTAGGAATGAGTGTTTGGATGTGTCACACATTTATTTTAATACCCAAAGGTGCCCCAGAGAACATGTTTGTTCTTTAATCAGAAAACAAAGGTCAGAAAGCGTTGTGATGAGTGAGCAACAGAAATGTAAGAAAAGACTAGACTGCAAAAAGGTGAAAACAGTAAGAAGGAAAGAAAGAGGCACGATGTGTCTTTAGCTCTTGCAATCAGGATCTCTCTTGCTCCTGTGCCTGCATGAGGAAGGGGAAGAACAGAGCCCGTGGGCCCTTCAGGGCCAGACCTCTTTCCACCAGCACCCAGGACTGTCAAGGGATGGTTGTACTGGTCTCAGTGGGCTCTTGCAGGTGCCTGCCTCCCTGGTACCCATCCCCATCTCTGTCTGACCTCACCAACAGGCTCTGCTTGCTGCATCAGAGGGGATCTGGCCTTCGGAGGGGTCCCCTTCCCAGGGTCCATGAGCAAAGCTCTGCCCACACACGCAGCAAGGTGGTTTGCGCAAACAGTACGCAAATCACCCTGCTTTGCCCGCCCGGGCCTCATTCCACCACAAACAAAAGTAGGTTCGAGCCATGCCCAGTGCAGGCAGCCAGCCGAAGAGCCCTAGCAGTCTCCACCTGCAGCTGCCCCATCCCCTGCTCTGCAGGGAGCCTTTGGCCAGCCCCGAAGCAATAGCCTGAGGGTGCCCCAGTAGCACAACTTTCACCGCAGCACACAACTTTCACTAACTGCCCCTCTCCCCCTTCCACTTCCATCACAAAAGACCCTCTTACAGGTCAGCTTTCCCCAATCCACACAGGCCATTCCCACCCCCGGCTTCAGCATCCCTGCCTTCCCCCGGGCCCGGACCCCCTCCTCGGCGGTTTGCAGGCTGAAAAGCCACCGGCAAGTCCTCACAATTAGCACCTCATCAACACACCGGGGACCTCAGCAAACACAGCCCCCTCCTGGCCAAGGAAATACCCCCAGCCTTGTGATGCAAAGCCCCCGGGGTGGGAGGAAGAGGAGGAAGATGCTTCCTGGCCCCGGGGGCACAGCTGCCTCCAGCCCCAGAATCTCTGGTGAGCAAAGAGCACCTGGGAGGGCAGGGATGGCAGGATGTGGATTCAGGAAGGGCCTCTACACCCCGCTGCTCCCCAGGCCTCCTCCCCTGCACATACAGATGCTAATGGGCTCCCCGTTATCCCTGTCCCACTTCTGCAGAAGGGGACCACTTCCCCTCTTCTCACTGTGCCATGGGATTAGGCCCAGCACAGGGGGCTTCACCACTGGCACACACCCAGCATCCTTGGGAGGAAGGTTCCCCGCTGCTGGACAGGATTTATTCTCTGGTGGCAGCTCACAGCCATGAACAACAGCGTGAAAAACAGCAGCCACTGGCACATCCTTTGTTTGGGGTGCTGCAAGAAAAGCAGCCCCATGGTTGCAGAGGAGATAAAGCAGCATGTCAGTGCTACAGAGGTCAGGGCTGGAAATTTAGCATGCTGCTACCTCCCCGGCCCACTTTGCAGGGCCAGCAAAGGTTAATAGATGCTCAGGGGAAGGTTGAGGAATTGCACGCTTTCTGCTCAGGCAGAAACATCAGCCAGGGCCCAGAGAGAAGGGAAAAGCATCTGCAGCCCTCCCTGCTGCACCGCTGCTGCTTGTTCTGCTCCTTCCATCCTCACAAGGATTAAAACTCTCTGGTCCTTTCAAACCTCTCTGACTTGCCTACACATGGTCCCATGATTATAGTGTTGACATGACTGCTTTTCCAAATAGGATGGTCCTTTCAGCTGGCAGGAGAGCAGCGGCGGCACCTTCCAAAAGCAAACTGCAGACCAGCTGAAATGGGATGCTCAGGAAGCCCTCTGCTACAGACGGGTCCCTGCACAAATCTCCTTGTTAGGGTGTCTGGGAGCCACTGCTCATCCCCTCTCAGGGATGCAATTATTATTACTATTGCTCCCTTGAAAGCACTCCTTTTCACCTTTACTTTACAAATAAAGGGAGGCTGGCTCACAATCTGAACTTATCAAGAAGAAGGGATGGTATACTCAGAGAGGGGAAAATAAACAAATTTGGAAGCAAACTAACAGAGCAATCCTTCACTTATCTCTGAGTCACAAGTCCTACTTTGCCGGGTGCCAGCCGATAACATCGCTAAGGCAATATAAGGCATACAGCTCTCCACAGTGCTTTAGCTGAGTGATGCAATCAGAAACAATCCTGAACTCAGCTCTTGGCAGATAAAACCTTTTCTTGTCCCTCAGACAGCTGAAGTCAGCTCCTGCTGCCACGTCTGCCCGATACTCCACGCTGGCATTTCAACAGGGCCTGGCTGTTACCAAAGCTGGGTGCCTCTTGTCAAGAGCGGGCACCCATTTGGAGAAAAGCTTATTTGGGGAGCTCATGTGCTGCAGCAAGAGGCTGCAGCCCATGGGATGGTGGGGATGGGAGCACTGCAGGGATCAGCGCTTGCTCCAAGCTCACCCTGCACTATCTCCTCCCTCCTCCTCCTAGCAAAGGTGTTGTTTAAATCAAGGCACTGACCTTGTCACAGGGCTTCTGCCATGCCCCAAGGACAAACCCCTCCACCCCGCACACGTTGGGTCTGTGGGGCCACAAGTAGCCAGCCCCCGAGGCACCTCTACTACCTGCCACATATCGGGGTGATGTGCAGGGCATGGCAGGGGTGCTCCCATCCAATCCCCCACCACTTCTGAAGCACTCGCACTGTTGCAAGAGCTGCACCCTGTGCTGCTCTGCCCACAGAAAGGAGACTTCAGGTTTGCAAGATTCATGTTATATCCACGCCAAAGTCCTTTTTGACTTCCACGCTGATGGGCAGACCCCAAACAGCACCCCAAGCTGGGCACCCAGGACTATCAGTCACTTCGAAGAGCACGCAGCAAAATACCATTTTCAAGAAACCATTCAGGTTTCAGCATTATGCATAAACCACCTGAAAATGCACCACCACTTCGGTACAGTCACCAAACTTGACATTTCTGGGAACAGACTGCAGAGCATCACAGCTGCAAGAAGGCTAGTGAGGCTGTGCCACATCCCTCACACAGATGCAACCACATGTTCATCAGTCACATCCCTGTCCCCAGCATCACCACTCAGAGAGACCCTCACCATCATCACCACGGTCCAAAAATGCAGCAGACACCTTATGTTGTACAACAGGGGATACCTGCCCATAGCTCCTGGCACAGGCACTCGCCGAAACACAAGTGGGTGAGAGCTTCTCACAGCCTTGTTTGACTAAAATAATTTTATTTGAATACAATATGCTATTTCAACAATTTTAAGTTGCATGGGGTTATTTAAGATGGATTCAGTTTTAATCAGTTTAATAGGATTTTATGTTTTTAAGATATAGCACCTCCAAATTGTCTGATTAACTTTTCAGAATCAATACGCTTAACAGCAAAGCATACAATTACACAGGCAAATGATCTCCTCCGTGGCTTCTGCGTGAGCAATCGCCTGGCTTCAGCTTAGACTGTGGGCGTGCAGATCTGCCCCCGTCCCCCCTGTTCTGATTCAACATGGCAGCCCAGCCCCCTTTCCCCAAGAAAGAGGGTCTCTGGGGCAGCATAGCTGATGGGATGCTGGAGGAAGGTCACTGGCTAGTTGGTTTTCCCTTCACACACCAATTTTTAATTGCAACATATTAAAGACACAAAGCATCCCTAGAAAAGCTGGGCTGGGGCTGCATCCACCACAGTACCATCAGCGAACAGCCCTGATTTGCTTGGCACTGGTATGCAGAGATAGTCCCAAGCTGTCCCATCCCCTTTATACCTCCCTGTCACCCCAGATGCAGGCGTGGGTCTCACCTATAGGACCCAGCACATACCAGCATCACTCCCCACACAGAGCATGGGTCACGTACTGCCTCCAGCTCCCAATTTATTCCACCAGCCTCAAATATCCCCCTTGCTTTTGTCAAGTTGCATAATTTTTGAACTGACATACTTGAAAAATTCTTTTAGAAATGTCAAGGTGACTGGCGTATTAAAAATGAGCCAGAGCAAACAGGAATGACATTATTTTAATTCTTTCAGTGCCAGGTCATTTTTTCTGTAATAACATAGCTTAGATACCAGCCTCTTGCCCCTTGCATCATCCTTCCCATTACTTTCTGGGTTGTTTTTATTTGTTCATCCACTAGATAAAAGCAAGAGGGAGAAAGAAAACCACTGCTATTGTGGAAACCCCTTTCAGTGGGATTGAAGATCTTAATTTCACAAATCCCACGGAAATTTCACAGGACCTGGGCAAATTCAAATTCCATTCAAATCTGTGACATAACACGGTGAAATCCACCATTTTCTTTTAGTATCTTGGTGATTTTCTTCAGGGAAGTATTCCAAATTCACACACCAGACCATGAATTATTGTAACCATCTGTATTAACAATACCTGATGCATTCCCAGCCACAGGGTGCAAGGTGCATTGCGTTGGTTGGCAAGTGAAGGAACAAAGGTCCAGAGAAGCCAGGATGAGCTGATGCTCAAAATTCTGCCATTTCCACCAGTCTATGCTGCTCCTGGAAGTGGCCAGCAAAACCACACGCTGCTATCTCTCCCTTTGTAGATGATGCCCTCCCCCTGAGACTATAAACACCTTGCAATTGGCAGAATATTTGTAATTAATGCACCAGAAAGTGAGGGAAGTCTCATGATGGGTCAAGACACAGCAGCACTGTGATCTGGCTGAAGCCATTTGCTCAAAATAAAAAATAAATAAATAAAATCACATTTCCCTGGGCTCACAGGCATCAAGCCCATAGCAACTGTCAGCAGGGAGATGCTCCTGGTTCTGCTTTCAGCCATGGGGTTTTATCCCTCTCCTTGTACCACCTCTCTTCAACCACCACCCCAGCTGCTCTAACTCACTAAACCAGCAAAAGATCCACCTTTTCCCAGCAGGATTTGTTTTCTGCTGGATCAGCAAGTTGAACTGGCTCATGGAGGAGCATCAGAGCAGGAGCAGCAGTAGGATCATGCTGCAGGGACCAGAGGAGGACCTTCCCCTGCCAAACAGAGCTGCATCACATACATTCACCTTCTGCAGCACAGGTGGCTAGGCAGCTGGGCTCAGAAGGGCTTGTGTCTTGGAGGTCCCACACTATAGGGCTCAATGAGATGAAAAAAGCTATTTTGAGAGTCACCGGCCCTCCTGACCCTCTGGCAGAAGATGCTGTGCAGGGCCAGAGGGAGGGCAGGCACCCCTGGACCACAACATCCACACTTCAGAGATGCCAAATGTCATGTAAAACGCTGAATATCAAATAGGGAGGAGAAGGCACCTTTCCCTACTCTCCTGACCAGCACAGGGATGCTAAGAAGCAACTGGGAGAGCTGGTAACATCCAACACTGCCACAGCTGTTTGCTTGAGCAAACAGCAGCCAAGCCTTAAGGCCTCTTTCTGCTCGCCCAGCTGCCAGACCTTGCTCCGACTTCAAGCAGGAAAAAACATTTCCTCAGGTAGGGCATTAACTATGCAATTGAACTAGGGAGTTATTTTTTTCTCCAGCTGTGCATACAGCAAGTAAAGCCTGTGAGTCAATGGGCGCTAAGCTCGCACTTCAACACTAAGCCTGTGCCGCAGCGGATTTAAACATGTTCCCAGGCTCTCCATGGAGCATGCAACCGGACCAGGCAGGGGGACTTGCAGATGCACCAGCATCCCACCCCTGCCCCCAGAAAAGCAATGGGGATGCCCTCTCCAGCCCTGTTTGCATCATCTTAAATGACACGGACAGTTCTTCTCCAGCCCACCACTGTGGGTGGCTAGAAGCCAAGGGTAGCCAAGCACAGAAAAGCCAGGTTTAAGGGCAGCATTTACGCTGCTCAGAGAAAAATCACTTGTGAAGAAGTGCTGAAACTGTGGACACCTTGGAAGCAGACAATTAGAGACAGTGCTCAGCAGCACTTGGGGGATAAGCCTGCACTCAAGTGTAGAGGGCAATAAACACGCCGCTGCGAGAAAAAAAATTATGTATTTTTTCCAGTGTTTGTCTGAGCAAACAGAAGCTATTTGCAAATGGTTTTGAGGTGGTAGTGGCCTTCCTCTGCAAGTGCCAGAGATCCGAGAAAGCACAGCGGGTGTTTCCTCACCCAGTGCAAACAGGGAGATACTCCAGGCACCCCAGAAAAGCGTAGCAGCCTCTCCTCCCCTCGGTGGGCAATCTGGGGTGCACTGTCTGTGCGAAAGGGTGAAAGAGGGGAGATCCCTTCAACCTGACCATGCAAAAAAAAAAAAAAAAAAAAAAGCAGCAATGAGTGGGTGCACAGGTCTGCAACCCCAGTGAGGGCGCATCTCTGCAGTCAGGAGACTGGCAGGCCAGCCGGGGACATTTCTGGGCATCAGAGCCCATCCCTGTGGCCAGCAGCCGCAGAGCTGGCCCACCCCAATGGGGGGGACCACAGGCAGGGCGAGATGCTTTCTGGCTCTCTGGTTTCCTCCAGCCAGAGCATGCCTGGGCAGAGTCACTCTGCAAGGGGAGCTGCTCCAGGTTTGCTATTTATGGGCTCTATTCATCCCCAGCTGGGTTTCAGCAGTGCCCTGCCATAAAAGTTGCCTGCTTCTCTGTCTTGGCAGCCAGGAAACCTCAGCCGGCTTGAGGAGACCATAGGAAGTGGCAAAGCCTCAGGCCCCAGCTCTCCAAAATAAGGTGCAGCTAAATTAATATGGTGTGAGCGACTGGCGAAGTGATGTCACCACAGCCTTACAGCGAGCAGTGGAGGGGGACACAAATGCATTGCTCTGTTCCAGGATCCTGCTCTTCCCAGAAATGCCCCAGCTGGACTGGAGGAAAGGCACTGCAAAAAGCTGTGGCCAGAGAATGCACGCACACAGGAGAAAATCTTGGGAATATTAAGGGATTTCACACAAGGCCATCACTGCCTTTCTTCGACAACAGGAAGGGAAACCCTCCTTCTCTTTCTTTTTTTGTAGCAGAAAGAGAAACACTCACACTATGACCAGGGGCTCTGAGAAACATCCCATCATTTCCCATGAAGCACTTAAGGGAATTGTGAGATTTGGTGACCACAAGCACCTTTTAAGTTTCACCTGTTTTCACTGCATTATCCTTTCTGTAGGTTTTGTCCATAGGTAAAGGGATAAACTACAAATATCACTCCCATCAAGCAAAGCACCATATCCCTTGTACACCAGCATTTGGACCAAATACCAAAGGCACTACAGCTTCTGAGCACACATTTGGCCACTGTATTCTGTATGGCACGGCTTGCTGCAATTTCCATCAGAAATCCAAGCTTATCCATTACCATGCCTGCATTTAATCTAGCAGGATTTAGACAAATTCCACCACACTATTTAAATATTAATTAAGATTTCTCACCCAGCACATGCTGTACATCCCTTGAAAGAGCTTTCAT
Source organism: Leptosomus discolor (assembly GCF_034619465.1). Taxonomy (NCBI): domain Eukaryota; kingdom Metazoa; phylum Chordata; class Aves; order Leptosomiformes; family Leptosomidae; genus Leptosomus; species Leptosomus discolor. Next base: position 24,375,024 of record NC_141392.1, read on the forward strand.
TCCTGCAAGTCTGGGAGACCTTTTTCCACATAGATTTACAGCACACAGGCAGGGGCTAACAGGTGCTGGGGGCTGAATGGCTGCCTGGCTGTCTTGCCACCCCCCCCCAGACCCCTCAAGAACAGAGGAACCTGGCAAAACGCTCAGCCCGAGGATCAAACCAGAGCAGGACAACAGGGAATTAGCTGAAATACATCCGCCCTCCATCCTCAGCTCCCTAGGTTAAAAGGTTGGTCTGGTCTTGGCTGATCTGGGATTAATGGATTTCTTCCTATTGCTGGAGCTGAGAGAAGTCCAGCTCTTCGCTTTCTCCGTCTCATATAGCCAAGCACACACAGGTACCCACTTTGCAATCCGCTTGCTGGGTTACTCATTTTGCTTTGTTAAATACACCTGTAGGCATAAGCCCTGCAAATCCACAGGATTCAAGTGACAGAAGGGTCCCCTCCTGCTCAATGCTGTGCCTCTGCCCCTTCCCTGCTTGGGCAGGGTAGTTTTTCCTGTGTGCTTTATTCTGCACCAGCAGTTCACAGACCAACCTGGATATTTATGCCAATAAAGCCAAGGTTTGGGCACAGAGGGGACTTGGGCACAAACCCCACACTTTGATATGGGCAAATGAAAGCCTAACTTACTAACAGGTAAGAGTGAGGGCTGAACTTGCCAGCCTAGAGTGTTTGGGGCTTGGGAAAGGGAAAGAGGGGACTCAGATAGGGCATTCCACTGCCCAGCTAGTGGCTGTGCCTCCTGCAGCCCATGCCACGTCTCCCAGCCCACAGGGAGGACGTGAGAGGCATTTGGATGGAGCAGTGGGCTGAAAAGCTGGGTCAGATGGGGCGCATCAAGCCGACCCTGGCTGGTGCTCATTCCGAGACGCGTCCTGTGTACCTTGGCCACAACCCCAGCCCAAATTGGCTGCCGGACCTGCACCATGTCCCCTCTCCACAACAGTGTGCAAAGGGGGCATCCAGGATGATTGAGGTTTGGGGACACCCCTGCAGCTCCAGGGTTGTCCCCCCATCCTGTGCACCCACCACCGGCATCTCCCCGTCCCCAGGCTCCTGTGGAGGTGTGAATATTTGGAGGAGCAGACACAGGGGCATTGAGCAGGGTTGTGAAACACAGCAGTGTCTGCTGCGCTCCCGACCGGCACCACCAAGCTGCCAGCATCCAGGAGCTGCCGGGACACCAGCCAGGGCAGGAATAAGTAACACCACTGTGGTTCCCCAGACTGTGTAAACAAATACCTGCTCAGCCCAGCTCCCCACCCAAGCTCTGCCGGCTGGCATCGGAGGGGATGCACAGAGCCCCAACCTCCATCTCTCCCTATGAGCAGGGATAATGCCACCTCCTCACCCACTGGGGAGAAGAAAGTTACTCAGGTATTCATATACAGGTATTCCAGGGATAAAACAGCAGCAAAACACCCTGGAAGGTGTCAGCAACTTGCCTGCAAGTGGGGCTGAGGAGTGGGCAGCTCCATCCATCCCTCATGTGGTCCAAGCAGGACCCATGTAGGTAATCCATGGCATGCTGACAGTATAAGCAGGAGTCTATGTGCACACATGAACAGAAACATCACCAACCTTCATCTGGGCTTCCCCTTCTTTAAGATATTTACTTTATAAATGCAAAAACTGCAAAAAAGGCCTTTTCCCCTTATCATTGGCATGAGGATGCACAAACTGAGAATTCCCAAAACACTTATCCAGTAGCAAGGTGCCTTTTGAACTACATGGAGTTTCTTTTTGTTAATACTTTTACTAGCCAAAACAGTTGCTTTCCTGAAAACTGCTTTCCCCCATAAGGTAGCAGAAACCTCAAAGTTAAGAGGGGCAAAAGTCTGGAGAGTTTAAAGATACTGATTTCTGGAAAACAAGGTGGCAGCAGCTGTGTTGAAGTTGTCCAGAGGGTACTGGCCATTAACTAGGCTGGTCAGAAACCTCCAGCTGGTTACATTTTGACCAGAAACTATTCCTAATCAAAGATGCAGTTTCATCACATTGCCCAATAACAGCTTTTTAGGAAGGGAAAAGAAGTTTTAAAATTGGTCAGTACCTGCTTGTTTGGCATTTTGGAAGGATGCTGTCCTGACATTCTTAAACAAGTTTACTGGAAATGACTTTTTGCTTTGAGATTGCAAGAGATGTTAAAAACCCCCAAAGCAAGAAAATAAAATAACTGGAGAGCGCCAAACCCTACAGCTGGCTGGAGTCAGGCTGCCTTTCTTCACAGTTGCACAGCTTGTGGGTGCTGGGGGGTCTGAAACCCTGCACACCAACCTGCTGGCAAAGCACACCGGTGGGGCTTCAAACCCCCAGTAGCCTTCATAATCGAGGTTATGGCATATGGGAAATTCCCTGTGAAATTCCCGATCCGCCTCCAGCTAGCCTCCCTGGCTTTGGTTTGCCAGCTAGGGCTAGAAACACACCTAAAGCACCCCAAATCCCGCGGCGGGGTGTTGGTTTCCAGGCAGAGCTGACAGGAGAGGGCAGCAGAGATTCACATTTCGGGCTCTGCAGGCAGACGGTGCCGCCGAGCAGCGCAGGCAGGAGAGGGTGGGCAGGCAGGCAAAAGAGGGGCGGCTTTTCCAAAAACGCCACAAACGCCCAGCTAAATGGGTCTCCATCACCCATAGCCGCCCCGTTTAAACGCAGGTTGCTCTGGAAGTGTGGGGACATAGACAGACACCCGACCTCGCAGGGCTTTCCTGGGGTGCAGAGCTTCCCAACTCGGTTGCAGTTACCCCCCAAAACCAGGCACAGCTACCAAAGCGGGGGCTTGGATGGATGTGGCTGCTTTTTGCAGGGCCAGACACTTAGTCACAGGGAGACCACAAAGCTTTCTCTGGTTCAGACTGTGATCAGGAGGTGACACGAAGCCCAGGGATGTTCCAAGCTGTCAAAAAGCCCCATCTAAAGTGATTGCAGCTGCCTGGCCTATAGGGTTTTACTGGAAGAGAGAAGCAGCACCACACTCATTTTGCAGCTAAAGTGTCACCTCCTCTGGCTGTTTGTCACCAGCCCTCAAGACCATGCAAGCAGGCAGCAAAGGTCAGATAGCTGCATTAGCAAAACCTAGCTTAGCAAAGCCTGGGGGCAGAAGCCAGGCAGAATTTTGCAGTAGCAGCAGCCCATGCACAGCAGGCAGAGGCAGCAGCTCCCCTGCCAGTGATTCAGTGTGATAAGAAGCACAAGCAGCAGTTGCTGCATCTCTCCCCTCACTTCATCAGCTGCGTGGCTCCACTCAGCACCCTCTTAATTTGGCATAGTCACAGGGAGCACTGCAGGTTTTGGAGAGAAAACAGAGTTCTAGCATGGCAGCTAATAGGAGCAGGTGGTGGTTGTCTATAGGACACTTGCATTTCCACAACAATCCTGAAAGCATTATTCCCTCTTTTCTCTGCCCATGAAATAACACATCAGCAACAAAACAAGTACCACAGCTAGGTGAAACCAGCCTCTCTTGTGTCCTGCACTCCCCAGCTGCCACGGAGGAAAGGAGAGCACAGTCCCATCCTCAGTGTTTATCAGGCAGAGGGTAGAAAAGCAGCTTTGTGAGACTCCCAGTTCCACAAAGGACAGGTATGAAACAAAAGCCAGAACTGCAGCTGGCAGAAAGCAAAGGAGCTTCATTGCAATGGCAGTACCACATCAGTTTGCAACAGCCTCAGCAGCAGTATGTTTAGATAAACAAAGCAAAGGCCAAATCCTTCCTCCCGTTATGAAACAAGTCCCTAGCCTGAAGGCAAAAGGAAAAGGGATTTCTCCAAGGTCACAGAGACATTCTCAGCAACACAGCAGAGCCTCCAAGGCCCAGGGCAATGCTTTCATACCACAGGCAACACAGCTCTCCAGAGCTCTTTAGCAGAAAGCACTGGGGCAACAAACACAGAACAAGCCAGCACTGTAAGCACACCTCAGCAAGCTGAGGGTTGAAGCACTCAGCAGCTCTTCCCCACAGCACACAGTGCGCCATCCCCATGCAGCCCACAGGGCCCCAGCTCTCACAGGACCATTCAAACCAGCCAGAATTTCACCAAGGAGCAACACACTAGCCCTTACCTGTTGGAGCTGCTCCCTGGGCACTCTGAGAGCCCAGTCAGCAGAGATTTACCACAGCAAAAGAGCACAGCCAGCTGTCTGCTCCCCTCAGCTCTGCCCAGCAATCACCTCAGTGACACCAACAACACTCCCAGCACTTACCACCACCAAAAACACCCCACCCCACAAGGAAGGCCCCTCTGCACCCTTCAAATGGGACTTCACCCTGACAAAAATCACAAGAGGAGTCCTTAATTAGCCATTAATTAATCCTCCAGCTCTGTCCTCTGCCATGCCATCAGCATCCACAGGTTCTTTTCCCACATGGGGCCAACCCCATGGCTGCAAATTTGAGGTCCAGCCATGTCAGGGGAGCTGGGCAGCAGAGATGAAGGGGTGAAGGTAGGCTAAGGAGAGCTAAACCAGCCTGTTTCCTGACACTGGGGCAGAGGGAAAGCCATATATTGCTTAAAACCCAGGACTATTTCCCTGCAATTTGTTGGCTTAGAGGTTTCCTACAAACACCAGATGCTGCAGATCTTAAAAACCCCAAACTGGTCATCCCAAGGTCCATGGCTCTCCCAGGACATAGGGCATCCCCACAGCCCCTTTGAGCAAACCCAGCTTTTCCCTTTGCCCCAAAGCAAGCTCAAAGAGCTGGGTCTATGTGTAGTGGGGAACTCCCAGAGGGTGCAGTGTGCCTGGCACAATTTTGGGAGGGAATTCAAAGATTAAGCTTAAGGATGTTTCTTTGAAGCAGGTAGAATGCAGAAGTTTCCAGAGCATCACAAAATGGGGACAGGTTGTCTTCTCCCTGCCAAATTCTAATAATATTATTACACTGTAATATCTCAGAAAAAAACCAACAACCCAACCCTTAATTCTTATGAATTAGGAAGAACTGAGGTGATTCCTCAGCATCTCTAGATGCAGCAGCACAGTGCAGAGGGAGACCCTACCCAAGGTTATTCCCCTCATTGACAGGATAAAAAAAAATGAGAGGGAGGTGTGCTGGCTGGGAAGGATGTGGGTGCTGGGGAGCAACCCCTGCAAGGGGCTCAGCATCCCTGTCCCACAGCAGCATATACCCTGGAGGGGACAGAAAGGAGGAGGGGATGCAACGGCGGGGGCGGGGGGTTCATGTCATGGTCCCATGAACTGCACTGGCAGCAGAGCTGCTGCGACGTGTTCGCACCAGGATGTTTTCCTGATGAGACACATCTTACTGACTGCCAGGAACTGTTCTGATTCAGCTGAAATTTTTCAGGCTTTTTGATAACTCCAGCTATTTGGGAGGGAGGGCTGCCCTGGGTCCTGTCCAGTTCCCCCTCCCTCCCTCCCTCCAGCAAGAGGAAGGTACTTTGCCCTCTTTAGCGCATCAAGCATTTTTTTCAGTCATTGAACCCTGGGTTTATTTTCTTTCCAGTTTGGCTGGGAAGGCATAAATGCTGTCAGAAATCTGAAATATAAGGGGGGGTGGGGGTGGGGGGGTGGGGGGGTGGTGTGTGTTTCTTCTTTCCTTTGACACAAAATAACTCTTGCTGCTTTTCCACTACCCTTAGGTTCAAACCTTCCTCCCACAAACGTGGCTGTGAGGATGATCTGGGGTTTGTTCTGGGAGAGAGAAAATGGTTTGCAGCCCTCACAGAGAGCCCCACGTGGGGTGGCAGGCTGGGGGTTTGCTGCAATCCCCACCTGAAAGGAGGGGGGTGATTTTCTGTGGTCACTCCAGCTCTGACAGAGGCAGACAGGCAAGGCAAAGAGAAGTTCACTTCATTCTTCTGAGCTGGAGGGATGTTAAAATGAACTCGAACCGTCTGTCCGACTTAGCATTTCAGGATGAGGTCACACAAATCACTAGGGCTTACTTACTTCTTTGTAATCCTGTGATTTTCAGCATGAAAAGAAAGAAATCATATCCGCTGCTGAGGAAAATACAGGAAGGGCGAGGACATGAGCATGACAGGGACAGTTTTAGGAAATATTTTTGCAAACAGTTTAGTCGCTTAAAAACGTGTGTATTGGCCAACAGTAAAACAATTAGTGAAATTTGGATCCTTGTGGTACTTAGGTGCCAAGGAAGACTTTATGTGGACTTTACCTGGACTTTGAACCTTTTAACAGGGCACACCATCAGCCTGGGCACCACCTGGTTTGGCAGCCCCTCCCTGCACTTTCTTCACGGCCACGAAAGCACCTTGTCTCACTACGCTCTCGCAGCAAAGCTGGGGTGCTGGTGCATGCCTGGAAGGACAGGAGCAGCTTCTGGCTCCTGTCCTCAAGCACAAGCCCCACACATTGAGAAATGCTGCTCTGTGGGGAGGAGCAGAGGCTGCCCGGGCTTGGGAACCTGCTGCAAGATGTCCATAGCAGAGGCTGGTACCAAAGCAGTTATTCTGGGGTCATTTCCCTGGCTACTTATTTCAGGGAATTTTCCCAATGTTAGAAAACATCTTCAGGGCTGCCCAGATAAACTCATTCCCAACTGATTCAGGGAAAAGACATATGCTCCCTTGGCTCTAGCAGAAAATGATGAGTTAACCCCCAGCTCCAATTCCCCACAGGCAGCAGTGCTCCAGACGGGGATGGAGGGTGTGCTGTGTTCAACGCTCCAATGCCACCTCACAGCAAGAAACCATGGCAAGCATCTTTCACCCTTAACATGCCACCTAGATGCCAAGCATCCCTTTCAAGAGAGGGCTTGAGGTGGTACCAGGATGCTCTGAACCAGCCGTAGCATCTGATGGTGCTTGTGGGGAAGGTGGGACTCTGGGACAGCAAGGAAAGCAGAGCTCAGTGGAAGAAATCCCCAGCTCTCTCAGCAAAGGTCATTATCCTCATCAGCTGCTGTCATTTGTAAAATGACATCCCTGCAGATGCAGAGGAGGGAGGGGGCAATGGGGAGCTGGGAGTCAGGATGCGAGCAGACCCGAAAATGTTTCTCATGCAAGGCACTGCCGCTCCCCACACCCCTGGGACTTTGTGGTCCTGGGCTGGTGGAGGAAACTTCCAGATGATGTTAGAGGTAGTCTTCAGTGGAAAAGATAACAAAAAGGAATACGGAGTTTGTATGGAATAACGAGGGCTCCTTCTAGCTCTGCAGGTCACAGAAGGGACCAAACCCACAACATCATTGCTCAGGAGAAATCTTCATCACTGGTCCAGGATGAGCCCCACGGAGATGCTGTAGTACTGGAGGTGTGTATCCCAGCCTGTCAAAGCTTGCCTGGCCCTAAGAAAGGGTGAAAGGAGGGACCATGTGGCATATTTATACATATATATATTTAGTCCATTTTTCCACATTTTTTACACTCATTTTTCCTACCAGTAAGTCCTTGCCGCTTACTGAAGCACGCTGCTTTTCAGCACAAAGCAGGGAATTAAGCAGCTACCGTAGGATGGACCCAACATCAATGGAGACCTGGGCACCTGAAATCCCAACACCTCCCTGCACTCTCCGTCTCGCTGCCCTTTCCTTTGTGCAGAAAGGCGCCAGAGGGGAAGAAGGAAGCCAGCGGGCTGGGGTTTAGCTGGCTCCAGCACTTCAGCACAAATTAATAGCAGACCAACTGCAGGGAGGCACAATTTTGTAGTAATTTATTTTATTTTAAGGGCCTAATAACTTCCAGCTGGTGATTTGTAAATGAACTGGCTCCTTGCAAAAACCTGAAATGAAGCATTTGACACTGAACCCTGTTTTGCTAAGCTGGGAATCTAACACTCATGTCTCAGTGGAGGGAAGGGAAACGCAGCGGGGAGACCAGAGGAAGGGAGAAACTTCTTTCCAACATGTATTAACAAACCTATTAAGGATGGGAAGGAGTTGGGCATGTCTGCATCCAGCCCACGGACCTCAGCGCTGATGGACCCCATGCCATTAACAATTACACCCCAATGCATTACCCATGGCTACCGCAATGGAGAAGACCTGTGCATACCAGCAGACACCTCCATGATGCTGAATTACCACGTCTGCTGCAAACCGCCCTGCCAAACGCAGCAGCCCCCCATTTGTGTGGTGGGATGCATTTGCACACTGCAGGAGAAGGGAACGGAAACTCCGTCTTGCTTGGGTCACCAGGGCTTAGCACGCTGTTGCTTTTCTCCGGCGACACCATCAGTTGCCTGGGCTGAAGCATTGCTGAGGAAGCACAGCCTCATCCACAGGGATGCAGTATGGCCAGTGCTAAGAGAGGAGAGAGCTGTGCTCCCCAGGAAACATATAGCATCAAAAATAAAAGCCGCCTTTGTTATTTCAAGGAAGGAGCACAGAGAAATAATTTTCTCCTGAAACACACATCTCAGTAAAAAGTGTGGTGATACAGATGTGCTTGGTTAACCCCTGCAGCAGAAACGCTTGCAGCAAGGCTGAAATATTGGCCCTGCTGGGGAAAAAAAAAAAAAAAAAAAAAGGTTTCTCCTGTGCGTGAAACAGCAGGGAGCATCCCAATGTGTCATACTCACTCTGGAATTTGGGTGTTTTTCTGAAAAAGCAAGGTTGCAGGAAATTACAATGCAGAAAACCAAGCCCTGCATCCAGTGTGGGGTGCAGGCAGGGGGATGCTGGCACCTTGGCCACCCCTCCTCCAGCCACAGTAGGGTGGGGCCCCTGGCAGAGGCCCTGACTGTGTCCAAAAGGGCTGGGGTGAGGGCGTGGGGACCTGCCCTCGTTGCGAGAGGACCACACCAACGTGGGACAGCCTGCCTTTGCCCCAAGCCCTGCTCATTGTTTCCCTGAAGGTTCCCAGTCCTGGAATTTCCTTTAGAGGTGCAAAACAATATCAGGAAAATCAGGTTTTCTTTTTCTTTTTTTTTTTTTTTTTTCCTAAAAAGCCAATGGAGGCCCCCTCCCCTATGTGGAATAACATCCTCTGTGGTCCTTGCTCCCCGTTCTGCTCTGCTCACCCCTGGCAAAACATCAGATCGCTCATGGCCAGAGTGACAGGGGTTTCCTCCCTGCTCCCCATGCCAAACTTGGGGGCATCAATAGGCAAAGGTACTTTCAGTGCCTTTTCTTTCCGGAGGCCCCACCTCATATGAAAGTAAAGGCTTTCTCAGAGCAAAAGGGTTTGGGGTTTTGGTTTTTTTTTTTTCCAGAGAAAGGGACTTTTCCTCTGCTTTTTTTCTCAGAGTAGTTAACAGTCTTCACTAGAAAGCACCGGATTTCCTTTTGGTACCTCACTCAAGCAGTTACTCAAATCAGAAGTGGCACCAAAACAAGATTCAGGATTTGCCACCACCACAAACCAAGCCACGATTACAATATAATACCTTGATGATATTTTCAGTGCAGATGCTGGGGCAGGAAAGGAGGCACACCCGGAACGTGTGGCTCTCAGGACAGGGACCACCCCAGCACCTGCCTCCCAACCTGCACGGACAAGGCAAACCCTCCATTTCATGCTTGTGTACTCGGAACAAATCTCCAGCGCGTGTCCCCAGCCCAATTTCCTGAGATAACCCAGAAGAAAAAAAATAATAATAAAGATCCTTTTCCCACTGCCACCTGCCTCTGCCCCTTGTTGCCTCTCCCTGGCCATGCTGCAGATCTGTTGGCTACGACCCATAAAAGCCAAAGCCTTATTCAAGATCCTGATTTTTCCCCGCGGCACTGCAGGGTGCTTCGGCAGGTTGGGGGCTTGCAGCTCCCTGCAGGGCCGGGGCGGGAAGGGGATGGGAGGGAAAGAGTCGGGTGCTGGCACGGGGTGGCCGGGGAAGAGCATCCCATCCGGCGGCTCAGCCTGGAGCCCAAAGGGAAGGGTGGGGGTAACATCCTCTCGGGTGGGGGACAGCTGTTAATCACCCACTGCCGATGCATCAGGCTTCTGCAAACAAATGCATCCAAAAAAAGTATTGCAACACTCCCTACTCTCCCGGGGTCTGACCTTGCCCTGCTCAACAGACCCAAGCATCTCAGGATGCTATGGAAAGCGTGGCGGTAAAATCATCCCCTCCCAGGGGGTACAAAAAGGTGGTGTCGGGAGTCAGTTTTATTTGCCTTACCTGGGAAATTAAGCAGGTTTTGGGAACTCTGATAATGCTTCCTTTCCTGGTTTCGCACAATACATTAGCCCTCGCAGCATCTTTTGGGGGACTCAAGAGCCGGCTTTGCAACCAAGCGTGTCCCTGCCTGGGGGTGTAACACAGCCCAAGGCCAGAAAGAAAACTAGCAGAGTATGTTCAGCAAATAACCCAGCAAGGTTTGGAGGGGGGATCTCATGGAGTGGGAGGTTTTCATGCACAGGGGAGGTTTTGCTTACTCTGAAAAAGCTCAGTTTTTGCAACGTGATCTCTGGGAACAAAGGATTTTCTTCTGAAAACGCAAAAGCTGTAACTGGTCATGCAAGACTTTTGCTTTTGTTTGCACATTATGAAGAAGGCAGGAGAGAGGCAGGACCCCGCTGGGCACAGCTCGGCTCTGCCCTGGGCCAGGATGGGGCTCCCCAGGGGCCCAGGGTGGTCCCGGTGCGGGTACAGCTCGCTGAGCCCCCTCAAAGGTGTGGTGTCCCCCGCTGCTGTCTGCTTTCCATAACAAAGGATGCGTGTGCTCAGCCAGGAAATCCCAAGCCCTGCAGAAACTGGCCACATCTCCACGAATCCTATTGTCATTTGTGTGAAACAGGGTGGTTTTGTTTGGGTTTGTTTTGGTTTGTTTTTTTTAACAAAGATGATTTGTAGGAATGGCCGTGTGCTGCAGGAGAGAAAAATACCCCTCATGCCCCAGGGAACGTCCTGTTCTCTGGCAAGGGAGCTGGGCTGAATTTTTCAGGCAACATTTGTGAGAAAGACAGCCGTCACAGCCTTCAGGACAGAGCCTGGTGCAAATACATATTCTTTTTTCATTGCTTTTACTTTGTTAGAGGAACATGTGCACAGAAAAATTCAAACACAGACACCAGCCACGTTGCCACAGGATGAGTTTATTCACCTGTTCCCATTAAACCTCTTACCGTGCATGGATGTGTCAGGAGACATCTGAATCTGGCCTGATGCCAGCCGCAGCCTCACCTCTTTGTTCTCTGGTACCCGGAGGCTCTCCGTGCTGCACAGCCGACAGAGCTGGGCATCGTGGGCATCAGGGCATCCCTGGCCACGGACAGCCCAGCTCTTAAGTAATTTTTTTGGAGTGCTTCTCTCCAGGATGAGCACTTGCTTTTCATCTAGCTTATTGCAAGAGAGAGCTTTCTGGGAAACTTATAACAATAATACCACATAAAATGCCAATTTTCAAACGCCTGGGTGGGGATGAAGCCTCTCCCCGGCTTCAAAGGGCAGTGGCGGATGCTCCTGCTATACAGACTTTAAAGTTGGGTAAAAAATTGTATTTTTCTGACGCTGCTCTTTGCCTTGAGCTGCTGGTTCTCACAACATGGCATGAAGCATCTCCCGTCTTCTCTGTAAGAGCCAGAGGTTTTCAGGAGGAGCCTTGTGTTACTCTGTACCATTGCACAACCAGAAGCCCAGAATCCGTATTAGAATTTCATTGGTTTCAACTCATTTTCTGCCAACTCATTTTGAAAGCAATAATTGAAGAAGACACGCATTTGCCCAGGGGAGGGGTGGGATATGCAGTGCGACGGGTGGGATATGCAGTGCGACAGCTGCTCATGCACCAAACAGGAAGCAGCAAAACCCAACCACTCTGTAATATGATTTAATGCATTTTAAATCTCTCTTCTTTCTGTGCTTGACTATTCCGCTCCCGTGGTAACAATATTATCTCATTTTGTGATTTAGGTTTTTTTTAAATTGAAATTGTGAAATTAATTGAAATTTTTCTAACTGAAATGTAATTGAAATCCCTTGAACAGTAGGGTATTTTAGACATTTTTCCTTCTGATCAGAAAAGTGCACGAACTGAAGTCAGACAACTGCTGCTCGCCAGCCTGGCTGGCAATAGCTGCCACCTGCCGGGATGCTGTTACTGTGTTTGGGTGCAAGAGGCCCTCAGAGGGCCATGTGATCGGGGGCAACCATCACCCTCGAAGATGACCTGGGGTCTTCTGCTGGGCAGTCTTCTTAGGAGATCACTCTTATTTAACGAACTGACACAACCGTTAATGTCATAACGCTAAAATTAAAGTTGGACAAGCAGAGTCAGGTAGTTGAGTCCGATTTCCTTCTCCTCCATCACAGTATTCCAGTGGAGGTTTTGGTATGCAGAGGCTTTTGGCTTCTGCATAACTAAAACCAGAGGAGGATGTATATGAAGGCTGCAAAGCAAAGATGTTTGGGGTTTATATTCAAGCTTGAAAGGCTAAGAATGGAGAAAATGCGCATTTAGCAGTGTCATTTTTATATTAACTCCATTCTTACTGCAGGGATTAGCCTATTTTTAGCTGAGAAAACAGCTCCTGGATGCTGACAAAGCAGTTGCACTTGCTGATGGCAAAGTGACACCCCCCCAGATCTCAAGTGCCTGCCTTCAGCACTGGCAGCCTCCCGGGTCCAGCCCAGCAGAGAGGAGCCTTCCCAGGGCAGGTTCAGTCCTGCAAAGCCCTCGGCATGTCTTTGCTTCTAATCAGATTAGAAACCAGATGTAAGCTGATAACAATGAGATAATGGGCCATGGGGACTGGTAACTGAAGGAAATTATATGTTCCCCATCATGAGGAGTGCTTACATCAACACTGATGTATGGAAGTGGGGCTAATTCAACACAGTCTCATGTTATTCCCCATGTGCATGTTCCCTCTGGGTACATTTATGCAGCTTCTCCAGACCAGCATCCCCAGTGTGAGCTTTACCAGCCATGCCATGAAGACCAGCATGGGCTGGGAAACCTCCTTGCACCACAGGGTAATAGCTGGGTGCCATTTTAAACTATATTTTTCAGCCGTTTTTCAAATCAGATTTCACCTGTTCCATTTTGAAACTTCATTTCTTTTTTTAGGAAAAGATTTAAAAATAAAAACAGCCTAAAAGGGAAAAAAAATCCCCACAGGCTGTTCTGCCCAGCACCGTATTTCATTGGATGTTCGTTTTGATCAGAGAAGAACACGACATTTTCGTTGGCTGTTTTTAACTCTTGGCTGTGTTTCAAGGTGGATTTTTTGTTGCAGCCAGAAGAAAAAATGCCAGCAGTGGCTGCTTTTTGCTGGAAGACCCGGCAGGGCAGGGTAGGGCTTGGGTTTAGAAACACTGAGCTGGCGGCAATTGCAGGTCGCTGTTAGTGGGAAAGCTGCTCACGCGAGCACGTGTGTGTACGCAGCCCCTGTTACACGCTGTTCCTGTCAGACAGGCCTGGAAAAGGGCACGCTTGCACGCCTGGGCGTAGACGGCTGTAAGGCAATAGGGTGCAGCCTCGGGTGGGTGGACGCTTGGCATCCACAAAACATATCCATGTGCCAGCTTGTCCTGTGTTTCCCATAAACTGATAAGGGAAGGGTTCAGATTTCACCTGGCCAAGCCGATTTTTCTTATTGCAAGCTGTGGGTGTTGAGGTTTTTTAACCTATTTAAGTATCACTCAGTGCTGTCTCGGAGTGGGGGGAAATGACTTGTGTTTCATTTTAAAATTAACCATTATTTTAAAATTAACCATCTGGAGAGCTTCACTTGAGGTTGGTTTTGCTTCTTAGGTGATTCAATTAAAATTAACATGGTGAAGAGTCTCTCATCTCAAATATCTCTTCCCTGTGAGGTTTGGAAGGAGGGAAGGTAAATAAAGGCTGGTTAGCTTGGCATGGAGGGCAGCACCGGGAGAGCGTTTAAGACCATTACTGCCGATCATCCTTCCAGCCACAGGGAGCACTTCAGCTTAGCGAAACTCATCTTTTACAAGCACCGCAGGCAGGATACCCTAGGAAATCACCCCAAGCAGGATTGCTGCTCCTGAGCTGCCAGACTGGTGTTTCCCAGGGCACTAAGAAACCGCTCCATGTCCAGGCATCCTCAGCCACCTACAAGGAGGGTCTCATGGCACCAGCCACCATGAAAGGTTCCCCCATAGCCAATGTGGTTGCTCTTCATCCCTGGTTCTCTTCACCCAAAGCTTTTCCATGGAAAGACTAGTACCAGCAGTACAATGTGGGCAGAAGTCCTGCTCACTGCGAAGGAGTTTCCTCCTTTACAGTAAAAGAGCATTTAAAAGTTTCCTGTTCCTCCTAGGAGGTGGAGGGGGTCGATGTAATCTGCAGGCGGTTTCATTGTTTTATTACACATTTTCCGGTCGCCTACTGTAACAGGAACCCCTGAAGCATGGTGCCCCTCCTGGGCCCCCGCGCCCAGCCTGGCAGCCACCAATACTGGGAACCTCTGTGTCATCGCAGAGGGCCGGAGTGTCGTTTTCCCCTCTGGTAAAACACCCCACGGAGATGTGGGGAGAGCGGCGTGCGGAGACGGGGTGCTCCACTCCCAGTGCCAGGGTCCCTACAGCTTCAGGTACCAGCACTTCTGTGCTTCTCCACATCCACAATATGCCAGAATGTCACAGCCAAAACATCTTTGCCAGCTGCACAATTAACTACGGTTGTATATTTAAGTACCAAGAGGAAAAATGCACCTGCTTTCCCATGCACATTGAGCCTGTTCTCAGTAATATAATATATGTGTTTATTTATATTCCCACTCGCATGGTCAGAACCCCTCCATGCACACAGCAGCTCTGTCAGCCAGCTCACTGTCAGCTCACAGCTCCACCCTGACTTCCCAAAACCTCCCTGACCCACGGGCACTCACCCAACACCACGACTTGGGAGCATGGGATGCAGACAATTCAGAAGAAAACCCCTTTTGCTCCATTACACAATGGCCCAGGCTGGGAGACTGGGGTTAGGGCCACACCATCAGAAGGTCCCTAGCCCCACAGATGATGACAAGTGGTCCTCCCTGCCCCAGACCAGGGCTGGTACTGAGCTGAGCCGCTGCTGATGATTTCTTGGCATGAAGATGTGGGCCACCTCCTGTGTCTGTGGGCCACCTCCTGTGTTGACTTGAATGGGTTTTACCGGGGATTTGTCCACTGAGCGTTGGACTCCATTTGATTTAACTGTATTTTAAACTCATCTCTCTTGCCACTCTGTGAAAATAAAGAATGGTTTTACCTTTACGGAGAGACATCAGATTTAATGCCCTTGACCTGTCTCATCAAAAAAAACCCACCCAAACACCATAGTTGCTTGGAAAAAAAAAAAAAAAACCAAAAAGGAAGATGCAATTGCTGCCCCTTTTTGCTCATTGCACCGTGAAATTCAGTGTAGACTTCGGTTTGGGGTGGGATTTTCAGTGCATAACCAGTTTCGGGGCCAGGCTTGGGCTGGTCCTCACCCCTCCACCTCCCCATCCCCAGGTTTTGGAAGCCCAGTGCTGCAGGATGCTCCTCTCCTGCTAATGAAGTAGGGGGGGGGGGAGGGGGGCACCAGCCAGTCGGGGGGACCCTGCCTGCATCACCCCCTCCTTGCAGCGGGTGCGGGGTAGTGGGGGGTGGTTGGCAGCAAGGGGGAAAGTGGGGATGTGGGGAAGGGGATGCAGGAAGGAATGCAGGGAGGGGATTCGAGGAAGAGATGAGGGAAGTGATGTGGGGAGGGGATGCGGGAAGGGATGTGGGGAAGCGGTGCGGGGAGGGGATGCGGAGAGTGTATGGCAGGAAAGGATGCGTGGAAGGGATGCGGGAGCGAGCGCGGGGGGCGGGCTGCCGGCAGTCGCCAGGGCAACCTGCCTCCATCTCCTGCCTTGCCCGGGCGGGGACACCCCGGAGGGACCCGCCGGTGCGAGGTGGGGGTGATGCGAAGGCGGGGTAAGCGGTGGTGGTGGTGATGGTGGTGGTGGTGGAGGGGGGGGTGTCCCGTCCTTCCCGCCACGCCGCGGAGCCCGGACTGCAGCATCCCGCCCGCTGCAGTGCCCGCAGCGCCGGGGCCGGGCCGCGGTACCCACCGGGGCGGCAGGAGGAGGGCTCAGCCCCGGAGGATGCTGTGTCCCCTCGGCGTGGGCACAGCCAGCAGAATACCGCACACCTAAGCGAGAAGGGGGAAGGGTACGTCTGTTGCTTTGTTTTCCATTGGGGAAGCGGAGAGCATAAATCAGAAACTTGGATTATTTTTTATTTATTTCTTTTTAATGGGAAAGCTGATTTTCCATAGCATAGGTGACGGAGGGGAGGGAGAATAGCCTGTATTCCGGTCCAGCAAGCGTGGTCTGTCTTTCACTTTAAAAGGTCCGGATCCTTCTGGTCATCTGATTCAGGTCAAGCAGGACTTTGCATTGCCAACAGCCAGCGGATCCCAGCGGAGCAGCTCCCAGCGCCTGCTGCTACCCCCCAGGAGGGAGGCGGGATGCTCTTTCAATCCCTGGAGGATTGAGAGGTAAAATATCTCCAGCTCGATTTCTCCTTCTGGTTTGCTTTCCTCACGGGGGGTTAATGAAGCCACTAAGATTTGTAGAGGTTGTGGAAGGCGGATGGTGGCACTGACTCCCAGGCCATGCCACGGGTTTGCCGCTGTGCCCCCAGGCATGGTTAATGCACACCCTGCGCCTGCAGCCCCGAAGAGCCCAAACAGCTGGGATGCTCCAGCCTGGAGAGCGATGCTGTTGCCCTGAGGAATGACGTGCAGGTGGCCAGGCAGGGAGGGGGGTGAATGGAGGGAGCAGGGAGGCCACGGCTGGAGTTGCCCAATGCATGAGGCCATGATGCAAGGGGGGAAGGCAGGGGAGCATGCTTTGCATCTGCCACAGCTCTCATCCCCTTCTCTCTCTGCCTGTGCCCTGCCTGCAGGCTGGCCCCTGTCCCGGTGGTGTCCCATCCATGGACCACCTCCCAGCATGAGCGCCGATGCTGAGCAGCTCCCAGCAGGGGCCCAGGCGGCCAGCGTGCCCCTCTGGACCGTATCCAGCTGGGCCGCCTCTGAGGTTCCCCCCAACACCAGCGTGGCTGTGGGGGAGGTCGGCCGGCAGCAGGGGCAGGTGGAGTGGGGCAGCAAGGTGGGTGAGATCGCAGGCATGGTGGTGATCCAGTGCATCTACGCCCTGGTGTGCCTGCTGGGGCTGCTGGGCAACTCCCTGGTGATCTTTGTCATCCTGCGCTATGCCAAGATGAAGACAGCCACCAACATCTACCTGCTCAACTTGGCCATTGCTGATGAACTCTTCATGCTCAGCATCCCCTTCGTGGCCACGTCGGCTGCCCTGCACCACTGGCCCTTCGGCCGGGCCCTGTGCCGCACTGTGCTGGGTGTTGACGGGCTCAACATGTTCACCAGTGTCTTCTGCTTGACCGTCCTCAGCCTGGACCGCTATATCGCGGTGGTGCACCCACTGCGGGCAGCCACCTACCGCCGTCCTCGGGTGGCCAAGATGGTCAACGGGGGCGTGTGGCTCCTCTCCTTGCTGGTGGCTTCACCCATCCCTATCTTTGCTGGTACGGCAACCACCCGCGATGGCCAAGCAGTAGCCTGCAACCTCCTGTGGCCAAGCCCGGCCTGGTCGGCCGCTTTTGTGGTCTACACCACCTTGTTGGGCTTCTTGCTGCCGGTGTTGGCCATGGGGCTGTGCTACCTGCTGATCGTGGGCAAGATGCGGGCAGTGGCACAGCGGGTGGGCTGGCAGCAGCGCCGGCGATCCGAGGGCAAACTGACGCGCTTGGTGCTGATGGTGGTTGCCATGTTCGTGGTCTGCTGGATGCCCTTCTACGTGGTGCAGCTGGTCAACCTCCTGCTGCCCGGCCGCCTGGATGCCACTGTCAACAATGCCTCCCTTATCCTCAGCTACTCCAACAGCTGCGCCAACCCCATCCTCTACGGCTTCCTCTCCGAAAATTTCCGGCACTCATTCCATGGCGTGCTGCGCCGCTGCCTTGACGCCAGCCTCTGCTGCTGCCATGCTGGGGAAGGGGCCACTGAGGAGGAGGAGGAGGAGGAAGAGCCCCTTGACTACTGTGCCACTCCCCGGGGGGATGACAAAGGCAAGGGCTGCATATGCCCACCTCTGCCCTGCCAGCAGGAACCCGTGCATCCTGAGCCCTGCTGCAAGCCTGGACCCCTCCTCACAAAGACCACCACCTTCTAGCGTATCCCCATGCCTCACTGGCCCCTGGCAGGCATCTGCACCAGGCACCAGCAAATGGGACCCCGGTTGGAGACGGGACAAACTGCCGTGCTCCACACCACCAGTCCTCACTTGTGCTGTGCAGTTCAACAAAATAAAAAGCCATAAGACTGGCCTGTGATACAGTTAATTACGTTGACTGAGTAATTATTGTCGTTAGCTTTGGCAGCGAGAAGCCTCCGCTGGGATCAGGGACTGTGAGGATTTCAAAATTCATTAGTGTGCAGTCACTAGCCCCAGGGCAAGTGCCCCTCCAGAATAATAAAACTACAAACCTTCCCATTCCTTCCCAAGACACGCTCTGAAAGATGGAGAAAAGCCCTAAAGCCTATCAGCCCTGCTCCTCCTACAACAGAGTGAGGGGATAGGACTGGACTGGACTTCTACATCAGCTCTGCAGGGCACTGGGAGCACAGGATTAATCTGGTCCTTTTGGGTTCCTCTTACGTTAAAAAAAAAAAAAAAAGAAAAAAAAAGGTTTCTGAGTAACTGAGGTCAGAGCTTGAGGCTGCACAAACTGAGTCTCAGCAGGAGCCAGCAAGTCCCAAACCTCCCTTCAGCTCATGGGGAAAGGAAAAAATGTAGGTCCCACCAATAAACCTCCCCTGCTCCCCCAAATTCCCAGGCAAAGGGATTTTAGCACACACAGGACCAAAACTGTATTTTCCACAAGAAAACCCAGGAGAACTGAATCCCGTTGTCTTTGCCATAGGTAAACATCACCTCTGGTGGTATCTGAGACACATACCCAGCAAAACTTCAGCTGAGGAACAGCGCTGGGGCCACACGGGCTTGGCCACACAGAGGTAGCATTAAATTAGCCATTTCTAGCTTATTTGGTTTCAACTTTGTCCTTTTAATGTTATTCTTATTCTCAGTTATTTATGGCTCATTCCTTCTATTTTAACCACGCTGGTGAAATAACCAGCAGGGCAATGGTTTCAGCCTGATGCTCCGCTAACAGTCCACAGCGGTTTGTGACTTCTGGAGCTCTGTCTGTGAGAGGGGCCGGTGTTCAGTGAGGAAAACCAGTCATTTTAGGGAAGGGGAGAAAGAATATTTCATTAGCAGCTTTCTATAAACCAGACTGTAAAAGCTTTATTGGTCTACACACAAAATCACCATGTGATTGTGCATTGCATAGGGTATACTTCCAATAAATAAATATTTACAAATGTGTCGGGTGTATAAAACAGTGGGTTGGACCATTTACATTAGGAAAGCAATGGTTCATACAATACATACCTTTTTATTTTCCTTGGAGGCTGCAACATAGCACTATCATATCGGGGGGGGGGGGGGCAGAAATGCTGCGTGACAGCAAGCTCACTTAGCAGGTAAGGGGGAATGCGGGGGAACACAACCCACCCCAAGCTCTGCAGCCGCTCTGCAGCACCCAACCCTCCCAAGCTCTGACCCTAGGCTCGCAAAACTTCCTGCGGGAAAAGCCAAGCACTGCTGCAGGCTGATATTTTACAGGCATAAAGCTGTCAGCACCCGCTCCGCTGCTTGCCCCGTGCCTGCACCAACAGCCGTCAGCTTTACCCCACCACGGCAGCCAGAGCAGGACCACCCCCAGCCCTGCCAGCTCTGCCCAGCAGTATGCTGGCTTTGTAGAGCTGCCCCTTGTACCCCCACTGAACAATGGAGCTGGAAAAAAGATGAGTAAAATACTTTTCCAGATTTCCCCCGTTTGTGGCTAGAAAGTAAGGAGCAGGCTGGATCCTGCCCCCTTGGGAAAGTTTTGCCATGAGTTTGAACATGGATTAAACTCAGCCCTGGACAAGACCAAAGAAAAAAACCAGGAAAAATCCAGGTGGACAGGAGAGGTCGGTTAAGCCAGTTTGTAAAAAGAAAAAAACCCAAACAACTAAACCATTTAACCCAACAATGGCAGAAAATCATGGAAGAAATTGTGTGGGGAAGGCAAGGCTCTCCAGTGCTGCAAACGACCTTTCCTACCATGGAAAAAATTATCCTGGTGTTCTTGGTATCCCTGTTTAACCTCCACACCCCAGAAAAAAAGCCCCAAAATGGTACGAGGGAATAGAAAGCAGGCATTTCAGCCTTCACATGGTGATGCTCAGTCGAGTCCTCACTGTCGCTAGTGATTTAAGGTGAAAAGTGCTCAGCTGTCAGAGGTGAGAGGCGAAAGATGCAGATGGGGGGGAACAAAACTGAGATTTCTGCCGATGAGGCAGAAGGGGGCATAGGAGCGAGGCAAAGTGCTGACCACAAGATCTTTACTTCTTGCATCACCCATCAGTTTAAAAATACTAAACCAAACCCAGACAAAGGCAGGAACATCTCAGCTCCTCACCACCCCAGGAAAACCATCATCTCCAACCTAGCGGCACGCTTCACAGCCAAGGGAAGCAAGATTTGGAGCCAGGCGACCTGTGTTCCACAGTCCTTCCAGCCGTGACAGGCGTGGTCTCGTCCCATGGCCGATGTGTATTTAAACAGTCAGTTCCAGATGGAGACATCCCTCCTGTAACACATGCACGGTTTTTCCTCAAAGCCCCCCCAGCTGCCGGCTCGGGAAAAGGGAAGCCGAACACCCGCTGCTGCCTGTGAAGGGAGCAGAAATGGAACAGCACTCCATGCCTTCCACCTTCCCTGCTCTCTGGCACGAGTATTGCAAGAGCCAGCTGGAAAGAAGTGAGTACTTTTGGAAGTGGGGCTGATCACAGCTTTTCCCAAATTCTCTTTATCATTAAAAAATTGCAGCAGGGGCGGGGGGAGTAAATGTTACCCAGTTCTGTCCACCTCCCTCTCTCTGTCCTGCTCCGTTTCCCTACAGTTTCTGGCCAGAGACGGCACACCTCGAGGTGATCGGCTGAAGTCCCATCTCCTTTTCGTGGGGGCCACTGTATTTGTAATCCATGGTGGAGGGGGGTCTGCAGCTCTTCTTCGCCAGGTGGTACCCCAGGGCTAGCAGGGCCAGTGCTGCAGAGAGGGCACCCATGGTGATACCCACCAGTGCACCAGGATGCAGGTGCGCTGCCTTCGGTGGGGTCCGGCTGGGGATGGGTGTCTGAGGTCTGGGCCTGAAATCCCCCGAGTACTCTCCCTCCCAGTCCTCTGTGATTTTGACACAGTCATTCTCGTTGACGAGCTGGTAGCCGGCGTAGCAGTGGCACTCATAGCCACCAGGGTGGTTGGTGCAGTTGTGTTGGCAGTAGTTCATGTTGCACTCATCGATGTCCATGCAGACCTGCCCGCTGTTGGCATCATCCAGCACAAAGCCCTCGGGGCATTCACAGGACAGGGTGTTTGTGTCGCATTGGGCCGGGCATTGGCTGTGGTTGCAGTGCAGCAGGCAGCGAGTGGGCATTTGCGGGTGGACAGCATAGCCGGGGAAGCAGCCGCAGCGGTACCCATGGGGAACGTCCTCACATTGCTGCTCGCAGGGTGCCTCATAGCAGCGGGAGACAGGCCGGCAGCTCCCCTCCAGCATCTTGTAGCCACGGTAGCAGTGGCACTCAAAGCCGCCCTCGGTGTTCACGCAGACTTGTTCACACAGCCTCGGAAAGACGGCACAGTCGTCGTCATCCTCGCAGCTGGTGCCATCGGCGGCCAGCCGGTAGCCCGATTCGCACATGCAGAGGAAACTGGTGCCATTGACAATGCAGTGGTGCTGGCAGGGTGCGCCAGCACAGGGCGAGCTGCAGCTGCGCCCGTCTGGGTCCAGCAGCTTGCCATCGGGGCAGGAGCAGCGTGGCTGGCCGCCCTCCTCACCACACATCCCCTCGCAGCCCCCGTTGGCCAGGAGGCAGGGCCAAGCGCCAGGGCCATCATGTTCCCAGCGCAGCACCCCGCTTTCCCTGTCCTTGTCGCATCGAAGCTCCAGCCCTATTGCCGGGATGGTGGCAATGCTGCAGGGTGGCAGCACCAGAAAGTCCCCGCCGCGGGCGCCGAAGGGGGTGGCGTAGGTGATGGGCAGCCCCTCGGCAGGAGGCAGGCGAGGGCAGCTGCCGGCATAGTTGTACTCGCAGAGGAAGCCGTCGGCCGGTGCCTCGCACCGCTGTTCCTCCCAGCGCAGCTCCCGTGACACAGTCACGCACCGCTCCCCGCACCGCCGCCCCATCGACGGCGCCCAGTTGGAATAGTCGGTGCGGCCATCGCCTGTCACCCACTGGAAACCACGAAGGCGTTGGGCCGGTTCGGTGCAAGGAAGGGGCAAACGTAACCCAAGCCAAAGCCTCCCACTCCGGTTCTGCACCAGCAAAGCGATAGCGTCCTCCGCCACGGTGGAACGGACGGTCATCAGGTGCCCGCCGCCTCCTTTGCATACTTCGCTCGCCTCCGCGAAGGGCTTGGCCGACCAGAAGATGCTGAAGCAATCGTGCTCCAGGCACTGAGCACCCGAGGGGGCGGCCGGCTCCGGCTCCCCCCCCAGCCCCAGCCCCAGCAGTAGCAGCAGCAGCAGCAGCAGCGGCGGCGGTGGCGGCGGCGGCAGCAGCAGCAGGAGCCGCCGCATGGCGGGCGGCGGAGGGGCCGGCCGGTGCAGCAAATCTCTGGCATATCGTCCCTCTCCTCGCCCGATTTATAAGAGCTCCGGCCCTCCCCGCCGCAGGAAGGAAGCGCCTCCGGGGACGGGCCGCCGCCGCCGCCGCCGCTGATTGCGGCGGGGAAGGGAGGGAGGCGGCCCCGGCGGCGGGTAAATCCCGGGTAAATCCTGCCCCTCCAGCCCGTTCCCCTCCGCTTTCCTTCTGCCGGCTCCTCCCCGCCGAGGTGGGGGCTGGTCCCGGGTCCGGCGGCGGGGCAGGGAGCGCCCGGAGCGGGGATGCTCCCACGCCGGTGCCGGGCTGGGAGGAGCGGGGCTGGAAAACGAAGCAGAACGGGGAGGGGGGGGGAGATGAAAGTGCCCCGGGTACCCCGTGGGATGCTCTAAGGACGGCTCTCCTGGCGCCTGGGGCAGCCTGGGGCCGTGGGCTGCACAGAGGTGGGAAAAATAGGTTTTCTTCTCGTGCAAAGTGGGAGCAAGCACTGGAGGAATGGGGACTTGATGAAGGGCAGCTCAGCAGCGAAATCAGCCCGCTGGGTTCCTCACCCCGGTTGTAAGGCTGAATGCCTTGGTACATTATCAGGGTTACCGCTGTCATCACTATCCCAAAGCCTACACAGCCCCCCCAAAGCCGATGTGAGACAGCGATGGCAGCAGCTCCAATGGCAGCCCCACAAGCCATCCCCACTCAGGATGCCCCATCATGACCTGATCTGTGGCCCGCTGGTCCCTACCAGCCTAAACACCACGCTCATCCACTGCCTCTCCAAGCTTCAGCATCCTGATCTCACACTTCAGCTGTTCCTGAGGGAGGCTGCTACTCAGCTGTGGACCATGCAGGACCACAAGGCAGCCAGGATCAGGGGCTACAGGGTGGGTGCCTGCCTGCCCCTTGGCCTCTTCCCATCACTTGCTTTTCTCAGAGGGCACAGCAGGGTCCCCAAGAGATGGTGGCACCATGCAGGGTGATGTTGGGAGGCTGCAGTGGGCACCTGCATGGCCAGGAAGAAGTGCCCATTGCTCAGATGTCTGCCACCCGTAGCCACGGCAGCTCTCAGTGCTCATCTGTGCATTAAAGATGCGCTGGACTGAAGGCAGGAGTCAGGCTGTTAGCCCTTCTAGGACAAAGTCAGGCTCTAAAAGGAATAAAACTGTGGGTTTTTCAAAGAGGAAAGAGATTCTGAGATGTCCCCAGGGATTTACCGATTTTTGCTATAGCAGCGAGGTATTTGGGAGAGCCCTTCCCTGTGCTTGAAGGCTGCGGTGTTAACAGCAATGAACGACCATCTCTGTGTGCCTTCTGACTTGCAAACCAGCAAAGCAGTTCCAGAAGATTTGAGGTAAGATTTGAGGAAAAAAGTGGGATTTCCCCTGAGCTTTGCAAATCAGACCCTAGTTATGTGTATAAATAGGGCTGGCATGGTCTTGCTCATGAAATTAGAGCAAAACAGCGTGGAGAGGCTGGCAGCATGCTGTGCCCTGCTTTGGGACAGCATCCTGGATCCTCTGCTGCCAGAGCAGCGCAGGGATTGCTGGGACTGAGCCGTGGAAGAGCAGTCCTATCCCCAGGGCTCCTACCCAGCCCAAGGGGGGACTCTGACTCCCCTTCCCAGCGGGCATCCCCGCTGCTGTTTTCTGAACAGCTGTACCCTTTCCATGGGTTTATCTTTGCAGGATCCGCCTCTGCTGTCAGAACATGGCCAAGAGCAAAATAAAAATGAAAAGCAAACATCCAAAGCTTCATCACTCAAAGGAAAGGGTATTTGACCCTTTTTTTTTTTTCAATTTTCAGAGGGTATTTTTACCAGAAGACTCAGTCGCTGCAATTAGCCCTCAGGACCCCTGCAGAGCAGCAAATCCCGATTTCCTTGCTTCGCTCACTGCAAGGATGTTACTTTATTGAACTCTGACCGTTTGTCTTGTCCTCTTCCAGCACTGTGCGGTTCACACAGCTCATATGGGGCTGTGGAGAAAAGGAACAATGGGGAAAAGAGGAGGAGGAGTAGTAATAATAATCATCATCATCATCATCCCACACCAAACAAGCCATGCTGTTCAGTAGCTGCAAAGCTAGCCTGATGGAAACCGGAGCAGAGGAGCTCATGCTCTTTATCTGCAGCCTTTTCCCCTGCCTGCCTTTGGCCTCTTTCACATCTTCATCCATCGCCTCCCTGCAAAGGGGAATGTCAAGGAAATGCCATTTTCTGCTCAAACTGCAGGAGGAGTGATGGAAAGCTTCAGAGGGAGAGTTTTCAGAAGGAAAGCAGCAAAAGAAGGGGGGAAAGGTCAGGACAAACAACAATAAAAGAAAGAAGGCCATGTAATGGGTGGAAAAGAAAAAACGTCCAATAGATTTCTGTTCTTTTTATAAGAAGTAATTATAAAAACAGATAAAAATTTCCTTTTCAAGGCTGCATGATGAGAAATATTCCAGAAATTTTCAGGAAAAAATAATGATTTCTCAGATCATTACACCGATGTCCTCATCCCACCAACAGTCTCTTGTCAGTAGAAGGGAAAGATCATCAGGGCAGGAGAAATGAGGTTGATCATGTTTTAATAACTCTTTTTATTATTCCGATGATCTTTTCCCTCTGTTGCCTCAAAGCAATGACAGGCATTGGCTGATGTGGCCGTGATGGGCTGACTCACAGATACAGCAATGCCCTTCCTGCTGACATACTGCTTTTCCTTTATAAAAGCTGATTAATCATGCCCCTCCACACCACAAAGTTCTTGCAAGACATTACCGGCTGTCCATTGAGATAACAGGAGGGAGACCTTGCACTTTCCTTCGGTCTGACTCATCTGAAATGGCATTGTCACCCTTCGGCCAGAGGAATGCTGATAGCGGGTATTTTGAATAGTTCTTTTGACCTGCGGTTATGGGGGTATGCGTCATGGATTTTTCTTTGTTTGGTTGCTGAATTTTGGAAATAAGGTTCCTAATGTCAGAATGCTGACAATTATACACTATTCAATATAACGTAATGTAATATAATTTAATATAATGTAACATCATGTAATGTAATATTATGTAATATAATATAATAAATACAATTGATTATATTAATAGAATTACTATACTATAATATAACATAACAATATAGTCTGAAATTTTTATGTCAAGATTAAAAAAAATTAAAAGCAGACCATTAAGTAGCACATACATGCTTTCCATCTATGCCTAACAGGCAAGCGATCCCACTTGGGATCATTAACACCGCACAGGGGTCCCTTCTCCCTGATTTGGGTGATCTGCTTGGGGTTTTGGGGTGCTCACCAGCTGCATACAAACCGTGTTCCTGTGGGAATCCCTCACAGAAAAGGCAAATTTGCCTGCGCTTGATCAGATGCAAGGAGAAAAATATCTCAAGGCCAGGAAGCGCCAGACAAATAAATACATCCAAAAATAAGACTTAACACCGGGCCAGGCACCCAGACAAGGTAGGGACCTGCAAGGGGGCGCCACTGCACAGCCACACTGAGGATGCTTAATTGGCCGCATATTAATTAAGAGCACTACTTAGGGCGGTTTTGCCTGGAGGGAGTTTTGTTTGCAGTGGCTTTGGAGAAGGCAGGGCTGGGGAGGTTACGCCAGGTGGTGAATGAGTCTTCTTTCTTGTGAAAACTGGGAAAATAAGTTTTCTCACAGATGCCCTCGCGTCTCCATCGTTTGTTATAGCCACAGTTTTCAGTCCAGGTGGAGAAAACACAATGTGAGAGCAGTGGTAGGGCTGAGCTCAGTCTTGCAAGCATGCCTGGTACTTTTTTTCCCCTCTGGCTCATAGTTTTCTCTTAATTCTTGGACTAAAACCAGGGAAAGCAGCCGGTGCTGTTTCCCACAGGGATGAAAGCCTCCAGAGGCTGGGTGTTTCTGATATCTGGCATGGCAAGTGTGTGATTTCTCCTCCTACCATCACCTGGTGACCTGCCTTTACACCCTGTCCTACCCCCGTGCCCCTGCCCCAAGCTCAGCATAGCTGAATTAATCAGTATTTTCTGGAAGTGATGGCTCAGGTGTACCAAATTTACAGGGGACAGAGAGGCTAGACAAACCTTGTCAGGACCCCAGCAGGGAAAATATTGGAAATTTTGGTTATTTGGGGGCATTAGACTCTTATCCTTCTCCATGAGCTCTTGCAGCATCTCCAAAACTTGCACTTGCCCAGTAGCTTGAGGCACTTGAGGTTGAATTTTCCCTTAAGAAAGCCAAAGAATCTTCCCTGAGCCGCAGGCTGGCTCTGTCCCTCTGTCACGTTGTCACCGGCAATGCTCAAATCTGCTCAGCAAGACATGAGCTTCATTTAGCAGCCTTGAAAGGGCTTGGGAGAGCCAAATGCCACGAAATATTTAAAAAGATAAAAATAATAAGAAGAGGAAATGAGCAGACATTTAAAGCATTTGTTTTTGCAGTGGCTGACTCTTTGTGGGATGTGAAGGAAGGAGCATGGTATTTTGTAGATTATACTTTAACATTAGTCAGTACCTTTTCTCTGAATTCTTCTGGTGGAGGCTGTTTCCTTGCAGCACCTTTCCCAGAAGTGGGGAAAAATTACATCCCAGGAGATGGCTGAATTATTACGTTACACTCCTTCACTTTAGTTTATCAGGTTAGCCGTGAGGCTCTTTCTGGGGGAGCGCCATCCAACGTGCCCCAACCTCAGCAGGGCAAAATAAATAGGATTAGAGAGAACAGCATGGCAGTATCTCACCATGCTCCAGCTGGGAGCAATGTTCCTGATAGGACAGAGCCACCGCCTCACCCTCAGCCTCTCCTTGCGCTTGGCAGGAACCCCCCAGCTCTCTGTACAGACTGCTGGCAAATTTTGCGTGGCTGGTGCCTTATCCCCAAGGGTGCTTCCCAGGGCGGGCAGAACGACTCTGGGAATGCTCTTTGTACTTTGACGCGTGGAGGCACCACACATCCATGATGAGATGTAGCGTACCTTATTTTTTTTTTTAGGTTTTTCTTGTTTTTCAACACTCTTTAGGGCAAATGTCAATGACTGATAGAACACATTAATGCCATTGCAAGCACAGGCAATACAAGTGGGGTTTTGTGTCATAGAGGGTTTTCCCCCATCTTTGTGACCTTTTCCCTTTAAGGATAGCCTTCCTTTGGTGGTGCATGTTGTGGAGGCAGCTCCAGCTACTGGTGATCCTGCATTTTGAATTATTCAAGTGACTTCTGTGCCCGTTTGCTGACCAGAGCCAGAAAAGCAAATCCCTGCCCTCATAGAGAGCTACGTTGAAATCAGTGGGATTGCTGGTGAGCTTAGGGCCTTGCTGGTGGGCTTAGGACCTTGTTCATGGGCTTAGGACCTGCTCATGGGCTTAGGACCCAACCGAGGTCATCCCAGTGTCCACCACCCCATGGCCTTGGTAGGTATGAGGTGAACGGCCCTCTCTCAGGACAGCAGTGCCTATGAAAGGCTGAGACCCCGCTGACTTCACTACAGGCAGGATGAGCACTGATAGAGGATTTGTTTACACCGTCCATCACTGAAGGAAATGCAAGGATTACATGTACCAAATCAATAGGTTTTGATATTGCATATATTTATTAAAACCCACTGAAGATGCATTCTGTTTAGATTTTATTGGTGTTTCATCAGAAAAGCAACATATAATGTTATTCAACACGTGCGATAACCTTATTCTTTGAGTTGAAGGCAACTGCAAGCCTGTGGTGCTGTGCCACTGCCGTGCGGATGACAAAATAAAATTCAGTCCTGATGTGCCATTTCCACAAATGATGAGGTGTGTCTTAATTCTGGACCATAAAAATAAAACACTTACTTCATTACAAACCAGTTGATATGTACAAAGCATTTCAGATGTGTCGGCTAGCCCATCCTGCAATGGTGACAGCAGGACAGTTATAGGTCTTGCTTATAACGGCACCTCATTTGTACTGTAGGAACGGGGAGCAGAGGTAGCTGCCCCGGGTACCATAGTAAAACTCCCTTGGGCCGGGATGAACATCCCATCTCCTCTGACTGTAAGACACAGTATCAAGCTATCTGGTCCTGTTCCTATTTGCTTTAGCCCATGGGATTCACCAGGCCCTGGATAACTCCCCAACAAGGACACGGATCAAAATGTTCCTGATAGGTTTGTGGAAGGAATAAAGGGAGACACAAGATAATCCAGGTGTAATTGCACCAGGGTGAAGGATGCTACATCAGGAAATATTCCACTAGAGAGAATCCAAACTAAACCTAGTCACAAATTAGTGTCTTCCCTAGGCTGGACCCACTGCCATACTCCATTGGTAATAGAGTACACATACAGGAATACACAAAGGTCGTGACAGAAATCATGATTATAGTTTTCACTGAGGAATTTCTGGAATAAATAACACCTCTCAGATTTGTACCAGCCCTGACCCCACACTTACATTTCCTTTTCCCTTTTTCATAGTGGAATAAGCATTATATACAACAGTTCATTGATACCTTAACTGAAAAATAAGGCAGAAAACCTCCTGAGACTGTTAACATCTGGAAAATGCCTCAGCTTTCGATAAAGCAAACAAAGTAGTCCCTGCAATGTGAGGCACGTCGCTGTCACTGCCTGTTCCCCATACAGACCCTGAGTTGGCATAGCCTGATGGCGTAGGAATGATTTTAGGTATGCAGGTTGTCCCACTGATTCCAGTAGGATTATTTGTTTGCTTAATTTATTCATGTATTCAAAATGTTTTTCTGACTTGTCATAACACAGACAGAGTATGAGTTTTCTGCAGGACTTCCAAGAATGCTGCTGGTGCATTCACTGCTTCTCCCAGCCACTGCATGGAGAAAAGGAAGCATGGACACAACATTACAAACATTTCTATCAGCTACATTTTCCTGTGTTGTTTTGCCTTTTTTTTTTTTTTTTTTTTTAATTTTACAATGGAGAAATGAAAACAGAAAAAAACAGCAGGAAAGGGTTTTCCTCCACACATGGAAGAACAGGATGCAGGTCACTGCCTACAGCAAACTCCTTTGTCTTCAGTTCCCATTTCTGTAGCAATTAAGCCTCAAATATACAATAAAACCAGCAAAAACTTCAGGAAATGTATGTACCCTTCAATTCACATGCCTGTTCTTTTCTAGCACCTTTTTGCCTTGTAGAGAGCATGGGTAAATACTGAAGCTAGCTTGATGGGAAGCAGGAATGGCCCCTGTGCCCCTTAGTTTTTTGGGGAGGATTCACGCTGAAAGAGCTCATTGTCAGGAGTGGCTGAGTATACACAGCTCTCTGAAGTTAGGTACCAGGGAAGGACTGGGGAGCAACTTCGCCCTGAGAAAGCATTTGCTTTGAAGGGGATTTGAAAGTTTTATATACAATAATTAGCAAATATACAACATCCAGTGTATTCTTTACAGGGGGAGGAATGGAAAATGCACGCAGCCTGGACCCCTGGCAGTCAGGAAGGGGTCCTACCCAAAAAGTATGATCCAACAGGAAAACTCTGGTCTCTCATCCGGCTGCATTTGAAGGAGAGCATTGTTTTCTGTGTTTTGCAAGTGGTTTTAAATGGAATACACTGGAAACAGGCAGGCAGTTTTTCTAAACATAGTTTTTCATACCTTTTTACCATATATTCTCTGCCTTGGCCCCTTGGCTACAAGGCCAAGGGGACCAGCTTTCCCCATGTTGTGCACCTCCTGCACACGAGGGATAGGTTAAGGTTATGTCCATGCAGGGCTCGATGCCTTGGGGGGAACATCACTGTCTCACAGCTCCAAACCCAGTGCAATCAGGGCTGGGGAGCCGCAGGGGTGATAGCTCCACCAGCCTTGCCATGTCTGCTCCCCTGGAGAAGCTCTCTGCTGATGCAGTTTTAAAAAGGCTTATTCAGTTACCTCTGATGTGATAACATTTTTACAAAAAAAAATCCAACAAATACACAACACCTGCTTGTGGCTGCAGAGACCAGTTCTTGCCCCGGCAAAACATGTAAGAATTTCAACAAGAACAAGTTGAAACCAAGGGTTGAATGCAGGCTGCCTGCTGCCAGGCAGGCGAGGGGGGAGGACTAGCATTGCTTTTGGGATGGCAAAAGACTGGGGGTGCTGCAGGGAAAGGGCAGCTTTTGCATGTCAGCGTTTCAAATACAGGTAGGGGAGACCAAATGAGAAAGGAAATCAACAGTTTTCCTTTAGGAAGATAAATCAATACTTCTAATTTGCTGAGGTTCTGCAGAGTTGAGGAGCAGCCCCGGCAGGTGGCTTCAACCTCATCCTGTCCCAAACTTGCAGCACTGTCCCTGTTAACCCTTCCCTCAGAGGAGCGGCAGCTGCTTCATAAACCACAGGACTGATTTGGGGCTGCCTTCCCACCCAGCGCTGAGACCTGCCTTTGGGGGGATGGGGGGAGATCAGCTCCTGCTTTGCACAGAACCCCAGGACAGGCTCTCGGACATGCAAAACCATGTTGAATAAGACCCCCCACCCCACCTTTTATTTTTCTTTTTTAATTTGCAAAACCCCTCTCTGCCTCCCCCCTGGCTGCCCCAGGTGCTGTTACCTGCGCTCGCCGCCCACCCCATGGCTCTCCGGCTGCTCAGGCACCCAGCAGTAGTTGTCCGCCGCGTTTTTGGCCGGCCGTTTCTCCTGTTTGGCCGTCCTCCTCCTGAAGGCCAGCAGGGCCAGAGCGAAGGCCATCAGTAGCAGGATGACTACCAGGCTGCCCAGGATGTAGTAGAGGAGCAGCCTGGGGCCATCAGTGCTGTGCTCGGGGCCAGGTGCTGACCCTACTGCTGTGGGGGCTGGCGGCGTTGCCCCAGCGGGGATTCCCAGGGTCTGGGGGATGCCCATGGTCCATGGTGCACCCGTGGTCTGGAGGACGCCTGTGGTCCGCAGGGTGCCTGTGGTCTGTGGGATGCCCGTGGTCCGCAGGGTGCTGTTGGGTGCCCCTGCAGGCTCCTCTTCAGGGGTGGGTGCGGCGCGGCAGCCACGTCCATCCTCCTCCGGGAGGAAGCCAGACGGGCAGAGGCACTCAAAGCTGCCAGGCAGGTTGCGGCAGGGCCCAGGGCAGGGGTCCCGCAGGCACTCATCCACGTCCAGGCAGGCATCGCCACTGCTGGGCTGGCGCTGGTAGCCGGGCCGGCAGGCGCAGTGGAAGGAGCCAGGGACGTTGAGGCAGAGCTGGGGGCAAATGCTGGGCTGGGCGCACTCATCCTCATCACGGCAGTGGCGGCCACCTGGCTCTATCAGCCGGTAGCCAGGCTGGCAGAGACAGACAAAGCTGCCAGCCGTGTTGTGGCACTCATGCTGGCATGGCCCGGCCAGGCACTCGTCCACGTCCAGGCATCGTCGGCCATCGGGTGCCAGAGCATAGCCAGCCTCGCAGCCACACTCGAAGCCACCAGGCTGGGTCCGGCAGGTCCCCTGGCAGGGGCTGGGATGGCAGGCATCCTCAGGCAGGCAGGAGGTCATGTCAGGTGCCAGGATGTAGCCGGGATGGCAGTCGCAGCGTGGGCGCTCCCCTGGTGCCTCAAGGCAACGGTGCTGGCACCCTCCGTTGCGGTGGGCACAGTCGGTGGGGCAGAGGGGCCCGGGGGGGTGCCAGGCAAAGCCGCCTCCCTCCAGAGGCCCCTTGCAGAGGGCAAAGGCCGGACCCTCACCCACCTCGCAGTCAGCCTCTGCCAGTGTGCCGAAAGGGGCCGCCGCCAGCTGGCGACTATGCACCCCAAAGGGGGTGGTGTAGCTGACCCGTCCGGGCCCAGCCAGTGGCAGGGGCCCACACATCCCCTGGAAGCTGAACTTGCAAAGGAAAGCAGGCAGCAGGGTCCGACATGGGCTATCGGCCCAGCCAGCGATGCTGGAGGGCCCGGCCGGCCGCAGACTGACACAGCGGGCGCTCAGGCAGGTGACGGTGGGCTTGGACAGCCAAGCCGAGTAGTTACCGGCCTCCCCGCCAGCCACCCAGGTGAAGCCCCGCAGAGTTTCCTGAGGCTGGACGCACTGGCCCCGTGACAGCGACAGCCCGATCCAGGCCGGACCCAGCCAGCCAGCTGCCGCCAGCAGCTCCCGCAGCCGCTCAGCCTCAGCAGCGCTGCGTACCGGAGCCAGGTTACCACCGTTGTGCTGGCAGCGTTCCTGGGCATCGTTCCAGCCCAGCTCAGCCCGGTGCAGGGTGTAGCAGGCAGTGCCAGCGCAGACCACCTCGGCATCCTCCCCACCAGATCCCCACACCAGCAGCAGCAGCAGCAGCAGAAGCAGCAGCCGGGCTATGGCCATCCTGCCGGCTGGACAGACGGAGGGATGGACGGAGAGAGTCGTCAGCCTCCAGCTCACATCCCCTCGTCCCGCTGAGCTCACCCTACGCGCATCCTGTGCTCCCGGGTCTCCTATTTATCACCGGAGGCTACGGCTTCCTGTAGCGTGGTCCGGCTTGCCGCTTGTTGGTGGCAGCGCAGGCAGTCGCCTCGCTGTCTTTCCCTTCCCCCTGGCGCAGCGGGCTCCTTGCTCCCATCCTAAGGCTTTGGCTGTGAAGGGGCTTGCTGTGCTTTGGCCAGCGGCGGTTTTCTGCAGGAGAAACTAGCTGGGTTCTTGCCTTATTTTTTTCTGTTTTTTGAGGGCTTGATCTGCTTGCTCATACAGCAGATGATTTTTCTAATGCCTAATAGGGCCTGATAGTTTTCAAGTATGTATTGCTAAACTGGGGGGGGGGGGGGGGGGGGGGGGGGGGGAAGCACCATGGGATCCCATGCTATCGGCCTCTAAAAGAAACTGAATATTTGGTGCGGTGTCTCATGCGCACACTACATTTCCAGTGCATTTTTCCCCTTCTTTGTGTGCTTTAAATAGATGGATAAGCCCTGAAATAGTAATTAGGTCGTGGGAAGGTCCAGGCTGCCAGGACGGAGCCAAGCTTGGCCGGTCTCCGGTACCGTCCGGAGCAAACCCTCCATGCCGAGGGAAGCGCTGACCAGACACTGCCCCAGCATCACGCGGGTGAGGGTTGATGCTGTGATGCTCCATGTTAATAACTCGCTAATCACTTGACCCCTATCCGGTGTAGTGCAGAGAATCAGCTGGGCTTGGCTGATGTCGGTGGCTTTGCAGAAGGCCACTCAAGAAAGGGCAAAGGTATTAATATAGCACACTGTAATGTTTAAACAAACAGTAACTCTGCAAAAGCCCCTAAAACGTCTCAAAGCAACTTCTCTGCAACAGTGTTTTAGGATCCAAAAGCATTTTAGCAGCCTGACTGAAATGTAAATATTTTTAAACATTTAAATTAAATATTTACCAGTGCAGAATTTGCTGTGGTTGTCTTTTTTCAGACCAGGAGATGCTAAGAAACATGGTGACTTCTTTTCTGCCCCAGCACTGCAGCGGGTGCGGGCACCGTTGAGTGCCGCAGCCATGCTCATAACCTGGCCGTGCACGCACGCAAACAGGCATTTTGCACATCTGAGCACTCCCTGGGCATGTCCCCCCTGGTTTGGACCCATTGTTTTTTATTTTACTGTAAAGCTGTCCTTTTCAAGTGGATTCCTGCCCACAGAGCAGTGTCTGCAGAGAGGTCAGGATGGTGACAGTGTTACAGAGGGTGAAGATTAATGGGCTGCCCTGGAGGAGGGAGGACCACAGGATGGTGTCTCCAGACGTGGTGGTCCTCACACTTTCAGCTTGCTGTTTGGAGACCCTTGGGTGAAGACAAGCAGGTAGAGTAGTTTGATGACACTTTTCACACATGTCAAGTAACGTGGGGCTGTTTATTTGCACAGTCATCAGAATACATGGCAGTGCAAGGGCAGGAGGGTAGCAAACGAGCAAAAAGCTAATGAGTTTTAAAAAAAGCTAATCCCAGTTCCCTCGCTGACAGTCCGCTCGCCCTTCGGCATCCCCAGGATCTCCTCCTGAGCTTCCCTTTTGCAGCAGCTAATTCAGATTTTAACCCCTTGACCTGCCAGTCTGTCTTATCTTTTCCTGCTTAGCAGGCATCCTCCATATCCATTAATTCAATGTTCATTCCAGTAATTTTCCTACTTGTTGATTTAACTGCTTTTTGTGTGCTGAGTTTGCTAAGTAATGCAATAGTGAGTGACAGCAATTCAACCGAGGAACCGAAACAAGAAACCCCCTTGTTCGCTTCCCTCCTTTACACCCTAAATATAGAAGTTTCCAAAAAATCCCAGTGCTGAAGACTACAGATTTCTGTTGTTCTTCCCCAGACCTGCTTATGTACAGTGCTCCTGGCAGAGCCCTGGTCGGTGGAATGTCCACTGGCCAGCAGCAGGGACTGGGGCTCGGTTTTGGGTCTTGGGACTGGTGCTGGATTTTGGGTCTTGGCACATCTGAAGGTTGCAAAGACCTTTGATGCAAAGGAGGAGGGGGCAGGAGCTGGAGCTCCTTCACTAACCTCTCCTGCATCCTCCAATTTGGCAAGCTACTGCATGGCACTGGCTTCACCAAAAAAAAAAGAAAAAGAGAGAAGCATCATTTGGGTGACATGGAGGTGTCACTCCTATCTGAGCTGAGAATAAAGCACAGGGATCCACAGCTAATACTCAAAACCAGAGCATTTTGGGTCAGTGGACACCTTGAAAAACTGCGTTGGGAGGAAAAAAATACTTTGATGCCATCTCAAATTGGTTTTATTCAGAATTTCCTACTGGAAGAAATGGGGGGAATTTTCTTTTGACTTACACAAAATAAGAGAGGTCAACAGAAAAGCATTTCTTTTCTGCTAAACTGGTACATGCCTTTGCTTTCATAAAAACACTGCTAGTCTTTTCTCTTTCCAGCTGAAATGGCCAGACAAGCTGAGTGCTCAACTGACAACTTCTTTCAGCAACCCTAATGAGCATTTTTTGTCCAGCCCAGTTCCATGGATAAAAAATGGCCATTTCTAACTACAGCTCCTCCAGACATTTCCATGCTGTGGTTATGGATAAAACCAAAAATACTTTAAAATAATTTCTTGGCACATACCTAAGAGGTCATACAAGCAGAGTAATAAATGAACAGCTGGTGATATTCTTCATTAGGATGTGTACAAGGTCTGATCAAGTAGAAGTCAGGGCTCCTGTCCCAGGAAAGAGGACTTCTTTTTCAAGACTGTGGTGTCAGATCCTTTTCTTTGATTTGTAAGAATATAGCTAACTTTTTCCAGTGGCGGTTTCCCCATCACCACCCCCAATAAATGTTTGAATGTTCCTGCTAGAGCTGTTTACAGGCTGGTTACAATTTCATGGATAGGAAACCTTTCCCCCCCACTACTTTTAGTGAGATCTTCATCTGCAAAGCTTATGCTAGTATTTTTATCCACAGTTTTGGCAGAGAGTAGTTTCTGGTAACTTAAAAACACATCATGCTTCTATTGTTTTTTATTAAATAAGCCATGCTTTTTAAATTTTCTTCTCAGTTGGGCTGATGTTTGCATTTGAAAATTACTCAAAGTCACGGTTCCTAAGTTAAAAGGGGTTTTGTTTCTCAACCCCCATGGCTGAACACGCCTATAAACCCCTGTTTCAGATAATTATCAAAACCAAATTATCTTCCAGAGACCAGAAATCCTGCTGAATGGCATACTGCACTTAGAAAAAAATTAAAAATTAAATTAAAAAAATTTTTGAAATCAGCTTGATGAAGGAACTGGTTAAAAAATGTTTCTCCAAGGCTAAAGAAGGAAACATGTACTGTCTGCTTGACATCAACAACGGCTGTTTGTGCAAAACCCCAAGGCTGGGACAAGGGACAATGGGGCCGGGGAGAGGGACACCTGGGCCAGCAGCAGCCAGAGAAGAATAGGAGGAACTGGGCTTCCTCTGGGGACGTTCTCAAGGACGACGTGTCAGGTCGGTGGTGTGCAGTAAACCGCCCTCTCCCCCAGGCAAGAAGCGGGGCCTGGCAGCCCCAGCACAGTGGGCAGGCACTTGGGATGGGGTAACATTTTTTTCACATGAAGTTTTGGAGAATTTGGGCAATGTGGAGCTGGGTTGATTCCTGCTAATGCCAAACGCAGGCACTGGAGAGGCTGCTGCGTGTTTGCCTGAGTGCACTTTAGTTTTGATGATTTACAGCAACACTTTATTGGATATTAAGTTTTTTATCACCAGCTTTTAAAGCAAGAAAAACTTAAAACTATCAGAGCTGATCAAAACATTTTCTGGCTAAATATTTTTGAAGGATGATGCTTAGGGGCTAGTGTTGGAGCCCCTTGCAGGACTTAGCAGGGCTGTAATGGAAACAAAACCCAAAGCAGCAGGAACAGGACATTCCTTTATTTAGTTTCTAGCTATCATCATTATTATATTTGTGGGAACAGTAGGTGCATTTGGTTGCATGCCTTGCAGTTGGGTAAAGAAGAATACTGATCTTTGGTAAGGGTCTCATAATTATGAAGCCATAGCATGGTTGGAACTAGATGATCTTTAAGGTCCCTTCCATCCCAAACTATTCTATGATTGTTGTTAGCTTTCTTGTTCAGCAACTCAAAGCAACCATTTCTGACATACTTTTCAGACGCAGGCAGGTATAGGGAGGTGGTCCTCCTTCCCTGCTCCCGCTCCACCAGGCTTGAGGGTCAGCAGAGCCCCAGGTGCTGTCTGAGACGAGCACCAGGAGTCACAAAGCCAGCCGCTTCATGCTTTAGCCAAGCTGCTGGAGACACTGTGAGTTATTTCAAAATGCCTGGAAGGAAGTAGAAAAGCAAACACTGAATACAAGGCAGCAGGGAAGGGCGGGGGGGGGGAAACACTTCCAAAACCTGCAGCGTAACAGGATGGATGGAGAAAGGCTTTGCAAACAACCACAAGCACCAAAGCCAGCTACTGAGAAACATCTCTGTGACTGGGAGAGGCGCAAGGGGGGTCTCTAGTTTGCACTAACTTGTTGTCCCATCCTCATACTTTTCTCCTCAAACTGCAGCTGAGGTTACCAGCTTGGCTCACTGTGTCACCCAGCGGATGCGCCTGCACTTCGAGGGAAGGCAGCACAGTCACCATGGGACTCGGCGCCACAGTTTACTCGTTAATGCAACACTTGTCTTTGCAGGAAATATATACCCTCTTCAGTTATTATTTATTTATATAGATATACTACACACACAAACACATATGCATACTTCTTATACAGATTTATAAACCTTATCCTACGTATTTTTATCAACAGGTATATTAGAACTCCCTTCAGGCTACAGCAGGTTCTCCTAAGTCCGACTGAGGAATATCACACTCCACAAATCCTCCCAGGATTTTTGCAGGGGGTTGTACAAAGAGAAAGAAAAATTCTCCATGTGAATAAATGCAACAAATTCAACTTTATAGAAAAGCAAATGAAAATATTTCACAATCCTCAGTGGTAATTATTTTTGTAAGACCTTCTTTTAGTGCTGTTAGTTTTTCTAAGTGGCTGTAACAAAGAAAGGGCCTCAGCGTGGAGGGGAAGGATGTGTTTCCACATTGTTTTCAGTTGCTAAAACAGCTGGGGAGACTCATGATGCACTAATGCAGCGTACGTTCCCCACAGGGATGACAGAAGTGCTGCAAAAAGCTGTTGCTGATGGCAGAAGGAGAAGGCTGAAAAATGAATAGGGACCAGGCAATGGCTGGGACCATAGCCAGTGTTATTTGGGTTTATCCTGGAGCAGACGAACCACAGAGCCCCAGAGATGCAGTTACCCCCAGTGCCAAAGAGCATCAGCTTTGGACATCGGGTCCACAAAGCCATTTCTCCATCAGGCAAATCCCCAGGATCTGGATGTTTTTGAACAATGAGGGTGTGTTTTTTTTAAACAAGCCGTCAGCAGCAGCCCACATGAAAGGCAGCCCCATGAAGAGAGCACTTCCCTCTCCCGTGAGTCTCATCGGCTTTTCCCGGAGAAGAAATGGTGCCTTTTATCCCCAAAGGCTGGGGCTG
The DNA here is from genome assembly GCF_034619465.1 of Leptosomus discolor. Lineage (NCBI taxonomy): Eukaryota > Metazoa > Chordata > Aves > Leptosomiformes > Leptosomidae > Leptosomus > Leptosomus discolor. The sequence continues at coordinate 24,413,485 of NC_141392.1, forward strand.
GGCATCATGCTGCGCACCTTTGTGTGTTTGTCCTGCCTTCCCCTCTGTGCTGCAGATAATGCTGCCCCTTTGAGGTGCTACGGGGTCTGGCTAAAAGGGGGGTGTTGGGGTGGGAATGCTTGAAACCTAAACAGGCGTTTCATCAGGAAAGTGGTTTGGCAGGCTCTCAGCAGATGAGGACATGGGGCCGGAATCCATCTCCTACAAAGCTGGTGGGTTTTTTACAGGTTCTGCTGGTTTCAGAGTGGAGCCCTTCATGAGCAAATGCAGGTGATAACTGTGGGGTTGGGCAGGGTTTTTCGATGGTCATTGTCTGGTGGCCGTGGCCAGGGAAAATGCAGCTTGTGTGCCAGCCTGTGCACAGGGAGTTTTCTGGGAAAACTCGGGTTTCACTGGAATGTTTTTTCACCTTCAGAAACACCTTTTCCTCCTTCTCCTGAGGAAGGGATTACTGACAGTCAGCAGCAACCTCTTCTGGTTTTTCATCCCCCCCTGCAAAGGAAGTGGCCATCTTTCCCAGAGCAAATCAACTCCTGTTTAAAATTACATTTACTTTGAAAAGTCACTGTAATTTGGCAAAGTATTACATGATGATGAAGGTAATCATTTGCTTGTGTGTATGAAGGCGGCACCACGGGGCTTCTTTCATGGGTGAGCATCACCATGCAGACACAAGAGAAGAAGGCCTCCCCATCTGCACAGCACCCAGGTCTCCAGCCTCATGTTGCCGTGTGTCCTGACTTCTGGAAAACTGCACAGAAACATCAACACTAGAGTAATGCTTGGACCACCTAAGACTAATAAATTCATATAAAGTCATATTTTATTGAGTTGTGGTCCTAGCAAACCTTTTGGGATTCAGTCAAAAAAAAAAACCAAACAAACACCCAAACAAACTACCGAAGTCTTACTGATTTATTAAGTGAAGAAGATGTTTGGGTTCCAGCTAGGAGTGTGTTGGTGGGTTGGGTGGGAGGACACCAAGACCTGCTGTAATGCCATTGCCTGGGTGCTGCCGTGCATTTCTTGATGGTTTTCTTTTCCCTTGGGCTCCTCCGGTTTTTAGGAGCAATATAACGATTAATTGCTTAGGCAAGGTGTGCATTGCGTGAGCTCCAGTTTTCCTTCCCAAAGCAACGGCTTGTGTGCGTTTTCCCCTTGTGATCGACTCTTAGCTTATTTACTATAGGTGATATCTGCAAAGAGCAGCTGGGTCCTTCACAAGCAGCCCTAGCCTGGTTAGCACATCTGCCCAGGACAAGGACCACAGCAGGACCCTCCGGATCACAGAAGAGAAGGCACAGGGCTCGCCCTGGGGACAGGCCTGAAGGCAAAGCGGGGTTAAGTTGAATATATTTGTCCTTCTCCTGCTGTTGGCAGTTTTAGTGAGAAGAGCACCGTGTTTAGTCTCCCTGGGAAGAGGAGTACAATAAGGATGGGAGTGCGAGGAAAATTAAAACACATGTGGCGAGGACAAGACGGGAGAGGCAACATGCATCCAAGCTCATAAACTGTCCCCTTGCCACTCATTTTGATTGCCTTCATTTATTTCCCTGGTATGAGTTTCCCGTGTAAATTGTCTGTCTGTTGTTATTGGTGACTGGGGAATGGCTCCAAAATGTTACTTCTATTAGGTTTGTTCCCCAATTAAATGGGTGGTTTAAAGGGCAGATGGCTACCACGGCTGGGTTTCTCATCGCTCTGTCCTCTCTTATGATCCCAATGGTTGTGGCAGATATATACATTATTTCTGGGGAGCTGCTTATACTACCCCATTCTTGAAACTATCAAGTCTAGGATCTGTACTTGCTTTTCCATCTATAAAAGGCTTTGTTCCTGTTATTTACAGGTAGTGCAGCCAAACCAAGCGGTCCTGAGCTGGACTTGGGCTCTGCTGGCTGGTTTTGTACATACCCAGAGCGATGAAAAAATCCCTTGTTCGGAAATAATTTGTAATCTACACAAAGTCTACCGGAACACAAGGGTTAAATCCAGTGGAAGGGTTTCCATTTGCAGGGATGAAGCAACATGAAGTGAAGGTCCTTACCCCTGTGCCACTGGAGCAGCCCTGCTCTGCTCCTGTGCCCTCCCGCACCCACAGGAGCTATGCGACCCTCCTTCAGTGCAGTCATGGAAAGCATCTGCTCCGTCACTGTCACCATAAAAATATACGAGCTGTATATATGGATATATCAGCTAGAATTAACTTGCTGGGGCCCTCCTCAGGCATCCTTTCTAGGCGCACTTCTGTGGACCTGCTGCACCAGGACCTGTTCCACACGTGAAGTCGAACCCCATGTCTGAGCATCTGCAGGACCAGAGCTTGGCTGTGTCCCTCCTTCGTCCGAAGCCTCAGTTGCAGCTCAGTGTGCTCATGGCAGGCAGGCAAAGGAGAAGGGGTGTTTGCACTCCTCTGCTCAAAGTCACAGCCACAAAGTACTGTCTTTTAAAAGGGAGCAAAAAGGTGCTTTTGGATGCCAAATGTCTTCTGGGGGCTGTTCTGAAAATCTTCTCAAAAATAATGTTTTCTGCATTCCAGCAGCTCTGATGTAGCTCCCCAGGAGCCTGGAAAACGAGACTAAAAATTTGATCGTTTGATTGACAAAAGCTGGATAAAATCCATAAGGGCCAGGTCCAAAAATGTTATTGATCTGACCTGATGCTGAACCACAGCACCGAAATGGGAAGATCTGCAGTGTCAAGTTATATTTCCTATGTGCACATTATTGATTTTGAGGTCTCACTGTACTCTGTTACCCGCCAGGACTTCTATAAGTGCATATGTGCTCCCATGCCGTGCATACCATAAGCAATAATTTACAACAAAATTGTGCAATTTTTTGTTTTTATTGTAAAGGAGTTTTCTACCTTGCCTCAGCTGCCTTGCAGGCTTTTGTTCCTTTTCTGGAGGACTCCTTGAGTGTTAGCTGGAGGGCTTATTACTCGATATTTAAAGAAAGCACCAAGATGTCAGTGATGTGGTTACAGTCACACCTTCAGCCACCCGTGAAACCTGGGGCTGTATCACCCCTGGAAGGAGTGGACATCATTAGGACAGATCAATGTAATTAATCTCTCTGGGTGGACATCCTCTGCTTCTGACTCCTTCGAAAGGCTCCTGCTTGTGTATTTTCCAATTAAATTTAGCAGGAAGGGGGCAATTAAAAGAAAGGCATGAAAGCCCGGCAGCTCAGCTGGTATCACATGCTGCAGTGCAATGGAGCTGTGTTATCTCCATCTCCCCAGGCTCTGCACTCTGCAGATAAAGATTTTCTTTTACTTCCCATTTAGTGAACAGAACTATCACAGCCCACAATCTCTGTCTTCCCCTTGCCCCAACGTATCGCTCTTTGCTTTATACAGCACAACTCTCCCAGGGGACCGAGAATGATTGCTGTTATCGAGCATCCTCCGCTTCCTCATCCTCCTCTCACCAACAGCACCTTTCCCTGTGGCTAAGTATTTGGGATGCTTTAACGAGCCGGGGGAAAGCGGGGATGTGAAGCACGTGGGATGGGGGCCAGCAAGCAGAGCATAGCAGTACAAGCACTAACTTGGCACATCAAACCCCGTCTTGTTAGCAGGGAGCCCTTTGCTGATAGCATCTCTGAAAGGCTGGTAGCATCTCTGAGCCAGGCTCAGAGGAGGGCATCACCAGGGAAGTCTTTAAGTCACTCCTTTTGGACAGAGTTCACTACAAACCCCAAGGAAGCAACCTAGGGTGAAGCTGGGTATCTATGCTGCCCAAAGCCACCCACTGTGACACAGTCACAAGAGGCAGCAGGTCCTTGGGTTTTCTTGGGTTGCTGCACTTTCCCCAGGTGATGGGGATCAGGCAGCCCCTGGGCTGTGCTTGTCAGGGCTTCATGGGCATCAGACTCATCCATCTGCAGCTGTTTCACCTGGCTGCTCCCCCAACACGCTTCTTCTGAGAGCTTGGGCTGTGAGGACCTTGTTTGTGCTGTGCACCAAATATTGCTGTAAATTTAATGTGTGTTGGTCCTATAGACTCCAGAGGAGCATCTGCAGACTTTGCAACAGCAGGTAGGGGATGAAATGGGTGAACTGCGTGTTGCTAAATGGTCTAGCGAAGCTCCTCAGATATGTTTTTGTCTCTGCTCTGGTGGCGCTGTAGCTGCTGGTTAGTGATTTCCTAGAAGATGTTTTGGTAGAGACTGCTGCTGGATTGAGCTCTGGTGCATCTTGGACTGCTGTGCCCAGGCTGCTGCTGTGGTGTTGGAGGTGTGGAGCAGTCAGGCGCTCAGTTTCTTGGGCAGGGGCCGCAGGAAAATGAGTTGCCTGTTGCTGGTTAGATGCTTGCTGTTGGTATTCTGGGCTGTTCTCTTGGAGAACATGCTGTTTGGGAAAGCACAGGGGAAATGGGGCCTCAAACACGCACTTTTATGGCTTTCTAGCTGTACAGCAAAACCAATGTCACGTTTGCATTGTGCTTCAGCATATTTATGCAATGTGTTGGCAAAACACAAGTCAAAATGTTCATGCAACATTTGCCTTCTATTTAACTGCAAAAAGATGTGACAGTTCCCCTTCCTAGAAACAGCATCAATGGTCTGCAGAAAGGCCAGTGTGGTAAATAAAAACATGGGACCTTGATGGTGGTTCCTGACTGTATGATTTGATTTCTGGATAGCACAAGGAACTTGTGTGGTTTTCTGCTGCAGCAAATAACAAAGTCATCTTGCTAAAGGATAAAAAAATAATTAAAAAAAAATCTTGGAATAAATATCCTCTAACGAAATGTATTAGCAGAAGTAAAATAAGCTGGGGAAAACTGCAAAGGCTTCTAGTATCTATGTGGCAATGTGGTGCTTAAATTAATGTGGGCTTTTTCTCAATACGCTCTTTCTTTTCGATTGTGGTGAAATGAGTACAGATGTGAACTCCCCAGTCCCAGCACCCAAAGCTTGTTGTGCCCTTTAATGGTCTGAAAAACCTTGTTATTCATTAATTAAGTACAACTGGCCCCATGGATGGTGTGTGACTAAGGAGTGGAGGGACTGTTACTTGGTGACTCAAAATATTGAGGAGGGGGTGCTTGGGGAGGGATGTGGGGTCCTGCAGCTGGCCTGTCTGTTTCCTGCATGTTTTGCTCCCCATTTCTTGAACTGTTCAAAACCAGCTCATACAGAGAGGTTTATTCTTTGGCCCTTTTACCCTGTGTTAGGAAAATCCTTGTTCTATCCCAGCCTAATTGCCTGGCAGAGGTGACTTTTTTGATGGAACAAGTGAATGCCTGCCTGGATGGAAGAAAATAGTGAATGAGAAAAGGAAGGAGCAGCTCCCACCCAAATATCCCGTCTGTTCTGAGCATCAGCACAGTGTGTATCTCTCTTCATTCCTCTCTTTTTCCTTTTTACAGGAAGAGGGGAGATTTGCTGTTTGCATGGCAGTGCAAATGTATGGGCTGGTGTTTTTAATCCTGGCAGTGTGCAGTTTAAGAACCCTCCCTGCAGCTTTATCAGCTTTTGTGGTTTCTTGCCGTTGTCCATGTTTCTCCAATGTTGAAACAACTTCCAGGCTAAAGCAGAAGCAATCGGGACACTGAGCTTGAGGCCCTGCCTGCTGGTTGTGCCCATGCAGAGGGTTATTCCCCACATGATGCTCTGTTCCCTGGCTGGCTGTGTGGTTTGCAGCTCTCCTGGGGTTGGTGGAGGTGGTTGGTGTGGGCTTTGGATGCCTCCTGCTTTTCAGCATCAACAGCCAAAAGCAGTTTTTCCACCTGTTTCAGAGCAGTTACTAGCAGAGCCACTCAGCTGAGTAGATACGCAATGTTCAAAACAACCTCATTATCAAATCAAGCCATTCCGTATCTCTTGCAGGTAAAACCCAAGCTGCTCTCGCCTTTATCTTATGCATGGACCTTTGCTCACTTGGGCAGTGACATGAGTGCTCTTCCTGGCCGTGCTTTGGTCCTGCTTCTCTGCGCCCAAATTCCTCCCAACCCGGAATCCTTTCAGCATCCTCCAGCAGGAGGGTGAGCTGCCAGGTCTGGTGGGAGCACAAGGTGCTGAGCTGTCAGCATGCAAGGGGAAGACCAGGAGAATGGTGGCAGCTAAAGGCATCTGCAGCACCTCTGTTAGCAGGACATCTCTGGGCAAAATAGCAACAGCCATTGGTGCTGAGATAGTATCTCTGTGCTGTGAGCTGCTGGTGACGCCGGCTGAGGTTCCTTGTCGTCCATGTTCTTTTCTGGTGGGTTCCCTGTGCTGGCTTGCTTGAGTGAGACCTTTGCAGGTGCTATGTGAGGTCTCTGCCAGGCGGGAGGGAGCTGATGTAGTGTGTTGTTAGCAGCTTTAATGATAATGGGTAACATATGCTGCCTGGAGGTCAAATAAGGACATGTGTCCCTGCCTTTGGGCTGAAATCCTCCCCAACTGGGCTGCTCAGAGACAGGATACACCCCACAGAGGAAGGTTGAGCTATGGTGCTGGGCTCCTTGGACTTGCTGAGCAGTTTGCATGCTGTGCCGTGCTCTATCCGTTGGCTGTCTAACCCTGCACACAGCAATGTGCTCATGCTGATGTATGCTCGCCTGCATCGCCTGTCCTCTCCCACAGCACAGCTCTAGCTTGCAGTGATCCCACATCAGTCTGGTTTTTGTCCCCTCTGTGCTTTCTCCATCTGTGGTGGTCAGACCCCCGCAGCACCAGCCCACCTTGCCCCTTGCACTTGGACCCTGTGTGTTTAAACCCATATATTCAACCATCATCTTTCTTCCTCTCCTTTTTAATATAGGCACTGATAATCTCTGGCTGACTAATAAATCACATCATGCAACAACGATAACAATAGCTTTAAAAACCCAGAAAGGTAATGTTAAGGGTTCCCAGTCTCCAAAAGCAATTTGTGCTGCAGACTCAGGAAGGAGCTGAGTAAACAAAGGGCTCTGGCTGCTGTCCCCAAGGGGCTGCTGGCTGCCCTGCTGTCATAACAGGGGAAGCTGGTGGCACCCCACAGGGTGCAGGATGAGCCCTGGAGCAGGTGGTGGGGAAGTACATGGAACTACTGGACCTTGGGGGTCTGAGCTCTGCTCTCTGCAGGCTTTGGCCGTGCCTGTCCATCTGCAGGAGGTGTTCAAGGGCCACTGCTGGCTAAACATCCAGGGAGGTGAAATCACTCTGAATACCAGGAGATAAACTGCAAGTGTGCAGCAGTTTTAAACTGATTTAGGTTATAGATGGGGCATTCTTCCCATGCTCTTTTTTTTTTCCTGCAAGTGGAAGGACTAGACTGTAGCTGGAATGTTATTCTCATAGAAATGACCTTGTAGCAGAAGCAGGGCCACTGAGAAAACCAGAAAGTTATTACTCTGAAAGCCATAATAAAGTTGCCCGAGCTGGCAGAGCAACTTATTTGCACAGATTTTGTTTACACGCAAGTCTGTGCAAAAGGAAAGGCTCCCCTGATGCTTATGGTCATTCATCCTGGGAGCTTTTGGCTGCCTGGGAAGCCTCCTGGGGCTGGGGACTTGACTCCTGGGAGCAACAGGCTCCTCACAAGGAAATACCTTGTGGGACAAAGGGCAGAGTGTCGATTAACTCCCACCAAAGAGATGTTTTGCTTCTTAACTTGTTGCTGTAACTTGTTTCACAGGCTCTGTGCAGTGCCTTGCAAGTGCTGAAACTGCTGACTAGTTTGTATTGGGTGGTCTCGGCCAGCGTATCAATGGGGTGTATAAAATGCGGTGTCCTAATAACCTCTCGGCACGTTTTCCTCGCAGATGAAGAGCATTTAAGAAAACAGGAGAATTAAATTAGATGCTGTCCCTTAGCGCTTGCATTCAGAGGGGTCTCTCCTCCCACTGATGTGCTGGTAGGGCAAGCAATGTTGTACAACAAATACTTCTGGGGGAGTTACACTGTAGTAGGGAGGAAGGTGAAGAAGAGGACAGATGTAAAAAAAAAAACCCAACAACCCCTCCTTTTAATTTCAGAGGGAGATTTAGGGATATTAAAGTTGGAATCCCACCAGGACACCTGGCTAAAGCACACACCCTCTGGCCGCAAAAATAAACTGTGGGATTTCTACAGCAAAATGATCCAACTCATCCTGTTAAGTTCAGTTTGGGATTTTGAGCTCAGAGAATTTGGAGTGAGTGGTAATTTGCCCGCTGATAACTTGCGATCTGGATATCTTCTTTCCTCCCCTTGGATGGTGGGGTGGGACCTTCCAATACTTGGGGTGCAAGAGAGCTGGGTTTCACCATGGCACCTTGATGTGGGCTCTTATTCTGCCACCACTGCAAAAAATACTTCAGCTCTGCTGAATACCCTGTTATTTCTGAATCTTATAGTAGATCCTGGTCATCTGCTTCGCCATTAGCTAATTTGGCAGTGTGGAGAGGGTTGTGCTCCTCAGCCTCCTCGAGGCTGTTCCTGAAGTGGCGGCTGGAGCAATGTGGCTGGGGGAATTAATTGTAATATGCTTTCCCAACTAGAGATTGCCTAACTAAAGGAAAATTGGGCTATTTCATCTGTTCCTGCAATTACTGGCCCTGAAATACAAACTGGTGAAAGATAATTGCTAATTGCAAAAGCCTGGGGAGGTTTTGCACTTTTTTTTCCCCAAAGCTATGTGTTTGTTCTTTGGGGGGAGGTGGCTGCTGGCGAGAAAACATTTTTAGCATACTCTAGTGCACTTTTTTTTTGGCATAGTTTGGGATTCTCCCCTGTCAGTAGTAAATGCTAGAAGGGATTTCCATTTTAGCTCATTCTGTCTTGTGGCTGCATTTTTTTCTCAGTGCAAATGAATAAAGGTAGTTAAATACTCATAGCAAGGTCTGTGAAGTACTGATACAGTTACCGGAAATTCAGACATCTGTCTGCTCTTCAGAGCCTGCAACAGCCCTTGTGCAACATTTGGCCTGATATTTTTTTTAAAAAAAAAAAAAGTAAAAATTAAAAAACCAAAACACCCGAAACCCACAAAGCAGCCTAAGCAGAAGTGAGATAAGCGTGCCCAGGCGAGGCCATGGTTCCTGGCTAACGCAGAGCCCAAGGGCAGGACCACAAGCTGAGCATCCCCGCTCCCTCCACGGAGGTTCCTTCGCTATCCCAAATTTTGGCCAATGTCTTCCCCTCTCTGCAGCTGCTTTATTCTGTCCCACTCCTCTTGTGTGGAGGGAACAACCGTAACCTTGCTGCTCCCACTCTCCACATCACGTAGCGGCAAAAGGTCGTGGTATTTGAAGGCGATGATGCTTCAACAGCATTATGTTGCATTTCAAAACAAGAGGCAAAGCATCGCTTTGCTTAGAAAACGTTGGGGGCTCCCAGGTTTGCTTTGGTCTCCAAGTGCCTCAGAGCCAGGCGTGGGGAGAAATGGTTTCACTAATGTGTTTTTCTGAAGTTTCTGCTGCTTTTTCTTTTTCCCTTTAAATTGTAAAACTTCAGCAGAACTTAAGACCACAGGCTCAGAGCTTGAGGTTTTCCTCAGTAAACAGATACTACTTTCAAAGCTGTTATTCTCCAGTATATTAAGGAAAATATTGCACAAGGGAAATACTGTATGAGCATGGGAGGAGAAGAGAAAACTAGGGGTGTACCCAAGCCACTAACCATCCCGAAGTCTAAAAAGGAGCTTATGGTGCTACCCCATAGCTTCTCTGCACCTCCTGTCCCTGCCTGCAAATGCAGCACAGGTAACAATTCATTGCAGCCTCAAAAGTGCTATAAGGAAAAACACTCATTGACCAGGAGCTACAGTGGTGATGCCGGCTGTGTTCCCACAGAGGGTGTGGCACATGGATGTGGGGCAGCATCTTCTCTAATAACCCTGCCTAAAACAACACAAGTGGATCAAGTGCTATCCTTATCAGCTCTCATTATTGCTGGATTATAATGACATATTTCACTGCAAATGTTTTTTTCCCAGTCCAGATTTTACACCTCCCCTGCACTGGTGGATCATCCAGAGCCAGGCTTGCCAACAGCTACAGGGAGCCCTGCCGATGGGGTGGATATGGGGAGGCAAGAGAGTTGCCGCCTGTCTAAACATTGAATTAATGTGGAAAGAAAGTATTGCCTCATTTATCTCTCAGGTGACATGTGAAGACTTGTTTCCCTCTATGGTTCATAAGGTTTCTTTCCCATAGAAAAAAGGTTGTCCTTACTGTGTGGGAATGTCAAGCCGTGGGGAACATCTTTGACCTAGAGCTGAGCCTGGGTGGCAGGCGATGCAGAGAAGCGTTGGAGATGCCATTAGCTTTGGCTTTTAGTTTTGGTCTTAGAAGAGGAATAGAAATAAATTGGTCTCTCTAAGGGCTGCAAACAAGACATGAGACGAACAAAGTGGAGTGTGCTGCAGGGCTGGCTCTCCTCGCCCTTCCGGGGACACACAGAGCCACGGCTGAGCAAGCACTGCTGCACACAGCCAGCACAGTGCCCTGTTTTCACTCAAAACCAGGATCAGAGGGTTGTGAGGTGGTTGCCCATGCTCTGCGTCCTCCTCCTTCGATGCCAAAGGGGGAATCCCAAAGGAAGCACCATCGTCCCTTGCACTTGCAGATCCATCCTCCACCATACGTGATCCCACCCACGGGGATGGTCAGGTCCAGAAAGGGCAGCAGGGTCCTGGGTGGAGCATTTGTGGGCTCTTGTTGGCATTTAGGCCAGTCACGCACATGCATAAATGAAGGTGTCTCCAAATGTCTGTGGCTTCCTTTCTGGAGCAGAGCCACAGAAATGGTGGGCTTTTTTAATTAAATATTAATTTCCTCCCTTTATAGACTGTTTACTCGTAATGCACAATTTCCTGCCTGCTTTCCCTCTCCCTCCTATTAGAGTTTCTGCATTTGTGGGTTTCCCCCCAAACTTCTTGGCTGAGATTTGCTGTCTGGCAGCCCCAAGTGTGAAACGTGTGGATGGGAAAGAATTCAGGTGGCACAAACTGGCTTAAACAGGGTTATCAGCTTGCTCTGGCTTTGAAACCTAAACACCAACTTCTCGCTGATGAGCCAAGCGTGATTTACTTGTAATTCCCACACCCCATGGGCCTGGGAGGGACTGGTGGCACTGTCCCTCCGCCTCCATCTCCAACACACCCAGCTGGGATGTTTCTTATTTTTCTTTTTTTTTTTTCTTTTTTTTTCTTTTTTTTTTTTTTTTTCTGTCCCAGCCCAGCTGCATTGAATTGCTCTTCCTCTCCTGCTGATGCACTTGCTCACGTGAAGGAGATGGGTTTGGAGGCAGCTGAAAACTGCCCGAGGGAAATGTGAAGGAAAAGGCAGGGTTGTAAACAGACTGGGGGCTTGGGGAGGGATGGGTGTTGCCATACCTGGGTGGCAATAGCTGGAAGGAAAGGGAGGGTGGAAATCCTCAGATGGGACAAGCGGCTCCCCTGGACTCTCCCCAACATGCAGGAACATCAGTCAGGGCTTGGTTGGATGGCATGGAAAGCATTTGCTTTTTCGTCCCCCATCTACTGCCTGGAGAATGGGTTAAAAAATTAGTATAGCCCAAATGACCAATGCATGTGGTGTAAGAAGGGCATGAAATTCAACCTGCAGTGGTAGAAGGAGGATAATTAATTCCTTGCTTTCAAAAGTGATGTTACCATTCTCCTAATAATAATCCTGCAAGAAAACTGGTCTTCTGTGCATCTTCTGTCCCCAGAGCGATAACGTTTGTAAGATGTGGACTAGATGTGCTGCCCCTTTGGGGGACTTTTGGTGGTCACTAGAGGGGAGGAACAGAGATCCTACAGGGAGAAAAAAAAAAAACAAAAACCCACGAGGGTTCAAAATGTCGTTAACTGGGAAGTATGGAGCTGCTGATCTGCTTCCAGCAGTGCAAGGAGGCTGCAGCCCCCTGCTATGGGATGGCAGTCACCCCCGCCCCTCTCCCCACCTGCTGCCAAGGAGAGGTCCTGTTGGAGGGTGCATTAACAAGGAAGATGAGCCTAAAGTTCAAACACTGTTTTTTAAAAAAAGTTTGGCAGAAAAGTACCTCATAGCATGTGAAAACATTGAGGTCATCCCCCTGGAGACCCCATGCAGAAGGAGCTGATCTGAGCAACGCGTGGACTGCTCTTGCAGAGAGCTTCAGGACTCGTGCCTTCCAGAACCGGGCTCTTTTCAAGGATGTTTCTTTAGTTATACCCAGCAAATCTTTGCCTGCGAAAGGAGTATGGACATTCTGCCCAGGAGGGGCAGGTGCCTTTGGTTTGCCCTGGGAGAGAGGGTGTAGCAACAGCCACGCTTGCCATTCCAGTGACATGTGAGAAACACCAAGACAAACCTGTTTCCCCTTCTGAAAATGAGGTTTGTTGCTCAGAGACGAGAGAATTTGGATTTTTATAGCTGACGTGCAGTGTGAGGAGTTGAAAGAAATATTAGCCCAACTCACTTTCTGCTTCCCTGCTGTGAGTGTGGATGCTGACTCTGGGCATCTCTTCCACCATACGTACCTCTAACTGGGAATAGCATGTGTTTTTGATTCCTATTTCTTTCTTTTTTAATTTTTTTTTTCCATTTCTTTGCAAATTCAAAATTAGATTCTGGGAAAAAGCATTGCTTTTGGAAGACTAGCTTGTGTCTTTCTGGGACTTTCACAGAGGGTGCCCCTGGGTTTTGGCTGAGCTTTACATATGCCCATCTCTTTGCAAGAAGCTGCTCTGGCTTTTTGCAGGGAGTCTAGCAGAAGTTAAGGATGTGTCAGGAGCCAGCTGGTAAGCATTGCTGGAGTTTTATTTCTAGTGTCATCAAAGCTGGCTGAATCCAGTATAAACAAGTGAGTTATCTTTAGCTGACATTATTCAATATAAGCCTCATAATATAACCATATATAAACAGAAAGTCAAGGGGAAGCCAAAGATAAGCCCTGTCTATGTGAGTTGGTCCCCGTTTTCTAATGGTTTTGTTTTCAAAGGCCCAGGGTTCAGCTGGAAGTCATGCTTAAGGTAGCAAGTGGCCTGCGCTTCATTCCTGAGAGCCTGGATGCCAGGAGGGCCCTGGGTTTAAACTCCAAATGTTTGGATCCCAGGTTCAGCAAATGCACTGGAATAGTCGTTCCCTTCATTCCTCCCCCTGTTTCTAGCTCACATCCCCTGGGATCTGAGCCTTGGAGGCTGCAAAAGCTGCCGCTGGGTCTATTTTTCTCACCCGGGATGTGTGATGCTGTAGCTCGTGGTGCAAGGAAATCCTGGTCATTCCCTACGCTATGGTATGCAGAGCCAGGTCCTGCTCTGACCCATTTCTCAAATGCACAGAAATCCCTGAACTAGTCATTTACCTGCTGACTGCATTTGGTCTCATGGGAAGTGTTACGCTTAAGTGTGGGCAAGCAACAAACAGCAAAGATTTTTGCGAAGTGGGAAATTAATGTATCTTCCAACCCAGGCCAAAATAAGTAAATAAATCTGTAAATATTTCCTTCACATCTTAGTTCCTGGAGTCGCATGATGCTTCAGCTTTCATTTTAAAAACCCCAACATCTCTAGCCCCTTTGGTTGCAGAGAAATGCTCAGAAATCTACCCCATCCTTGCACTTAAAACCCCAACGGCAAATAAAACAGAGCTAAAGAAAAGCTAAAAAAAGATTACAAAATGCTATCAGCATGATCCTAAGTCATAGTTTTGAGCAGAAGCTGGGCTGTGACTCATGCAGCTCCTGAACAAGCGAGAAATATTAGCAGCCTTCCCTGGGCAGGGGCTGGCCCCTTTCCTTCCAGACCCAGGGAGCATCTCCCCACACCACCAACTCTTTAGGAATAATAGCCAGGCTGGAAACTTTGCACTTTTAACTGAAACCCACGTGCAGCCAGACCCCTTACAAGGTGTTGCCATAAATCTCGAGCATGTTGGGCACTCTGTTCGGCAGCCAAGGCAGCCGTGCCCTCTTCTGGCTGAGCTTCACAGAGGCCATCAAGTCTTGTTGAGCCCTGGGGACCACTAGCGAGAGGGGGACTGCAGGGACTGCATGGTCCCTTTTGCAGGGTCAGACCATTAAGTGTGCATCCTGCATCGTTTTGAGAGCTGGTGTAATTACAGAAGTCCTGGAGAGTTTCCATTCGGTGGGGGGAAGATGTGCTTTTCACCCACTTTTTTTTTTTTTTTTTTTTTTTTTTTAAAGCCAGTGCAATGACCATGTGCAGGCTTTCCTCAAGCTCCTGGAAGGAATATTTTGACAGGGCTTTTCTTAGCTTGCAGTAGAGCTGAGAGATTTAAAAAAAAAAAAAATCCCACCATGTAAAACAGGAGGGAAGGAAAAGTCTTGTGCTGTTACAAGCTGTTGTTTACCTTAGCAATGATGACACAGTTTGGGTAGGGGGAAAAAAAAAACCCAACACCTTTTTCCGTGGAAAAAGAGGACTTTGGTCACACTCCTGAGTACAGCTCCAGAGAGCTGCTGCAGCCTGGTGGAATATATAGAGCAATTCCAATGTGGTTCTCATTTTCCATGTACTCAAGTTGGTCCAAGTTTTCTTTCCTTTGGTGTTTTATTTTTTTCATTTAACTCTTTTACCACTTACATCTCGTGTTTACCCACGGAAACGGGGCTGCTCAGCATTTCAATGGCAGGAAGGCAGGAGCGGCTGATCCCCGCGTGGCATCACTGTCTGCTGAAAGGTCAGACCTCCGCATCCGTCTTATTATTGTGCCGCTCATGATGCTGGTGGTGGGATCCTGAGGTGCTTCCTTACATTTAAATAGGATGGAGGAGTAATAGGTTCTGAGTTGGGCTGCCTCCCTATCACCACCACCCTCAGCCACAAAAACAATGTAGTGCTCGGAAAAAGGGCATGTCTAGAGCTGGAGAGCCTTGTGCCAAGCTTCTGCTCCAGGGCAAACCAACAGCTGGGGAACTGATATGTTTTGGGAAGGAGAGGAAAAAAATGTAAATTCTGAAATCACTGGGAAAAGATTGAGCAAGGTTTTATTTTCTTCCCTTGACTCTGGGAAGAAGCAAATCCCACCATATTTGAAGCACTGCTGGGATCTAACGTCCTCCTGGAAGGATGCTGGTGCAAGATGCCCTTTGCTCGGCATTGGTGTTGATTTGTGTGTGAATGAAGACCAGGTCCTGACCCTGGGGTGCTTTGAGTTGCCGAAACAGGCTAGGCTGGCACTAAGTGGTGAGCTGGACAGGTAGCAAGCAGGTGTCCTTAAAACCCTTCCCAAGCTGTCTTGCTGGGGATTGGGCTCAGAGGGACAGCATCGTGGCTCTGGCAGGAGGAAGACCTCCAGATGCAGGAGGTGGCGCAGAAAAATGTCAGTAAATCTTCCTGTAATAGTCGGTGAAACAGAATGGATCCCATCCAGAGGTCACCACCACTCGGGCAGAAACTTCAGCTCTCTTTGGATTGGGTCCATAATTAACTCACTCTATGACTGTATTTCCATATGAGACTAATAACCAGCGACCCGTGGCACAGGGAGTCCCTTCTCTCTGCCCAGCTCCTCACCCCGCAGGAGGTGACGGGAGGTGAGGTATACAGCTGGAACTGATCTGGGTGACAGCAGCTGTCACCAACCAACAGCAGCTTGCAGGTGGGTAATGACCCCATCTGCAGTATTAGTTAGTCTGGTAAAGCAATTAGTAATTATCTTTCGTCCCTGCTGATACAGGGGATGAGGGTTAAATGATAAAAGGGCACTGCTTGCATCAAGACACATCTAAATGAATAAAAAAAGCCTGCATGCCCCAAATTGAGGCACAGGTTGACAGTGTTTGGGGACCAGGCCCCTGGCTGTAAGCCTGACTTAATTTACTGGAGCTGACAAGCTCTGCTTTAAGCCATCTCTGAGGGTTTCCTCCATAGCGCTGCTCTGGAAAGCAAGGGTTGTGCTGCCTTTTTTCTCCCCTCTGTGGACAAGGCAAAATCCCTTTTTTCCTCCAGCCCAGCACTGGTGGTGGGGTGCCAGCAGTGGAGGGCAGAGGCGAGGACTGCCCCCCCCCCCCTGCCCCCGCCACCAGGATTTGGCAGGAAAGCGAGGCGCTCTGCAGTACAATGCATTATTTCCTGCAGGGAGGGACCCCGCAATACAGGAAAACATCAGCAGTTTTCTGCAGTCATCGCTAGGGCACTGGCTGGACGTGAGCAGTCCTGCCTCCCTGGTCACTGCATGCCTCCAGCACATGGTCGGGGCTGGGACCCACAGGGCTGCACCCTATGGGGACCATTGGGGCAGGGAGGAACCATGTTATAAGTTTTTTGCCATTGCTGTAACAATGCATATTGCAACTATTATTAATTTTTTTATTATTATTATTAAGCAAGAGTAGATTTATTTATTGTTTTGCTTGAATTGAGCTGCTGTTCATACTCATAGCACAGCACCTTACACCCCAGCTGAGCTTGGAGGTGGCTGCACCCTACATGAGCATGCAGATATATGGTGCACCCAAGGCTGGCCTCGACGTACATGGATGCTGAAGGCCGCCTTGTTTATAATTATAAACCTCCAGGATAAGGACTTCATAAATAAAAGATGGGGACGTAGCGATTGTTCGTAACATGGGCTATAAAGATAAGAGCTGGAAAGGTTGTGTAAAGCCTGCCTGGACAGTTCTCTGGCCGGAGGATGTGTACCCTTTGTCCAGTGTCTGCGTTCCTCCCTCCTTATCGCTGCAGGCAGGAGCCAGGCACTGGTGCCAGGGGATGTGCGGGATGCCCAGGTTTAGGTGCCCAAGCTGAAACATGACCACTTTAGCAAAAAAAAAAAAATTTTAATAGCCCCTTGTCTGGTGCTGCTCTGCACTGGGGAGGGAGAAGCACTGGGCTCTAGGGCACGTCTCAGACAGAGGAAAACCTCCCCTTGACTCTGGACCCGGCTCCAGTTATTTTTATTTTTTTTTCACCCCCTGTACTGAACTGCCAAAAGCAGCGAAGAAAATGCTTACTCAGGGGTTTAAAACAAAGGCACTTTATCTCTTTTACAGCACTATTTATTTGCGTCCCCATAGGCAGGCTCCTCCCCTGCACTATGATAAACATGTGTCTTCTAGGCATCCGCTGCTCGATTCATTTACCGCAGGGACAGCTGATTAACGGAGCCGGGGCCTGAGGTCACTGGTATTTTGGGGCTTTGATGCCGCTATATCCTGAGACTGCTGGCACCAGGCAAAAAATGTAAACAGCAACAAGTAAGATGTATTGGGCTCCAGTCTCCGGCTCCAGAGAGGCCGCGATGCCGTTATTGTTTCCAAATCGCTTGTTAATCTTCTCAGGAGCACTTGGATATTCGCAGGATGAAGAGATGTCCCAGCTCGGCTTTGGGAAGGGGAAACTCACTGGCTGCTGCCAGCAGAGTCGCAGGGACCGGGGCTGTAACCAGACCTTCTGGGGGCTGCATCCTGCGGACAGCACCACATGGAGGCAGGATGCTCTCTCTTTCTGAAGCTTAATATTTTCCCGCATTTTGGTGATCCATCAACAGGTCAAAGCTGTGTGCGCACCTTACCATAGCAGCAGCTGGTATGGGATCTCATTGTCATCTGGTTAAATAATGGCCACCCTCACCTAATTCTGGTGTTTATAATTTGATCGAGATGAGTAAGAAATCCTGTAGATGTCTTGGGCGTTCCCTCTCCTGCAGTATTTCCCAGGCTTTTTATCTTTCCCAGGAGCTAGGCTATCTGCAGGGGTGATCTGTGGATGCTTCCTGAGCATCCACATGGATTTTGGAGTGGTTGGGGATAGGCGAGCATCTCACTGGAAGTGCAGGGCAGCAGTGGGAAGAGCTCTGCAGATAAGCATCTGGATCCTGCAATTGTTATCCAAAAAGGAGCAGTGGGAGGAGAAAGGTGGGGAGGAACAAGGGATGGCCCCAGACTGGAGAGGCAGAGAGGGGCCAAGTCCAGGCTCGCAGAGGATGGGAGTGTTTTGGGGGGGTTTGCAAACCACTATGAGCCCTTGGGGGTGCAAAACCAAAAATCCCAGCTGTGCCATGGTGCCTCGTCCCTCCCAGACACCTGCACACCCTGGCCTCATCCAAACCCAGCTGGAGGCAAGTGCAGCCTTTCCACTGACCTCACTGGGGAAATATTCCCTCCTCCCCATGTTTTTGCAGGAAGGAAAGGATTGGGGAATGAGAGACTGGACTTGCAGAAGGATTTAAGGAAAAATATGTGCCCTTGGCTGCGGCAAAACATGATGAACCTGCGCCTAAAAGCTTAGCCAGTCCCCAAAGCCTTCCTGGGATTTCCTGATGAGCCAGCACCCCTTTTTCTCGCTCCTGTTGAGGGCCTACAAGGGCTCCAGCTGAGATTGGGGCTGTCTCCAAGTGGGACACCTTTGGCTACAGGGGGTCTGGAGGTCAGCACCCCCACCTCCCCAAAGTTAAAGCTTCAAATTCTCTTTTTTTTTTTCCCCCTAAAATTGCCCTTTGGGACCAAAAGAAAGCACTGTGTTGAGTCTGGGCTTCCTGTTCATGTCTCTCAATGAAGCTGATTCATTTCTCTGTTAAACAATTCATTCAGGGTGGCTTGGCGTGGTTTTTCCAAAAATTATCGAGAAATGCTGGAAAAGCCTCACCAGACAGCTCTACCTATTGATATTGCAACACATGGATAGGACAGCCACAGCCAGAGATTCATTGCTGCAGCCAGAAACAGTCACTCCTAGATTATTCTTAGGTAGGTGCGTTTGTGCCAGTGGGGAGGCAGGTAATGCTGCGCGTGCACTGTAAATTATGCAATTTGGAAAATAAAGAGAGTAAGACTCCCATCTTGCAAAGAAAGATAGGGCAAAGCTACTCTCCTAAACAGGTACGATCAGAGTTTTAATATTATAATGTGTTACTGCAGCACCCAGGCTTGGGTGCAAGTTCATGCTCCCCTTTCCACTGGTACAGCAGAGCCTGCATCTGCTGTGGAGCTGGGGCAGCTCGCCCTCTCTGCCCCTCTGAACTGCTGTGGCTACAACAGGTGGGCGAATTGCTGTCAGCTATGCAAGACTTTTCTTTTAATTGTATTTTTGTATTGGCAGAATTTAAAACCGACCACATCTCCTTGGCTCTTTAAACGGCAGGGGTGGAAGCGCAGCATCCCGCGGTTCAGCTCGTGGTTGTAGGAATGTGCAGTGCTGGCGCCATCCTCCTCCTCTTCCCTTGGAGCTCTTCCCTGCCCCATTTCTCAAGCTTTCTGTGTTTATTTATAATTTTTACTATTAACGGATGGCACCAAGACCAGCAAAGCCATGGGGTGACGGTGTAACAGTGCTCCTGGTGACATCCCACTTTACCTAAGTAGCAAACTCTGTATCAGAGCCCCATCCAAACCACAAATTCCCTTTCTAGGCGATGATAAATTTCGCCTGCTGAAATCAGAATCCCTTTATGGTATGATCTTCATCCCGTCTGAGAAAGAGAGGTTTTTAATGTAAGACAGTACTTCTTTATTTATCCTCGGCAAATTCCCATCTTGGCTCATCAGAGTGGATTCCTGCAGCCCCCCTGGTTTATGTACAAAAGCCACAAATCACTGGATGCATCGTAACGTTGCAGACTGAATCTCAGTTATGATCTTGCTTGTTATGTGTGTATGGAAGCGCATAGCATTCAGGAATGACCTCCTGTGTAACTCGGGCTATAAATTTCACCCAGCAGTTTTGGCACTGAGCGAGAACAATGTGTGTTTGAACTCTCACCTAGCTTTACAAAGGCATTTGGTCTTGATTAAAATACTGTAAAGGTGGAGAATCCACCATGTCCCTGAACAATCTGTCTTGGGGTGAAACAGCTGTGGGTCCAGTAAGGGGGTGAAGAGGAATGAGTGTTTTATTTTTGTGTGATCAATCTGCGCATATCAGCCCCAGCATCTGTCTCCAGGTGTTCCAGCTGCAGCCACTTACTGAAAACACCAGCACACACATCCTCTGGGAGTAGTCAGTGCTACGCAACAGCATGAATCCTGCCCAAGCCTTTCATTGCGGGCACAAAGCAAACTCCTATTTTGCTGACAGGGCACACAGATTCTCTCTTTGTCTAAATCACCTTGTACACTTATGGCCACAAACTTGTCAGGAACACTGAAATTTTGCTATTTCTGAATTGAAGTCACACGTCGTTCATGGCAACTTCACACACATGGTGTGTGCAGCTTTGGTTGTGTGGCCAGCCTTGCTCAGGGTTTCAGAGAGCAGAAATGCCACATTGCTGCCATGCCATCCCTAACACCACTTGCTCCTCCACCCTCTGAACCCCACTGCTTCATTTAGGGCTCTGCAGGAACCCAACCCCATGAGCGTTTTCCATGGAAACTAGGTGGAAACATCCTTAAAAGGTGCTTTTCCCCTCCCTCTGTTCATGCACTTGCACTGGGTTGAGTTATCCTTCCCTTCCTTGCAGGCCAGCTGGGATATTCTTCATTTATCTAGGACTCTTGGGGCCTGTGCAGCCCTCTTCATGCCCCATGGCTGAACTGGCTGTGCATGAAGCATACAAGCAACTTCTGTGGCTCTTGGTGCCAAAGGGGAGAGAGCAAACCCCTGTGACCCCGTGAGAACAGGCTCTCTGGTATGAATCCGGAGCTGCTGAGATCACGTCAGCAAAATACATGTTGTGGTCCTCGCTCTGTTGCCATGGCAATGAGCTCTTGGTTTACATCAGCAGAGCTAGATGGGGTCATCCGTGGTTTGCCTGCCTTCCCAAGGAGCTCCCATCTTTTCCAGCCATGCCACCTTCAGCCCCAAACCCTACCAGGGTGGAATTGGTTTGGTTAACAAGATGGCAAATAGAGCTACACTGCCTTAGGCTCTGTGATGAAAGCTGGTCTGCACAAAGGAGCTCAGAGACAAAGGCAGGCGGGGGCCTGAATTACGAACTGGAAGGAAAGAACATCCTGTCTGGACCCTCCCAGGGCTGTCCCCTGGGAAGCCCCTCCATCCAGGTGGGAAACCCATCCAGATGAGTCAATAGGAGCATCTCAGGCACCTCTGGGACCAGGGGGTCACTTCTGCAGGGTGTGGGGTGCCTTATGGCATGCAGTGGATGAGCGTTTGAGGGACTTGTTACGTGTTTAGTGTTTAAAGCCAAATGTGTGTATGTTAGGTGGAAGCACGCCTTGGGCATAAATAGGTAAGAACCTGGACCCTGAGGGCTGGCAGCAAGGACAAGTACATGCTGTTGCTTTTCTTGATGCACCTCTCATGGGAAGATTTATCTTCTCTGCCTTGCCATAGGCTGCACCCCTCTGCACCTCCTCAACCTCCTTTCCCCCACTTCCACCACCTCTCTGTCAGCATCTGCTTCTTCTCTTTGCTCACTGGCTGAGGACAGCAGCACAGACCGGTGTGCATTGCACTGGGAATCTGCAGAGACCCTTGGGAGGTGCCCGAGGCAAACATACCACTTCCTGGTACACACTCTTGCCTTTAGAGAGGTGAAAAAATCCCTATTGTGCTTAGGATATTAATACCTTGGTGGGAAATTGGGAGCATCTTGACATCTGTGAGGAAAATATTTTTATTAAAAAGCCAACTGCATTCTTTCTCCTTATTGGTTATCCTTGCTAACCCAAATCTAAGGAAAAGATGGATTATACTGCCTGCAGCAGCCCCCCAGAAACTCAAGCAGCAGCAGGCAGCAAGCAACGGGAGGCACCTGCTCCATTTTGGGTGGCTCTTGTGGGCTCTTGCTATCCCTTTCATCAACAGACGATCATGCTAGAAAAAACAAGTTATTTTTGAATATCTATGAAAACGGCTTTAAACCGGCAAAGGGGATGGAAATTTCACAAAATGAGGATGTTCTCCAGTATTCCTTTCAAGTATCCCAGTCATCTCTGGGAGGACCTTCAGAGGAGCTGTGCCAGCCTCTGATGCTGGACACAGGGATGGGACCTGTCAGTTGTTCTCTTTCTGCCTGCTCCTGCCAGGCGGGTTTGCAGAGGCAACGTGATGGCAGGGCGGGCTCGGAGCAGCCAGCGGTGCTCTTCAGGAAAAGCTTTTCCATCTTCAAGCAGCATGGAGGTGATTAGAGGGAGCAGCCTCTTTCCTTCAGGGAGATGGTGTGAACACACAAACTCAAACTCTTGCAAATGTTTCAAATTCAGGACAGCTTGAAAGGATTACAGAAAAATCAGCAAACACAGTCTCCCACGAGGGCATTCGAGGCGGTGTGATTGGCTTGCTCTGTCACAGCTTGCGTGCTGCCTTCGTCATCCCAGTCTGGCTGACTTTCAGCTTACTAATGGGTTAAGCACAGCCTTCATGGTGCGTAAGTCCATGTGTGTCACGGGTGGGAACCCCCTGGGACAGTATCTCTTGTCTGGTAGGGCTGCTGCGGTGGAAGGGTGGGTGTCTCAGCACAGCCAAATGCATCAGCTATTTCCAGGCACAAAGCACTGCCCACCAGCCCACGGCCATCCAGCTGAGATGCTTTTTCTGTATTTTTTACAAAACCTAGATAAGCAAAGCCGTCGTGCGTAGCTGTCAGGCTCTGGGTGGGCAGCCCATTTGGAAGGAAAGCAGATTTTGTGCCGATGTCATGTTAGTCCCCGGGTACTTGTGTCTTCGCACCCCAGCTGCATTTTTGGGGCAGGCAGGGTGGTTCCCCTAAAAATGCAGCCCCAGAAGCACCTGGGCACATGCTGTGCCTGCAGCGCATATGGCATCGCTTTACCAGAGGTTTGGAGGCAGAAACTCCACCCCAGCTAGCACAGCCCCGCCAAAATAAACAGGCAGGATGCAGGCCGCTGCCCCAAGGCACCAAGTAAAAGGGAATTCCCAGGCTTATCTTTGGAAGCAGCGTGTTTGTGCTGCTGTTCAAGGGAAGAAGGGTCCTCTGGAAGGGGGCCCCCACTTGCATGACCCCTCTCAAGCTGCTGTGGCTGCAACAGCAGCCCTTGCAGAGAGTGACACTTTGGGTGGAAAAGTGCATCCTCGATATACACCACGAGCATTTCAGGAGCGAGCAGTCACTTGGCTCTTTCCATGGGTGCCACAGGTGTGAGGCTGCAGGGGAGGCTTGCAGCAAGGCATGGAGATCTTCCAGCCTCTTGGTTTTATCTTTCCGGTTTGTGTTTCCCAGCAAGATAACCTAAGTGACTTTTCCAGCCCTGTTTAGAAAGTTCAGAGGAGGGGAGTGGAGCATGCCAAGCCATCTTCCTCTGCCCCATCCCTGCTGGAGAGTTAGACGCCCAGCTGCTGGACATTGCGGTGCAGGTGCTGCACCCTGTCCTTTAAATAAAAGGGTGAGGTTATTGCTTTGTTCTGTGCAGAAGCAAAGATGGGATGTTCCTTCCCACACACTAAAATTTTCCAGAGGAACAAGATTCCCACCCTGATCCTCATGGCTCAACCCACGGTAGCAGCTATGGCGTGACTTTTTGCACCTTGTCCTGCTGCGAACAGGTCTCACAGGCTGGTTAGCACCGGAAAAAGACAGGAAACATTAGCACAGCCCAATAGTTGGCATTTACTGACATCATATTTCTGGCCTTATAAATGGCTGTTTGCTCATATCTCGGTTCTAGGTGTGTGTCTTGAATTCCCAACCTCTTGCTCTGGAGAGGAAAGTGCTATTTGTGGAGTCACACTTACACAGATCCACTCATAAACTTTTCCATAACCCCTGCTGGCAAGCGCACAGTTCCCTTGGGAAGTTTTAAATGTCATGTTGTGCATCCGCCATGTCTCCTGCCAGCACAAGATGAGGAAAGGTCCACTGTGTTCGGAGGCAGCCGGTCTGCTCCTCAGCCCTGGAGCCAAGAAGTCCATCCAGGCAAGAAGGACTTGAAAATGAAAGGCTGATGTTGAGAGAGCTTGAAGTGATTTCCACAAGACTGTAAAGTCTTTAACAAACTAGGAAAAGCATCTGGTGTGCTCCAAGCGCAGCACCTCTGTGCATGCTTGGGCAGTGCATGCCACCACAGTGACAATTCCCAGGGAGAAACCAGATGATGTGGGGAGAATATTGTTGTTTGTAAGGAAGATAATGTATAATCACTGCTGGCAGTAAATGGTTGAAGTCTAGAGACAGTCAGTCCTCTGGGGCTGTGAACAAATGCAGAAAGAATCTGGGGGGACGTCATTTCTGGTGGCTTTCCATGGCCTCTGATTTTTCTCCACTTTACTGTGCTACCAGCACATGCCACGGAGGAACCCTGCATCTCAGTCTTTTAATATGCTGTGGCAAGCTGTGCCCGCAGAGGTCTCTGGCTGAGCTGCAGTAACTCACGAGATTAGCTTAAAAAGTAGTCTTGGATGTTTTTCACTTCCTTCTAGTTTCTGAGCCTTGCTAAGGCATCTAGGTCTCTGACAGGGCTTTTTCTGATGCTGTAAGGATATAAACTGTTGTTTTGGTGTGTTGGTTTTTTGTTTGGGTTTTGTTTGGGGGGTTTTGTTTTGTTTTTTTAAAGGCTGGGTTTTTCATGTCCTCATGTGTCTGGCAGGTAGGGATTAAAAAATACAGACCCATTGTATCTTGGCATGTTCTTCGGCCACCCAAAGCAAGCCTGGGCTTGGCTCAGGACTGCCCCGAGAAGTCCCATCTCCAGTCCTACAGCTCTGCAGCAGCCCCACAGCTGTGGCCAGACTGGCATCATCCCTGTGTTCACAAATGCCTCCCAGGGACCACGGAGCTGCAGCAGCAGAGGTTTTGGCTAGTCACGAGTGCTGAGGAGACACATTTATTTACCCACCCACACGACTGGAAAAGCAGGGAGTGGTGTTGCTGTGGGGTCAGCGCAGCAAGACGTGCTTCACTTGCAGTCTAAGCCTGGGGTGGGGAGCAGGTTGTGTACGTCTCTGGAGGAGAGAGAGGAAACATGGGATGTTCAGGACAGCCTTTGATGAGGAAAGCATCCTGCATGGAAGCAGGGACATGGCCAGACCTGCCCAGGGTGGTGCAGGAAAGCTGCAGCACGGCTGGCACACAGGGCCAGCACACCCTGCCTTTCCTCCTGCCCTGACTGTCTTACCCAATGCCCTCGCCCTGCTGCCTCCTTGACAGGGTCCCCCAAAATTGTGGGCTGATAGCTGACCCTGGAGCCAGGCCCCCCAGTAAAACAGTGGTGGGCTTTGGAAAGGGAAAGCCTTTAGCAGAATTGCTGGCTCCTCTAATGAAGCACATTGTTTCCTCTGCTTTCCACCAGCAGCAATCTCAAGAGATCTGCTGCAGAGTGGCCAGGAATGGTAAAATGCCAGAAAAGAGGCTCTGCCCCCATAAAGCAGCAGGGCTGCAGCTTGCAGCGCTTCCCTGCGCTGTCAGGAGAGGCTGCGGTGGGGATTGCTTGCTCCCGCAGGGCTTCCACCTCCAGGAACCCATGTCTTCTAGGAAGCCCACAGAAGGCTGGTGAGACCACATAAGGGCTCGAGCCAAGGAGCCCCCTGAAAATTGCCCCGTAGCAAGTGACAGCAAGTTTGGAAATTTTGTGTTCTTCGTTTTATCTCCAACAAGTGAAATGTCTCCAGAGTCACCAGCATTAGTGAGCATGGTGTGGGTGGAGAGGAGACAGCCTAACAACTGAGTAGCGTGCCAGTAGGACTCCTGTCATTTCCCTTGTCTTTCAGTAGCGCGTAAGTCACCCGGGATCCCTCTTTGAAATGGTATGACTCTGTGTAACGTGTTACCGGGAGTGGTGACAGCCTGTAATTGCTTCAGAGGTGCGGAAAGCCCCTGCCATGCCCCAATGCTTTTGCAGCTCAGCTGCTGGTGGGGGACGATGACTAAGTTTACTCTTTCCTCACTCATCATGGTTTTGAAAGGCTCGTCCCCCCCAGTGGTGCGGTGACGGTGCTCGATTGGGTGCTCTCCCAGGAGCAGCTCTCCTTGCAAAACCTTCACAGCCTGAAAAAGCGATTTTGGGGATGCTCTGCTGGAATAAATAGCCCTCTGTAAATCTGTCAGGCTCTCTGTCTAAGTGTAGTTGGGATGCTTTGGCACGTACATAATCAATATCATTACAGTAGCAGTAGGCACTTGGTGCTGATGAGTGCTCTGCAACCACAGCCTAATTAATCTTCATTATATTTCAGTGTAATAGGTGAAAAATTTTCTTCCTCTACACTGCTGCTTAACACACTTGGAGAGCCTCCTGGAATGACAGCAGTATAGCTCCAGGAGAGGTTCACCATTTGTGGAGGCCACGTCAGTGTCTGGCATCTCTGTTCCCACCTTGACCTGCTACCAAGATGGCAGATACGCAGGGCCAGCTCTCCAGCTGCTGGTAATCCTCACAACCCCACATATTCCTCTGAAGTCAAGTGCTCTGACAATTTCTGAGCTGCGAAAATAGATGCACGAAATGTCACCTGCCTTTTTTGTCACCTTTCAGACACTGGTGGGGACCTGGTTTCTCTGCCAGTGTGATTTTTCTCAAAAAAAAAAAAAAAAAGAAAATTTTGATGGAAATAGATGTCCTTTGTCAGGCCTGCATTGTTCTGCAAGCCAGTATAAAACATGTTTTTCCCCTCCGGCAGTTTCATTACGTTGTCCAGCTTCTACAGGAACTGGTAATTCAAGCTGATTTATACAGATTCTTAATGTAGTTTTTACAGCTTTCTAACCATGAGATAATTGCACCCTCCAGGGCCATGTGGCACTTAAAAATACATTTTTATAAAGTGACACGACTGCTTACAGAGCCTACCATTAATGCCAGAACACTATCGCTGACATGGCTCAAGCATGAAGATGGAGAGGAGCATTAGAAAGATGACACACATCTAGTCATATTTAACCAAAAGCCCCTGTATTCACCCCACTTCCAAGGACACTTAGAAATAAACCAAATCAAGGCGAGGTTTTTGCATGCATTTTGGGCAGGTTGGTTTGGGTGGTGTGGTATGGGGGGCTGCAGCTTGTTATAGCCCTTGAGCATGAGCATGTTTGTTTTGCTGCGTGAGTTTGTATTGGTGGTGTGTTAGCTGAGCAAGGGGGGGTTAACCAGAGCAGGGAGATGGATCGGCCTGGCCCAGGATGATGAATGAGAGCACTGGCCTCTGCTTTATTTCAGAGCTTCTGGCAAGGAGTTTTATTTTGATTATTTTGAGAGTAATAACAGAGAAATTAAGCAAACCACAGCTCCTAGGTGCAACGCACGTTCTCAAAATAAAACCAGAACATAAACCTCAGCGCAATATAAGCCAGTATTGCTCTCTGCTGTGATGTGTCCACGTTTTTTTTCAACTAGGGAAAAGGCAGGAGTTTTCAAGCTGCGACTGCAAGAGGGCTGGCGTGTGTTTAGCCCAGTGTGGCGACGTGGAAGTGTTGCTGTTTTGTGTGGCCGCATGTGTTTTCGATGAAATGTGCATTCTCCTCCCTGCAGGTGCGAGGTGGCAGGGGGCAGTGATAACAAGACTCCAGACACACAGGGTGCAGTGGTTCATTTTCTAATTAAGCTGAGCAGACTAACAAATTAATAGATGTTAGGTATGGGATAGGGATCTGCATGGTCATGGCCATGATATCTGTAATTGCTCATTGGTCCTTCCTTCCCAGCCCGCCTGGACTCAGCCCCTCTTCTCACTGGGTTTTCCTTCCAAATTAGATCAGCAGCATCCGACTGACCATACCCAAAGGTCCTTGTTGCGGAGGAATTCAAGGGAAGCTGGTTCTGTATGCGTTTCAACTTTTTCCCTGCAAAACTTCACACCCGCAGTGCCGTCTCCTGCACGTTGCAGCATCGCTTGCACCCTTGCCTGACATTGTCTCTGCTCAGTTTGTTTACAGTCTCCAGTCAGTGCAATCTAGGGACTGACTGAATTTACATCTTTTTGTATTGATATGTGGGATTAAGAAAGCAAACCACACTGGCGGTGTCGTTGTCAGTTGCTCAGCAAATCTATGCACACAAAACAGGGTTGGTTTGCTTATATTCATGCTCAGAGAAAATTGCTTTTTCCGTACTAATGCATTTTATCTGAGGTGAAGGATGGTGCTCAGTGTAGCAGAGGTGAGATCCATACCTTTAGGCACTAGAGTTCATTTTGCCTGTGCCTATCCCAGTAAACTCAGCCTTGCTCGGAGCCTTCTCCAGCCCTGTGGCCAGCTGCCTGGATTGGTGAGCATCCCTGCCATTAGACTCTCCCTTTGCAAAGCTCAGCATATGCAGGCTGCCCTAAATTCCTGCTCAATGTAAGGCCTTCCCAAAGCATCTGTGAATATTCAGGGCCTACCTCATTTAGGCAGACGCTTCAGCAAGGCACATCTTTGGACAAATCCTAGCCTTGGACAGGCAGGTTCGGCCCCACTTGCAAGCAGCGGAAGCCGCGCTGTGCCATGTATACGTGGCACAATTCCTCCTTCAGGTACAAAAGGTTTAGGCTTGCACTACAGTTCCTCCAAATCCATGTTTGCAGTAACATTGTTTTCTTATTTCTCCTCAATGCTAGTTTATAATTGTATAAAGAGTAATGAAATAAGAATGCAAAAGCCCATCAGTGCACAATGTTCTGGGATTTTAATTAAGGTGAAGTAAAACTTTGTAAACTCCAACTCCACCCAAAGGAAATATTTTTTTAATTTTTTTTTTTTTTTTTACTTTCTCCATTCTGGCATTTCTACAGCTCTTGAATCTGTTTCTGGCACTCTACAATCATTAAATATCCTGAAGTAGAAGCAGATGCTTTTAACAAAGAGCTCATGGCCTGAACAAAAGTCACCACTGCTATACCAAAGGTGTATGGCCTTGTACTAGCCCTATTGCTATTTAGGAATATTTTTTTTTTTTAATGGTAGTTGGGGAAACATTCTTTTAAAAATATTTAGTTATTTGCTTGGAAACATTTCTGTATATTTATTTTGTATATTTGAAGAGCAAGGTGGCCATCATTCTGCAGTGGGGAGCAGCAGGTCTCAGCTGAGCTTACACTTAGTCCTGCTTCCAGCAATGAAAACTGTCCCTGAGATTTAGTACCATGTAATTATTTGAAATAAGCACAAAGCTGGTAAATTATTGCGACCTTGGTGAAAAAACTCTTCAACCCTTCTCCTCCTCCTTCAGCTGGAGTTAATAAAGCCCCTTGCCTTAGACAGGGATTAATTTTGACTTTCACAATTTACAAAGCAAGCCATATCTTGACAAAAACAGATGTAAAACCCAGTCTTCAGTTCAAGCTGTTGTTCTGCCTCTTCAGTCCATTAACTCCTGCACAGACTACACTGCGTTTCACTGACCCCTTGTTAATCTCCTTAGACAGATCAATCCTCCTTTTTATTAATTATTCATATGCTCAGGCAGCGCGACCCCACGGACGGATGGCAAAAGGGTAACGCAAAGCGAGCCCCTGGCGAGGCAAGCACCGTTTGCTGACCTAGAAGAGAAGCAGTTCTATAGCCAAGGATATGAGCTGTAAAAACAATGGGAAAACATGTAAAACGAAAGCAGAGCTCGGAGAGCCAAACAGCCAGAGGTCCTCTCCCCAACTCTCTCTTTTAACCCCGTGGCTGGCATAACTCTGAGCTATGAACTGGTGCCCTGCCTGCAAGGCTGATGGAAATGCCCATTGATGTCTTTCCACTTGCACCATCAGAGCCCTAAGACTCTCAGGCTACACCTGTATTAAGCAATTTAATCCAGCTCAAGACCTGTTCTGGGCCCAAGGTGGGAGCAGCCTGCATCCTGACACAAAACTATCCAGCACCCACAGAGGTGGGCATTTTGGCATGTTCAAGCCTCAATCCCTAGCTGTTTGGTTTTTAAGCTTTTCTTGCAACTCAGGAAAGATGGCAATCTCCGATTGCTCTGTTTTTTATCATAATTAATCTCTGCAAAAGCAAACTGTCGCATCCATACTGAGAGCTCCTGCAGAAGTGGGACGTCACTGCAGCTTCACTGTGGCTGGAGCAAAGGACCAGGTCTGCCCACTCCCACCCTCCCAAGAGAGCCAGACCTGCCTCCTCATCAGGCAGAACAACATTCTCATTTATTTCCTTTACTCCTCTTTGTTGTTATTCTACAAGTGAAATAATGAATTATTTCCCATCTAAACATGGAGCCTGGGGGACTGGAGAGAGCAACAAGGTCTTAGGGGAAAAGCAAAACTCTCTGGGAGGAGTCCAAAAATAACCAATTTGTTAACTTCCAGCACAAAACTTCCCTCCTCCTTTTCTGTGTTTAATGGCCATGCTGGGAACACATATTGATGGTTAAAAGGGGATTAATTGTGTTTTTAATGAGCTTGAACATTCCAGTTGCACAGAAACTAAAGCTCACTGCAGACTGTGCAGAGATCACGACATTCCATCGGCATTTTCTGTTAGCGGTGACAAGGACAGATCTCGGCACAGCCCTTCTCCAGGCAGGACAGCTGAAAAGAGCGTACAAAGGTGGAATAAAAGATGAGAAAACCACACTGGGCTGATTCTGCATCCAGGAAACTTGAGTCAGGTTTTGACACTAGTGAAGTATTGCAGCTAGACTAAATGCGTCATGTGCTTTCATTTATATTAATCTGTTATCTAATCATCCCTGCAGGAAACATAAAGCCAATATTATTTAAGTAGTCTAAAGAAGTTTTTGTGTCTCTCTTCTGTTCGATATCTGGTAGATAATTATGCCCAGTGCTGTAGTGAGAACTCTTGATAGTATCAGAGAAGATACTGCAAATTACAAAACCTCTGGAGTTAGGCTCAACAGGTAATTTGATAAATTGTTGAAAACAAAAACAGAGGCCAGAAAGGTATTGCTGTTCGGTATCTATGAGAACCACGTATTTAAAAGGCAGGCTTCGTTCCCAGTCCGGCGCTGGTAAACATGACGTGCTTCATGAGCAGCCGCTGCATGAAACAGCAATTTGTTGCCAAGAGATCCCGTTGACATCTTCGCTGCGCTAGTGTAATGTGCCACAAAATTGTCTCTCGGAAGCAGCAATGTGAGAACCCATTTATTTGCAGGTTTATGAGCAGGAAGAGTGTTCTCTGAGTCCGACAGCAAATGCTTCTGATCTCCAGTGAGATGAAAGATCTATCTGGTTCAAAGATATCTCACGTGAATAAAAATTGAGGCTTTCAGGCTGCATCTTAGAATCACAGAATCATCCTACTGGTCCATGGCTGGGTGAAGCCCACCAGGTGCAGTTTTCCTGAGGCAGCAAATGCAAAGGTGATACTGGTATATAAATACAGATTTCATTCCCTGAACCAGCTCCAACACCTGCTCAAGCAGGGTCCCCCAGAGCTGGTTACCAAGACCATGTCCAGATGGCTTCTGAGTATCTCCAAGGATGGAGGCTGCACAGCCTCTCTGGGCAGCCTGCTCCAGTGTTTGACCACCCTCACAATACAAAAGGGAGATTTTTCCTCAGATCACCTCCAGGATAAAGCGGCTGGAGCTCAGTGGCCAGCAGCAGGGCTCTCAGAGCTGGGGGAAGATGTGGATCACTGGTGAGAGGTTTTAAAGGGCAGCTTTCCTTCCATTGTACCAACTGAAATGCCTTGCCCTCAACTTCTCCCTCTCTTTCTCTGCTGTAGCATCTCCTTCTCCTGGTGTCTCCTCTGTGTTGTCGCTTCTTTCCCTATCTGCAGGGTGCTTGTTTGTTTATTTGTATTTCAAAGTATAGTATCAGGTTTCTTGGATGAAATCCCAGAGCTCCACATGTGGCTACTTGCGCTGACTTTAACACAGATTTCTGGCCAAAGGAGGAATGTGGACCTTGCAGGACCTGATAGTTATGACCAGGAATTCTCCGCTCCCATGGTAATGACTGCTTCCTGCCCAGTGTTTTGGACACCCACCACAGAAGGGTTGCCACCTGCTTTGGAGGGAACTGCTCAAAACCCAGAACAACCCTCAGATGACGTTTCAGATGCATTTAGTAGTTAAAGTTTGCATCTGCCGTGCCTCGGCAAGTCCTTGAGCGCATGCTTTGTTTTCAAGATGTATTTGTGTATTTTCAGGTAGCTGTACCTTCGAGTCCATCCTCACCCCCTCACAGGGATTCAACAGTTGGACAGTTTACATACATACAAATTCATGCAATGTGCTCTGACCAACAGTGTCAACCCATCAGCTCTAACCAAGTCACCTTGGTTGTCTTGTGACAGTTTGTTCCCCAAAGCTACTACCAACTTCTGATGTAGGAAAGGGACACCTTTAGACCAGCATCCATGCTGGAAAACCAAGGCTATGTTAATGTGTAAAACCTGTGGACTACAGATGCAGCCTCCAGGAATGACCCCTGTGCCCCAAGCTGCACAGCTGGAGTCCGACCTCCACAAACACACAGTTGACTAATTGTGAAATCTCCAAAAATATTTTGCCACAGTTTATTTCTCCAGGCAGCTGCCTTTTGTATGTTTACTCATTGCAGGCAAAGGCTCCACGCCCAGTCTGGTGATAAAAGGGTCATTTTCTCATCACAGGCAGGGAACAAGCAATAGCAGTTGGAGGTATGAATACACCCACAGCAAGAAGTTCAGAGCCAGACCATAGCTCCCTGAAGACACCAGGTCCAGGACATCAGTTCCACCCCTCCAGAGAGCCACCAGATGCAAACCTAAATTCTCATCTCTTTCCAAACAATTTGGATTCTCAGATCATGATGAGAGCCTACCACTACAGACAATAATTACTGTGGGGAAAAAATATATGAAAACAGGAGATGTGTACGTACTAAAAAAAAAAATTAAAAATGTATAGGCTAACTCAGGTGTCTAAAAGTCAAGGGGCTCCTCTAAGATGATATGGAGGAAGCAGACCCTTCCCGGAGGTGAGTCTGTTCTTTTGGATGTGTTCCCATCTGCCATACGTGAAGCACCACAGGCTGGCTCATGCCAGGGCTGAGATGGGTACAGGAACATGGATCAAGCCCTTGGCTAAATTAATGGCCACATTATCATTATGATACTGAATTATGGTCAGAGGCAAGGTAAGAGGCACAATTTCCTTTTTTTTTCTTATGGTAGAAAAAGTTTGGTTGAGGAAGAGCTGCAGGAAGGTACCTAGGTCTTGGCTTGCCCCACCATTGCCTGGTCCTAAGCCCAGATTCTAGGGATCCACGTTGGCACACAGCGGGGATTTAGATGCCAGATGTAGCCTGAAGGCATCAGAGATGCTTTGCTGCTTGCCTGGGCTTCACAGGAGGGCTTTTGCACCAATTTCAGCAAGTTCGGGGTCTTGCAAGGCCACTTTCTGGGGATCAAGGGAAGATATAGCTAGTCATTGCAAAAGAGCCCTAGACCAAGGTATTTGGACTGACTTCTTTTCTTTAAAATTCTCAGCAGTTGACAGATAGGATCATGCGGAGTTTTCTGGCATCACCTTCATCAAATCGGCAGCTATTTTAATAGAAGTCTTGGTCAAAATAAAGGATGATAACATTAGCAAAGGCTGAAACTGTGAATCTGGCAAGAAATTCCTGTTCGCTTGTCATTAAGAATAACTTTGGCTTTTTTTGCTTTATTTCTTTTGGCTGGGAGCGAGGTGCTAGTATTAATTTATTCTCTGTGATCCTCTGCAATCCATTTGGTAGAAGAGAAAAAAAAAAAAAACGTGTTTCTTTCTGCTCTGCTGATTGCTTTTTTTTGTATATATATTTAAACGCTTGTAACTAAACAGGAGGCAGTTGGTTTCCAAGAGGAGAGAGCGCTAGCATCCTGCAGATACCAGCAGTGTCTGTTAGCCAGAGACTAAACATCATCCACCTGGTTTCTATATTCTTGACAGAGAAACAAAATCATTATAATCTTTCACAAACCCCCAGACTCAGCAATTTGAATATGGGTTTGACTGGAAATGCAAAGAGTTATGAAGTTAAAAAAAGGTTTGCATACAGAGAGCTTCCCTAAGCTCTCCTGAGCTGCATCAGACCTTCAGTATTTCGTGGAACGTGACAGAAAATCATACGCTTCCAAAGGCAATTGCTGCTTTTGATGCCTATAGCTTAAAATGCACTAAATATTTTGCTTCTCTAGAAGGTTCAGGGAGAAACAGAAGTTTGCAGTGTGCCAACAGCTTAAATATGTGTCATAAACAAGGGCATACAACAAATGAGCTGTGCGGGGGATTTATTTGGTAACAAAGGGAAACCATCCACTGATGCACCTCTTACATTTGGTTTTCCATCGACCTAACAGGCCACTTGTCAAAAGTGTGGTGTCAGGATCGTAGGGAATTAACTCAAAAGCAGTCCCCCGCCCCCAAAGCTGTGGGAATATATCCTCTTGTAAATGCCTAAAGGCGGGAATGAGCTGCAAAGAAAAATTAGATGGGAAAAGTGCGGCTCTGCATCAGTAATTCACAAGCAAGAGCCAAAATCGCAGATGCCGTAACGCCAATCAGGTGATGCTGACGTAGCTCCAAGTTCATTTCTGAGAGACCTTCTCAAATAAGGGTCTTGCCAAAGGCCCTTGACCTCAGCGGGAGCCCTTCCAGTGACTTGTATGAGCTTTGAATGTGTCCCCACATCAGTAACATGAAGTTAATACCAAAAATATTGGCTCAATAGCACAGGGGAACAAGACGTGGTGAAGAGCTTCTCCCACTGCTCCAGGACACCAGACCTCTTTTCACAACCCCTGCACAAAAATTGTTTAGCAGGCTTTTTTCCTTTCCTGTGCAGCAGCACCCAAAATTGTTTACTGCGTTGTTTAACGTAAGCTCCGTAGCACGAAAGTGCACTAAACTACTTGATAGTCCACTGTCAGAAAGGTGACAAACACTGTTATGTTTTCCAAGCAACAACTTAGCAAATGATTATTCACCACCGTGATACCAGAGAAGGCAGACATTAAGGTAAACTTAATGCTTTGTAAAGCCCCAAGTTCTCATGGTGGAGCCAAGACTCAGGTAGGAAGGGATCATGATTTTAACCACCCAGTTGAACCGACCCATCCAGCACAGGCTTGGAGAACATCCTAGATCTTACACAATCTACATAATTTATACATTCATAAATTTTTTTTTTTAAAGCCAGGAGGGCTGTTAGTCAAGCTAGTCTGGTCTCATTGACCACCAACCATTCAATGTTATCCAGTTACTGAGTGCAGTTGTGGCTATCGAAAGCTTTCCCTCTGGAAGGGCACTTGAAATCATCTGGAGATGGAGAAGCCGCTATTTCCTTTGGGTTTGCTCCAGTGGCCAGCCTCTCTCCAGTGAAACAAACTGTACCTTGCTGAGAATTCAATTTTGCTTCTCTTTAGTATTGTAATATCTTTTTAAGACAAAAAAATGCGTAAGAACTTTTATCAACTCATGTGTCTTTCAAGTGACACCAAGATCTTGGAATTTTTTGCCAGAATATATATAACTCCTGCTTCTTGAGACTTCACATATA
The DNA here is from genome assembly GCF_034619465.1 of Leptosomus discolor. Classification (NCBI taxonomy): domain Eukaryota; kingdom Metazoa; phylum Chordata; class Aves; order Leptosomiformes; family Leptosomidae; genus Leptosomus; species Leptosomus discolor. Next base: position 24,448,663 of record NC_141392.1, read on the forward strand.
AGCAGCATAAGGGGGAGTATATATGGTAGATTTGATTTGTAGCAAAATCATATGCCAAAATGTATCATGCAGAATAGCATTAGAGGCTAACCAGTATGCACCACTGACATATAGACTAAGAGCGTGCTGTTTGTTTTTCATTAGGATTTTGTCTGGAATTTGCATTTTTAGACTATGCTGAAAGCTCTGTCTCTGTTTTGGGGACAACACTAAGGTTTGCAGAGTGGTGGCTTGGCTCCCATTCAGGAGAGCTTCAGTTTCATCAGCTCCAAACTTGGGAAAAGCACATTTTGAAGCACTCTTCTCCTCAAAGGGTCTGCAGACAGGCGGCCAGATTCCTCCCAACGTAACAGCATGGGGTGATGAATTTGTCCACCAAGGGAAACTATTCAAATTGGCTTTTTTCTGTCCTTCCCAAAATATTTTCACTCCAGGGTCCTTAACTATTTAATCCACCTTTTTCCTTTCTCCTTAGCAAAGGGGAAACCCAGCACAGACTGGGCTTCTGCTGCGAGGGGCTGTCACGTAAGGATACCCTTCACAGATCTGCTCCTACCCTGTGCAGGTCTGGCAGGCACTCCCTGCCTGCAAATCTGGCAATGCTACCAGTGCACTGGAGTGGTACTGGAAGTACCCACAAGCTGGTGGGGAAAGGCCAGCGGGAGCTGGCGGCAATCCCAAGCAAAGCTGCAGGGTTAGTTTCTCCGACTGCGAGAGCATTCAAGTCGTTTCATCTTGCATGTGAGGAGGCTGAGGTTATGTCAGCAAGCAACCGGCCGCAGATCTCTGGATCCTGGAAAGGACGAGCTTCAGAAAGGGCTGCAGCCTGGGCTGCACTTTCCAAAGTCTGCAGCATCCTCTGGCGGAGCCGCAAGGAAAGAATGGCCGTCCAGGGGGAGAGGCACGATGCGAGGGAAGGGTTTGGGGCCTCTAAAAACGTACCCCAGCTTCACTCATCTGCAATGCAACCAGGAAGAGCCAAAATCACAAATGCCCTAATGCTGACCAGGGGATGTTGCGTATGGGGAGCTACCCCTGGTGCTCCAGAGGGGAAGAGGCAGCCCAGCGACCAGCCTGGGATTTGGGGACTAAGTTTCCATTCCTTGCTCTGCTGCAGATGTCCTGGCTGACCTTGGACAAGCATCTGCAAATTTCTGACAGTTCGGTGCTGCAGGAGCAGAACCTGTACCCACAGTGGAGTAACCTGGCTGGTAGAGCTGCTTCCCAACTTCTCCCCTTTTCCTGGTCTCAGTCACCATGATCAAAGCCCAAGGTGATCCTTCACTCCTGGCCAAAGGAAGCACTCAGATAAAATCTGGGTTCCCAGGCTGCGAGTCATTCCTGGACTTTGCTGTGTTTTGACTTAAAAGGGCAAAACAGGTTGTTGCGTCCTGTTTTATTACAACAGCCCCGTATCTGGAGCACTTGCCTCATGCACAGGGCACCTGGGTTCAGCATCTTCCTCAGCCTGAGAGGATTCAGACACCTCGCTGCTGCCTCCCAACTGTTTCATCCCTCCCGCTGAAACTATGCAGAAAATATTCAGAGAGACCGAGTAAGACACCTTTCCTCGCCCCCCCCAGCAATCAGGACGCTCATCAGGGATGAGAGAGACATGACTCAATCTTCTGCTCTAGGAAGTCACATTCACCCCCAAAATGCAACTGAGCACCCAGGACATTTGGAAAATCAAGTTCATCTCCTCCAGCCTGAGGAATGAGACTGGTGGCAGAAGGTAGTGTGAAATCCAGCCTGGAGTCACGCAGCCAACGGCGTGCTGTAGGAGCATTGGGAGAATCCCTCCCGGGCAGCTCCGCAAAGATTGACATGCCGATACAACCCAGCGCAACGGCGCTGCCAACTTGTGCAGCAATTCACTCAATCCTTATGAAAGCAAGACTAAATTGGACAGGAGCCTGCACTTCATCTTCTCTCCCAACTCCTCTGGGTGAGAACTGTTGAGCAGACCAGGTTTCTGATAAAGTAAAAGCAAACACCATTCCCTTGTGCTAAGATACAGGAATATTATCCTGACATTTTAGCATGGATCACTCATATTGCTGCTCATTCTCTCCACTCCTAGACCTGTGTCTTGACAATAGAAACATTCCCCGAATACAAACAAAATAATCAGCGTTGAAAACCAAATTCATGGTGGAAGCATGCACTCCTCGGTGAGAGCTATCTGTCAGGCTAGATTTGCCTCTCGGCCTGTACGAGTCTAAGCAAATTGAGTTTGCACTAGTTACTTTTATTCTAAATATTTTTATTCTGTCTTTCCTATGGTACTCTTGTTTTCACATAAAAGTGTGAACATTTCTAAGATCTGGCCAGCAGTCTGATAAGATCTGGGTTCAAATCTGTGTGACAAAAATATAGAAAAGAAAGGTAAATAGCATAATAACTTGCAGTGATGTCTGCCTCTTCCTGATTTTTTTTTTAACAGAGGAATTTATTTCACACTACCTCAAGGAATTACAATCATCATCCAACATTTTTACAAGCTGTTAAAATTTGAAGATTAAAACCTGCACTTAAGTAAAAAGTGCTTCTAAGGAGGAATTTATCTGTCATTTGTCTTGGAAACAAGATTTGTGTGCTTAACTACTTGGCAGTCCACAGAGTGACTTGTCCCATCCAGCTGTTTAAAATCACTTAACGTGATAAATGACAGCGATATGGGGTCACTGGTGAGAAACAGCAGCTTGTCCTGCAGGAACAGCGGTTCTGGGAGATGTGAGACCTGGCTTGGCCTTCTCCTAAACCCAGATTTACCCCATCAAAGTTCAGACCCTTACGTTAGTTCCTATAAACCACTCTCTTAATGCTGGCAATAATCTGCCAATATCCATACTGGGAGATGGCGAGGAGCTGGATCTAGCTGGCAGAGCAAACTGGGCTGTAAGGCGAGTACACATTTAATGCGCCTGAGGAACAAACCCACTGTAGACAGACATTGGCAACAGGAGCAATTTAACCTGATTAAACACTGAAACACGGTGCTCTGCAAACAAATTGTTTTGACTTGATTGGATTTTTTTTTTTTTCATTTTTTGTGGAAACAGCTAAGCACAAGCGATGAAAATTCACAGATTTCTTTCAGTCAGCTCTTCCTAATGAAGATGTGGGTGATTATTGGAAAAATTAGGTCCCCAGAGAAACTTAATTTTACCTAGTCTGGCCTGGAGATGGAGGAGGTTTTATACCACACCTGAGTGAACTGAGCCCAGTAACAAGCTTGAATCGGCTTTCAGGTCTGGGGCCCTGAAACCTTATCTGCTGCGGGGCTGAAGCAAAGCTGGATTGCCATTTCACAGGGACAAAAGAAACACTTGCAGAGAGATCTGAGATTTTCTTCTGCCTGCGGTGGGTACCCTCTCCAAAATAAATCTATGGGCTGGTCTATGTGTATAGGCAAGAGCAAGGCCTGGCACCCTGTGGTATTCCTGACCAATAGGGGAGTTGCTGCAGTTTCTTGAGAGAAAAGAGTTAACAGCATTGCAGAAGGCATGCCAAGTAATGGGTAATGACGACCTCTGCCTGCAATCTTGAGACAATTTGAGGGCTTGGTGAAGAGACGGTGCCCACCAGCGCCTTCTCCTCAAGGAGCGCGGGAACACCACGCGCCCAAGATGGCTGTCCGCTCCTGGCCTGCCGCCTCCCTCACTCAAGATGGCCGGCCAAAGACAAGCGGCTGATGCGACGAGGCTGTGGCGGCCATGTTCCTTTCGGGCAGCAGAGGTCCTGCCAGGCGGGACTTCGCCGCCCTGTACCATTCCGCTGAGGGGGGAGGGCGAGGGGGGAAGCGGTGGTTTCGCCCGGGGGCGGTGCCTGGGCGGGAGGAGCGCGGCGGGCGCGGCGGAGGCGGGAGCGGGGTAAGGCCGGGCGGTGGCCCTAAGGGGGCTGCGGAGCCGGGCAGTGGGGTAGCACCCCCGGGAAGCACCCCCGAGGGCCGCCGGGAGGGTGGGGAGAGGGGACCTGGGTGCTGCTACCACCGCCCTGCCCGGCGGGAGGGTGACCACAGACCTTGGGGCGCAGGCCGGGCCTCGACGCCTCAGGAGCAGGCGGCGGCGAGGCCTCACCCGGGAGCGGGGCGGCCTTGCGGTGGGATGTTGTGGATGGCAATTCCTCGACTTACTCAGCGGTGCTCAAACAGGCCAGAAACTGTGGCAGGAGAGGGGCAGTTGTTACTGTTTGCTGGGTATCCTGACCTGCCTAACTTTGTGTATCTGCATCGTGTGGGAATCTATGTGAATAAGCTTAATTTTCTAGATGATTAGCGCACTTGAGTAACTGCAGCTGCTATTTGTGTCCTCATAATGCTCTTTTTCACCTATATTAGGTTATAATCTGACTGCTATTAATGTATTTTTGTTGTCACAGTCCATCTTTAAGACAGGTAAACATTACCTGATTCTACAGGAAAATAAAAAAAAAGGCAAAAATCAGAAAAAGTACCACAGGTATGGCTCGTTTGAGGACTGAAGCTAGGCCTTATGTGGCTGTGACAATGATTCTTGCTGCCCTCAGAGTGGTTTGTGTGCTCTTAAATATTCTGCCTAAAGTATTGTAGTTGTTTAATCTGACCTCTTGAGCGGTTCATTTTATCTGTCAGCATCTGGGGTGTTGCACTGCTGTTATGATCTACCCATGTCAGGCTTATTTTTCCAGTGGTAGTTCCAAGAGCAGCAATTACGCACTGTTAGGCCATACCAGCACTTCAAAGAGAGATTTTTAGTCAGTTTCTGCAGAGGATAAAGATGATCAAATAAGAGCATAACAGGACTTTTTTTTTTTTTTTTTTTTTTTTTTTTTTTTTTTTTGTCCTCCCCCTGACACCATTGATATTTCAAGTGTTCTCATTTTGAGAACTCGTTGTCTGGGCCCTTTGTACATGTATGTGGAGCTGTTGAGAGTTCAAAGGAACCCTCCCTGGCAAAATAAGTTGAGGAATAATTTCCTGTTTGTTTCTCTGAAAAGAAACTTAAGATTTAACTGAAAAGGCTTGGAGAAAATCAAGTGATCAATGTTTATGTATACTTTGCAAAAAGCAGGGCATGTTTATGTGAAATAACACAATTTTGAGAATTATGCGATTAAATTTATTTGACATATTGGGTTTTTATCCCCTAGATGCTTGGGTGTATGTATCGGTGTACCTTCACTGTCTTCCCTTCAAAAGGGCTGTATTGTATCACACCAGTTAAGGCTCTGGCCTGTAGAAATTGCAAAGTAGGCGTGAACAGTGAAAGTCCAAGGAGCAAGGATGTTTTAGAAAATATTTACTGTCCTTCGTGCAAATGTGTTCGTTTACTGTGTTAATTGTCCTGAATTAGAGAGCTGCTATTGACTGTCTTTGCACTGTAAAAAAAAAAAAAAAAAGTGCTATAGCACAGAGCAAACATAAATCTCTTCTTGAAGATTGGAAGGCACCATAGGCTTTATATTGTAAAACAGTTGTACTTGTTCCCGTGGCCTTATTGGGAACTGTAATTGAATTGAAATACATTTTAGCTTTTGCAGTGGTTCTGTTAGATTAATTATGTTTTCCATAAATGTTGCATACATGCAACTTCTTTAAGGTATTTATTCCCTTATTATGAGGCAAAAAGCTGGAAAAAGTTACAAACAACCCATAAAATGCAATATGTGGAAAAAAGTTCCCGTTGAAGTCTGTGTCCTGGAGACTACCAGCTGGCTGCTTTCAGAGGCAGCTTCAGGGTACAGCAGGGTGATGTTTATTAGGGCTGTTAACCTCTAACCAGCTCCCTTTTGCTTCCTAGTTTCGTAAGTGGTAACGAGTTCACGATGACACACGATGACACGCCTGATCCATCCTCTCTCTCCTCCAGTGAGGTGTGAACCCTGCTGCCTCCCAAGAGCAGCTCTGAGAGAGTTTCCGAGGGTGTGAGAAAGTAGCAGCAGGGTTGTGGAGCGGCTGAGTGCGCTCCTGCGCCTGCATTGTGCTTTTTCTGCCTTCATGACCGTCCTGCCTCACCGCTCGGGAGCTCGTTCTGCCGGGTTAGGGTGGTGTCTTTGAAGTAGAGGAGGAGAGAGAAGTGCCGATGATTTTGGGATTTGGGCTGGCTAGAGCGCTGGAAAGCGAAGGAGATAAGGTGCAGCCCTGGGATACGGATGCGGTTGGGAGTGAAAGTTAGGATTATGAAGACCAGGGTGCCTTGTGTTCATAAATGAGGGATAGAATTAAACGTATTAATGATGTTACCATTATTTTTCCTATTTGATTACTGGTGGTTATTTCATTACAACATTAACCTGCAATTAGAACAAAATATGTCCTTCTCTGATTCAATAGCAGGATGATTTACTGTAACATTTGTCATCCTCATTCCCGTTGCTGTGGATGGGAGTTCCTCAAGAATCTTCTCTTGTCCTTGTTAATGAAATGTAAAGAATAAGGAGAAAATAGCTTTTCTAATCCATTGGAGATAAGAAGTTGCTTCCTTACCCCAACATGAAAGCAAGATACTTGGAAGTCTTCTGTTACCTCAATTTTTTGGGGGGGCAAGTAACCTTACGTACTGTTTTATACTCTGAAACGTTGTGTTCTACTCTCAACCTCATGAAACTGTAAAACATGAAAACAAACTGTATATAACACCACTTCAGAAAACTAGAGATCAATTTCCTCTCTAAATGGTAACAAAAAGTGCAGTCTCTTTTTCTGAAGAAAAAAAAATGGAGGGAGTTGATTAAGTTGTAGCATTTTTCATCAGAAAGACATTTCAGTAAACCGTTTCTGGGCTGATTTAATCTAGAACCAGCTGAACTAAAGAGATGATGATGTTGGAACGTACGTCTCCATTTGGCTTAGTATCAGATATTAGTAGAGCTCACATGGGAGCACGTATCGAGAATTTATCGCAGATGGGGATCTTAAAAAGGAGCAGGAGGAAATTAGCACGTGCTCTGCTCATTGATTTCTTTAAGCGCTACTGATCGGTGGGCTCCGCCACACTGGGGTCATTTCTGCACAGAAATGAAGAAGGATATCCTGTTGGAAAACATTAAGAAGGGCAAGCCAGGGGACAAATTAAGTAGAAGCTTTTGTGAATTTGTGGACTGAATATAGGTATTAACCTCTGGACCGACACTACTTCCTGCAGCCTGCACGTGTGCCGTAGGAGCTGCTAGGGTTATGTCTCCACATAGGTGGTGATCGTTGGTAGGGAATAGTTGGCAGATGTTGAATTGGGGGCATTTCAAAGATGCCTGCTGGCCAGAATTCATAAGGCAGAGACTGTGATAACTATTGTACATTTTGAGTCTGGATGTGAGCAGTCCCTTTTGTGATAAGAGTTTAGACAATGCTATTTTGCACATCCCCCTTGATGTTTCAACATGTGCTTTGTTTGTCTTTTTCTTCTAGTTATTTTTCCTAAGTATTTTTCCTGTAGTAATATTTTTGTTTTCTCTGAGTAAACGTCATTGAACTTGTTAGCAGTGAGGGGTGCAGGAGAGAGAAGGTTCTGCACCAGCTGGGTGAGAATGCTGAGACCCCAAGCAGTCCCGTTGATTGGGGTGGGTCTTCTCGCAGGAGCTCATAGAGTACTCGCATCAAACCCCCAATTAAGTACAAATGTTTGAGGTTCTGCATGATTCGAATTTACAGATGCTTTATATCTAGTATGAATCTTGTCTGTTTCCTACAAAGGTGGCAGTACATATTCCAGTGGCACTTAATGGGGTCATTAGAAAATCAGTTTAAACCTTTAAATGCGATCCTCAAAACATGATTAGGTACGTCACAAGCGCTGAATGATTTACGCCTCGCAGATTAGCAGATGATTATCCTCTGCAGTGCTTGCTGCAGTAGCTTGTAATAGGAAGAGCATTCTCAAAGCTATCTCTTAAGCTTGCTATTCAAACCTCTTCAGTGTAGGCTATGTATTGTATCCAACTTCCTGGTGTTTTATGTTGAAGACACATTTGTCTTCTTAATCAGTTTAATATTTGCCAAGAATGTATTTAATATAATGTCAAACATAATAATTTAGATGAGAAGTGAAAGTATGGTTCAGTGTCATTTTCTGCCAGCCGTTATTGCTGCGACAGGGAAGCAGGGCAAGCCAAGCTTGAATGGAGCCTTTAAGCAAGAACAGGCTGATTCGTCTGTTTGTTTTGGCCTAATGTTCTTCCCTGGGTTACAAAGCTGTTGTAAGCATGTGCTAAACAGCAGACGTTTAAAAACTATGCTAGATCGGGAATATCAGCTTAGAGGATCAGATCAGAGCATCTGAAGGCCTCAGTAACGTTGACAGCAGTACGGGTGTCCTACGTGGGTGGAGACAGGAAAGCCACAGAGTTCTCTGGCATCGGATTTTACTGCACAATAGCTATTGTCTGTCTCTAGAGCCAGTGGGGAAATGCAGATTGTTCTTTCTGAAAATGGCAAAAAACTTCTGACCCCTCTGTTTGTTGATTGAGAAGGAGCAGTTTTGAATTATTTTTCAGATAAAACACTTATTACCTCCTTAAATAATTTATAGCTATTTCTAGATATGTAGTTTGTTGCTCTATATTATTTGTGTCCAAATACAATAGAAGCTTACTAACTGTAATGATTAACTCCTAGGTCTGATTGTTTACGGGGGGGCGGGGGGTACAGAAACAAAATTGAACCAGATCCAAAGATTTATCCCCCTGCTTTGGCACCAGGGGATGCCTGGCACGGTGAGTGGAGCCTGGAGTGACTGTGAAAACACAAGCTCTGTTTCAACACCAGCTTGACAACAATTGGAAGTGACTTGCTATGCTTCAGTTCCCCCTCAGTATGAGAGGGATGGGGAAAGATCCTTGTTTCCACTGTAAACAGGTGTGACATCTGCTGTTGAAAAGCACTTGTATGAAGAATGTTTTATTATTAAGCTGGACCAATCATGTTACTAGTATTTGTTACTGTTAGCATCTGTGCTACAGAATATCCACTCTGAAGGGTTATCCCAGAGTGTAAATCTAAATCCGTGACTGCAGTAAACTAAGTGTGTTTGCTGATGGCGGCTGCATTGATAGAAGTGACCTTGAGGTCTTTACCACATCGTGTAGATTAGAAATTAGGACATGGATCTCCACTGAGCTTTTTCTTAAGTGGTTGATGTCTTATATGAATGAAAAGATAGCCCACGGAAGAGGGAGAGCAAGCACTCAAACATTTGTCTTTTTTTCTGGCAGGATGGAGAAAAAGAAGATTCTGATGAAATCCAAGGTCGCTGCTCCTAACCTCCTGAGGGCACTGCATTCTCTGTACCAGTTCGGTCACCTCTGTGATGTGACAGTTCACACCCAGCATCTAGGAATTCAGGAGGAGTTTCTGGTTCACAAAGCTGTCTTGGCAGCTTCCAGCAACTATTTCAAGGGGCTTTTTCTGCATGATGAGATGCTGGACACCAAGAATTGCACAGTGACTCTGCAAGATATTTACACAGAAGAGTTCACCTCCTTCCTGGAGTTTGTTTACACTGCAGAAGTGGAGATTGAAGCGGAAAAACTGCAACGGATGAAAGAAATAGCTGAAAGGCTTGAATGCAAGGATTTGCTTGACATTTGTGAAGAAGTGAAAGCAGAGGGCAGGAAGGGTTTAGATTTGAGCCTCCATCTGAAAGGTCAGCTGTGTGAAAACGGTGGGCCACAGTGGACTCGCATCCAGCAGGAGGAGAACCGCAAACTGAGTAACTCTTCCCAAGTTGTGGCAATACCCATGCAGAGGAAACTTTGGGAGAGGCAAAAACATAACAAGTTGCTGGCTGGCTACGAACTCATTGAAGGCCAGCCTGCAAGCCTGGAGCAAAAGAGCACTACTTTTCCAGAACCAAAATCCAGGACAGCAAAGCTCCTAAAATGTAACAAGACAGATAGCAGAAACAGACTTGGTGTCGATATCATTAGTCTGGAAAATGAGAGTGGTTGTTCACTCCTAAGCCAGGCTGAATCAAAGGAAGCCTGCATAGTAATTAGGAACACTCTGCCTGAGCAGTGGGAAGATGAAAACAGTTTAATTTCCAAATTAGCCAGAAAAACAGAACGTAGGAAATCACCGCAGCATGTGGCAAAAGTCTTGCCGCAGCTTGCGTGCGAGAAGTGCAACGAGTCGTTCCATGTTATCAAGCAGTACCGGTCACACATGGAGCTCAAGCATGATGTTAATCTGGCGGTCAAGTACAGCTGTAATGTGTGTGAGCAGCTCTTCTCCACTCACCAGCACCTCCGGCAGCACCGCCTCGCCGTTCATGGTGATGAGCGGGGATTCTCTTGCATTTTTTGCGACAAGAGGTTTAAGCGGCAGAAAGACACGAATGACCATATCCGCAGGGTGCATGAGAAGAAGCGGGATCCCCAGGCCTGCCCCTACTGTGACAAGGTCATCAGTTCCAAGTGCGGCCTGACGGTCCACATACGAACACACACCGGGGAGAAACCGTATAAATGTGAACGCTGCCCCGCCAGCTTTGCTCAGAGGTCTGCTTACAATACTCATGTAAGGTACAGCATTCTCTGTCTATGTCCCTGTCCGTGTGCACTCAGGAAAACATGTTTTCTCTCTGGGCACCAGGATAAAAGCCTTCCTGAAGTCCTCACTGCTTTAGTTAAAGAATTCCTTGGATCTGATCAGAAGGGTGTTGAAATCAACACAGATTTTTTTCTGTTGACCTCATCAAGCTCTCAGCCCAGATTACTGGATTGAGGTCTCCCAGACTGGGAGTTTAGGCGAACGTTGAATCAAAGGGGACTTGTGCAATTGGATCTTTTAAATGATTTTGGAAGCCTCAGATTTGGGTTTTTAAATAGGAGCCCCAAAAGAATCGGTATCTCTTTAAAAGGCACAAGAAAATGCTCATTTTATAAACGTCAGGGCAGTGTGGTGCTTTTTAGTATGGCTTTCTTGGGCCAAGTGTCCTGCGTGCTGGTCTGCTGGGTAGCATGAGCTTCCAGATAGGCTTATGAAGTGCTGCCTGCCTCAAAAGAAGGTGTTGACATTGCACAGTAGTTTCCAGAACTGCGAAAGCCACTGTACATGTCAAACACCTCTGTACCCTGTCTCTGTGGTACAGGAGTGGTTTTCTACTGGATCCCAGCTTCCCTTTTAAACAATGTCACAATCTGTTTGTAGTTCAGTCTAGTAGCAGAAAAAACATTCCAGATGTCATTGCACTTGCAACACACAGCTTGTTCCATGCACCGAGTAGTGATAAGTAGAGTTAACCGCTGCCATTGGTGGCTTACAAGGGGGTCTGTTTTGGTTTTCCATATAGGCATTTAATCTTGTCTTGGTTTGAAAGACAGGTGTCTGCTGAGGAAGACAGGAGCCTCCCTTGAAATGGAAAATGCAACCCCCTTCCCTCCACATTATTATAATTTTGAAATTAAGGGTCCTTCAGGCAAAGATATGGGGAATAGGAATAATAGTTCTTTACATATATATATAACACAAGGCAGGAAAAAAAACCAACCCACTGGTTTACCCTGACAGAGTCAGAAATACAACCTGACACCCTGTTAGGGTGGCAGTAGCAGTCCGATAAGATGCTGGCTGCAGTCCTCCTGAAGTGATGGATGTAGTTCTGTTGAAGCAGCGATCTTGTAAAAGGGTCTGGTCTTCCTCCGAAGGTCCAGTGGTAGGTAGGTAGCTCTTGTCCTCTGGAACTCCAGTGGGGGTAAAAACTCCTCTGGGAATCCAGTGGAAGAAGGCTGCTAGGGTGTTTGAGATCTCCGTTTTTATTTGGCATGGACTGCTTGGCTCCTTCTCCCCCGGGCGGAGCATCTCACAATGGGATGGGGAGTCATGAGGCAGTTCCTTGATGGGCCATTAACAGGAGATAGTCCAGAGGGGGGAGGCAGGGAGCACCGCCCCACCTGGTCTCAACAGCTCCTGAAGATGGTAATAGAATACTTTTTTGGGCACATTATACACTGTAACCTAGGACAAGTCTGTATTTCCTTTTTTTTAAGTCTATAATTTCTTAGCCTGTCCAGCATAGCCTTGGAGGAAAATGTACACCCCACCCTGTGTTACTAGTCAGATGACAAATATGTATACTTGAGAGGCTCCATCCCCAATGAACTGAGACATTTTAATTTTCTTTAATTATCTGGTCCAAGCCTACACAAAATTTCCCTGCTGTTCAGCTCTTCAAATGTGCTGTTAGTTTCCTAAATGGTGTGAAGAACAATTAAAAGGAAGCGACCCTTCCTCAGAGGCAAACATGCCTGAATTTAAACAATTAAACTTATTGAAGTTGTGCTCTGTTGTTTGTTTATTTTAACAGAAAAATCCATGCGTCTGGGCAGGAGAGGAAACTCATGCCTGTCTATTGGATGGTAGTTCCACCTGCACATAGACCAAACACAACAAGCTGTGACAAAGATCCTGACAGAGAGACGTGGGATGGGACATCAGAGGCTGAATGCCGAAAGCATGCAAGGCACGAAGGGGCCACGAGTCATGAGGAAGAACCCGGGGCTTCATCTGTTACTGCAGCGGACTGTAGCAAGGAGCGAGGAGAGCAGAAGCGGAAATATAAAGAAGCTGTAGCCAGAAGTGAAAAAATGAGCGAAGAACAGAATGAAGATGAAGGTGAAATGAGCGTGAAGGGCGAGGAGGAGGTAGATTACGAAGCGGGGTGTTCTGAAGTTGAAGATAGTAGAGATAACGAGGAGGTCTGTACTGAGGAGGATGATGAGGATGATGAATACTCCAATGAGAAGGAGGGTGAAGAACGTGAATTAGACGAAGAGTTTAAAATAAAGAAGGTAAATAAAAGTGGGGTGAATAAGAAATCTGCCTATGTAATAAGATGTGATAAGTGTAACGAGCAGTTTGTTTCCCGGAAAAAGTACGTGGATCACTGCAGAGATGTCCATCAGTGCTTGCCCGGTAAAGTCTACCAGTGCGACATCTGCAGCAAGTCATTTGCTAGTTACAACAGCTGGAAGGAGCATCGAGCGTGTGTGCACACTGAAGAAAGGCAGTTTGCCTGCACCCTGTGCAATGCTACCTTTAAAAGAAAGAGAGATGTGAGGACACATTATATGCGGAAGCACGAAGGCAGAGTCAAACGCCCTCTCTGCTCTGTCTGCGGAAAGATCCTCAGCTCCCGAACAGCACTAGTGTTCCATATGCGGACGCATACAGGAGAAAAACCTTACGAATGTGGCATTTGTCACTCAAAATTTGCTCAGCCGTCACAACTTAAGATCCATACCAGGTCAGCCTCCGGTACTGTTTCTCCCGTTACCGCTCCCTTCATGCCCGCTGTACTTCAGCACTTCTTTTTCCTCTCCTGACTTCCCAGTTCTGAGTCATTCTCTTTGTGTGTCCTTATAACGGGAATGCTGGGATATAGTTTGTTCTGTAGGTATCTGTGATTAATTCTTTTATGTAAAGGCTTTGCCTGCAGCTGTCATTGCGCCAGTTTTAGTAAGGATTTTGAAAAGATGCCCTAGCTGAACTTTGTAAGCAAAAGCCAGTCATTTGAGAATCAGAATATGATGATGGCCTTCACCGAGGAAAAGTAGCATGGGCTGAAGAATTAGTCAAGGATCTCAGAGGCCCAGATGCTGAGCCCTGCTCACTCTGGATCGCTCTGAGCAAGTCATTTAGTGTGGGATTTCAGTTCTTGTTTGCAATACAAAAACTGGACTTCTCATCTGGGCTCCCTCTGTAGTCACTGGAGCAACACTGGATAAGTTGCTCCCTGGTGGTTCCGTGTTAAATGTGTCCTCTCCCAGGACAGGGTGAATCATGCTGTGGAATTTCCCATCTTTCTCCAAATAGGGAGCCTAGCAGACGGCTTGTAAGAGGAGGTTAACTGTTGGAGGGCTAACTGAGGTGAGAGAGATCCTGTTACTACAGGCTGTTGACCCATGCAATGGGGACAGTGGCTTACTTCTGTCTCCTAAGTGTTCTTACAGTGATTTAAAAAACTGTGAGGGACACTGATTCAGAAGCAGCAAACCACCCGAAATGTCAAGATAATCTCTGCCAGCTGAAATGCTGCAGAGCCGTGCCACATGTGAGATTTTGGTTCGACTGCATAAAACAGTGACTCATGGGGTTTGTGTTGGGTAACTGGCTGGCTCATGTTGGCAGCATTTTGCCTGACAACTCAAAATTATCCATGTTTTTGCACGTCATACTGTTTGGGTTGGAATAAGGGAAGTCAGCACAGTGCTAAGATCAAACGTAAGGCTCAGACTTTCTCTGATTTGGGCTAGTTTAAGGCCAGATGTCCAGTATGCATTCAGAAACACTGCTTGCCTGAGTTTCCTTAGTGCCTTTTGTCTTAAAAATGAGAATATTGTGCCAGTTGAAGTTTGCAGGCTGGGGGACATGAAGCTGAGGAACTGCAGAAGCCAAGAACGCAGCCCACAGTGTTCCCAGAGATCTGCTGCTGGCATTGTGCTGGGGACAGTCCAGATGCACTTCCAGTATCTAGCACAGCAGCAGCTTGTCATCATCCCTGCTTTCTCCCTTCCAATGCTGATACACGGAGCTGCAACTTGTGAAAGAAAGGTGGATTTTGTAGGGCCCGAGAGTGAGGAAAAGGTAAACCTTAAATGGGAATTTTAGTGCTTTAGTGTAGCACCTGCAGTCATAAATGCTCCCATTTCCTGAATGAGGAGAAGGTACTTTTTTCCACTTGGTTTAGAAAAGTAGTGTAGCGTGTCAGACGTAATTTCAAATACATTATTTTAAGAATGCAGTATTTATTAATGCTCAGTTGTGTTTCACTTCGTTTAGGTCCCATACAGGGGAAAAGCCATATATTTGTGAGGACTGTGGGGCTTGCTTTGCTGATAAAGGCAAACTGACTGGCCACAAGAGGACCCACACAGGTAGGCACTAAATATTTCTGTTCCTTCCACCTGGTTTCTCCTGCCAGAAATTGCTGATGGGGATTTAAAGAAGGTGCACGCTTTTTTTTGTAGCTCGCCGAAGAGACTTGAAGTGCCAGGAAGGAACTCCTAGGGGTGGAAAGAGATTTGAAAACCAACTTTGAAGTATAAAATTCTGCTGAGAGAGTTCAGAGCATATTTTTTTCTCTTTACTCAGGAGAGCGCCTTTATAAATGCGATGTGTGCGGAAAACATTTTGCCACCAATGAGTACTTAAAATGCCACAAACGCTGCCACATGGGGGCAAAGCCCTACAAGTGCGAGGTCTGCGGGAAGACATTTGGCCTGAGAGCCTCGCTAGCCCAGCACAGTAACGTCCATGCAGGTAACGAAACAAACCATTCGGGGCGGGGAAAATAAGCAGTGCTTTGGGTCTGAAGTACTTTCCAGCATGGATGGTGATATTTTATTCCACAACTGCTTTAATAAGCTTCTTGAATTAGGCCATGACACTTTTGTTCTGCTGAAATTGGAGCCAGAAGAACCCACCTCTAACTCTGTGCGTCCTGGTTGGTTTTTTGTTTGGTTTTAGAGACCCGTCCGTATTTCTGCGAGCAGTGCGGGAAAACCTTCACCCAACAGGGCGCTCTCCGGCGCCACCAGCGCATTCACACCGGGGAGAAGCCCTACAAGTGCAGAGCTTGCGAGAGAACCTTCACGGACATGTCCACCTTGCGCCGACACGCGTCGGTACGCTGCCCCTCGGCTCTCTCTGTGGCAGGCAGCCTGCGGTGGTGCCATTTAACTGCCGAGGGAAGCTTCTTGCCTCGATGAGTGTTCACGTTGGTGATGAATATTAGGGTTGGGGGTTGATCTACCAGCTACAGGGTGACTTTTAAAAATCTGTTTCTGAAGTGGGAGGGACTTTCCTCCATCCAACAGCACAGCAGCTCCCACTACTGGCTGTCAAACCAGTCACCTCCCCAGTACTTGTCTTCAAAGGGAAAATCTGATCTTGTAAAACTGCACGAGGAAGGACTCGTTATTTAAAATACTTATTACTGATCGACTCCTTTTAGTGGAAAGGGAACAGTACCACATTCTGCGTTACTACAGTCTCTGCAGTCCTTTAAGCCTTTTACATGATGGTTTATAATGTCTTTGTGTTGCAGATGAATATGATCTTAACGTGTTTCCAGCGATGTGCTGAAAAATGGCTTGCTGAGCTTAGCTGCTTCCAGAGACCTTCAGGTCCTTGAAGTGACTGCTAAGACAGACCATAAGGGGTTTTTTTTTTTCCTATGATTACAAGTTTTTAAGTTACTGTTTGCTAAAATTCTGGCTGCTTTTGGAAGCATTCCATGACAACAGAGCCAGGAAGTCATTGCAGAGCTGGCAAAACAGACCTGATCTTGTGCTTCAGGGTTCAGCTTTTGTGTTTGAGCACAGTAGTGCGGAGTTAGCTCCGATACTATTTTTCTTGCACTGGATTAAATCTTCAGTTATTAAAGTTACTGTTAGAAAAGATTCAGATGTAATTGTTTTCCCCCCTTTTTTTTTTTTTTTCTCCTAGATTCACGACCGGAATGCTCACTGGAGAAGTTTCTTAATAGATCTTACAACCAAAAAAGACCATAATTGGTCCAAAATAGAAACATTCTCAGAAGCTTGTACGGGTGAAGACTCCACACCGGAAATTTGGTCAGTTGACCAAGGTAAACTTTATAAACCAGAAGGCATCCTTCTTAAAAAAGTGGAACATGTGCCATCTAGTGTTGGTAACGCAGAAGACACCGACCGCTCCCTTTTATACTTATAACGGCAGTTACGGCCAGAACACTGCAGCCTTTCTGGGTGGAAATAGGCCGAATTCTCTCACAGCCGGGGGTGCGGACACGAGCGGGGCTGTCGCTGTCAATTATTGCTTGTTTTTTAAATAAAGATGCGCGTAAGTGGCCGCCCGTCCCGTAGCTGATTTGTTTGCGTAGATTTAACGGCGGAAAACGTGTTAATTTGGTAAGAATCAAAACCTAGGGCTGGTTCTCTACGGGGTGGGGCCCCCTGGGCCGCGGTTGCATAGCAACGTCCGTCGCACCGCACTGGCGCCACTTCCTGCGTGTCCCAGTCGCGCCTCCGGGGCGGGGAGGAGGGGGCGGGGCAGCGCGCAGCAGTGCTTCCGGCCGCCGCCCGGAGGCTGTGGGGTGAGGACAGGACCGGCCCGGCCCGGCCCGGCCTGGCCGCTCCGGCTGCAGGGCTGCTCGGTGAGTGCAGGGCAGGAGGGGCCTCGTCCCCCTCCGCGGGTGCCGTAGGCGGGGAGCGATGGCGGGCGAGGGCCTTGGTGCCTCCCTCACCGCTGGCCGCTCCCTTTCCCCTCGCAGCCGGCGAGCCGCTGGGGCCCTCGGGAGCTGCTCTCCGCCCTGTCACCGCCGTGGGGAGGCAGCGGGACGTGCTCCCAGCGTTCCCGTATGATCCACGGCCCTTTCTGAAGGGGAGAGGATACCGGCGGGGGGGCGGGGTCTCCCTGAGCAGGGAGGTCAGTAGCCTCGTCGCCTGTCCTAAGTGCGGGCAGCCAGCTGGGCATCCCCTCCCCGTTACCCTTCGTGGACTCCTGCCTGTTCTTCTGGCCGGGGAGACGTGTGCGTGTGGGCTGCAGCCCGTCCCGGCTTCTTCGGGCTGCTGTGGCAAGCAGGGGCGGCCGAGAAAGGAGGGAGGACGACGACTGGCCTTGTCATGTGAGCTGTGAGGAAGCATGTGGCAATGCCTCATCCTCCTTCCATGCAGGAGCCTCCTGGCCTGGTCCGGGGTCATCGCGCATCTGTGAGTGCCCCTGCACTCACAGGGGCTGCCGGGTCTCCGTGAGGTGCCTGTCATCTCAAACTCGGGCTGGGCGTTTGCTGCAGCGCCCTGTCCTTTTATTTGTAGGTTTAATTTCTGCCTCAGCCCTGCGGACTGTGCCTGTTGTTGTGGTGCTGTTATTATAGCTTCAATAGCTGGAGCAATCCTACATGAGGGTGGTTGGTGCCTAGCAGTAGTGTCTCGTGACAGATGTTGGTGCAGAAGAACATATGAGTTTGTGGGTCTACAAGCACTTCCATTATGAATAGCTGGCTCTCTTTATCTCTTTTCAGCTGGTTTTGCCTCTGGAAGGGGACACATGCACAGTGGCTGACCTTATGCAAGAATTGCTTTTATTTATCTCAGTTCTGCAGGCTAGTCCTGGCAAGCTGGCTCCGTTCGCAGGTTTTCAGGCCTTGTCTTTTTTAAGATGAATATGCCGTACTCCTGCTGAAGATGTTCTGCCAGCCCCATGCTTGGTATGTTGGCCACAGGAGTGGCAATAAAAAGCCTTCACAGTACATCTCTTGCTGTACATGTTAGGTTACTGCTCCTCCTCTGAACAAATTCCAATAGCGATGAGAGCGAGTGATGTGTTTTCATAGTGGCTTTTGACTCTGCGAGCGCTATGGTGGGAAGAACTGGAGGTTTCTGCTTTGCAGCCTTAAGAAAAAAGGAGTTGGCACAATGTGTCTTAACACACGCGTCTGTGGTCAGTCCCTGAAATGGACAGCTCGCGAAGTTACAGTTACGAGCTCGTTCGCCCCAGTGGGAGAAGTTTGTGGTTTGGGTTCTTGTTTCCTGTTGGGGATCGCTGTTGTCTACATGTGACCACAGCTTTTGCTGTGTGCTCAAATGGAAAATAGATGGATGGTTGTGAAATCCCATGATAAGTAGTTCAAAAATAATTGTATTGGGGAGATAAATGTTACGGTTTGATATCATTGATTGTGTCAGATAAAGCATTCAGTGAGTCTTTGCTTAATTCATCCTCAAATGCTTGGACTGCCAGTGTGTTGTATGACTGGGAGGAGAAAAATCACAGGGTGACTATGGAGAAAGGGAAGCAAAATTTAAACACCACCTTTTGTGCCTATTTCTAAGAGTCAGCCCTTCAGTCAGGAGTCAAATCACGCCATTCTTGTTCATATAAAATTCTTATCAAAACTAAAGCATAGCATTGGGGTTCGCTTGTAAAAGCGGACAGTCTTTTGAGGTGCTTGTTGAGCTCTGAGCTACCCCAGGCAATTCCTTATTCCCTTTCCAGGGCTTTTGACTTAAGTGTGGTAAGTGTAACTCAGTAACAGTGGGGGTTTAGGTATTTATTAGAATAATGTTAATGGAACTATTTAAATTTTAAAAGTTTACTAAGCTGAAGATTCAAATGTTAGGAAATAGGGTTTGGTTCTGAGGATAGTCTTTTTCTGTAGAATCTAAGGTAGGGCTTTGGGCACCTGTGGTGGATTGTGTTCCCTGTTCTCCCACTTGCTTGTTGCATGAGGTTAGGGAAACGATTCTACTTCCCGCCAGCCTTGCCGGCCTTGTTTGTAAATTCCTTGGGATAGGGACTCCCTCTGGCTTTTTACCTTATGTAGTATCAAGTCCACGAAGCATTTGTTTTGTGTAGCTACTAGTAATCTCCCTGAATCAGTGTATTTCGTAGCTGTCCATTTTACAGGTTCTTGAAATTATTTTATCAAAACTGTAATAACAGAAAATTATGTTGGGATGTGAGTCTAACTTTTGGTTTGTTGAAATGAGCATGGATTAAAAGTTGAGTTTATAGCTCTGTGGGGGGAGAAAGAGTATCTCTGATGCTGTGAATGTTATTCTTGTGTCTGTCTTTCATGCTTAATATGGCGTCCTTACTGTTACATTACTAAAAATTTTGTTCCATTTGTACGCTATTTTTTTGATTTATCTTTCTGAGCAAGACTTCTGGTGTCTCATGTACAAAGGGCTGCAAGTCTACTGTACCTGAGTGTGTACAGAGAAAGGAAACCTTCATTAACTTTTAGGAAGTGGAAAGAAATTCTCCAGATTCAAAATGCACGTGGATGTAGTTGTTAGAAACACAGTGAAAGTCAATAGATTGTGGGGCGGGGGGTGGTGTTGCTCAAAGCATCTTCAAAGTTCACAGAAATATTGTTCTGGGATCAAACTCTTTTTTTTAAAAAAAAAAAAAAAAAAAACTCAGTTCTGAGAATTTTGGAGCAGTTTAAAACATTACTTGGAAATGCGACATAACCTAAACAGTAGTGAAATGGCAAAGCCCTTGTAAGGCTACAAAAGGGCATTCAAAATTTAGAGGCTGTAAGTCAGCTGTGAGTGCTGAATTTCTTAAAAAAGAAAACACTTTGAGAAAGTTTTATTTCTTAAGTTTACAGTTGAAGAATAGAATTATGCAGTCTCCTCTGCTTTGGTTGGTTAAGTGTTTGGTATTTTATTCCAGTCTTGTTTAAGAGTCTTATCTCAAAAGCCTGTTTAAGGAAGTGTTTATTTAGGATTGCAGTTAACTTTTGCTTAATCTTACCTTTCTCTCATTGCCTGATTAGGAGGAAGAATAATTTCTTAATTCCACATGCCTTAATGAGAACATTTCTTTTGATCTTCCTCTGTTTGCTTTGTCCCTATTACCGGTTCTAATAGTCTGTAGTGTTTCAGGTAAAACTACGGTCGAGATTTAAACTCAAAGTAACTTCAGAGAAATCTCAGTGTACGACTGGCAGCGTGGTTTTAGATATGACCGCTTAGGGTGATGCTTTTTTGAAATCTGCACTTCTAGCCAGGCTTTTCACAATGCTCCTTTGAAAGTCTGGTCTCTTAAGCTCAAGCACCCACCTTAAGTGCTTGAATCTGAAGTGAAGCGCTCTCGAAAGCCCAGACATGACTTTTGGCCACTGAAATCTTTGTTTTGTTAGCTCCTGTGCAAATAGCTAACATGCAGTGTTGTTAACAGCTTTTTGCAGAGAGAAGAAAGATGGAAAGTAATGCAGTTTTACTGGAATCCAAGTCCTCTCCTATCAACCTTTTGAATGAAATGCATCAGCTGCGTCTCCTGGGCCACCTCTGCGACGTGACTGTCAGCGTGGAGTACCAAGGTGTCAGGGCAGAGTTTGTTGCTCACAAGGCTGTATTGGCAGCAACAAGCAAATTTTTCAAGGAGGTGTTCCTTAATGAGAAGGGCATGGATGGCCCAAGGACCAACGTGTTCTTGAACGAGGTCCAGGTTGCTGATTTTGCTTCATTTCTTGAGTTTGTCTACACTGCTAAGGTAGAAGTGGAAGAAGACAGAGTGCAGCGTATGCTAGAAATAGCCGAAAAGCTGAAGTGCTTGGACCTCTCAGAAACCTGCTTTCAATTAAAGAAGCAGATGCTTGAATCAGTGCTGTTGGAGTTGCAAAACTTCTCAGAGTCACAGAACTCTGAGGAAGAGAGCGCTACCCAGCCAAGCATCATGCTCGAGTCCAAAGCAGCTGCTGTGGCAGAAGCTGACCAGGCGGACTGTCCTCTGGATCCTCCAGATTCCCCAGTAGACAGACCCAGCAATGGAACGTCTCCTGAGGTGCCAGCTACCAAATCAAAAGATAAAATGGACAAAAAGAAGGAAATTATAAAGCCTCCTTATGCCAAAATCAGAAGAGCAAGTGGGAGACTGGCTGGGAGGAAAGTATTTGTGGAAATCCCGAAGAAGAAATACATGAGGCGGCTGAGAGAGCAGCAGAAGAATGCAGAGGTTGCTCTTGAAGAACACAAATATCCTCAAGACCAGGATATGTGTGATATGGAGAGGGAGGAGGAGCAAGCAGAGAACAACATCAAACCTGAAAGCGAAGAATGTGATGGCAACTTTGAAATGGAAGAAAACCTGAAAAAATCCGAAGAGGATAAAAAGAAACGAGGCAGTAACTTCAAGTGCAGCACGTGTGAGAAGGAATTCCTGTATGAGAAAAGCTTTCTCAAGCACATAAAGCACAGCCATGGCATTGCAGCCGAAATCATTTATCGGTGTGAAACCTGCAGTCAGACCTTTGCCAACCGGTGCAACCTAAAAAGCCATCAGCGCCATGTCCACAGCAGCGAGCGCCACTTCCCTTGTGAGCTCTGCGGTAAGAAGTTCAAGAGGAAGAAGGACGTCAAGAGGCACATTCTCCAGGTTCATGAGGGTGGTGGGGAGCGTCATCAGTGCCAGCAGTGTGGAAAGGGGTTGAGCTCCAAAACTGCCTTGAGGCTCCATGAAAGGACGCATACAGGCGACAAGCCTTATGGGTGCACAGAGTGTGAGGCTAAATTTTCTCAGCCTTCTGCACTTAAAACACACATGAGGTATGAACAGACTTAACTGGCCTTGTTAGATTCTGGGGGGAGAAGCAGAATCCCATGGAACACACCTTGAGCCTTCAAGTGAAGTGGGGATGTAAAACAGGACTGTCTGGAAAGTGTCCCTGTTTCCTTTTTTCATAGCTTTTTGGTTGTTTTTTTCCCTGCTTTTCACATTAAGGGGATTGCTGTCATTGCCTTTAAGCCTAAGTAGAGGTGCCTGGGCTGAGGCCTGCTGCTGTGGAAGCGCACAGTTAACTTTTCTCATGGGAGTAGACCTATTAAGAGACAATGGGATGTTTCACATGAGAAAAGCAACACCCATGCTGAATTATCTGTAGGATTAGGGCTATAATTCACCTAATTTGATGCCTCTTTATATTCAATAGAATAATGTTATGCAGCAAGTATGAAAATATGCTAAAAAAATTTGGGTGTTAAGCATAGCAAACAACTGATACGTGACTAGAAAAAGGCTGACACATCACCGTCTGGAGGTGAACGAAGCAACAGACGCCCTCGCAGAGCCGATGAAGTCGGTTGTAGTGCTGATACTGCAATGAGACTCCAAGTTGGAGGTGCAAACACCTGGTCTTGGAAGTTTACAGGAGGGACATTTTTATCAAGGCAAAGATTCTAGCTGTGAAGGGCTTCAGCCTGCTTTTGTCAGTCTAGCAAACACTCATCTGCAACCAAATGTCAGATAATAGGTAGGGATTAAGCTTGGAGAGGGAGGTATAGAAGAAATTATCCCAAAGTACTACTATTCTGACCCAAAGAGAGAATGCACTGGTGTCAGCGTGTTCCTAGGTGGATTTTCCTGCCAGGTAGAAGGGTTCATTGATGGCTGCTCTGTTTCACTGCCCTTTTTGAAGTCAGTGGGTTTACTCCCAGTTGCAGAAAGCACGTCCAGAAGCGTAACTTTTGCTAGAGTGCTGCTATGATATTACTGCTAGTGCAGCTGTATGGCATCTCTCTTTCATCATGTGTCCTTTCCTAACTGCAAGTAACTGCTTTCTGCTGCTTCAAACATTATTTTTTGGCATAAGTGGAGTTTCTCCTCCATTGTGTACTGCTATGACTGTTCAGTAAGCTTGATGAATGCTGGAAAATCAGTGCTGTCCTAACTTGTGTGTTGTGACAGTCTGTGGTGAGAATTTCTCATCTTTTTTAATATATTTTTAACTCTATACTCTTCCTGTTGATATATATTACCACAAAAACCGGCCTCTGTTGGCTGTGTTCCTGCAGCACTATTCAAAAGTGCACTGAAGTGTGCATGGCCTCAAAAATTTAAGCTAGAGGAAACTGGAATACTGCTATAGGCAACAATTCCTGTCCTTGGTGTACAGACAGCCTTCCCCAGAGCTCACGCTGCAGGCTTGGGCTGACAGCAAGAACAAGGCCTGTATAAAAGTGGCATCTTTGTATTCCTCTCCTTGGGTGCCACTTATCCCAGAGTAGCCAGTGGCTCTCTACTTGGTGGCCCTGCAGAAGCAGGGACCACTCACCTTCTGTGTGGAATATTTTATCGATAGCGTCAGCAATATAAAGATGCCTGCTTTACTTCAGATCCCAAAAGATGGTCACCTTTTTCTTTCGGTCTGTCTATTTGGATACAAGTTTTCTAAACTTCACACAATGTTTACAGTTAAAAATTTGTCTTTACCCTAAAAAAAAAAAATTTTGGATCTGGGCCTTGATCATGCAGCGCATGCGTGACTGAGCAATGAAAGCAGCACTGCAGAAACCACAATGCAGAATTTGGCCCAGCTGAGGCTGGTTTTGAAAGACACTAAAATCTCGCGCAGCACTAAAATCTCTGCAGAGAGCAGCCGCAAAGACAACTTGTGTTGTGCTGCAAAGCAAAGAGAGAGAGAGAGAGAGAGAGACCTCGGTGCTTTAATGTTGCTTTCTCATTTCAGAATCCATACTGGTGAAAAACCTTTTGTCTGTGATGAATGTGGTGCCAGGTTCACTCAGAATCACATGCTTATATATCACAAACGATGTCACACAGGTAAGGCTTTCTTTTGCAAGGAACTACATATAGAAGGAGGCCTGCTGTGAAACCAGGAGATCTTATTTTTCATTCAGAAAATGCTTTTGTTTTTGGTGGTGGGTTTTATGTAAAATCAGATATTCTCATCCCTAGACACAATTTTAGTGGAAAGGTTCCTCTAGGTGGATAGGCAGGCGGTGGAGGGAGTAAAAGGAGCTGATTAAATAAATGGAAAAGGAGTTCCCATCAGGCTGGGATCCAACATCTGAGGCTGCTTTGGATAGTCTTCAATATCCAAAGATCTGTCATCAATAAAAGGTCTGTTTGAATTCTTAGAGAAAAATTATTTCTCTCCAAGTCTGAAACAGTTAGTCCAAGGAATATGAAACAGCTGCCTTGGCTTATCCTGATCTGCAGAGAAATCTTTTTAAAAGCGGGTGTCCTTCATGGTATAAACTGGTGGTTTGAATTGACCCTTCGTACCACCTGAGGGTTGTGTGCGGTACTTTTTTGCATCTCTGAATACACCCATCTTAAAATGGTCTGCCTTCTGCCAGGAACTTGTAACTGCATGTGGATGGCAGAAAATATGAAATTACTGTGAAATACAATTCCAAGAACACTTTTCGAGACACAAATAACTGAAATCGGCTGCTTACAGGTGGAGGCCTTGCATCAGAGGCATGCAGCGTGGTGTATGATGAGAGTAAGCCAGAATCCTCCAGAGGTGGCTAGAAGACTGCTGGCTGCAGATCTCCCTGGGGTTTTCGTACATCACTGTTGGATGGGTGTGATTGCCCTCGCACTTGGAGGGTGTTGTGCAGATTTCTGGCAGGAAAGCTCTGCGCCCTCCGCAGAGGTCACTGCTGTCACAGTGGCCTGCTTGGATCCTTTTGTGAGGCTGGCACGTGGTTCATTTGTATCTAATAGTGTTCAGCTTTTTGTGTGACGTCTTAGTTCTCCTTTTCACCCTTGCTGTAGGGGAAAGGCCTTTTATGTGTGAAACATGCGGGAAGAGCTTTGCCTCGAAGGAGTACTTGAAACACCATAACAGAATCCATACTGGATCCAAACCGTTCAAATGTGAAGTTTGCTTCAGAACCTTTGCACAGAGGAACTCGCTTTACCAGCATATAAAAGTTCACACAGGTAGGACTTGCTCTTCTTCGTTTGGAACAAACCATCACCATTTAAAGGCGTAGCCCTCACGGATGCGTAATTCAGACAAGGAATTTCTCAACTCGATTACTTTAGTTCCCCGCCTGCATGCACGTTTTGATTGTTGCTGCAGTGCGTTCGTTCATCCACTTCCTTTCTCCTGTTACCCCCTCTGCTTCTTACTGACTTACAACAATTCTCAGAAATGCTTCCAAGAGCTGTGCAGATATTGTTAATAATGCTGCCATGATTATTAGTGACCGGAGAACTGTGTTTTAACTCTGAGCACGGCACTGCAGAGAGCTGATCTCGTTCTTACCTGCTTGCTCACCTTTCATGTTTGCATTCAAGGAAGGAGTAAACATGGTTGTTTCAAAAAGCACTTAAGACAGCGACTGCAGCAAGACAGTTTATGACGTATTTGGAGAGAGCCAAGTGGTTATGAGCAGCTCTGTCATTCATGCTCACAGATTGTTGTCCCCCGTCAATAGGAAAACTTGTATGCTGGGCGGGATGTTAGTTGCTAATGGAAAAGACATGTAAAAATTTGGAGGCTTCAGTGTTTGCGCAGATTTGTGCAGGCTGTGGGTCTAGCCCTTACTCTGTAAGTATCTGCTTACTTCAGGTGTGTCAAAATTTTACCCAGCTGTGGGAATTCTGAAAACATCTTGTTTTTTTTTCCTTGTGCGTGCCATATTGTTTCATGAAGTACAGCAGTTACTTGAGGTTCCCCAGCGAGCAGCACTCGTGTTACCCTGACATCACCCCTTTAATGCTGTGCTCTGCTTTCAGGTGAACGGCCCTACTGCTGTGACCAGTGTGGGAAGCAGTTCACGCAGCTGAACGCGCTGCAGCGCCACCATCGAATACACACCGGGGAGAAGCCATTCATGTGCAACGCCTGCGGGCGAACTTTCACTGACAAGTCCACCCTCCGACGGCACACTTCGGTAAGAACCTGTCATCCCGCTACCTTGAGGCCCTAGAGCCGCCTTCTGTGGCAATGTATTGACATGTCAATTTTGTCAGGCCTGGCAGGGAGTTCTGTCTGGTTTTTGTTGCGTATCGTCCTCTCTCTGACGTGGCATTACAGTACTCAAATGGTTTGTGCTCACTCCCACAACTGTGGTGAGGCCGTTCTTCATCCGTTGTGGCGTAGCCCACGTGGGTCACGCCTGAGGACTGCTTAGTCACAGGTTTGTTCTGTGACCTCTGAGCGTGTTCCCCATGCAACTGGCATGTGACAGGAGAAGTCGCTTTCTGGGCCAGGCTCAGTTAGATGCTTTATGAAGACAGGAAGCTCACCAGGGACACAGATTGGTGCCTGGATGTATACTGGCCTAGTTTGTGGGTAGTTATGCGGGATGAAAATAGAGACCTTTTCTACCAGCATTGAGTATGAGCTGGATCCAAGCTTTTGCCTCTCAGACAGTCATCAAGTCATCATGTGTTCAACCTTCTGGTTTTTGGTTTTGCCTTTTTTTTTTTTTTTCTTCAGATACACGATAAAAACACACCCTGGAAGTCCTTCCTCGTCATTGTTGAAGGAGCATCTAAGAATGACGAAGGTCACAAAACCGAGCTACCCGATGAAGAATATGATGTATCACCTAAAATACCAGAGAAGCTACTGTCTTTCTCTGAAAATGGCCACTATCAAAACTTGACTGCTGTCCCGGGGAGTGTGACTGCACTGCACGACAATGACTCCACCCCAGGAACAGACTGTAAGTCAGACGGGACTCCAGGGCCCCAGGAAGCCCTTATAGCTACCACTCTGAGTGAGCTGACAGTGCTCCATTCACAGACAGACTCTATTCAGCCACAGCTTCATGCTCTGGTGAATATGGAATAATTTGGTTATTTACAAATCCCGTTTAAGCTGCACCCTTTGTACAGTCCTTTGGCTTTGCCAATAACCTACTGCGGGAACTAGGAGAAGCTGGAACAAGGAAGCAGGGCTAGACACGAAAGAAATGCACTGGATTGCCACAGTTGCCTCAAAAAAAGTCATTACCCACCTCCAACGTGTACAGCTCCATCTCCTGAAGGTAGGGCAGAGTCCCACGGCACTGCAGGGGGTGGCAGAGGAGTGAGAACTCCCAGGAAGTTTATTCCCTACGAATAAAAGGGTGCAGTTCAGCTTGTTTGCTTTAGCTGGCCTGCAGTGGAAATAAGTACCTACATTCAGATAGGTTGTAAAGAAGGTGCGAGTTTGTTTTCCACACGTACAATCAAGAGAAATTATGTTGTGTTTCTCAGCCTAGTAGCTTAATGAAATGATTTGTATTTTCCCTAGTGGAAATTCATGCATAAAATCAGTTTTACTAAATTGCTTTTCAGGAAGTGTTGGTTTGTCTCTGCTTTTGCCAAAGATCCAAGCAGTGAGCCAGCTCACTCCTTGGGAATGTGATGGGGATCGAGCTATGGAAAGATCTGGAGTTTCATTCCAGGAGTTTTGATTCTCTGGTAGCAAAAGGGGCAAGCAGGAGCCAAGTGCTGTGTCCATACAGGTGGTGGGATTATTTTTACAGTTCAGTGAAACCCAGGGCAGTTTGACACTTGTGACTCTTCATCTTCCAACTGCTCTAGCTTACATATAACTTGGCAATTAAGAGACCGAAACATTGCTTGTGAAAATGTCGATGAAAAGGAGTCCTTCAGCTACCCTGTGAAAGCTAGTGTAGACAGACAGACAGCTGTCCTGTCCCACGAGGTGTGTTTCGGGGTAGGTGAATCTTTTGTATCCTCCCTTTTAAAGGGGTTTTCCTCTGCACGGCAGAGACCCTTTGCTCGGCAAAGGTAGCGAGTTAATAACCCTCTTTGGTCGGTAGATTGGCAGCAATAACGCACTTTGATAGTAATAATATTTCACAGATCAGATAAAAGAATGGCTTTCCCTAATTCTGTCTAATAATATGGAGAGAGGAAAAAAAAGTGAGAGAGAGATATCACCGCTCCTGGGGTCCAGCAACATCTCGCAGGTCTGGTCTGATCTTTGTTTCTTTGGTGGTAGGTGCAGACCTGTGTCTTGATTATTGGCATTTTTATTGTCCCTTGTCATTAATATTCATGATCCTGTTCACGTTATCCCCTCCTCTTCTCCCTTTTCATGCTGATTAGGACGCAGGCACAGTATGTGACATTTTGGGGGGTCCAAGGGGTCCTGTCCACTATAGCTAAGGGAGTGGACCTTCTCAAGTCCCGTGTACACCTGTAGATAAGGGCTTGGCCCTCTCCAAGTCCAGAAACACCCCTCTTCTGCAGGGTTTGTCTGTTTGGATAGGGGAGGGTGGGTAGCTGCTCCAACTGAAGCCCCCCTTTATCGATTGTCCCAACTAAAGTTTCTGAAGGGAGAACACTGCTCCACCTTCCTACCTCCAAGGAGGGGGCACCGCTTCACCCTTTTATCTCTGGGGAGGGAGCACCGCTCCACCTTCGCAGGGCTTGTTCCCTCCCTGGAGCACACTGTACTGCAAAGCAGGCTGTTCTTAGGGTCAACACATAAAACTCACACTGTAAAAGAGGTTTGTTCAAGACACATACATAAAATCTGCAAAACAGGTTCTTTAAGGCAAAAATTCACTGTCCTTCACAACAGCTTATTGGCATTGTCCTGTTAACTTTCATCTGAGCCATTTTCTGCTGGTTCAGAGGTCAGCACTGCTCTCTTCTCCACCATCACTTAGACAGGACTGCAGACCTACTGCTAAACTAAGTGATAGCCAGTGGGAAAAGTTAACTAGCGTTCTGCTCCTGAGTTGCTACAGCTAATCCCAGCACTGCAAGAGTCTCCCGAGGTAAATCCAGTCACAAATAGGAGGCAGTCAGGGTTCATATGACTAATGGCATAAAAAGATGCAAATAAGTGAAAAACATACTGCGCTATTCAAGGGATTCAGGCCTTTATTTCCCAGATTGTGAATACTTTGTCCATAGGACTGTGTTGGAATCTGAACGGCAGTTTTAGGCTGGTGTCTGTTTAACTTTCCCCAGCAAGGTGTTTAGAGGCAGGCCTTAAGGATCCCAGTGCCACCAACCTAAGAGAATCACACTTCTATGTGGGCATTTCTTCCCAAGACAGACAGATCTTTCCTAAATACCTCTGCCCCTTCCCCAGGCAGTACCTCTCTTTGTTCTCCCCAGTCACAACCAGTACCTGGGAAAGCTGTTGCACAGGGAAACCCCAGAGAGTTTCTGTCCGGGGTGAGCATTTTCTGCATTTCCTTTGCTGGGCTGGAATGATAAAGTTACTTTGGTTGCCCTCCCTGGAGTACTTGGGAGGATTTGGAATATTTTTCCTATGTAGGGAAGGAACCATTGCAGTTGCTGGCACTGACAAAGAAACATCTGACTGGGATGACTCTTGGTTTTGGGAGCAGCTGTGAATTAGCAGCAACTTGCTGGTATGGTTAACGCTTCAAAATCAGGACGAGATTCCCTGTGCCATCATGGAAAAATCTGGAGCTTTTCTATCTTTTTCCTGTTTTGCTTTTCTGCTTCTCTTTAGTTTACTATTAATGTAGTATTTCCACAGAAACTTTCTCAGCTGAAGCTGTGAGAAAAACTTTCTGAAAAGTTGCGTTAGCATGAAGGTAAGCACAATCAAGCCTTGTTAGGGCCTGTCCTAAGGCTTAGGGGGTGGCAAAGCAATAACGATACCCAAACTGTGGCACAGAGCTATTTTTGAACCTTAAAGGGATGTCTGATGGGTTACCATGGAATCATAACTATAGAAAGGGAATTTTTTTAAGAGAACATTTCCAAGAGGTTATATTTGAAATATTTATTCAAGCACTATGTTCCTGTTGAAGCTCAGTATTCCCAATGTAAAGAGTTTGTAGATATATTTAAAGTCTGAGCGTTAGTACCTGTAGCCAGGGAAACTTTTGTACTCCATGAATGTACGGAAGTGAGTTACTCGTATGAACTGTTCTTATTAAAATACTGAACTCTTAAAAGACTGACCCTTCCAGTGACTCGATGACCATATCAAATGTTTCTGTACCCTCCACATAACGCACAGACCCCCATCGCTGTGAATGCACGAAATCTGGGCTAAGTCCTAACCGAGCTCTGCTGCAGGCCTGAAGCTGTCAGGTGCCACTCTTCCTCCCCAGGCCCGTCACCCTGCCAGAGCATGGCCATGCAGCGCTGTGGGAGCCTGGGCTCCACCTTACCTGTCTGCCGGACGGGGTGGGTTTCTTGGAGCTTACCTCCAGCTAGGCGTTACAAAACACGCCTGCGAAAGTGGGACGTGGGACATTTCACGTTCCCACAGGTGACAGGTTGTACAACAGGTAGTTAAGTGGTGTGACAATCCCTGTAAAATGAGCGGCCAGTGCTTCCCCATATGAGTATTCACCCTGGGGTTGTACCTGAACAGGTTACCACAGTAACTGAAAGGAAGCCCGATGGATCCTGGCTTTTATCATCCATCACCTCACGGCTTTCCATCAGGCTCTAGCTTTAGCCTGCCTTTCACATTACCCCAGGAAAGAACATTTATCACTACTTACATTCATGATTTTCACTTTATTAATGTACAGATTCACACAAAACATTATATTCTTGCTAAGGCCATTTCATTAATAAGTTTCCATAGTACAGAGTTGTGTACTGGGGGGAAAATACAGCAGAGTGGCAGATCGTTGTTGTAAAACTGTCACAATTGACCACTGCTAACACTGGAGGACATGCTGCAGCCTACTTCTATGGAACGAACACTGGTATTGGAATGGTGTTACTCCAGGGCACAGTAACAGACCACACGACCCCATGGGTACGGTCTTCTGGTCCACCAGCTCCATACGCATTTGATCACAGCTGTGCATAATACTGACGACAGGAAAAGTGAACCAAAAAAAGGCATAAAAACACGCGCCTCAGTTGTGTGTGTGATGCTAGGGCAAGGAAACCTCACAGCCCGCGCTCCCCCTCGCTACAGCTGCCAAGGCGTCGGACACAAGTCAAGACAAACCCGCCAATACGATGGGTCTCTGCTCACCACAGAAAAAAGTACGTTAAACCAGTTCTAACTGGTTCCACCTTGGCCCCTCTTGTCCAAGATGAGACTAAATCTGCAGCTAATCCAGCTTCAGTGGTAAGATTACCTACCTACCACGCTCACTGCGTCCTAAGCCCAGTATTTTCTCTGCCCCGTGGAGGTGGCACAAGCGCACAAAGGACTCGGGAAATGTCAGTCAGGCCTGGTTTCTGCTGAGCTGAGGTGTGCACCTGCCTCTTGGGTGGAGACAGACCAGGACCCCATCCTAAACGGGGTTTCCCTTGTGGGAAAAACAGATGTGACACAGGGTGAGCTAAGTTAAAGTGATGGGTTTGTTGCGGACAGAGGTGGATCATGAGCAGCAGCCTTAAAAACACATCAGAGAAGTGAAGAAATGGAAATTGCTTGGAAGAAGGAGCCTTGTCCAGGCTGTTTCAATGCACTCGCCATGGCAGTTCTGCACAGCTTATGGGTCTTTTCTAACAAGTTAGGATGCACAGAATAGTCTATGGAAAATAAGCGATCAGTCAGGAAAACAAAAAAATAATAACAACAATAATTTGGCATGTACCAGGAGCATTTTTTGGTTTTCTTTTTCATAAGCCAGCGGTAAAGTACCACTTAATAGAACTAAAGCCTTTAGACCAATAAGCCAAACCGCGTTCTACTCAATAACCACCTCAATTAAAATCAAACTGAGGAGAAGTGCAAAAGCAGCATTTTGGTTGCCAGAGACTATCACTTCATCAAGAGAAACACCGGGCAGAGCCCAGGCTGGGTGGCAGCACCCGCTGAAACTGCCGTGACGTTCCTGCTCTGGCCGTGAAAGAGGGCCGACTTAAACAGCGGTTGTGCCGAATAAAGCAGTCACTTTTCATTCCTTCCACATCAGTAGTGCAGCTGAAAATCTCTTCATTGCAGAGAAATACTGAGTGACAACTCCCACTGACAAACTGTACAGTCCCCCAAATCCTCCTTAATATATATGCATGAAATAATGGGTAGCTTAATCATCTCTAATTAAACAAAGCATTGCACGGAAGAGCCTTGGTTGCCGACATTTTAAAACACATTTCTAAAATTACTGCAGGAATTTTTAAACATGTCTACACCTTTTCAAAGCAAGCTCGATTCATCCATCCCCCAGACAACTAGAACAAGCGTTTCGTGTAACATTGAGTCTCAGCCAACACCTTTGCACATCACAAGAGCGAGGCGGCACAGCCAACGGCAGAGAGGTCAGAAACTAACGGGTATTGCCCGGCGCACACGAACGACCTGTCATGGAGACGGCAGCAGGAGTTCATGTCAATGAGAAGTTAGAAAAATAGACTATTACTCGGGTCAAGTAGTCTTGGGGTAGGAGGGATGGGATGCACCACAAAGTAAAGTAAGTGGAAAAATAGATCCAAGAAAATATAGAAGAGCCTTACATTTTATATTGAGATCTGAAATACAAAATACACTGTTAACTAGGTCTATGCGCGATGCCTGTCCAGAGGGCTGACACCAACCTAAGCAGTCCTGTCCCCCAGTCTGTGACGCTTCCAGCACTCGGTCATGATCTATTCTGTGTCTACACATGCACACATGTATCTGTATCAGGTGCATACACACACATGCATATGGTATGAAAGAGTCACAAAGCCTTTCACTAGCACCATTAAAAAAACTCAATAATTTAAAAAAAAAAAAAACAAGATCCAAGTGTGTCTGACAGATCCATTTAGAAACAGAAAACAGTAACGATACAGCAACAGACCAGAAGCGATTCTTTGTACCGTACTGGCACAGACCAAATATTTACATGCTGGAATAGATGGTGCTGACCCCTAAGACAGAACAGCGGTAAAAAACAGTACTTGCAAGTGCAGACTTTGGGTTCATCAGCTAACAAAACCAAGACAGGATTGCTCCCCAAGTGCTTCTTTCTGCCAGTGATACCCAGAGCATCGCTTCTCATCTACCCATGTTGTCACGACAAAGAGCAGGATGCTAAAGAAACACACAAGTCATTGGATTTGTAAGCAACAAAATAAAGCTAGATATTTTATCACGTATCCCATAGTGGTCCTTGGCTGTAACACAAGAACAGATTACTTAGGCTGCATGCCACAAACACCACACATGATTCACTTCAGGTCCCCGTCCCCTTCTCCTTGGATTGACTTTTTGATGCGAAGCAACATGGTTGTAAGCCATTGATCCAACCGGGATATTGAATCAAATTCTTTAACCTATTAGAAAAAAAAGGGTTTAAATTAAGATATTAAAAAGCAAATGAGACTGCTGCAAAAGCAGCATTCTGCAGCTCTTGAAGTATGGGCTTTTAAAATTTCTCGTCTTCCCAGAGAAGAGAACAGAATAGAACAGAACAGAACAGAGTAAAACACAATCTATCCAACAGAGCACTTTAGGCCACTGTCAAACACAGAAAGGAGCTGGAGAAAAACCAGGCAGGACCTTTACTTAACTCTCAGTGACAAACTAGTAATTTTAAATATTAAGTTTGGGACTGGCTAGAGCACTGGCTGGAAGCAGCTCTGCTCACGCCCACCTCACTGAAGTGCCTGCGTTTTGCCCCACTGGACTCGGTCGCAACCCTCGGAGCTCGGGCAACAAGTCACCCAATGTTTAACAGCGCACATGCACCACAGAAAGATTAAAAAAGGAACAACCTGCCATCCACAAGCGTGCCTTAACAAATTCATGACTACTTACTGCCTCGGTGTATGCCTCGCAGTTCTGCTCCTCGTGGGCTTCCAGCAGTTTCTAGGAGAACACCATTAAATATGAGAAAATACTCTGTCACTCCATGTTCCTGCAGTCCCCAGAGAGAGAACACCTCTGCACCCGCACTGTGGGGCACCCACGTGTCCGGCAGCGGCACCTTCGCCACCTGTTCAAACCACCCACCGCGAATACAGAAATAGTTTCGGGGGTTTTTTTAAGTTAGCTAGAATGATCATCGTTCTGCTGCAACTACGTCCACAAGACTGGTATAAACCCAATGCAAAGTGAGTCTGATGCCTTCTCAAACGCTCCAATAAATGACCAAATCTATGGCAAAGTGAAAAAGCATGAAGTAAAAGGGCAGTGCATGTTTTCAAGCGTGACTATTACTTTAATACTGGCTTCACTCACTTTCAATAGCTTGCACTCCCGTGAATCTGTGAACGCTGGGAACATTTCTTCGTATTTCTCAAGTGCAAGCTGAAAGAGAGAAGACAACCCTTACGCTCATTTCCCACAAAACTACTTGCTTTTGATTTCAGTTTTTGCCTTCAAGTCCTAAACCTGCACAGAGAGTTTGGCATTCCCAGTAAATCCCAGAGCAAGTATTCACATTAAATCCAACTCAGCGCCATAGCACTTCACGCTTCAGCCCACACAACAGCCATGCAAGCCCCCATGCATGCAAGAACGTGTCTCAGCCAGCAAACACTGATGAAGCGGGATGCAGAAACCTGAGCCCACTGACCTTCGCGTTCAGCTCGTCCACGATGAAGTGGCACAGAGCAGCTTTGAAGAAATACTCTTTCGCACTATACTTGAGCAAAGGATTATCCATCGTGTTTGTTCCGACCTAGGCAAAAAAATTAAGAGTTGGGAAGGAAAACCACATCACTGAGAACTGAATTAAAAACAGACAGCCGACTAAAATTACATGCTGCACCACACGGCTGGCTGCGAATGAAGATGGTGGAAAAAAATGCCAGCGTCCATGCAAAAAGCTAGTGAGAAGCCAAGCAGGTTTCTAACTAATCTCAAGTGAAGTCAGAGACCCGCAGGCAGTGAGAGCGCAGGCACACAGCCCGTCCTCCCAGGGCGCTGCTGCGCCAGTTCAGGGGCACCACACCGGTACCTCAGTATGTCCTGTCTAACGCAGAAGGGGGAAAGCAGAAGGGGGAAAGCATGTAGGCTGGGGAAAACCTGCTCCAGTATTAACCCTCCAGAAGCATGAAAGCAGCACTGCGAGTATTCCCAGGTAAATACCCGACACAAAGGCAGAGCAATCGAGCGTACAAATCTGGGGGAAATTTTCTGCCAAACATATTTATAAACATGATCAAAAGTGTAACTGTAGATTTCCTTCCCTCAGCCTTTCTCTAGAAACAACAGAATTCAGGGGAAAAAAATGTCTTTGGTAAATGAAAGCAACTCTTCAAAGTGAAGGAGCAAACCATGTCTCGTAAAGGCATAATCAGCCCCAAAATAATTAAGATGAGGAGCTTCTAGGCCACGGCAACTTTGTGAGACTGACACACTGACCTGCTTTCTGTTTTCAAGACACTTCTGCCCTGTCAGATGAAGCACACATCCTCACCTGCTCGTAGATTTCTATCGCCTTCTGGTACTGCTCCAGCTGTGCGGCGTAGGCAGCCACCTTCAGCAGACACTTGTTGGCTGAGCTATAATCAATAATAGCATTAAAGGAAGTAATTGTGTCCTGGGGGAAAAAAAAAAATAATCCATGCCCTGGTACCTCCAAGCACTACCTGTACTACTTAGCGTATAGAAAAGTGGGACCCAAAAGCTGCAAATTAGGGGAATTTTATTTTTAACAGCCAAAATTAAAACACATGGAAAGGCACAAGGACCTTCAGCTCAGCACAGACCTGGCATCAGGCACCGTTCAATCGCTCTGTGCTTTCTCCGCACGCAGAACAGGCACTCCAAACCAGACAAGCCCGCATGCAGGATGAGAACCCTGAACAGAAATCAAAGCAGGACTCGGGCATCCCACCAAAGGACATTTTAGAAGAGGCTGGCAGGCAAGGTGTGCAAGCGCGTGGGCCATCTAGGACAGATCCCCGGCTCCAGCCCTTCCCCACTACGACTCTTTTACAAAGACCACTTGCCTGTTAGACTCCTCTCCTTTGTAATAGTCTGCAGCCTGCTCGTAGTGCGCAATCGCCTGGGGACAGAAACATGGCGCATGAGTGCCACCTCTGAGGGACAATTTTTGGTCAGACGAGCGTACAGCGACCGCGTTCACAAAAGCCTTCCCATTCCACGCACAAAAGGAGCGGCGGCACGGCGCGCTGCGGGGATTCTGGCAGAGCGAGGCCTTGCCACGTGTCCCCCCGCGCACACAAAACACGAAGCTGCCCTTGGAAATTTGACCACGAACTTGTTCAGTGTCCCAAACTCCAGGGCAGGTTTAATACAGGTGACACTGCTCCTGAGGTAATAATGACAAACGCTTATAACCACAGCATGACAGGGCTTCTGCCAGGTTTGCCACGATGGAATAAATCACTGAACAGAACAGCCCTGACATGGCAGGGCTTAATTTCAATGTGCGTGGAGAGGCAACACTGAGGTCATTAACAGAGGTAGATGGGATCCAGCGAAATAGAGCTGAGGAAGCAAATTATTGTCTAGAAAACAGTATCTAGAAACCATACATTTTTATTCTGCAAACTTCGAGCAGAAGATTTGCAGGCAGTTCAACTGCTGCAGGATTCCTGCTCAGGGCCCTCGGTTATGGGAAGGGTCAGTGCTGAACCTTGAACTAAAACTAACAGCAGCTTCCTTGGGGTGCATCAGAAAATAGCTACAACACCGCCCCCACAGCTTTCCCAAAGCGCTTTTCTGATGTGAAACACCACTTCAGTCGAGAAGGTTTCTCACAAGGGTGTTTCTGCCAGTCCTGCCTGCTGTTGCTCAGCAGAGGGGCACACGAAAGAATCAGGATCGCCCCACCAGAGCCCCGTGCTGGGAAAACCATCGCTCACCCTGTAACTTCAACTTCCAGGTGACTTACACCTACATGAAGAAGCCTGGCGCCAGTTGAGAGATGGATTTCATTGGCGGCACTGCTCTGACCGGGGAAGGAAACGCAGCCGCCACAGCACCTGCAGAGCAGCCTCAGCGGAGCCCGGCACCCTTACCTTCTCGATGTCTACCAGCTCAGCCTCGTAGATCTCCGCGATGGTGATGTGGTGCTTGGCAGCGATGGTGAATCGCCCCTAGAGAAGGCAGAGGTTGCACGTGAGGCGGGGGCTCCCCCTCCGCCCAGCATTTCCCGAGCTGCATCTCTTACAAAGCACATCGGTCCGCGAGCTGCCAGTGCAGCTTCTTACCATGTCGGTGTAGATATCGATAGCTGCATTTAAGCAGTTGATGGCCTCTGCAGCATGAGTGTTCAGGAAAAACAACAAAGTCAGCCAGCACGACAGACTTCCCAGCCCAAGACCTCCCCCCTCTAAATATCAGATCTCTGTAACATCACTCTTCATCAGACCACACACCAGCTTCTCCAGTAAATATCTACTCACACATTTATGTCTATCTGGAATGACAAACATAACATTTTCAGCCCCTAAGACCTACAGATGTAACGTCCCCCACATTTTTGCACCTGCAGATCTAATCCAAATTCACCCAGCCCAAACACTCCCATCCCACTGATAGCCCACTTGTTCACCAGGCAAAAATTCCGGCACGGAAAGGTAACAGTCAAAAATTAGGATGGGCAAAATACAGATGACTTGTACCCTGAGTTTGTCAGGCTGCATCCTCAAACAGAACAAAATTCAAAATACCGATCTCATAAACATGCAGGAGCTGCCATTTTCTAGGAAATTTGGGTGTTTTACAATTATAAAACGGTATTATCAGCCCTGTGTTAGCTTCTTCAGCCCCCTGGCACAGGAAAGCATGGGTAGTACTGGTGGATGGGCTGCTGTGCTTCCAAACACTCAGCTAGGGTAAGGGGAAGCAGAGGCCTTCCAGAAAACCACAACCCTGCTCTTTATAACCAGATTCAAAGAATCCAGATCTTATATCCTCATCCCGTCAAAGGACAGTCCATTTTCCTCCCACCTCTGCCCTGGGGGAACCCCTGGGAACGGGAGTGGGGCAAAGGGCAGGGATCCTGCTGCCGTCCAGACCTGAGCCTGGCTGTAAGCATTCCTTAAGAAGTCAGTATTTCTCCAAAGCCAAGCTAAACCAGGAAGGAAGCTACCGAGGGGCAGAGCTTCACAACCAACACACTGCAGCGTAAGCCAAAGCGCCAGAGATCACCCAGAGATGACACCCTTACACGTGCAGGACCAAGACTAAGACGATGCTGACTATCTCACATCACCTCAAAGCCCATTCTGGGGAATAGAAGCACAGGAGGTATCACAGCTTTCGAGTAGCCTGCAGCAAGGCTTCGCAGCCCCGTGGAGCCGGTGACTACCAACAGCCTTGGCGTACCGCCTCCTCTGCCGCTAAGCAGCTTGGCAAGAAACAATCCTGGATTTCGCTCCCCTTACCTTGCGGGTCAGCTTTTTTGTAGGCGTTCCCAGCGTCCACGAAGCTGGTGGCCGAGTCGTGTTTGCTCTGCAGCTGCATGTGCAGCTTGGCCGCCTGGCAAAACGCATTTCCTGCAGCTGGGAGAGAAGCGCACACCGACCCCATGGACCCACCCGGCCCGGTAACCAGCGGGATCACCGCAAAACGGCAAAGCGCGCGTCGCTTCCCAGGACCCAGAGAGGTTGAGAGATGCAACAACCCCGGATTTGACGTCCCACCCCAAAGGTATTTCCTTGCTTGACAAGCAAACCCAGGGCGGCAGCGCCCCTTTAGCAGGTTCCCTGCAGAGTTATGAGCTTTCATTTTAAATTGGTAAATGGCACCCCAGCTCATTTAACATCAGGAATATTCAGGTCACCCCCTTTGCCCAACCTCCCAATATTTAAATCATCACAGGGCCAGGCAGAGCAGAGGAACTGCATCACCATAGGGACCATCCCCGTGGAAACAGCCTGGGATGTAAAACTCCACTGCGATAATTCGCAGGAAGATGCTCAGGCGCTGGCGGGTCACCCCAGCATCAGTCACCCTCTCTGAAGCCCCCCTCAACGACAGGGGCTGTACTCACCACTCCAGTTTTTCGCGATCTTGAACATGTTGGCAGCCCTGGTGTACATTTCACAGGCTTCCTCCACCCTGGTATTGCCCCTGAAACACAGAGACAGACAAAACCCGCTTCTGAAATGGCAGCTCAGTTTGGTTTTGCACGTTCCTAAAGAGTTTGGAGCCTGGAGCAAGCCCCCATCTGCTCCTTGACTTGGGTCCCTCCTTTTTGGGCAGAAGCAGCTGGCTCGTAAGAGACACTCAGCAAAAACACCTGCAAAAAGCTAACTCTAGTACACAAACTACCATATCATTCAGAGAATATAAAGCAAATCAAAAACTAAGAGATGCTAGACAATTTGCTGCAAAAGAACAATTCAACACAAGCCTAACTGATGGAGTTTAGCAGGGTAAGTCAGCTCCCCAAACTGGATTAATAATTAATTTATCTTGAGAGAGAAATTAAATATTTTTGTTAATGAAATGCAGATGTCTTCATGGACTTAATCCTACAAGCTCGGTACTGCCCTCTGCAGCACGCAGTCCTGCTGACCCCAGAAAGGGCTGCAGCGATGGAGGTGACAACACTTACTGCCATTTATTTCCCCCGCCCCCCCTTTCCTTCTTCTGGCAGATGACCACATTTCATTTCTAAGCACAGGCAGGTTTTTTGGACAGCTCCTTGCCCTTGAAAGCTGCCTTTTGCGTGAACTCAAGCCAAAGGAGGTGGCGCGAGGTAATGCTACACCCTGCAAGGCGTCCAAAACCGGGTGGTTTTCAGCCTTTTAGTTTCAAAAAAAACCAAAAAAGCACTTGTGCAAGCTAATGGAGCTATTCAGGAAAAAGCCCGGCTGTCAGTAATGCCGTTGGCCAGGCACTCAGCGGCCTGGGTGCTCCCTTTTCCCAGGACAATGCCAAAAGCGAAGTCACCCACCACCTTTTCTTCCATTTTAAAAGCAATTTTTCTTGCATCTATTTTTAGCCCCAGAAAATGAGAAATTTGCCTCTCAAAATCTCTGCTGGTTCATTCCAAGGATTTTCAGCAATTTGCCACCCGGATTACACCCCTGGAGCACACCCTGCCCGATTAATCTGCTGGAGGCCAGAGAGGAATTTATTTTTAAAACTTCTGCTTTTAGGGCTGTGGGCACTAGATTTTTCCAAGCTGTTTTTTAGAAACATCAAGGCCTCCACAGGAGCATCACTCCATAAATGCTCTTTTCTCAAAATTTTTTTTAAAAAAAAAAAAAAAGCCAACATCGAGGTGGCCAAAACTGCCAGTTTTTCAAAACCCTTCCTCACAACCCCAGGAATATCCACTTGTAACAGAAAGACCCAGTAAAAAGGGAACTCTGCCATTTCCTGGAGGTATTGCTTCCCCTGGCTACCCCATCCCTCCGGAGGGTCTCCGTGCCCCACACTGTGTGCTCAGCGTCACGAGGGGACCACAGCTTCACTGAGCATAAAATCATCCGTAAAACCCCGAGCCTGGTCCAAACCCCGAGCCTGGTCCAAACCCCCAGTGCAGCTGCAAAAACCCTCAAGGAGGACAGGGGGGCTTCGAGCCTCACCCCACCACTGCTCACAGCAGCCCCCCGCAGAGCCCTTGGGTGCCCAGCAGGATGTGGATGCTCCCCGGGACGCGGAGAGAGGCCAGCCCTCGCCGTGGCCGCGAGAGGATTACCAGCGGCGAGTCCCCGCCGGGATAAAGCTGGGATGAGCAAGCGCAGCCGCCGTGGAGCCAGAGCTGGGGACAATCCCCCATGCGGGGGGGGGCACAGGCAGGCGCCCCGAGCTGCAGAGGCCGAGCTGGCTCATCACACCGCTGTGCTCACGGACAGCGGCAGGAGAGCGGGAAGGGGTCTGCTGGAGCATCACTGGCCGGGCTTACCCCTG
Organism: Leptosomus discolor; assembly: GCF_034619465.1. Classification (NCBI taxonomy): domain Eukaryota; kingdom Metazoa; phylum Chordata; class Aves; order Leptosomiformes; family Leptosomidae; genus Leptosomus; species Leptosomus discolor. The sequence goes on from NC_141392.1 coordinate 24,489,585, forward strand.
CTATGCTACGGGGGCGCTGTGTTTTCTCTCCCCCTCCCCAAGCCCTACCCGCAGAGGCTAAGGGAGACCCTCACCCAGGAGCTGCGGCTGCCCTCCTGTAAGCACCCACACAAAGGGGCCCAGCTCCCTTCGCACACCTACACACCCCCCTTTTTTTTGCAACCTCTCTCTTCGCACACCGTGCCCCCCCCTTTTGCACCCCCCCCCCCCGCATACCTTGCATTTTTGCACACCGTGCCCCCCTCCTTTTGCAATACCCCCCTTGCAATCCCTTCCCCACCGCCACCACCACCTTTGAACACCCCCCCTTACACCCCCACCCCACCCCTTTATAATCCGGGCATCCCCCTTCGCTATTCCGCCCCTCCCACCCCCGTTGCACCCCCCCGCTTACCCGAAGAGCCCCCGCAGGAAGGAGTGGGAGCCCTTCACCCGCTTCTCCGCCTCCGCCATCAGCTGCACGGCCTCCCGCTCCTTCCCCGTGCTGTCCATCGCGGCGGGCCTCCTTCGGCCTTCCTCCTCTTCCTCCTCCTCCGCCGCACCGGCGGGCGCGTCCACGGGGAGGGCGGCGGCAGGCGCGTCCACGGGGGCGGGGCGTACCCATCATCGCACGGTGTTGCGGGGTGCACGCTGCAACGGGACGCACGCTGCACCTTGCACGATGCATGGTGCCCACTGCACAATTCCTGCTGCGCGTTGCATGATACACGTTGCACGATGCACGACGTTGCACGATGCACAATGCACGACGTCACACGATGCACGACGTTGCACGCACCCCCCAGCCCGCACCACCCCAGCTTCCCAGCCCAGCGAGGAGGAAGGCAGACTCACCCTGGCAGGGCTTTCCCTCCCGCGTTTCGGAAGCGAAGCGCGCGATACACGTTTCGTTTGTGGCGGGGGCCAAGGGCCTCAGGAACTCTCACGACTCCCCTGCATTCCCACACGGCTGCACACACGGCTGTCGCACCTTTCACAAGGTGGGGGCAGTGCAAGGGGGTGAAACTCATGTAGCTGCGCCTTCCCAGAGACGTCTGTAACCCTCAGGATTACAAAAATCGTTTCTAAAGGTAGATTCATTCCTGAAGACGTACATCCCCGTTGGGAAACCAGCCATTGCTGGGATGAGAGTGCTTAAAATATGAGGGAATGGGAGGAGGATCCAGCTCCAGCACTTTATTAGGCAGGCACCCACCAGCAGCACACATTGCTAACAGTCATATCATAGTCAGGATCAACCCTTACCACTACACAGCCACTTACCCCTCCCACAGAACAGAGTATGCCAGAAAAAGTGAATTCATCCCAACCCGACAGTCTTTTTTTTTTTTTTTTTTTCCAGCTCTGATTCCACTTACATTTACACTACTCTCTGAGTTTCCACAGAATTACTTCAATGCAGGAGGCAGAGGTGAAGCTTAGGCTCCTGGGAAAAGGGCTGTCATTTCCAGTGGCTGTTCTGTATACAGAATGCAGAAAAAGTCAGGGGAACAGGCAGTCTGGGGACAGAAAGAGTCAGGAGAATAGGCAGAAAACATGCCACTTTCTGTCTCACTCAGATTTGTGCCCTACCTCACGATTATCTGAGTGCACAGCTGAGTCCCTCCTTATTTAGAGAAGCAGTTGAGCACAGAGCTCCCAAATTTCACAGGGAATCCACAAGGAAAAGGAAAAGGCAGAAATCCCTCCTTTTTGCCCCTGCAAAGCTGCACCAGCCTCACTCCTTCGCTAAGGGCAAAAGGGCCAAGGCCCTACAAGGGACGCTAGTTAGTGAAGGCCGAGGCAGGAGCCTGGGTCTCGGGCAGGCCTGGCCTAAGGAGGGACCCCTCTAGGTGTCTTCTCTACTCGTACAGCCCCTCATTCCCTCACGCTTTTAACGCAACAGCGGCGCGTGTCCCCCCGTCCCCCCCCCCCTCAGCGACCCCCAACGCAGGCAGGATGGCGGCGGCGGGCAGGGAGCACGTCCGCCAGCGCAGCGTGATGATTACGGGGCTGGAAGGGCCAGGCCTAAACTGCGCAGGCAGCCGGGCCTTAGATTAAGCAAGATTAACGGCCCAGGGCCGAGACGTTCATACGCGAGGCCGCCGCTGGTGGAGGGCGGAGGCTGCGGCCTGCACCTCCCGCCCCCCTCCCGCCCCGCCGGACTACAGCTCCCGACGTGCTCCGCGGCCGGGCGCGCCACATGTCGCCACTATCCTGCGACCCACTGCCCTCCGCCCCCGACGTCTCCACGGCGACGCTGGCGCAGCCCGCTGGCCAAGGCCCTCCAGCGCCCTGCGGACCCCCAACAACCCCGGAGAGGGGGTACCCCCGGGGTTGAGGCACCCATAGCCCCCCGGAAACAACCCTGGCCTCGAAGGAGGGGGGTAGAGGCCCGCGGGTGTTCCAGCTCCCCCCCCCCCCCCCCCCCGCACGCCGGCACCAGGCGCTTGCCTGCCACCCTGTCCACAAAGGAACCGAGTTATGGTAATGAAGGTGTAATTAATCCCCCTCCCCGCCCGCCCTGTGGGTTCGTATCCCTGCCCAGGAGCTGTCTGCAAGTGCACAGGCCCGTGGTGGCGTGAGCACCCACCCACACAGCCGGGTGCTAGGAGGTAACGGCACCGCCACCATCATCATCATCACCACCACAGGGTCTCACCATCCCCAGTGCTCGTCCTGTGCCCGGGTAAGGAAATAACCCCACGCAGGTAAACTCAGGACTGTGGGATGGGCGTCCCGGAGACATGGCTGCGCTTCGGAGCTAAGGAAAGCTGGAGGATGGTTCACGTGCATCACTGGGGGTCCACTCTGGGAAAGCTCAGGGAAACGCAGGTTGCTGACCTCATTGCAGGGCTGGGAGGAACTAAACCCAGTAGCATTTCCAAAGCCGGAGGCTGCCATCCAAATCCAAGGTCACTGGTAAAACTGATAACGGTTACGCATTGCAAAGGATCACAAATAATCCTAGGTTTTGTTTCCCTTTTCCAGGCAGGACACAATGGAGCCTTTTTATCTCTATGAGCTCGGGTTCCTAACTGAAAGCAAAGCTATTCAAAGGATCCTCTGCCCCATGGCTGCGCAGCTCTGCCATCTAATCCTCGCTCTGGAATGGGAAGGTGGGATTTGTCAAGCCTTTCCTAATTTAGGGGAGAATGCAGAACAATTAGCCAAAGCCACAGAAGAACTCGCTTCTGTGGCAAGAAGGTAAGTTTTCTGGGTGTCTCCCAGGCTGGAAAGAAGGAGGAAGGGATGGCAAAGAAAATGGCAGGGAGCCTGCACCCCACTGCAGAGGTGACAAGGAAGGGATGGGGAACGTGAAGGAAGGAACAGGATTAGGAAGGGAAAAGGAGAGAGGGGACAAAGCAAGGATATGTACTTAGAAGGGACGTGGCAAAGTAAGCAAAAACTCAACAAGCAACGTTTAAGCTAAACATCTTAAAGCAATAAACAGCCAATTGACCAAGTGCTTTAGCGAACTGCAGCCACTGCAAAAGGCTCTGAAACAGTTTGCCAATACAGCTAACACCAGTTCAAGCCCAGTTAAGGGCTGGCGTGGCTGATTGTCACGATAAAGCCCGAGACCGGTGCGTGCTACCCACAGGATGGCGAAGAGCCAAGCCCAGCGGCTTCTGTTCCAGGTTGACCGAGGGGTCCAGCGACGAGGTGTTGAAGGAGGAGATGCATCCTGCGGCTGAGTCCCTCCTCCTGGCAGGGAGGTGCGTGCTGCTGGCAGCCCGCAAGCTCCAGGTACAGCCAGAGAACCCTATTCACAGGGAGGAGCTGGCTGCATCGGCAAAGAGCGTCTTAACAGAGACAGCGAAGGTAATGGCAGAGGGGGACAGTGCCAGAGCAGGGGAGGAGGTCGGGCCGGGATGCAGCGGTGGGTAAGGAGGGACAAGAGCTGCCCTCCACCAGGATGAGGGCTGGGGCTTGGGGGAAGCTCTAGCTGGAGCAACAGTTGTTTCTTCACCGTGTGCTCACTAGGGCATGTCTGCTGAGCAAAACGCACCGCTTCCCTGCATGGGCTGTGGTGTCGCCTTGGCTGCACAAGGGAAGAAACTATGAACAGGGATTCTTCAGCCTCAGCCACTCTGACCAGTTTTTCTGTCCTTTTTTCCTGGTTAGATCCTTCAGATTGAAGATGCCGCTGGGGCGAGGAAGATCATTCAGGCTGCCAGCTGGCTTTTGGAGCGCCTGAACGTGATGCGTGATGCAGGGGACATGCCAAGACTGCTGTCCGCTTTCCGGGCCTTTTCTGAGGCCTTGCTTCTGCTGAGCAATCTGACAGCAAAGCGCCTCAAGGAACTCAGAGATTGTCCTCGACAGAAGAGCTTGGCCCAAACTTTGCAGCTCCTTCAGAAGTGCGTTCCTTTGCTCCATGCAGCCAAGCACAGTGAACTTAAACACTCCTGGGATCAGCAAGTCAACCTCTCCAAAGACTACGCTTTCCAGCTGACAGAGAGAACTATCAAAGAGCTTACTTCCCTGCTGATCGACAATACAGGCAGCAAGGAGACACAGGACAGAAATGGGACCTTCTCCGAGCACATGAGCAGGCTGCAGGCTCTCCTCTCTCGCCCAGACCCAGTGCACCTCTCCGACAGCGAGTTCAGTGCTCATGTGGAAGCAGTCATTTTCTACTGCATGCTTCTAGCAGACTCATCCAGGCCAGATCTGAAGCTGGGCCTGGTAAAACATTGCTGCGTTCTGCTACAGCTGAGGAAGAGCATCTGCAGCCACATAAGCCAGGAGGGACAGCCAGGGCAAAGCTGGGGCAAAAGCAGCCTGGAGAAGGAATGTCACACCATGAGAGAGGAGGTGGAGCATCTCGACGAGGCAGTGCTCACAGCTACTCTGTGCCAAATCCTCAACACCTTCCTCACGGGTAAGGAGCCCCTGAGGCAGCTAGTTGAAGATGCTCTTAGCCTTGCTGGTACACAGTGTTTTCCAGCAGATCAAGGAGGATTTTTAAAGAAGCTTCAGCCCGTCACTGCCACCTTCTTCACACATGCCCAGCAGATGCTCAGAGTGGCAGACTTTGTTCTGGCCAGGTGCACCCAAACCCAGACTGCTAGAGAAATCGGAGAGTGGGTAGAGCATTTGAAGAGACTCCTTGCCAGTCTCCCTCCACTGCTCACAGAAATGAGCCGAAATACAGCCCGGGTAAGGTCTGCTGAGCAACTGCAGTCCTTGCACCATGCGTGGGCTGGAACAACAGAAAGGCTCTTGCAGTGTTTTGAGGAGACAGTTGGCATGCCAGAATTCCTTAAGCTGTCCATCCAGGAAATGACCAGGCACAGGGAATGGTGTGAAAAGGCCCTGGAAAGTCAGGACCCTGAGAAGCTCTCTTGGCATGCAACTCAGCTCACCAGTTGGGGTCGGTGGGTGGTTGAAGCTACCACCAGGTATGTGGACAGAGCCACAGACCCCATTTTCAGGAACGGCTTGCGGGTTTGGGTCAAGCAACTGGCCAACTCCATCCTTGAGCTGAAGGCGGTCACGGCCCTTTGCCCAGAGAGACTCTCCTGCCTCCAAACTAGGAGTGTCTTTTCAAAGGCAGCGAGCTGCCTGATGGATACTGCTCACTGCGTCCAAGACGGGCTGGATGGGTCCAACCACCCAGATATCCTGAGCCCTCTCCGGGAACAAGTGCGAAGCACTGATGTTGCAAAGGGGCTTGAACTCAGCCCATCACGTGCTGGGCTAAACACCATTACAGATGAGGTTGCATTGCCAGAAGACACCTTAAGTCATCCGTCTTCACAACCAGGTGACTTACATCCAGATGTTTTTCCAAGGAAAGCAGATACGCACCCTGTTATTACGGCTCTCCTAGCAGCAACAAGAGCCCATGATACAGCAGCTGTCAGTGCTGCTTGCTCTGCCTTGCTTGAACTCTCCAACGGGTATATTGATGCGGCAAAGGAAGCACTGCCCATTGCTGAGTCTCCCCACACGGAGATGCTGGGGCAGTACCAGAAGATTGGATTATTGACACCATGTGTTATTAGCCTGGCCAGGGAAACAGCCCTGAGGCAGCTTCATTGTCCAAGCAGACTTCTCCAAATGGCCCTTACGCTCTCAGAAAGGATCTGTGAGACCAAAGAGTGCCTGGCAGCTGTGGCAGGCTCTTGGCACAGTCTGTCTCAGCAAGTATTTGGCTTTATCTTGTCTGCTGATTTTCTGAGAGGCAAACAGGCTTTGGACGAGACCATGACAGGTTTAGCAGGAGTGGTTCAGTTAGCAAGAGGCATTGCAAGTGTAGCCTGCAGTAAGGGAAATCCCATTTCCCCTGATGTCTGGGAGAGCTTTCTACAGGTCCAAGCCAAGTTTTCACGTGCTCAGATGAACACCAAAGTGTTACTCGAGAAAGCAGCATCCTTTGAGGGCTCCTGCAGGGTGGGAAAGGCCAGCCTGGAGCTGCACTGTGTCCAGTGGGCCGTCAGCATGCAGGTCCTGCTGGGCGCTGTGGATCAGTTCATAGGCAGGGACGTCCTGTTCCTGAGGGAGCTGAGGAGCGCCGTGAAGAACAAGCTTTGCTCACAGAGCCTCTTGGCTGCTGTGTCTGAGAACTCCCTGAGGCTGCAGGAGGCCGCCCGGCTCTCTTACTTGTCCTGCCCTGAAGACCAAGGTCGCAGTGAAATCCTAGTGCTCAGGGAGGAGATAAAGGTGCTAATGGAAGCACTGCTGGATGCCTCCAACACCCTCTCAGTCTCCCCGCTGCCTAGTGCCAGCTTGTTCATTCGCTTTGAGCTCCTGCAGAGAGACTTGGCCCTCAGAGCCAAGGCGTTACTGCTCCACCTGGAGAAGGTCAATACCGAACACCTGCGGGTCATCCGAGATGTCATTGGACCAGCCCTGTCCCCCCTCTCTCCAGAGGACAGGGAGAGGAGCAAACAGGCCTTCGAAGAGAAGGCAAGTCGGCTAATGGCCGATGTTCAGTGGGTCAAAACCACCCTCCAAGATGTTCTGGAGGCCAGCACTCAACTGCGATCACAGGAAAACCTGCTCTCCATTGCAGACCACCTCCTGGTCCTCACATCTGACGCAGTGGGCAGTGCCAGCCAGATCTTCCAGAGCTATCAGGACAAAGGGCTTCTCCACCTCGACAGTATTGTCTGGTACTGGTCAGCAAAGGCACGCTACCTCATCACGCAGCTTCAGGCTGTCCGAGGCATTAGTGGACATGTTCTGCAGCTCATCAGACAACGCTTGCAGAACGTGGGGGACCAGCGTTCTCCAAGGCAACACAGCAGCACAGCCAACCTCTTCCCAGCCCCAGAGCCTGGTGCTCTGAGCCACATCAAGTCAGCAGAAACTTGCCCGAGCAGGAGCAGACGAGCCAGTGGAGCTGCCAGGGAGGCATGTGAAGTGGTAAAGTAGCTTTTTCCCCCCCATCAACACTTACTACAGGGCAATGGTCAGGGGCTGTCAGTCAGTCCTGGCATTCACATCATGGAGCATTAAGGTACGTGATGTTGGCAAAGATCTCTGGAGGTCAATAGGCCAACCCCCAGCCGCCTTCAAAGTTAGATCAGGTTGCTGTCTGCCCTGTTCAGCTGAGTTCTGGATATCTGATCCGATGGGTGCTCTTGCATAAACAAACCCATCTCTAAAACACTGTTTGTGAGGAGCAGGATCCTGTACTGCTCTTGCGTAAATAAACCCATCTCCAAAACACTGTTTCTGAGGAGCAGGGGGCTGAATTGTTCTCCTTCCCCTGAAACACGACCCATCTCTGCTCAGCTCACCTCCCCACAAGCACCCTTTGGGAGTACCAGCAACTCCACTCCCACAACAACTGCTGTTGGTTGTCAGGAGCTGGCAAAGGCTTCAGTACACAATCCAGATCACTCAGCAGAGTGGTTTAGAGCACTTAATCGTACTTCTCAACCACAGGCGCTGTCAGCTCACATGACAGCTACCACCCATTCGGAGACAGCTCCAGGAGACGATGGCACGGGGCACTGGAATTTGATTGTCCCACTGTGGGTGAAGGAGGGGGAGAGAAGGGCTGGGTGGGAGGGCAGAGCAGACCTAGCGAGGTGGCAGGCAGCTCACATCTATTTTACTCACCAAAAACTGCTTCAGAAACACACAGGGGAAGACTTCTCAGCACTGATGCGTCTGCACACACCACACTTCCAATCTGTTCAGTTTTTGTCTCAACAGCGCCAGACCAGTCCTCCCAGTGTCTCCTTTGCCAGCAGCCCTGCAAAGCATGAGAGAGAAGACAGTGACACGTGGCAGGGTGGTCCCAGCAAGATGTCCCAGGTCACTAAGGACATGGCAACAAGGATGCTGCACATGACTCAGTTCCTGAGGAAGAAGGGCCCCATCTTGGTATGAGTGTTTCACCCCTCCACCCCAGCATATTTTTTCCTCAAGAGCACAGTCAAAGCCAGCGCCGGGGATGCCCAGCGCCTGCTGAAACCCCCGCATTACCCCACTCTTGTAAGAGCAGCACCAGCTATATTTATGCAAAGCACTCCAAATTACTTCTTCCTGATTAGATGTAACCTGGTGTCCAGTCTTTTCCTTGTTTCAGAATATATCTGGGCTTCCCGGACCCCCCCCATCTTGCAGGAAAAGTGGTCTTTTTTCTCTCCTTCTCTCCCAAAACACATTTATTTCTCTTTTGATTTAGAGCAAGGACCAGCTTGTCACCTGTGCGAGGCAAATTGCTTCTGACGGGCTGGTGTTTGTTAAATTTGGCCGCATTGTTGCGAAGCACTGCCTTGACACGAGATGCTCCACAGAGCTGCTGTACGCCGCAGAGCAGACCCACACCATCAGCAGCCAGCTCAGCATCGTGGCCAGGTGAGTTGCTGGAGTCAAGGGGAATCTCTCCCAAGGCTGGTGGCCACCTTCTCAGAGAGATGTGCATGGTGGTCTCCAAAGGTCCTTGTTGGATCTGGGTGTAGCCCTTAAGAGTTCAGTTACAATTCAGGGGGCTCCCTCTCCTCTTCCTGTTGCTGCAAACAGCCCTTTCCTCCCCTCGTTTGCCTGCCTCCATGGAAACCTGCTCTGACAGCGCAGGGGACAATCTTCTGGTTTTGGAGTAACTGACAGAGTTCTGGCCACACAGGGGAGGCTTACTGTCTGATTCTCTTCCAATAAGACCTTTTAAAATGTTTTTTAAGGGTAAAAGCAGTCACTGCAGAGAGCAAGTCCTCTTCTGAGCTGCTCGTGAGCAACGCACAGAACCTAATTCAAGCAGTTTTGCATGTTCTGAAGGCAGCCGAGGCAGCATGTATCAAAGTAAGTTAAAGCTGATGGCACCAAATAGTTTTGGAAGGTGAGTCCATGCTGTGGGGAGCTCCTACAGCCACACCAGGTTACGGGAGGTGGGAGCTGGCTGCCAAGGTACCTCTGTTGACTGCAGCTGGGGGTAAAATTTCTTACCATGATATTTTTATTTTACGCCTTTCTGTCTTGTTTCCAAAGCCTGCTATGCGTCTTTGCGGGCACTGAATCTGCTCTGTCACTGCTACCAATTTTGAAGCCATCTTTAAATGGTCCATTTCCCATTTCAGTTTTGGATAGGAGAGCAGTCGCACCTCATTGGAGGCCTTTATTTGGAAAATAGTCCATGTCAGTCTTAGCCTTTATGTTGTCTCAAGATGAGCTTTAATCAAAACTCCCAAGAGCTTCCCCTGCAGCTGTCAACGGTGGCTGATTGATCCAACTGTAGACAGTTTGTAAGAGCAGGCTTTATCTGAAAGCATTCAGAAAACAAGACTCTCCACTGATGCAGTTTTTCATCGCATGCCTTAGCCTCCTATATAATCCTACAACTCTTGCTGAGCTCCAGCATGTCTTTCTGAGTGAGACACATGGTTTTTATTAGAATCCTATTTGATGAACAATCAGCCACAAGGGTGAAAAAGCTCCTCCTGTGGTTAATTGCCCATACTGTTAAAACCACACTGTGTATGTCCATTTTTTTTCCTTATTTTGCTGATGTCAGCCTGAAGTAGCCAGTCTTTTACCTTGATTGTCTAGATTACACAGTCCTTTAGGACCTGGCTTTTTCCCTTTGGACACATCCCTGCTTATCAGTAAACTAACTATACTCCATTCCTTTTATCTCTCTGTAAGCAGGTTTTTAAGCACTCTTAAGCATTAACAAGTAGAGATGCCACATTGGTCACGCACACATTGATACACTCAGACTTTTATATCATTTTAGATATTTTAAACGAGCTCGTGTACAATATATTCAAGCATGCAAATATTTTGTCTAATAGGGTTTGCAGCAGCCCCCGCCTGACTCTGAAGAAGAAGAAGTAGCTGCTTTCTGCATGCAGTGGAGAAAAAGTCTGTTGCGGCATAGAGCCAAGGAGTCTCTAAACTTAGAGAGGGATGAATTAGGGCTCCGCAAGACTTGGGCAAGGGCTGAACCCACCCTGACAGCTATGGTGCAAGAACCATCACCTCAGACTAAGAATATCCCCCAAGCGAGCAAAACCTATCAAAGGACATACAGTTATGGACAGCCGCCTGTAAAAACAAGGAGGGACTTCTGCTAGAGGGGAACGGCATTGCTAACCGGCCTCAGCACAAAGAACACTGCGCTGCTCCTGGCTCACCTCTCTTCTGCTAGAGCGGCTCTTGCAGGAGGACTGAGAGGACAAGGCCTGAAAAGGCTTTTGTGTGCTGGGCGCTCCTCCTGTGGGAAATTCCACCCTGCAGACACTGCTTCCTTTGGCGACTGAACAAAAACACTAAAGCAATGCCACACACTAGCGTATTTCTTAAGAGGCCTCTCGTCCAGATGGCATTTGAAGTCAAGTAAGAAGATGTGATACCAAGCCACGGAGGTCACAGGAGCTGGGGAAGAGCTTTAAGACCCAGTCAAAGGGAAAACAGAGGGCTTCCTGTCTGGTAAAGCATCATTCACTGATCTTTGCTACCTGGCACCTGAGGCACTCTGAAACCATTACCCTTGATCCAATGGCCATAATGCATGCCCCCGTCCAGCTGGGAGCAAACTCTGGCTCTTACAGTCAGTCAGGCTTTTTTTTTGCCAACACTGATATAGGGAAGACAGCATTTGATGAGGTGCCTTCACTATATTACTTTCAATAACTGCCAGTTCTTCTGTGTTCTTCAGCACCCAAGATGTGAACAGAAGGAACGCGCTTGTAGCAGCACCAGCAAATCTGGCTAGAGGGAAGGACCAGGGGGTTCTGCAAATTATTAAATTGCTCATCTCCTGCACAAGAAAGCCTCAGAGCTGGGAGGTCTTTCTCAGGCCTTGATCTTTAGCACACTACCAACTGTTTTGCAACCATTTCCTTTTTAGCAACCATCACCTTTTCTTCTAGGGGCAGCAATCTAAATTCTGCACAGGAAGGGCAACCAGAGATACACAATCCTGCAGCAGAGCCCGTGCACTGGGTGGAGTTCCTACACAAAATACAAACTCAGAGGGGAACATGAAAAAGGCACTACAAAAGCTGGAGGAAAGAATAACTGAATGAAAAAGAAGACTAAAGGATAGGATTACTGACTTTTGAAATGCAAAACAGGAGTGTAATTAAGTATTCTCTGCTTTCCAAGAATAAACTCATTTGCTTTGCAATATGAAGGATTCATGTCTTTTCATCACAGCAGAAAAATATTAAAACAGGCTACCTAGGGAGACAAAAAATCTCCAGATGAGTATTTTTATCATGGGGCAGCAAACACCAGGTGATGATCTAGCAATGCTCAGTCTTTCTGAAGCACAGAGAGCAGACAAGATCAGAGAAAAACATTTTACTGTCTCACATCTCCAGGGCTAGCAGTGGGAAGCATTTTATCTCACCTGCTGCCCCTGAGAAATGAGACTTTTCTCCCAAAATCCCTCTCAGCCCCATGATTCTTTTACCCAGAGTAAAATATTCAGTGCTGAAGATCACCCACCTCACAGCTACAGGCTTTCCGAGTATCCAGGACCAACGATGCCGGCTGCTCCTGTTGTGGCTCTCCACATCCGTGCTTCACAGCCTCAGGGGCATGAGTTGCAAGCATCTGAGGGAAACGCTGCTCCGTGACAGCATACTTCACTTGTGGAAAAGACGGAAACAAGCCTCCCCTGTGAAAGACACAAACAATCCGCACAGCACAGCAGACTTGACTTGCTTCGTGGCTGCAGCCCATTTCAGCCCACCTCGGTGTGGCAGGACAGTCCCCACCTGCCCCCTCCAACGTCCCCAGCATCTTCCCCGGGTCAGGTAGTTTAGTACTTGCGCTGTAGCAATGAATCTCCTCCACATTCCGAGAGCGTGCAGTAGCAGCAGGTGCACCAGAGCAAGCGTAGACTCGGGGAAGGAATCTGCAAAGAATAAAGCAGCGAGCAACGGAGGAGCCGAGCAGTAGCCCACAGGCCCTCGTGCCATAGCCGGGGAGGCCCATGGGGACCTGCTGGCTGGGCACGGGTGGATCTGGGAAGAAGGAAGGAAGGAGGTGGTTACACATGGAGACAACAGGCCACAAGGACTAGCTGGCCCCTTTCAAATCACGTTTCTTCCTTACTTTGTACTCCTCCTTTTCCAAAATAAAAGACCTGTGTTGTATTAAAGGTCCCGAGATGGCAGTGGATCTCCAAGGTCAGAAGCCAGCACTCTGGGTCCCTCTACCACCCTGCAACTCCAAAATGGGGCCGTAACAGGACCCATGGCAAACCACCGCTTATCTCAATCGTAAGGCATGTCATTTTGCTCTTGGTATCAAAGCTTTTCCTTTGACTCTTATTTTTCCAGTACTTTCAAAAAACCACAAGGATACAATTTAGTGTTGATGTCATCACCACCCTACAAGAAGTTGTAACTTCAGGTTAGAGCTGCACATCCTACAGGTACATTCCCCATCTAAATGTGAAACCACGCATTTGGCTTCAATGCTGTCACTTTTTCTCTTTGTTCTCCTGTCAACCCATGTGCTATTTCCAAACTATTTCTATTTTTCCCTGCTGTCCAATTCTGCTGGCTTGGTTTTTTGATGAAGTTTTTGAACAGCCAAACTTGTCACCAGATGAAGAAGTAGTAAGAAGTTATTATATAGGACAAACAGATTACTCCAAAATAACAACCAAGTTTCATGCCTGTTACCTAGTTTTCAATTATTTTGAGTGAGAACAATTGAAAATATCATAAAATTAATACAATTTATACTCTGGGAAATTAGGAAGGCAAATTGAAACGATGGCTGCCTTCAGTGATGTCTCCTCTGCCGTGTTTTGCACGCATAGAAATCAGCAGCTTCCCTGTGTTCATCCAGGCTCTGTTCATCAATGCAAGACACTTGTATTCTTGCCTGTTTGTCTCACAGACACGAGAAACGAAAACCTCAGAATTTGCAATAAACACTAAACCGTCCCCGTCGCAAGCGATACTTGGGCCAACAAACAGAAACAAAGAGGAAAAGGTCCACCAACGAAGAGACTTAATGCAAAGAAACATTCCAAGTGGGCGGGAACCAGATGGCAATTGAGCAGACGGCAAATTTTTATTGTAAATGCAGCTAGCTAGGTATGACTACATTTCCTCTAGATAAAAAGCAACCCAAGAGGCAAAACAAGAGAGGCTTTGAGGACAGTTGTGCTCTCGGCATGCAACATCATCAGAAACTAAAGAACATGCATGACATATCTCACAGCAACGCTGGTAATTGTAGCAAGAGAACGACGACGACTCTCTCCAAACCAGCAGCCTGACCTGGGAACCACACAGCAAGCTACCTCCGTTTGCATCAGTACAAGGTTAGTTTAAAAACCCGCTACCGTCTGACTGTAAAGCGGTATAGTGACTGCACTAAAACCAGTTTTAGTCACCTTCACCCTTCAGGCATGCCCACTGCTTTTTCCCCAGCGCTGAACTAGCTGCCAACATGTCAACATCACAGTCATTACCAGACTTTAACTGTACCCTTTTTAATTTTTTTGTTAAAAATGTCATAAAGACACCATGAATACAAGTACTGCAGTTACATCAATACAAAAAAAGCAATACAAATTAAGCAGCTGAATACAAAAATACATTGAAATACATGAACACCACAATGTAACTTATAGCACTAATCAGAATTGTGTATGCGTGAAAAAATTAAATAAAAACCTTTTTTGTATTAGACAACTTAGGTATTCTCCACTTTTAACAGTAACTTTCTTCTAGTTATGTACTTCACAATTTCTTCTATATACAGCATAGAATAAAATACTTTTAAAAGATATGACATTTTTAATCCTCAATATGCGATATAGGTCTCTTTTACACTAAGAATATTGACTGCATGAATAAAAACTGTCAATGTCTTACATCAACTGATCTGAAAAGAAGGATCAACGTTTTCCTTTTAAATCACTTAAGTAGGTTTTAAATCAGTTAGTAGGTTTGGCTTGATGCGTCAGACAATCCTTGTCAATCAGTGTCTCTCACAGTAATGTACATAATATTGCTTGTATCTATACAATCATACAAATGTGGCAATCATATCTAAATGTTGCTTATGAAAGAGACAGCTCACACATATACAGGTCTTCGGACTTTCTTAATGACTTATTTACAATGAAAGTGCTTTTATCAGCTCTAACACAATACATGGGGGTTTTTCTACATGTCAATTATTAGTCTCCCTGAAATTGGAAAAGTATTATATAGAAAATACCACAGCTTTGCAAACACTATAGCATACTGTATAACTGCATGTGGTTCTGAGATTAGCAGCTGAAAAGTGTTGATAATTATAATTTAAAAATAAATAAAGCAAAGAGGTAAACCAGTTACAAAACAGCAGAGAACTGCAATATTCACAACAGTAAAAAGACTTAAAATCAATTGCTAACAAAATGGTGAAGCAGTTGGATCGAAAGTCTTGAAAACATCTTTTAACGACTTATCATCTGATTCCCCATTCGGATCACTATCCTGTGTCTGCGTTACCTGTCCAGGCTGTCTAACCTGCCTTGGGTCGCTGTACTGCGGTCTGATTAATCCCGATAAAGCTTGGATAGGAAGATTATGCACCGCAGGTGCAGCGCTGGAGTGTTTAGCCTGAGATTTACTGGTGCTATTTGCTTTATCTGACGTAGCTTCTGCTGATCCTTCTGTATTTTTTTCCACATTTGAGGCAGCCTTCTGCAGTGACGTATCTTCTGAGAGACTGGGCTCATTTTTACCAGAATTTTTTAAAATACTTTTTTTCTGGTTCTCTCCGTTCTCTCCTGAACTAGCTGGAGCCGTGTCCAACGAGGAGCTGTGATCTCTCGGATCGTACAAACTAATACCACTCAGTATCGAGCCTGGAGTTCCCAGCCTAACACCACTCGAGGATAACTTGGGTGCGTACGGAGGCAGAGCATCCGGGTCAGGTTTAGCAGTCGCCGCTTCCGAGGGCTGCGACGAGCCAGCAGCAGATCTGGCCAGGCGGGGGTCGAACTTCGGAGGGTGTGAATCCTTTGCGACTCCATGATGCGTATCTGTACTTGACAGTCTGTGGAGCCTGGGATCTACGTTTTTTTGTAAGCGAGGATCTCCTAATTTGCTTGAGCTGCTGGCATGCGAATCCGCAGAGGGATCCAAATAGCCGCTCCTGCCCACCAAGTTGTTTTTTGCCTTTGCAGCTAGGCGCGGGTCAGCTGGCATTGCGTTTGGATGGGGTTCGTTTTTCAAATTCCGCAGTTTATTAAGTCTCTGGTCAGCAATGAGTGGAGGAAGAGGTAAATTGATTGAAGAGACGGGGTCAGGCTTAGGCAAAGGTATTGGGAGCAAGTCTTCGGGTGCCCATACGATATGCTTAGCAAAGTTTGGTTTCATCAGGGTAACATCCATTTTAATGTGGCTGAACTGCCTCAGCTGAGATCGGGGATCCCTTAACGTTACACCAGGCAAAGGTTCCAACGGTATCAGAAAAGCTCGTTCTCTCAGCTCTCTTTCCGAGTCCTCTTCATCATCGTCCATCCCTTTTTGCTTGACTTTCACTCCAGCGTGCACGTGGTGTAAATCCAGCTTTGCTCCCCCAAGGGATGAGCTGGCATGACCACCCTCGCTGACCTTGTGCATCCTGGGATCTCGTACGAGCCGTGGGTCCAGGGATGCGGACTCCGCAGGCTTTCTGGGGTTGGACCTCGGAGAGGCCCGAAGTCTCGGGTCAGCAGCCTGAGGCCCTGCACCTTTTTCTTTCGCCAGCCTCGGATCAGTGGGAATACCAAGCATGTGCTGCTCTGCGGAATGCTGTTGACGATTCCTAAAATTTTCACTTTGTTTCTTTAAGGTTTTTAATATTGATTTAACACTGCTCCCTTCTTCCTCTTCACTACTGGAATACCAGTTGACATTGTCATCTTAAAAAAAAAAAAAAAAAAAAATTACTCAAGCAAATGATCACCAGGGAATACAACACATTTATTCATATAAAGGGTAACTTCTCAGTAAAATCAGACTGAAAAGACTTGATATTACACTCCCTGTATTACAATAACCGTACTCTAAAATGAGAAGAATCAATTTCAACAAAGAACTGAGGTAATAAAAACTGTGGCTAGTTGAGATACTCCCAAGCTCTGCTGCATTCTCTCTAGATACCTCTCTGCCAATATTAATCTGTGAAAATAACCTGCTTCCAAACTATTATTTCTACCAAACACATATTTAAAATCTGAGTCTTGATGAAAATGACCTTCATTGTAGGATGGTAAAACAACAAGTAAAATGGCTACCTTACAGTAGGCTTAAAAACAGATAAAACACAAATGTGGAATTCGCTGCCTTATTACAATCCAAATCACAAGGTTTTGGGGAGAGGTCAAGATTCAGAAATACAAGTATTTAATTTTAAAAGATAAATTCTCAAATACCTTCTGCAACTTACTGGAGAGCCTATCGACACAGTTGTGCGCTCAGGTCCACCTCCTAAACTTGCCTGCTCACTGAGTGAGACTAGTGGTCTACTCTGGCTCAGTAAAATGAGAAATTAAGAGGAAACCCACCACCACCCCACTATCTAATGCACAATAATGTTTCCTCAACTTTAGTTGTACCACACAGATATTCTACCACAGGAAGTGACATGGTGTTGGAGGCAGCTAATAGGAACATTTTTCTGTTATACTGCTTTCTGAAAGCCCTCTAGACGGGAGGACCAGTCACTCTGAAGCACTGGTGAGAAGTCTCCAGTTCTAGGTCGCTCTGGTTTTGTATGCAGCCCAAAGGGCTGCATCTCCAGATCTCTCTCATCGTTGGCAATGTCCTCAAAAACATTTGATACAGCAACTGCCTTTTGGTCAAACAGAAGATGTGTTTCTGGTCACTTAACCTAGCAGCCTCAGAAAAGGGCGCAGCAGGGAGCCGGCCAAGCGACAAACGTACTGATCAGCAGACTAACTGCTCTCCATTGTCCAGGTTGCAGAAGAGGTGCTCAGATTAAACACTGCAAATTTCAGATATCACAGAGGAAAAATACTCCTCTAGAGCAATGGAATATGCAGAAAAGATCAAGAGGCACAGATGATTAAACTCAATCTAGGATGCCCTTGCAGTGCTGGTAGTTACAAATAATGACCTTTCTGTTTCCATTGGCGATTTTAAGAAGTAATTGAGTTATCAACAACAGAGCCTTTTAAAAGTACAAACTATATCCAAAAATTATCCACAATCTTTCTGGTTCGAACTGGAATGCTGCAACCAAGCCTATACTAAAATCCTGGAACA
This sequence comes from Leptosomus discolor, assembly GCF_034619465.1. NCBI lineage: Eukaryota > Metazoa > Chordata > Aves > Leptosomiformes > Leptosomidae > Leptosomus > Leptosomus discolor. The sequence goes on from NC_141392.1 coordinate 24,507,260, forward strand.
AGCTGGGAAGGAAAGCAAGTACATTCAGCCGAAAATATTGAGTTGGTACTTGCACATTCACAACCACTCTGAATGGTAACGTGATGAAAATCCAAGTCAACAGATTTGTCCCAGGCTAACAGACAGTCAATAATTATGTTTAGAACTCTAAGAAAATTATCTTTACCTTCGTCTTTGCTCATTGCCCTCTGCCCCTGGCTGCTGACAGAGTCTCCATCTCTTTGATGCTTTTGACTAAGTCTTACATAAAGGGCCTTCTGCATTGCTGGAAGAAAATCCGGTACGTTAATGGCTGGTTTATGGCCCATATGGCTACTCATGCAGTCTGACTCGCTTCCACCTTGATGCGACTCTTGAGCCATGAGGTGAGCCTGGTGATCTGTAAATTCTCCATGCCACGTTCCATCTGCAGTACAAAAAAAAAACAGTTAGCAGCTAACCTACACAAGCTTTTACAGCAGAGGAGATAAAACATAAAACACAATCAAGCGAAACTGATGTGACTTATATTACATGACTGGAAAGCATCAGCTGAAAAAGCCTACACACTGAAGACATTCCAGGAGGTTTGGCTCTCTATCCAAAATTCTTTCAGCTGCTCAGCTTTGGAGCCATGATGTTTTCATACCACACAACTTCAAAGTGCCACATCAATGAACAATAATTTTTAAATATTCTTACCACCAGAGTTATTAGCTGGCTGGAAGTTATGTACGGCTTGATGAGAATAGTAATTGTCATAGAAATCAGCTGGGTTCTGAATAGGCTCGTAATTCATACTGGGCTGCCGTTCACCAGGCATCTGCTGGTACTGTGGCCCCGGAGGACAATGATTCTCTCTTGGCATATTCACCATATGTCCTTGAACTCCTGGGGCATTGTAAGATCCACCAAGACCCGGTGGTGTGAGAGGTGGACCACCTTGCTGTCCTTGCATAGGCATACCAGTCTGGTTCTGTGGCCCGAGATAGCCCGGTGGAACACCCTGCATAGGAGGACTCTGCGGCATTCCTGGGCCTTGAGGCCCCCCACATGGATGATGTCCCGGAGAACCTGGGTGCATTGGTGGCCCGTTATGCCCTTGTGACATGCCGGGTCCCGGCCCTGGACTTGAACCTGGATTATACATATGCTGAGAATGTGGGTCATTTCCCTGAAACGGTGGTCTTGGTGGTGATGCACTGTTATAGAAGGTTGGTGGCCTGTAGGCAAAAGAAAATTAGTAAATCAATTTTTGCACCTACAAAGATCAACAGCCTATTAGCTACCTCCTCCCGCCTCCTCACTCTTACAGATGTCTGTCCATAGTTATTTAAGTTGGATAAAAATCTGAAAGAAGGAAAATAATTTTCAAAGAGAATAACTATATACATGACACATGATAAAGCTTGGCTGAAAGCAGAACATTTTTCCAGTATTAGCACATTAGGAACTAGACATTTGCCGCAACTAAGAGTTTTAAACATCCCAAGGCCGACACCCTCCACCAGGAGTGTCCATTGGCTTCGGTCAAGAAAAAGCTAACTATAATAAGGTTGTAGAAGAGAAGGAACTTTGCTCAACCTGCAAACAGAGATAGGCAAAGCAGGCACAGAGTCAAAACAAGAGCAAATGGAGTGACTTTCTGGAAGGTCAAGGCTCAGCAAGTTCTCTTCTATGGAAAGCAGTAAGTAAATAATTATGATAGCCAATATTTGACAGATCATTAACTTAGCAATATACTCAGAAGTATACACTTCTGACAGAAACAAAGACAATTGTTTAAATATTTATGCAGCCACATTTTAAGGAAAATTCTCCACAAAATTCTAAAACCTACTTTTTTCCAATTTTGTGTGCTAAATCCACAGTAGGCTTCACAACTATTTCAAAGAGAGATGGGATTTTCTTATATTCTCCTGAAGGATCTTGGTAATTTTCTATGTCAGACTCAGAGAACGGATACTGCTCTGGCGGGGTTGGCAGAAGCCCAACACCTGGTGGTGGCTTAGGGAGAGGAACTATGCCACGCTTTCTGAGTTCCTCCAGTTCTTTCTCATCTTCATTTTGTGGTTCCTCCTCGTTATTCAAAACCTAGACCAAAGCAATGTGGCAAATACTTAATTAATTTTGCAGTGTGTGCAATTCAATTTAGTCTTGCACTTTCCATTTAAATATAATTACCTGCTACAATACTACTATATATTGACATCAAACTTGGACAAACTATAAAGCTATTATTACTTGTTTTGCAGAACACTGATTCACAGCTAGGAAGAAAATGATTTCTGTAGTCAGGAACGGACAACTCCACACAAGTCCATTTCCTTCAAAGAGTAATTTTAAGTGACAAAAGCTGAAGGACTTATTCTAAGATTCACAATGTTTCTAGTGTTAAATTCACGTCACTTTTCTGTTAAGGCCTGTTGTACAGTAACTGGAGAGAGACACAAATATCCTACTTAAAACAAAGGTCAGGATTTCATGAATCAGTCAGAGGAGGCACCTCATTCCTTTCTCCACCCTGAGTGCAGAAGTCAGGTGGTATCTAACTTCTAGGCAGCTAAAGGCAGACAACGTAAAAGCCACACTTCATGTGACAGAGTACAAGAAGATTTCCACAGAGAGGGATGCAGAAGAAAGTGGGGGCAGAAACATGAATTGTGAAAATAAACGAGTCTGATATGGCTAAAAATAACTGAGTAACTGATGGCAAGGGGAATTCCTGGTATGGAACCTGGTCACAGAACTACTGTGCTGAAGAGCAACAGGGAAGTGTTTAGCATCACAATCCCCAAGAATACCACTGAATTTCTAGCAACCTCCCCCTATTCTTTCTAGCAACAAACCTTGTGTTTACAGGCTACAAATTGCTCACCTTATCCAACAGCTCTTTTGTTTCTGCAGTCAGGGGAGCATGAGAAAATTTGCACTTGTCTCCTTGATAGCATTTTGCTCCTGTATGGTAGAACTTGCAAGGGAATTCATGTAAGCAATGTATTAAGGATTCCTAACAAAGGCTGATTTCTAGTTGGCACTCTTGGGCAAGTTTATGAAATTCAGCTGTCAACTATCCTTCAGTTCTTCACCTGTACTTAATCTTTCCAAAGCAGTATCTTGAGAATTTTGAAAGCTAATAACCAACTTACCTTCTAGCTCCATTTAACATTCTACTAATAATCACATTACTGCGGCCTTAACCTTATTTTTTACTTGATTCTAAAATTGTGATTAAAAAGATTAAGGTCTCAATCCCATAATAAAACACAAGTCCTTTACAACAAACAAAGAACAGATCAGGGTTTTAAAAGTATGTGGACAAATGCATCTAACTTCCAGGGGCTTTATCTTTGAAAACATTAAAAATCCTTAAAACAGAAAACAAACCAGTAATTTTATACATATTTTCTCCTTCTAAGAAAAATAATCTTCTTGTACTAAATCTACATAGGCTTTGATATAGCCTCTTAAGAAAAGAAATAGCTACTCTTAAAAAATCACTAATATCCATTAAGAGTAAATATAAACTTTCAGTTTAATTCAAGATTTGGGTGGGTTTTTTTAAAGGATATTGTGCAAATAAATGCAGTTCTCTCCTTTGGTGCAGTAACCCTGTATGTAAAACTTGCAGATTTCCTTCTTCTTTTCAATCTCTGCATCATGATCAAATTTACACTGCTCTCCCTATAAATAAGAAAACAAGAAAAAATATTATCAATTTGAAATGCTCAGTAATTCCATTTCACATTTAAAGAAAAACATCTTCCTTAGCTGAATTTAAATTTTTTATCTTTAGTAACACAGAACTGCATTATAAACATGTCCCTAAAAAAACAAGTGAATAGGTGAGCCTAGACATAGAGAAACAATTCCTGAATTGGGATACAAAGAATAAGTGCAGTGGTCACAGAAGACAAGCCGGTCTTACAGTACCAGTTGTCTTCTCTGTCTCCACCTAGCAACTAGCATTAAAAAGGCATTTAAACAAATACTTTACTGAAACTATTTTCCATATTAACAATTATGCACTTGATCAGAAAACCTGATTCTGTTTTAAGGGTGTGGTGGGAGAAGCAAGGTATTAAGACTCTCCCATGTAGGAAAGAGACTCCAAATAACAGCAAGTTTATATCAACCAGATACATTAGGGTTACTTTGATGGAGAGGGGTTTTTTGCATATTTTTTGAATCTGTTGTAATGAAAAATACACCAAGTACTCTTTCAGCCACTTGTTTTAAAACTGAAGGTGGCAGCAAATACTCATCTCGCTGAGTATGGCATACTAAAGTATATAAAGGCAGCAACAAACTTGTTTTCAATTTCCCCTGGTTTGGGGAAAAAAGTATATGAATTTTCACCTTGACTTTGACCCTTTGGAAAAAAAAAAAGCAGAAGATGTTCTAAATACACAGAGGAACCAAATAGAAATGATGCACTCACTTATTGGAGAAGCATGCAGTTTTTCTTAAGCGTGTTTAATAACAGTCTGAACTACTCTAACATCAGAGGATTCAACTCCGCAGCAGCATAAGCTTCAAAATGAAGCAATAGCAACTTTTTTATGTAACAAGAGACTGTCTTGCTAGGGCTTTTGCTTGACAGCTGACTGCTCTGAACAGCATTCTCTTCTTTCAACTGTCTTCCACTTGTTGGCTGACAGAAGATGATTCTTTGGTAGGGGAACAATTACTACAACTCCACTTTTTACTTTAGAGAGAGAAATAATTTAGCATAATTAAGCAATTATTTCAATGTTTCAAAATTAGCAGTAGCACATAAAAGAGAAATAATCTAATACATTCAGAAATCACGGCCTATTTCCAGATTCCACACTTGAAAGATTTGATGTATATTTACACAATACATTGTCAGTGTAAGATTATGATACTATCACAGATGTTTTTACTGTAAATACTAATAAGCAAAGAATAATTTTAAACAAATTTGTTATAATTCAAAATGTATAACAGAAGGGGATGTTTTCCCACAAGTTCCTCTGTTGGCACTTATCTATAAATACTCAAAACATCAGAAATCAAAACACTGAGTTTCAAAATACAAGTTTTCTTTGCAACAGCTGAAGTAAAAAAGAACAGAGCATCTTCTCCCCTTCCTCACACCACAGCAGCAGATCGACAGACACAGCGCATAATTACCTTAATACACCTCCCTTCAAGGAAGTATTTACAAATTTGTTTGCCTTTGTGTTCCACTGTATGCTGATTTATGAACTCTTGACTCATATTAACCCATTTCTTCACTGGTTTGCCATCCTGTAAGAAAAAGGAACATCCTACTGACGCTTACTTATTAAGTGCAGTTGCAAAAATATTAGAGCATACCTGGTGCCAGTTACCCCAAAATGTGATTGACTATACCATGATTTAATATCATTCTACCCACAGCTCAAAGTTAAATACACAGACTTTTTCTTAGCTGCTTTAATAAGTCTTTTTTATAAATGCAACCAAATCAGAAACTTCACACAATGCAACAGACACAAATAACTTCACTGAATGGACAGAGTATCTCACACTTCACTTGACAATGCTGGAAAGCAGGGCTGACACCCGGGCACCCCCTCAGTCAGTGCCAACACCCCCTGATTAAGGGAACCTCTGCAGAGAGTCAGGAATGGAGCAATCATCAGGCTTCCAGACCACCATCTTAGCCACAAGGCTATACTTTGCCGATCCTTCCTCTCTACATGCTTCTCATGCGATTGTTATCTGCAGATTATCCATCTTCTTTCTTTCTTTCTCCCATTAGAAGAAAAATAACCTATTTGTTTATACCATGAGGCAAAGCAGAGCAGAAGCACAGTTCAATCATGTCCCAACACGTAAGAATTGTTATGTACTTGGTGAGGCAAATAATTGTTCCTTCTTACGACTTGATTCCCATGTGCCATCTGCACTTGAGATAAACTAAAGAAACCATGATAAACTCATCTAACCAGAGTCTGGGAGAGGTGTCGAGAGGGCCTGGCAGAGCTAGCAAAGTCATGGAAGTGGATGGCCTTTAATGAACTGCTGTCTGTGACACTGCAACAGAGGGAGCAGAAAATGTCATCTTTGCAGTGCTAGGGGGTTGCATAGCGATCTGATGATAGAGGAAAACAGGCTTTTCCGATTTCCAGTATTCACAAAAATGAGTAGGGATCTGACTGCTGAGTGGGAACTTCTGAAACAGAATGAATGTGGTTCTCCGCAGTCATCACACTGCATCATGGCCACACAAGCATCAGCACACCAAGCGTCTGGTCTCATTTTGCTTGGTCGATTAAGCAATGTCACAAAATATTAACACTAAGAATGATTTGTGGATTTTGTTGACATTGAGAAGCAGAAATCTTCGAGCTAGAAATGCCACTCTTGGATCTGTCAAGATCCAATTTCTACTCTGAACACAAAAAATCCACAGAAATCTCAGCTGCTTCAGACAAAGCAGCTTTGAATCTAAAAACTGATCCTCTTCAACATTATCACAAATATCACATAAACACGATGCTCCACGTCTCTCTGGGAGCACTGCAAACTACTTGAGACAACAGCCCATGGAAGGCTGAAACACTCCCGCTGTGTCCCCAACAATCCAGGGAAGTCGCTGTGTGGCTCGGGAGTCTCAGCCATTACCCCTCCACACCACGCAGCTCAGCATCTGCGTCGCAGAATTAATTATTTCCCTGCAGCCAGGAGCCCAGCTTTTTGTTTTCTGCTTCCCAGCCCTGCTGGGACCTGCCTGCAGCTGCCTCCTCGTCTCCACCCTTCAACCCAGCTCGGGAGACGGCGCTGGAAGACAGGGCATACTCTACAGCAACAGGAAGGAGAAGTCCTATAAAAGAGGCATCATCCTAACAGATCAAACGCTGTCCTTTTCCCTACCACATGCAGGGCAGGGAAAGGAAAATCTGATCAGGACCACCCAGGAGCCCCATAGAGTTAGGCCAGCTGGAGAACTCGGGGAAAAATTAACGTGGCTGAATCATACATCACTGCATTAGCGAGAAGCCAGCCATGTGCATTCTTGAGTGCAGGAGGAAGAAGAACAACCACAGACATCTTAGTTGCAGTATATAGATTTAAATATGATTTAGCTTAAACAATGTTTTTCAGCCATGGATGGATTTGATCTACAAATCATCAGTTTCATCTTGTTTTCAATTAGATGAAGATTGGAGTAACATTTACGAATACCATGGCAGTACTGAACACTGTGCTTTCTCTAATTCCCGTGCAAACAATTACTGAATGAAAAACAAGGTCATATATATTTCCATTTCCACAGCTGCAGCTATGGAAAGATAAGGAGAATCCTTCACGATTCAGACAAAAATTGGCAAAAGCTGTAAAAGTGTCCAACTCCTTTGCTGAAAAATCTGAGGTGAACTGGTAGTAGTAAAACAACTTCTTTTAGAAACAGTTAACACAGAAGTTCATGCATCATTCAAAACCAAAGCTCATAAACCACTTTCTGGCAGTTTTTTGTATTTCCAAGAAAAACAAGAAAATTATCTATTAGCTTAAGTTATCAATTATACTTTGTACATCAAGTGTCGGAAAATTCTAGTAAAAAGTTTAAAGGTATGTATTTTTAAATACTCTTCTGTTAAAGCAAAGCAACCAGCCATTCAAAACAACTATGTCAGGAATTCAACTTTAATTCCACGTACCTCATGAAAGCCATCAGATCCTTTATTGCCCCCTCTTCCCCTTCCACGATCTTTACGCTTCAATTTCTTCTGCATTCCACGCCCTCGACCAACATTGTAATTATTACCTCTTTGAGAAATACCTGAAAAACAGCAATGACCTCTTTAAATGACCTCAGAAAGTAAAGAAAAATGTTTATCTAGTGAAATCAAACACAGACAAATCTAACAAACTAAATATCTACCTTTTTGCAGTCTGAATTCCCAAACACTATCTTGAATCACGAGCTGGCAATTACAACTACACCAGCCAATTGTAATTCTGTGCAACTGCCTGCTCTTTGAAAAGCTCTTCAAACCAACAGCAGACTGACAAACAGAACATAAAATTAATCATGTTCAAAGCAGCATCTCACAATTAGAAGTGCAGACATGTTACTTCTAACCAGCCCAAATACTTGAAATATTTTGTGCCATTTGGTCACTTTCTGAACACAGAACTAACCAGTACAACTGGCACCCAGGTGTGTGTACATGTTTCAGTGTCACAACATGCAAGAAACCCGAGATCATAACCTAAGAAATGTGACAGAACAGCTTTAAATATAAAAATGTTTAATGGTAACTGTTTGGAAGCCTCAAGACAGCAATTATCCAGCCAGCAGCATGCCAGGAGTCATGATCTCAATTAAAACCACCGAGACAGAGTATCTGCTTTCTCATCAATTTAAAACCAAAGAAAACCAGTTATAAAGTTCTGCGGACATCACACCTGCTTCAGGTGGCAGCTACCCCACAACAGCGAGGCTGATTCCAGTGAAAACACCTGGCAAACAGGGATTTTGAAGCCATACTGCCAAGCAGCACATGAAAGGCCATTTTTGTCTCCGCTAAAAAGATTCTGTCAATCTTTTGCCACTTTGTTTTATTGTGAACCAAACCAGAATGCGATACCTCTTCACTGCAGCAGATGAAAGACAGCTTACTACCTTTGTATAACACATAGTTATCTTCCCGAGAACTACTAAGGTATTCATACTGTCATATAAAACCCTGATGACATTTTGCCTGGGAGAAAAACTTTTAGTCATGATTAAACAGAGAAAATTTTGCAAACTGGATCAACATTTTCTGAAATGAGAACTTGATCTCATAGAAAAAGGGATGAGAACAAGTTAAGCATTTCCAGATGGTAGATAAGGTCATCTCCATCAATGGCATACAGCATCTCCATGGCCTAACCTTCCACACCCCACAGCAATAAGCAGCAGTGCAAGACGACTGGGGAGTCCCAAGTCCCTTCGTAATAACTTTAACGTGAGCTGGCTCCATGAACTGCACTACGATGGTAAGGAAACGATCAGACACCAAATGAAAGGTGCAAACAAGAATGCTTGTCAGTTGGCTTACATAAGTAAGGCGTGAAGTAAGGGCAGCAGGACTCTTTCAGGAATACATTGCTTAACAGGAATACTTTTCCACTAGCCCTATGATTTCTTACTTAAAGTTACACACCAAAGATCTTGGCTTTTTAATAGGGTTTTATTTGTTTATTTACTACATATGTTACCCAACGCTTGATCTTTTTCTTCAATATATGCATCAGTGAGACTGTATGATATTATTCCTTGCTGGTGAACGCCGTTATCACTGCAAGCTCATAGGAAAGCAGCCACTGGCAGCTTTCTTCATTCAGCTCTCAAGATAAACATCCTGAAATAACATGTGATACAACTGCTGCCACCATCCATTACTACAGTTAATGATTCAAATTCTCTTACCTTTCTGGATCCCTTTCATCCCCTGTTTTTTCACTGGTTCTTTCGGGAATGGAGGTCCTAAATCAGTACTGGAGGTCTCTTTAGCTTGCCTGTATTGTTTAAGCTGATCAGCAAAATCTTCATCCTTTTCTTCCTCATTATAATTACCAAAGTTTTCATCACTGTAATGACTATAGTCGTCATACTCCTTACTTTTGATATTTTTTTTATGTTGCATTTTCTGTGAACTCATGTAATTTCCTGATACGTGTCCATGCTGTATGAAAGGGATTGCATTGTTCAGAAGCAACTCAATTATTTCAAAAAACATCCCTCTGAACTGTTCTAACAAAACCAATTGTTTTCACCCTGTTTTATGGTCATGCTGTCTACTAGATTTGCACAAACAAGCATTAATAATAAACACTGAAAATCAGTTATTTAGTAAAAATTAGTACTTTTGATTCTGAATGCATGAAAATAGGAAAAAGGACAAAAAAGAACAGCATCTATACTCCATAAAACTTATCAGTGGGGTTGACAATGCACTTTAACATATGCAGTTCTAAGTGCTACTTAGATGAACTACAATTAAAATAATTCTTTCCATTCATGAGCTCCATATCCTGACAATCTTGGACACAGATGAAACAACCTGTCCTGTCTCTGTCAGTAAGACGAAATACTGCTTATCACCACTCCTAAGCCAGCACTGTCCCTTCTCCCATTTCTGCAGACAGGATCTTCAGTTTGTTAATAAGTTCGGGTGGCTTAGAGGTTTCTGGAATGGTTTAAGGCTAAAAAAAAAAAAAGTCTCCTCTCCTCTGAAGTACCAGAGTCTCACCAAGCTGCTGTGTCACAGCTTTAGAGGATGGTATTCTGTTTCACCCAGGGGTCTCAGGAGGGCTATCAAGCTGCACAGACTGAGAAAAGCCAGGACAAATTGAACTATCCGAAAGCAGAATCAACTCTAGACATTTAAAGGTGGCTTTTCAAGAGCTGTTTTCTCTTAGTACAGTCTAAATCCAGTGCAGGCAATAATGAAGGTATCTTAATTGTTGCCTGGTGGAGGAAAAAATAGTTATCAGGCTTGTTTACACCACTCATGTGGCAAACAATGCTTTACATTTGGAAATCCACCCAAGGAGATGAGAAGTAGATGTGCTTCCTGAAATCTGTGAGAATGGGCACTGTGATCACGACGGCCTTCAAAAACTGCATCATTTACATTTTCATTTTTTAAATTACACCTAAATAAAGACATGAGAAATCAGTTAAAAAAAAATACTACCTGACTGAACGAAGAATCATAATCTCTGTATGAAGAGCTGCTACTCTTTTTATGTGGTCTTTCTGTACGCTCAATATCAGAATCATGGCTGTAGTCTGAACTGTCATCACTGGAAGGGGAGTTATGCTGAAAAAAAAGAAGAAAATAGGTCTCTTGGACGTTGTTATGTAATTCTCTGTGTAACTGGTCTGCTGTATGTGAACTTAACAGAAGCATTAGCCTAATAAATGAAAATATTTTCTTAACTCTCACAAACCTCTGCTTCTGGGGGAAGCTAAAGCAAGCACACTCTTTGATGACCCACTCTTTTTATCAGAGAAAGAGATCTGATCCGGTGAGGCTTCCGAATGTAAACATTGACGGCTATGTGGTTTCTCTGGGTTGTATCAGCTTCCTACAGGTCTCTCTGAGCCCTGCTTCTTTGTGACATAGCAGGGATGCTGCTGGAAGGCTAAAAATCTGGGGGATGGCTAGAAACTTGCCTATGACCATAGAAATCATTAGCATCGTCTCATTTTCTGCCAAAAGAAAACTTAGCGTTACTGCATCACAACTGTTTTATTCAGATGTATTGTTTTGCAGAAAATTTAGACAAAACCATATGATAATACTGTATTTCTGCCATTTTTTAGAGAATTACCATCAGGTTTAGTTTTCCAGCTTAAAATTCTGTGGAACTTTCGCATTTATTTATTAAAATACAAATTAGAAACATTATCTTAACGAACTTTACTGAAGAAGTCACTTAACTAGCCTGAAATCTTTTCTTCTCTAAATATGATAATTAGCACAAAAAGCAAAATTGTAAATTCACATTTTGCCTGTTATCCTAAAAAACTCTTACTCTCTATGGTTCAGCTACCATTATTGTTGTCAGTGGCCAGTCCCTAACTTACACCACTGCTTAGGATTTAAACAATATAAGTAGTGGTTTAACACTTCAGGCTTTCATGTCAGAACCACCATTGACAGTGGCAGAGAGTAAAATGCTCATAAATGTCAATATTTTGTAAACAGCTATTAAAAGAAACACTAAAATAAATAAGCATCCAATGAAAAAGTATATCACAAATAACACAGTTACACCTACAGTCTGATTTTGTATTTCTTTTAAATATAAACAGATGAAAAACAAGTTTATGAAAATGCATTTGGGCAAAGCTAACAAGTTTCCAAACTATCATTTCAAACGTGCTGTGGCTAGATTATTTAGTGATTTATTGTCTCTTACCCCACATAACCTGTCACTGATATGTGTGACTACACACTTCCCTGTGTCAAAAGTCTATTTCAACAAGTTCTTCAATATTGAAATGCATTGGTAAGATGGGAATCTCAAAAATTGCACTCAGAGTCCAAAGACTGCCTAAATAGCAATAAAGCTATTTTAGCTTTCTTCTCTAATTCCCTGGATCCTTGTCTTAACCTGGAAACCTGGAATGAAAACAAGCACCTCCAATACTTTGGTTTGCACTTCCTAACCTTATGCTTATCCCGTCTTCTCCTTTTTGATTTTTTCTTTTCTTTTTCTTTTTTGCGTTTCTTCCGTGATTTTCTATGTCCTTTTTCATTTTTCTGTTTATCATCACCTTTTGTACCATGTTCTTTCACATCTTCATATGCTGCATCATCTATTTCACCATCTTCTAGCTCTCCGTCTTCTCTGTAGGAGGAAAAATTCAGTACAATAAAATAACATGTTATTATCCGTCTCATCTGCACAGGAAAAATGAACGCACACACAGAATTTTTCCACTAGTTACATGTGCATATACATTTTAATACATATAACACCCCAAGAACTACTAGGATTCTAGAATTTTCTTTCATAGTTAAAGAAAAATGGAATGCAACCCATTAAACGGCCTTGAATTTTACTGCAAAATTTAAAAGTTTAAAAACTATGTGGTTTTTTTACTTCTCAGAACAAAGGTCTTCTCTTCTTACACAGTTTTCTCCAACCTAAATAAAATAACCTGCTTCAACACATAGCATTCTGTTGCCCTTAAACACTTTTCAAACTGAAGAGGTAGTTCAACTGTTTCTAGAAATACTTCTACGACAATGCTATTGCATGTCTTTATGGTGCTGTACTCGCAGAACAGATGTGATCAAAATTAAAGGCAATTGAAACTCTTTGAAAACCATATAGCTGAAGAGTAGCAATAATGAAAACAAGCGGCTGGGCACTGCAGGAAAACCTGCACAGTAATGCAAACACATTTCCTTCAACAGCCCAGCTCCTGGAACTACATATGGGTCTGTAGCATCTAGGGTGTAACAGCCAAAGTCACGAGCAATTCAAGACAGGAGAATTAATTCAGCAGTTAAGTATGTTCTTCAAAAGAAATTAGCAGTAGTAGTTGACAAGAAAGGAGTAGTTAACATTTGCATTTCATTTGCTAGAATCCAAAAGCTGACAGAAACCAGGCATCTGATGATGCTGTTTTTCTAAGCTACCCAGGGTGGATTTTTTTCTTTTTAAAATTTGTAACATTGACATTTGTAGGGGGTTCTTTCATACATCAATAAATACTGTAAATGGAACAATATGCATGTGAACATAACTTCTGCATATGAATCCCACTGTCTCAGAAGTCTTCAAATTGGAGTAACACTAAAGGGTGCTTAAAAAAAATACACAAAATTTAACACTTTAAAGTGCTTGTAGACTAAATAACAGAAAAGCTTGTGCTTGTCTCCATCAGCAGGGAAAAAAGTTTCTGTGATTAAATAAGACTTTATTTAAAGTTTTGTCTATGGACCCAAACAATAACAATCCTGAAAATACATTGCCATGAAAGAAACATTTTGATAAACCACCAGCTAATCTATTTCTCATCCCTAGTTCAGACATACTGCTGAAGCAATCTCAACTCCCCTTCTACTATTTGGTATTTGCTGGGTTTTGGTTGTGGAAAAACTTACTGGTTTTAAACATTTATAATGGGCTCTATAAAATTATTTCTACATGACTGCCACTGCTTCAGGGATTCAGCCTTTGCAGGCATCATGGAACCTTATAGAAACTCAGTCCTGAATTTTTACATGGAGATTGCCTGAAAATGCCATCAGCCCTATGGTGTCTGAAACCCTCACTCTACGAATGCACTAAATGCTACAGATGGTGGGGGCAGCAAGGGGAGAAGCCTATAGATACTAGAAAACTGTATTTTAAAAAAAAAAAAAACCAAAAACAAACCCTAAACCAAGACTGAACTAATAGAAGGTACTAGGACAGAAGCAGTAATTAGGCTATATTAAATTGCTTTACAATTTGCCCACCTTGGTCCTGTACTCACAATGTACTGGCTAACCTGATGCTCAACTCTGTCTTCTTCAAGGGAACTGTGAATGGTAGGAAGGGGGAAGAACTCCCCAGGAAGTGAAAGACCTGAGTCTCCACCGTAAAAAAAAAAAAAACAAACAGTGGTTAAGAAGTTAGAAGCAACCCAAAGTTCTGGCTTTTTGTGGGAAGAGTACCCGGATATGCCAGGGAGAAGAAAAGGGGAGAAGACACGACTGCTGTATTGTCACCTCGTATGTCCTGCAGCTTCTTAGAACTAAATGCTCTTATCAACCACAGTGCAAAAAAGAAAACCCAAAAAAAACCCAAAACAAACCACAAAATCAACCAACCAACCAACAAAAAAAAAAAAAAAAGCCCAAAATACCATGAAGATATGATTACAGATCACTAACCAGACAAAAAAAATGGAACACCCCCCCTGCCCCCCCCTTTCAGATTATTGACTCACATGAAGGCTTTGGAGAAAAACTAAGGAAACCCATCAATTTCAGGGTACCACCTTTACTTCTCAACTGTTGGTGGGACCCTACGGCATATCTACAGCAACTGCGATGCCTTCTGATCATCTTGTGGCAACCCACTGCAACCACGTAAAGCCAAGTTGCATACATCTGAGCCTCGCAAATATGATGCTTTGCTATATTACATGATCAAGAAGGGGACTTAAAGAACAATTTCTAAGCGATGGCAAAGGCAGCTAGCCTGCCTAGAGACTGAAAAAAAGTACTCGGGAATATGGGAGAAAATAATCTTCTAGATAAGTACTGGAGACAGTTTTGTTTTGCTAAGTAGCATGAAGTGATAGGACTGGAAAGAAGGAAAGTTTATAAGAAGCATTCAAATGTAAAAATATTAAAAAGTGGGCATAAAAAGGCAGATTTAATCTGAATAAAGGATTCTGCTACAGAAGGTGTCATTTAAAGACCATCATTCCCAGTGATGGGCAGTAAAAGAAAGTTCTTGGCAGGCAGTGAGTGACCTTTCAGGAGCTACTGCCACAGGCAGTTGTTGAAGCAGACAGCAGCAGCCACAAAATGGGACAGGACAAATTCATGGACAACAAGCTCATTAAAAGGATGGTCTTCCCTCCAACACACTGAATACAACTGTGGGTGCTGGCAAAACAAAAAGGAACTCAGAAGGTAAGAAAAACTGCTGAACTGCTATTTCTTAAAAGTTTAGCTACACTGCAAATGCAGTCCTCACTGGTTTTGCATATTATGGCCTTAAACATTTCCTTGGACACATTTTGAAAAGGACATTATTTTTTAGCTTAAATATAAAACAATAGAAAACTATGAACAAGGAAATTAATAATAATAAACGTATTCTCACTACCAAGTGGGCACCAAATGTGAACTACAGAGGTGGCTTCAGAACCCATTTTTATGGGGTTTTTATGAGGTGCTCACAGAGATCTGCTCACACACAATCCTTACACTGCCTTGTGAAGGAGAATGCAACACCAAGATATTCCCATACTTAAGAAAAGATAAAGTATCTTCAGAATATGTATCCCAAGCATAAAATAAATACTTCTTCAAACACCATGCCACCAGTTATCTCCAGCGTCCCCAACAAATCCTGAAGTACATCATACAATATGCCAAGAAAGCATTTGTCACATCTTTCCAGGAGATACTTGATTAATAAAGTGTGCCTAATGAAATGCAACACAAATATTTCTGAAACAGCTGGAGCTATTAGATAAAAACAATCTTTCATATTTTGACAATGTGAGCTAAAACTCACTCTCTAAAAGATATCTACACAATTAAAATCTCCTCTTAAGTAAAATGCCTACTGAAAATGCTCTTTGGGAAAGAAGGTATTTATCAGTTACCAGTTCTTTTGGAAACTGCTGTCATATATTTACACTTCTGGGATGCATCCAGGACTCAAATAACTTTCTAGGTAAAACAATCATGCAGAATCTCAGTAATACTATCCTTTGGATTGTATTTCAAAGGTAAGATTACAAAACTCCTCTAATCCCCAAATGCCTACATTCTTTCCACATCATCTTAGAATTTTCCAAGCATTGAACTTCAAGAATGTTAAAAAAAAAAAAAAGGATGAGATAAATATGACTTGAAAAGATAATGATCAAGTATCATTTCTTGAAAATTATTTACTCTTCAAGAAAAGTTTAAAGGAAGTTATAGGGCAAAAATCACCTTCCATTTTTCTGGGTTTTTTTCCCCATTTAAAATCCAAACTGGAGCTGTACTCCAGAAAGCAAGTGCAAAACCTACCCCTTTTAGAAATTCACTTCCTAAATATATTCCACAGACTTGGCTATAGCAAGCAGCTTTGGGAAGGGCTTTCGGCGATATGAACCAAGACTACCTCCTTTTCCACTATGACTAATAAAAGTCAACAACAGATGTGGTCTGGACAAAACACAGCTAGCAGATGATTTTCTAGGAAACGGGTCTGAGTCTGAGGTTGATTTCCCTTTGGCAGGTATCTACAACAAATAGTAATGCTAATCTAACAAGAGAGAATCTGAACTTCTGTTTTGCAAAGCACAGCTAATTGCTTACAGAATATCTTAGTATGCTTCTGTTATTGCTGGAAATGTCTGACACAAAACCCAAAATTTTCTTGATCTAGAAAAGCAAGGCAGTATAATTTTGTTGTCTTTTTCAACTACCCTACCCCACAAAACAACACACGACAAAAACAACCTCCGCTGAAACAATGCCAATGAGCTGATGGGGAACGGTTTACAATGCCTACACGACGCACACCTCGGGAGCCGAAAAGACAGCCTCTGTGCTGAAGGAACAAACGCTGGCAATTTTTAACTTCTGCCATGTGTTATCTTCTTGGATTCTATACTTGCATTTGCAAAAGCTGAACTGAATCTGACACGTCTTCAGATTAACAGAAGTTAATCCCTGACCTATTAAAGTGCAAACCTGCAGTATAAAATTCTGTCATGGAAAACAGCAAAGAGGTTAACTCACCTCTACCCAGAGATCTCGGCTAGCATTACCAAGCCCTTTCCACCCCAGTGCATTTAGAGTCCTTTTGGAAGAGAAACAAAAGCATCTTCATTAAACACCCAGTTTAAGTTGCTTAGAGGTGTTTGGCTACCACTGTCTGACCTACTGGAACTCCTTCATAAAGAGCCCTGGATGACTTGGATGATTAAAACAAGTTGCCATATGAACTATTGCCTCATAACGCACAGCAAATGCAATCTTGCAATGCAGAACACAGGACACGTACAATTAAGTAACATCACCGAGACTCCACGAGCTAAACAAATCCTAACCAACAAAAGGGAGCACACCGGCCGTGATCCTTCCTATCAGCCCCTGTACAAGGGCCAGGCACGCACACAAAAAATTTGGTTCATCTCCAAATGCTGGAGAAAGAACTACAATCACTGATGGATCCTTCCCTCTTCTGCAATCTCCAGATACTTGGAGCTTCATAGGTATGTGAAAACAAAACCAGAAAGCACTTCTACTGTCCCAAGTGTATTTCTAGAGCATTTCCAAAATGGCTTAGAAAGGCACAGAAGCAAAATTATCTTTCGGGGAGAATCAGTGTGGTGAAACCACTGAAAGAGCAGTTATGTAAATATCTGGTTAGGGAAAATAGAAATCCACACATAAAGTAACTCGCCATTACTCTAGTGTTTACAGTTTAATTTCTAACATTCAAACTTGGCTTTAACTCACCTTTGTTGCCCTTAGTCTGAGTAATTTTTAAAAATAGCATTCTTTATGTTCAAAGAAGATTTACAACTCAAGCTCCGCAAGTCCAAGATACAAAAACAAGACGCATTTTCTCAGTACGCTGATGATGTAGTTCTGAAATATTTCAAGAAAACTGAAAAGGTTTTCCCTGTGGGACTGTTTTTCCAATCTTCCTAACAGAAGTACTTAGCATACTCACAGACAGAGCAGGTGCTACATGAGAACCATACTTCTGTGTGTTTTAAGAACTTACATGAATAAAATTGGACAACCAAACAAAATGTGAATCTCTATCATCAAACATTATTTTCTGTTAAGTCCAATTTCGGTAGGTTTGATTCACAGCTGAGGAAAGGTCTCACTTAAAAATAATTACATTTGTTTTACAATATGATGCTTTTAACTTTATTTATTAGAATAAGCCTTAAAGAGACTATTCATAGCCAAGACTTTCTGAAAGCATTACCAAGACTAGAAGCAGTACACAGTAGATAAAAATAGAGGGCTGCAAACACCTCCCATTTATTTCTTGTACGGACAGAGAAAGGACACAGTAGCAAGAGTGCAAACTTTATACATAGCAGATCTCTAACACCTTAAGTAATAAATTATTTTCTAAGAAGCTACTAATAATTGAATATTACTGTCCAAAAAGAAAATAAAATCTATTCCTTCCTAAAGTGAGTGGATTGTTAAACCTTAACCTCTTTTTTCTGCAATTAGTTCTAGACGAGATAGGTTATCAGAAAACATTGAGGATGCCCAAAACCTCATCTTCTCCTCTAGAAACAGCGCTTAATTTACAGGGGTTGACAATAGCATCATACACCTGCTCTGCCGACCCCTGAATATGTGTGATAAGGACATACAATGCAGGAGAGAGAGTTTAAACTGACAGGAAACTACCTGAGTGCTTTTGACACCAGTCAAGACTTATTTGGTGAAAAAGCCTTACTTTTACCCCTCCTGGATACTTTTCCTCCTTAGTCTCCTTTGGGCATGTTTTTCTTAGTACCCCAAACCAGATTCCTCCCTCAACACCTCTATTCTAGCTCCTCATACACTCCTGCTCCTTCATGGAACCCTCCTGCGCATATTTTCCACACCCAATGCATCTAGAAAAACACGGTGCTATGCAGCACTTGTGACTGCACAGCCGTACAGGGCTATCGCTTCCCATCATTGCATGCATACTTTCTGTCCTGTTTACTACCACACAACGAACCTGCAATACTCTCACAGGTAAGGTTTTGGTTTTCTAAGATTATGAAGAGCACAATAACACAGATGCAATTTGATGACATGAAAACTACATATCTAAAATAAGATCTTGGAGGGCTAAAATTCACGAAATTAAGTTGTCCTAGCATGCTGCTACACTGAAGAATTCATTAATTAGTAAGGGAAATAACTACAAAATTGAAGGTGTTTTTGCAATTAACACAACAAGCCAGTGTCCACCGAGAATCAGCACTGGATCCTTTGACAATGTTCTGCTGGTCACTCATGCCACTTTTCAGCTGCCTATTAGTTTTGACCACTCTGCAAACATTGTTATTTTAATCTACAGCCAAGCAGTGAAACTGCATCACAAAAAGTTACAGACCAGACTGCTTGGGTTCTTTAACCTCTGGTTTGCTTTCATCCCCAGGGCTGGCTGTAACAGATACTGCGTTCCCATAAAAAGGGGGAAGGAAGTGAGAATGACAGCAGGGAAGCATGCCAAAAAATAGCTTCCTGTAGTGCCACTGGAGGCCAACCAGCAACTTTTGGAAAGCCCACCTTCTCACCCTGCTGCCTGACCATCTCTGCACTCTGGGGTTTAACGCTGTAGAAGAAATTACAGAATTCTCACACAGACCACCTCCTCCTCCTCCCCAAGAGGATGAGGAGAAACAGATACATCAGCCAGCTGTGGTTTTGCGACTCCTGCAATGTCGGCTGGATGGCGAGTAAGCCTTGTTTGCCCACAGGGCATATTTGGGAGTGATTATCTCTTCACTTCCCAGTTTCCTAATGTCAAAGCAAGTTTTGAAATCATGCTGGAAAACAATAAATCACTACAAGGCTGCATTCAGTAATCACAAACAACTTCAACTCAACATGAACACATTCTTTGGCGATTAACTATTACTGAAAAAAAAATATCTAAAACCAGCCATAAGTAAACATTTTCAAATGAAACTACACACGTGTGGACAGAGGGCATTGAAGCACTAGGCAGAATAAAAGAGATGCATTTAAGTCATCAAATTTAACAAAGATGGATGGAAAACCTGTGGCAAGGGAGACTGGGAGAGCAGTCGGGCTGGACAATAGCAACTAGGATTAGAGGAGATCTTCAGCCCTCCTGCTCCACAAATGCTTCCCTGATTCGTAATGCTATGGTGCTTCACGGAGCTGAGGAGCCACGTGGATCGAGACAAAACACGGGCAAAGCTGCCTGCAATGTAACATTGACTAAGCAGTAACGGAGAAAATGTACAACTAAGGTACATAACACAGATTTCAATTTGCTGTTACGCATCTTGGTTACAACCCACCACTTGCATTTTTCCCTTTACTTGCCACCGGCTGTAATTCAGCAGAGCAGGTCTCCATTACCATGAATGAGAGAGACCTGTTAAAGCATCAGAGCGTAAATCACACTCACCAAGGACTGCAAAACCGGTACACGGAAAGTGAGCAGGCAATGCCTAAGACAGCTGGATGAGGAAACTGGGCAAATAAAATAAAAACGAAGGGCTGGCTGGGTGGAATCTCTCTTCACCGGGCTCATCTGGCTTTACACCAGGCACACATAGCTGGGTGAAGGACAGGCTTTGGGAGAGCAGCACCACAGCTAGAAGCGGGCAAACTCGCACAATCAAACATTTCAACTACACTTCATAGAACTCAAATCAGTTGACCCTGAATAAGAAAGTGAGTGTACCAACTTCATTTTAAAAATTAAAAATTGTATCAAATACACAATGAAAAAGTGTACAATAAGGATTAGCATAGTTCTTGGGAAAAGGAACCTGAAATGCAACAGCTTTGAAGTGGCATTTCCAAAACACTCCGTGCAAAAATCAGGTCAATTTTCTAAAGAAAGTTCACAGGCTGCTCAAGTGTCTGTTGGGGAGCTGTCTCTAATATAGAAATTCCTTTACGGTACCACGAGCACACAAAAAGGGGCCCAATACTTACACTTGCAATGCAACTCGTAAGACCATGCTGGCTACAGAAGCATAAGTAATGAAATGCAAGTAGCACATCTGATCTGTGTTAGCATCTCCATATTCAGACCTATCATTAGGTCACTGCTATTTTTACAGCAGATAATGGTACAAGAAATCTCCAAGTCTAGAGATTAAATGACAGTAAAGCAGAGATAGCCAACAGAAAGTATCAGTACCAACCTAATGTTTTAGATTTTAAAAACAAATGAACTCCAAGTTATTTTCTAAAGTTCCTGGCAACTGTAAATCTGGCACTGATTTCAAAAGCAGAACCCACTGTAGCAAACAAGTCCTTCTTATGCTCACTATTAGTTAGAAAATCAAAGTGCACAGAAGTCTGCAGGAGGACTGAATTCTTCTGTATGTGTGACAAGTGTTCAGTTCTTCTCTCAGGCACGTACATTCACCCACAGAGTGATGTCTAGGTGGGACAATGTCTACAAAATAGAGTTTGAGAGAAACACAAAGCACCCAGTCCTGCAGATGATGGTAACAGCAACCTATCACAAGCCATTAGACCTTGCGGACATCCAAAAGAGAGCAATAATTTGCACATTTACACACATTTGTGTATTTGTTTGCTGTAACTGAGTTTGCCTGCACCTCACCTCAGACTTCTTTCTTGCCCTATCAAACATTACCTACATAACAAGCAATCCTTAATAAAACCTAACCTTACAGGAAAAACTTTTAAAAGGTGCCCGTTACCTATGTGTATACAAAGTCTCAAATACTTCACCAAAGACAATGTCTCCACAATGAGTCAACTAAAAATATTTAAAGAATGAGAAATTTTCCTCACTTAATCAGGTGCCCCACCTATAAAAGACTTTGGATTAAAACAATCTTCCAATTTAGAACATTCAAAGTGTGGACATACAAGGGTTTTTTACTACTTTCTACTGCTCAAAACCACTAACCAACTTCTTTATAATTCTACAGATCAGTTCAGAATCTAACTAAATGTTAACAGAAACGCTGTTCATCTATGCTGCACAAATTGATCTAACCTGTTAAATTGTTTCAGCAGCTTCCTGTTATGGGCTGTACCTACAGTAAACTAGTCCTACTGAGCTACCAATGCAGTGCAAAAATTGATTGCAAGATAAAACTTACTGAAAATAGACATGTTGATTTTAAAATATCAAGCTAGTGTTACAGCTAGACTCCAATTCAAGGTAACTCAGAATACGAGTGCATCAGGTACCTGCATCTTTTCGATAGACCTTACAGCTGGCTTTTCAACTGACTACAACAGAGACTGGACAAAAACAATTCAGTACTAAAAAACATTGATAGGTAAAGCTGTGCTGCCCCTCCCTTCAGTGAGTCAACCATGTTTACTGTGGACGGGAAAGACCATTTCTCTTTAAGCCTTCCCAGTCCCCAGCTGGTAGGGAAATCTTTGTAAACTTCAGAAAGTTAAAATATTACATTTCCACAGGGTTACATTTGCACACCTAATATGATACAAATATTTAATTTTGGGGGCCTTTTTTTTAAACAACACTCTAGGTGTATTAAGAATACACTTTACACGTCTCAGATCAGAGGGGAGCAGAAGTTTTATAAGTCTTGTTTACAAAAAAGTATTATTTAACAGGTAAATATGTTTATTGTTACAGTCTTCTGCTCTTCTGAAATTAAAACACTATAAAGCAATGTTTACAAATTAACCTGTATTAAAAGTACATTAGACTGTTAGGTAGTACTTACTTATTCTATTTCATAATTGACCAGTGTAACAACAGGCATATTGGTGAGAACAGCTGGTTAAAGGAACTGTACTTGTCAGCATCACATGAGTAACTTCAAGTTAAAATAAACTATGCTTCCAGCGGAATAGTGTGTAACTTGGGCTTGCCCTCAAGGAGGACTTTAAAACACAAAGTATTTTCAATCCTTGAAACAGTAAAAAGTCACAGACTTACTAACTCCGGGAACTCTAAAACACTTTGCCTGCTAGTGCTGCGCAGTTTTAATACATAGTTATGCCCTATCTTCAGCAATCCCAGTGGATTAGTAGTTTGCTTTTTTACAGTGCACTCTTTTTGGAACACACAGCACGACCAACTTACACTGTTTCATAATTAGAAGCAGGAAGGTGAAAAAAGGAGTCAGCAGCTCTGGGGTCTGCCCTGAACCTGTCACTAAATCACAGTACCATTTTTGGACGAGTCAGTCAGCTCGTGCGGCCCTCCACTTCCCAATTTGTAACACAGAATTAGTGACTCTTCCTCCAGCGAGGGAACAGTTACGTTCGCTCACAAGCCTTTATTTTTCAGTGTTTTGCAGTCCTCTGAAGCAAGTACCAAGCACAGTGGTGGAGCTGTGTGGGGAGGACAGACTGAAGCCCAGCTGTTGAAAACCAGCATTTTTAACTCCTGCAGTTGTGTCACAAATGCTCTGAGTAGATGTAGACTGAAGGACTGGTAGCTGTCACCCTGGCATAGTATTTTTGGAACCAGTTAGGAAGGCCAGGGCTGCCTAGAGAAAGGATTTGAATTTCCAGCAGCTGCAGGAGAGAAAGGGAGGGAGGAACAGAGGTCCTTTCACCAGGAACAGGACTCTGGTTTTCTGCGCATGGGGACTGAGAGGTGGCAAAGATAACGTCAGTCAGACCTTAATCTGCATAAAAAAAGATCCAGTTAAATGTGTAAGGTGTAATCTGGCAAGAAAATGACGTTAAATATGGACCTAGTGAGAGATTCTTGTATAAACAAAAACAACATAAAAAAAAAAAACAACTCAAGCACCCTTTCCTACCTGACTAGCAGCGCCAGGGCAAGGAAGAAAAAGAACAATGGTGACATTCAACAGACACCCGCTGGAAAGTGCAATTTATGGAAAGAAATGGAAAACAGTCCCCCTTCCCAGCCAGAATAAATAAATGAAGATGTAAAACGCATGCATTCAAAAAATAAAACCCTACTAATAATGCACTTCTAATTCAGTGACACCCCCGCTCCCCTCCTTGCATTCCCCACCACCACCACCCCAGTCCTCAGCCCGGTCTTCCAGCCTGAAGGTGACCTGCCCCCACAAAAACATCGTTAACCCCCTAGGCACATTTAACACACATCATCATCATCATCATCATCATTATCAGCATCATCATCACCCCACTAGTATCACCATTATGAGAAGCGGAGAGAGAGAAGAATGTTACTCGACCTTTCGTCCCCTGCATGTTGCCTGTCAGAGTCGGGCATGTTTGGGTCAAGAACTGGGTTTGGGGGTTTGGAGAACAGGCTTTCAAAGGCCATTGTGCTGGCTGTGGTGTGGTGAGGAGGAGGGAGGTGGAGGAAGGCAGGACACTGCCGCTGCCCGTGGTGCGGAGGGAGGAGGAGGAGGTGGCGGCGGCGGCGGCGCGCACAGCCGCTCTCGGGGGCGGCTCGGTGAGGAGGAGGGTCGGGTCCCTCAGTGAGGAGAGATGATGAAGGTTTCACTCACGGTTACTTAGTGAGACACTAACGGGCACTCAGTGCAGGGCGAGGCTGCACAGGCTGAGCCCGGCCGCCCCGTGCGGGCAGGAGGAGGAGGAGGCAGCGGCGGCGGCGGCTCGGAGGAGCAGGCCCGGGGCACAGGAGAACGAGAGGACACACACACGGGGGAAGGGAGGTGCTGGTGGCCGGAGATGGCTGCCCTAATTCTTCCTTACAAACATGGCGCCCGCTCGAGGCACTCTCACAAAATGGCGGCGGCGGCGGCAGCGGCGGCGAAGGAGAAACGGCGGCAGCGGCGGCAGCAGCGGCGGCAGCGACCCCCGGCGCTTGCCCCGCGCTCGCTCAGCAGCCGCGGAGCCCACTCGACGCCGCCGCCACCACCACTGCGTCTTCCGCGCCCGGTCGGGGCCGCGATGGCGTCGCCTCGCGCTGGCCGCCGCCGCCGCCGCCCCCGATCACGCTCCTCCTCCTCCGCCGCCGGCACCGCCCCGCCACGCCGTTGGCTGGCGACTCCGCGCGTCACCTCACCGCCCAGGCCGCCCATTGGGCAGCGGCGGCACCGCCCGTCACGACGGCGTGACGTCGCGACAGCGCGGCGGGGGCCCCCCGCCTTCCCCTGCCGCCCCGCGCGGGCGACGTGTGCGCGCGCCCGCGGTGGGAAGGGGGGGGGGGGAGAAGGGGCGGGGCCCCGCCTCGCCGCGTGCGGGCTGGCGTCACGTGCGCGCGCCGGCGGCCGTTATGGCGGACGCTTAATGGCGACTGCCGCCCGTTATGGCGCTTCCGGGCCGCTCCCCCTTCCCCACACACACCCACCCCGTGCTCCTCGGGGGCGGCTTCCGCTCCGCCCCGCCTCGCGAGAGCCGCGAGCGGAGCCCGAACCCCGCCCCCCCCGCCGTTCCCCTCCCCGGTGCTGCCGCCGTGGTGACCCGCGGCCTTCTCATCCCTCAGCGCCCACAGAGCGGGGAGATGTGCGCAGGCCTGCTGCTCGCCCCCGGCAGCGTCAGGACGCCCCGCCCGTCCCAAACCAGTTAATTAGTTCTGAGATTGACGTTTCTAATTAAACGTTTTGCTCTCCGAGGCGGCTGCAAGCCCACCCCAGGGAAAGGCGGTCACTGCGCTTCCTCAGCTGGGAGGTGTTGTAACACCAAGGGCCTAGAAAAATTACCTGACATGGGTAAGAAAGTTACTTGGAGAAGGGGTTATTGGTCAGGGTGTGATAAAAACCGGTATTAAAGAAGTTTTGAGACAATAACTTACACAAAAAATGCAAGATATGAGGCAAGATCCTCTTTCAGCGTCCTTCCAACGACCGTTGTTTCATTAAAAAGAAATAGATCCCAAACTCATCAAGAAGTCCTTAGTAGAGCTATGGGACAAAACGCTGAAGAGCACTGTTGAAGCCAATAGTAATAAACCCCCAACCTTGTAATATTCGTGTTGATAAGAAGATTAATCGGGGCAAGCCTGACCTGTGCCTTTAGCCAGACCACAGCCCCTCACAGGCCAGTGTTCGCCCACGTTCTCACTGCTCCGATAGCACAGGCGGCGGTTCGCTGCGCACATCACTTTGCATTTTCAGTGAATTTCATCCTCTTCCACAGTACAGTGTCTCCAAAGTTTGGTACCTTCACGTCAGGGTGGTCTTGTCCAACTCAAATAAATAACTTCAGCTGCAAGTGTTGTCACCTCATTGCTCATCCTTTCTTCCATAAACTTTTATGTGTCTGTTTACAACAACACTGGCACCGAGATGGAGATATCCCACCTGCGAGACCCCCACATGCTGAGAGCTGGACTTTTATTCCTACCCCGCTTCTGCTGACTCTCAGCAGTTCACAGTCCCCAGGAGACACTTGTTTGTTGTTCTCTGACCATTTTAACGATACTTCTTTTGACATTGTCTTTTGAGGGACTTTGTCAAAAACTTTCTGGAAAAATCCCAAGTAAGTTGCATCAACTTATTTTCCTTTACAGGCCAGTCTCCCTGGCTTGCAGGGCTTTTTGGGACATATGACTCTCTTTTTCCAGTGCCAGCAATCCTAGCAAAAAAAAAAAAAAAACCAAAAAAAAACCCAACACCCGCATCAGTTCCCATTTGGGAGGCACATTTTTCCCCTTACACAGAGGCAAAGCGCAGCCTCGCATCCATGAGGAAAGCACCATCTCTCCATGGGCTCACACACCAGGCTAGTACCTGAGCGGGGCAGGAGATCACGGCCAAATTCAGCCAAGGCTCCAGATCACCACGCAAGTCCAAAGCCAAGCCAGCAAAACAACTTGAGCTGGAGACTGGCACTCTTTCCGAACAGGGACTGAAATAGGGCTCCAGGGAGCGTGGGAGAGGTGCGGGTGGCAGCCTCAGGTGGGGCTGCTGAGGGCCATTAGGGCTAATTAAGGCTAATTAACCCTCTCAGTATGTGCTCATCTCAGTGTGGTGTGCAGCCCACAGGGCTCAGCACCATCTTCCCCAGGCAACGGGCAAAAAATAAAAATAATTAAAAAAAAGGATTTCAAATTCAGAATGAAAGCCTGGCTTCTGCTTTTCTGCGAAAATCCATTTTAACAAAAAACGTGTCAGCAGGAATGGGGGGCAGCTGTTTGTTTAAATATCCCGACATGCATTTGAGTTGTCAGGGAAAAAGGTATGCTTCCGAGCAGTTCCCGCATGGCTCTTTTTTTTTTTTTTTTTTTTTCCCTCCAAAGTCTAACTAAATTTGGCAATAGCAGCTAAACAAATTCCCCAGTACGCGCTCTCGGATATCACAAATATACTGGGATCTGGGGTATGGTGTGGAAAGCATAGCAACATACTTAGCAACCATAACAAATAAAAAATGTCGTGGTTCAGCTCTTCGTTAAAGCCCGTAACAGGATTAATAAGTGTTTTGGCGTGTGCGCTTGTGCTGTCGCTTCAGCGAGGATTCGAACCGGGACACGAATCTGTGAGGTGGGAGGAGACACAGCAGCGCTGATGGACATGCCCTGTGCGAGGCGGGGAATTCTCGGGGGTGCTAGCTAGGTAGTAAAATTCAGATTTTAACCTGCAGTTAAAAGTAACCTGACATTCTCACACGTGTTAAAGAGATAATGAACATTCTTTGACTTGCAGGGATGTGTCTCATTAGACTGAAAGTGAGAAGTGCAGGGATGCTCAGGATTTCGGGTGCTTAGCCAGGAAAGGCCTGTCAGGAAAGCATTTTGAAAGGAGGATGATGAGTAGGAGGGAAAGCGGGACATGAAGCCATGGTCATCTCCTCTCGCCCCTGCAGTTGGGGCTTGTCTCCCCTGCTGGGGTGAAGAGGAGAGGGAGTGCTGTCCCACGCAGACCTCGGAAATTAAAAGATGCTGTATTTCTCTCCTGGCACCTCGGTGGGCACTGCATAGCCTTCTTCCAAGGCCACCTCCATGTGAGGTCTTTGACCTTTGCATCCTCACCCCTCAGCCATTTGGAGTGAGAGACTGCGGCTTTGGGGCTCGGGCAGGGTGGACAACCCCTGCCGGGACACACAGAATATGTCTGGAGTCCACTGCACCCGCAGAAAGGGAGGAGAGGCAAACCAGCTATTTTTTGAGCTGCAAAATATTATTATCCCAAAGAGAAGTTGTATTTACTAGGGTCAGAAGAGCCTCTCTCTGCACATTCCAGGCTCTGAAAGTCTGCAAGATGCCGGAGCGGCTGCTCTGGCGAAAAAAAATAATCTCCTTTAGTCAGCTCAAATGCTGGCCAGAGGTTTGCAGCCCAGTCCAGACACTAGAGAGCCGACCTTAAACATTTCTGGGGCTGAAAGGGAGATCTGCAGCCAGCTAATGCTGGGAGAGATGGTTCAGATGGCCCTCGAGGTGGGTGAGAAGCGGCTGGGAGGCCGGGCATGGCTTTGCAAGCTCCAGCAGCATGCCCGCCCATCCCGGAGAGGGGAAACCAGTTCACCCTGGCCTCGGGAATTAAGAAAATGTGGTCAGTTTGGGGCTGTGCTGCGAGGAAAAGCCTCCAGTGCAAAGGTCCAAACGCCCGTCTCCAGCCTCGTTAGCTGGTTAAAGCATCAGATGGAAACTATTCCGTTCCGCCAGGAACTTATCCTCTTACAGGCTCCTGTTTTTTGGCTCCCAGAGCCCGGCAAAGCCAGGAGAGGAAAAGGGCTGTCAGTGCAAGGATGATGGAAAGCGTCGTTCACCCATCAGAGGTACCGCAGCTGAGAACGGGTGATGGAGACGGCAGAGGTAAGGCACCAGGAGCTGCTCCTGGCACGTCCCCAGCCTCCTCTTCTGCATCTCTTGGAGGATCTCATCCCCAAGCACAGGGATCTCTTTATCATCCCAAAAACACTGTAATGGCCCGTTGTAGAAGCACACCCAACCAGGCTGGGCAACTGCAGCCAGGCAGACCCTGCTGCAGCAAACTGCAGGCTCAGGGCTGCCCGCTCTGTAGCCTTCTTTCTCCTAACTTTGTTTTCCTCCCCCAAAGCTGTCCGTTAATTTTTAGCTTTTCCTAAAAAATAAAATAAATAAAATACTCCTTCTCATTTCAGCTCAGCTCCTTTCCTGTTATGGCTTTTGTCTTCCAGCAGCGATTTTCGGTGGCATACGAGGACGCAGCCAGCTGCCTCCACAGCGCTGCTCTCTTATCTAAGGCGCTAATTTAAAACACACGCCGGGCTGGGTTCATGGGGATAACTGCTCCCTTTCCTGGATGAAACGCTACTTGGCCAGGGTCCGGGTTAGCTCCGAGGAAAACCTCATTGCCTGCTGCTCGGTGAAATCCCAGGGTGCAGGCACACAATGAAGCAGTCCAGCCTTCCTCAGCCAGGTCCATAAAGCCTTCTCCTTCCCCGTGCTGAGGCCAGCTGCATGGTGACACCCACACACACACCACCCCAGGGTTATCAAGGTGTCCTCAACAGGACAAGGAGGTCCTCCTGCCTTAGGAGAGGAGAGGACGTCTCGGCCCCCTTTGAGAGTGGCAGCACTGATCCATCCCACCAGCTGCTCCTTTTTCTTCTCCTGGTGGTCCTCCTGGGCTTTGTCCACCTGCAGCTGGAGGGTCTTTCCCTGCGGATCTCCACCACCCCCATCCAAAGGTGGGCAGCCCCCAGGTCTGCTGCTCTGTAGGCCCCACACTCTCGCCAGAGCCAGGCCACCCTTCTCCACCACCACCCACTTTGGAAAGCAGCTACACTTTCAGAAAAGCATTTTTATTTTTTTTTTCTTTTAAGCACTCGTGTGGAGGAGCAAGCCTGTTGGGTTTTAATTTCCCTCCCCCCCAGCTCAACCCTGGGATGCATTTCCCTGCCCGGCTCCACCGTCCAGCCGGAGCGCCCGCCAACCCAAACATCCTCCATCCGCCGGGCCTGGGATCTGGCAGCCCCATGCTGGCATTGGTGAGGAGCAGGCACTGAATGTCCCTCCTTGTTCTGCAGGGAGAGGTCCTGCCCCCCTCCTGAGTGCCCACGGAAAAGCCGTACCCCCCCCCCCCCCCCCCCAAATATCCGGGAGCTTGATCCCCCAAAAGATGCAGCACAGATTGGTCTTGTGAAGTCTCTTCCCCTGGGGCAAGGAGTAGGAAGGATTTTAGTGGGCGCAGCTCAGCCCCCTGAGGGACCTCTGCCCCGCTGCCTTTTTTTTTGGAGAGGGTGGGCATCAGCAGGCTTCTTTTCCTTGAGATCTCCAGAGGATGCTCAAGGGGAAGCATGCTTGGGGATAAGCTGCCCTGCCACCAGCCAGCCCCTTCCAAGCAACATAAGGCAGAAAAAATAAAACTAATGGGGGCAGGTTCTTGCCCCACGGACCCTGAGCCCCCTGCAATGGCTCCAGGTGACCATTGCCCCCCCAGCCACATGTGTGTTGGGTACTTTTATTCTACTCTGCACCTGCTCAGAGGCTATATCGTCGTTTAATTGTACTAAAACCAGCATAATGGAGAAACATGCATTGTGGTTAACATGCACAAGCACTTCACTGAGGAATGGGTACCAAGGGGGAAGGGTGCGAGACCGGGGAGGTGTGTGTGTCCCCGGCACATGATACAGCTGAACCCCGGCTATTCCTGGAGCTCCTCACACACAGCAGGGTGGAGGCTGCGACTGGTTGAAAAAATGAAATATTCACACCTTGAGCTCCCTTGACACAGGTACCTAGAGCAGCCAAAGGCCTCCCCGAGGTCAGTGTGGGACGAGAGGGGTGCACACACACACACAACCCAGTTTGGAGGTTTAAGGAGCTGCTGCCCATGGGCTGAAGGGCAGGACAGCCCCAGCCTATCACCAGCACTCATCTGCAGGGCACTGGGTCTCCTCTTTCTCCCAGCCACAACATCCCGCTTGCCAAGGAGGGCCACCAGGAGCCAGACAGGTCTTGTATGAATGGATGTTCAGGGATTTTTCTGGTCCTAGGCAATCCTGGGGGATTGAGATGCCAGACCAGCCCGCTCTTCACGGGCTGCCATGGATTTTCTCGGCATCCAAAGGGGAGTGGAGTCATGTTTTTACTGGGCTGGGGTCAGTGCAAGCAAGCCCCGGCCAGCGGGGAGGAGAGCAGTAGTCACCATGAGCCTCCCTCCTTCTGCATGCACCAGCTTAATTTATTTCCTAAAGAAAAAAAATAATTAAAAAGTAAGTAAGGGCCATGGTTTCTATCCACTGTTTTCTGCACTGTGTAGGCACTGAGGCTACGGGACACTGTCCTTGTGGAGCCTCAGGTGAGGACAATGCTTGGCTCCCGTGCCCCAGCAAGCGGGTTAACTCCTGTACCCAATTTCTTTTGCACCTCATTTTAGGTGGGTGTAAAAGTCGCCCATGCAGAATAACCTTAACGTGGAGGGGAGGACAGTTGGCTGCAGAGAAGCTTCAGTGTGGGATGTCACCTGGAGCCCCCATTACATGCCTGCCTCCAGTACTAGCGCTTTCAGTGGAGGATGCTGAGCAGGGACCATCGTCATTCAGGGAAGCCACCCTGGCTGCCGCCTCCCCTAAAACTCATAGGCGGAGACAAAGACAGTGATTTTGGACACATGCTTGGCCTGGAAGACGCGATCCAGGTACTCAGACATGTCCACATCCACCTGGATGGTCTGGGGACCCTTGAGGCTCTGCACCAGGATGAGCTCCCCAGTCTGCCGGTCCGAGCGCTGCATCACGAAGTGGCCACGGTTGTTGCCCCCCACGATGCCAAAACGCAGGCTGTCGGGTCCCGGCCGGCCAGGCGCTGCCGCCGTGGCCATGCGGAAGAGTGGGGTGGGTGTCAGCAGGTTGGAAGGCAGGGGAAGGTAGTGGAAGGAGATGGTTTTGGGTGCTTGGTGGCATGACCGGCTCTCCATTGGGCAGGGGTTGCGCTCACACTGGCTGCAAAGACAAAAGCAGGGGGGAGGTGTTCAGGGAACCCCAGAGATGTGGGGTCCGTGTCCCCGGTGGCACTGGATTCATGGAGATACTATGCATGTGTTTTTGGGACCCAGCACCAAAAAAACTCAAAGCAGGGATCGGTTTTGCACCCTGCCGCACTTACAAGGGTGAGGTTTTGATGTAGGTGACGTTGCCGGTGGGCTGGGGGCACTGGGGGCTGACGCACTGGAAGCCCCCCCCTGTGTTGATGCAGGTGGTCCCCCTCGTGCAGTTATCCTGGGACAGGGCGCACTCGTCAATGTCTGCAAGACAGGGGCAGGCAGCGGGTCAGGCTCACCAGAGAGCTCACTGAGGGGTTCCTTTTGGTGGAAAATAGGCAAAAGCACCTTGAAACTGATTTTAAAAATACGAAAGTATGGTTGAAAACACCTAAACCACTTAAAATCCCATTCTGCGTCTGCTGTCCTCCCCCAACTCTGCCCTGGTCCAGCAAGGGGTAATGGCAGGGCTCAAACAGCAGGAGGGCAGCTTATTTTCCTAACTTTCTGCTAAGCCGTTTGAAAACACCATCTCTATTTACTAAATATCTATGTAACCATTGAGATGTCTGGCAATAAAATCAGGAGCTTTGAGTGCAGGTATTTGCTGGGAGTATGAGCAAGATGCTATGAAACCTGCAGAAATCAGGGGAGAACAGGAGAAAGTGGGAGTTTTCTCACCATGAACTGCCATAATCAACACTTTATAGCACAGAAAAATCCCTGGTTTTCAGGAGGAGACTTTCAGATGAGCAGTTCTGGCCGCCCACCATTCGCACCCGCTTTGCTTTGCTCTCAACCTGCACCCCAACTCCCCTGTTTTTGGAGAAGAAGCTGCCAGCATCCAGGCTGACCCCTTGCTGTGTAATTCTTGCTTTTTAACGCTATTTGTATTCCTTCTTGAGGACATCCCATTCATACAGGACAGCTCCACCATGCCAGCGAAGATTCTAGGCTCATTTTCAGCGAGATGCAGCCCCAAAGCATCACATGTGTTTGTCAGTGCTTGAACCTCCATCGTTTTCCTCCTCTCCGCCCCCAACCTCTGAACCACCTCTCTATGCAAACCCATCAAGATTTTTGCATGCAGAAATGCTTGCAAACAAGGAGAAAAGAAGGGAAAATAAAAAAATAATAAAGCAATCATGCAAATTGGAGAAAAAGTGGTAAACCCATGGGTTTCCAGCCCCCACCCCCCTCACCTTCACAGCTTTTGCCGTCACCCAGGAGGACATATCCACTGGGGCAGGCACAGCGGTAGGAGCCGGGGAGGTTGACGCAGACGTGGGCGCAGAGCCGGGGACCCCCCTCCCGCTTGTACACCTCGCACTCGTTGAGGTCTGCGGAGAGAAGAGGGGAGCAGGTGCATGGCTGAGACCCTACAGCCCACCCCACTGCCACAATCGTCCATCCCATGTACCCCCCCAGCGTGGCTCACCCTGGCAGAGGCCGTTGGCAGCCGTGCCGCTCATATGGAAACCGGGCTCGCAGCTGCAGTGCTGGGTCCGATCGATCTGGGCACAGCGGGGCTGGCGGCTGAACGCCGGGTCGTCCGTGACGCTCCAGGCTGGGGGAGCTGGGAGGTGGGGGGACACACGCCATGGGATGGGGTTTGAAATGAGGTGGGGTGCCGAAATATGGCTGGAGGGTGGGGGGTTACCCATTGTGGCGGGGGGTCACACACCCGTCTGTGCCTGGTACTGGCAGGTGGATCCAGTCCACTGCTGAGGGCAGAGGCACTTGTACTGGTTCAGCCCCTCCAGGCACGTCCCACCATTTTGGCAGGGGCTGCTTGAGCACTCGCTGATCTCTGCAAAATAGCCACATTTTAAAAATTTTATTTTATTTTATTTTATTGGGAAGCAAGCCATGGGAGCACCACATGCACTGGGCCACTTTGGTACCCCATAGCACATCACAACTGTGTATTTTGCCAAACTCGGACACCGGCTGTTTCCCATGCTGCGGTACTGCAATGGTTTGCTACGATGCAGGGGGCTGTCATAGCACTGATGCATTTTCCCCCTCATCTGTGCTGCTGAGCTCCAGGTGAGGCTCCAGCTGTAATTTCCAGCTTTCCTTGAGGATAAGAAACCCCAAATCACTGGCCCGTGGGAGCCACGGCATCCCTGTGACATTGGCTAGCTGGGACTCAGGGACAGCCACACTACCTCCCTGTTTGGTGGACCCCTTCATGTTTAAAGAAACACAAATTCCATCCCACTCTTGCAAATGATGTCCACGGGCAGAGAGGGGCACGAAGCAGCCCTATGACTGTAGCTGCCAGCCCGGCAGCCCTGTCGTGGGCAGCCCGGAGCAGTACCTGCACAGCGGGGCTCCTGTCCAGTCCAGCTGCCATTGGCCTGGCACGTCCGTGTGCTGGAGCCCAGGAGCTGGAAACCTGGGTCGCAGGTGAAGTGAACCTCATGTTCCACCAAATACTTGGTGCCAAACATCTTCCCGTCCGCAGGGGCTTGCGGGGCTGGGCAGGAGGCTGCAGGAGCACCACGGGGAGTGGGGGTCAGTGTTGAAGTGGGTGCTTTGTGGGAGATTGCCTTATATTTCCTCTCCCCTGAGCCACAGTTCATGCAGTTCCCCCAAGACCTCCCCTTTAACTGTTATTTTCCTCAAATATTGGCCTGCTGAGCTTAATCAGTAACATCCAGCCCCACAGTGAAAGCCCAGCAGGGATGCTGGAGCTGAGCATCACTGGCAAGGGGTTTGGTGGCATTTTTGCCACCCCTCTCACACTCCCAGCACAGGACTGTGGCTCTTTTGCTGGAGACATCATTTTCCAGCCCACTTGCCAGGAGCTCTCTGCTTTGCAGCTAAGGGCTTTTGAGCCTCCCCATGTCTTACCAGGCTGGAGAAGTGCTCAAATTCACAAGCACAAATTGCCAGCATGGATACAGGTATCTCCATCTGTGGAGATGCCCAAACCTCCAACCATCACAGCCCCGAGCATCCCGACCTGCCCACACCAGTGTCCTCTGACACTGACCGGCGGGGACCCTGGGAGGACTTACCGGCTGGCGGCTCAGGGGCGGCTTTGGCCAGGGAGGCATGCAGGGTGCTCAGCCGGCTTTTCATGAGGCGGAGGCCCTCAGCGAAGCGCGTCTCCTGCCCCTTCAGCAGCTGCTGCATCTGCCGGATGGCGGCCAGGAGCTGCTGCCGGCTGAGGCAGCTCTGCAGGGACCAGGCAGCCACTCAGCGAGGGGGGACATTGCACTGGCCCCCACGCTGCTGTGCCACCCAGGACCCAACGTGCTACACACAGCCTGCCCTGGCTGCAGGGGGATGCTCATGCAGGAGCTCTGCAGCACCAAAGGTCCCCCGAGATATCTGATTTTATTTTTTTTCCCCCTCATTTATGCAGATGCAGTAGGGTTTTTTAGGCCGTGCAAGAAGTCCTTAGCTCAGGCATGCTCTCCTATATCTAAATGGTAACACAGCACTATGAGCAGGGCTGTAATCACTTTGTTAGCCCTGGGAGAGATGCCATAACTCATGTTTCATCCTGCTGGAGCTAGAACCCTGTCCCATTTCCACATTACAAAATAAGAGGAAAACAGCTGTCTTGTGAGTTCTGCTGGGGCCAGGAACACTGGTGGGACTCCTGCCTGCAAACCGATTGCTACCACGGGACCGACTCATGCAGGAGACGGGCATCATTATTATAGGTTTCCTACGGAATTGACTTAAAACCAAAGAAAAGAGCAAGGGCTGAGCAAAGCCAAGCCAGTTTTAGAGCTCAGAGATTTGCAGAGCTCATGGGGGAGAAAGCACACCGGGTCTGGTCTGGGTGGCACGTGGCTGCTCCAGGCAAGCGAGCAGAGCTGCTGGGCTACCAGCCCACCTGGCCCAAGGGATTTCTTCCCCCTCCCGCCAGCCACACTGTGTAGGAGTGAAATTATTCTGGTTTCCAAATAGCTACTGAGGGTTTACAAAGATGAAATAAAAGCCAGCCGAAGCAGCATGCTGTCCTCTGCATCCCTTGGTGCAGTTTGGGGGGGGTCATAGGGTGCCGGTGGGGGTGAGCCGGTCTGTGTCTGCAGCTCTAAGGTGCCCCATGCCGAGAGGGAGGGAGGCAAAAGGAAATAGATGCCTGGCATATAGCTCGCTTTAATAAACAGCTCTTTGTTAGGGCTGGTTTTAACTTCAAGAGCCAGCATGAGTTCCCCGCGGGATGCTGAAGCATAGCAAACCCCCGCTCTCCAATAAAACCAGGAGGATTCTTTGCTCCCAGTGTGCTCGGTGATGACTTCAGGTGTGGGGTAAAAAAGGAGGAAAAAAAAAAAAAAAAAAAAAAAAAAGAAAAGAAAAGAGGCCCCAAAAAACCCGGCTGGGTTTAAGCCCGGTTTAAATTTCCGCCCCCCGGGCTTTGCCCACCTGTTTGCGGTCTGTAACGGAGAGCAGCCACCCAGCGCACCCGCACTGGGAGGGGGGGAAGAGGAGATCTTTCCGCCCCCCAAAAAGCCTTTCCGAGGGTTCCCCCCGCAGCACCCCGGTCCCCCGCTCACCTGGGGCGCCGGCGCCGCCGGGAGCAGCAGCAGCAGCAGCGGCGGGAGCAGCAGCGGGAGGCGGCACCGCTCCCCCGGCATGGTCCGGCGGCCGGGGCGGCTCTCGTCCGCCGAGGAAAGGCTCTCCCGGGTGCCGGCAGCCGCCTCTCCCCGCCCCGTCTACCAGCGGGTTTTCCCTCCCACGCCGCCCCCGCCCCACGCGTGGCCACGCTCCCCCCATGAAGAGCGGGACGCGGCGCTTCCCCGCCCCGGGGAGCCGGGGGGACCCCTTGGCCCGGTCCGTGCTGTCCCGTCCCAGCCTGTCCAGGCTCCCCCCACCGCTCGGGGCTGCCGGGCGCAGAGCAGCCTCCTCCCCGTCCCGGGGATGCGGTGACTCCCGCCCCGGCCTTTTCCAGGGGGGGATGCTGCTCCCCCTTCCCCACTCCTGCTCCCTCTTCCCCAGCCCCTGCCCCCCTTTTCCCAGCCCCCGCACCCCTTCTCAGCCCTGCACCCCCTTCCCCAATCCCTTGCACCCTTTCCCTATCAGTACACACCCCCTCCGCATCCCCTGCGCCCCTTCCCCAGCCCCTGCACCCCCGCAGGAGAGGCGAGAGGCGGCCGGGCGGTGCGCGGGGTCCCGGCTCCATCCGGCGGCCGGTTGCTGTAGGGCAGCCCCTGCTATGGAAAGAGCAGAAATGCCGCCGCCCTCCGCTCCCCCTCCCCCGCGCCCCCCAAAACGGAGAAGGCACAGCTGAGAAAGGCCAAAGCATCACAGGGTGGCTTCATCCCTCTGGGATCCCTCTTACAGACTCCTGCCCATCCCAAAAGCCACAACAAATGGTGAAAAAGAGGAAAAAAAGGCGACGTGAGGCTGGTTGCACCCTCGTCTGGATGGTGGGAAGCCAACCCCACATAGGGTGGCACAGGGTAGCTCGCCTGTGCCCACCGTGAGCCCCCACACCTCGGCACCGTCCACCCTGGCCACACTTTGTTACCCGTGGCGGGGGGGTGGGGTGGTCAGGGGCTGCCCCTTATCTGTGAGCCACGGGGAGCTCAAATACCAAAATACAGAAAAAAATAGTTACAGCATTTAATTACAAATCCCCGTGACTTCAGCCCAGGAAAGAAATCTCGGGAAGGGCTAGACTCCACCATGAAAATCACGCAGGAAGAAATAAAACAGCTGATGCTTTATTAAAATATACCCTCTCTGTCCTTTTCTCAGAGCCCATTTACACGCCGCTCTGCGCAGGTTCCCCCTTTCACAGCAGCACTTCCGAGTCCTCCACACAGCTATCCTGTGGCAGTTCCAGTGCGAGCGAGCTGCCGGCGGGCAAAGTGCTGGCCTCGGTCCACGTCGAACCCTTGCCGGCAGCCACCCCGTCAGGCAGCAGCGGGATGTAGGCCTCCTCCTCCACAGGGCTGCTGAGCTGCTCCTCCAGGACGTACCTCGTCTCACATTGTTCATTGTGGTGGACATCCACAGCCACCATCGCCACCTCCGCTTGGGGGGAGCAGCGCTCAGCAATGTCCCCAGGGTCCAAATCAGAGTCTGCTTGGGGGAAGCCTGAATCCTGGGTAGAGTCTGGGCTGTCCTCAGGCAAGCTGGTGTTGATGTAGATGATGTCTCTGGATCCCCTGATGGCCGGGAGGTTTTCTAGCAGCTTCTCCAGATGGACCTTCAGCTGTGAGAACGTCGGACGGGTGGCAGGGTCAGCTCTCCAGCATGCAAACATTATTTCGTACCTGGAAATCGGGAGAGAAGTGTGGTTATTGCAGAGGATGTTCCCAGGTGTAGGATTAGGGGATGTACTGGGGCTAATCCCCTGCTTCTCTGCAAACTGGGCAAGCCCTGAGCTGCTCTGCATTAAAACAAAGCAAAAACAACTCCTCCCCACTTAGGCTGTTTGCCCAAACTGCAGGGACTGATAAGCCCAAGCTGCTGTTGGAAGTCTCTTGCAGTGCCTGGCACTCGCTGGGGGTCAGGCAGAGGCAGCCAGCTGCAGCCCTGTGATCTGCTCCCTGGGAACATCTCAGTTCTGCTCCCGGGACACTGAGTCCTTCTCCTGTCCTTACCGTAGGTGCCTGTTCCTAGGCTGGTGTCAGGGCATGCTGGAAACTCCCAGCACCTCCCTGCAAGCAGGTCACTGCTGGGCACACGCTGCCTCTGCTGCCCTCTGGCAGGCTGGACCCCAGAAAAGGTTTCTTTGCCGCTTACTTCAGGGACAAGAGTTGGAGAGGGGCCTTGTAGGAACCTTTGTGTGACACTGAGCAGCTTTGCTAGTTTAACTGTTTTTGTATTTGCAGCTCTTAGCCATGGCATGTATTTTCAGCTCTAATGGCACTGGAGAAAAACTCAGGAAGTAAACTTGGGAGAAAAACCCTTGCTGAGCTGCTCAGAAATGCAAAGTTTTGAGGTTTCCACATTTTCCCTTTCCAGATTCATAGATTTTAGGCACTGAAGGGCCCTGAGTAACTAAAGGGAGTTTTGTGGGGCAGAGAAGAGCATTACCAGCCAAGACCTGCTGGCCAAAACTGTCTTAATAAAAATTAAAAAATAAAATTACGAAGAAGTCTGATTTCTCCACCACAAACTGCAGAGGGCACTGCTCCTGTCCCCGCAGGACCAGAGAGGCGACCTCAGCACTTCCCACGTCACCAGCTGCCAACAGCCCAGCCTGTCAGCCCTCTGTGCCAGCCCGGCAAACACTTTGCTTTCTCCCGGGACATTCGTTGGGAGTTCTGTGCGCCTGTTCGCCTGGAGTTAAGAAGATGCTTCTTCCTCCCTAGGTGATACGCTGCTCTGCTCTGGGATCTGGCTTTCATGAGACACGTCAAAACTCGGGAGATTATGCAAATATGAAGGGATTTGTAGGTTTTGTTTCTGTGATATTTTCATTTAAAATTTTACCCACACCACTCTGGCCGTCTTTCCTCTGCGAGCCAACCTGCACGTGCGTTCTTGTAAACTCCCTGCCTGGCAACCCCACAAGGAAGAAAAGGTTAAATCCTTGCCATTTCTTCTAATATCCAGTCTTTAACAACTGTTGTTTCTGGGGTCTGTGTGAGAAATGGAGGGGATGAGGCGGAAGGTGACTCCCTCTCTGACACAGACCTGTCTTACTCTACTTGGACAGGAGGTTTGCAGCAGGTGGGAGCATGGGCACGTCAGAACGGTCTTTAATTTCACTGTGATGAACAGCTTTGCAGGCTTTCAGCCAAATTTAGTGCTATGCCACAAGTCCACAGCGCAAGTAGTTGTCATGTCCTTAAAGAAAGGACATCAGCAACTGCAAGCCACAGAGCACACGGAGCAGCACTCCACAGAAACCACCTACCTCAGCTAAGGGCAAGCGATGCACAGGTCATCTGCAAGCAGACAGAGAGCAAACCCAAAACCAGGGTTCCAATACTCACAGCTCATCCAAGCAGTCCTCAGGCTTTTTCAGGCGCTGCCCGTGGAAGAGGTACTCATAGATCTCATGGTTCTGCACTCCTGGGTAGGGGGTCATCCCTCGGGTCGCTATCTCCCACATGGTAACGCCAAATGCCCACTGCGAGGACAAAGGGAAAGCACATTGAAAGGACATTTCCAGGAGGAATGAATGAATCTTTTCATGGGGAAAGGTCACTGCCCAGCGTCCACTGGGCCTTCACACAATGCTAAGAGTTGTTGCTCCAGTCCTGCCCTCCCCAAAATTGGAAATAATAAGCAACACCACAGAAGAGGCGAGCAGCCCACTCAATAAACCTATTCCAGGAGGCTGGGCAGGCAGCGAAAGGTCAGCGTGTTCTGTTACCGACAGCTCCTCTGGCTTTGCCCTTCCAGGGTACACAAACAAGTGAAGCACACATGGCAAGGGTGGACGACTCAACCCAGGGATTGGTCCCCAGCTCTCGCCTCCAGCTGCCTGGCTGCCCAGCCACGTGGACCTACCACATCACTCTTGGTGGTATAGACGCGGTCAGCCAGGGACTCGATGGCAATCCACTTCACTGGCATTTTTGCTATTCGGCCCTGACGGTAGTAATCGCCACTGTAAATCTTCTTTGACAAACCAAAGTCTGCCACGCACACCGTCATGTCATCCCGTAACCTGTCAGGTGGAAACAGGAATGACAAAACAGAAAATTTTGACATGCCAAATTCTGAAGCAGAAACCTGAGGCTGAGCTCTTTTCCCATTTCTCTCAAGACCAAGGGAGGTTTTACTGAAGGAAGCCAAGTTGTGCTGTAAAACCACAGGGCTTCCACTGGAGTTCACCTATCCAGGACGACACAGAGGAAAACAAACTCACATGCAGTTTCGAGCCGCCAAATCCCTGTGGAGAAAGTGCCGACTGCTCAGATACTCCATCCCCAGAGCGATATCAACCATGAACTTCACCAGTGTCTGCAGGGGCACAAACTGGGAAGGGAAGGTGCGGGTTAGACAGCGTAAGCCCTTTGGGAAGCACATTTTGTTTGATCTGAAAGGCTTCTCTGTCCAGGGCTGCCGGCTGACATCCTAGTGGTCTCCCTGGCTTTGGAGAGCACCAGAAGCCCACAGCAGCAGCCACTGTGGCCTCTCTCATCCCCGTTGGTCTAACGTCCTTAGACTGTAAGATTTATTGAATCACAAGCCTGCAGGAGCTGCAGATGTGGGAACAGTTGTTTTAGCAATAATCCCAAGCGCTGTTTGCCAGGCTGTGCCACTGGCCAGAGGAGCCCAGCCCGGTAAACCACACTCGCTGTGGCTTGCTGTAGCAGTGGATACCTTTCCCACCTCTGCCTCCTCCTTCCACATCTCTGGAGTACAGCCTGCAACCAGACATTGTGTTCTTCTTGTCTTTCCCATTGGCTGCCTTCAGATCACACATTTTTGGCTAGAAAACAGCTCTGCAGAAAAGGACCCTGGTGTAGAGCAAGTTGACCGTGGTTCAGCAGTCGGTCTTTGCGCCAACGAATGCCAACCTAGCGGCAGGCTGCATTAGCAAGAGTGCAGCCAGCAGGTCAAGAGAAACTATTCTTCCCCTTAATTTGGCA
Organism: Leptosomus discolor; assembly: GCF_034619465.1. Taxonomy (NCBI): domain Eukaryota; kingdom Metazoa; phylum Chordata; class Aves; order Leptosomiformes; family Leptosomidae; genus Leptosomus; species Leptosomus discolor. The sequence goes on from NC_141392.1 coordinate 24,548,528, forward strand.
CTCGTGAGGACACATCTGGATGCTTTGTCCCATTTGGAGCTCCTCAGTAGGAAAAAACCATGTTGGAGCAAGCCCACAGGAGACCACCAAGATGGGGCTGGAGGAGATAGTGTACAAGGAGGAGCTGAGACAGCCTGGAGAAGGGAAGGCGAGAATCCCACAGGCTTTTGTGGAGCTGGATCCCACCGCTGCCACCTGACAAAGGCAGGAAGCAGGCCTAGAACCAAGTCTTATTATGTTCTCAAAAAACAAAGGCAGATTTGTCCCCAAAAGAGGCATGGTCCCACCTTGCTCCTCGCAGACACAGGGCCCTCTGCGCTCTGTGCTCATTACCTGGGGGGCCATCTCCAGCCGCGAGCGAAGCAGGAAGCTGTGCAGGTCACCATATTTCATGAACGGGAGAATCACCATGGGCTTGGGGACCTGCTGGGAGCTCAGCTCGATGCACACGCCTGGAAAACACAGACAGGTTGCACAGCCCTGTGGGCAAAGGCACCACACTCCCCCTGCAGACATCTGTGTGGGACTCGAGCGCTCCTCAGTCTAGCTCCCCAGCCCAAATCCCAGCTGGAGGGTGGGAAGTGACAGCCCATACCTAGGAGTTTGATGACATTGGGATGGTCGAAGTCCTTCATGCATGCTGCTTCACTGAGGAACTCTTCTATCTCCCTTTGGGAAAAGTTATCCACTGGGAAGCAGAGAAAAAGGGGAGGTTTCAAACTCCAAGAGCTTTAACATTCCTAATCACTGCTCCCATCTCCCTTCACAGCACAGCTCTTCATGGGTCAGGGGCAAGGGACCATCAGGATGTCTCTGCCATCCTTGGCTGTCTGATGTGAGTGTCCCTTCCTGACTGCCACCAGGAGCTGTGGCAGAGGCCAGCATCCACACAAAATGGTGCCAGGATGCAGAGAGAACAGCTGAGACAGGTAGCAGGAATGCCAGCACCTGCTGGGACAAACAACATCAAGTTCTGAGAGGCCAGGGTGACAACTTACACTTCATGGTCTTCACAGCCACCTTCTGTGGGATGCCTTCAGGCTGGCTGAGATGCCCCTCCATCACTGACCCGAACTCCCCTGCACCACAGGAAAGAAGCAAGCACTTTATCCACAGCCCAAAGCACCACCTTTCAGAACACCACTCTGTCCTCGAAGATCTGAAATGCTTTAAGATGGAGACCTCATCCCCAAAAGGCTACAGGGGAGGCTTGTGTCTCATCAGTGGCAGAAGGAGGACATGAACCCAGGGGTACTGGCACTTGGTCATCTTGACCCACCATCTCCCCAACATCCCCTGGGCCTGGAGCTGGGGGATGATGTACGTAACAGTGCCTGCCCCTACCCCGTATGTCAATCCCCAGCTCTCAAGCTCCAGCACTCACCCTCTCCCAGGACCTTCCCCAGGCTGAGGGCATTTCTGTCCACAACAACATCCTGCAGCTTCTGCTGGAGCTCACTGCTGACACCCAGGCTGCCCACTGCGGGAGAGGGGAACAGGAGTTCAGGTCACCTCCAACCTGCAGACATATTGCTGCTGCGATATCCCAGTCAACCTCCTTGCAGAAGAATAAAATAATATACTTACATGTAAGTTCAATGGCTCTCCGGCAGTAGGACTTCTTGGCTGTGTAGTTCACCGCCAGCTCCGAGTTGTTCCTGCTGAAAGCATTCCTGGTGGGACAGAAACAGACCCTGCTCAGCCATGTGTGGCTGCTTCTCCTCCGAAGAAGGAACCGCCGCTACAGGGCTGGGCAACCACAGCTCTACCAGGGGTATGGGCAGTAAAGAGGGAAATGCATATTCACCCTAATCTTTTTCATTTCCGTCTTACTGGATCAGTGCCATTGCTTACAACGTCTGAGCAAAACAGACACTTAATAAACAAGGCTGATGTGTCAAGGAGTGAGTCACAGAGGTTTTTTGGGGAGGAAATGGGAAACTCGTTTCCTTTTCAGAGAGCAGTCTTTACCGGTAGGAATACGGTGCCCAGATCTACCACCTCCTAAAGCAATCTCTTCTCTGGCCCGATGCACAACTTCAGCCTGTCGGTGCTCTCTGTCAGCACGTGCAACCCCCATCTGTTACCCAAAAAAAACTCCAAAGGAAGCTTCACACCTGGGCCCCGAAACAGTGGTGATGGGCACGCTGCTAGGAGATGCTGTGCAGCCCCTCTCATGTGAGGCTGTGCAGGGGTCCAGCTCCAGCAAACAAAACCACAGCAGATGCTCAAGAGCTCCCAGGGAGCTAGCAACACAAGGAAAGAGCAACAATGCTGCACCAGTTAGGAAAGGGTTCCTTACATACTACCAGTTTCCAAACTGGGATGGGGCTGAGGCCATGGGAGAGAACAGTAGGCAGTTCAGTAGTTCCTTAGCCAGTTCAATAAACTCCCTTACTGAAATAATGCTCTTCCAAAGGAGCTAATTATATCACATTTCCAGTCTGGCAGCGGACACCCAAGTGATAGCGCTTAAAGAAAAGCTGCTAGCACCACGACGGTCTAAGAAAACCAGTAGCACAGGGATGCCACTTAGCAATTCACAAGGGTCAGTGAGTCGCATTGCCTTATTGCAGCACCAAACAGCCCCTTGTCCACACTATTAAAACCCCACTTACGCAGTCCAGTGCCAGTCTCTCTGCCTGGCAGGGCTGGTGCCATGCTTAGCCATTGGACCAAGACAGGTTTAGCGTGTGACAAGGTGTTTCTCTAGGCCACAGGACACAGTATATTATACATCTCTGCTCTCTCACCTCTGTGTCAAAATGTCGAGGCCACCCTCCCACACCAAGTTGCACAAGTTTACTTCCCTTTAAAAATAGGAATAGCAAGCGAAAGGTGAACTGCTGAGCTAAGGAAGGGAGGGGAAGTACCATTGCTGCAATAAAAATACACTTAGTCCCTCACCACAGGGATAAAAAAACGCCATTTGCGGCAATGTCAGTACCAGAGACAAACCTTGTCCCCAAGCCTGGCATGGGCTGCTGGCCACCCACCCTGCCTGCCCATGCCCCATGCACCTGCAACTTGCCCAGCTCGGAGCACCTCTGCAAGCTGGTTTCCCTTTGGCTTACCCGTATTTTGTTTCCACACATCTTTTCTGGATGACCACGGACAAGCAGAGGATCAGCCCGACAGCAATTGTCCCGCAGATAAAGCCCAGGGCTACGATAAAGGAGTCTGTGTTCCCGGAGGCTGGAGTCGAAGAGGGGGCTGAGGTTACCAATCCTAAGAAAATATCCCATTAATGAAGGCAGTGAAAGGGTCAGCCTGCAGCACCCAGTGACTCGGGGAGGATTTCCCAGGGGCTGAAACCAAACTCAGTAGAGCCCAAAGGCTTACACAGGAGAAGAGGGCACAAGGACCAAGGTTGCACAGGGAGAGCAAGTCTCTTCTGGCTACCAAAGCATGCTGAATGCCCCAGATTCTTGGCCAATAGCCTGGCTGATGAGGAAGGCGTCTGAAGGAGGATGGAGTGATGCCTAATGGCCTTGGCCAGGCAAGAAAAGCAGGCCTTGCATGCCTCCCTATCATCCTCCCCTGCACCCACACTGCACAAGCAGGAACAAGCATCTCCTTACCGCTGTCAGGGACGAAGACCTCCACCGGACTGCTGAAAGGTCCCACTCCCCCCTTGGTGACAGCAGCCACACGGATAGAGCAGGTGGCGTTGGTGGCCACCACGGGCAGGATGGCCATGCTGGAGTTCTGCCGGGCTTCAGCGGAGATGTTCTGCTGGAGAGGGGAAGGGAAGAAAAGCCTGGGCTGGGGGAGACTACAGCCCATCCTGCAGCAGTAGGGGAACGTGGAGATTTATTGAGAATTGTCCCCTTGTCAAACTTCTGCGTTGCTTTGCTTCCACAAGCCCAGAGGAAATGCAGCACCAAGCTATTTACAGAGAATAATAGCCCTGCCTGCAAGAGCCGGATGGGATCTGTAAAGGGGCTGAGCAGCGTTTCCCGTTCAAACCTTGTGCCACTGTTGCTCTTTACTTGTCAACAGCAGCAGGACCAGCAACCTCAGCCAGAAAAGAGGCAGGAAAGCAATCTCGCAAGGAAAGAAGTGCATTTTCATAAGCACTGCTGGTAACATGGATTTTGACCCCCAGCCCTCATTGCAGTCAGCCTGGCCAGCGGAGGCTCGCACCCCTCTTCGCTGCCAGCCAGGGATGCCCACAGCCCATGTTGGGCAGCCCCGCAAGCCTCGGCACCTGCAGAGCCTCGGTGCTCACCATCGGCACTCCTCCACAGAGCACCTCCGACCACTTTCAGCCGCAGAGCTCCTGGCTTGATTGTTCAAGTGCCCTGCCACAGAAAGATCTTAGGGCAGATATTTTCTGTCTGTGGTTTTTGTGTCAAGCTAATAATATTTCCAGTTTTAAGGGTGTGTTTCCGTGCCTGCTAATATGGCAAGAGGCAGCCTGCTCTGTGGCACAGACCTTTTTTCCTCAGTAAGAACACAAGTGAGTCTTTCCCTGCAAATTTCCCATAATTTCCTGGTCTTCTTCAGCTGACAAAGTGCTGCTGCTGCTTCTCTCTGCTGACCCCAGCTGCAAAACAGCTGCCCAGCGGTGTCCAAAACATGTGGCAGGCTGCTGCAGCCAGCAGAGCCCAGCTCCTTACCCTGGCTGAACGTCATGTGGCTGAGCAAAAGCAGCAGCCGAGGGGGATTGGTGGGCAAGGAGGAGGAAATTGGAGCTGCTCAGAAAGAACCTGTTTCTGTTTGCAGTCATAAAAAAGCCACAGTGTCCTGGTTTGGGCTAAATCAGAACTAATTCTGGTTTAGTGCTTTAACTTTTCAGTTAAGTCTCCTCTAACTAACAGCATTCTCTGAAATAGCAGCATGTTTTTCCAGACAGTGACTGCTCCTAGCAGTGATAAGACCTGATGTTTATAGTTCGTACCAAGGAATGGGATGCAGAGAGGCCTTTGCTTATACTTGTTCTTGTAGCGACCAAGGTCACTGCTAAATCTTGTACTCCATGTTGGGGTGCCGGGAGTGAAAAGGGTCGCACCTACAGGGAGGAGTGAACTGGACAGGTGACCCAAACCTGACCAACAGAGTATTCCATCCCATATACATCATATTCAGTATAAAGCTGAGAGATCACGAGGGTCTCGCCCTCTTACTCTCTTCTTCAATGGCTGACATCTGAGGAGGACTCTGTCTGTTCTATCGTCAATCCCAATCCGTGCATCCCTGAATCCAGTGCCTCAGTCCAGCTCCTGCATCCCGTCCCTGTCTGCTGCCGTGTCCAGCCTGGGACTGCCCCAGTGCCAGCCCTGCAGTGTGGTGGTGACATATTGTCATCAGGGTGGGGGGAGTTGGGTTCGGTATTGGTTTTGTATATATTTGTACATACTGTATATATTTCATTATTTCCTTATTCTTCTTATTATCTTTTCTTTTATTGTTACTGTTTCATTAAAGCTGTTTTAGTTTTCTTTTCCAAACTGTAAAGTCTCTCTCCCTTGTTCTTTCTCCTTTTCCCTTTTGGGAGGGGAGAGGGGTTGACAAAGAGCATCTGTCATTGGTTAGTGGCCAGCCCAGCCTCAAACTGTGACACACAGAAATGGATGCGAAACACATCGGGCAGCGGCGCGAGCTGATACCCGCTGCTGCCTCTGCTCCCGCACTCGTGCTTTCCTCCCGCCTCGCCTTCATGGCATCCTTCAGCAGAAACGCACACGAGATCCTTTCCCTACCACCAGCCTAAAAATGCCCCGAGATCCTTTCATATCGCAGATGGCTCTGCTGTGTCATCTGAGGACAGAGCCCAGATGATATCAAGCAGACCATGGAGAGCATGAGCATGCTGGCAAAGCAGACAGCCATTCTGGCAGGACAGCGCTGCCAAAGTTAATGGTTTTTTATGAGTCTTGCGGTAGTTGAGGAATTTCTTCATGTCCCGGCTCTGGCAGCCTTGGCTCAAATAAGAACTGCTGGTTTCAGATTAAAATAAAACAACTGTTTTTGAAGTTTGTACAATAGTTTTTAAGCTGGTTGTGGAGAAGAGGAGGCCTGCAGGTGGCCCTGCTGACACAGAAATACTGCCCCCCACTCTGGTCTTTATTGCTCTGGGGTTGTTAAACCAATGGTTATTTTGCAGCATTTCGTATTTAGCCTGTCCAGAGCCAAAACTCAGAGACTTTATTTCTGAGAAACCAGAGCTCCACTCAAGAGCAAGCATGCTGCTCTTGCACTTCAGACTATCTGTCCATCGACTCAGGAGACCCTTGGGGGTGTGTAGGAGAACTGGGAACAGCACTAGCCCACGCTGCTCTGCAGAAAGGTTCCAGCATAGGCTCAAGCCATTCCTGTGGCTCTTAATTCTGCGACAGAGCTTATAAAAAGACATGCTGGCCCCTACCCTTGGCTGGCTCTGACATGCATTTTTGGCTTCCATAAAACTTGGAGGCTGATGAAACAAGCCAGCAACAAGCACAACTGCTTCCTTTGGTCTGCAAAGACCCAAGGTCCCTTGCACAGCCACTTCCCACCTGAACTCACCCCCCACTAGGGAGGTTTTTTTGAGCCTCCTGAAAGCCAGTGTTAATGAGAACAGTTATTGACCAGCAACTCAAGCAGAAATTTCACCACATAAGCATTTGACTGGTGAAATTTATAAAGAAACAACAACAACAATAAAAAGAGTCTCCCAGGGCTTAAAGCGCAAGTCCTGTTTTTTGCTTTGTGCTTGAGACATGACAAATATGTCAGCATTTTTTTTTTCCATGCTAGTCACAAGACCATAATATTCTTTCCCTGACTTCATTCGGTCTGGATCTATACATGCTCTTTTTCAGAGGCGCAAAAGGAGAACAGAAAATGCAGCATCCTACAAAAAATAGGGTGTGAGTCACTTTTTCCGCATCGGGTTCAGGCTGTCAGTGCCTCTCTGTGCTTTCAGCCTGGGACAGAGGAAGACCAAACCACAGTGCAGAGGCGACAGCTGGATACATCTGCGCAATTATTCAGAGGCTCCCCGGCCACTGGCAGAGCCTGGTCGGGATGCTCTTTTGCCCAGTAGCTGAGATGAGCTAGGACTGCCCAAGAGGTCAGGCCAACCTCGTCCTAGCAAATTCCTGAAGGCTACTTCCCAAATCCTGGGAAAGGCAAGTAAGGTTGTGTGAGATGACTTTATATGCTCATGGACAGGCCCCCAGCCCCAAAATGTTCCTTGAGCTATGAAACTCCGTGCCCTGGGTTTGCAGATGAGCTAATGCACGGAATAAATCCCATCTGAGTAATGAAAGACTCAAAACCCAGGGAACAAGTTCTCCCAAACACCTTACGATTGACTCCATTGCTGAAAGGGCCAAGAGATGCTGCCAAACCGTGACTGCCACTCCAAGGGACATACCAAAGATTGTCAACACCAGGAAGAGCATCTCACTTCTAGTTTAGAGAATAGGACTTGTGATAGCAAACCTCTTGTCTCCTTCATGCAGAACTGCTTCTTCCCAATGACTTAGGGCATTACCATGAGTTACATAAACATTCATGAGAGACCACTTGTAATAAAAAAGCCCAGATGAAAGCACAAGACAGCAGACAAATAAGATTGGAAAGAATATATGGAAGCACCGAGACCAAACCGGGCATCCCTGCTTGATGCCTGCTGGGATTTTTTCTAGGCTTTAGCCATTCTCCCCAATTCCCCAGTGACTTACCAACCCCTTGGAGTTCTGCCACCTGTACCAGATGTGATAGCCCTGCAGTTCCCCGTGGATCCTTCCCAGGGGTGGCTTCACCCATCGAATCTCCAGGAAGGAGCTGGATTCATTGAATGACACTGTGACGTTCAGTGGCGGGGTGGTCGGAGCTGCAGGAATCAGAGAAAGAAGGTGAGGGGAGCCAGGTGGATGGGACATGGTAGGTTGATGGAAAATGAGCTGTAAGCTCAGCCAGAAAGCACATGGCTTTCCCTGCAGCCTTTAATATTTCCAGCAGGTGACTGCCCATGGGTAAATAGCCTTTTCCCAATCAACAGAGTCGAGATGTCCCACACCATAAGCAACCATGACTCTGGACCAGCATTTCATTCAGGGTCTCCTGCACAAAGCACAGCTGTGCGACTGTGGCAGGGAAACCCTTCTCAATCTTCACTACTCATTTCCTACCTCCCTCAGTGGTGCTGGCGCTTATCCAGGGACTAAACGCCGACCAGCCGACTTCATTCCTGCAGGAAACGCGGATGTTATAGTCCACCATGGGCTCCAGCTGCTGGATGTGATACAGGTGGGGAGGCACCGAGGTGCTGAGGAGCAGAAGTGAGACATTGCTTCGTGGAACAGCTTCCTTGACCTTAATTGAAAAATCAGTCCACAAACAGGGATTAATCAGCAGCAACCTGCAGGGTGAGACGCGTAGCAGGAATTTTACATCGGTAAACAGGATCCAGAGCCCTCCCTTCCTCCCTGCCTCCCATCCAAACATCGGCAGGGCCTTGTTCCTGCATGCTGGCTCGTCTCTGCCAAGCAGAAAGCTGATGGCAGGCCCTTTGCGGAGCCCAGGACGAGGGCTCCAATGCACACAGAGAAGAAAGAGTTGTGGCGGGGACATGGCAGAGATGTGTGAAATCACCATCACTGAAGTAAGGAAGAGGGAGGGATGATTTGCTCTTTCTTGTGGCATGGAGCAAAAGGAGCACACAACCAAACAAAGAAAAGAAAGTCCTTTTTTGTGCAACACATCATTAAGCCACAGTACTTATTGCCATCAGATGTCGCAGCACGAATCACAGACCATGACAGACTCCATCATTACGTTTAGCAGCACGGATGAACTCCAGGGACAAAAAACAAGTCATGCTTTTTACACAGAGAAACTGCTCTCTCCCCAAAGGGCTGGCTGTTGAGCACCCATGTAGATGCCCACATAGCCCTTGCAGCTCTCCAGAAAGCGTTTCATTTCGTGGGAAGCACGATGAGAGTGGCCTGGGCCAGGACGGTGGGAGGAAAGAGGGAAGAGCAAGAACAAGGGACATCAGTGCAAGCAAGACAGTGGAAGACAACCCACAGGACGTGTTTCAGTGTGAACCACAATCAGAAAGTCATACAGTCCTCTCAAAAGCCTCCATGCATGGTTTTGGGGTGGCAGGAGAGCTGCCTTTCTGCTTGAGGAACAACCATACCCTGTGGGTAGCCCAGCACAGGATGGTCTCAGCATCGACACAGGCCTCATAAAGCTGAGAAGGTCCCCAAGCTGTTGCTAGATGCTTTGAGGGAGGTGAGTGGTGATCAGCTAAACGTGAAAGCCATTTCTGAAAGCACCACTGGGACCAGCTGTTCTTGTGAGCGTTGAGTCCGGCTCTGCTATCTCAATCCTCAACTTGTCTTCTGGAGTGAATCCATCAGATTAACGTGTTTTTGAAAAAACAGGCTTTTTTTCAGATTTAAACAGCTTGAACTTGGCAGGTGCGACAGCAACAGCTTCCCTTTTAAGCACCAGCGTGCTCAGAAATGAGTCACTCAGTCAGTGGGCCACACTGCCCAAGCAAGGGGATTATCAAAAGGGACAGGAGCAAAAAGGCTTAGTCACAGCTGTGTTTTTGCCAGATATCATGTCTTATTTTCCAATTTGAAAGGCTATTTCCTAATGACAGACCGTGAATGTTAAGTCATAGGAAATTCCTTGGCTCTCCACCCCACTTCCCAAAGCTCCAGCTGGAAGGCAGCAGTGAACGCAGTGCTAATATTAGCTCTGGTACCTTTCCTCCCTGTAACTCCTTTCACTTTTACCTGGCTTCAAACATCTCCTCTCTCCACGCGTTATCTCAACCGGAGTATAGCTTAGGCAGTATAAAAAACATATCCACAAGAGAGCAAGCAATAGGCTTGACTGTGAAAGCCAGAAACATCAGATAGTTGTAAACCAGGTGTAAACTACTCCCAGGGCTGTATCCATGGAGATGGCATTCCCTGACTTGTCCAGGAGACAGGCAACCCTCAGCTCCTTCCCAGTCCTTGCAAGGAGTGGAGAGCCAACAGAAACCTCCACCTCCAAACCACAGCAGGAAGGCTGGTTGGTTGGGAAGTGTTTGACCGGGAAGTAAAAGCAAGGACAAGCACGTGCCTGCAGCAACTCAAGACTTGCAAAATCTCTGCTTAGAGCAGTTCTGGGCATCAAGCCATGAAAATTCATGACAACCTGACTGTCTTGCCTGAGGGAAGATATTCTTGTAGCTTGCTCCCCCACAGTTCACAAGCATGAGCCCAGATGGGCTCTTCCAGGCAGGTGGCTTGCTTTGTTCCCGTCACCCCTTGTTTCTGCCCCTACTCAACCACCCCGTTCCCAGGACAAAAGCCTGCTTCATGGTCCCTGCACCAGCCCCTCTGTGCGACCCCTTCCACCAACTATCCCCCCTTGCAGCGGGCAGAGCAAAGGCGCTTTTTGTGAGACACCACCAAGCTGGTCTACAGTAGCTCCTTCCAAGCCTCCTGTCCACCTCAGCAGTGCTCCGACTGCCCCAGGTCCCAGCACCTTGGGACTGCTTGTTGCTCAACTTGGACTACCTCAACATCACACCACCACAAATTCCCTAGCCACCTGGACTGGAGGGTGTGGGTGGGACAACGTGCCAACTTCTCCTTTCAAAGCCGCTGGGAAAATCTAACTCAATTTTCTGATCAAATCCATGCAGTTCTTGCCAAACAACACTGATTTCCACCTGCCTCAGAGCATCCATGTGAAGCGGGTTGCAGGGACAAGGGGGGTTATGGATGCTTACCTGGACACTGCAGCTGTTCAAGGCAGAGAATGCATCAAAGCCCGGCACCCAGGATATCACAATACCATTGCCTGTTCGGTTGAGGACATGCACCCTGTCAGGTGCAGATGGTATTCCTGCAGGGAAAAGCCAACGGCAGTCAATTGGAGGCCTGAGCACAAACAGGACACAACTGGCTTCCCCCTGGCAGCTCCTGGGGCTCAGACCGACTGTGTGTGAACTCCAGGTACTGCCCTGGCTACAGCCACAGCAGTATCCTCTATCAGTGCACCATGGATGTTTCAGACCACTGGACAGGGAAGCAGAAAAACGTAATTTGCAGGACTATTTTGACCATGTTCTATATCTGTGAGCTGAAACAGCATTCTGGGTTGCCTAGAAGCAATGACATATTCTGGGGAACACATTTCTCCTGTTGCCAGAGTGGCTCCCATGAAGAATGTCAGGAATTTCCACGATTTCCTACGGAAAACTGCAAGCGCTGCCCTGGTTGTGAAGGAAGGAAAAGAGTGATACAGCCCTTCCGAAACCTGCTCTGGGGCTGACAGTTCTGCTTTCAAATGTGCTTTTTGGTGCTTCCTCCCACAGCAGTCATACTGGGATGACAGAACCACACTGGGTGACCATGCTACTATATGCATCCCGCTTGATTTTAAATATAGGTTTAAAATGAGGAAAAATAAGTATGGGAGTCCTAAAAATATCTCCTTCAGCTTGTGCAGAACGAGCACTTGGAAGAGTGGAGACCAGGACAGCTCCTGCTTGGCCACATGTAGTCAACATGTAACGTGAGCATCACATTCTCTCTTACCTTTCACATTGACCTGCCCTGGGTTGGACGCGGTCAGTCCTTTACTGTTGTGAGCCTCGCAGCTGAACAACGCCGTTTCATTAAGACCTGCAGGAGGAAAATCAAGGATCTCTTCGCTGGACCTTCACAATGCCCAAATCACACCAATTCTCCACCTGCTGCTCACAGAAAACCCTTGCAGCTTCCTTTCTTGCACTGTCGCTTCATTTTTTTCCAGCAACACAAAACACCTTTTATTTTGCACTCATTGCTCCCCTCCATGGCATTTCTGTGCTGACTGCCCGGGGGTGACCCCCGTGATCCAGCTCACCCACCTTCCACGCCGTGAGCACAAGCATGCCGTCAGTGCGAGACATGGCACAGCGGGCAGGACCGTACATTTCTATGGTGCCGTTGCACAACCTCCTGAGTAAGCACTTGTTTTGCGTTCAAAAAGGGAAAGGCAGAAAGCAGAAGAGCCCACCACCACGGCTTGAATCAGATGACTTATTGCTTTTTGAAGATTGCTCAAATCTCCCAGCTGATAATGGAGAACGACTGCTTTTGGGGGCCACTGGAAATACCCGAGTGCAGACGGCTGCTTCTTTCCCCTGGGATGCTGGCATGGCCTGTGTGAGATGACCCCGGGCAGCAACAGCGCTCAGGATTTTCGTCTCATGCGAAGGACTTTACTGGAGGTGCAGGGCTGTCCCGCCTGGGCACATTGCTTGCTGCTGCTGCAAGGCGAAGGGCTCACCACAGTGCTCCGGACACACTGAGCATTTGCTCACACCAGCAGCAGTGCCTCTCAGTGCGACAGGGCTCCTGGGCCAGGAGGGGGACTGTTCAAATGACCCGATCTAGTGTGTGCCAGCCGGATACAAGAACATCCAAGAGGAATGAGTCACTTCTTCCGGCTTTCACTGCCTTTTAAAGCCTGCCTTTGAATGCCAAGACGAGTCAGTTATAGTCTGGCTGCTAATTAGCTAGTGGCCTTCTCCTCATGAGCAAGTCAAGAAATCCCTCCTCTCTTTTGCCTCTGCAGCAAAACCATGATGGTTTTTATGTTACATGAAGGACTTCTCTCCTTTTTCTCCCAGGCTGGCATGGAGACACACTGCAGGGGCCAACTCCAGGTCTTTCAGAGACATTAAGAGGGGTCCACCAGTAAAGCAGCCCATACGAGCAGCAGTGTACTTGTTGGCATGGCTAGGAGAAAAATCTGCTTCTTGCCTAGGAAAGAGAGGTTTGAGTGTCCTGCCTCTTCCGAGGAAGAAATTTCTGGCAGCAGCCAGAGAGGGTCAGATGGGGGTTGCTGCCACCAGATGACCCCTGTCAGAGTGGTCCCCAGGGCTGCCAAACAAGTGGCACAGAGGGTGCTGGGCCGAGCCATGCTCCCAGCATTGAGGATGGAGCAGTAACAGGCTGGGACTCATTTTTGCAAACAGGTACCTCTGTGCTACCTCTCTTGCAAAGCTGGACTCCCATGTCCTGCTGTATGCAATTCTATGGCTGCATTCTATGCCAGGGAAATGTATCTGCACTGAGCTTTCTGGCCAAGCGTCAGCAATGCACCATGCCAAACCAAAACAAAGCAGGCTGCAATGGCCTTGTGACAGCACACAGGAACACAGATCCTGCCTAACAGGAGGTGCAAGGCCAAGGGGACAGGCTGACGAGATGGCTCAAGATACCTTCCTACCCTGCCCTTCCCTTCCCAGTAGCCACACGGAGGTGTCCCAGCTGGCTGTGGCAAGGATGCTGCCGGGCTCACCTGGCACAGTCAGGACTGATGGGGAGATGTGGGGCTTCTCATTGACTCGGACATTGTTGCGAAACCAGTAGATCTCCACAGGCTCTGGCGGGCCCACGGCTTGGCATGTGAGGTTGAAGGGACTGTTCTTGGTGACATTCAGCTTCTCAGGCTGATGAACGAAGTGTGGGAGCCCTGCACGGGCGCAAGCAGAGAAGCAAGAGATTCAGAGAAAATACAGCACGATAACAACCCCAAACTGTCCTGCCAGGGGCTATACCCAGCTCTGGCAACAAGCCCCTTCCCATCCAGGACTGCCCATTTCTGGAGGACATCTCACGGCTCCCAGATCATGGTCACCGGGGCTGTCACTCAGCCAGGGCACAATGCTCCACACTTCCAGCGTGTCCACTGTGGCCCTCCTCCAGCTCACCTTCCAGCTGCACCGAGATCGGATCTGACACCACCTCTGTGCCAGAGACGTTGAGTTTGCAGACATAGGAGCCGTTATCGGACCGCTGGGCGGCAAGGATGCTGCCAGAGAGAACAGAGACCATTTCAGGGCTTTGGCCAGGAGCCTTGCCCTGCACACAGCTCCTGCAGGAGGACATGGCAACAATGCCAGCCTGGGGGTGTGTTTCAATCTGTACCAACCAGCCCACAGCACACACCTAGCAGAAGCTGGGCTTGCAAAGCCAGGCTTTGGGCACTAGGGAGCGCCTGCCCATCCTAGTCCCAGTCCCAAGCCCCCTGCAAGCTGCCCGGCCTCCCGTCTCTACCCAGGAGCCAACTTGTAAGGCATCCCTCCAGGAAGGACAGCGGTGGTTACCTGAAGGTGGAGGTCATTGCCACCTCCTCCTCATCAGAGATCTCAAAGTGGCTGGTGGCAATGCGGTCCAGTACATGCAGCTCCCTCCCGTCCTTCCACAAAGAAATGCCTGGGGCATCTGGCCTGAGCAGCAGCTGAGGTACTTTGATGGAGCAATTAAATGTGATATCTTTGTGCTCGTTAATCATGATGTGTCGCACCGTGGGGTTAAACTTAATCTGTCCTAGAGAGCTGGCTGAGGGCTCCTCCTGGGGCTGGTCTGTGCTCTGGTGAGGCCAGCGACCAACAGTGGTCACGCTTCGCTTGGGGCGGTGGGACTGTGTTGACAGGTACAGCCTTAGACCTTGATTTCGGTCAGCATCGTCTGCAAGAGAAGACCTTGATTTTGTTACCACCAGCCAGCAAGTGCCCCTCCAAAACCCTGCAAAGCCTCACCACTTCTGTTAATAATTAAAGGCAGTTCATTTACAGATGCTGCAAAAATTCAAAATCTCTGAGACCTCTTGTAAGAGCCCCAAGGAGGAAACACAGAGCTGAGGGCTGTCCCAAGACTGACTAGGTAGAAGCAGCACCTCCAAAAAGAGCCTTTTTAAAATAAATGGGAGCAGCCCAGGCTAAAGAAAGTGCTCGGTTGCTTCTCTTTCAGCAGGGGAGAGGCAGGAGCTATTTCTGCTGCATCGCACCCCTGGGACGGCAATATAAAAGCATCCCTGGGCAGGAGGAATTTGGGACTTTACTCAAGTAAACCCCTTTCAGGGCCCCATCTCAAGCATTTTCAGCTGGGGCAGAGAAAGAGTCTCAGGCAGGGATTTCTCTGATTTTAGGCTCTCTGCTGGTGATGCTGCTCCCTTCCCAGGACAGGGTGACCTGCTCTGAAAGAGGTAGATGCTCTCGGAGTCAACCACAAAAGCTCTTGCTAAGCTAAGTGCCTTCACTGAGCTGCTTTTCTGGGGCAAACAGCTGCAGATAGATGAAGAAATGCCTTCAGACAGTGTGTAGGAGCTGGCTGCTATTTAGCGTTGTTCTCCCAGGGTCTTTTTACAGACATTTTTCCCAAGGGAAGGTTATTTACCAGCTCTTTCTAACGGCTTCGTGCCCCCACTTACAAATCACTGAACATACCCAGTCCTGTAACAGTGTCTTCCCCCTCCCTCCTAGCACTTCCCACCCCAGCCACGAACAAGACAGAGCAGCTCCATACAAAGCAATTCCCCCCCCCCAGACAAAACTATGTATTTTTTAAAAGATAAGATCTAGAGAATATACCACAAGTAGATGCTTTTACTAGACTGTTTCTGAGCTTCCTGAGGCTTTCACAGAAATCCTGAGCGGAGTGGCAAATCTCCCTTGCCGCTTTCAGCAAGCAAAGGCATTGTGCCAGACAGGAATTTCAACTAAATTAATTTGCCTCTTCCGAAAAAAAAAAAGAAAAAAGAAAAAAAATCCCAATTTAAAACATAATACCGCAGGAAGAAAGCACAACCTTTTCATTTAACCGGTGTTAAGATGAGTTTGTTTTGAGGCAGGTCCTAGTCCTCAAACATCAAACAACAAGTTTTTAAAGCTACGTCATTACTATTGTGAGTAATGGGGCATGAGCCTAGTGTGCTTTCCCAAGAGCCAAGAAACACAACCTAATTTTTAGGCTGGATATATTCCTCTGCTAAATTGCTCACTATTTTTAACCCTCAAGAAATGCTACTTCTAGACAGAAATTTGAGAAGGGATTTTAAGTTCTTTCCAGCCTGGTGGTGCAGAAGAAAGCGCAAGGCTCTCCCTGGCTCTCGCACAAAACAATGTGTTTCCCTTTTAGAAAAAAAAAAAAAAAAAAGACCCTAAGCTTTTCCAACCTGCTTCCTAAGCTTTACCATCCCAACACAAACAAAGGCCATGTGACTGCTGCAAAACGCAGCCGACTGCCATTTACTTGCAGGCTGGGTCATCAGCTCTCAAACTGCCAGACAGCTCCAAAAAGATTTGCCAAATTCAAACAAGCAAGCGACCCCAAATCCCCTCCCCTGCTCTTCCCGGAGGCTACCCAGGCTGGAGCCACTCACTGCCTGGCACAATCCAACCTCAAACAGCTGTTTTCACGTTCCATTTCAAAGCTTTCCAGCTCTGGCCAGAGCAGCTCCCCAGCAGGGACCCCTGGCCGCGGAGGACACGGATGCGAGACAGCAGTCCCTGCACTTGGCAAGCACTCTGCCTGCTCTGGGGTGATTTCTGCTCCCCCAGGCTGCTTCAAGTTTAAAGGCAAAGAGGATCTTAGCCTCGTTTTCTATACCGATTAAGTGGAAAGAGGTGTTTGCTGGCCCAGGAATGAAATACTTTCCTCTCTGACTCATGTGACAACAGGAATTTCTCATATTTAGTGCTGCCTTTGGGTATCCCTTCCATGCCCAGCTGTTTGGGATGTGGGTATCTTCACAGTGTCTCCAAAGGGATTTGCCCTGTGTGGCGGACACCCCTTACCTGCATCCAGAGTGATTTGCTTAGGCTGGCTCTAAAAGCCCACACTAGAGCTGAGGAGCTGAAAGCCAGCGTGCTTGCGTGGGTGCCTGCTGCACTGGAGCGGCTCCCCTCGCTTACCGCAGCTTGGCCTGAGGGAAAAGCTGGCATGGAAATAAATCCATTTGCAAGTACAGTGCTGCTGTCTTGAAACACCTGGGATCACAACAAAATGAAAGTGCTAGCAAAGACAGACGTTTCTGCGCAGCCTGGCAGGTCCCGCATGCCTTTCTCTGTTACTAGCCTGAAGAACAGAGTTTCAACTAGAAAATCTGCCCTCTCTTAGACACAAGATACTTTATTACGGATAAAAACCCAAAAAGCAGGGAGTTGCACACCCTGTGGCTGAAACAGCGAGTAGTTCTGCTGCAGTCACACTAAGGAAGGTATTAGAAAACACCCAGGTCTGCCAAAAAGCTCCCTACATCCCTAGCGCTGGATTTCCCATTACTGGAAGTAATTCACCTGCTGACAACAGCTTTCTGCTCAGGCACTTGTTGAGCATATCTTTGTGCCCTGACAGGCAGGAGGAAGAAGAGCCCCTGCCTTCGAGGTTTCCTGTCTCCCCATCCCCTGGGCGCAGTCAGGAGTGAGTTTCCCCCCGGGCCATATCTGACTTCCAAAGAGATTCTCAGGGTTCAAACACCGTTTGAATAAATCAGGATTAGTTCACAGTGGGTTCCCCCCACTGCAGATTCCCACTGTTACAGAGTCAACACTTTTAATTCCACCCTGCCCAAAGCAAACACCCCGCCTTCCCTGCTAACCCCGATCCCTGATAACACTGAGACCCTGCAGCACCCCTGAGCACGGGCTACAAACTCCCAGCAGCTCACAGCCTGATGTCGGTCAGCCCTGATGACAGCACACTTTAAGTCCAAAACCTACTTTTGCCTCTTTGCATTTCTTTGTGTAGGTATCTAAGCACGTGGAGCCGAAAAGCCAGCACACTGACAGCACCCCAAAGCGTGTCCCTGTGCCACAAACCACACCGTTTCCCAGTGATTTTTCCCAGCATTGGTACGCAGCTGGCTCACAGCTAATGGGTTAAATTCCAGACCGGCTGATCTGTTGCATCTTGTGGTCCCTGCTTGTCCCTGTCCCCAGTAAGCAGAGCTACATCACATCAACCAAATGCTGGGACACTACCATGCTGCAGAGGCAGAGCTGTGTCCCAGGACAGTTAAACCCACTCTCTCTGGGGCTGGCAGAGATGTGCTACCACCGAAAACCCGCAACGAAATCACTGCTCAGCTCCCCCCGCCCCAGGATTTAAGCTTTGCTGAGGTCCGCAGACCCAGCGAGACGGGGGGGGGGGGGTGGGGGGGTGGGGGGGTGGTGCGGGGGACACTGGGGTGCCCACGCAACACCCCAGCAGCTGGCAGTGTGAAATGAAGCAGCAGGTAAAATGCTCCCCGTGCCCCGGACAAACACCCCTGGTCGGACCCCCGACGCCTCCACCGACACCCCAGCAGCCCCGCCATCCCCGGGCCGTCCTGGGCGCCAGCCCCCCTCCCCAGCCCCGTGTTCCCCCGGGCTCCCCATGGACTCACCGGCCCCGCAGCGGGGCGGGCGAAGGGCCGTCAGCAGCGCCCAGAGCAGCGCCCATCGCCCGGCGCCCATCGCCTGCCACCGGCACCGCCACCGGCAGCGGCCCCGCTCCGCTCCGCCGCGCCTCAGGCTCCGCCAGCGCGCTGCCGCCCCGCCCCGGCCCGGCCCGGCCCGGCCCCGGCCCCGGCCCCGGCCCGCCTCCCGCCCGCGGGGCCTGGCCGTGGGGCGGGGAGCGGGCAGCACCGGGGCAGGCTGCGCTGCGCTGCGCTCCGGGGGTTCGGCCCAGCCCCACGAAGGCCCACCGCGCTGGCCCGGCAGGTCGCAAAGGTGGCCCCGGGAAGATAGTGGGGTGCAATCGCTGGTGCTTAGGAGAAGAAGTTGTCTTTCAGTTGTCCGCGGATGGACAGCTTCTTTATGCGGGGGGGACTGGATTTATCTCCAGGAAGGTGGTTGGGGCTGTGCTTGTATGTTCTGAGGAGCAGCTCCTTTCTTCCCCTTCCTGCGGAGCCCCACACCGAGAAGGAGGGGACGTCGTCGCTGCCCGGAGGACCAGGTACAGGACCCCGCGTTGCAGGCTAGGAAGGGCACGGTGTGCTGGAAGAACCACTCCTCCTCGTTTACCTAGACCAGAACGGCAGGACAAAAGGGGACAGAGACAAAATCAAGCCGCGGGAAGAAAAGTAGGAAAACCAACGTGGTACCAATGTGCAACACAAGCCGTTTAATGTAAGGAGTGAAACAGAACACGTCTGCCGATGGCACGGGAAGGAAACGAGGGAGTTTCTGGGCATTCAGAACCTGACCCGAACACTGGCTGTGCTTGAAGAGGTTTGAGACAAGCCATATTGAGGTCATTAGCGTTTCCCCCACCACACAGGGGAAGGGACTGGGATTTGGGGAACCAGCAACTGGACTTGATATGACTCAAGTGTATTTCTCTCTGCAACCTTTCTGCTCCCTGCACATAAAAGTCTTTGCAACTATGACACAAGTGTAACTTTTTCTCCACCAGCCTGCTGTAATCTTCCTAAAGTTTTGAAGTTAAGAAAAGAGATGTAAATTTTGTTCAATTAGCACTAGGTAAGCATCAGCACACTGTGGAAACAGAGATGTGGCGAGAAGACAGCTCTGTGTTGAAGCTGCTCATTTCTGGGTATAATTTACAATGAGAGTTGGGAAGGGCAGTGCACTTCGCAGGCAGTTAGAAAGAAAGGAACAGTACAAAACCCAGTCTGAAATCTTTTCCAATTGGGAAGAAAAAAAGTCCTAAGTTCAGTGAAAAAAAGAACAAATCACTCCTAGACTTCTTTGACTTGCTAAGCTGCTTATTCACTGCATAGTATCAGGCCTTGGTGACAGAGGTTGAACTTCTCCCCCTCGCCGCCTCTTTCGCTCCACAACAACTTCTCACATCTTGAAGTGATCAGCAGCTAAGGAAGGGCGCGTGTCACTAGAGGCCTGCATTAAAGAAGAGAAGCAAAATATACCAAAGCTGCTGCAAGAAGACTGAGCATCTTCAGCGGTGCCTAAGAGCCAGTGCCTCCCATGCAGCTTCAGCAGTGTCGCTTCTTCTCCAGATTTTGAGCACTTTCCCCATGCATCCAACGTCACTCAGGGAAGTAGGAGGAAACCGGAGGGACAGGCATTTGTCCCTCTGTCTTTCCAGGCTGGCTGTTGATACCATGCTGTCATTTGTGGTCAGCCTTTGCCGCATGGGTGCACTTTCATCTGGCTGCGTTCCCTGTTGCTGCTGGCTTTGCGATTTTTGGGAACAAAGCAATGGAAAGGCCTTTGGACTTTGTGGGCTGCAGAGTGGAAACAGCTCCTCGCATTGGGATAATGTCATATAATTGCCCCACTAACAAGGGGCAGGGAAGCAGGAGCAATTTCTACGAAAGAAAAGGGAAAAAACCCAAACAATAAGAACACATGGGCATGTAAAGAGGATTTAAGTAGCTCTCTAAAATCCCCTAATTTGGGTCATTTCTTTACAGCAGGTTGCTCAGTGCTGGTGTGAACTAGTCTCCAGCTCAATAGGGTTTGTTGCAGTTCATTTGGGCACAGCTTGATGTGAGGAAGAAGCTGGTGCATGGAGGGAGAGAAAGAAGCAGGGAGAGGAGAAACTCTCAGGCGAAGTTTTTGATAGGAAAGGTCTGGAAGCAGCTGTCAGGAAACAGTCTGACCATGTTGGTTGCTCTTGGGTTGCTGACATGCAACTTCCACCTTGCCTGGCACGCTGCCATCCTCGGTCTTCTTCCAACAGCATATGGAATATAGGCTGGGGAGCAGTCTTGATGGCCTTCCTCTGAGCAGATTACATACTTCCATGCCTCAGAGCCCAAGCTCAACAGTTGCTGGGGTGTCCACACAAGCAGCTTGTGGTTTTTGGTCCCAAAGTACATGTGTGGCCAGAATCACAAGATCTCCCCAAATAATATCCCCTGTTTTCGCTGCCTGGGGCTGGGCATCAGCTGGCATTTGGCCCTAGAAATACCTCACAGCCCCTCACAGGGCAGTGGGAGAAGAAAAAAGAAAATTGATGTCAAAGGAAGGAGGACCAAAACAAAGGTAGAACCTTTAATCAGAAACAAAGACTGTCTGTCTCCTCTGTCTGAGCACCAGGATCCGACCCCAAACCAGCTAAACCAGTTGTGCTCACAGCTCTCCAGGTGCTGTAGCACAGCACACTGGAAGGAGCACCTACCTCTCCCCTTCCGAAGGAGGAGGGCAGAGCAGAGTGCAGGTAACTGCACAGGCACCGGCCGTTTCTGAGCCATGCTTTCAGCCCGTGGCGCTCCAGCTCAAAGGTTATTGGATCCATTGCCCAGGACATCCTTCTGAGGAGGGGCCACTGCCCTTCGAGTCCATGTTTTCCTGCTCTGTTCCTGTACATATGCACGTGGAGTCCTGCTCGTGAGCACAAAGATGCCTACTTTATCATCACGGGCTTTTCCTGCCTGGATAAGCTATAATCCTTTTCCAATAACATCAGCAGCTCCACAGGTATTCTCAGCTTTCTTTTATCAGGATCCCAGTGGGAGTCGTAGGTTCTCTCAGAGGCACCTCGGAGCATCACGGCACCAGGCTCGAGCCTGAATTTGACCCTTGAGGTTTTTTGCAGTTTCATTTCAGAGCATTGACACCATTTCTTCACAAGACTATTTGGAGACTTTGGAGGCAATGTTATACTTGTGAAATCAGACCATTTAGCAGAAATGGCACTTGGCAATCAGGCTTTGGGCTGTTAACTGCTGAGATTTTTTTTGCCCTTTGCTATTTCTGTATTTTTATTTTCACTTTGCTAGATCACTTCTGTCCTTTATTTCTGCTTCCTCTGTGTCTATTTTTATTTTTATTTTTATTTTTATCTGCCGGGGCTTCTGTTCTTTTAAATACCAAACTCTTTTGGCAACATGTTTTTAGATCAAGGAAGATGGCCTGTTTCTGTTAAATGTTATATCCTGGTCACAGGATGCAGCTCGCAAACAGTCTGCAGAGAAAATGGAACATTTTATGGTGCTACTAAAATGCCTTTTTTTCTTGTGCTGCTTTCCTTGGGCCCATGGTACACGCTATGCGTCTTACCAGGCACATTCTGTCCCTTGGCTCAGCTGTTTCTTCCTGGGAGAATTTCTCCTGCTCTGCAAATTATTGAACCTTCCTCGTTTTGAGCCCTGGGCATTCTTACTTACCCACAAAACTGCTGTTTGTATTTCACAGTCTTATTTGTGTAAAAAACCCCACTTGTCTCCATATGGAAATTTGGTCCCTAGCTGGATCTGTAAATCCAACCTACCATTTCTTCGGGTTGTCTTCCTGCCAGCAGCTCAACACGATTTGAAAGCACTCTGCAGCCTGGTGAATTCTTTCTTCTCCTAAACCTGGCTTTCCCCAGCAGGCTTCTTCTCATTTCTGAGAAAACAATAGTGCTTATCATTGTGACTTGAACCAAGGATT
Source organism: Leptosomus discolor (assembly GCF_034619465.1). Classification (NCBI taxonomy): domain Eukaryota; kingdom Metazoa; phylum Chordata; class Aves; order Leptosomiformes; family Leptosomidae; genus Leptosomus; species Leptosomus discolor. The sequence goes on from NC_141392.1 coordinate 24,570,648, forward strand.
CCCCAAACCACAAGCTGGAACCACGGTTTCAAATGTTTTAAATTCTTCACCAGTTTCTCCTTCTTCCTTTGTTTTCTCATGTGAAACTAGTATCTTGAAAATAAATCATCCTTGTCAGAATGCACTACTCTTCCAGTTCCCGTCGGTGTACTTCATGCAGGTTTTGTTCTGTTATTATTGCCTGTCAGACAAACACAGACTCCTTTTGCACTTTACACTGCAGGTGCTAATTTAAAAAAAAAAAAAAAAGGCATTTTCTGGTATGCTACTTGGACACAAATGGAGAAAGTATGCCATTGCAGGAACAGCACTATGCTGAAAGCTAGCAACTGGCTGTGTTATGTAGCCAGCAACACCCTCTTGTTTAGGTGAGCAGTTATGAAGGTGAGAGGTAAAGAAAAGAGTTCATTTTGCAACGTACAAAGAGTTGAGAAGACCGCAGGACAAGCTGGTTTACTGCCAACACGTCCACGTGGGACAGATGCCTATGTGTGCTACAGTGCCTGCAAGATGGGCAGATTAACAGCACAGTGCTGATCTCATCAGTGAAACTTCTTCTTAAAAGAATAAAATTAATCTAATCATCCTACTAGATTTTGGCAGCTAAGTACATGCCAGAGCACTATTTCTGCACGTTTTGCTGTGAGACCACAACCAAAGCAGAACAGCAGATGCTGGAACCCAAATGGCCCAATTACACGCTGGTGACATTTGATTATAGAGAAGCGCATCATTTGGCAAAATCTGGCGGTACTCACCAGAAAAGCCAGGCTATCTGCCTGACACCTAGTGCTGGTAGTCAGAGGTGCAGCTGCAAAGGTTTTGACACTCTTGGAAGCCTTTACGAGTGTGGCAGGCTGTCCCTGCACGCATTCAGGAGAGAAAGTGGATGATATAACCTCTCTGCACACAAGACAGGAGAACAGCCACCTCGGGTGCTGACCACCAGCGCGTCAGGAGCTGGGTTTTTAGCTGGTGTAAATCAACGGAGCCCAGACTTCCAACGAGTTATGCTAATCCGTATCACATGAGCATCTGAAATTTTGTGAAGAGGGTTGTACAACATGACCATTGACGACTGCAGTGTGATAGTGGTCGGGGGGGCCCTGCCAGTCCTATGAAAGGGCCTAAAGTATATTGCGTTTTCTGTTTCCTGAACACCAGGTTTGCCTTTAGAAAGGAATGGCTCATATGTACAGCTCAAACTGTAGCGGCAAATTAATTTCACGCTGTGTGAACTTTTATGCCTTAAGCAAAATGACATTGAAGGATATAGATGCTGTTAAAATATTTAACTGCAGAAAACCATGCCTGTCAGTAAGGGAGGATTTTGTCACAAGCCTCAGAGATTTAGAGGACAGTCCTTTGGCTGTTTGCTGGCTACCTTCAGAAGAGAAGGTGACAATTCGGTTCATGAGGGGTGAGACAGGTCCAAGTTTATGAGGAAAGCTGCCTTGGAAGGCGGGAAAACGACGGACGTGCAGGGGGCTGAGCAGCAGCGGTACCTCAAGTACTCTGCCGGGCTGCCGAGGGCCTGGCCCACACGCCAGCGATTGTTTTAAAAGATCGGTGGATTATGCCACGCCAAAACCGGCATTTTGACCAGGATTCCCCTCACAGAAGACACCGCCAAACGCCCTCGGACCTCTGCGGGACGGAGCCACTACACTCCCTCCCTCGCCCGCCCTCCGCCATTTCCTTCCCGGCGTCCCCCGCGCGGCGCCGCGGGGCAGGACGGGAGTGACAAGATGGCCGCGCCCGTGTGAGCAGCCGCCGCCGCCGGCGTCCGCGCTCGCCCCAGCCGCGCTGCCGCTTCCCGCGTGGCCCCCGGGCGGCGCGGGAACCGGAGCCCGGTCGCGGCGGGTGTGCGTCCGTCCCAGAAATAATGAGGATATCGGGGCCCCATGTCGAACCACTCTGACGAGAGGGCGACGATGATTGCGGCCGGCGACCTGCAGGAGTTCGCCCCCCGGGGCCGCGAGCACTGCCGGCGCCACCCCAGCGCCCTCACCCTCCAGCTGCGGCGGCTGCAGCCAGCCTCCGAGCTCTGCTCCTCCGACGGGGCGGCCGGCCTGGTGGGGTCCCTCCGCGAGGTGACGATCCACGAGCGGCAGCGGGTACGGAGGCAGCGAGGGCGTGGGGGGCCTTGGCCCAGCTTTCTGAGTTCCTAAATAAATTGGCCAAACCGTGACCCCGGAGCTGTTGTGATAACACCGTCAGGTCTTATAACTCTTCCTTAAAAAAAATACCTTCGTTTTCAGGAAAGTTGGCAGTTGAGGAAAGGGGTCAGTGATGTCGGGGAAGAGGTGGACTACGATGAAGAGCTGTATGTGGCCAGCAATATGGTCATCTGGAGCAAAGGGAGTAAAAACCAAGCATCTACTGTTTATAAGGCTTTCACTGTCGACAGCCCTGTTCTGCAGGTATGAAAACACGGAAAGGCGGTGGCTGAATGAACGCACATTAGCGAAAAGATAGTGATTGTTTTCAAGCAGTGTTTTGAGGTGGGGTTATTTTGGGAAACAGGGAAAGATGAGATTGTGTAGTAACATCAGCTAGTTTGTCAGAATTAATTACGCTGTATTTGGTTTCAGGCCTTATGGTGCGACTTCATTATACCGCAGGAAAAATCTGAAAAAGCTGATGGTAAGTTTGCTGCTTATTGCAATGCCAAACAAATACTCGAAATTCAGTTCTCTTGGCTTGAGAAGCTTATTCATCAAGACTTGCTGTGTCAAAACTGCCATCCCCCCTCAACTTTACTTTTTGTGTATAGGGGATGTCTAAAGAAAGAGACAAACTTCACTGTGTAATTTTTTTCTTTTTTTTTTTTTCCCCAGTTTCAGGCAATGATGAAATAGTAGAGAAATGTATCTGCATATTGCAGAATTCCTGTATAAATGTGCATAGCATAGAGGGAAAGGATTACATTGCTGCTTTACCTTTTCAGGTAAGTGATGTCCTTTTTTTTTTGTCCACAAATGGGCTTGTTATCTGTTTGCATGCTGTGTTCAGGTGGGGAGTTGTGTGTAAAGCACTGCTGGTGGTGGCTGCCTGAGTTTTTCACTCTGGGGGTGAAGGGGACAGAGCTGATGAAAGTGCAGCTGTGGTGTTCGGCCACTGAATATTCTGGAAGTAGTGGCAGCCGGTTGTATGATGGGGGAAAGTATGGGTATGACTGCTTCATAGTTTGAGAACTTGCTCCAATTTACATTACCCTTCTCTCAAGAAAAGGCCTAAACATCTTATTTTGCTGTAATGAGATACTCAGGCATGAATCACAATCAATATAGTAAGGATCTGATTATTTTTTTGTGTGTGCGTCATAAATCTATTTGTAATTTTTTCTAGGTCGCAAACGTCTGGCCAACAAAATATGGTTTGTTATTTGAGCGCAGCAGTTCTTCACATGAAGTACCTCCAAGTCCACCCAGGTATGCAATGAGTGGCTTTGATGATTTCACTATAGACTGTTTGCTAATCTAACACAGGAGTGGAAGAGTTGAAGAGCAATAATGAAAGGATTTGTGTGTTTGTGACAGGGACAGGTGAAATTGGGTGAAACATCAGGAAATGGCAGGAGGAGGCTGAATACTGACAATTAGTTGTATTCCTCTGGCACTGTCTTGTCTTAAGAACTGGTTGGGAGTGGTGATCCTGGGAATAGGGTATGGGAGGTATGATATAGGTGTTACTAGCTTGATTTCATTAAGGTTTGTCCTGGGAATTGGTTCCAGCCTGTGAGGGATGACTGGGAGATGCACCAAGGGATTATCATTGAGACATTTTCTCTCAGCTGCAGGATGCTTTAAATGTATGGAGCATCCTGTTGCCTGTTTGGTGAGGATTGTAGACCCTGTGCTCTGTGGCTGGGCATGTAGCTCGGAAGCAGAGTAAGGAGTTGGATGGTGTGCTGATGAGCGACTTGAATACAGCTACTTGCTCTCTCTTGGGCTCTATGTGTACATTCTAGGCACTTGTGGTTCCCTAGTCCTCAGAAAAGTTGGGATTAGAAATAGAGGTCTTGAAAATGTTCAAGAGGGTATATTGCAAAAATCATGACTGACCCTACTCAAGCTGGCCTTCTGTGATAATTCCTCCTTTTGCTCCTGGCACCCCAGATTAGTGGCTTGATTGCTGCTCTGTGATGGATACAGTTCACCTGATGGTTGTCTGCTTGCCTGGGACATGGGAGCTGTGGAGCCTAAACCCTTAAGCTGAGTCTGGGTTAAGGACTTTCTGCTCTTCCTATTCCTCCTACAAACACGGCTGGTGCTAGGTCTGTTCGCTCGGGCCAACCAAATCTGTCGTGTGGCCACCAGGTGGAGTCATTCTCAGGTGCTCCGAGATGTAAAACAAGACCTAATCGTCCTGTTTGATACACCAGCCTTAATCCAACAAGTTTCTGTGAATGAAATAGATGTCTCTACTGTTAGATTTCAGGCTCTGATTTGTTGAAGTCTAAGGAGTTGTTTTGGGATCACAGCACATGTACCAGCTACGAGAGAGAACAATTATGCTTGTTAGCATTTGGGTTTTGAACATGCTTTGTTTTGTTTCTTTTTAGAGAACCTTTGCCTACTATGTTCAGCATGCTGCACCCATTAGATGAGATAACACCTCTTGTCTGTAAGTCTGGAGGTAGGCTTACATCTTTAGTGTATCACTCAGAGTTCATCAATATGGCATCAAACAATGTGTCACTTGAGAGTTTTCTGTGTCATAAAATTTGCAAATAATCACTCTTTTGAGAATTCACAAGTGGGTTTTAACTGCTTCATGAACAGGGAAACTGTTCAGGAAAGAAACGCAGACTGTAAAGGAAAGAGGGTAAGAGAAATGCTAACGCTGTAACTAGTAACAGTGCTGTAGAAATGATCCATTCACCTTAACTGAAGTTAATTGCTTCTTTAGCAGGTGTGTTCGGCACTGCTAGAGTGCAGTATGTTGCTGATTACACCATGAGGATCGTGTTTCTCAATGCTGAACCCTCCATTGTGATGACCTATGATACAGTGCAGAGTTTACATACTGTTTGGGCTCTTCGTAGAGTAAAGCCAGAGGTACAAATTTATTGTTGACTAAATATCATTATAAAAAAATTGTGTGTGTGGTTATGTGCCCTTATCTTCGTGTGTGTTAGAACTGCATGGTATTTGTGATTTATTTTATTTATAAGTAAGGTATTTGTTGGTGTAGTGTTTGGGTTTTTTGTTACAGTTTCTTTCATGTATTTGCCTGGACCACTGCCAGGGACATCCCATGGTGATGATGGTCATGAAGTGTACTGTGCTTATCATGGTATTCCTTATGTTGTACCAGAAGGTTTGGATGCTACTCAAACTTTTGTATTCTGTAAGAAAAGTGAGAAACAGCTTACTGCCCTGAAAGCCATAGGAGTAGTTTCTGTGACTGGGAGTGAGAGAGCATGGTTGGTAGGTTCTTAGGCATAAAGTTTAAACACCTAACTGATGAAACAAGCTATTTGATCGTCTTCCTTTGTTATTGCCCATGTGCTCTGTTTTCTCTCCCAGGAGCAGAACACGGTGCTGAAGTTCTCGGAGCAGTTGGGCACGCCACAGCACCTGGCCACTAGCAGCTCTTTGACTGCTCACCTCAGAAGCTTCTCAAAAGGAGACTCGCCTGTGGGCTCCCCTTTCCAGAACTACTCATCTATCCACAGCCAGAGCAGATCAATGTCGTCGCCCAGCATGCAGTCCCGCTCGCCGTCTATCTCCAACATGGCTGCCTTGAGGTAGGTGCTGAATGTGATGCGTAGACAGATGATACTAAACAATATGAGCTATGGAATAGGGTGGACATCTGGTGTTGCTGTCTGTCTTTCTCTGCTGTTACAAGTCTGCCCATCTCAGGTGCAGATACCTCCTCTGTTTGAACATCTGAAAGCCCTCTTGGAATGCCCTTGTGACGTTTGGTGTGTTATTATTCCTATAGCACAGGAGCGTAATTGGTGTGCAAGAGCCAAAGAGGCTGTTTGGTCATCACACTGCAGGTCTTTTGAGTCCCAGGAGTGTTCTCAGTTAGCTTTTCTAAAGAAAGCCGTGTATAGAGGGAACAGGTTGGGAGAGATTTTTGATGGAATGGACCATGCAACTTAAAATGTTGTTTTTCTGACTTTTGAAATCTGATCTGTTGTACTGTGATAGAGATGACTGGAAATTAATTAGAGAATTATTTTTCTATGCTGGGGTGTATTGCTGAACACAACTAATACTGAACTAGCTACTGGTTTAGGGTGGATTTTGTTTCCTTTTATATTTTCTACCAGTATATGAGCTCCATGGGAATTCTGTACCTAATTTGAAAATGCACTTTTCAGTAGTGTCTCATGTCTTTCCTTGCAGCCGCTCTCATTCCCCTGCCCTGGGAGTGCATTCTTTCTCCGGAGTGCAGAGGTTCAACATTTCCAGTAGTGCTCAGTCACCAAAGAGGCACAGTATTACCCATTCGCCAAACAGCACTTGCAGTGATTCCTTCCTTATACCAGAAACTGAACCAATTGTTCCCGAGCTATGTATAGATCATCTGTGGACAGAAACAGTCACAAACATGAGGTTAGGTGCTTGTGTTGGGGTGTGAGAAATTCTGGATTTCTATTGTGGGAGGGAAATAAAGTAAAATAACAGCTTCATTTAGCGTGTGATTTCTGCACATGATGCTGCCTTAAAATAGATATGTGGACCTGAACTTCTTTGAAAAATAATGCATATTAAATGTGCAGCTCTTGAAAAGGGAGTTGGGCACTGGGAAGAGTTTTACCTAGTGTGTTATCTATAGCCCTCTGAGCTGGGGAATGCTTTAATGAGATCTCTAAAGTGAAGTAGAATCTAACCTGGTCATTGCTTTGGGGTTTTTTTGATCTTCCAGGGCGAGTATCTCCTTTTGTGTTACCATCAAAAGGGGCAAAACAAAGCATAAAAGATTGAACATGAGAACAAAGCCGAATAGCACATGCTCTGTATGCCAGAAGGTGGGAAATTTGGAGATTGGAGTGCTAGAAAATTAATTTCAAGAGTAATGACTGAAACTGAGACTGGCACTTCCTGGCAACTTGATGCACTGCTAATTGAAGTCCTGATCCTGCAGCTTGTGGACACTGTGTTTTCCTTCATTAAAATGTTTATAGTAGCCTAAACATTTTGCTGACCCTTCTCTTTTTTACAGAGAGAAGAATTCCCAAGCATCAAAAGTGTTTATTACCACTGACCTTTGTGGGCAGAAGTTCTTGTGCTTTTTAGTGGAATCCCAGCTTCAGCTGCGGTGAGCATCCTTATCTTGGGGAGTGGTCAACAAGGGGGAGCACTCTAGAAATTACAAGCTAGATATGGGTTTTACCATACTAATTCCTCCAGCTAGTTTTGACAACATGAATCTGTTTTGACAATGTGCTACATCACTGGCTCTTATGTGATGTGGTTTTAACTGTGGTGGCATAGATGGTTTGGGCTATTTAAATAAAACTGTGTCATGAGAGAGACCATTCACTGTAATTTGAATTGTATTTTTATTTGTCTCTGTCTTTACCCTTTAGAAGTACATTGAGGGTTTTAATTGGGCTAGCAGAGTAAAAATAACTTGACTGTCAGGGCAAAACAAGCAAAGGAAGGAGGAAGGAACCAGGTATACCACAATAAAAGTAGCTGCACCATGCAACACTGATTTAATTTTCTGTCTTCTTTCTGTAACAACAGATAGGACAGTCCTTTCACGTTTCCTGTTGTTTTCTCAAATCTCTAGGTGTGTAAAATTTCAAGAGAGCAATGATAAGTCGCAGCTGATCTTTGGTTCTGTGACCAATATTCAAGCAAAGGATGCAGCTCCAGTGCAGGTACGCACCTCTGTATGGACTATTAATTGTGGAGTATCCTGCTTTGTCACTTGTGTTCTCCAACTGTTGTCTTTTTACTGAGACACAAGAAGCTGAATATTCTGCTTGATTCTTACAGGGCATTGATACACTGCTGGTTCTGGAAGGCAGTGGAAATCTAGTGCTTTATTCTGGAGTGGTTCGGGTAAGTAACAGTTTTCCTATCCCAAAATAAATGTTTGAATCTTTGATTACACACTGGGCTGTATGGAGCAGTCCTGTGTGCATCATACTTTACAAGGTATTTTTAAGCTGCTGTAGAGTGCTGCTTGCTTGAGACTTGCTTGGGAAAGTGGCTATGTTCACATACCAAGTATAGTTTATGCCTAGTGCTGGAAAGGTAGAATCACTGGCACCTTGTGGTAAACTAAATATTCTCAAGCTTATTTTCAGTAAAATACTGGAGTAATAAAATGCTTTCAAAGAAAGAAAACTTCAAGAATATGGAAAGTAAGAATCGTTCCTGAACAAAAAACTTCTCTGTAGCATGCCAGATAGTTTTAGCTGTCAAATTATTTTGCTTGACGAAGGGCTGTTATTAGGATGGACGTGATTCATCCACAATAATTAAAACTTTTTCTTAAATTCTATAGAGATGCACTATGCTCTCTCTGTGTATGCAGAAACCTTGGACAATGCAATTTGTACGTGTGTGTGTGTGTACACACATTTGTGTGCATGTGTGTGTACATGTATATATGCACACACTTATATATGTATGTATAGAAAAAAGTATACTCTCTGAAAGTAGCGCTTTCTCAGGGAAGCCTTGCTAGAATTTTTAGTGGGAGTAGACCTGTATCAATAATGTACATTACTGACCATATATGGTAGTTTTTCAGTGTGTCATCATCTGAAGAAAGTAATTACGTGACATAATCTTTAATCTTCTCTTTAGAGACTTTAGTTTAAGTACCTATCTACTTTTCTTAAAACTCTTCCATTAAGATGTTAAAATCTGATAATGTGTATACATAAGCAGGCCTGTGGAAGCACAGGCATCAAAACCAACTGTTTTGTTTTCCTGTATGTTGTTCACAAAAAGGTGGGGAAGGTTTTTATTCCTGGCCTGCCTGCTCCATCCCTGACAATGTCCAACCAAATGCCTCGGCCGAGCACTCCCTTGGATAGTGTCAGCACTCCATCCAAGCCTTTGAGTAAGCATCTGGGGCCCCTGGAAGAGGTAAGAAAGAAGGAAGTCCTGCCTTGGAAAGGCTTTAGTTGTAACAGCTTCAAATGATTGGCTAGTTTTTAACTTTAAAGGTGTCTTTTGAAGCGAAATCTTTTCTTTTTTTTCTGTAAAGCCCCTGAATAAACAGTGTCTTAATAAGATCTATGTAGTGCTGCCCTATTTGTTTATTTATGATTGCTATAAAACATCTGAGGCAGAGATTGGAAAGATATTTATAGTTGTTTTTAAAATACTTACTAGTACATTAAGAATGGCAATTATAGCTGTCCTTTGCTCAGATCCTTTTATTTCATCAATTCTAAGCAATCATTTTTACTGTTTTTCAGGGTATGCTTTTGTCACCAGTTCCAGAGCTAAGGGATGCTTCCAAACTTCATGACTCAACTTATGTTGAAGACTGTACTTTTCAGCAACTCGGGACTTTCATTCATGCTCTCAGAGACCCTGTCCATAACAGAGTAACTTTAGTAGGTATTATCCTGTAATTTGAGTCAATGCTTTGTTAGCAAGGCAAAGTGAAGGTAACATTTACTTCTGCTGCACAGCAAGACATGTCTAGTGGCTCCTGATCAACAGCAAAATACCACACCTGCATTGGTGGCTCCACGTTTTTCTGTGTAGAATACTCTAGAAGTCACAGAATTTGATTGATTACCTCGAGTGATTCAGCTCAAGATCTATTTAAAGTGTTTCATGAAACTAGCATCTGAGGTAGCAGATCTTTAGTGCAGCAAATAGCCAGGAATTTGGAATATGCTTAATACATAAACGAGTTCTGAGTTGATAGAAAAGGACCCTGGGTTTACTTCATGCACTTCATAATTTGACTCTCACCTTTTTTGTTTTTTCAGGAACTCAGCAATAATACAATGGTTCGAATTACAATTCCTGAAATTGCCACTTCGGAACTAGGTATGGTTCAGAATCCATCCCATGAAATATGTTCCATAATTTTTGAGGGTTCATTTTTTAAGTGGTTTATGTATAGCTTAGACTGTAATGATTCAGTACCGTGTATTCCAAGCTCTGTTAACTTACCTTGTAGAGCTGCTACCATTTATTTAGGTGTGCTCTGTTGTTTTTAGTGCGTCACCTGCTGCACTCTTAAAACTTCATTTGTTCTTTAGGTTGCTTTGCTCTCTGCCGTTCTGTGTGCTCTTGCTTGAGGAACGGCTGAGATGCCAGTTCAGACACAAACTGGTTTCAGCAATGAGCAAAAAGGAACTTTTTTCCCCTTTGTGTGGTGAATTAGAGGAGCTGTGCTTAACCTGAACTAAAGGAGGTTGTTGAGGTGTGGCTTTTATTGAAAGAGTTGTCAGAGTTAAAAGGAGGTCTAAGAACTGTAGAGATTTGTAATGCTGATTGGAAGAAGTACCAGGAGGTAAGATGGAAAACACACGTACTTTTTTGGGGTTTGGTTTTTTTCCAACAGTGAAAAGATGCCTGCAAGGCATCAAAGCTATCCTGCCCAAGGAGATCGCGGTACAGATGCTTGTCAAGTGGTACAATGCTTATAATGCTCCAGGAGGACCAAGCTATCACTCTGAATGGAATTTATTTGTAACATGTCTCATGAATATGATGGGTTACAACACAGAGAGACTGTCATGGACACGTAATGTAAGCAAGCTCGTATGTTTGGTTTCCTACCTTATGTTAACAATACTGATAATCCTTTAAGATTCAAAATGGTTAGCGAGACACTGAGCTGTGTCAGAAATAGACTGTATCTTGTCTTACAAGATGCAATTAAATCAATTGTATATTGCTAGATTTTAGGTATACATTTTAGTCTGCGTTTATCATGAAATGTGTTTATAAGGTACTTACACCAACTGTCCTGTTTCAGTAAAATAAATTATGAAGATTTTAGTCCATTTCATGACTAACACTGATGCATTAAAGATTTGATTCACCTAATCCATATTAAGCCTATTTTTTCTAGAAACACTAATCACAGTTCAGAATCTTGTTTCCTAAAGAGGATTTTTCAGTGTAATTTTTTAATTACAACATTTAAAGTTCTATTTTTTCAGCTGTGTTACTGAATGTATTGGGAGTTTTCTGTAAGTGAGTTTCCTGCTAGCAAGTGTGTTTGCAGGAAGAAAAACAACCAGCAAGGATATGCGTACAACTGAAGTGAAAGCAATTACAGTATATCTACATTACTAGCATTAGTTCATACTCAGTATTTCCTCTGTCCTAGTAAGTACCAGATGTTAGACAGTGAAACTGTGAAATTCATGCACGATGCACTGCATTAACTAGCTGTGTATGGAAAACAGTCACATCTCAGTGTATGTTTTATATGAAAGCAAAGTATATAGAAGTACCCAAAGCAATGTCACGTAGCGTTTAGTTTGAATTCAGATGTTATAATAGGTGACTCATTTGTGCAACCTTGGGAATTTCCATACTGAGCTACTTTTGATCTTTTCATTTCTGGCAGCTTGATTTCGAAGGTTCGCTTTCACCAGTTATTGCTCCAAAGAAGGCTAGACCATCAGAAACAGGGTCAGATGAAGTAAGAAATGGTTCTCTCTTGCAAATAAGAGCCTTGGGAGGATGGGGTGGGGATGTTGGTTGGTTGGGGTTTTTTTTTTGTTCTTAAAGGCAAACCAGAGGGAAACACCCTCGGAGTATTGCATTTCATCTAAGCTCATCTGAGATGGCAAGCTTTCGGGGGAAGAATTTTGCCCTGTGCAGTGTCTGCATCATGTGACCTTGCTTATCAGGGTTCTCACTTCCAGAGAAGTAGGTTGGACTCAGGAATGAATTTAATATGGATCACAAAGCGATCCCAGATAGTCTCCTGACAACGTCAAATCTTGCCTAGGTGCTTCTTCCCTTTAAAATGAAGTTGTCTCACACCCATGGTTACTTAGCACCTTTAGCAAGTTAGGAGCATCAAATTATATACTTCACTGAATGCACTGATTTTCACCAAATTTAGTGGATTATTTAAGATTGATTCACTGAGTTTTGCCCAGACAGGAACAGGAAGTTTTCACATGGTCAAACAGTAAGTTGGATGAGGCTTACTGTCATCCCATCATAAGAGGCTTACAAACTGTAGTGGTCCAGTCATGCTATTAGCTTTTTGTGGTCTGACAGCTCAGTGAGCCCATGAGGTTACGGACTACAGTCAACATGGAACAAAGCTCAGGATCTGGTGCCTCATGAACTGTGGCAGGGGAGGTACAAAGAAGGCAGGGAGCACTAGGTGAACTACGTAAATACTCGAGGAGGTCTCATGCTTAGAATATTGGTGCAAAGAAGGCACTCTTGGCTTTCTTTTGTCTTGTTCCCTTAAATATAAGGCTTTGATTCTTTTATGCACAACAGGGAAAAAAAAAGGATGAAGCTTAACAGTTTAATTTCTGTGGCTTGCAGGGTTTATGCAGCACATTTGTATTGGTTTATGTGGGGAAAAAACCTCCTCTGTAACAGTGCTTTGGAGTTCGTTTGCTGGAAGGTTACGTTCACTGTGGAACCTCTGCCTCTCTTTCCTGTTTGTTTGGTCTAGGACTGGGAATATCTCTTGAGCTCTGATTACCATAGGAATTTTGAGTCTCATCCTGTTGCCAAAGCTTTGCGACTGGACCCTCTGGAAGTTTTGGCTCCGAAGGATGACTTTTCACAAAGCCTTAGTTTGGATTCCTCAACCCTCCTTTTCACCCATATTCCTGCTATTTTCTTTGTTCTTCATCTCATCTATGAGGAGCTCAAACTGAATAGTCTAATGGGAGAAGGAATTCGTTCACTTGTTGTTCTTCTGGTTCAGCTGGCCAGGTATGCCCAACTGACCAACTGCAGATATTATATGTTGTGCAGTGTCCCTTGCTGATGGGTGTGTAGTATTTTTATGGGGACATTGGGGATTGCCCAAAGTGGAGCAGACTTTTCATGTATTTGAAGAAAATGAATGAATATTTAAAACCTTATTACGCTTAAAGATATTTGCTGTAGCAAATCTCTTATATGGTTCTAGCCTCTTCCCAACATCAGTGTGATTCTCAAACCTTAGATGCTGCAGCTCATGTTTTTTCTGCTGTATTGTCACAGCTCAGCTCATGATATCTGTCAAATATTCTTGTTTGTTGTGGCATCTTCGCTGCAGCCAGTGACTGCATCTTCATGCCTTCCACAAACACCTTCAAGTTGCATTGCATGTTTATAGATAGATACAGATACGTGTTTAAGTAAAAGGCCGAGTAACATCTCCCTGAGTTGTGCCTGCTATTTCTACTGACTTTTTTCTATGGCCGTACATTCTTCCCCGGTAGCATCTGCTATAGCTGACTGGCTAAATGGTTCCCAGAAGTGGCATCTGGTTCCTAGTGCTGAAGAGGTTGGCCTGTGCTCTGTCGTGCCAATGTGAAGCACATCTGAAATGAAAGACTGTGTGTCTTTTGCAGCTGGCAGTTGCTATATGCATTAATGTCTTGCAGATAACCCAGCACGTTATCTAGCTTTAACAGTTGGAATTCAGGGGAAACTGTAGTGACACTGGTCATACCTTAGGTGGTGATGGTGGTGGAGGTGTGGGACAAAGCAGAGTGATAGCTGAGGAGAAGTGTACCCAGGAAATATTAAAAGTACAGATTTACTGCTTAGGGAAGGGGCAATGCCCATGAGCAGCCTTAGTTAGGAAAGTCAGAACTTCCCTCCTTATATCTAGTTCTTACAGAAACAAAAAAATACCTCAACAGAAAATGTCACAGAAATGCAGGAAAGTGTTTTTTTCGCACTCTAATGTGATTCACCTCTCTTTCTTGTTCTAGGGACTTAAAACTTGAAGCCTATGTAGATTATTACTACAGAGACTATCCAGCCCTTGTAAAAACCTCCAGACAGGCTTGCGTAATTGATCAAGGTGAGTTTAAGGCTTTGCGAAGCTGGGTGGATATTCAGTGATAATGATGTCCACATTATCTCTAATACTAAGCATGTTGGTAACTGTTCCCTTTAAAGCTGGTCAGAACTGAATCCCATACAAAACTGTGCTTGTAGTGCTGAGCTTGCCTTGTTGCTTTGGTTTTAATCGCCTCCTAAGAAGACTGGAGTGAAATTAGCATAGTATAGTCATGAGCTGGTGCCTCCAGTCCAGTGCTTCATGAGACACTTCACAGGACAAGGATTTGGGAGGGAATGATGGGTTCATCTTAGCAAACTCCCAGCTCAGCCTGGCTGAGATATCTCAGCAGATAACTGTGGAAAAGCCTGGTAGCGGGTTGTGCCTCTCTTGTGGAAAGTATTACTAGGCTGGCAGGCTCTCAGTATAGTTCATAAAAACTAAATCAGAGCTAAAACCACAAAATTTAAAGTTAGAATAAGGTCACGTATTGTCTGTGCACTTGTGTAGCGTCCTACCAGCTGAAATTTACTAGTCATGTAAGGAAAACTACAGTTTCTCCTCACAAAAAAAAAAAAAAATCTCATAGCATTGCTCAGGCTTTGCTACTGCTGTTTGTGCAGAGGGAAGGCAATGGGGTTATAGTCAGGTCATCCTGTCACTTAAGCAATTTCATGTTGTGGAATTACAAGACTGTTCCAGTGAGGTTTTTGAGTATTACTCTATACTTACTCCCTTTCACCATGGGCTGAGATAGTTTTTGTCTTGAAAGACAGGTAGGTGTCTCAAGTTTTCATTACTGTCTACAAGGAGGAGGATATGATTTGTAATGTTTTGGGGAAATACTATGGGTTTTTTGTTAAGTACTGTAGGACTTGCTTTGGGAATAGTGGAGAATTGTTGTGGGTTAGCACTGAACACAGTGTCATTGCTGTTCATGTGATTAAGTCCAAACAGGTTTCATGCACCATCCCTCATTTTTTTCTGCTGAGCCTCCGAGTATCTTTCAGTGGCTGAGTTCCTGTCTGAAGGGAGAAGGAGTACAACCTTATCCTTACTTACCAGGAATCTGTGAAAGGAGCAAGCTGGTAGTACTGGTACGTACTTTGGTAAAAAGAATATGTTTTATTCTGTTGGCGTAGCAGTGCTGTGGCCAGGATTTGCCCCAGCTGTTTATTTTTCTGCAAGTGAAGTGTCCCCAATGGGAAGTGAAATAACAGAGGGTTTAATCATATTGTGTGGAGCAGCAGAGGCTTACTGGAGGGCTACTGAGCCTTTGATAAATAACTCTGCTGTAGCTGTACTGCTCAGAGACTTAAGCATCTCCAAGTGTTGCTGCTCCATACTAAGCAGACCTCATCCATCTGTATGAAGTTCTCTTGAGTGTATCTGCACAGTGTCATCCTCTCCACAGGAGGAATCAGATGTAGCAGAGAGAAATCCCTGTGAGCCTCCTCTTCTTTTTTATTACTTTAATACTACTGGAGGGTGTGTATGGGTTTTAGCAGGTGGGAGGAGGTATTTGAGGTTGGGAAGGAGAGCTTGTGAGTGCAGAGTAAGTAGCCTATGCTTTGCTGCGTATGTGTGGTTTTTTTGTGGTTTGCAGTAGTGGCACGTGCAAAGTAATAATGTAACTTAGTTAACTGTATTTTCTGAGTGAGAATTTCCCGTCTTTCTTCTTGGGCATGTATCAACGTAAGTATTTAGTCGCATGAGTAGTTATAAGTGCTGATGTTGTCTTCTGGTCAGCCTTGCTCGCTTATTCACAAAGCTTTTATGGAGAAAACCTGCCAATACAGGGTTCAAAGCAGAGGTGTTGAGCCTGAGGTGGCTGAAGAGCAAAACAGGCAGGAGAGACTCTGCTCTGACCCAAGCATCCAAGATTAGTTGCAGAGTCTCTGATGTGAGCTACCAGGGGTCAGCCTGTCCTCTGCTTCACAGTGTGAAGGGTTGGAGCAGCAGTGCTGAGACTGTTTAAAGTGCTGATGTTTTCACTGAAAATTTACGTCTGCATTCAAGCTCTGAAGAACTGTAGCCTTTTCCTCAGGCTATCACCTCTGTCTATCCATCCAGCTCTGTCTTTCCTTCTACCTCTGTGTGACTTTCCTATGCCGAGGTCAGAGTTGGCAGTGTATCTTATCAGAAGACCTTAATGAAAAACACAAAAAAGATTTTTTTAAACTGATTTTTTTGCCTTTGGCACGCCAGCGTGTCTGGTGGTATCAAAAAGGAAACAGCATGACAGATCACTTTGATTTTGCTGACTAATTAGCTGAAGTAGACTCTGCTTTGAATGGGGAATCAGCTTTTCACTCTGAGCCTTCACAAAGTAGCCAATATTCAAGATATAGAGAAAACTGAGTGAAAAATGGTGTCTGTAGATGATGTGTGTGTTTTGCAAGAGAAATTAAATGGAGTGTGAGAGACATGGGAAAGATGACTAGGTACATGTTTTTCTGCTTAGAGGATCTTTTTCTTTTTACCTTTGAAACAATTATTAGGGAATATTCAGTTAACTGTTTCAGAATGTATTTTTTCCAAACTTCAAGCTAGAAATCTAAAGCATAAAAGTTTGTTACTTGCTTCTGTTGTTTCAGTCTCCTTTTACTAACAGTGTTTTCACAATAAACCTGTCCCACTGTTTAAGTTATTAAAGTTATCTTCTGCCTGTTTGGACAGGCGGTGTAGCAATAGCTGCACACTAAGTGACTTTGTGTGATGATGTCTCTTTCCTATCCAGAGTGTGGCTCTGTACATACTTGGTGATGAGAGTGCTGTGTCTAATGAAGCATCCCATTATTTGTACAAGATTACATCAGGTAATGATTCCTTGATGCCATCATAGTATCTCTTAGTGTCTTGTGCTTGTTATGTGCTGTCCTTTTGCTCGGAGAATGCGGAAGTAATGTGGCCTTGTGTCTCCTAGGACAACGAAAACAGCAAATAGAACAAGATGACAATAGGTATGTTTTTTAGTATTTTGAACTCTTCAATTTTTTGCTTTCTGATGAATTTTGGACAAGCTTTTATTTGTTTCTCCTTTATTCCCCCTTGTTTTACAGATGCAGTTTCAGACACAGCACATCTGTTTCCAGCCTGGCTGAAAAGTTAGTTATTTGGATGACTAATGTTGGTAAGAGCAGCTTTTATCATTGTGCAAGGTGGTAACAATCATAAGTAATAGTCTTGTGCTTGCATAATATGAAATACACTTCATCTAGTTTTGATAAAACAGTTTATTTTTTTTCCTCATTAATTTTAAGGTTTCACCTTAAGAGATCTGGAGTCTCTCCCCTTCGGTGTAGCTCTTCCTATTAGAGATGCGATATATTATTGTCGAGAGCAGCCTGCCTCAGACTGGCCAGAAGCAGTTTGTCTCTTGATTGGGCGCCAGGATTTGTCCAAACAGGCGTTTGAAGGGAACCTGCAAAAGGGTAAATCTGTGAGTATGGGCATAAATGGATTTCACAATACTGGGTGTTGGGCAGAGCACTCTGTTCAGAAACTTCTCTACCATCTGCTGATGCTGAGGGCATCAGAAGGTGCACAATTCAAGATTGAGGGCAACATGGGGTTTACATGCATATGAAGGTTTCAGTATAAAACCCAGCATCCGGCACAGGAAGAGTAGACACATAGCTGTGGAAACTGTCAGTATAAAACAGATTTTAAACTTAATTTAGGCATGGCGCTCAAAAGTTTTGCCTACAGAGCTATTTGATTGCCTCTAAGTCCTCCTCCTCTCCAAAATGGCTGCACCTTTGAGAAGTGTTAGAGAGGTTTTGGTACTTTATCCAGAGACTTTGTCATCAAACCAGCAGTGGCACAGGGAGGATGAAGTGGGTATTTGTCAGTCTGGCTCCTTGGGTTGGCATGGCTGGCATCTTCCTCTTCTCTGGAAGAACTGGATTGCTTTCTGAAATATGCTTTTCATATTTGTCTTTTTTCTCAAAAGGGTTTAGTTATTTGTATCCTGAAGTAAAATGAAAGAAAGCATGTGATGTTTTTCTGTTAAACATTTGCTTCTGATGGTGGGAATCACTAGCATCTCATAGAGTTGTAGCTCACTTAAGTGTCTTCTGTTGAAGACACTCTGGAAGCCAGAACTCTTCTTGAAAGCTGGCTAGTGGCATGCCTGAAAACACTTAATAGTAGCAGATTGTGGGTAGCCTTTTCAGAAGTCAGGAAGAGGGACTGGTAGTCTCATGCTCGTCTTAGGTCAAGATCCTTTTTGCTGTCTTTGCTTTGGAAGTGATATTAAAATTATTCAGATTTTTTATGACAGAGGCTTAATGACTACATATCAAAAAAGTGCATTCCTTTAGCAGAAAAGTAAATGAGCTACATTTTCAAATCCCATGTGCCACCACTCATTAAAAATCCATTTAATTTTCTTTTGGTGAAGTTTTGCCCCACTGTAACAGTACTGAATCTTAAAATGATGATAAATTTGATTTTATCACTTACTTTATAACAATGCCTCGAATATATGTTACCTTAAAAGGCTAAAGTGATCTTCAAATACCAAATTGTTTGTCATTTCTTAGGAGGGCAGGGTGGAGTTTCCTGTTTCAAAACGGACGCTGGCTATATGGGTGGTGCAGTTATGTATTGAGATTTAGTGCGTATTTATCAGAAGAAATTGGTTTTCATTCATCAGCTGTTAATTTACTTGCGCTCCTGGTGTCGTGTTACCAGTGAGCCTTAGGGAAGACCCTGTGTTTGATCTAGTCTATATTTTCAGCTTGCCAAAATTCTGAGGTATCAAACAGGAAAAATGACCAGTTTAGAGAGGGGTGTGGGTTTGGGTTTTTTTGTTCCTAGATTTATCATGTCAATATTTGTTATCACTTGCCTTGTTATTTTTGAAATTAATTTTTCATCTGTGAAAAATAGAAGAGAAAGAGGAATATGCCGGCCCACAATAGGGTCAGTGTCCAAATTATTTTGTCAGTCCATAACGAAACTGTATATTCTGTGGAAAAGCTTAATTCTGCAGAACTCTTTAAAAATGAAATGAACTGCGCCTCATGCAGTGACAGCCTTGTCTGAGGCACATGTAGGGCAAGCAGATCGTGGGCATAACTGTTGTATCCTAGCCTATGCTATCCTTGCCATTCTTGTTGGTGGTGCTGTGCATCACTTGTGTGATGTGAATGAACAGGGAAGGACAGTCTTAAAAGAGAATTTCATAGGTCTTGTATAGAAAGAGGGCTTTTCCATAGTGCTTCTAGGCAATGAAATGCTTCGGTATTTTTCTGGTCATGTAGCTCCAGGGTGGAAGTTCAAAACCAATTCTGGTACTGCGCTGAAACCCAGGTTGGCTGACAGTAATAAACATTTAGAATTTACTGCGTGCAGGCTGGCTGTTTATTTTAATAGGTAGCTTGGCTTTTCCAAGGTTGTTGGGGGTGGGAATCCAAATTAAAGTTCTGATTCATGAAAACATCAATGATCAGAAAAATAATGCAGGCTTCTTATCAGAATATGCAGAACAGCAGCCTTGACTGCATTGAGGGTCAGTAGGTACTGGTGCTTCTAAAAGCAGGTTGTCACCAGGGGATTGTCTGTACCTTCTGGAGTTTAACCTTTGTTTTAATATGTATCGAAATGCTTATTGAGGTTTCTGGTTTTCACTGCTGAACTTAAAGGAAAAAAAAACAAACAAAACAAAACACCAACACAAACAGACAACCGTATGTTTTCATAGCAGTCACAGATAATTGTGTAGGCAGGGAGGGGAAAGCCCTTTCCTACTACTGCTCTGAAACAAGAAATAGTTTTGAAAGGAAGATAACTATTTTATATGTCACCTCTTCAAGCTCCTGCTTGTCAGTTCTTGCTCAACAGCTTTTGCTACACCTTTGATGTATTTAGGGTGTCATCTCTTCCTGTATTGATAGTTACTTACCCCATTTAGGTGTACAAAAGTAGTCGATTACAACGTTCAGAACTCCTTGTGGCCTTCCAAATGAATGTAAGGAGTGGGTGAACAATGTCATTCATGATTGCACAAATCTCAGTCCATTCTATTTACAGACACATCTTTGTGCAGGTTATTGTGCTGAGTGCATCCAGGTTGTGGTGCTGGGATTTGCTGGCTTTCTGACAGTTATCAATATCCACATGCACTACTGGAAATTACTTCTTTTCTTTCTCTTTCCTTTGCAGTCTGTGGGCCCAGTGCTGTCCTCTGATATTCCCTCTGGAACCGAATCGGAAGAGGATGAGGATGGTATGAATGACATGAACGAGGAAGTGATGTCGCTAATATGGAGCGAGGATTTGAGAGTGCAGGAAGTACGCAGACTCCTTCAAAGTGCCCGTCCTGTACGTGTCAATGTAGTGCAGATGCCAGAAGCTAGTGACCATGAATACATAGAAGAGAAAGAAAACCGGTAAAAACTCTCTCCGTTTCCAGCAGTATTTTGTTAGTGTTTTGTTCAGGTGAAAAATTGTATGAGTATTTTTGGTGGCTTGAAGTTAAATATGTCTAACCAAACAGTGCAATATATTTTAGCCTGAACCGAACATTAAAAGTAGGCAGGCCTGAGTGAAGGACACGTAGAAGAGGGCTGGATTTCATAATCCAAGCATTTGAAGCTCAGTGTACATCAAAACTGCTGTATTTGAGTTGGAGGGCTCTCCAGATTGGAGCAGAATATGGGAAAGATTGTTGGTTTGAACCCCAAACAGCAGGTTGGGATCACTTAGGGTTTGAAAGCAGATTGTAGCTTTTTTTTTTTTTCCCACTTAAAAAGTATAAAAATGTAAGCAGGACCTACTGTGTAGAAGAAACACCTGTATTAGAGAACAAAGCATTGTTCATCCCCTGCCTAAAACTAGAGAGCCCTTTGTTCAGGGCTGATCTTAGGTCTAAGCAAGGTTTGGGTCAGGGAACCTAATTAATTCTGTGGAAGCAAATTCACTGTGCCATCCCTCTCTCTTTTGAAACCTCCTATTGGAGCCATTCTATGCCTAGTGGCCTCACAGTTGTCCCCATCCTGCTTCTTTATTTACTTATTTTGGGGATGTTAAAAGTATCTTCTTTAAAAAGCAAAAGAAAAAAGCAAACTTCAGAACATCGTTAACGTGCAAAACACTCTACAGAAGTAGGAAGCTAAAGGAATGCATCAAATTATTGTCTGACCTAACAAGCTGAGTAATCTAACAAGTCTAGAAAGTGTTTCCAGAGTAAATCATAGAGAATTGTGGTCAGCATTCTTGGAAGCACACTATTAATTCTGTACACAGTTTATTACTAGATGTGATCACTAGTCATAGCAAGATCCCATATAGCAATCAGCTTGGTTTTGCTTTCTCCTTCCACCTTGTTTCTGATATGGCTGCTAAACTGTCCGTAGCACAGATTTGTTTAACTAGCACCTAGCTTTAAGGGAAAAAGAGACAAGTTTCAACATGGTGTCAGCTAAAGTATATCTTTGAGATTAGTATTTTAAGGACCAAAGATCTGGTTCAGAAGTTTGGCCTACTAAAAAAGGGAAGACAACGTGCTGTCTCATAATCGAGGTGGGAAAAAATGATCTGCCCAGTGCCTGTTGTCTGTAGGTTCATTTTTTGTCATGTATTTGGAAAAATTTTCTTTATTAAGCAGTTGGCTTGTGTTTGCTTTCATCTTCCCAACAGGTTGTTACAGCTGTGCCAGCGAACTATGGCGCTACCTGTTGGACGAGGAATGTTCACTTTGTTCTCATACCATCCTGTTCCAACGGAGCAGTTGCCCATCCCTAAGCTGAATTTAACTGGTACATTGGTTGGAGTTTCATTTGGTTGTTACCCCATTTCTTTCTGAACCTTTTGTAATCTTTATAGCGTCTTCTGTGTCTGTCTCTAAAGAGTTCTGTAGCTTAAGTGTGCTTTTTGTGAAGAAGTAGCTCTTTTTGTTTTGAATCTGTCACCTGCTAGCTTCTTGTTATTAGGCCAATGTTATCTGAGACCTTCAGGTACATTCTGAGAAGCAGGGAGAAGTGAACAAAATTGCTTAAGGGCATGCAGCTGGTCACTGTTGGGGTCATACAGGACACAGATGCTGCAAAGTCCATATTGCTGGTTGATCTGCTATGCTGTGCTTCTGTCTTCTGACATGCCTGAAGATACCTGAGGCTGTCTCAGATGAGAAGTGTTACTTCACTTGGCACCCTATTAAGTTGAGAGCTGTTTCTGAAGAGGTTTGGATTTACCCAATTGCTTTTAATGATTCTCTCATGAGCAGGCCGGGCTCCTCCTAGAAACACCACTGTTGATCTGAACAGTGGGAATATCGATGTGCCTCCTAACATGGCTTGCTGGGCCAGCTTTCACAACGGAGTAGCTGCCGGCCTGAAGATAGCACCTGCTTCACAGATAGACTCTGCTTGGATTGTCTATAACAAGCCCAAAATCGCTGAACTAGCAAATGAATACGCAGGCTTCCTCATGGCTCTGGGTCTCAACGGCCATCTCACAAAACTTGCCACGCTCAATATACACGACTACTTAACAAAGGTGAGGCCTTCTTTCGGAAGCAACAGAGAGGAATATCTATAGGACTTTCTTTGAAGCACTGAGTTGGAAGTTTCCTGGTGTGGGGGAATGTCAGAGTTGCTTCATTAATGTTAGTAGCACCGGACTTTATTTCTGGTTTAGAAGTTTTATTGCTAAATCTTTCCATATTGCACGCAGCTCGTTGGGATAGGTGAGTGGAACACTGGGACGAGTGTTTTTCCTTTTCTGAATGCATCTGCTTTCTTAGGTTGCTCATATTTGTTTTCCTTCTCAGGGCCATGAGATGACAAGTATTGGACTGTTGCTTGGTGTTTCTGCTGCCAAGTTGGGCACAATGGATATGGCCATTACACGCCTCCTGAGCATCCACATACCTGCTCTCCTGCCACCAACATCAACAGAGCTGGATGTCCCTCACAATGTGCAGGTGGCTGCCGTGATAGGAATAGGTCTTGTCTATCAGGGCACTGCTCACAGGCACACAGCTGAGGTTTTGCTAGCTGAAATAGGTAGGTGCTAACACTGGAAAAAATGAGATGTGGACTGGGAGAGTCACAATGTGTGAATGATTTGCACAATGCGTCAGGGAGCTGAGGACTTTTAACATTTCTTTCAACTGTGCGTATCTCACCACAATATTCACCTCTCATTTTCCAAACCTAATTTTCTGTTTTCAGAGGAACAGAAGTTACTGTGAACTGTGTGTTTGTGTAGCACAGACCAACCGTTGAATTTAGTAGAAGAAACGTAGCAGCATCAATGCTGGACCTAGATACTACTTCCATCTGGAAATTTTGTCTGATAAGAGCTGGTCCGGGGTTTCTAGGGTTACCAGCTACTTGCTAAAAGGACCGCTGTAACTTTACATTTCTCCTGACCTGAGTGCTGTATCTTCAGAGATCCTGACCCTCTACAGCTTTTGAGCAGATCTGTTGCACACTGTATACCCAATGTATCTGATGCTTCCCAGACAGTTGTTGTTTCTCATGTCTGTCCATGACTTAGCTGCCGCTGTAGAAACCAGAGATGGAGGGCACTGGATGAGGTAAAAATGCTTTCCTCTTGCTAGGACAGTCTCTTTGGCTCACTAGGTTGGTGGAAGTACAGCTATCATGTCCTCAATTCTCCTGTTCCAAATTTTGTTTATGGCTTTCTGAACAGTAGTCTTTCAGAGCTAATTCTGAACAGTAAATTTCTGATCTGAATTGTGTCGTTTTTCTGTGTATAGTTCTTCTGATTTTATTTGCAACAATTAAGTTCTTATTCATGTTTATATGTAACTTCAGTTAAAAGAGACTGTATGATTTATTAAATAGAGAGTAGGATAAATTTTAAGGGCGAAATTTTAGCTGTTATGTTTCTCACACTTTGATATATGCTATTTTTTCTAGCAACAGCTTTTGCACTCTGCTGACGGCATTTGGATAGGTTCAGAGGCTTTAAAGTATATGCAATTGTAACACAGCATTTTCACTGAGTCTCTGAACTCCAGCCACATCATTTAGCAATATATATAGTGCTTCTGGAGGGGTTTGCCATTTGATGATGGATGGGTTAAGTGACAATTACTTGTAATTCCACTGAGAACTTTCCTGACTTTCTTGAGAAGGGGCAGATTTTTTTTGTTTTTTCTCATTTCATTAGGAATGCAGTGCTTAATTAAGCAATGTTTACTTAGCTGGAATTTTGAGATGAATTTCACTCTTCTGTTTTCTCCAGGACGTCCCCCTGGCCCAGAAATGGAGTACTGCACAGACAGAGAGTCCTACTCACTTGCATCTGGGCTAGCCTTAGGCATGGTTTGCCTAGGGGTAAGTGTCTCTGCATTTCAACTGCAATTAGTAGAAGAATCATTATATATTGAGGTGGGGTAATAGGAACTGTTTCATCCTTGACTCACAACTGCCTCTGGCAGAAATCAGAGGAGTTTTTTCTCATGTAGGAAGGCACTTCCATATTATTTCTTCTCTTCATTCCTTAGCACGGCAGTAATTTGATAGGCATGTCAGACCTCAATGTTCCCGAGCAGCTTTACCAGTACATGGTTGGGGGTCACAGGCGATTCCAAGCAGGAATGCACAGAGAGAAGCACAAGTCTCCCAGTTATCAAATCAAGGTACTTGTTGATGACTTTTGCTCATCTAAGCTGAAAATAGCAATAGTTACAAGTCTAAGAGGTGTGTGTCTTGATGCACCAAGTGACTTTGGATGGGTATACACGTCGCTGCAGGTTGTTGCCTTCCTAGTCAACTTGTCTGAAAATATGCCTTGTGTTTTCGCAGGAGGGAGACACCATAAATGTGGACGTTACATGTCCAGGTGCCACACTTGCACTTGCTATGATCTACCTAAAGACTAATAACAGGTATTAACCTTGGAACTGCTCAGACATGTTCCAGTGACTTGTGATAGCAGTTTAAACTGCTGTAGTGTTGGCTCTGCTTTGTGTGGCTTACTCAGTGTTGTGCGTTGCAGAAAGGTGATCTGAAAACCCTGTTCCTTTACTGTGCTCTGCAGATCCATTGCTGACTGGCTTCAAGCACCAGACACCATGTATTTGCTGGACTTTGTAAAACCAGAGTTCCTTTTATTGAGGGTAGGATTTTGGTTTGTTTCATTTCTTCATCTATTTAACAGTACTAAAAATGCATCTTATTTTATTTTTTTTTCCATTTTTAATCCAGCCCCTATGCCTGTCATTCAGAATCCTTTAGATAGCTAGTAACCCACTTCCTTGCCAGCTGAACTCATACTTTCAGACAATTTCTGCTTATAGTAAGGCAGCTTGCTTGTCATGCAGCACTAGAGACAGAATGTACTGGAAATATTTGAATGATACATTCCACATAAAATGTTAAATTAAATGTTTAGGTAAATTTTTATAGCTTTTCCAAAATTAATTCCACGGATGAAAATTAAGTTAGGCCTCGGCATCTCTTATAAGTACATAGTGAATTTTCATCTCAGTTTACTGCCTAAAGGTACAGACCTTGCAAGGATTTATTCTGTGGTTCTTTTTTCTGCAAGTGGAATTTGCATCTCTTAAAAGCGATTTTGTCATTTCTGATACGAAGGCTGAGAAACAGTGAAGAAGCTGCTAGTGGGTAGCTGGATTGTCTGCATTTTTGGATGCATTTAGTACACTGAAAAATATCATTAATGTTCATGCTGGGTTTTTTTCTTCATTACATTTCGGCTTTCTCACTTCTTTAGACCTTAGCTCGATGCCTGATTTTGTGGGATGACATCTTGCCCAATTCCAAGTGGGTTAATAGCAACGTGCCTCAAGTAAGTATTTACACTTAATGTGTTTACTTCCCAATTTTACATCTCACAGGGTTGTTCTGCATGTGAACCTTTCCATAGTCGCATGAGCTGCACAAGAAAATGTACGTTAAATCATGTTCACGTGACAGAAGACTGTTGGATTCCTGGACCGTTATGGGAGCACTGGGGACTCCCATCCCATCGTGCTAGAAAGAAGAGGTTTGAGGAAGGGTGCAACTGTTCAAGACATAAAATAGTGCCAGAGAGAGAAAGGGATTAAATTTTCCTCCGCATTGCCCCAGCAAGAAGCCAGGTGCAAAATTGCTGCAAGGAGGTTTCAGTTGAGCATGATGAATAACTTAAATGGCTATCAGAAATACAGGATGCTGGTGAACTACATAGCCTCTTGAGGTCTCGTCCTGTCCTGTTTTCTCTCGTATTTGAGTACGTACAGTAACCTTGTGCTTCTGACACAGTCTTGCCATTGTTTTGGTTCTCTTTAAGGGACCAGATCCAGGATCATTGAAAGGTGTCCCTTTAGGATCAGAAGTTCAATGGAGCACTAGCATGTGGAGAGGAAAAAAAAAAAAACAAACCAGCTTTGATATCCCTTGAACAGACCTGTTTTGTATCACTTACAAACCCTCAATGCCCAGAGTTTCAGTTAATTAATCAGTTTCCCCAGATTAATTTTTCTATCTCTTACACTTCTTGTAGATCATAAGAGAAAACAGTATATCTCTTCACGCAACAGAGTTGCCTTCATCTGAAGACCTGAGTTTAGAAACACTGGCGTAAGTAACATGTTAAAAAACCTTCTTCTGAGAAATGCAACCGAACTGTAGAGATACCAGGATGCGAAACGATTTCTCCCTTGATATTTAGGGCATTTGTTTTTCCATTTTCTGTAAAGGATAAGTCTTTCTTTTAAATTTTCCCTTTTTTAATTATGAAGTAGTTTGCGATGCATACTCAGATGAGGCAAAGAGAAACATTTAGTTATTTCCTGTTTATGTTGCTTATTAGGCAAGCTCATGTCTACATCATTGCTGGGGCATGTTTGTCGCTGGGATTTCGATTTGCTGGTTCAGAAAATCTGGCAGCATTTAAGTGCTTGGTAAGAGGTTTTTATTTTTTCCCCTTCAATTTCCATAGAGCTGTGACTTATCTTTTGTGTCTGTATTTAGTATGCATTTCTCTTCTTTCCAGTACAAATATGCAACAGATTTCCTGAAGTGTTTGTCAGCACCAACAGCCTCAGTAGTAAGTTCTTTCTAGTTTTTTCAATGAAAAGGAGACTTTGTTGTGTAATGTGCTTTGGTAACCCTCACCAAAACCTTAATGGAAACAAAACCATCCCATTTACTTTTCTATATTACTGACTATTTATAGAATGTGGTAGGGCTGTGAATCATTTTTGTTAAGGACTTAGCTGGTCCTCTGCTCTCCCTCTTTCTGTGGAATGTGGTTTTTGAACTCTGGGCTAGAAAGCAGCGTATTAGGCCAACCAGAAGCATGCGTTTGACCACAGAAGTGTAATAGTGCCTTCCCCGTTCTACTTGAAGACAGGTCACTATAATCTGGAAACATGCTTGAGCGTCTTACTGCTGTCTCTCGCGATGGTGATGGCTGGCTCTGGAAACCTGAAAGTCCTTCAGCTTTGCCGTTTCATGCACAAGAAGACGGGCGGAGAGATGAACTACGGGTTCCACCTGGCTCACCACATGGCTTTGGGGCTTCTCTTTCTGGGAGGAGGAAGGTAATTTGCCATTTCCAAAGACAGGTGTTTTTCTTCTTTCACCTCTCCTGCAAAAGCTGGAGCAGTGTGCAGTTTATGTTGTTTTTTTTTTTTTTTAATAACATATGGATACATAAAGACGTTTTCTATTGCAAATGAAAGTCCTGTTGTCTTCTAGGTACTACATTACTGAAGTGCCATAGGAATGTTTCTGGCTTCTGTTTATTTCCTACCACTACATGTTTATTTTGACTGCTGTAGGAACACATTTGTAAATTCCTTGCCTGTATGCACTTTGCTACTGTCCTTCCCTGGGACACCAAAATCTTTTGAACACCTGTGTGGGTGGCCAGTGTTTGTTAGCATGGAAACTAAAAGATAATGTTTTTCTACAGATACTCACTGAGCACTTCAAATTCTTCAATTGCTGCTCTCCTTTGTGCTCTGTACCCTCACTTCCCTGTTCACAGCACGGACAATCGGTAAGGGTTTGCTAGGGTTCATATTTCCTTAAGCTAAATCATCTTCTTACAAAAGAGGTTATCTAGAGGCAAATTATCTGGAGTTTTTACCTAGGTGCTGTGTAAATAAATTTTGGAGGTTTTCAGGAAAAATCAGAAGAAATAACTGAAGATATGAGATGATGGTATAGTGATCTTTGATCAGTGAGGAAACGCGAGCAGGTTTCCTGAGGCTCTATGCTGTGCTCCTGTGACTTGACTATTCCAGTTTGCTCAGCTGAAAAGACTTTCATGCCAGATCTGTCTATGACTCTTAATCCATTTTAGTTACGATTCATTAAGTCCTGTTCTGTTAGCTAATCTATAATTGTTTAAAAAAAAAAAAAACAAACCTAAAAACCAAAAACCCATAAAACAACCTCCTACATTGCTACAAATTTCTCTTTAGTTTAATCAACAACTGTATTTTGTCATTGAGCTGTGTGTAGTTTAGTATTTGGGGATTATTCCCTGCCTGTACTGCACAGTGCTGAATTCCTTATTCCCACATACAGGTACCACCTTCAGGCTTTGCGTCACTTGTACGTGCTGGCAGCAGAACCAAGGCTCTTAACCCCCGTTGATGTGGATTCAAACACTCCGTGTTATGCCCTGATAGAGGTTACGTACAAGGTAATGTGTCTGGGAGGCAACAAGGAGCACAGGCCTTTGGGAAGGTGTGGGAGGCAACTGAAGACCAATATACCAAAGGCATGCTGTTTTCATTGTTGTGGCCAGCTGCCTTGGGTTTGTTTTCAGGTTGTGGTGGAGATAAACCAAATTCTATGCAAATAATTGAAGGGTTATGCACAGCCCACTCGCACCTTACATGTGCTTTGATGTCACCATTAAAGCAGAATACAGTACAAGTAAAAGGCACCACAAATTCTTCAAACAGTCAAGTGTGTAATGACTGACCCAGGGTCGTAGTTCTCCTCTTTCTAAAGAGGAAGGACTTTGAAAAGCACAGAGGTGGTTGGAACCATCTGTGGCTTTAAAAGCCTTCTCCTAATTCTGCTGAAATGGGCAACTTTTCTTGGTGCTTGCATTACGTGTCTTTTGGGGAAGAGTCCTTTCTGTGGGATTTATTTTGTACAGGCTTATGTGAGACTAAAGAAAGTGTTCCTGGGATTTCAGGGGAGAAGAGGTGCAGCGTGGATCCCTTATGGTTCTGGCAAAGGGTTCTGCATGTTCGTAATGTAGTTTACTTCTCAAACCTTCAGATTTCAGCTGAAGAGTGCCTGACTTACAGTGTTATGTGTTGATCTGTCCACGGGAAATAGACCTTTAATTTAGGCTTATGTTTCCTGACATTAAAGGCAATGCTAAGTCATGTATTTACTCAGAACGCAGGAACAGAAACTGACTGACTTCTGCCAATGGACTTGTTATAAATGTTTTCTTTCTTTTCACACAAAAATGAGCTTTACTAACATGTGAATACTGGTGGCGTTTTGAAGGGCACGCAGTGGTATGCAGAAGCCACCGAGGAACTGATGGCACCCACGCTTCTTCCAGAGCTTCACCTACTGAAGCAGGTAAAGGAAGTCTCTATTTAATGAGGAATTTAATCACCCATTTTTTTCTGTCACAAACAGTGCAAGAACGGAGACTTAGTGACTTTTCTTTGATTCTCTGTCCAATCTTAGCCAGACTGTGGATGACATCCCATAGTAACGGTTCCAAAGACAATTCTGTCATTATGGAGCACATGTTAAATTATGCCATGTGCCTCTCTTCAGTCTTGATCACAATGATTTTAAGATCTGATGTAGCAGGGAGTTCCCTGTGCCAGAAAGCTTCACTGTAGGAGAGACAAAGCTAGATGCTTTTCCTTCCGAGTTTTCTGTGTGGGTAGCACTATAAAAGGACACGTGCTTTTGTAAGGACCTGGAAAGAACTGTTGGCTCATGTAGAAAACTCTTAATTTTTATGATTCTGGTTATGTCTAGTAATAACAATGCTTACATTGACAGATCAGAGTGAAGGGACCACGGTACTGGGAATTATTAATAGATTTAAGCAAGGGAACGAATCATCTAAAGTAAGTATTCTTTATAATGCCTAACTGAATAATGACCTTGTAGTAATATTTTTTAATTTTTTTTTTCAAAATCTTCTGCACTTGTAACACCTACGGTTTGGAAAGAAGTCTGGTTTTGATCAGTTCACTGTTGTGCATTTGACAGCACTTTAGGGTGAAGAAAGAAACTGCGTAGTTGGTTTCACCTATTGATGTGAATAATTCATGCAAAAACAGGGCAGGGGAAAACCTGATAGTAAAAACCGCAGATATTGGCAGCAGGATTGAGCAGTACCAGAAACCATCTTAAACTCATGGTTTTAGTTTAGTTTTGAGTTGATGTGATGTCATGTTTCCCAGACTGTTGATACAGTAGTTAGCTAACTGTTACTGCTTTGTGAAATACTATTTTTCTCATGTTACTTGAAGTATACAAAGTACTGCTTACTGCAGTTCAACTCTCCGTGGGGCAACTGTGAAAAACAGAAATCTTACCGGAATACAGTATCTGTGGGTAAAATCATTCTCATCTTTGCACTTAACAGCCTACAGTGTAGCTTGTCACTGTGAGTAGTATAGAAGCAGCCAGCTGCATCTTTTCATCAGTAACATGGTTTTTCTAGTTAATTTAAATGCCACTATTGAGATTAAATTAGGCACTACAGTGCAGCTTCTCTTGGTCTGTGCCTTTAAACAGAACAACCAGGACTGAGGCAGAGTGCAGATCGCTCCAGATTGGGAGGCACATATTGCTTCATCTGCTGTGCCAGCTCTGGCAGAAGCCAGCTTTGTCCTCAGGGGTCGAGCCTTTACCACACTTGAGCATTTCTTTGTCTGAAAGAGCCTTCCTGTGCTCTCCTGTGCTGCAGCAGAAACCAGTGTGGGTGACTGAGGAACTTGCTGCCTTTGGGACTTACCTATTCTATGGGTCTCCAGATGCTTTGAATCCGTCGCTCTTATGTCAAAACATCTTGTCCTCAGCCCTTTAAAATGGTAGGGACCTGGCTGGCCATGTTTTGGAGATAAATGCACGTGTGAGAAGGAATTTTCCCTGTCTTACTACATGTAGATTGCTGCTATATTGTTATGCTAAGCAGTTAGTTTCAATACAGATAATGTAGTTATTTTAAGGATGCCCAGTGCCTACAGTTAATGTCACAACTGATACTCAGGTAAACATGCAGCTGCTTCGCAATAGTGTAACTTTGAACTGCTGCACACTTCTGTTTGTAGGCTTGATCAGGAATAGCAGGGTTTTGTTGGGGTTTTTTTGTTTGGGTTTTTGGTGGTTTTTTTTTTACATGGAGAAAGGCCCATCACAGCATGCCTTTAAAGCTGTGAATGCTAACTTGCGTGGTTTTCCCTGGTGCTGGGAGTTCATCCTAGAAAAGTCTAACAAGAACATGTGATGGCTTCAGGAAGTTATATTCCTTCTATCAGTAGGGCTCATCCCTTTTTCATCACTGTTGCCTGCCATCACATCACCGTTTGATAGCAGCCTGCCCTGAGGGTACCAAGATTTCTATGTATAGGCAAGTGGGGCTGGGTTTAAATAATCAGGACAAAGCCTAAACGGGCATGGTATCGCATATGCGCTGTTGGGGTTCACGTTTCCTTTAAAGGTCTGCCTCATCGTATATATGTATCAATTTAGCGTAAGCACCGTTGTTGTTATTTCAGATCAATCCTTTCAAAGGGTGGCATCTTGTACGTGAAGCTGAGAGCTGGGCAGCTCTCCTACAAGGAGGATCCTATGGGTTGGCGCAGTCTTTTAGCGCAGACTGTTACTCACCGAAACTCAGAAGCTCGGGCATTCAAGGTACCGTGCCCAAACTGGTTTCCTGCTGGGAATGCTGCCTCTAGAAAGGCTGAGGGAAGCGCAGTAGGTCATGCCGTGTTTATTTCCAGCACCTAGCTCTGCCACATGGTTGCAAGTACTGAAGTTACTTGCTTTGCTTGAAGGAAAGGAAGTCTGGTGGCTTTCACAGGGCATGTGATGAACTTGAGCTTAGAGCAACTACGTGAATGTACGTTTGTCGTGGGCAGACAGAAGCATTGGACATGTTTTGCCCATGATGTGCTTTATGTAGGTTACAGTCTTAGCACTTGTATGGTGGGGAAGGAAGGATTGGGTGTGAATTGCTATTACATTTGTGCAGTAAAACCAAAAAGTTCATTTTAAGAGTGTGTTTTCATCTGTCTTTTAGCCAGAAGCAATTTCAGCTTTCACTTCTGATCCTGCTCTGTTTTCATTCGCTGATTATTTTTGCAAACCAACTGTGAACATGGGCCAGGTATGATGCCTAGGTGTGGACTAGCATGGTTTCTTGCTTGCGTGAATACCTGAGGTGGGAAGAACCCACATTGAACTGAGGAACAGATTCAGCCCTTCAGCTACTGGGGACAGGGAATATTCAAAGGGATGTTTTGGAATGCCAAGGTGTAAACCACTGTTGACCCTCTTGTTTTTGTTGGGTTGGGTTGGTTGGTTTTCCCATTGGTTACATCGCAGTAGCTGTTAGTTGTACACACCAGTTGTATCCATTGCAGGCTGTGTTTAACAAATACTGAGAGCCCTGTGCAGAGTCCTGAAGCATTTAGGTGAAGTCACTGCAGAAGGGTTAGGGTG
This sequence comes from Leptosomus discolor, assembly GCF_034619465.1. Classification (NCBI taxonomy): domain Eukaryota; kingdom Metazoa; phylum Chordata; class Aves; order Leptosomiformes; family Leptosomidae; genus Leptosomus; species Leptosomus discolor. Next base: position 24,603,245 of record NC_141392.1, read on the forward strand.
TTTTGCACGGTGTTTCTTTGCGTGAAATGACTTAAGGGAGGGAGTAAAATATAGCTGCATTATGCCTAGTTTCAGTAAGCCCAAGATTGAAAGCAAACTGTGTAGCATTGTTAGCTATTGCTAATTTATGCAATGTCAGTGCATGGGTTAACTTTAATGGAAGGAAATGTGAGCAATGCAAGAACCTGAAATAAATTACATCTAGCATGTGTGTTTTGTTAAACATGTGTCTCTTATCAGAAACAGGAAATCCTGGATCTTTTCTCTTCAATTCTTTATGAGTGTGTTACCCAAGAAAATCCAGAGATGCTGCCCACGTACATCGCAATAGATCAGGTGGAGTAAACACTTTTTTCTGTTTTAAAGCTATGCTTTGGCAAAGAGAACATGCTTCACTGCATGCGCTTTTAGAGAGGACAGAAAGGAAGAATGGGAGACATATGAGTGAGCTTACAGGGAGATGGCAGAGATTTTAAAGGCAAATTGGAAAATAGTCTAAGATGATGTACCATGTAGCAGTACATAAAGGGTGGCTACCAAGAAGTTGGAGACTCCCTTTTTACAAGGAGTCACATGGAAAAGACTAGGGGTAGTGGATACAAGTTCCTCCTGGGGAGATTCCAATTGGACTCCAAAAGAAACTTTTTCACTATGACGGCAACTAGACATTGGAATAATCTCCCAAGGGAAGTGGTGGATTTGCCTACACTGGACAGTTTTAAGACTCAGCTTGACAGGGTGCTGGGCCATATCATTTAAACTATATTTTTACCTTGAAAGGTTAGACTAGATGATCCCTGAGATCACTTCCAACCTGGTATTCTGTGATTCTGTGATAATGAAAACTGAAATTACACCAGAAACATTAGCTGGCAGTTTTTCTCAGTAAGTGCTCAGAAGGGCAGCCCTTGGTGAGGCAGGGTTTGAGGATTCATTTACTTCGTGTTTGACAGCAACGTTTCTTTGCTCCTTCAGTTCACATTCTCACCATCAGTTTGTATTTCCCCTCTGCTAGGCTGTGAGGAGATTAGAAAGAAGAGAAATGTCTGAGACATTTGAGCTGTGGCAGATAAAGCTGGTGTTAGAATTTTTCAGTTCCAGAAGCCACCAGGAGAGGATGAGCAGGAATCCAAACCGAGGACTCTTCATGAACTCTGAATTTCTGCCTGTGATGAAGTGCACTATTGATAACACTTTGGATCAGTGGCTTCAAGGTATGGAGAAGATCACTTTAATCCTACAGCCGTGATCGCAATTCAGAGTTCTTGTCTTTTTGCTGATCCAGGTTGACTTTTGCCTCAAAAGTACTGAAAAACGATAACCGAATAGAAGGCACTTGCATGTTAGCATAAAATAATTTGTTTTCGGTTTAGTGCGTTTGTGTGAAACGTGTTTGACTGTATTGGTGGGAAGTTTAGTTAACATGGAAGGTTATGTTTCCCAGAGAAAATGCTTTCCTAATACCACACTGGGAACTTTTCGAGGAGCAAAAGCAAGGGATGACCACAGCAGAGACCAGGGTGTAGGGCAGCCATGGTAGAAGGAAGTAAGTTTGCAAACAAACCTCTAGCCCACATTCTATGGGGAGACAGAAACTCTTTTCAGTGGTCTTTCTCTGTGGAAATACTGTTGTCTTTCTGTTCCGTCCCACAAATTCTTCCTAAATTTGATCAGTGTGTCTTGTCTGTTACAGCTGGAGGGGATGTCTCTCTGCATTCCTACCTAAGTGGGCAGCCCACGGAGGAATCTCAACGAAGCATGCTGGCTTGCTTCCTCATTTACCACTCTGTCCCCACGCCAGGCCAGCTGGCAGCTGGAGGCTTGGAAGGTAAGACTGGAGTGCAGGACAGCACTCTGGACTTGCATGGACACATGCCTTGCCTACCAAAAGGAGTATATCCTGTAAATTATGTGACACCCTGCATTTCCTCTGAAGGCTGTTCCATTGATTTGTATTTAAATAAATTGTGTTGGGTCTGGACAGAAACTTTATGCAGGACTAAAGAAGCTGGAACTGTCCTATATAAAAAAGCCTTAGCTTTTTCCTGACCTGCAGGTAATGATGTTTTTGCAAGCAGCAGGACCAGATAAGACGAGCTGTGACAGGGGAAAGCGTTCTTTTTGTTGGGTTAGCAATGTCCCGAATGTCCTTAAGTCTCTTTCCTGTGAGCACCTAGTCAGAGCAATCTGCTCTTCTGGGTTTCAGCAATAATCTGATTTGAGATCTGGAGAAATTTCTGGATGTTTTCACTAGGCAGCTCTTCTCTTGCCCTCCATCAGCCCACCCTGGGGATGTACCAGCCCTCTTCTGCTTGCCTAAGGCTTCTCAGCTTGCAAAAGAAATGCAGCTAAACTTCGATTTGGGAAACTCTGTGGCTTACTTAGGGGTGTGACGTGAACGTTACCACCTCATTGGCAAGAGGAATCTGTTGCTGAAGGCTTCCCGGAGGCCACAGCTCCCAGCCAGGAAGTCCTGCGCAGGCGACGGCACCCTGAGTGTCCAGGCTGTGTCTTTTGGATGTTTTCCAGGCAGGTGCCTGGGTATCTGTTCGGGTCAAAAAGGCCTTTGTAGAAATCCTGTTTTTCTGTGTCCTCTCTACCTGTTACTCACTCCTATTCTGGGAGTTTCTGCCACATTAATTGAATTGGGGATTTCTTAAAATTCTAATTTACTCTTTAGCCAGTGCTGTAACAAAATGAATAGCAGTGAGCTCATCTCCGGAGGTACACCCTGGATGTTGGCTGCCTGTCCTTCCTCTATTGACAGTTCTGTTACTGGGCAAGTGTTACACAAATACCTGCTCATTTTCTTTCTTTCTTTAATCTCTTTAGGAAGCACGAACTTCTCTGAGCTGCTTTTGAAGTTCAAGCGGTTGAATATGCCAGTTCGTGCGCTGCTAAGGCTCGCTCCTCTGCTGCTTGGAAATCCACAGTCCATGGTGCTGTAGGTCTGCAGCCTTCATTCTGTGGGTGGGTACTGAATGACAGACCCAGCTGTGTTGTTTCATGCTTTTCAAAAACCTATACAGGTAAAATGTACTTGATTTTGTAACTTCTCGAGCAACAACGTAAACTTGGAACGTATCCCAGATGTGGTGGCTGTGACCAGGAGTTATTTATGTTACAATGAATAAAAAAAAATTGTAAAAGCTAACTAATAATAAATTTACTTTTGTAACTAAGGATTGTTTACAAATATGTCTTTCTGTGTCAAATTCTGAAAAGACTTGGCTGGGAACTGTACAATTTCCTTGTCTTTGTAACTTCTTTGCTTGTGATGTATCTTAATCTGCTTCCATGAGGTACTGTGAATGGTAGGAGACAGGCAGCCCAGAAGATGCCAAACTTGCTTTTTTTTCTTGGGCCTTGGGCTGAAGGGAAAGCAAGCCACCTGCCATGCCACTGGCATCATGCCAAGTGTGCTTTTCAAGAACTGGCATGATTTTTCAGTCTCATTCATGGAATTATTTTTTTTTCAGTCTCATAAAGACGAGTGTACATCTCCTCTGTAAGCATACATACTCTGTCAGTGTAAATTGCTCTGCTCTGACTCATCCACGATATACTCACTATTGCACTGTTTACATCTTTCTTTTTTTTCTTTTCTTTTCTAATCTTTGTCCTGCAATTAGTCAGTGGCTGCTGAGAAAACACCTGTCTCCACTATGTTACGTTACGTCGGGGCAAGAACTGAAACTACTTGCAGACAATTTAAATAATTGGGCATTCGTTTGTGTTTCCTTCATCTCTGTTATGCTGCCTTATGTATTTCCCCAGAGCACTGGACTTGGAGCATGGCTCGTTCCATATTTGTTCTGGGCAGACCAGGCACTTAATTTTTCATAAAACAGGTGGAGTTGCTCCAATAAAAGCAGCCAGAGGTTGAATGATTACTGCTAGGAAAGCAGCCAGAGCCAAGCTGTTGGACTTTGCTTATTCTGGAGTTTCAAATTTGATCTTATTCAAATTATCAGTGGGACTTCACTGATCTTGGTCCCCTTTTTTTCCCCAAACCCTCAAGTAGGGGAGCCAAAGGATTTTAGGGAGGGGACAAATGGACAGAGGAAGAGAAGAGTGATTATGGAGAAAGCAGAAGTAGAAAAATTTTACAAACCCTGTAAATGTTATTAAAAAGAACATGTTTGGCATGTATTAACCGAGGTTTTCAATGGCTTAAGATGTCCTGAAGGAAGATCCTGAGCTCTAGCAATGTGGAGCCCATGACAGATCCTGAACCCCTCCCCTTTTTTTTTTTAAGCTGTTCAGAAGTTGATCCAATTTCCTTGGGCACCTACACAGGAAAGTCAGAGTTTTCTTTCAGGAGGAGGTTAAGCCTTTAACCAGCATGATGGACAAAGAGCTCAAAGGCAGCTGCTTGGAGCTGAGGCTCAGATGCCAGCCCCAGAGCGATGCTGGTTGTGGGTTGCAAGGCTCCCTGCATTGGCCGTGGGAAGTGAGTGGAGGGGTTTTATCTGCAGATGAGAGCTCCACCGAGTGACCTGGGGGTGATGGTCTCCCACGGTCTCCCACATCCTGCTGCTGGCTTTGGTTGCAAAAAAAAAAAAAAAAAAGGGATGAGCTCATGGGTGGAGCAGCAAGAGCAAGAGGAAATCAGATGTGTCCTGAGGGAAGCTGCTGCGCAGAGTGCACAGGAGCTGTCACGGACCTGGGGGCAAGGGTTTGCATTCAAGATTTTTGGAAAGGAGAAGGAACACCTCAAAGTGCCTCTCTTGACAGCTGGAGCCTGGAGTGGGGTTTAGGATTTTTTCGAAACAAAACCTTCTTTGTCATGTGAATTAAAGCCATTAACAAGTATGGAAAGCCCCACTTCTGCTACTGGAAGCTGCGATGTAGCTCTGTGGTCCCTTCTGGGACAGCGGTTTGTGTCGGGCTCGGGGGTGTGCTTACGTCCTCCCTTGGCACAGCTTGGGGAAGTTGTTTTGTTCCTTCTAACTACGAAGAATTAAACACCCTCTTCCCAAAGCAAATGAAGCCACTTTCCCCAGCTCTCTGCCCCGGCCTTTCTGAGGACCAATGGGGTTTAGCCTCCTGAAACCCCTACCACAAACACCAAATGAATTGCACAGGCTTAGCGCTGTTACTTTTTTTCCCTGTGCATGCTGCTGGAGGAAGAGAAGAGCAGAAAATGCAAATGCTGAATTTTGAGTGAAGAGCTGGGAAACTTGAATTGAAGGTGGGCTGATACCGCTCACTCGCCTTCTGGATAAAGGGGGGTTTGTCCCATGTTCAGAGGAGTTTTGGACAACAGTGGTGCCTGATGTTTGTGTTCCAGGCTTTGTCATGAGCCTGATGCTGTCTGGTGGCTTAGCAAGCTGGAAGGTGAAAGATGCATTTGACCACAAACAAAATGAAAAAGCAAAGCAGGCTTTAAGCAAGCCCCTGCCACGAGGTGCAAAGTGCAGCCTCTCTGGGACTGGAGGAGGCATCTCCCCGTCCCGCTGGGGGTAGGATGCTCGTGGGTCCAGCCTGATGCCAAGAGCACAACGTGCCTGGGGTACACCTCTACTGCCTCAGCAGCACCCTGCCTGCCATTGCTTCAGCCTCGGGGGTAAGAAGGAGAGTGGGGGGGGTGCGTGTGGGTGTGCGAGCCTCTTGAGCTGCATGAAGTCGAGAGCCGAGAGGCTTCCTGTTTCCTTTTTAAGCTTTAACAGAATTTGAAAGCAGCCGCCACCGCGACCTGGACCAATGATCTGGGCAGAGCAACGAGGGAGTTTCGACTCGGGGTGCCTGGCGCCCGTTATGAATGCCAGCTTCGCCCTCCCGGCCCCACGTGGAGCCCCCGCGCTCCCTCCAGCCCTGGGGGGCTGCCTCGGCCCGGGCTCCCCCGGCCTGCCAGGGTAAGGTGCTATTTACTGCTGTGGGCGAGGCTTTGCAAGCGGTTTAAAACACTGGTTACTTTAGCTGCTGGCTGTGAATTGCAAAAAATACGTATGCCAGAGATTTTGCAATGCCTCACGCTCCTTGTGCTGCCGTGGGGTTGCTCAGGCCAGGCTCTCACGGGGTGAACTTGTTTTAAATTGTGCGTGTTTAAACTGTGAGCACTGGCTCCTGGTTGGGTTTGGGGCTTTGCCTCCTCCTGCTTGGGTCCCTGAGCACCTGTGGAACGTGTTCTGCCCCCAGGACAGGGAGGGGCCCTCTGTTTGGGGAGCCCTGGCTGTGACGGGGTGGTGGGATGACTTTGGAGGGGGATCCCTGGCTGTGATGGGGTGGTGGGATGTCTTTGGAGGGAGTGCCCTGGGAGGTGGGGGGGGCAAGGCAGGGCCAGTCTCAGCTCATGGGGACCCCCCACTCTGTCTCTTCTGGCATGGTGCCCTGTGCCCGGCATCCCAGCACCTCAAATCCTCTCCCAGCTCCCTTGCAGGCTCTCACTCTCCCTAGCTATGGGTGGGCGAGCACCCCAGTGGCAAAGGGACCCATCCAGCCCCACCCAGCAAGCCCCAGGCTGGGGGGCTCCTTGGGGCAGCCCTGGGACCTGCTCTGGTCTCTGCCTGCAGGTAGTAGCAGGTGGGAGTGGGGCTGCTCGGCCCCTTGGGGGGCTTTGCAGAGGGCGGCAGCTCTGCTTGGGCACGGCACAGAGATGGGGGGAGATGGGACATGGAAGCTCTCTTGACACCCATCAGCAGCACCTCTGCGGCTCTCCCTCCCACACCGGGGTCCTGTGCCCAGATAACTGTAGCAGCAGCTCCTGGTGGGAGCCTGGTGCAGCTGGGGCTGGAGGCTTGGCTCCTCTGGCGTCATGCCTCGGCACCCAGCGTGCTTAGTCACCTTTTTGGGGTTTTATTTTTATGCTGCGCTGGCGAGCTGTTTGCATGCTCTCCCTTGGGCTTTGGGTGAGGAAAGGCAGCAGTGAGGTGTCCTCCTCCTGCTCCCGGGGTCCCTCTGCACAGGACCTGCTGGTTTTTGGCATGAGAAGCAAACCCATCCATCCACTGCATCCCAAAGCACACTTGCTTGGGCTCTGCTCGTGTTTCCTTATGGCTGTTCTGGAACTGAGTGGCTCTGCAAGGGGTTTAGCTGCCCAAGGGATGCTGTGGGAGCCTGGGGTCCCCCACCCTTGCTCAACTTTTGGCCTTGGGGACATCTCATAGCATCGTGTTCCTGCTCCAGCCCCACACACAGACCATTTCCTTTCTTTGTCGTTACATTTTTTTGCTTTTGATCTCAGTTGGTCGGTGCCCTCGGAGGTCCCCACCATGGCTGTGGGGGAGAACATGGCTTCTCCAGCCCATCCCATGGACCACCATGTCGGCTCAGCTGCCCCATGCATCACCCCGGGGTTTTGCCACCAGCACTGGGGATGGAAGTCCCTGATGCAGTGGCCTCAAGGCTGCTGGAGCGCGGCGCCTGTTCAAAACTGGGCCTGCCCCATTGCTGAGTTCCCCTTTTCGGCTGGGGTGCACCATTTTTCAGCAACAGTGACATCTGTCGGCACTGCCACCGCTGGGGCTCGGTGCCACCAGCTTGGCCCCTGCCGTTACCCAGCTGTGTCTCACTAACCAGCTGTGTCCCACACATCCATCACTCCCCTGGCACCTGCTGTTTCTCTCCCTCTTCCCATCTTGGGCACAAAAGGGGAAATTACTCAGTTAGCGAGGGCGAATCCTGCCCTCCAAGCATCGCCGCCAGCCCCAGCTGCCGTGTAATCACACGGCAAAGCCCTTGCAGCTACTGCCGGTGTTTCGGTAAGCACGTGTGCTGGGAGGGAGCTGCCAGCTCTGCTCAGAACTGGAGAAAAGTTACCGAAAGGTCTCCCGAGGACAGCCCAAAAACCGAAAACCTGGCGGGGATTTAATTTAAGAGCCGCATGGCCAACCTCCGTGACTCATGTAAATAGAGATGTTACAACTGGTGACTAATCCTGGTAGCACTTTCTGTGAACGTTTCATCTTCATTCACGTTTCAAATGAGTATTTTTCACAATTTAAAATAATAATAATAATAAAAAATATGGGCTATTTAACAGGAAAGAGGGGAAGGAAGTGTTTCAGCTGCAAACTGGTGCCAGCATGCGGGGACTGCTGGCTCGCTTTTGGCTCAGCGGAGGATGCTGAGCTGGTGTGACAGGTCACGGCTGTTGTGCTCTGCCCTCTGCTCTTCTGTCCTTGAGATGATGATTGTTACCCATGCCCCTGCCTGCTCAGGCAGAGAGTCTTTGCCTCCTGGAAGATGCTGCCAGCACCCATACGGCAGCCTGATGTGTACCACGCTGTGCCATGCTGTGCCAGGCTCAGCAGTTTGGGGGTGGTTGCAGGTGGCAGTGAGTTTTGGAGGGCTGTGGGGGCCGCGGCGGCGGCCGGGGGAGTGACTCAGAGGTGCTTTGGGGCTCTGTGGTTTTGCTTTCATGGTTTTACTGTGACTTAGCAACTTGGTTTTTTGCTCCTCGGGAAGGCAGGTGCTGGCATGCCCAGCAAATCGGCTGTCCTGTGGGATCCTGGCCATCCCATGGGATCCTGGCTGGCTGCTGGGATGTTTTGGGGTTGTCGCTTTTGCCTGTACTGATTTGTGCAGCTGAACCCCATGGGTGATGCAGGCGGTGGCATCTTGTGGTCCTTTGGGACCTGCATCTCCCTGCAGCATGGCAGCAGCGGGGACGGAGCATCCCCCGGGGCACTGCTGAATGCTCCACCAGGACAATCCAACTCAAAAAGATTTCTCTGCAGGGCTTTGTGCTCCAAAACACACACCGCCAGTGCCCAAAATAAAAACCAAATCCAGACCTCTTGCTTCTTCTTCCTCAAAGGCACCTTCACCCCATGAAGCCAAGGCAGCATTTCCAGCATTTTCTTCTTTAGCTATTTTTTTTTCTGTCCCAACCCACAGTGCTGCAAGGGCTGAAGCTCTGTGAATCCAGTGGTTTCCCTGAGCAGCTGGTGCTGGCTGATGCTACCCCCCCTCCCTGTGCCGCTCTGGGCCCAGCTGGAACTGCTTCCACCCCTTTGGGACTTCTTACTTTCTTATTAGGAGGAAAATTGGATTTTTGACAAAAATAAAAATTTACCAAAAACCCCCACAACCCCCTTCTGCAGAAAACTCTGGCTTTCTGTAAAGCTCACAGCCACATGCTTGAAGAGGTCTGGGGCTTTCTGGCAAACTGGATTTTGAAGCTGTGCCAGCAAACCGGCTTTTTCCAGGGAGATGCTAATGACTGCCAGCACATTTTCCATTTTCGTTGCAATATTGGGGGGGGGGAAGGAGGTGGGAGGGGAGCAGGACGAGTGTTTTCCAACCACGTGCGCATGTGCCCGCCCTCTTCCTCCTCCTCTTCCTCCTCCTGATCCTGCTGCTGCCCATGGGATGCTGGTGTGGTGATTTCTTCCACCATCCCTTCAGGCAGGACATTTCCCACTGGCCAAGTTCCAGGGATGTCCCCAGAGAGCACTGGATAAAGAGGACCACCCAACCCCTTGCTTTTTGGGGTGATATCCAAGCATTAGAGGCCAAGGCACAGCGAGGGGCTGATGCTGCTGCTGGGCAGCCAGCGTCGGGCTCTGATGCCTCCAGACCTCTACAGCTCCTGGGTTCATTTGGGGGCTTGTGATCCCTCGAGCCCTAGCCAAGTTGGCCACAAAACAACATGCCTCTTCCAGCATCAGACTCCCGCGGCTGCATACTGAAATAATTAGGGAAGAGGGATTGTGGGCTGGTCCCTCGCCCCACTTCCCTCTCTGCTTGTGCAGCGCCTGCCGGCTCTCCAGCCCTTCAGGGCAGGGGAAAGCCAAAAGTTCCCGGAGAGCGGGAGCTGGCAGCATCAGTGCTTTAGTGCAAATAAATGCACCTATAAATATAACGAGGCTCAGTGATGGGATGCGCAACAGCCCAAAGGCTCTGCAGTGATGGAGCAGTTCAAAACATCACAGGGCAATATGTAGCAATATATAATTAACCCTCGGGTTCCCTCTACACATTACAATAAGCATCATCACTGCATCCAGCCTCTTATGGGCTGTCGCTGCGAGGGAGTGGCTGACGACGTCTCGGTGCGGGTGACTTGCTTCTTGGATGAGAAATCATTGAAAGCCACAGATGAGAACATGAAGGTGATGATAAGAATGCTGGTGTTTTGGTGTTTTTCCCTGGCCTGCTGGTGCTTGCACTCATCAGATAAGCCAGAGCATTGTCCATTCGCTGTCCCAGTGGCAGCTCCCTTGGGCACAGCCGGCGGCGGCGAGTGAGCAGTGGGTTCGCCTAGGCGCTGCGGCTGCACGGGTTGCCACCAAAGTGACCACGGTGAAGCTGAGGTTAGAAGCTGGTGGCAGTGGCACTGGAAGGGTTAAAGCCACCACCAAGATCAGTGGCTGGAGGTGTCAAGGGACTAACATCGTGGATGCTCCCCAGGGTGCTTGGCTGGAGCCCCAGCGAGGCTGCCACACTGGCAGTGGGGAGGCATGGCCACGGGGTGCCTGGCATTGCCAAACCCTGCCAGATCCGAGCCGCTGCTGCAGCCGCTCTGGTGTTGTAAACCCATTTTTAGTTTTTTTTTAATAACATTAATTTGCAAAAGGGTGATGAAAGCAGCCCCCACGTTCTCCCCTCCTGGGGCTGTTTGTCGCCACCTGACTCATCTCTGAACTCCAGCTGAATCAGGGAGTACAAACCTGCCGGTAAGGCATTTTCAGGTCGGTTCATTTTCTTGAAATACATGAGAACCGTACTCCTGGCCATGCCAAAATCATGCAAAACAGAAATTGTGTCTGAAAAACAGGGACACACACACAAGCAGGGTGACTGCCACCGCCCAGCAGCAGGAGAGAGGGAAAGAGTCCCTTAGCTGGGAAGGGAAAGGGCTTGGAGCGAGTGAGCATCTCAGATGGGTACTTGCCAGAGCTGTTCCCTGGGGAATGGGGGTGGTTTCCATCACCCACGTGGCAGCCAGCAGCCTTTCCCATGAGGTTTGTAGGGAGGTCATGTCTTTTTTTAACCCATCTGATGGGGGGAAAATCCAGACCACTTCCCAGCAGACAGGCTGGAAGAGCATACAGGTGCCCAAGATCTTAGAGATGCATCACCTGGCTAAAAGACCAGAGAGTTAGGGGTCACTTGGCAGAACATCCCGCCGCCCCGTGACAGCGGATTTTGGTGCCTGCATCTCATCCCCTCCGCTGCCACGGTCCCCATGGGTTTGGCTGCAAGCCCTGGGAAACGAGACCTTTCCCAGCAAAGACTCTTTCTGATGAGAAAAAAAACCCCGAGCCTTTCCCAATGGGTGTAGCCGGCTGCTTCAGGGGAAGCAGGAGCACTTGTTGGCCGTGGGAAAATCTCCCTTCCCTGCATCTCGGTGGGGGGTGTTGGGGCTGTATAAACCCGCCGACACATCCCAGGCTGGGAGTTGCGGCGCGGAGAGGCCAGGTAGGATGTCGGATGGATTTGATACAGTCCGAGAGGTGCAGGGGATCCATGCATGGCTTTCAGTGCTGGCTTTGGAAATGGGTGTGTGTGGAGTTTGCTATGGGGGGCTACACCTGTGCCCGGGCAGGGGGGGGGGCTCTGTGCCGATGGGGGGTGCCAGCACCCCAGGCAGCAGGGTCAAGTGGAGACTGCGCTCGAAGGGGCTACAGTTTGCCCTGGCTGATGGACTTTTTATTCACCGTAAGGACATGTACTGTCCTTTACATTGCATGGAATGCTCTCACAGCCCAGGGAAAGATGCTAAAGCTCACCTTTCCTCTGTTTCCCTAACATTCCCTCCACTATTTCCATTAATATTTAAGTGTTAAGGGCATTCAAGCAGGAAATGTGCAGGTTTGGGCTGTGGGCTTTTCTCAGAGAAGTTGATCTTAAACCCTTGGCATGAAATGCCTGTAGAAGAGGAAGTGTGGGAAGCACAGGGATGAATTCCTGGGGCAAAGCCCCGGTGGTTGAGCATCTGAGGGCAGCACGAAGCCCCATCCGATTTCCACTCTGTGGCACAAAACACGCCAGCATAAACCTGGAAGCAAAGGGGTAAAACTTCTGTGCACAGAGCCCCGCTCTGGTCCTGCACCGGGCATTCCCATTACTACTAACGAAGATCTTGTTCCTTCATAGGTGATTCCCTGGTTCTTTGCTGAAATGCAAGAAGCAGAAGATGCTTTTCAAGCAGCATAAATGAAAAGCCTTTTTTTTCTGCAGAGCAGCAGACCCTGCTGGGCTGGCCAGTGGAACTGGAGGAGGCAGTGGTGGGTGAGTCAGCAGGAGCACAGCTGTCCCTCTGACAATAGGGACTGAGGCGGGGGGGGGGGGGGGGGGGGGGGGGGGTTGGGGCTCTTTTTCCCTCCTCATTATTTTGATCATCTCTTTATGGTGGGAAATAAATTATATTTGTGCCCGTGCAGCCAGCACTTTTATTTTTTTATTAACCCATTCCCATGAAAACATACCCAGCTCTGATGTTTTCTCTCCCCATCGCAGGCGCTGGCTCTGGAGGATGTGGGGAAGGAGTCGCAGTTCAGGTGAGTGTCTCCGTGGGACGGGTGGCACAGCTTCAGGACAGGTGGTTTGGGATGCCTAGTGCACCCTGCAAGGCACCGAGCTGCGGGGGAACTGCCTGGATGGGGAACCCATCCACACAGGAGCTCCTTACCTTTGAAGCCCCAGGTGCCTGGTCCGAGCCCTGGGGTCAAGGAGGGGGCTGTGAGTGCCACCGGTACCCCGCAGCCCCGGGGCTCTCTGAGAGCACCAGCAGCTTGATTCGTCTGCTGGAAACCTGTGTTTTTTTGAGGCTGTGCTGTTCCAGTAAGTGTGAGCGGGGCTGCCGTATCATGGGCCATGTGACAAGGGTTTTGGTAACTCAGCGCCTGTTTGACAAGGAAGAAATGAAAAACCCCACAGGGCGGTGGGAGGTGCTGTGCCTGGCGTGGGCTCGCTGGCCAAAAATGAGTCAGCACCAAGAGCAGCTGCTCCAGGAGAGGTGAGAGAGGTGCACCAAGATGCTCTTTCCCTTCCCTCCTTCTGCTGGTGGTGCTGTGCGGGGCCAGGCAGGGATGCAGCATCTCACCCAGGCATCAGCTTTTGCCTCTGCCCCACTCTCCTTGTGCAGCCCGCTGGGGGTGCTGTCAAGCTCAGGGTGGCCACATGGGTGCAAGTGGTGGTGCCCATCCCCGTGGCCTTTGGGCAGCCCCAGTTTTCTCTAGCCAGGAAGCAACTGGGTGTCCCCATGCCTGCGTGGTGGAGGAAGAAAAATTATTTTTGAACCGAAGCCTTAATCACAGCATCCTTAAACCAACCACAAAACCCACTTTTAAGCCTGAGCGCGCGGTTGCATTGTGCTGACGGAAGGGGTTAATGGTGCTTGCAGGACTGGCTTTTGGCTTCCCAGTCTCTCAGCTCTGGGGCAGCAGAGGGTGGCAGTGGGGGGTACAGCTCTGGCTGGGATCTCTGTTGCCGAGTCACACCGCAGCCACGGGGCTGGGCATGGGTTGGTGATGCCAGGTTTCCAAACCAAACATTTCCTGGGAATTTCAGCTCACGGGGAACTAAAACAAACAAGAAAGTGCTCTGAATTAAGCAAAGTTATTTTTTTTAAACCCCTGGGTTTCCCATCAGCTGTAGCAGAGGCACCCGCGGGAGCTATGGGGATGAGGGCTGCACCCGAGGCCGGGCAGAAAAAAGCGTGATGATCATGGCTGAGACCAAGAAACAGGAACTGTTCCTTCGTGAGAACTTGCAGGGAAATTGGTTTAAAGAACTGAGACAAAATGAAGGATTAAAACCCAGTCTTGAGTCACAGACATGAGCAGCGCCGGCTGCGACTGCCACCCTGCCTGCTCCAAGCAGAGCCGGAGGCTCTGGGCTGTGTCCAGCCCCAGCTGGGATCCCTCCAAGGGTGCCAAGTCCATATTTTGTATGGCTGGGTGTATATGGCCGTTCCCAGCGCCAGGTGGTGGTTCACCCTGCTCCCCTCTCCTCTGGGCTTGTAACTGCCGGTGAAGGCACTGGTATGGCTTTGGCTGACCGTGCCAGGGAGCAGCGTTGGGAGCCATGCAGGGATGCAGGGAGCTGACTCCAGCTAGAAACTGGCTGCCTGTCTTGCTGCATATCCCTGACATGTGCTGCTGTGCATCCCCGAAATGTGCTGCCCTGTGTCCCCGACATGTGCCACCGCACATTCCTGACATTTGCCACCACAGATCATTGTCATGTGCCACCGCGCATCCCTGGCACTTGCTGCTGTGCATCCCTGACATGCCACCGTGCATCCCTGGCACATGCTGCCATGCATCCCTGACGTGCCACCTTGCATCCCTGGCACATGCTGTCATGCAACCCCAGCATGGCAGCTGCCCACCTCTGCCAGGGGCCTGGCGCCATCCCACTCCCCTGCTGCCCCGCGGCACAGTGGCGCCGGAGGAAAGAGCTGGTACCACGCCATTTATCACGCCTCGAAACCGAAACTAATGCTTGCCGTAGGTGGGGGTTTCTCTCTGAGCGTCAAAGCAGCACTCCTGCCTGGCCCCCGCCAACGCGCCGCCGGTGCCCCTGCCCGCACGCCGGCCGACAGACAGGAGGTGGCTGGGTGGGAAGGAGGGTGGCTGCAGCCCCACCGCCCACCCAGCCGCTCGCCATCTCCGCCACCAGGCTGGGCTGCCCGGTGGGGGGAGGCTCAGGCCGGGAAGGGGTGTGGTGTGTGGCTTTCCAGCAGTTTGGGGCCTTCTAGATTTTAGGGGGTTATTTTTTAAAAAAAAATATATATGCCATTTGGGACCAAATCCCAGCACAAAGGTGCCCCTCCCCGCCCTCGCTGGGCTCCTCAGCCGCGCATGTAGCACTAAAATAAGGCAAGCATTTCCCTGACTGTTGCACCGCATTAGGCAATTCCTAAAGATATGTTTTGCTACCCGTGTAGAAAATTTTCTGTATTTACATAATGTTATTTCATGCCATGTTTTCAAAACTCACATTTATCAAGCACGTATGCAACAGCTTTGATGGTCTGCCATCTAGGAGCTGCAATAATTTCAGTCCTGCTCATAATACTAGTTTTTGCGTGTACTAAAATTCCCATTCATAGCTATGACAGGCACTGAGGCCGGTGGCAGGCAGCTTTCGTCTCCTCTTGTGTGCACCAGAAATTTGGTTGCTAGAAAAAATCAGCACATCCCAGTCACACCGGCTTGTTTGGAAGGCATGGGCCCCGGCAAAACCCAACTACTTTTTAAGTATGGCACATGGCTCAGCACAGCCCATGTGGTCCTGGCTGCTCCTGCCAGCCAGAGACAGGTCCTGCAGCCTGGGAATCCCCAAATGGGG
This sequence comes from Leptosomus discolor, assembly GCF_034619465.1. Taxonomy (NCBI): domain Eukaryota; kingdom Metazoa; phylum Chordata; class Aves; order Leptosomiformes; family Leptosomidae; genus Leptosomus; species Leptosomus discolor. The sequence continues at coordinate 24,618,491 of NC_141392.1, forward strand.
AAAGACGGGGGGACCCAGAGCATCAGGTCCAGCTTTTCCTGCAGGAGATTTAGTGCTCTTATATCGGTTACACAGGCAGTGAAACCAGTTTGAAATGGTGCACAGTGCTGGGTCATTCCCTTCGTTTTCTGATCAATATCTGAATTATTCCTTTTGTTTTCTGATTGATATGTGGGTTATTCCTTTCATTTTCTGATCAGTATCTGGGTTATTCCCTTCATGTTCTGGTTGCTATCTGGATTATTCCCTTCATTTTCTGATTGATATCTGGACTATTCCCTTCATTTATATATATAATATATATATATATATACGCACTGATAGAAGTATTTCTGATGCATGTATAGCCTGAGAGCTGTGTATATATATTTTATTTATTTATTTATTTATTTATTTATTCTAATTGTTGAGTAACGCAGCAAATCTTCTTTGACTGCCTTTTCCTGGTTCATCTCACTGATACCAGGCGTGAGAAAGTTCCTGTTTAAAGTTAGTCCTGGCTTATGTTGCAACCTCTGCTCCAAGCACTGTCATTAATTAAAACAACTTAATGCACAAAGGTAGCTGGAGTCCTTATAGATAGGTGCATAAATTAAGCCAGCTGGGGTTTTAATTAAAAAAAAAAAAACGGATTATTTTGACAACGGGGAAAAAAAAAAGGGGGGGGAAACGGGGAAAGGGCCGCTTTGGGGTTTGTTGAAAACCTGCCTTTCCCCGCAGTGGCTGCGCGGGGCAGTTCCCGCCGAGGGCTGCAGGGGGGGGCGGGTGAGAAGGAGCCGCCCCGGCCCGCAGCCCAGCTCCGGCGGCGGCTCCGCGCTGCTCCGCGCCGCTCTGCGCCCCCGGGACCGCTCCCGCGCAGCAGCGGGGCCGCGCCCGCGGCACCTCGGCCGCTCCCAGTGCCTCCGCCGTCCCACCTTTCACACCGTTTGCAGCATTTAAAGTATTTCTTCAATATCCTCTAACGTTTTCAGTATTTTTAACATTTTGATAATTTAAAACATGCTCTAAATATTTTTAGTATTTTCAATATTTTTAATATTATCAACATTTTCAACATTTAAAATATTTTTCTATTTTCAATATTTCCAACATTTTCAACATTTGCATAATTTAAAATATTTTTCAATATTTAAAATATTTTAATAGTATAAACATTTCCAACATTTTCAATATTTTCAATATTTTCATCACTTCCATCATTTAAAATATGTTTTAAATATTTTTAATAGTTTCAATATTGTCAACATTTTCAACACTTTCATAATTTAAAATATGTTTAAAATACTTGTAATATTGTCAACATTTCCAACATTTTCAAGACTTTCATAATTTTAAATATTTCATATTTTTCATATTTCCAATATTTGTAATATCATCAATATTTTTACCATTTTCATTTTCATAATTTAAAATATTAATATTCCCAGTGTTTTCAATATTTTTACTATTTTCAGTATCTTCAACATTTTCATCTTTCAAAATAATTTTTATATTTTAAATATTTTGAATCTTTTCAATATTTCTACTATTTTCAGTATTTTCATAATTTAAAATATTTTTTAATACTTTCAATAGTGGCAACATTTTCAACATAGATTTAATTTTTTCGTCCTTTTCCCTGTTCTCATCCTTTTCCCCATTTTCCCGTCACAGCAGCAGGAAGGAGCCGCCCGCTCCCCAAAGGCTGGGCCATGTGGAGCCCAGCTGGCAGCCAGGATGGCAGCAGGGCAGAGCCCCCCAACCCCCACCAGGCTCACCCCGGCGCCCTGCCCCACACCAGGTTGGCATCACCCTCACCTTCACCACCATGGCTATTAAAATGGGAGACAAACCAGGCGACAGGAGGGCCAGGCACGCCGCCAGCAGCACCGCCTGCACCTCCCGCCCCAACATGGCACCATTTTGTGTGCGCCAATGGAGCGCTCCTCTCGTCCGGAGCTTTCCACCGATTCCATTCTTACTCTTTTGCAAAGATGCCGGGGCTTTGGTGCTCTGCTGGGGTCTGGTACCAGAACTTTTCAAGTGCCCAGTGCCTTTTCAAATCCCTGCAAGAGAGGGAGGGGGACACGGTGTCACCCGCTTGCTCGACACCCCAGTGAGATGAAGCGGGTGCTCTCAAGGTAGTTCCTGTCCATCTTCCTTATGGTATGTAAATATGCTCCATGCTGGAGCTTTTTTGTTAGCAGAGTCCTGATCATAGAATGATTGATTACAGAATGGTTTGGGCTGGAAGGGACCTCTAAAGGCCACCTAATCCAATCCCCTGCAGTGAGCAAGGACATCTTTAGCCAGATCAGGTTGCTCAGAGCCCCATCCAACCTGACCTTGGATGTTTCCGGGGATGGGGCTTCTAACACCTCTCTGGGCAACCTGTGCCAGGGTTTCACCACCCTCACAGTGAAGTTCTTCCTATATCTAGTCTAAATCTGCCCTCTTTCAGTTTGAAACCGTTACTCCTTGTCCTACCGCAGCAGGCCTTGCTAAAAAGATTGTTCCCATCTTTCTTATGGGCCCTCTTTAAGTACTGGAAGGCTGCTCTAAGGTCTCCCCAGAGCCTTCTCTCCCCCAGGCTGAACAACCCCAACTCTCTCAGCCTGTCCCCACAGGGTAGATGCTCCAGCCCCGTGATCATCTTCATGGCCCTCCCTTGGACATGCTCGAGCAGGTCCATGTCTTCCTTGTGTTGAGGACTCCAGAGCTGGACACAGACCTCAGGTGGGGTCTCACCAGAGTGAAGCAGAGGAGAAGAATCCCTCCCTTGACCTGCTGGCCACACTTCTCTTGATGCAGCCCAGGATGCGATTTGCTTTCTGGGCTGTGAGCGCACATTGACAGGTCATGTCCAGCTTTTCATCCACCAGCACCCTCACATCCTTCTCTGCAGGGCTGCTCTCCATCCCTTCACCCCCCAGCCAGCGTTGATACCAGGGGTTGCCCTGACCTGGGTGCAGGACCTTGCACTTGGCCTTATTGAACCTCATGAGGTTCACACAGGCCCACTTCTGAAGCTCATTCTGGTCCCTCTGGATGGCATCCAGCCCCTCTGCCATGTCGATCACACCACACAGCTTGGTGTCACCTGCAAACTTGCTGAGGGTGCACTCAATCCCACTATGTCGTTGATGAAGATAATAAACTGCACTGAGATGATGGCTCAGGAGTCCTGGGATCCAAATTCCTGGCTGGTATCCCAAAATATTTGCCTGCCTCTTGCCCCTGCATGCTCCTGGGGCTGCCTGAGAGGTTGGTGCCTCTCTCAGTGCCCTAAATAAAAGCCCTTTATTAAATGTGCATGCCCAAAGGGTGACTGGCGCTGTTGGGTTTCTCAGGGATGAGACCCATGGATATGGAGATGCTGGATGTTTGCTGGGCTGGCTGGAGCTGCACTCTCGTTAGGCTTGCACACTGAAAAGATGTTCTGTTGGGAAAGGTGATACTGACCTGGCTTGTGGCTGAAAACAGGAGGCTGAGAGCTCGGCCCCTGCTTGAGGCAGAGGGTTTGGGTGCCTTGAGGTGAGGGGTTTCTGCAGACAGCGATGTTACCCAGTGATAATCACAAATAACGGAGGGAAGAGGTGGGGGAGCCCTGTTCCCCGGCTGCCAGAAGTGATTTGTAGCTTCCAGCAGTTAAAAAGTGCTGAGCAAGCATTTTTGTTGCTGGAGCTGAGGTCTCCAGACCAGCGCTAGCAGTGGGGGCTTTGGGGAGGGCAACCAGCTCTCCTCTGGGCTAAAGGCAGCCCCTGGCACCAAGGAGAGCCCTGCTCCCCCTTTGGCTGCCAGACGGGGTTTGAGGAGCAGGGTCCAGAATGGCGCACACCTCCCAGTGATGCTCTATAATGGGCTGTGGTTTGACCCCAAGTGGGAGGGTTTAGCCCGATATACCATTTATTTGCATAGTCTTGTCTGAAACGAACATTTCGAGCCAGTTTCCCCAGGGCTGGGGCATCCCAAACGCCCACCAGAGGCGGGTCTCTGCCAGGGTGTTTGAGACGCTGTGCACATCGCGGCCAGTGCAGCCGCTGTGCTCACCAAGGCAGAAGCATTGGCAGGGCTGGCAGCACCAGGGGTCCCCCAACCCCTGCCCCAAAGTTCCCCCCAAGGGCCTGGTCCTGGCAGCTCCTGGGAGCATCATCACCCGCTTCCTGAAAGCTCCCGCCAAGAAGGCTGTGAGCCCTTTGGGATGGGGAACATGTCCCCGTGCTGGGACAGGGCGTGGGGATGGATGCTGGGGGTGTGGGAGGGATATGGGGGGTGCAGGAGAAATCCTAGGGCTATGAGAGGGATGCTGGGAGTGCAGAAGGGGTGCTGGGCATGCAAGAGCAATGTTGGGGTTATGGGAGGGATACTGGGGGTGTGGGACAGACGCTGGGGATGCAAGAATGACGCTGGGGGTGCAGGAGGGATGCCGCTGAGCACGAAGCTGCCTCTGTGTGTCTCAAGGGTTATGGCACTTCAGGACCTCAGAAGTGCTGCTCGACAGGAGGGTTTCAAAGCTGATTTTTGTATTTCCTTGAGCCTGGTAGTGTTGGTGAGGGGTCGCCAGCTCTGCACGGACACAGGGAGACCTGAGAGCCTGCTTGGCAGGGAACCCGTGCCGGCAGACAACATGACGCGCCCAGCGCATGCTGCTACACGGACCGACTCTGCCAATTTGTGCTCTAAAAGCGTATTTTCGCTGCCTGTGTACTAGAGATGTCTAGTGATCTCAGAATGACTCAGAAAAGAGGGAATAGGCTTGCTGAAAGAAACCATCAGGCTGTACAGCCAGGGCAGGGCGCTCGCCAGCGGCTCCCCACAATTCGAGGGCCAGCCAGCAGTAGGCACTGCATGGGCAGCGGCCCTGGCTGGCCTCCCTGGGAACGGGCAACACCTTCTCACCCTCTTTTTTTTTTCTGGAAAGCAAAGAATTTGGTGCTTGCAAGAAAATAGACGCATTGTAAACAAATACAAACCTTGCAAATAAGTGCAAGCATTGAGAACAAACAGAAGCATTGCAAGCAAACACAAGCATTGCAAATAAATACAAGTACGCTTCTATTTGATGCGTACTGTCACAGTACCACTGCAGTGCTGAGCAAACGAGCTAAGCAACAGGGCTGGCAGCAGAGGAGCAGCCAAAAACTACAGCTTTAGGTTGGGTTTTTTGGGGTTGTTTTTTTTCTTCATCTGTGCCTGGCTTTTTGTGCTGGAATGTAAGGAAATGGATGCAGCTCCCTTATCTTAATGCATGCCCAGGAGTTAATTCCTTGCTCCTCCTGATGGCCCCTATTTGTCCTGACTGGGGAGGGGTGCGATGGGGAGATAGTAAAAAGCCCTTCTCAATTTAAGCGGGGCCTGAGGAAGAGCTTTAGTGGCAGCTCCCATGTGGGGCTCGGCATGGGTAACACGTGAGGCTGCCACGCTCAGCGAGCTTCGCTTAAATGTCAGGGACCTCACAAACACCACGAGCACCTTCCCTCACCAGCCCCAAAGGTTTTTTAAAATATATATTTTTATGTAAATACATTCTTGTCAAACCACAAGGTGTTTCTCAGTTTTGTTTTCAGCGAGCTTTGATGAAAAGATTGGCATCTCCTGGTTCAGGCAGCGGCGAGAGGCTGAGCTGGGCAACGTGCCGGGGATGCCGGGAGCGCCCAGACGGGATGCAGCCCAAAAGGGAACTGGTGCTCCCGGTCATCTTGCCAGAGCCGGGATGGGATTTCCTGTGGGAGCCCTCCTTGCTGGCAGCCAGGGCACAGAAAACTCCCATTTTCTGCTCTCCAGGTTTAGGTTTCACCCAGCACATGGCAGTAATGACCAGCCCCCCAAATTCCTCCTGGAGCTTGTTTATTAATATTTTATTTTTCAGATTAATTCTCAGAGAGGCAAATTGCCAAACCCTCCTGAAAGTCCCTGTATGATTTTCCAGGTGGGTTTCATTTTCAAGCCAGCTGTTACCATTTTACTGGCTTCGAGTAAAACCCATCTCTCGCCAAGGGCAATCATCCCTGAACAGCCCAAGCATCATTTGAAAAATTATGATGCAGCAAAATCAGATCCACCACAAATTCATTTTTCCCCCCATCTTCTTTCATCTAGTTGCCCAAAGCATGCTCCAATGGCAGCAAAGCCGTGCGCAATTGCAGAGGGGGATGCCCGCAACCCATGGCTGCCTAGAAATGCTGTAAATTCGTGGTTGAAATTGTCCAGTATTTTGGTTTCTTCATGTGTGGTAAATGGTGTAGTAAAAGCCTGGTGCGTAGCCCAATTTCAGGGCACCCTCTGTGTTTCACTCTTTCCACATGAGTCAAACTAAAATGATTATTTTTCTCAATATTACAAGTGGGCTAATGCTCCCCTTCACTAAGCGGCAAATATTACTGCGACCGACGGCGTGTTTGATCACGCCGCAGAGAAATGGATGAGTCAAAATATGAATTTATCAAACCCTATCTATTTTAGCTGCTTTTCGACTCCAGTTTTAAAATGATGACGTGGAGGGGTGTGGGGGGGGAGCATTTGACTTGAACAGCAGCGGGACGAAAATAGTGAAGTGGAAATTCACCTTCAGCTTGACATCCAGCCCTCCACGGGCGAGATTTTAAATTAAGTATCTTGATAAGCGATTCTTTGCCTGGCTGATGCTATTTCAGCTTGACAGCCTGGTTCCATCCTCTGCCTGGGGAGGGGGGGGGGAGGGGGCGGGGGGCGAATGCATGGGAAGGGGGCAGCAGCCACAGGGGATGACTGGGGTGCAGGGTGGGTTTTTTCAGGGTGCTTTTGGTCATTATTTCTCAGTGCTAAATAGAGGAAGAATAAGTTTCAAATGAAGCGTGTTTTGTTTTGTCACAGGAAGTGGAGAGAGCATTGGGAGAGCCCTGAGAGATTGGCTTTAAAAAATAAATATATCTATTCTGGCCAAAAAAAATAGAATGTATTCGTGTCTGGCATAAATATGGGGTAAATTTGGCTGGGGCAGAAGCGGGGCAGTGGGACTGCCCCTCCCCAAGCATCCCGAGGGGCAGAGGGTCGGGGCTGCGGTGGTCCGGCAGAGGAAGGCAGCTCTTCCTGGGGGGGCAGCCAGCAGCCGTGCCTCGTGCTGGGGAGGCCGAAATTGTGGCCAGCTCCCAGCGAGGAGCGAGCACCCCTTGGGCGCCTCCACTTTGGGAAACCGTTTGAGCTTTTTTTCGGGCAGGGCTTGGGCTCCGGCGCTGACGGCAGCGGCAGCCTCAGGAAAAGGAGTTGGGTTTCATAATGTCTCATTCCTCCCCCAGCCGGGCTGTCCCGTCAGGCGTGCTAATTCTTTGAAAAACCCCAAAATTGGTTATTTCAAATCCGGGGGGTTCGTTGTGGATGCAGCACATCACTTCCCTCTCTGGCAGCCCGGGAGAGCATCGTGTTGCCCTAGCCATAAACCCCGCTCAGCTGGGGTGGGGGACAGCTGCGTGCCTTTTCTTTCAGTTTAACCACCCCTTGAAAAAATGCCAAATTTAAGCACCCCCTGGACCACGAAGCCTGGCGGTGGCCAAAATTGGCTCCCACACTCCGGCTTTGCTCGCTGAGTCGGTCGGCCGCTTGGGTGACTTTCATTTTATTTGTTAAAAAATGCCTTCATCCTGCGGTATTAATTTGCTTTTTTGGTTTCGCTATTAATATCAAATAGGTGATAGATTGGTGGCGTTTGTTTTCGGTAGTAAATAACAGCTCAACTGATTTAATTCATGCTGCACTTAGAAAAGGAGGGCTTGGCCGGGACGATTGAGATGGCTTCGTGCCGATGGCTGGGAAAATATGGCAGAAAATGCTTTTCAGGATTGGGAAAAATCCAGTGGGTTATATAGGGATGGGTTTGGCTTCTCCTGGGATGGGGAAGTGCAAATAATTCAAATTAAAGTGAGGATGCTCCAGCAGGGCAGGGGGAGGCGGGCTGGGGCTGGCTCCATGCTGCCCGTTGCTGTCCTGGGGCTCATCCCTGCCTTTGGAACAAAAATTTGGCCAAATGATCATTTTGGGGTTAAATCTGCCCTTTTTCTCGTTGCGCTGTGGCTTTTCTCTGCCTATATTCGAGGCTGTACCGTCGCTGAAAGGTTGCAAACAGTTTTGGGAACAAGATGTCTGCCTAAAGCATGACAGAATTGGCCACAAATTGCAGATGAGACTGATAACAAAAGCCAACAACATAAAATATGTAGAAAAACAACACGTTAAAGGCTACAAGACCACTGAAGGGCTTTTTTTGTGTGTGTTTTTTAACCGGTTCTCTCGCAATGGAAGTGAAAACACATGAAAAGAGAAATGCCTTTTTTTCTCTCTCTCTCTCTTTTTTTTTTTCTCTCTTAAATCAGATGCTCCCTCACCAAACGGTGGCTGAAGCCAGTGGCTGGGTGGGCAGCACTGCTGGCATCTCCTAGGGCAGGCAGCCCCTGCCTGCACCTGCCCCAGGCACCTGCACCATCCCCCTTCCCAAGCCCCATGACTTTAAGTCTTCATTTTTACAGCCAACAAGGGCAGTTGAATGGTGTGGGGTTTGGTTTTTTGTTTTGTTTTTTTTTTTAACCTTAAATATATTTCACATGAAGTGCTCCGGTAACTCAGGTTGTTGGGGTTTTTTTTTTCTCAGCGCACAGGGGAAAACAGCCTGCAGCTACCTGCTGGGGGGGGGGGAAATTCTTTGTTTGAATAAAATAGGCTTAGCTCAGAAATTAGGATGAGGTTTTTGTTTTTGTTCTACTTATTTAATCTTTGTTTTTATAAATAAATACAAATAACTCAAACTGAAACTCGATGGCTTTGGTGATAATAAAAGAGCAGCCCTGGGGAAATTTTCTTCATTAACATGTTCTTTCACAGCCCACACTCGGGGTTTCGGTAGGAAAACTGCTTAACCTTTTCAGCAGCAGAAGCAAATGCTTTTTGAAGTCCAGGCACGCTAAAACACGGGGTTCACATCGCGAAGCTGGTTGCGCATCGCCAGGCTTTGCCTTTATTTTAGGGGCCACAAGAAGAGAAAACATTATTTCATCCCCGAGAAGCACTGGGTCCCTTGCCCTTTCTCCCCTCAGTTCTCCCCTTTACCCCATGCCAGGAGGGAAAACAAAAACAAAAACAAAAAAACCCAAAACAATAAAATATTGAAAAACCCTGACTGCTGCTTTTTTTTTTTTTTTTTTTGATGTTTTTTGGGTTTTGTGGGACAGCTCTGTGTGCTACCAGCTCTCTTACAACATACTAGATTTTAGTATTTGCAGCTCACTTCCTGTATGAGGTTAGTTTGTTTATCATAAAAACCCTATTTTTAAACCAAATTCTGCCAATAAGTGATTTGGATGTTCGTGTCAGGCACTCGTGGCTGTCTCCCCCCTTCCCTGGCTGACAGGAGGACTCCGCTGCCACTGCCAGCCCCAGGAGGGATGGGCACTGGGATGCTGTGCCACCAGCACCCTGTGAGGTCTGGGGGCCCAGCACTGCCATGTCTCCTCCTCTGATGCTCAGGCAGTTTATCTGTGTGTTTCAGAAAAGAAAAAAACAGGATTTCAGAAAAATCCTTTATTTGTCTTAACCTGGGCCCGTGCACAGCCATCCCGTGGTGTCAGCAGTGGTGTGGGGATGTGCCGGGATGTAGTGAGGCAGAGATGTGGCTTTCATTGCCCCTTCCCTTTGCTCTTGCTCCTATGCTCTTCGCATCCTTCTTTGCCTGTCATCCTCCAGCCTGCGCCGTTACAGAGATGCCAATTAGACCCAATTAGCACCAGAGCCGTGTGCTAGTGTGGGCAGTGGAGGGGATGCTCAGGGAAGCTGGGGTTTGCTGCCCTGTGCATTCCCCCACCTTGGGGAATGGCTATCACACCATCTTCCAACTTTATTTCCCCTAATTATTATCCAAGATAATCATGTCTCTGTCAAAAATTTTTTCACTCGGCACACAACATCCGTAATTGTGCCGACACAAAGCATGTTTTAATTAACAACCCAAAAGGCTGGGAAGCGGGTGCTCCCTGCACTCCCTCCCGGGAAAATTAATGTACGAGCCTGTCAAAATGCTGGTGAGGAGAAATTCATCAAATCAGGGAAGAAAAGGCCCCGTATCCCCACGAGGGTCCCTGCCCTCACCCAGCCCTGGCCTCAACGAGCCATGCGGCACCAAGCAAGCCATTGCTGCAACATCCATGGTCTTCTTGGCTCCATAGGGCCAGCCTCTGTATGTACAGTGGTGTCGCCAACAGGAATAAACCCATAGTCTCATTTTTGTAGGGTAGTTTAAGTGTTGCAAGTCTTAATTTTTAAAAGTCACCAGAAAAGACCCAGAAAAGTTTTCAGATGCTCGGGAAGGACAAAGGAGGGTGGGCAGTGGCTTGCAGGTGCCTTGCAGAGCCCTTGCTGGTGGGTGGTGGGAAGGTCCTACCATCCTTGTCTTACGTCATATAGATATATGCCCAGCCCCATTATAGTATCTATAATGCCCCTTATTTCTTCTAGGGACCTCCCTGGCCACACGTTGGGTCAACCTGCGCAACCCTGCCTGCAGCCAGCTGTCTCCCATCCCCATCTACCCTGGATTTGACCAGAGGAGAGGTCAACCTTCCCAGAACCTGCCAGAAGCATGAGAAAACCCACTGGAAACAGTGAGCTTTGTTGCAATATGAAAATTAAATGCAAATCTCAGTGGGTATTTTTAGCTGTTTAAGGCTGAACAGGTGTTTGAAAGGTCAGATGCGAGTCATTGGAAAAAAAAAAGAAAGAGAGAGAGAGAGAGCGCCTGGCAGCATGGCACTATGGCACTGTCACTCCCATGGCACTGGATGGCCACAGCGTGGCAGCTGTTGGTCATTTGGCTCTGCTGAAGCCACGATGTTCAGTCCACGTCTGATGGATGCTTTGGCTTGTGTGCCCCGCCCCAATCCCACTGGTGAGTGCAACACTCAACATTAGCACCCATCTGGGGATCTCATCGGTGGTTTTGGTTGCCCATCATACCTGAGGCAGGCAGGGCTTAAGGGATGTGCGAGCATCCTGGGTTGGTTTGGAGCTGGTCTGGCTGGGCTGAGGTCCTGTGTCCTCAACAGTGTGTGCACAAGGCAGCCATGAGTTTTTCGGGAAGGGGTGAGTGTAGAAAGGCTTCCTTCTAATGGACGTGGGGCTCTGGGGCAGTGAGGCTTTCAGATGGCTTTTTCCATGAGCAGTTTTTTTTGTTTGTTTTCCTTTTCAAGGAATGAAGGAAGTTTGTCATCCTTAAAACAAAATTGCATGTGGTTTTAATCAGTTACTAAAGCAAAAATTTAAGACCACAGAAAGAAAGGGCCTGTCTCTTGGGGAGGACCCAGCTGATGTGTCTTTGTTGGACCTGGCCCATGTCCACTTCACACTTGGCCATGACCAGCCTGGGCCGTGACCACCTTCGATCCTCACCATGGCCAACCTGGGCCATGACCACCTTTGACTTGGCCATGGCCAACCTAGACCTGGTGATGGCCAAGCGTGCGCCCAGAAGTGAGACTCCGCTGGCACTTTGCACCGCTGCATGTTGCCAGTGGGGCAGCATTTTTCTTCCTTGTTGTTTCCCAAGGTCACTGGGTTCAGGCAGGCGACGAGCTCCTTCCACCATGAGTCATGACGAAGATAAATGGAGAGCATGAGGTGTGACAACTTGCCTGCACATGCCAGTGGGCTCCCAAAGGCCAATATGACCAAAAAGCCATGGGCAGAATGGGGCTGGCAGCTGCCGGAGCCTCGGCTGGGCAATAAAGCCTTTTTTTTTTGAGTTACAGAAGCCCCCAAAATAGCACCTGAAACCAATAAACTTCCCTTTCAGGAACTTCTGTAATTTGAAACACACACAAGAACAACAACAAAGAAAAAAAATCCAGAAATTTTTTTTTTAAGTTGTTTTGTCAAGTAGGACACTTGGGTTTGTTTTCAAATACATTTCAGCTGGTGGGTGCCAAGGTGCAGGAATGCTCGGCACAGCGGCACCCGGTGTCAGTTCTGGCTTCCCAGGGACTTAAGCTGCTTTTCCCTGTTTCTTCCTGCCTTTCAGCCTTTCCAGCTGACGCATGGTCCCACCATGTTGCGTCACGCAACCCAAACCCTGGCCGCCCAGCTGGTATTTCAGAAGAAAGTGGCTAAAAATATCCACCCCATGCACCCAGCATGGGCCAGCAGCTCCTCACCTTTGAACAAAAGTAAAAAAAATCAAGCACTGAGCCCACAACCCTGCTTAACAGCTCAGTTTGAGCCTGTGGCATCACTGCAGACCTTCAAAATGGGAATTAAAGGGGATGCCAGGCAAGGAAGGGGAAGAGCAGCATCAGCCCCTGGATGTGGGCGCTCAGGTGTGATTGTCTCGTAAAATACTAGATGTTTCTGCAGGTCCCACCTTTCCTGTGCCGCCACGTTTTTGGCATGCAGTGCTCTCCCTTCCTCTGTGACAAGCACATCCATCCTCTTATTTTATTTATTAGCCTTTAAAACAATTTATTGGGGTCTTCCAAAAGAAGCACACGTGCTCTGGTCTAAGAGGAGCAACTCAAGCCATCCCCTGCAACTCGGCTGCCCCCCCGCCCCGTTCTTTCCACCCCCCCCACTTAATTTAGTGACCTCTGCCATGCCTCTTATCTGCTGCTTATTGGCATGATCTCACCAGTGTATTGTTCCAAACCGCAGCTGATGCTATCAGTTATCTGCCATCTATTATCTGTGGCAAAATAAAAGCAAGAGGAATAAGTAAAATAAACCCCTATGCTTCCCCCAATCTTCTTCAGTACCTGCAGAACTGAACAGGGAGTGCCCTGAGGGTGCAGGAAAGTGCCCATCATGGTTTTGAGCCCATTGATGCAGCTCATGTCCGCAGATCCCCAGAAAGGTGGGGAAAAGAAAAAAAACCATACCAAAACCCAAAGCCCTCCCAGCTAGGGCAGCAGAGGTAATGGGTTTGGGAACACTCAAGGCAACATCTTGCAAAACAGCTTCATTTAACAGACATGTTTTAGTGCCCCAGGAACCTCAGAGCACCTCAGAGAGGAGGGAAATGCCAGGTACACACCCGCATCCTGGATCTGGGGGAGAACAGGTGATAAACAGGGAGAACTGGTGATAAAGCAGCCAATACCCCCTCCCCAGCCCTTCTGCAGGTGATCCTCTAGCCCCTAAAGAAAACAGCTCTCATGACAAATAGTTGAAAGTTTTTATTCATATAAAACTCATATTAAGAACATAAAAGATTGCATCTTAAAAAAAAAAAAAAGATCTGCAATTATTTACAGCAGTATTGCACAAGTAAAGTGGCAATTACCCTGTCCAAAATTCATCAGTGCAAAACACAAGTAAGCCAGGGAAATTGCAGTAAAAATGCTACATATGCTGGGTCCTGTGAAACAAGTTAGTGATTCATCAGCACATCCGTGTGTGCTGGGGCAGTACCTGATGTTAAAGCTGGTCCAGGGAAAGTGGCTGAGATGGAGGAAAATGTGGCTTTAAAAGGGGGGTGGCAAAAATCACGGGGATGTAGAAGCCAAATTCCCACCAAATTTCACTAATGCTGAAGTCTTTGACATGCCTAAATCGCTACTGGCAAGTGGGACTTAGGCACTTTGAGAAAAAAAAAAAAATAGTAAATTTCATTATCCAAACCATGTTGGCCACACTGCCAGGAGAAGGCAGTGCTTTGGAAGGTGATCCATCACTTATTGCAGGGGCAGGGATGGGAGACGGGGTGGGAAACAAAAATCTTTATAGGAACTTAAATAAGCAGAAAATAAATATACATTTCTACAAGTTACAGCATTATGGAACAGTAGAGTGCATTAATTACACAGGGGGGAATCTACAGTATTTACCAAGTTCAACTCTAAAAAAGTTTAGAAAAAAACAGTAATTTTTTTTTTTTTTTTTTTTTACTTACTTCATAAGCTGTACAAAACTTACATGAGAGAAAGGAAAGGAAATACATTGCACACAGATATTTGGCTCAGATGATGAAAATAATATGGTGCCCTACTCTAATAAATAGTCAGGTATTTACAGGTATGAAAGAGGAGAAGCGTTAACACATCATGTGAGATCACCTGGGAATAAATCTGGTTTCCCTGCAACCAAGGAAAATTCTTCATCACATCCTTTTAGCAGAACAGAGACCACAGGTTATGCTTAAAATGACTCAGAGCAGTCAGCCAACGCAGCTAAACCAAGCATACTCACTAAACACATCATTCTGCTGTTCAGAGACTTTTTGGGGTTTCTTTCCTAAACCCCACAACTCCACGGGGATAAAACCTGGTTTTTTGGGGGCTAATTTTGTGACACCTACACTTTGGCTGGGAACACCTCCTGTGGTGAAGTCCCAGGCAGATGGTGCCAATACCTTGACTTTTTTTTCCCCCCCCTCCCTTAAAATTAATGTAATTTTTAGCTCCATCGTTGGCTGGGGTGGCCAGGTGGGGAGGATGGGGTAAAGTGCTTGGCATTTCTTTGGTGTACTCCAAGGGACACATTCTGGGAAGCGCGATGCCAGGATGCTGTAAGGCTGCGAGACCCGAAAGCACCGTTTCATCCACCAACAGATGAAACAACTGGGGAAAAAAAAGCTCATTTGGTTTCCCCCTCTGCTGTAAAATTTTTTTTTTTTTTCCTTTTATCAACAGCCATGCAAGTCCACGTAGGTTCCCATGGGAAACCTGCCAAAGCAACCTCCCTGCTGCAGCTTTCTATATAAACCCTATATAAAAAAAGATGAAGGCTCAGGCATGGCTGGGGCAGCACAGCTACGGTGAGCCCAAACCAAGAGGATAAGGAGCCAAAACCAAGAGGACAAGGAGCAAGAACCTGCCCCGGCCAAGCTCACCACATACTTTAACCGCTCACTCTGCACCAGTGCAAAGGTTCTGCCCACACCCTCTCCAAAACATCACCTGCTCCCGCAGGTGAGGCCAACTCCTGCAACCCATGTTCACCTTGCAGGTCCAAAAAAAAAAAATTTAAATAACAATTAAAAATTGCTCCAGAGGAGTGCAATCAGGGGCACGCAGCCCTGCACTGACACCACGGCTTTTCACCTACCCAACAGGCACAGGCAGCCACTGCATAGAGGTCAGATTGTACAGTTTGTCCATCATTAAAAACACTAATAACAACAACACATGGCACTCAACAGCTTCTCCTTGCATGTGTATTGCAAGAAAAACTGCTATGGTGGGCTTGGGTTTGGTTTTTCCCTTTTTGTTTTTTCCTATGGTGCTGGTGAAACCAGAAATAAAGCCATGGCGTTTGAAAGTGGGTTTGAGGACCACCTGCACCAGGCAGAAGGGACAGCTCTGGAGGCAGAGACGAGTACGTTTGTGCATAGATACAGGGGTGGCTGGAGCAGCAACCCCCCTCCAAAAGCACCCGCTGTGCAGCAGCTGCCCACCCGTGAGATGAACCGGAGGCAACGGGGGGCACAAGGCAACAGACTTGCTTCTTCCAACAAGCCCTTGGGGCTCCTCCAGCAAGGCTGCGGGGTCTCCAGGTGGAAGGAGAGATGCCCTGGAATGGCATCAAGCACCCAGTCTGGTCTTCCCAGGAAAAGGAGGGCAGTTTGGGAGGAGATGTAGCAGTCGGTGGGGAGCAGATCGCACGTGGCAAGGCCCTGGGTGAATCCGTACCAGGCTGGCATCCTTTGGCACTTCTTCCAGCTGCATCCCCAGCACACCAGCATCCGGGGTCTTCACGCTGCCGGTCCTGTCCTGCTCATCACCCTGCTCCAGGCTGTTCTGTCCAAACAGACAGAGGATCCCAGGAAAAAAAAAAAATCCAGCGTCTTAAAAACTCTCCCAGGTTCAACAGCAAGGTACAAGCCACAACTCAAGTTCCTGAAGTTTCGCAGAAGGAGCTGTCATCTCCAGGTGCAAAGCTGCAGTGTGCTGGGAACTGTTTCTACCTGCCTCCGAGAACGTTTTATTGCTGAATTACTCAGTCACCAACATTATATATTATATTATACAATACATAAGCGATTTCACACGTTTTCTAGAAAGAATTTCTAAAAAAAGGCAACCTGGTGGATTGTTTGTTTGGTTTTTTTTTTGGTTAGTTGGTTATGGTATTTTTGACCTTGGGAGTCTGACAGCTGAGTGTTGAAATTCAGAGTGTTAAAAAAAAAGATACAAATAAAATCAGTCAGCAGGAAATAGGCTACTTGCATGATGCAAATTAATGTGGATTGGGGTAGCATTAGGTATTTACAGGTAAAAGAAGTGCTGATTTAAATCCCTCTGCGCTTCTTCCATCATCACCATCCTTTTTTATGGGCAAATGCCAAGGAGGCAAAGGGAGAAGAGAGGGCTCTGCAAGTCTGCAATAAGGTCTGCGAGGCAAACTAAGGCGGCTCTGCCCATCCGCTGGCTCAAGCTTTCCTCTTCCCCGCTGCAGGGTTTATCCCAGACGACCCGACAGGTTTCCAGAAACGGTGACATAAAAAAGGATTATTCCATCGCTGTTGAATATTTTCTGATACTTTTGGAAAAATAAAAAATAATAAAAACAAGAATTGGGAGAAACGCAGTAAACACCACTCTTGGACAAAATCCTGCATCGGAGAGTCCCAGCAGGTCGGTGTGGGATGTCCACCCAAATGTGATGGCCCCTGCTGCACGTCCTGGGGGAGGGGCAACGATGGGGGCCAGGTGGCACAGGGAGCCCCACATCCATCCGACTGTTCCGTCCTTCCCGGGCTTTCCCAATGAGTAACAAGTCCTGGTGCCTTGGGACTCGCCCAGTGCTCACTGCATCCTCCAGATGAGGCGGATGATGTAACGCAGGAGGCGCAAAATGATGATCTGGGGGTTTCCCGCCTGGTTATCCAAGAAACCCTAAAATGAAAGAAGGAAATAAAGAAGAAAGAAAAAAAACAAACAAGACTGACTTTAGTTTCCAGCACAAAGCCCCTGCGCTACAAACACCTTGTGCAGTGCCACACAGATATTTCAGAGGTGTGAAATCAAGCATTTTAAGAAGAATGAAAATAAACCCCAGGACCTTTCCTGTTTTCCTTCAACAAAAGTCTTCACAATACTCAGAGTTGAAGCTGCACACTCCCAGCCACGTTTGCCTTCAAGGCAGCTGCCACGGCACCGCTCAATGGGGATGTCGCACACGAGTCCCTGTGCGTGGGCACAGGAGGTGTGTGATGCTGCCGGGGGGGTTGAAACGTGGCGGAGGAGCAGTAAACCCCGCTAGCACAGTCAGGGGGTTTTAAACACCACGGTGTGGGAAGGCTGACCAGAAAAAATTAAAAATAATAAAAAAAATTTAAAAAAATCCCTCAGCGGGGAGCACAGCATCAGACTCTGCACAGGCAGGTCCCGCCTGTGGCAATGATGCATGGATTTGAGTTGAGACTGCTCCAGGCATAACCACCACCTCATTCACAAAACACGGCGAGCCGGACACAGCAGAAGCACACTCCTCCCTGGAGCAAGGGATCACAAGAGCATACAACAACAACAACAAAAAAAGAAACAATCACCAAAGGAGTATTTATTTTTAAACTTTTTTTTTTTCCTACAGTGGAAGAGCAGCCCAGAGGTGTCCCCCTCTCTATACCGTCCAAAAGCAATCCAATTTGGGCTATATTTAGTGCAGTAAAATCATGCCTGTGCATGCCTGGAGAGAAAAATTTGCTGTTTACACCGATATGCAAACTGCCATCCCCACTATGGGGGTGTAACGCAGGCAGTTTTGTAGCAGGGAGCCGTCACCATGGAGAGACGATGCTCGAGCATCCTCTGGCCAGGTACCCAGGCTGAGCACACCTCCCACCCTGGGG
Source organism: Leptosomus discolor (assembly GCF_034619465.1). Taxonomy (NCBI): domain Eukaryota; kingdom Metazoa; phylum Chordata; class Aves; order Leptosomiformes; family Leptosomidae; genus Leptosomus; species Leptosomus discolor. The sequence goes on from NC_141392.1 coordinate 24,636,267, forward strand.
CAGCCCTGCACCCCAGGGCATTGGGTCCCAGGGCACAAGTGGGATTCACCCACCCGGGAGCTGTCCCCCCACCAGCACAACGCTAAGACCACCGCACTGCCTGACCGCCAGCACAGCAGAGAGCAAGAAAAAAACCAAACAAAACCAACCCAACTGGCTTAGAGAAGGATGCAAGAGAAACGACAAAATTAGGTTTTCTTTACCATAGAGGTGTAAAAAAAAAAAAAATTAAGGAGTTGAAACAAGACGTTTTCCACCTCCGCAGGCAGCTTGGGTGCAGGCAGCAAAGCCTGGGCCATGTAACAGCAGCCAAGTGATGCACCCTCTGCCAGTAAAAGCCTCAGCATGGAGCTGGTCTCTGTGGCCAGAGGGTCAGACAGAGCTTTGTCAGGGCAAAGACGGGCTGGATGGCGAGTTGTCTCATTCCTTGTTGTCTTGACAAAGAAAGTTACTGGGGGGGGGGGGGGGGGGCAGGCGGGCAGTGTGACGCACAGGGCGCACCGATGGGGAACGTGATGGGGAACGCGTGGCCCCGACCCGTCCGACAGCTCCGACCTGCCCAGCAAGTGCTGTTTTGGCAGGGCTCTTAGTTCCCCATTTCTAACCTCACGCTTAAAGGGCAAACCCCAGTGAGCAGCAGAGCCCAGCATGCCGGTAAGGCGTCCTACCTACCCCTCCTGCCGAAGGGCTCCAGCTCTGCAGAGACCACCCTTTCTCCAGAGCAGTCAGACTGCTTGCAGAAGGAAGAGACACCTTTCCACAAAACCAGTGATTCTGCACTAATTGCTTAAATTCTCTAAAACCTCCTAGTTTCTGGGCACAAGGAGCAAGAATTCATCAGATGCTAATTAAGCCAGGTACAAAGTGTTTTTCGGGTCACGCATGACAGCCTCTGCTTGTGTCATCTAGCAAGCAGGACATGGTCCTGTGCATTTCAGTTCTCTTCCCAGAGCAGCAGGTTGGAAGCTTGTCCAAGGCACTGGGAACCACCTCATGCAAACCTGCATGATGCTCTGCAACCGGGCACCTGCACCCGATCCTGCTGTTGGCTTCACACCCACCCTCTCGGATCTGTGGGGAAAACCTCTTCTCACCCTTCCTCAGCCACCCTGTTAAATTCACACCCTCTTATACACCAGGCAGCACAGACCACGGTTTTGTATGGGGCGGCACAATGTGCCTGGTGCAGATTGCCAGCATGGAAGGTCCCACGCAGTGCAGCATCAAGAGAGCCAGTCCCTGCAAGATAATGCAGGGAGGACATTCCTGCTCACCACAAACCTGTTCACAGAAGACACTCAAAGGGCTTGGGCGTGCACTCCAAATTTAAGGCACCGCTCCAGAAGCCAGCAAGAAAGGATGGCATGGCACTCTACAGTTCTGCCAGTCCTTCTGGATCAGCTCACCACTATTGGGCACCTTCAGCTTCCCGAATGCCAGCAGGATTGGCTTAGTCCCTACCTTTCATTGAAGGGGTGCCCTTTAAACAGAAAAAGCAGGGATTTTGCATCATGAGGAATTGGCCTGGATGGGGGAGGTCAGAAGAAGTGTTCTGGATTTGGGATAAAACGCAGCTTATCTCCAGTTCGTTGCAGGTCAGGAAAACCAGAGCATTTGGGAAGAAAACAGAGCCAACGGAGAAGTCTCCAGTGAGGCGATGCAGAGAGGCCATGCAGAAGGAGCTGGACCATGGCAGCCTAGAACCCCTTTTGGGGGAGAGCCAGTGCCTACAGGCAATCCACCATACAGACCCTGGGAGTGGCAGGAGTGACTCACGAGCCAGGGAGGATGGATAAAGATCCGGGCAGCCAGCATTTCATCACCAACGCTGCTAGCTAACGTGCTTCTGACTCTTCCCACAAATGAGCGCAGGGGCGAGTTGACGAACCAGAAACCACATGCACGAACATGCCGCCATCAATAATGTTTCGCAGGCAAGTTACTGGCTAACGTTGCTCTTCTGAAAACTACTGTTACTTCTTCTCTCTGGGCTGGTTTGTTTTGGGGTTGGTTGGGGTTTGGTTTTTCTTTTTTTTTTTTTTGCATTAGTGACACCTATTTTTGTTGCAACACTAAAAGGTGAGAGAGTTTAGTGTCTTATAATTACCTGCATTTCAAAACAGCTCTGGCAGATTCTTTATAAGAAAAAGAAGTTATCAGATCAAGTCCATCCCTCTTTCTTATTTGCAACTACAGTCCAAGCACGTGATCCTCAGCAGCAGGGATCTGGGAGCTGGGCACAGAAACTCGCCTGCACTCACTCCTTGCACATTTCCCTAAAAACACCAGTGCCGGCACCCAACCACTGCCAGGTACCACTTCCAGAGAGGCTCTTCCCAACGCCACCCCAAAAATACCCCAAGACACCCAAACTTTCCCTGCCTTTTAACTTTTAGAAGTTTCTTCCTCATTATTGTCAGGTCCAGTCCCAACTCAGCGAGACACTTTACTGGCCCTGGGGTGCTATGAAAGATGCTGCGAGCTTTGTACCCGAAAGCCTCAAGTCCCAGTTTAAAGGTTATTTTTAATTGATTTAATGACACTGCAGCAGCAGATGACTCGCCGGCGCAGGCAGCACAGCCCTGCGTCCAGGCAAACACAACCACCCGCGCATCCTTTTCTACATTTGAGTGAACGAAACATTCACCGCAGAACTAGTTTCCAGAGATGATTAAGCTTCTCCCTTTTAGAGACCGTGAGTAAAGAAATGGAAAGTAAAAAAGATGAAAGTTACCCTTCTTGGACAATAGGAGGCATTGAACTCGTCTCCGATGCGCCGCAGCTCCTGTGCAATCCAGATTTCAGGCTGTATGTCTTCTGCTAGCGAGTGAGACTGCCACCGGGAAGCTGCACGGAACCAAACCAGAGCATTTGGAACAGGTGAACAACAAAAGAATAAAAACCTCCACTAAACTTTATTAATTCATTTCTTAATTATAGGCTTCCCTCAGGAGCATCTTCCCTAGCGTACCCAAGCTTTGGCGCCCTCTTAAATAAGGAGGAAAGCCGAGAAGCCACTCTCCAATTTCTTTCCCTAGCAAAACCTTCTTTTCCCTCCCTTTCTAAATGATTTTCTTTTCTTGCAGGCACAGCAGCAACTCTTCTCTAACCTTAAAAAACCTCTGTCTGGATAGTTTAATCCAATTCTCACATTTCTTCCCCAAACAGTTCTGAAGTGCCCAATGAGAAAAGGAAAACGCTTGGTTTTGTCGTACTGAGAAGAAAGCCACAATTGGATTTGTACGCCAAGAAACCACACTTCCAGCAAACTGAAGGACTTTCCATCTGCAGGAGGGAATCAGGACACTCGCCTCTCAAACGGCATCTTCCTGCACTTTACCACAAAAATCCAATGCAAGAAAACAGCACTAGCTTAGAAGAGGAAAAGAAGATCTAATGTACCAATTATACTGTACTACACCTAACTATTTCAGTCTCCATTTTAAGAAGCTATTAGACACGTGATAAAGCCACTGTGCAATCCCCCAAATAGCCAGGGGAGAAAGGAGCATCCTGTGACCCACACAGGACCCAGTACGGTACCTGCACCACCTCTTCCCCCCAACAAACCCAACTGCAGGATCCGAGCAAGAATCACAGCCTTATGGAAAAAACAAACCACAAACAAACAAAACCAAAAACACAACAAACAAAAAAACCCAGCTCCACACAACCCAAAAAAAACCACTGTGCAAAACAAAACAGAGCATTTTGGCACAACAGCTTAGAAGGAATCACAGGGGAATAGAAATAGCTTCCAAACTCAAAATATTCAAAGGATTAGTAGGGCAGTAAAAAAAAAAATTAAATAAAAGCCTGGCTCCAACCTGACTGGAAAATGTGTTTCCGAGCCAAACTAGCATTGCTTGGCTCAGGGATCTGTTTTGTTTTCACACTGTAGTAGCGCAGTAGTACCCGCTGTCTGCCCAGGGACGGCCCCAGCGTATTTATTTTCCTCGCTGGTGAATGAAACACGGCACAGCCCTCGCGATACTCCACCCCAGCGCTCCGGGAACGCAAACAGGATTTCAGCCGGGGCGGGGCGACCATCCAAAATCCCACCACCGTCAACAGAGCTGGCCTGGGGCTGCCTTTCCCAGCAAGAGCTAAGCTACGGAAAAAAAAAATAAATAAAAGGGAGATGGGACAAAAAGATGTGAGGAGACCGCAGAGAAAACTGTGGGGGAGAGGTACTGCTCCCGCTCCATTCTTTCCCCCTGCCCCAGCATCGCACCCAAGAGCTCATCCGCTCGAGAGATGAAGACTGGGGTTGGTGGCTGAGAGCGAAATTGGGCTGAGGTTTTCAGAAAGGACTTTCTGTGGCGCTACTGAACGGCATCGTCAAAAGGGTCCAGTCATAACCGGTCCCAAAACCAGTCAGAGGTGCTTTCGGGGGGCCACCAGTCATACTGCGAGGCAGTGCCCGCTGCCACTGGCAAGACGGCTGCCACGGGGATGGGGGCAAACAGAGAGGCCACCAGCACCCCCAGGATGCCTGCATCTCACCCTAGCCCATGGGATGCTCCAGCTGGGGACTGGCACAGCGATGCTGCGGTCCCTACTTAGAAGGCAAAAAAACCCACAACCCCAAATTGCACCTCCACCTCACAAGCTTGGCCATCCAAGCCCCCTAGAGAAAACCTCCTTGGAAAACAACTTCAGATGAACCATGTGTGAAGCTCCGGGAGAAAAAGGCACTGGCTCCAAAACAAGAGCAACAGGAACACGACCACCAGCTTCTCAGCTCCAGGTTTCCCCCTTAAATTCACCTACTGCCCCCAGAGTATCTCCTTCGCAGGCAACAAGATCATGCTGCTTCTCTCTGCTCTTCCACAATGCAGGAAAACACACCAGGATCAAAAGAGCACCAGGAAAACCCATTTACAGAGCACTTGCATGCACCTGCTCCAAATGCATCCTAAAAACCCACATACAAACCCTGTACTCCGTCGCCTTTAGACAGAGCTGCCCTTTGAACAAAAAACCCAATGAAAGAAAATTTATCAGCTCCTGCTAGAGCCAAGGACTTGAAATATCAGCCCAAGATTCACACAACCCCACCAAAAGGTGGGTTTCCTGTCTTGGGTGACTTTGTAGTGAATGCTCCCCACAGGCAACCACCACCCCTGCCTTACTCTTCTGCAAAAAAGCAGGCTCATCCTTTTCCTCCATACCTTCCCTGGCACAGCCGAATAAACTCATCCCTGCTCCTCTCCTGCTCATCCCCAAAAGCATCTTCCCAGATACACTGAGCCAGCACCACAGTCCTTCCCGCCTCCCATCAAAGAACACGCTCCCCACTGCTTTCATCTCATTTCCCCCCAAAAAATGGCTTTGGAGGCGGCCGGCTGTACTCCCTCATGCTGTCAAGAGAAGTGAGACAGCCCAAAGCATCGCTGCCCGCCACCTCTCATGCCAGGAACAATTCTTCCTCCAACCATTAGCACTCACACCACGCAAGGCATCCCAGGTCTGTCTCCACCTTCTATTCTCTGGCAGAGGCACTTTCAATGCTGAATTATTATTTGGGCTGTCACCACTTAAAGCTTTGGGGAAGGTTTTACGAGGTTTAGAAGAGGCAGCTTCAAGGCAGAGCATGTGCTTGCTTTGCTCCACCAGCCTTGGAAACAGTTCACTGCTGCCCCTGGGAGAGGCTGAGAGCACCTATCGCACACAAACTGCTCTTGCTTACAGGAAACGCCTGTTGTTTATTATTATTATTATTATTAAAGGTCACTTGCTTATGCTTCCTAGAGAAGCTCTCCACCTCTCAGCCTGCCATCAGTGCCTTACAACAGATAAAAATCAGTGCGTAAAAACACAACAAAGAATTATACCCTTTGCTTCCTTGCAGAGGGATTGATCCATTTCCGCACGGAAAAGTCAACAGCACACATCCGGCGGGACACCGCCAAGGCAAGGGGACTGAGGAAGAGGTACACAGGGCAAACCCACAGCCCGTTCTCAAGGCAAGCTGCACAGCAAGCCACAGCCTGGGAGCTGCAGTCCCTGGCCAGGGATAAAACAGCTCCGCACATCCATGCTCCCAGCTTAATCGCATTTGAGAGTAGCCAAGGGTCCCATTAAATAGCTCGAGTATTTTCCATTTGCTTATAGTTGTTTAGGATGATGCCCCTAGCAACAATAACAGAACAAATGCTCCAGTAAAACCAGCATTTCAACAGCTTTCCTATGGCAATGAAAAAGCAGCAGCTCAGAAAAATCAGGGAAAACTTCAATTTCTTCCTGGACCACCAAACCCAAACATAAACAACTTCACTTGCTGCTAAAACATTGGCTGCAGCTCTCCCTGCCGAGGAACTCCAGCATCCTTGCCTAGCTGTGCCACGTGTGTTTGCGCTACGCAACATTGTGAAACTTGCATTAAGCTGTAATTACTGTAATAATGTCAGAAAATCTTTCCTAAGGGCATATTACAGTAAGCCCTCTGTAGCTGTAACCACAGCCATCAACCAGGGAGAAAAAAAAAAAAACAAAACACACAACAAAAAAGAGATATTTTGATCATGTAAAGCTTGGAGCTGGTGTTTGTCATCCCCTGAGGAGCCCTACCAATGCAGTACCTGCCTCGCTCCCACTTCTCCCCGGTTTTGCCCGGCAGAAGTTAAAAGGTTTCCTCCAATTAAGGGGAATTAATCATGAGAGAGGAAAGGCATCGCTGGATGGCTCCGGCAGGCATGTTTTCCCCACCGCTAGAGGCTTCAACCCAGCCTTACCTGGTAAGCCACACGTAAACACCCGCCCGCCCGCCAACACGCCGCTTTCAAGCGCCAATTCTGGGTTTCGCCAAAACAAGCAGGAGTTTTGTGACCCGAACATCTATGACACCATGTGGCTCGTTGAGAGAGAAACAGAAGCAAAGGAAAAGAAAAAAAACAAGCAAGAAGTCACTTACCTCGCAGCAGCACACAAACACTGGTGAAAAGCAGCACGTAAAGCCTTGCGAGAAGCAAGCCCTGACTAGGAAGCTGGATTAAACAGCTTTGTCCCCTCCTCCCCAGGCAGGGACTGACCCATCCCAGAAAAGAATAAAAAAAGTAATAACAATAATAATAAAAAGCACTGGACGAGCGGGTGTTCCCCAGCAGCACATTTGCTCGGCGGGGCCGGCCAGCTTGCAAAAATCCCACACCCCCGGCTGCCCGGGCGAGCATCCAGCCCGCCGCCAGCCCCATGGCTTGCCCTAGCATGGGCTCAAGGCCTCGGCGGGGCCTTTCGCAACCGCCCCGCAGGTACGGCGCGGGGGCTCGGGCACGGTTGCGCCAAGGGGAGGGCGTAACAGGGTGCCGCTCGACCGCAGCCCAGCATCCCGAAAATCGAGAGAGTGGGACACGGGAGGTGATGCAGGAGGTGTCGCCGCAGGTGTGTGGCAGCTACAAAAAAAGCTGCGCTTGCAGCTTACCAAAACACAAACACGGCGAGGAATGGAAGGTGCTGCTGCCAGGTGAGGGGTGAAGGGGATGATGACGGCAGCCCGGCAGGCTGGTTTCACGCGCTCCGGCACAGCCCCCCCCATCCCCCCCCAAACCCAACACCTTACCCATGGCGCTGAGGCAGTGGCTGAGGGCCTGGCAGGGCGGGCTGGGGGTCTGCGTGGCCTTGTCGCAGCTGAGGGGCGCGGGGCTGCGCTCGGCGTCGAAGGAGAAGTACCCGCTGGAAGAACGCGACAGCAGCGGCGACCTCCGCACGAAGATGAAGAGCGGCGAACGGGTGGCGAAAGGACCGGGACTGGCGGGGGGACCCCGCGGCGGAGGCCCCGCCGTGACGGTGGAAGCGGAGCCGGGGAGGGCGGCGGGAGCGCCGGGGCGCAGCTGCGCGGCCGGGCCCGGTCCCTCCACCACCACCACCCCCCCCGCCGCCGCCGCCGGTAACCGCCCGCCCTCGCCGTCGCGTTGCGCCTTCACCTCGGGGGGTTGCTTGGCCATCGGGGCTGACCTGCGGGAGGAGCGGGACGAGGAGCGGAGTGAGGCGACGGAGAAGAAGCCGAGGAGCCGCCGCCGCCTGCCCCGTCCCGGCCCCTCCCGCTCGGCCCCATTGTTCTGCCGAAAGTGCTGAGGCGGCAGCTCCGCTCCGCGCCGCCCCCCGCTCCCCGCCGCCTCGCCTCACCCACCGACACCCCCCACCCTCCTCCTCCTTCTCTGCCCCCGCTGCCTCCGCTCACACTGCTCCCCGCCGGGCTGCGGCGGAGCGGAGCGGGGCGGCCGAGCCCGCGGGGCTGGCGGTCTGTGTGTGTGTGTGTGTGCGTGCGCGACGGCGGCCCTGCCCCCGCGCCTGCCCCGGGCCCTGCACCGCCCCCGCCGCCGCCGCCCCGCCCCGTGTTTACAGCGGCGCCGCGCCCGCCCCGCCCGCCGGCCGCCCCCAGCGCCGCCGCTGCCCGCCCCCAGGGCGGGGCGGGACGGGCCCCAGGACGGTGCGGCCCCCTCCCCCCCTCTCGCCGCGCCCCTCGGCCCCTGGTCCCCGCGCAGCGGGCACGGGCAGCCTGGCGCGGGCACGGGCACCTTGCGCACGTACCTCCGCGTACCCCCTGGCGCTGCGCGCTCGCAGCCTTGCGCACCCCTCGTGCCCCGACGCTCTTGCACACCCCCCTCGCGCCATGCGCTCGCACCCTTGCACACCCCACGCACCGCAAGCACACCCCTTACATACAGACGCCTGCTCTGTACACCTTACGCGCCCCCTACGCCCACCGTGTTGCACACCCGCCGCGTGCACACACGCCCACCTTACCGGCAGCACGCACTGTGCTGCGCCTGAATCCCGCGCGACGGGGTCATCGTGAGCCGCTCGGACGAACGTGCATTACGCAGCCCTGTACACAGCCCCTTGCGCACACACAGCCCCGTGCACACGCAAATACCACACGCTCCTGTACGCAGCCCCTTGCGCGCACACACGCATCGCACGCTCCTGTACACAGCCCTGTTAACACGCACACAGCGCCGTGCGCATCCCGCCGTGTACCCCTTAAAGAGCACCCCCCTTGCACGCTGCAAACTCCCCACTCCTTGCACTGCCTGGTGCACACCCCTGCACCGCAATCCCCCTCCCGCTGCACCCCTTGCACCTTGCACACACGCGTTCACCCCCACCCCCCGCCACGCCCTGCTCCCCACCTCGGCGCCAGGCTGCGGGTGCGCGGCGTTCGTCCCAACTCCCGCGCGGTGCCGGTGTCCCGGGGCAGGGGGGAGCCAGCAACACCAGCAATCAGTGTTGCCCAATTTTACCGTGTCAGAAAAAAATTATAGAAAAAACCAACCACCCCCAAAACGAACGTGCCTCATTTACGATATGTTTTGCATGAACAATCACAATATTATTTTGCGGTGACTAACTCAAACCTGCACCCTGGCAGCCGGGAGCTGCCGACCACAGCTTCCTCCGGCCCCATCGCCCGTGCCGGGGAGCGTGGCTGGGCGTCCCGGGGAGACCCACAGCCCCGCCGCCCCCCGCGCTGGCCCCAGGGGGCTGAAGCCTCCTGCCCCCCAACCCAAGAACCCCACCAGCCAGTGGACAAACAGCCACCACGGTGCAGAGAGGAAGGACCTGGCCGCAGGGGGCTGAGCTTTGCTGATGGGGGGGGCTGTGTCTGGACCCCACACGACGGGGTCACCGTGAGCTGACAGATCCTCCCAGGACAGGGTGCGGGCTGCCACAGCACAACTAGACGACAGGATGTTGATTTTGAAGTCACTGATTAGCTGCATGTAGGTAACGCTACAGCCTCAGCCAGCGGTGCCCAGCGCTTCACCAGCCCAAAACTGCAGGGGACATTCTTCTCTCCTGCCAACGCCTCACCTTCCAACACCTCGCCCCCGGCTACTGTGCAAACTTTGACTCGTGCATGAAGCCCAAGAATGGCGCTGACGTCCGCTTCGACATCCAGCCCTCTCGTGAGTCAATAAACACCCTTATAAAAACACAGATGTCTGATGCTTTTGCCGCCACCGGGGTTGGCTGGTGCCCTTCGCCTTCCTCCGCTGCAAAGGAGGGAATTTTATCGGAGAAAAGAAAATAAGCCCTGGTGAAACTCCTGAGGAGGCGCAGAGAAGCAGCCCAGCTTGCAGCGGGCAAGCTGTGCCAGCCAAGATCTCAGCGAGCAGCCTGCAGCACCTGGGGACATCTTGTCCCCCAGCTGCCACCGCGAGGGTGTGCCTTTATCAGCCGAAGCCGGGGCTCCCCTGCCCTGCTGCCGTCACTGAGGCCACCGGTGCTGAGATGGGCTGCAGGAGATGTGCCCCACTGCAAACCTTTAGAGAACTGGCTCTGGTCCCCCCTGGCCTCCGTGATGCTCGTTATCCCAAACGCCTCCTCCTCCCTGCTGACGGGGTTGTGTGCCACCCAAGCACCTGGATGATAAATGTGCTCCTGGCTTTTGGGATGACCCTGCCCTCTGTGCTCTGGCACCGACACCTCTCTGCAACCGCCAAGAGCTGGGTAAAGGACTGTCATTTCTCTAGATGCATCGCAAAACTGGTTGGGAGAGAGACAGGAAGGTGGTCCAGGTTCGCAAAAGCTTGCACTGGGGTTGTAAACCATCCCTCGCAGGAGGTCCCAGGGCTGAAATCACCATGTTTAGCCCCAAAAGCAGCCCCACATATGCCTGGTGTGCAAGGGCCCAGGATGGTCCGACACACCGGTCTTACCCACTACTGGAGCATCCCTGTCTGCCCAACCTCTACCCCAGCTCCAATGGCTCTGTTCCCATCCCCTTCACGCTGCTCCAATGAGGTGGGAAGAAAAAGGGCCTGCGGGCGTTTGTGCAGGAAAAAATAATTAGAGAAATTAATTAGGAAAACTCATTAGGGAAAAACTTGAAGGCAGGGACCAGTGGCAAAAGGGAAAGGCTTGAGGGTCCCTCCTGCCAGCTTGGCAGCACCATCACCTTTCCACACCGGGTTCCCTCCAGCAAGGCAGAAGCAGGGCTGAAAATTAGGCTTGTGCCTCCTTTCCTGGCCCTCCAGCAGCGGTACCCACAGCACAGAGGAACCACCCACTTACCGAGCAATTCCCCTTGGATGCAGGAGCCACCCAAGGCTTTGTCCCTCTGGGACTGCGGAGCATCCTGGGGGGCCCACAGTACTGTGGCAGAGCAAGGTGGGGGGATCGCTGGCAGAGGCAGCAGGGCTGCCGGGGGGCACGGGGCCGGCAGGCAGATGCTGCGTCTATTTTTTCCTCATTCATTTTGGTTTCTGTGTGGGTGGCTCATGTGAACAAAAAGGTGATGGGGAAAGTGTTGTGCAACAACAGCCTGTCCTTTCAAACACCTAAATTTAAGCTGGTGATTTTCGTGTGTTTGCAAGGTTCATGCGTGCCCGTGATTTTTCGGAGAGCTGTGACAGCCACCAGCTTTACCCCCTCTTTCTCCAAGCGCATTTTTCCCCCGTGAATCATGGCACCAGCCTCCTGGAACAAATCTGTTTCGACTTTGTCCTCGTTCCTATTGTTGTGAACCATCTAAGAGGTATTTGCACTGAAGCCACATCCCAAAGGTCATCTGATTTTCGGCAGTCCAGCGCAGCACTCGCTGGTGGACATGGATGGAGGGAGATGGAGTTTGCAAACCCTCCTCTCGTTGCTGCTTCGGTCCCTGCAGCATCCATCCCCCAGCCCCTTGGGGACACTGGGTTGGGGTTGCCACATCCCAACCCTCATCCTGTGGCACCGGCATGTGCTAACAGCCAAGAAGCAAAGCTCCCCTCGGACCCACTGGCATCTGTGTCACGGAGATGCCACCAGATGTAGGGTGCTTTCTTGTCTCCCGGATGGAAATTAGAAGGAATTAGAGTGGAGGTGGAGAGGGATGAATAACAAGGATGGCAGGGATACCATACTGCCATGGCATCCCAGTGCCCCAGCAATGGCCAGCACTGGCTGGCTGCATCTCCCACCCAGCCCTCCCCCTGCGCTATCCCAGCAGACTGTCACTGCCGCCGGGAAGTGTGCAGAGAGGAGAGATGGAGGAAAGGAGATGGTGCCCGGCTGGGGCAGAATGACCCCTGCTGCTGCCAGCACAGTCCCAGCAAGCTGAAAAAACCCAGTATTGCAGAGAAAAACAACCCCTGAAACACCCTCCTGACAAAGCAGCTGCTCATCAAACCCGGTTTTAACTATACGACACACCAATGGAAAAAAATGACGACTTCTTCTTCTTCTTCTCCAACTCATTGTGATAAATGTTATTTCACTCAGCGCTGGCAGATAAAATCAAGTTTAAGCCACATGCCTTAAATACGAGGCTTTGTCAGAGCCGGGTTTAGGAGCCTGACCTTTACCGCAGCGCGGTGCCGAGCGCCGTGGGTTTTCAGCACTGGGAGCGCGGGAGCAGATGCAGCACCCGAGGTGCCTCCGAGGGGACCAGGGAAGAAGAAAGAGGAAGGAGAGGAGGCGGTTTTCCTGGCCGGGGAGCAGAGGGAGGGCTGGAGGGGCTTGGGGATGGATGATCTGCCCGGCAGAGTGGGACGAGCAGGTGGCACACGTGGGTTACGGCAGCCTGTGCTGGGGCAGGCAGCTGGGCACAGATGCAGTGAGAGCAGCCGTGGGACGTGCACTGAGCTGCCACCGGGCTCAGGCACCTGCGGGTGACATCAGCAGCACCAAAGTGCCTCAAACCCTGTCCAACCTGACCCCTCTCCCACCCAAAGGGTAACTTTGTTGGAGTGATCCTGCCCTGAGCCTTGGGTCTGCATCCCCCATGCTGGCCAGGGACCAAACCAGGTCTTCCACATCCCAGGTGAGCACTGAGCCACTGAATTTAAAAAAAAGGCAAAACAAAATAGAGCCATTACTCCTTCATCAGCTTGCTCTGTGTTCCTAGTGGCTGCTACGAACATGCAAATGTTATACATCTAAACTCAGGGGGTTTTAAAACATATATGTATATATGTTTGTTAAAGAACCATCTAAACTATCTCTGTGTGGGATGTCATTATTCTTCACCCATCTGCAGCGGTGATGGTGACATGGTGATGGAGCAAGGGACGGTCCCTTAGCAGCAGCAGCCTCTTCTGGAAGGAGCAGTGGCTGAGAACGGTTCTGTCATGACCCCAGTGGTCCCTGGGCTGGGGCATCCCCCAGGAGGTGTCGCTTTGATTCACTGCTGGCCCAAAGTAATTTGTGACCTGGTTAGTGGGTACTTCAAGCTGGATGAAGTTATTTGTTGCTCCTAATGGGGCCAAGTGACATTGCCATGGGTGACATTAATGCCTCACCTGTACTAGAACCAGGACCGCTGCTTCGTTAGAATTAGCGAGGCACCTGCAACTTTTAACAATCTCAAACTTTTTTTTAATGTTTTAAATACTGTGATTAAGAAATTTGGTCTCTGCCGAGTAATGGTAGGGAGATGTTGCTGACAGCAAGGGCTCGGCCAGGAGTACTTGATGATGAATTGTCACCAGTAAGCAATGGAGAATCTGGGAGAGAGCAAGCCCTAGATCCTGGCAGGGGGCCCTGGCTTGCCACCGAGGCATGGCATGGTGGCAAAGGGTGAAAAGTGAGTAAACTTGGGTTTTCTGCAGAAGAAAAAGCAAGCCACCCACGCGCCAGGAAATCTCTTCTCTCCGTGTGGGTGGTGGAGGCCCCAAGATGAGTTATCTCTAAAGGGCAACTCTGGGGATACCTAGAGATCTTCATCAGCGTGGATTCAGCTTGCGCCGAGGAGGAAATATCCGCGTCGACAGCTGGGGCTTTGGGTTTTTGTGTTGTTGTTTTTTTCAAAGCTCTTTTTTAGCAGCTCGTTTTAAAATCGGTTAGAAAAGAAGAGCCTCCACCCCTCCCAGGTCATCTCTCCATAGACCCATTCCCACGGCCGTTACACTGCTTGGCCCTTCCTGGGATGGTTTTACCACTTAAAATGCCTCCTGCTTCTCCATGGGATGCTCATGCAAGGGGATGACAGGCAGCTGCCCAGCACAGGGGCTTCTCTTTAAGGATGCTGGAAAATAACAGGGCGTGAGCAGCCTGAACCTGACTCTGCACTGGCACAGGCAGGCAGCATCCCTTTAGCCATCCCCACCAGCCACCCCATCTCCGACCTCTGCTCCTCACTGGGGCTTGGCTATAATAATTCATAGCAAAAGTAAAAGCTCAGAATGGTAAAAGTCAAGGCATTTGGAAGCAAAAATCCCACATGGTGCCTCCCTGGAGGCATCTTCTGAGCTCACACCCATGCCTGCCTTCCCTGGGATGCTCTTAGCTATTAAGCAGAAGCAGTGTTTGCAGGCAGCCGGGATGCTTGCTGGGCGAGGAGGGATGCACGGGGAGTTAGAGCTAACACCTATCTACCATGTATAACGATGTGAAACTCCTACACCCACACGAGCTCCCTCTCCACTTGCAGTGGAGGGGCTGACATTTAAGCTGTTGAGGCTCCCACCCAGCTGGTGGCACAGCTGGTGGGGACACAGGTGAACTGCAGCCAAAAAAAAAACCCCACTACCCCAAGGTGGAGCAGGCAGAAATCAGCATTAATTAGGGGGCAAGCATGCAGGTAACAACTCCATCATGCTCATAATGCAGAGTCATATGCCACTCTGAAAAGGCACTTTTTGGAGCAGCATATGACTGTGTTATGAGCACCGAAACTAAATATATGTATGTTTACTATATATATAAAAACTTGAGCCTGGCAGAGGTTTTTGCCCAGACAGAGAACAGCTGGTTCCAGATTACTTCATAAGAAAATTAAACGAAGGAAGAAGGAGAAAAAAAAAAGCAACGCCAGCATTGAATGTTTATGTTTCCACCAGCTAGAAGGAGGTTTCTCCAGCTGATCTGCCTCATGGTGCAGCTCTTTACAGCTGGCTGGTTAACCAGCTGCTTCGTGTCAAACCCAAAGGCTTTTCCATTTGCCACAGAAAGCCTAACAAGAGACAAAGCAGGCTGCATTAAAGGCTAACCCAAGAGTTATTTGCCATAAAGGCAGGCAGAGGAGCCCCAGGTGCAGGGAGATGCTCCCTACTGCTGGAAAAAACACCCCGCCTTGCTGCATGGCATGGAAAAAGGTTTTCCCAAAGCAAGGAAGCAGCAGTGCTGCTGGGTGTTCCGAAACTGCAGGCAGGTGGACAGGCAGCTGTGGAGCCTGGGGATGCAGCACCACATCCTCCAGAGAGGCATTGGGCCAGGGCAGGTTTGCTGCTGGCAGCATGGAGCATCTCCTCCTGGGTCTCGCATTGGGCCCTTGTTCTTCCCCTCTGCGGCCCTCAGTCCAGACCAGCAAGCCCTGTGAAAAACCAACCCAAGGCACCCAGCATCCCTGCTCTTCCTCAGCAGCTAGGGCTGTACGGGCCAGTCTGGGCTTCACTCACCCAACTGCTGGCCCTTCTTCAAGTTGAACAGTTTAAGCAGAGGAAAAAAGACCCCTGAAACGCAGTAAGAGGCAGGGAGATTTATGAAAGTCTGTTGTTTGTCTCCCTCCTGTGGATAGATGCACAAACAAAATTCCTGCCCTTGCCTCCCCCCAAGGCTCTGCTGATATAACATCCTTTTTTTCTATCCATTTCACAGGATTATAAACAAGGGCACTGCATGAATGCGACTGTGAGCAGCATCGGGACAACAGCATCCTGCAGGCTGCAAACACCCCTGGAGCCCCTCTGAAGCATGCCGCTGCAGAGTGCTGTCCAGCTTCTCAGTAGATTAGGCACACACATCACTCCTATGCTGTCTGAGCAAGGAGGAGTTGCAGGCAGCAAAGCCAGGCTGACAAAGTCCAAATGCTGTATTTTTGCACGCCGCGCACGTGTCGAGCGCTAATATCCCCATGCGGCGCTGCTGGCTCTCCTCTCCCCCATACCTCGTCTTCTTTACAAATCACCCCAGGTCCCACAACTTCTGGTTGCGGCTCCCCATTTTACCCACGGATAGGAAAAATACCTTCAGCGACAGAAGCATCTCGGTGCTGGGATCGTCCCAGCAATCCTGGCTTCTCGTCAGCATGCTGCGCCGCTGGCCAGCCGTTATTGACTGTTTGTAAGGCATCCACACAATAGCTATAAAGTCAAGCCAACCTCACAGAAAGGAGCGACTTGTGTAGGCAGCAATTCAGCGCATTGGTGTACAGCCGCTGTAATTAAGAAATGTAAAAATAGATAAAAAGGAATAAGGTTAACTTTTAAAGGAACACTTTCCTGGTGTTTTCCCAGAGTATTTTCACAATATTCTGCCACAGTAAAGGAAAACAAAACCTCATAACGACCAGAAAACAACCATTTCAATTCCAGCCAGGAGAGATATTTACCTCTTGGTTTTATTGTTTTTTAACAATTGCATTGTGGCTGGTCAGAAGTGAGTTGAACAGAATTGGTAGGTGTGACCTCACTCCTATCTAATCTAAATCTCATCGTCAAACATCTGTTTGTTTCAACCTAGAAGCTCCTGAGAGGAGCAAAGCAAGAGGGCTGTGACTGGAGGAGCTCCAAACCTCAAAGAGCACTCGGAGTGTCATTGCTCCTCTGTACATTCATCTCATCACTAACTGAAAACAGCATTTCCTCCTATTCATTAATTACCTGCAGTGGCTTTTTAGGAAAAGAGACACCTACAGAAAATCTGTCCTCCTTACACCTACTGACCATGGGTTTTTCCCTGATCAGGTGTAGGAAGCTATACGCGTTCACGCTCTCGCAGCCCATGTTACATATATGCTGTTTCACTTCCAAGTGCTGCCTTCGCTTCTCTTAGAAGAGATGCGGGAGTCTTCCATAACGGTAGGGTCTCAGTCTGGAATTTCATTCCTGTTTTCAAAAACAGTCTCCAGCACGTCCACGCCTCCCAAACCAACAAGTAATTTTAGCATGATTTTTTTCCACAAAAGCATAGAAAGATGCAAGTTACCATTCCTGAAGTTAACCCCAAGAACATTTATTTTTAGAAGAAGTTATTACAAAAAGATTTCACATTGATAAAATGCCAGTCCTCAGTAACCGTGCAAACTAAATGCTTATTTTCGTGACCGTTTGTGTTCTATGAGCAACACAACAAGTCTGTTCCGAAGGAACTTTATTTCCTTTGCGTATGACTTGCAAAATAAGTCCTTCAGCCTTTGACGCAAAACTCGTAGAGATGGCAGGCTGTGGCAACTGGGGATGTTTAGCATGCTCTCAAAGAACTCTTTCCACAGGTCAGCATTGGCCAGCCTGCAAAGAAACAAAAATGCATCAAAAAAAGTTCTGAAGTCAAGCTGTTAAAAGACTATTTCCCTGTATTTACCCCGCTCCGTCCCCAGTTACAGGCTGGAGCAACTGCAGGCGTCACTGTGACATCATACTAGCAGTTTCCGTTGCAGCATGCCACTTAGTGAACCGGTGGGATTTTTCCTCGTTAGTTGTTTCCTCCTTCCAGGCAGCAAGAGGCTGAGGACACCGCGCAGCTCGACACGCGCACTGCTGAAACACTTCCTGTGCTTAAGTCAGTGACTTTTATGAAGTGGTTCCCATGCACCGAACACCCACATTTTTTAGGGCATCAAGAAGTGCAGCTAACACTAAAAGCTGTGACAGAAACTAACCTCAAAGAAACCTGGTACGATAATCATTGAATCACAGAATGGTTTGGGTTGGAAGGGACCTCAAAGATCATCTAGTTCCAACCCCCCTGCCATGGCAGGGACATCTCCCATAGATCAGGTTGCTCAAGGCTCCATCCAATCTGGTCTAATGATGATGCATCTTTCTAGACAAGGGAAGGTTTTTAAAAGATTTTTGACACCAACCTTCTGAAGGCTCCCTCAGGCTTCCAGATACCATTTTCACTCTTCACTTGCATGTAGGTACCAAAGAGCATGCAGTAGACCGTTGCTGCAATGCCAAAGTAGTCTGTCTAAACAAAGGATAAACAAGTTTCATATTAAAAATGTATTGAGATCGCTAAAAATTAGCTGAAAAACACTCTGTGGAGCCAACAGGGTGCGCTCTGCAAGAAAAGCATTCAGGATTGCATTTTTAAAGCAACAAACTGAATCCACAACTCTACTGTAAAAGTCTAGTTATTTCTGTACTCCATTTACTCAAGCCGGGGGCATGCAGTAAGCCCCAAACATTCAGGCTCTCTACACAATCTTATACCTGGTAGTTCCACGGTTTCTGCGTCAGCATTTCAATACACTGAAATCCGGATGTTTCACACTTTGCAGTAAACGCTGTTCCTTCAGGAAAGAGTTTCATGTCTATACTCTGGCCCAAATCAATAAGCGTCAAGCCGTGACAGAGACCATCTATGTCACATGTATCGTTGTCCAGAAACCTTCAACCATGACGACAAGAAGCAATCATGTAAGTATCAAGGCTACGATACCACGATACGCTGGCAATCTCAGGTAGCAAAAGAAAATACTTGCCTTTCTCCAAGTATGAAATTGTCAGGTTTAATGTCACCATGAATGATTTTGCAGCTGTGGAGCTCTTCTACCATGTAAAGAATTTTTACAGCAAAGTAGATTACAAGTGCTTGAGGCATCACCTTTTCAGGAAGCTTTTTGTAAATGTTTATGGCATTCTGTAAACAAAAAGACAAGGCAGAACCATCACCTACCCAGAAACAACCTGATATGGATCAGAGGTCCATGTTGATAAACACAGAATATGTTCACAATGAAGGCCCATAAAGTGGAGAAGAGCAGAGCAGACATCCGAATATTCTAATATAATAGCACTCCAAAAAGAATATAGGTGTTCCAGAGCATGAGCTGTTTACACTTACTAGCAATGTTCCATAGTTGTAGAGCTCACCAACCAAAATGCTTCCATTTTGAAAGAAATGAGCAGAAAAAAAGTGGATGTAGAGATGGCGTATACTTGGATTCAGCCTTTCTACCAGTTGTGTTGCTATATAGAACTCCCAAGGATTGGCAGGCTTCTGGACCTGTAACCAAAAAGTTGATTTACTAAGAAAAATCTGTTAGCATAAAAAGCAGAAGTTCATCTCAAGTTGGGTTTTTTTGTTGTTGTTTTTTAATAGCAGACTAGGCATTTTTCCTCTTGGCCAAACAAAACGCTTATATCTACAGTAATTAACCTCAGGTTGATACACTCAACGAACCAAGACTTCAGTTACACGCCACGATTCCATTTTGGCTTATACACCCTTTCGTGTTATTTAAAGCGTCGGTCTTTCTGCAACATCGGTGTTTCTGCTGGCAACAGACATTTTGTGTCAGAGAGAAGGCTTTTGAAGTGAAAACGGGAAAACCCTTCCAATTCCTTCCCCTACTATTTCCCCTGCTACATTAAATACCTGATGCTCAAAAAAACCCCAACCAACAACCAACTCTCGGTCACCTCTACATACCAGAAAGCTCTCAGTTAAGGTGTTGACACTAAAAAGATTTTTGCTAAGACATTAAACGTTGCAGAGGAGATCCACAGAAAGATTGCAAAGGTAGATCCGATGTAGAGAGGCTAAAGGGGGGAGTGTGTGTGTGTGTGTCAGCTCAATCACATAACCATGTTTTGGCCAGACTGTAGTAACTGCACTCACGTCCTCCCCAGCAGCGGCAGATGCAGGGACGCGTGACCTAGTACAACCCTCTTGGGCTAAGCCGACCTCGCAGTTGTACAGACTTTGCTTTTGGCAGCAGCTCTGATGTAAACACATGCTATCATCTGTTGCTTGTTCCTGCACTGAAGCAGTCTGGAAGAAGACTGGGCAGAGCAGAGATGGAGCTGCTCAATCTACAACCGCCATCAAGACAAGTGTGTTTATTAATAAACTGCACCAGAGAGGTATTACCTAGCAAAGTTTACCTAATAGGCAGCTGCCACCAAAGAGGCTGGCTGCACAAAGTGCAAAACAGCTTCTGGGCATGTATCTGGAAAAGAAAGCGGTCCAAATTTTATCATCAATCCATACATTTTCGTTTTCCATGGACTAAGAGCACTTGCACAAGTAGCTGCCTTTGTTCAGCTGAGAAAAAATAGCCTGGCTGTAATTGTTACTCCTTGTGACTACCTCACATAGAAGAGATGAAGAGGCAAGTCGAGTCAAGAGGATAAATAACTTCCTATGTAGAATGACTCGGACATCACAGCACTCGATCTGAACAAGGCTTTGAGGATGCACCAATATGCTTTACTTTGTATTTGTAAACAAGAAAACTCAGCAGAATCCACCCAGGGTAGGTGTCATTACTATAAGATTCACAAATTTTCCAGCAGACCTATTCTGAATCAACACTACTTACCTTGAATATTACTTTCTGATTGTTTCTGGGATTACTTGCATCCAGAATGGAAGCCTGATAGACTTGAGCAAAAGCTCCCTCTCCAACTAAGCAGTCCACATGGAATGAGCTGGAACCTTTAAGAGATTAACAACATCAAGTCCTGCTTGCAAACTTTACAGAAGAGACATCACTACTCAGGGGAAAAAAAAAAAAAAAGTTAAAAAAAAAAGTGCACCGCCCTATCTGAGTTACTGCTGTAACTCTAGTGCTAGTCTTTCTCCACAAGTCCCTTCTTGCTAGCCAGCCTTTCCATAGGAGAGTCTATTCACTCTTGAGAACAAGCATGCCGTGAAGTGCCACACACTGAAAATTAGCATTTCTATTTTAGTCTGACTCCTGGAAGTAATCAAATTCCAAAGTGCACTCCTTAAAAAGTAAACACTAATGTTTCAGTCATACAAGTATGTTGCAATTACTGTCGTACAGATTTTGTTGACACAGGATGGCTGCTGTTCTATACAGAGTTTGAGAGTTGTGTCACAGATTGCTATGAAAGGAAAATAGGAAAATTCCCCACTCAGAGTGCCTAATTAAAAATGCTTATGCTACAAAACACAAACCAAAAAAAACAGGTCTAATTTAAAATCGGAGGTTTAGATAATCTGGAAGGTATCTGGATATACGCGTGAGTAAACTGAATTTCAGAGGTGCCCAGAAAAACTTCAAAAAAATGCTTTAACGTGAAATGTCTGAAGTAGCTCTTACCCAGTGGGAGTTCAGCCTTCATTCTGATGGATGGAAGAGTAGATTTCCACTCAAAGTAGTTGGCATAGGTGTGGAGTGGTTTGGGAAGCTCTGATAAGAATTTACAAATCAATTCCTTATCCCAAGGGTTCTCAACAAGGACTTCATGGAAAGAAGAAAAATATTTGAGCTATAAGAAAAGTGTTGTTTCAAAGTGGTAACACAAGCTTATATTTGAATGAGAATCACCAATCTGAAAAAAAAAAACCCAAACAAACAAAAAACCAACAGAACCCTCCCCCAAAAATCAAAGAGGTGTAAGTCAAGTATTCCTCAATTTTGACAATCCAGCTTTTATACCTACGTCTTCCCTGTTAAACTTGCCCAGAAAGACAGATGTTTCTGAAGTATTTGAGTCTCAACTAGCAAAGAATCCTTAGATACTCCTGAGTACTCCTATACTTCAGAATATCCTTGGCATCACGTGATACAGGTACAACCCACACTTGTCCTTCCCTACCTCTCGTACATGCACAGCGATCTCCCTGCAGGAGCCACAAGACAGTTTGCTCGCTGCAGTGACCACCTTCATGTTAGAACAAAGGACTGCTGCAAGAATGTGACACCGCTGCGGATCTTGAGCCTGGTGGAAGAAAACTGTCGGCAACGCTCCGTACCTGCAGCTCTAATGCTCTGGGCTGTCCTATCCTGCCCAGCTCCAGACAGCTTTTCGTGGGAAATTTTGTCCCCCTCAAGAGAGGAGGAATATTCAGTTCTGCTTGTGGCAGTCTGCTCATGCAATCTTTGAGAAGCAGCTGGAGCAATTCCTTGAATTCTGTTTCCGTGTTTCAAGACATTTCCTTGAGGCTCTCCTTGCTCTGCAATGTGTTCAAGAGCAGGGCTACATATTTAAAGCAAAAGATTATTGACAGTACTGCCATGATAGTTTTGCATCTTCAGTAAGCAAAAACGTGTCAAATGTCTATTCTTGTGACTTTGGCCATAATCAACATTAAGATGAATGAAACTGACATTTCTTGAGAAAATAAGATTTCATCATACCGTGCTACTCATAGTCTAATAACTTCAAAGTTCATCGGCCAACAAGTTCAGCCAATATCGAAAAGAAAGCAGTAGTTTTACATACACAGCCATTAAAACTTTCTGGACAGTTAACTTTTAATTTAAACGTGTCAGAAAACTTAAATCATAGGAGCATTTTCAGGAACATTATCATCACATCCAGGTTCATTTACCTCCACAAAATGCTGAGATGTATGCTAAGTGGAGTCCGTCTGACACAAATACATCAGCTCCAGATTACTTGGAAAACTTGCATCGAGAGCAGCATAACAGACCTGCCTGCTCTGGCATAGATTTGCCCAGCACTCTCAAGCCTTGAAAATCTCAGCGAGTCAGGACATACCTTAGCTTCTTAGTTTTTGTCTGCTTGTGCAGTTCTTCAGAGAACTCCAAATCCATTTGTGGCAAGTCATCCCCACAGCCTGAACAAATGGAGCAACAACAATAGGAAATGTTTATTTTCCCCAAAGGCAGGCACTTTTAGAGTATTCTTACTGAGATAAGAAGGTTAAACCACACCACGGCTGTGAAAGCTGCTAAGGTATCACAAAAGCTAGAACTGAACAAGCCTATTTAAAAATAGAGGAATAAAGATAACAGCTTGATTTCTTCAGGGAGCGTATTACCTCTGTAGAGGGGCAGACAAGCATAAAGGTGTCCCCAGAAGAAGGTGGTGCTGGGACGTCAGTCAATTTTTTCCCTGTTTACAACCCCTTGGAACAGTTCAGAACAGCAGTTCGACAGCACAGGCAAAGCCCCTCTCTGTCCCTCGCCACCTTCTCTTATTCCCTCAATTAAAAATTCTTGGAAAACTTGTGTGCTGGGCCAGCCCACACTCCCAGCTGCTGTTCTGCCAGGAACACATACTCAGAAGCGGCAGCAGTGGCAGCCATACCTATGTAGTATTCAGCAAAGCCTGCGAGGTAACCAGGGCACAGAAATGGAGTTATGCAGTACTGAATCACACGCTCTCAACCTGAAATATTCATTATTTTACCTTTGTCCTCCAAAGCTTGTCGCGAATGTGCTGACAGGTAATTAAATGGTGTCGATACAAGCTGGGCAGCTCGTGCAAAGTCTCTTGTGCTGTTTGGACTGGGAGCTAACGTTTTATTACTACTTGGTACATTCCACACTGTATAGTCATCCCTCAAGAACTCTGGTGTCCCTGTTTCTTCCTAGACAGGAAAAAAGATATATAAAGATTTAAAACCAAGTCATCGAAACTATGTGCTAGAGCTGCACTGTAACCTACCAGCAGCCTCTGCAGCCACTTTCAATAATGTTGAGTCTGCATGTGTCAACTTACAGTATTAGAAACTTAGAGGAAAGGCAACATAACTTAAATCACAGGTTTATATAGTTTTGTATCAGACCTGAATGTTGGCAATAATACCACAGCAAAATGCTAGACAACAAAATTTGCCACAAGACTCTGAAAAAGTCCATCTCGCTACTTAGTGATTACTTATATCCAAGCAGCTTGAAGTTTTATGCATCTCCTTGGCTACGAAAACTGGTAGGTGCTTATTAGAACATTAAGTATCTCTTGCTCCCTGTTCTTCCTCCCTCAAACAGATTCTAAACATGCACATCAGCTGCAGTCAGATTTATTCTATCAAGCTCCTAGAAGTTTTGTGAAAATTAACAACTTTTCAGTTCATCCCATTGGCAGGAAATGGGAAAGGCTATCTAGACTTAACAGCTGCGTATCACCCATAAGAATTCATAACGTAAACACAACCACCTCCGATATCCCCTATAACTACGTAACCTATTTTCAAGGCTAATTCTTACAGTAAGATCAAACACTCACTTCTGTACCCACTGTACAGTCAGTCAAGGGACGTTCTCCAATAGTTCTGGGCTCTTCTGGCTTCTTTTTATGCTGTGGGATCCTGAGAAAACAGGTAGTTTAGAATAGCTTTTCCGCAGAAACTTCCCCAGGCAGACTGATCATAACAAAGACTTGCTGGTTTTAACTTTAAAAAAAAAAAAAAAATTTTTAAAGAATCCCATTTGCAGGTACTTAGAGAAGTTGCAGTAGCTCAAAGAAACAAGATATCCGCAGTTATTCAGAAAATTAAGCATCTCAAGCACACTGTCCAAACAGGAAAGTTGTGCAATTCCACAGAGAAGCAACTACAGCTTTCTCATGCCACTTCCACACAGCTGCTAGTGACTGTATTCAAGCCAAACCTCATACTGCAAACACAGTCACAGCAAAATTATATGGAATAGAATCAATCCTATATGTAATTCTTAATAAACTGAAATCAGCTGTCACTTTTTTCCTCCTTACCCACTGTTCTCTTTTTCATTCTCATCTTCAAAGATAGAAAATGCAGGCATGACAGGGACAACAACATTAGTTTTCACACTTCCATCAGGCTCTTAAAAATAAAAGATAACCAACATTATCTTCACCCAAAAAAGATTATATAAACAGTCCCATTTTGACCCCTAACCAGGCAACTGATGGTCATGACTGCATCCAGCTAGGCAAGGAGCACACTCAGAATTGCCATTCAATTAATCTCTCCTATAAGCTCTTGGAAATGGAGAAGTTTTACCCGTCTCAAAACCAAGACTGGCCAGTACAGATGCCTTGTCGGCTGCATCTGACCAGTTGTGAAAAATCTCTGTGCTCACTGTTGTAAGCCACTGCTGCTGCCTGGTTTTCAGACAATTTTAACTGTTACAATAAGCTGGCAATTCAGATACTAACACCCAGCCTGCAAAATGTTTTAGAAAAAAGCTTTACCCATATAAAGTACCAGCTGTGCGCTTTTCAAAGTTCAGTTTTAAATACCAGAGAAGTCTCTACAGAGGAGCAACATGTTCAATACACACATTAATAGGCTTGCTAACAGCAAAGTGCTTCTGCCATTCTTGGACTGTACATCAAAATTCAGAAATTGTCAGCAAATTAGATTTTCAGGAAAGAAGTTGCTTCTTCACACCTACTTAAACAACTACTTATCTCAACATTATGTGGACTGGTGGGAGGGGTAAATGGGAAATAAAGGAGTGAAATACCACGGACAAAAAAAATAAATAGTACACACCACGTTTTCTGCAAAAGATTTCAAATTGTTCCTCACTTTCTTCAAGAGGAGATGGTTCAGGCAAGATGGGTGTTTGAAACATATCCATGAGAAATCCTAAGAAAAAAAGAAATAAAACCCACAAGAATACCACCCCCAGTAAAAGAAATGTTCAGAGGTTCTTCCATTGCATATAGTCAAATCAAACAGCAATTAATTATTATCATTTATCAAATAACAATAACCAATTACTCCTTCATATTGCATTTAAACACTCCAGACAACTGAACAAACACAGGAAGATCTGACTTGGCCAACGCATACTTGTTGGTGCCATGGCCTTTTTTTTTTTCGTAAGATGAGACCAAATTTGCCTAAAGGAGCAAATTCTCCTTTACCTTCTTAGATATTCAGAAAACTAATGAATAGCACGAGCTTTTCTTTAGTTATTATTTTTACAGATATATATTCAGCTGCATCAGTTTGCTACACAGTAGCAGTTATTGGGCTTACTACCAAAACAGAAGAACATGGCAGAAGAGTACAAAAGGGATAAAACAGCATCAGGATATTATTACTCCGTATCTGATATCAGAAATACAATTGCAATTTCCCTTCTAGGATTTTGAAAAAGCAAAGTTTAGAATTGACGTCTGTTAAATAACCAAAGACTTTGTTTCAGCTTTGGGGGAAGCTCAACATCAACCAGAGCTGACTTACTAACATTCTTCCACGTTAGTTTGGTGTAGGTCTTCACCTCAGAAACGGGAGTCCCTGGCAGTACTGACAAGAGCAGCTCAGAGAACACGCTGCCCAGAGAAGCCTGGCAGTCATATCACCAGTGACTCATCCAGGAGTCACTGCTTGTGGCTGCTGGGATGTTATTAAAGCATCTGTTTCTTCAGCTAAGTTTTACTCTGCCTAGATCTGAAGAACATAGTCAAAGTTTTGGGTCATCCAGTCAAAGTTTTGGGTCATCCAGTCAAAGTTTTGGGTCATCCAGTCAAAGTTTTGGGTCATCCAGTCAAAGTTTTGGGTCATCCAGTCAAAGTTTTGGGTCATCCAGTCAAAGTTTTGGGTCATCCAGTCAAAGTTTTGGGTCATCCAGTCAAAGTTTTGGGTCATCCAGTCAAAGTTTTGGGTCATCCAGTCAAAGTTTTGGGTCATCCAGTCAAAGTTTTGGGTCATCCAGTCAAAGTTTTGGGTCATCCAGTCAAAGTTTTGGGTCATCCAGTCAATCGCAGAAGAAAAGTACCAATACCATTTATTTTAGTTTCCTTTTTGACTGAATGGCACACATGCCCATCGCTAGATAGCCTCCTTGTGTATTAGGCTTCACTAAAATTACCAGGCAAGATCCCAGTGGAACCAGCATGTTATTCCAGATGCTTACCCAACGCTTCCTTCGTATGAACTGTAGGTGAAGGCTGCACTTTGAATGGTGTTGCCTGCATTGCTCCTCCCAGCGAGGTGTTTGGGGTAGCTTGAGAAGCATTTCCAGAAGCAAAGGAAGAACTTCCAACTCTAGATGCTAGAAATGAGAAGGGCGAGATCATTTCTGAAGCAGCCTGGGATTGTTTATTAACATTTCAGTGGCTAGCAAAACATTAGTAAGAGAAGTAAACAAGACAATTAGCAGAACGACAACCCAGAATTTTGGCAGAGATTTTGGCTTGTTCAGAGATCCGCTTAGCAGGTTCCCAAGAGAGACTGTCCTGAAGGGCAGGAGGGACCTTGGACAGCTGAGTGGCCTCTGAGGACTGCAGTTCACAGGAATGACCCACTCTGACACAGAAAGGCAAGCAGGCAGGAAGCCAGCAAGGACAAACAGCAAACTCCTGACTGAGCTCAAACAAAAAGGAATTGCAGAGGGTGGAAAGAGGGTCTGGCTCCATGGATATAGAAGCATTGCCCAAACATGCAGGGATGGAGTTAGGAAAGTCAGAAAGCTGAGCTGGGTCAGAACTAGTAGCCACATGCTATTGATTTCCAGCCAGTAGCAGTCATACCAATAGCATCAGTCTTTTATCAAAACTGGGCTTATTACCTTCTTTCACATCCACAGAAGCAGTTAGTCTGCTGGATCTCTTATTAGGGTGTCTTCAAAGGAAAGATGAAGAACATTAGATCGAGATAAAAGCCATATTTAAATTCAGCTCCAGTTCAGGACTTGACAGTACCTCACCCTAAGCAGTAAGGAGGCCTTTCCCAGCCTAAAACAAAGGAAACATCCCAGACAGACAGCAACTAGCAATTTTATTTCCCCCCCACCCCATGAACGACTCTTTTTAGTCACATAAATAAAGCAAGTGAGAGATCCTTTAGAGTATCATCAGAGACTGTCCCCCAGAAAGTTTCTCATACAGTTGCCAATAGGTATAAAACCTGACAGACAGCAGAGTCCTATAAAAAGGTTAAAACGCAGGTATTAAATACTCTTCTTGGAAACAGTTTGCCTCCAAATAATCCCATGAGCAAATGACAACTGGTTCCATTTCCTCTTGTTGGCCAAGCCTACTCAGCCATGCTTGCTGTGCCAACCTAGGTTTCTCCCTCTGCCCCCCAGTTTTGTTTCCTGTATCAGCCAAGTCACGGCGGCAAGAACGCAGAAGGTAAATACAAGCACCTTTCTTCTCTGGAGACCTTTGTGGCCAAGATGTAATGTATGAGATCTGCATGAACTAAGCAGAAGCCATTGTTTATTTCAGACATGCCAGGAACAGCAATGCTGAATAATTACTTCAGTCACACACCGAATTTTCTTTCGGTTATTACAATTAAACACAGGGTTAAAGGAATTAAAAACCGAAATGAAGACTGGAAGTTATACAGTTTGATCTATGTCTAAACAATGGTTTCCACAGGCTAGTTCAGATTTTTTTTCCAGAAGAGGAAGAAAAAGACTCCTTTTTTAGTTATTTCTCAGCTGAAGTATAGATACTGAAGACTGCACAATTCGCAGAGCAGGAATTAGCCTGTTTATACGTACTGTTCTCCAGTGCTCCAGTTGAGAGTCGAGTCAGGATGTGCCTGTTCCTGAGCTGAAACATTGAATGGAGGGTGCTCTAGCTGAGTTTTGACTGCATCCTTCTTACATGTCACTTCCCACAGGGAGGCTGAAGTCATCCGCTGGCCAGCGGGTTTCATTGACTGCAGCGTAAGAGCAGTGGAGGATGAAGTACTTCGAGGCTGTTCTGGCACCAGACCTTTGGCGTTTCGCAGATCTGAACTTTGACAAGACACCATCCAGTTCTGCTGTAGAGCTGCACTGGGTGTCACATGTGGATGCACCTTTAGAGATGAGAAATGTTCAGAAAACACTCAAACACCTCCCTACAAGTATAGCCATTGCCATTTCCCCTTTTATTTCTGCACAACTAGAATAGTTTTTCACACATAAAGAGAAATTTCATATGTAACTAAAACTAAATTGTGGAGAAATAAAAAACAACTTTTGGGTTTAACAATGAAGATATATGTAATGAAGTATTTGAAGTTATGCCAGGTATCTATATTAGTCAGGTATTGCAGCCTGAACTTCCAGATTTGGTTAACAATCTGCTCTGGTTAGTCTAAAGCATAGCTTAATTTCGTGAGACAAATTCATGAAGAGTGGCTCATATTGATCACAGCACATACTTACCACCATGTGATTTGGTTCAGCTGATGTTGTAGATGCTGCTTCTAGTCTAGTTTCCTCCAAGCTTTTGGTGAGCTGGGTGAGCTGTTCCAGCTTCTGCTCCAGGGCTTGCATTTCAAGGACAGCTGACTCTTTCTTCCTTACGGAGTCTCTTTCTTCTTCTTCTAAGGATTAAACAATGATATTAAGTGAAACAGTTAACCAGCATCCAAATGAGTTTCTCAACACAGACATTACAAGCTGCTTGAATTTAAAGTTTAGATATATATAGTCTGTGCAACTGCAGGACGACATCAGATCTAGAGGCAAAATTTTAGGAGAAGCAGGTATTTCCCACAAGACTTGGTGCCTAACCTCTCAGCAGCCCTAATGCTTTTCAGCAGAGTTCACAGGCTAGCCTACCTCTCACCTGGTGTGCGCTTGTGGTGCCACTCAACCACTTGTTTTAAAAATGCATTAGCATCTTCCCTCCCACCGAATCTCTCCCTGTTCCACTCACTACAATTCATCCATTTCTTCCCTTACCAAATGAGAATTCTTTTGTCCAGCAAAATCCCCCAGCAACTTCCCCCTGCCCCTTATAAATGGTCAGATACACAACTAACTCACTTCTGAGCAGTTGCTCTTTATTTGCACTCAGTTTTGGTTTTGCTTCTCTAAGACTTAATTTGTCTATTTGAAAGCCCACCTACTTTTTCCTCAAAATTTCATCATTCAGCAAACAAAAGCATTACTTCTAATCACAAACTTCGCCTTTTCTATGCCTTGAGACCATTAGCTACAAGCTTGCCACCGCTGACTGTACAAGGGGCATCCCACAGCTACACTCGCCAAGAAGGCCAAGTGAAGACAGCGGCGCTCTTCACGGCAGCAGGCCTTTGATTGACTTGGGCCAAGGACAAAGTGTGGCATCATGCATAATCACATGGCAGTTTAAGGCATACTCTGGGCTACCTCTGATTACAGCCTACTGATAGGAACCAAGATACTCCCAATCTTGAATTAAAGGTGGCAGAGAGCCGCAAGTAGAGCTCACATCAGGGTAACTAGTACAGCTAAAAGCTGCTCATGGTTCCCTCCCATTTCCTCAGAAGAAACACAGCTCTGAATGAAAATCTAGGTTTGAAAAGACAAATGCAGGGGATGAGCTTAAACAGTAAATATCGATGTCAGTCATTTAGCATGTTACCCGATGTTTCCAAGCTCACCCCACCCTGTTTCTGCATGGGGACACTAACCTGGGCTTTGAGAAAGTTTTTTTGTTTCAATAGAGAGGTTGAAAGGAAATTAATGCAGCCAAGTACTAGTTTTCCAAGAATATGAGAATGTTTCTGAAACAGCTAGCTGGAAAGAGACGAATACCTGATTGTTGCTGTCTTCTAAGGCGCTCGTATTTCATGAGGTATCTCTTGGCTCTCAGCTCCTCAAATGAAAGTTCAGAGCCTTCACATATGAGCAGGTTTTTATCGTACATTGCAACCTGCTCACATTCGACAACAGCAGATGATGACTTAGGAATAACTTCAGATTTGGAGATGTACGTAACATACTTTCTGTGAGGAAAAATAAGAGTAAGCTCTACTCAAGTTTATTGGATTCATTCTAGGAGCATGTTAATTTTCCCATAGCGTGACCTTAAAAAACCCCAAACACTTACACTTCTTTTCCACCAGAAGAACAGGACTGAGTACCAGCAGAATCAGGACCCTAAAGCAGGACAGGGGAAATAAAAAAAACCCAAGGAATTCCAATATTATAGTTAACCATTCATTTTGACAAGACTAGCAACGACAAAGCCCCTAATATTTAATTCTGATTGAAGAAACGACAATTCAGACCATAAGCATGGCAGGAAGAGATCAGAAAGAGAACTCTACAAGTCATCAGAGCCCAAGGAAGTTAATCCTGAAGAATTAGCCATACAACAGTTTGCTGTAACTTCTGAAAGCTTTTGGAAGACAAACAAGATCCCAGAGAACTTAGAGAGACAGATGTAGTTCTGGAAACCACAGTCCAAAAGGACACCGGAACTAGCTGAACAGGTAGTTTCTATTCCGAAAAACAGGCATGTAAGTTATAGATCATCTGAGTTTGCTAAGAACAGACTGGATGGCCCCACCCAATTTCTTTCTTTGACAAGCTATCCAACCTCAGGGCTAAGGAACAGGCAGCAGATGTAGTAAGTTTTAAGCTTCATTCCATCATCCAAGATGCCTTTCGGTATTTGCAAACAAGATCAAGCTGAGAGTCACGACCACTTTAAAAAAACAGGACCAAGTTGCAAAAGGTTACATCAGTTTCCTACCCGCAGTCTCTCATTCTTTAATTCCAGCCCCTGTTCACCTTTCATCTGACTGTGCCAGAAAGACTGTGAAGAATCATAACAAGCTCTGCCAAACCTCAGAAGAACGAGTGCGCTGCATTCTGGTACGTAGCAGAGTTAGAAGTATGGTTTCTTTTTCTGTGGTTTGTTGTGGGGAAGGGGGTGAAGGAAGATGACCACAGAGTGATGGGATTTGGACTGTAATGTTAACTCAGGATCTCCATGAAGTATGAACAGAACCTCATCTGAAACTTGTTAGAGACTGACCTGGCAAGCTACAGAGGCACTTGTGAACTGTGATCAAGTCATCTCCTAGTCATTTCCCAGCTCAACAGACTGACTTTTACAAGAAGCCACCATCCCACTGAGGAGCATCCTGGAAATTTCTCTTCTTCCTCTGGCATTATCTTTCATTCGTTCTTAAAAGATGGTATTTGAGAAGTAACTTGAATTTCACCAAAATTCAATTTGGTATTCAATCTTGGCAATTTCCAAGAAGCATGACTGGCACAGAATCTATCCATAATGCTATTCCTCAAAAGAATGCTAACCAGCCGGACGGATCAGACTTTGCCTGTGGTTCTGGAAATGTGTCAAGTGACTAAAAAGTGTGTCCCAGTGCTTCCCAATTGAGATATTTCTATGAAGATAAGACGCTTATAGCATAAAGCCATCAGAAACATTTTTGAGATATACCCGATATAGTTAGTATATTTTATCTTTCTTATTCAGCCAAGCCTATCAATCTAAACTTCATGTGAGGGCTTCACATTTTTCCCCACAATGTCTAAGCCCCTTATTAATAGTCATTTACCTGATTTCTGCAAGCATAAACTGGGTCATTAAGATTTGAAACGCCTTTTTGAGGAGCCATTTGATTTGCAGCATGTGAAGTTTGAAGTGGTTTTATAACAGCAGAACCTGGGACAGATAATACAGGTTTGCATTAATGAGTAGAAATAATTTTCTCATTTATGAATTTCTATTAACTTTAAGCATTGGAAAACTAATACCTCGTTTTAAATACACTCCCCTTAAGATTTTTAAATATGGCCAGGAAAACAGGGAAAAAACAAAATCATTTTCTACAGGAAACTTATTTTCTTCAGTGGCAAAACAAACTGATCAGGTAAAAGATTCATATAATTGAGCTACAGCTCACAGGCAGGTATCTTTAGACTCACCTTGTAAAGGAGGATTCCGAGGATCATAATTCTTCAGCCAGCTAAATTGCAAGAAATGTCAGTTATTATCACTAAGTCACCTGTCCCTCATTCCTCCCCATCCCCCAGGAACCTTTGATTTCCTTGTATGGTCATCATGCCATGACAAGCAACACCAAAAAACTCAGGTTAGTTACAGGGCACTAATTACTGTATATGGACATATCCTGTCAGCTTCACATTCACAAAAATAAAAAAGCTTTCACTGAAGACACGTTGGTACAGTTTTTGTCAATACATCCAACAAATATTGAACAGCCAAGAAGTATCGTTAAGCCTCTAACAAAAATCATCATTGGCCTACCTCTGCTACAGCACAGGGCATATGCACATGAAGGAAAAACAAAACCCTAACCTTATGTTATCTGAATAGCTCAACAACTAAAAGACACATCAGAATTACCAATACAGCTGTTGCAAGCTCTCTCGTGGCTGTGCCTGGTTGTGAAGTCCTTTTTGAAGGACAGCTCCTGCACACTGCATGTTGCCTTCATTTACAAGCTGCTGAGCCCAGGCAACATAGAAGTTAGATGCTTTTGCACCAATTCCCTGTCCGTAGAGGTAGTCAAAATACTGGCAAGGAGATGTGATGAACTCTGCCTGCATAAAATAAAGATACATAAGCCATAAGCACTTTCAAAACCATCCAAGGAAGTTGTAGGCAAAAAACCCAATAACAATTTCTTAATTACCATCATAGGAAAGCATTATTTTCTAAAGATAAAACCACTGGCAGATAAGATATCTCTCGCAAGATAACAGCTCTAATAGTAATAAAACTTTAAAAAAATTGCCATCCTTCAGCAAGACTGAAAAGTTCTCAGAGCTCCCGCAGAGAGCAATACATCTAAATTCCATGCCCCATCCCTGAGAGCTCCTTTTCCTCCCACAACTTTTTACAGTCCCAGAACTACAGAATAGTGGGACAACTTTATTTTTTTAGGACAGCTTAATTCCTTAAAGAGTGTATACCTACCAGTTTAATGCAGTAGTTAACAAATCTTGCATCTTGGTGGTACCTCGTGTCACTTAAGAACATCTTCACAAGCTGCTCCAGGAGACCAGGCAAGCGGTTTTGTTTTTCTTGAAGAGGAAGACATCCTTCCACCCACTGCACGTACCTGAAACACACTCAAGCAGGTTACAACCCTGCCCTGCCCCGCCCCAGCAGCGATGCTAACATCCGAGCCAGGGGCGCGCCGACCTGTCCCACGGCTCCAGCGGGTCCGTCCCTCGGTAGTTCCGTATCTGAGCCTCGTAGCTCCTGCAAGGCAAAGGGCAGGTCAGCCTGGGCCAGGGGCAGACCGCCAGGCTCAGCCCGGCGAGGGACGCAACCGCCCCCGGGGCAAAGGCCAGGCCTGCACCCCTCCCTCTCCCCTACGCACCCCCGGCCGCCCCCCAGCACCTGGCCCCCTGCCCTCCCGGCGCCCTCCCCGCACACAGCGGCCCCGAAGCCCGGCCCGGCCCGATCCGGCCCGGCGGTTCCCCGCTCACCCCACGGCCGCCTCCATGCCCGACTCGCCCGCCCCAACCGCTGCCGACGATTCAAACCCGCCGCGCAGGCGCGCCGCGGCCTCCCACCGCCTTCTCATTGGCTGCCCGAGCTCCACCAATCCCACCCGCTTCTGCCGGGAGGCCACGCCTCCTTAATCATCCTATTGGATGCGGGCGGCGCTGCCCCTTGGCCGGCGCGACCGGCTCCCGCCCTCCCTGCCGCCCTCCTCAGAGAGGGGAAAAAAAATCAATATATAAAATAATAAATTCCGATTTAGCGGAGCTAAAGGCGGCGCAGGGCAGGTCCGAACAGCGCGACTCGCTGCACCTTAGGCTCAGCCTCGGCGTTGCTCAGATTACTTCCTCCACACGTAAAAACGAACATGGAAGCGAGGAGGACCCGCTGCCCTCTCCCCCCTACCTTATTCCCCAGGTTCAACCACGTTCAGGACGTTGTGCCTGTTAACAGCCCCCAACGGTAAGGCTATAATGCAGCACACCCTCCCATCATTAACTCTGCAATAATTGGTCATTTTCCTCAGACTGGTGAGTATAATGTACTGGACCCGTTTAATTCAGCTTACACTGTTCCATATACATGTATAAAAGTGCTGCAATACAACATTCCAGTTACAAGTAGTAGGTATTTCATAACATACTGAATATGGCACCGTTAACTCAACTGGCACGGCTAGCCAGATCCCCCCTCCACTTTCCCCTGTGAGGGTACTTCCAGTTTCAACATTTATATGACACTTTACATGAAATCAAGCTCCTTTACATGACGAAGCTGTTTCTGGCATCAGCCACCCCTTCCACTGTGTAATCTGGCCCCCATGTGCATCAGCCAGCCAGGGAACACGCTCAGGACCCAGGCAGCTGAGGATTAGCTCCTCCTTGCAGACTGCTGTGGATTGCCCCCATTATGCAGCACTCTCCGATGTCTGGTTACTGGGTACAGCAGCGGTAGGGGACAAGTTTAAGATCTCTTCAAATGAAGGGCCTTCATCCTCAAGGGGTATCTCTGCCTCAAACATACGCTGGAGCAGAGCATCAACTGTCCTGTACCCTGCAGGTAGCAAAAAAAAAAGTCACTGGAAGCATCCATTCCTGTTCTTCAGCAGAAGCTCAATAGCAGCTACCTTAGTGCACGTCTTACTCAGAGGCTGCTCCCCATGTTTTACACAGAAGAGGCAAGAAAATAAATGCCCCAAATGATGGTCCCTGGTATTTTATTCCACACACTTTTAAGCACTGTGAGCGCTTGTAAAGGATAAGACTATTAGTTTAAGATTTTAAGCCCTTCTATTCCCATGAGCCCTTCAAGGGATTTGCAATCTAATCAGCTGCCAGGTCCAAGAAGCGTGAGCTTGGGGAACTGCTAAGCTACAGCAAGACAGACAGCAAAAGAAAAAGTAGTCATTAAGCTAGAGGAAAGGAGCTTATAGTCCCCCTATAATCCAAGCCAGGAGGAATGCAAAGTGCATATAGGAAGGAGAAAAGAAAACAGACTTCCTGGCAACAGCAGGACCTCAGCCACCAAGGCAGTGTCTTCACAGAAGGGCCGAGGTAGAAGAGAGGGAAAGAAGTTGCTGTTTCTTTTTACTTCTGTAGCAAACATTAGCATCCACAGTCCTCTCAAAACCTCCAGTTGGGTTTTAGCTGCTTTTATGGCCCAAAGGAAGCGGAAATGCTTGGGACCTTCCCCACAGAGAGGGCTATGACCAGGGACAGTTCAGAGCCTTGGCCTCTTAAAACACTGGGCAGACTGTAGGGCTGCACTTACGTTTGGAGGCGATTTTAAACACCAGCCCTTTAGACTGGGGCTTTTTTCCACCTTCCCCCTCGAAGTCATGCTCAGCACTCTCCATGTTATCAAGGAGCTGTTCATCCTGGAGCTCATCCCTACATGAGAAGGACCAAAAGTTACCCCAGGGGGGACCCATCCCACCCCAGCAGCCCACACATACCCAGCAGCAATGGATGATCTCGGGCAGGGCAAGCTTCAGTCAGTGTTAGTTTCCAGCATCTCTCCTGTCCTCTGGGCAACAGCCCCGGGCTTGAGTAGCTCAGCGAGGCAGCTGCAAGGCCAACATGAGCAGCCTTCTGCTAACAACTAGACCAAGCCTACATGGTCATGACCAATTAA
The DNA here is from genome assembly GCF_034619465.1 of Leptosomus discolor. NCBI lineage: Eukaryota > Metazoa > Chordata > Aves > Leptosomiformes > Leptosomidae > Leptosomus > Leptosomus discolor. The sequence continues at coordinate 24,672,149 of NC_141392.1, forward strand.
CAAGAACTTTGTGACAAGGAAGAGGAGTCTCGGCTCATGCCTCAGGACAGAGGGTGGCTTTTTCCCTCCAGTCGCACAGCCCTCATCAAATGTGCCAAGCCAGCCACATCCAGCGCTACTCTTTTGGGGGGCTTACTCTTGAACTCCCATTCCCAGCTCCTGGATTTTCTGTTCAATGGCTGTTTCTACTTCACTCTTCTCTAGGGAGTACTCCACAAAGAAAGCCTCCAAAATGAACGACACAAAGATACTGAAAGAAACAATGAGCAGAATTACACAGCAGCATTTCCTTCCTGACATCCCTCCTGCTTCTGGGCATCAGCTACTGTCTCAGTATTCCCAGGCTTGTTTCCCAGCACTCCATCCCCTCCTCTGCCAGAGATGTGGAGCTCTAAGTCAGAGCAGCACTCAGTGGAGATAAGAACAAATGCAGCAGATTTTCCTGTGGCACATGTCCTGCCTGGCTCAGAGTCACACCATGCATGACCCTGGGACTATCAGCAGTGCCCTGACAGGGGACAGAGCCCTTCTTCCCTCTGAAGCAGAGGGGAGCAAACCAAAACTTACTTGACAATAATTATCACCATCACAATGTGGAAGGCAATGAAATACAGCTTCGCAGGCTGAACCGTCACGTTGGCAAATCCATTGGCAAAGAGTATAAGGGGAGTTAAGGGCAAGAGTGCTGAAAGAGGGAAACATCTTGCTGTAGCGTAGTGCTATGGGAGGAACCAGAAAATACTGCCCAGCAACGACCTTCTGAACAAAGCCCTCTGCAGGGACCATTTCTCTGTTGTCTGGCACTATGCACACGCGTGTGTGCAACACGAGGGGAAGAGCAGAGTCAGGGAAGAGCACGGGTCACCAAGCTCTAGCTTGGACCTTCCACCACAAAGGATATCATGCCACTGATTGACCACAGTGAGCTCCATCAGGACGATAAAGGATGATGCAAAGTTATTGAAGTTGTTCTTGCAGTATTTCCCACGGGCAAACAAAGAATCCTTGAGAGCTGGGTTTCCACATTCCAGGGCATGAGGAGCATTCGAGTTTGCAGGGAAGAACTGGATTTTCCCATGGAATAACTCCATGCCAATGATAGCAAATACACAGTACACAACCTGGGAAGAGAAACCCCATTGCCTGCTTCTCCAGTGAGCACCAAGCTTCATGGCAAGTTTAGAGTTCCAGCAGATTTTCCAGTTTTTACAGACACGGCAAGCTGCTGAGTAGCAGCATAGAGTCCAAGAGACCCAAGCCACTCAAAAGCAATTACCAGGTAGGAATAATAAGGCAAGAAATACAGCCCAAATACATGGAAATGAAGTATTCTCAAATCATAACAGAAGCTATTTTTTTTAAAATTATTTGAGAAATGGGTTTCTCATTTTGCTTCTTGCCCAAACCATACTTCGATTCCTTACAGTGTGAAGCCCAGACTGCACTGAACATCCTCACTGCCCCGTGGAGCAAAGAAGGATGTCCTGACCTGGCAGCTAGCAGGAACCCAACCCCTTTGCACATATTTACATGTGCAATGACCAAGAATCAAATGGACACTTACAGTTTCAAAGGCCCGCCATCCAGAGATTTGCATTTATCTTCTTGGAAACAGCATGAGTGTGAGACTTAAGACACATTCCTGTAAAACTGGAGTGCTTTGAGCTAAGATACAAGGATTTCTTACCAGAGTCAGCCCACCAAATGTCAACATTGTCGGTACGATGTTTATCAGTGTGTTCATGATGACCCGGAACCTACAGTAAATGATTCATGACAACACTTGCTGTGGGGAGGCTCTTTTTAAGGCCCACACTTGCTTATTGTCACATCCCATCCAGCATGTGCTCCCCACACGTCCTTATTTATAAGTAAGTCTCCACAGAGGCTGCAGCAACTGGCCTCATCCCAGGCATGCTGGGACAAGGCCTTGGGATGCTTTGTTGGGTGGCCATGGTCAGTCCAAAGCAGCCATGCAGAACAACTCAAGGCACTGTCTCAGCCAGCCCCCCCAAAAAACCCTATCCCTATCCCATTTTCTTCATTACCTTTGAATGCTGTCAACAATCCTTATTAACCTGAGGACCCTTAAGATGAAGACAATGTCCAGGATCTGTTGGCTGTTGTATTTTGTAGCTGAGAAAGGAAAAACATTTTAAAATTAAAAATAAGCAGAGAAGCATACAGATACAGCATGTTCTTCCATTTGTAATGATTACATCCTTGTTAAACACTATTTATAACAGGTAGCTATAAAAATGAAAGACTGGGTTAGTTCTTAGAAACCCTATAGGAAATTAACTGTCTTGTCAAAAAGCATCCCAAGCCCAGGGTGACAGCAAAAGGTGACTCAAGACCACCGAGTTTCCCAGATGCATGCAGACTGCTTAAGCTGCACTTACTCGATTTCAGGGTGGTACTGAGTATCGTTGCAGTCAAGGCAGCAAAGATGATGAGAGTATCAAACCTAGCACGAGGGAAGGCAGTGCTGTTAGATTTGTGGTGACAGAATTGGTGCTTAATCTGCCACATGACATAAACAAGTAGTGACTCCTCTTCCTCACATCTGTGCCAGGTAGTTCTGCATCATCTCAAACTATTTGCAAGGTAAGAAGATGGGAAAAAAAAAAAAACTTTGCTCAGCAAAATGCTTTCCCCTGCCCAGCCACTATCTTCACACACTGCAGAGTCACTTTTGACTGTGATAGCAGAGTGAGGCAGAGAACAGTATTCTCTGTCAGAGCCAGGTTAGCCAGGAAAAGGCACAACATCCTCTGATGCACACCATCATTTTAATTACACCCTGGCACATGAGTTAAGCAGCCCATCATCTCTCCAAGAGACTTTCAGTTCTTGAGGACCTGAACACAAAGATCTCGTCATGCTTCACACTACCTTTAACACAAACATTCATGCCACTCACCAATTCCAGAACTGATTTTTGCCAAAGAATGCCCTTGGTTCGTAAGTGTACGCTTTCAGGAGTATCTCAATTATATACAAAGCAAGGAAGACCCACTCTGCATAAGAAATATAAGGGGTTTCCTCATCCAGAGCAATGAAGATAGCATTTATTAGAATGATCGCATCGTAAGTCCAAACAAATCCCCTGCAGGAAGAAAAAGAGAAATCAATTCGCCATTACCAAGAAGGTTAAAAGTTATTTCAGGAGTTCTTTGCCTCCTCTCTCAAACGTTGCCATTTACCCATCAGTTCTCCCCAAACCTGAGACTTTAGGAACGTTACTGCAGAGTTTAGCCTTGCCCTTGAAGTCCAACAGAAAGCAGAGCATGAGTCTTGAAGGTACACCACTGCCAACACTCCCAGTGTTAAACAAACTCTTAGAGACTGACTGCAACTGAGTTTACAACAAATCAAGCAGCATTTCTCAAGCAGAAGGACCGGATAAATAAAACAGGAGACTATACTGAGTTGGGAGGATGGTTTGGTACACCAGATGAGTGTGCTGGAATCAGAGGGACCTGGACAAGCTGGGAAGAGGGCAGAGATGAATCCCACCATGTTCAAAGGCAACGGCAAAGTCCTGCTCCTAGGGAGGGATAACCTCAGGCACCAGTGCAGGCTGGGGGGCAACTGCAGCACTGCAGAGGACCTGAGGGGGGGGGGGGGGGTGGTGTCTTGGTTGACAAGTTGAACGTGAGCCAGCAATGCACCCTGGTGGCAAAGAAGGCACACAGCAACCTGGGCTACATGACAGTTGCGAACTGGTCCAGGGAAGAGATTTTTCCCAGCTACTCAGTACTGTTGAGGCCACATTTAGAGTGCTGTCTCCACAGCTGGGCTCTCCAGTACAAGAGAGACATGAACATACTACAGCAAGTGCAGCAAAGGGTCACAAAAACGATTAAAGGATAGGATAGTCTGACACATTACACATTGAGAGCGCAGGGATTGTTCAGCCTGAAGGGGAGAAGGGTCAGGGGGATCTCAATACATATGTATAAATACCTGATGGGAAGGTGTAGAGCAGATGGAGCCACACTCTTCTCAGGGATATCCAGAGAAAGCACAAGAGGCAACGGGCATAAGTTGAAATACAGGATTTTCCATTTAAACAAAAAAGCTGCTTTTTAGTTTTTTGGGGGGTTTTTTAAACCAAGGGTGGTCAAACACTGGAACAGGTTGCAGAGAGGTTATGGAGTCTCCGTCCTTGGAGATACTCAGAACCCAACTGGACATAGCCCCGACTAGCCTATTCTAGCTGGCCCTGCTTTGAGTGAGGGGGTTACACTTAGGCCATCTCTAGATGTTTCCTTCCAATCTCAGTGATTTTACAATTCTGGGAAGACTCAGGTGTGAAACAGAGTACTAGCAGCTCATAGTACCAACTTAGTAAGAGATGACAAAACAGCACAACGCAGCTCTGCAGCAGAGACTGCTGAGTTAAGATCACCTTTAAGTGAAGTATTTAGTCTGGTCCTTCGAGGCAGGCCATAAAGCACTTCTTGCTTGCAGTAAAAGCTATTTACACTCAACACCTATAGAAGACTGAACAAGTGGGACTGGAAGAGGTCTGGACTCACCAATAGCCAAGTCTAGTTTCTCCGCACCACTGAAGGTAGGCCAAGAGCAGAGCTGGTCCACGGAACACTTTTAGAAACAGAACCCCTAATGTTTGCCTAAATGCTGTTTGTACTTTCCATCACGACACCCAGATGAGCACTTGCTTGCAACACCAATGCTTTGCAGCCCTTTGAATGTTAGGAGCTGCTTGCTCCACGTAGAGGCTTACCTGTGCCTAACCATGCTGCGCAGGAACCGACTCACTGCTGACTTGTATACACCAGGCATCCATTGCCCGAGTGGATGGCTGCGTATTTTCAGAGTAATCACCTGGATGTTGAGCAGATCTGCCAGTTGTACAAAGGACTTCTTGTCTGCAGTAGGGGAGAGCACTACACATCAGTCTGCTGTCATTAAAAAAAGACAGTGTCTGGCAAATGCACACAAGTTGTAGCAATCTGGACGCTGTATCTCTTCATGGCAGCAGGCAACGCACATGCCCAAAGTGGTATCCACCACAGAACAGGCTGAACTCAGTACTCAAGCAGGTCCTCTGCCCCATTCCTGGGGGACTGGTTCAAGCCACAGGTCAACAACCAACACAAACCTTTAATGATCAGGATGGGCATGATCTAGCATGACAAGACTGAACCATCTCTTCTGATATCCTGTCTCCAGCAGGAGCAGAGGCTCCAGAGGACTGTGTGGGAAGCTACATTGCTTGGAGGAATCAGATAACAAGGGAGGTTTTCCTTGCCCTGTGCTGAGAACAGGAGGTCCCATTCTCCATGGCAAGCTTGACCTGAGGTCAAATGGCCACGAAGAGCTGCCCACAGCATATGTGGCACGAGCTACAGCACAGGCAGAAAGGACAACCTTTCAGGACTTAAACAATCTAGAAGGAAGCAGGAAGATGGGCCTGGAGTCCCTCTGGGTCCATTAGATATCACAAGCCCCAGTGCCAAAATCCAGGCTCCGTACCCTGGGTTCCTCCTTAATCGCTTGAGCATAACAGTGCCCCACTGCTCACCTATGAAACCCTTCTGCTCATCATCTGAGATGCATAGCAGCAGCTCTCGGTGGGAATTGCTGATATCAGGGGCCACCAGCTTGACAAGCTGCTTCCACCGGGCTTCTCTGACCACAAATTGTTCTCCTTCCTCTTCCTTCAGGAGGTTGAAGGCCTCGATCATCTTGCGGTGCTTCATGTAAGCAAGCTTACGGATCTCATTCTAGAGAGAGTATCATGATTCAGGCAGCTTCAGTCACCCTTCTCCCTCTTTTTTTTTTTAAATAAATGAATCTTATTTTCATGACTCAGAGATGCAAGAAGAGACAGAGGAACACACTTGGAGTGATATTAGACACAGAGTACAGCACAGTCAGCAGGGGTGATGAGCAATGCTATTTAATAGGTAACCATAAAGCCCCCTGCACAGCACTCTGGAAGGATCAATAGATTGCTTGCTGCTGGGAGATGCATTAAAAAAAATTGGAATAAAAGACAAAGGATAGCATCTAACAGGAAGGACATGGACAAAGACCACAGGATCTGCACGTCCAGAAGTCACAGAAGCAAAGAGGATGTGTCCACACATGCTTCCCAACCATGAGTGAATACTGCTGAGATCAGGGGTGGAGATCCTCTTCCACACACAATTACAAGCAGGCTAAAGAACCTTACACCCTTGGAAGACTAGACTCTGGGAAGACCTAGCAGACTGCTTACTGAGGAAGAGCCAGTCCTCTCATGGGAACAACCAGGAATTGCCAGCTCTCACCCTTCGATCTCAAGTACCAAACTGCACCTACTCAGCTTGGGTAGAAGCAGCAAGAGTTCTAATTTACTTAGACCTCACTTTATATTTCCTTTCCTTTAAGAGCACATGCAGTGGCAGAAAGCATGCTGTGCACTTAAAGAGAACTGAAAATAGTCTCCAGCAGAGAGACAATGTTTTTGAGCTAGGACTAAGCCCCTCAGCAATAATGCAGAGACACGCACTTCCTATCTGCTGCAACTTCTTTGGTCCACAGCAGAGTATTTCACTGCTAAATGCTAAAAGCAGAACTCATGACAACCCCCATGAAATGAAAGGTGGGCCTGTGCTTGTTATTTGCAGAGTATCAGCAAAGGCAAGAAGCTGTACCCCCTTCTCTACACTTTGCAGCAGCTTTCCAAGGGAAAGCCAGATATTTCCTTACAAGGTTATATAGAACAGCCGGCAGTCACCACTCACAATTAACCCCACCAAACATTACCTTCAGGTGTTTTCTGTAGTTGTTGTACACAACAGCCAGGAAGAGAGACATGAAGATATAAGTGTTAACAATGACAAAGGCGATGAAGAACAGGGCATACCATGAACTGAAGTCAAATGCCGGCATCCTAGAGAAGGGGAAAGAGATTGCTGCTTGCTAGGCAGACAAACAGGGAAGTGAAAGAAACCACAAGAAAACAGTCCTCCAGATGGATTTCTTAGTACTGTTTTGGATAGCCAGATCAAACTTGCCAGATAACACCCCAGCTAAGAACTGCTTATTGGTTCACTAGAGCACACCCTTCCTTTTCAGGAAAGGGTTTTAATCAAAGAGCGAGAGTGTGTTTATGCCTCCAGTTTAAGCCTTCATCAGCTACTGGATCATTTGCAAAGCAGTATTTTTAATGCACCTTTTCTAAAAGTCTTCATAACCTCAGATTCTAGTTCAGAGCCATTTATAAAACAGTTGGCTGAGAATTCAAGAAACCCCTGCAGGCTGGAAAAGTAAAAGCCCCGTTGCTGCTCTGAAATACCTTGTTGTGCAAAACAGAGTATTGTTCTAACCAGAGATTCTGCCACTAGGAGCAGGACACCAGCACTCACAACAGAAAGACTGCAAGCTCAGCATACATACATGACATCCGGGCTGTTTGCTGTCGTCACCAGCACATAGAGGTCAAACACAATTCCTAGGTAGTTTTTGAAATACGGCAAGCCTTCTGCTGTCTGGAGATTCCTGGGAGGAACAGGACAATCTGACATTAGGCACAGAGATCACATGTCCTACCACAGGAACTGCACATATCAGCAGTGCTTATATTCACTAGGAATTGTTTGGAGTTGCCAGCTTCCCTCCTGCCTGAAAGTATCACACACATTCTTCCCACCAAGCTCTGAACAATAGAAGTATTCACACCTCTCACCAAACAGCTTCAAGGCCATGAGGGAGAACATGAGAAGGCTAAACATGAAGAGCAAGAAGACATAGGTGATCTCCGGCAGCGTGTTGCGGATGCTGCGGAAGGCTCTCCGAATCTGCCAGGGAGAAGGAAAGCATTTAGAGGCAAGGTGGCACCTGCTTTTCCCCTCAGCATCCCATCTGGATCAAACACCTACACAGGCACAGGCAAGCAAAATAGGACACAGGAGACATTCTGACCCAGAAATGCCAGCTCCATTCTGCTAAAACCTGTGCAAGAGTATCAGGCCTTTCCGCCTCATTCCCCAGAGGAGATGGGAGAAGGAGAGACCATCATACATGCAGCTAGCCAAGGGACAGAGGGCCCTGTGGCACCACAGAGATGCTCTTGCTGCAGGGGTCTGGTCAAGGACAGAAGCCCATCACTCTAGGCCACAAAACATATGCTCTGAGCTCAAGAGTTCAACTGCTCCCTCCCTCAGGCCTCCACACCACAGTAGCTTATTCATTTGTAAGTCAGGACCCAAGAACGGTCTTGGGCAGCAGGGCAAAGATCTCCCCGTGACAAAAGGAATCAGAGTCCAAATCACCCATCTGGACTACAAGTTCAGTTTCTGAGAACAGCCTGACACTTGTGCTTGTTTGCCTGGGAGCCTTCCCGAAATAAGTAACCTGGCCCCTGACCCAGGGAGAAACAGCTTTCTTGTCTGCAGTGCTGCTCATGTTCAGACCTCCTGAGGACAGCATCTAACTCCGCTTGCAAACAGAGGCTGCTCCTCCACTCAGGCTGGACTAAGCACAGCCCAGGGGCTGACCTTACGAGAAATAGTCTTCCTTCTCCATGCAGTCTTACACTTTATCAAGCGTGATCTTCCCTAAATCATCACAGCACTATGTTTGTCCAGAAGCTCTAGTTCCATCCCCAATCACACTCAGGGCTCTGGACAGCTATAACCCAGCCCACAGGTACAGGGAGAAGCCTTCTGGTATTTTGCGCAGAGCCCAAGCAGCACAAGTGCTAACGCAACCTTTTCGCCATCTCAAATGTTTGCTTCAAGCCACCTCCGAGAGAAAACTTCACTCACAAGAACCTAAATTCTGCCATTTCTGCACAAAAACCTTTCTGCTAAATCCCCTGGATCTTAGAAAGCAGCAGGCTGTCCAAAACCAGGATCCCGCATCAAGGGTACATCCCACCAGACCTCTTCCTTACTTGGCGACTCTCTGCAAAGTTGATCAGGAAGATGGGCCTCACAATTCTTGACCATCGAATACTCTTCATGTTGTACATCCTGAGGACCCCATATATGGCCAAGTCTGTTAGGGATAACTGTAGCAGAAAGAAGGAAAATTCCAGAAGCCATGTTGGAAATGTGTCTAGATGGTGAGAACAATAGGGTTAGCTGATACAAGACAGATGCACACACGACAGGTTTGTGAGAACAGGCCCAGCTGTTGGTTGATTTGGCCATGGCTCTTGTAGAGCCTTTGTACATCAGGCCCATGTTACCAGGAAAGCAACAAGAGGAAAAAGCCACCTCCACATTGGCCACTTCGACCTTGGAGGCTTCCCTAGGCCTAACTGACCAGGATTGCAACCATGATGCAGATGTTCTTGGTATCCTTCCAGAATACGTTGCGAAGGGTGACTTTTGCAAAATGTATCAGTCGACCAAAGAACACCAGAAGGCACAACACCTCGATCACAGAAGTGACCTGCAGAGAGAGAAGGGGCCCAAGTCAGTACAGCCAAGAGCAGTGCCAGCCCTCTTCGCATAGATGAGGAAGTTGAGGCTGATGTACGAGCAAAGGGAAAACAGGCAGAGTCAGTATAAAAGTTTTTCCAGTGGGTTTTGCTGTCAGCTGTTTTACAGGCTCGCATCTGGCACTGAGCAATAGTTTCAGGCTTCTTGCTGCAAAATTCCCTGTCACAGGCAGGTTAAAGCCAGTAAATTTGTATTTGCTTAGAATTCAAGGAGCACATCTCACACAAACACACTAGTGCAGAGCAAATAAAGGCTACAGAAAAGTCAGCCCTAAGGGCAACACTCCGCTTCTGCTTTCAGACATGGGGACTGGACTTGAGTCACACAGAAGTCTGGAATTGCTCTTCAAGATGGAGGAAAGCCACATGACTTTGTCTGCAGTCACATCAGCCATTGCTGATGGCCACAATGGCTCCCATAGTCTCCATCTAGCTCTTATGCCCTTTTTTGTCCCCATTTCAGTAGACCAAAGATATCAACAGAAGGATCAGCATCAATTATCTCTTGACACCTTTGACAAATAGTTTCAAGTAAAAAACCCTTGCTTGCTCCACCAAGCAACACAATACTAGCTGCACTGCTGTTTCTACACCGAAAACTTACCAGGAAGGGCAGCGGATACACAGCAGGTTCTTCAAACAGCGCAAGGGACAGGTTGAGAAAGATGAAGAAGTAAGTGGCTGTTCGCATAATCCAGTGGTTATAGAGATAATAAAGCCTGTAGAAAGAAGGCAGTGGCACCATAAATAAAGGCTTCAGTGCACATACTCATGGGCTCACCAAATGCATCTTGGAAGAACAGCACATGCTCTCCCAAACAGTTGTGGAGGAAGAATGGTAACAGTAGCACAGTTTCTGCCAGCCAGGGATTTCCTCACCCTTTCTTACAGTCCCATAGCCAATGAACACTATACTCCCTTTCAGGGTGCAAAAAACCCATGCAAGTGGAACACAGGTGTTCTTCAGTTCAGTTCAAGACTGCAACATACAGATTGGTTAAAGCTGCTCCTTTTTTGCAATTACCTTGTTCCTTAATCTGAGTGCAAACTTCTGCTAAGCTCAGGTATCCACATGACACACACACTAAGTCTGATTGGTTACCTAACACCCTTTCTTTGCAGGTTAAAAAGCAAAGAGATAAGAAAAGCCACCAGAAAGAAGTATGGAGTTGCACAGTAAGCTTTCATATAGAGCTTAAGCGGTATTCTAGCCCCTATAGCAGCAAAACCTCTGGTGAACACTAGCAATAACCATGAACACATCCAGGTCTAAGCCTCCCACAGAAGGTTTCACACAATGGCATGCAACAGCGTCTACTTTGGGGAGATGCAGAGCAGACCTGCAGAGCACATAGTTTCTCTGCCAATAAAAAAAAGCTTCCAACATTGCCAAACAGTCATCTCATCTGCCTAACAACCACCTGCATAAAAGCTACAGGGCAGGTGACTATACAGATGACATGATATTATACCCTTAACACCATCAAGACATGACCACACAAAATCTGCTCATTTCTACTATTTATACCAAGCATATTTGGGCAGGACAGAAGCACATGCACATGGTCTGTTTTTCCAAAGCAGACAGACATGGCAGCTACACAACAGCATACACCTGCTCAAATCCTTTGTTACAAACATACTTAACCACACTTGTGTCTCCAGGGTACCCAAAAATTTTTATTAGCTAAGATGTTAGAACTAAGTAAAAGGAAACGGTTTTGTGGGGAGGGCTACAGGAGTGATTAATGCTCACACACTGCTTTGCTAGCAGTGTTGTGTATCACCTTTCCCTTCTACACTAGCTGCATTCTCTTAAGTTTTACACAAGGAATTAGTTTGCCTAAGGTTGCCCAAGCTTTCTGGCTGAAGCTGCTCAGCCTCTTACCAGCAACTAAAAGGGAAGACAGTCACCACTGCAGGCAAAACATTCTTGACTTGGGGAATTTCACTTATCACCAATTAACATAAGTTTTTAATTACTCCTCCCCTAGCAGCTACTACCCTTTCTGAAGTACACCTGAGCAGAGGTGCCATACACTTCTTTGATTAGCTGAAGTCTTGAGGTGCGGTGGGTTGGTGTTATCCACTGCCAAGCTGACTGGCACAGGGCTGTTCTCCCACACAGGCCAACTGTGCAGACCCCTGCTACCAAAACCCTGCTGTGTACACCCACAATGGCCACACTCCAGCACTCTCTTCCACAAGGATGAGGGCTGACCAAGCTTCCCATACTCTTCATCCACACAGAGCTACAGCTTCAGTCTTGAAAGATCTTAACCCCCCCAGCATAAACAAGTTTTTATTTCTTTTCCCATCCTCACCATACAGATGCACCAAGTGCTATTTAACATACACACTTCAGCTTAAATACAGTTCTTTGCACCCCACCCACCCACCCACCCTTCTCAGCATCCAGCTGGTGAACCCGAGGTCACCAGCCTTTTTTAGCTCTTTCTCTTTGGACACAGTTGTGGTTGGCTTTCCCCATTCCAGCCCGAGTGCCCCACAGCACTGCACACTGCCTGTGAGACCAGCGCAGAGCTCTACTCCAGTGTGATAGCGCGAGCCTTCGCGGGGATGCAGACCTCCTTACCTGACTGCCTCCGGGGAGGTCTTAAAAGGAATATTTCTGTTGTACTGCGCATCGGAGACAAACGCTGCTGCCAGCAGGAGATCCTGTGGAAAGGGGAAAAACACAGACAGCTGGTCAGTAGCTGTTGGAGCCCGAGATAAAACTTAAGGCAGATATTCAAAAGAGATGCCTTTCACCGCTATAGAGACGAGAAGCGGTACAAGGGATGCCACAGCTTTGCGGACCCGCGTCCCTCTGATACCGAGGACCCATCACCGTCCCGGGCCGCAGGACCCCCCTCCTCCCCGGCAAGACCCCACCGGACCGCTCCGCTACCTGCGAGGCCGCCTCCGCCATGGCGCGGGCAGACACTGCGCCTCCCCCGTCCCGCCGCCTTTAACGGGGCCCGCCCCCGGCCCGGCGGAAGCGGGAGGCGGTGTCGAGCCCCGGCTTGAAGCGGGGATGGGTCCGGAGCCGCTGCGGTCGCGGGCCGTGCGCTGGGCGCTGCTGGTCGCCTTCGCGGCCGGGGTGCTGGTGGGCTGGCAGGCCAACAGTGCCCGCCGCCGCTTCCTCCGCTGGCGCCAGCGCCGCCTCCAGCGCCGTCTCGCCGCCGCCCAGGAGCAGCTGGAGGCGTCCTGAGCCCCGGAGAACTCCTCGGTGCGTCCCTGCTGCTGGGGAGCCGGCCTCCCCTCCTCTGCCCCGGCAGTGGGTTTAGGGAGGTCAAGGCCACCCTTCGATTGTCTCTTCCAGCAGCCTGGCCTCGGTGGATGTCTGCGCGAGGAGAAGCGGATTCGCCCCACGCTGCTGTCGGAGTCGGGTTTGGAAAGCGCTGGTGATAAATGGTGTGGAAGTGCTGCTGGAGAAGGACGGCATCCGTGGAGTACCAGGGCCTCTCTTCTGTCCTTCAGCGGACCAGATCCCAAACTGCGGCAGGCTAACCTAACAAAATACCGACGACAAAGGAATGCCACTGCCAAATGTATTTCCGTATTTCAAAGGGTTGTCTGTGTCTTGATTGAAGACTGCTACTGAGGTACGCTGCTCTGCATTGCCAGGAAGTGCTGATGATACATTAAACTAGCAAAAATCATGACATGATATTCCTTGATGTGTGTGTTTCTCTGATGAGTGAAAACATACCTTACGGGCGCTTGTAACAAGTGACAAATCTCGTTATGAAAGTTACACACGGGAAAACAACCTGTGGGGATCATGAAGTGGCAATGTAGCTGCGTGCGTTGGTAGGATGAATGTGCAGATTTAATGAAGGATGCTTGCGCTTTGGACTCTGAATTTCGTCCTGTGCTTTGGGCAAGGAATTGTGGAGATAACTGTAGCACGTTCCTTCTTCCCCTCCCATTGCTAGCAAATTCCAGAAAAGTATTTCCTCGAGTCTGAGAGAAGGGTGTGCTCCTGCTTTGTGCCAGCGGATTTACTGCACACTGCACAGGCTGCTGGTTTTCAGCTGTATTACTGAACTGGAAAAGTTTTTAAAGTGTTTTTTGGGAAAAAAAAAAAAAAAACACCACAAACCAACAACTGCCTGGCACCCCTTAAGATGCTGATTTGTAGCCAAATAAGTAGTCCTGTGGCTTTTTGGTAGAAACAAGGTTTCAGGCCTTGGGAAGCTCCTTCAATGTGAACACCGGGGCATGCAGTATCGAGTGCCTGTGTTAGCAGAGGTGCTATGTACTGGAGCACGTGATTCAAACCACATTGGCTCAGTCCAGGTAGTACTTACTTTCCAGCAAAGAGTTGGTACCTTTTGGTGTTTTTAACCTCGAGACTGGCAGACTGTTAGAAATAGGGGTTTTTGTAGAGCTGTGGATGCCACGCTGTGGCCTTGCTTACAAACAGGTGCCATTTTGTCAAGGTGGGGGGGAAGCGATTACCAGTTTAAGTGCAAAGCATGCGCTCCTGCACATTTTCCAGCACAAGCTAGAAGCTGACCCACCACCGGCTTACGGGTTGTCCTGGGGAGGGCGGAAGCGGGATTCGCCTGCGGGGTGGCTGCAGGCCGCCGGCTGTCAGGCCCTGCCTGGCCAGCCGCGACTCCCCGGCTGGGGGCTCAGGGCTGGGTGAGGCCCCTCTGGCTGCGACCCGCAGCCCCGAGCGGGGTCCGGCGGGTACTCGCCGCGGTGGGGCAGCTCCGAGGGCGGCCAGGCCGTGTGCAGCCCGGGGCCTGCCGATCCCCAGGGGGGCGGAGGCCTCGCAGCCCCCGCTCCAGCTTTCCCGCGGGCTGGCGGCCCGCCGCCGCCTACGACTTCCGGAAGTGACGGCGTTTCTCCGCGCCGCCGCGCCCGTTGCCTAGCGACCATGTCGGGGCGGCGGGCGCGGGGCCCGCTGCAGCGGGTGCAGCGGCGGAGCCGGGAGCTGCAGGCCCAGGTAGCGGCCCGGGGGGCGGCGGGGCTCGGCGGGGCTCCGCCGGCGGCTGACGGCGCCTTGCTCTGTGTTGCAGGTGGAGGCGCTGCGGGCGGAGAGCGCGGCCCCGGCCCCCGGCCAGAGGAAGGCCCTTTCGGAGAGGTGAGGCGGCGCCCGAGGGGGTCCCCGCCCGCTGGGGGCTGTAGGGGGACCCGGCCTCGCTCCCGTCGCCCGCTCCCTGCCTTCCCCTCTCCCCCGTTTTAGCAGCATTCCGCGGCCGGGAGTTGCGCAGGTTAACTCTGTGCTGGGGAAGGAACCACCCCCTGGTTGCTGTGAGCAAAGCTCCGGGCAGATTCACTCCGTTCCCCATCAGAAGGAGCAGACAGTTCCCTGTCCACCTTTCCATTTTTCTCCTAGTTGTACAGATCTCTTCCCTGCCCCTTCTCACTCCTCTCTTTCCCAGGCGGAAGCAGCAGGCTAGCTGCTTCCCCGTCCTGCAAGGGCTGAGGGAGTTTTAAGTAGGATCTTGCACAGCACAGGTAATAATCAGCTAAGCTGCTATTTGGGCTTTATTGGTATTTGTCAAGCTGCATGCACACGGAGCTGGGTGAAGGTCTAGGTATCTAAACTGACACGTTTCGGTAAGCATGCATGATTTGGGTCACCCGTCTATCAGAATGTTAAGAAAATGTTATCTTATCTGTCTTGCTTTCAATGCAGATGTATCCAGCTGAAGAAATTGGTGGATGAGAACACAAATGCTCTTCATGATTTGAAAAAAGTAAGTGTGGAGACAGATTTGTTCATGGTTTTCTCCAAAATGTGTCATGGAGAGGGTTTAGAGAACACCAGCCTCCTTCTATTTTAGATGCCTCAGGACAAAAGCGATGCCTAGCACTTCACAATCCCTGATTGGGATCTCTGAGATCTATTTATATTATTGTAAAGCACATTTTAAATGCTTTA
Organism: Leptosomus discolor; assembly: GCF_034619465.1. Classification (NCBI taxonomy): domain Eukaryota; kingdom Metazoa; phylum Chordata; class Aves; order Leptosomiformes; family Leptosomidae; genus Leptosomus; species Leptosomus discolor. The sequence goes on from NC_141392.1 coordinate 24,687,517, forward strand.
TTGTGGTTTAAATCTTTATCAACCCAATACATTATAAAACGTTTATCAACCCAATGCATTGTATTGGAAGTGGAGAACGCAGACTTGAATTTAACATGAAATGTCTTGGCAGAGTGAAAGGGCAAGAAAGATGTCGCCAAACAGGGAGTGACAGTAGCCCAGGAAGCTGAAAGCTCATAAGACATGTATGGAAATCTAACTTTATAGGGGAACTTTGATTCTTTGAGCACTTTTTTATGTTCTTCTTTCTCAGGCTGATGAGCCTGCACCTGTGGGGAATTACAATCAGAGGAAAGAAGAAGAAGAAAAGCTATTATTAAAACTCTCTCAGCAGCTGCAGAAACTTGTTTTTGTCTTGGATCAGGATACTGTGACTACGAATTATGCAGTGTGAGTGGCTTAAACAAACCAATATGCTCTGCACTTCTATAAAGAATTGTACAGCTGGAAAGGACCCTGAAAAATTGTCAGCTCATCCCTTTTATTTTAACATACAGTTAAACAAGAAGTGCTCACGAGCTGGCTCTTACGTGGCTTGTTTTCTTGATGCCGCTACGAACGACTCACTGGAATTTTCTGAGGGTGTTGGTTAATGGCTGAAATATAATGTGGCTGTTGAGAGGAGAGGATGTGGTGTGGTCTGTACACCTAGGGAGGAAACACCACTGGGATTCTGGAGTTTTTTCAGATCAGGACAGAGAGTAAAACACAGGAATGAAAATTCTGTTACCTGGATAATGTCCTTGCAGAGAAACCCACATGTCAAGGCTTTACAGCAGTTTCAAGAAGTTTTGTTAAAGTAATAATAAAAAGAGCTAATTTTTTTCTGGGTAGGGATGCAGAACATCAGAAAGATCCTCCAAGAGAAGATGAACATGAAGAAGAGGATGAGAGTGAAGGTGAAGAAAGTAGTGAGGACGAAGACAGTGAAGATGATGATGATGATAAATTGTTGGATGATCCAAATGTTAAGGAATGTATTGCAGTTGGAAACTTTAATGCACAGCAGGCAGGGGATCTCACATTTATGGTAAATACGCCTCTGTAAAAGTTTTTTGACTGCAGATCATTCTGTATTAAGCAATAACTATAATTCAATCCTATGCTTCTGGGATTCAGCTGGTTCTTTGCGGGATTCTGGGAGAAATGGCTTTTCACAATGTACGTTTAGCTTGGTGGAGCCCTGTGTCCCTTTTGCCACTTGTAGTGGCAGGGTCTATCACGGTAGTCTGTGATCTCTGTGGTGGGAAAAATTAAGCTTTTGTGTTTGTTTTTTTAGTTGTGCCTGGAGCCATTTTGAAATATTCGGTTGTCTTTTCCCTCTGTCTCTGTTGCTTCTTCTAATGGCAAAGAAAGGTGAAGTCCTGCTTATACATGACAAGAAGGCGGATGGCTGGTGGGTAGCTGAAAACTCAAAAGGGGAAAGAGGCCTCGTTCCTAGAACCTATCTTGCGGTTAGTGTGCTGTAACCTTCTGTTCTAGTCTCACCTCTGTTATTTTGTATGTATCAATGATAATGTAGCTGCATAAAATTGATCACAATGCTTACATGGGGACACACAGCAGTGTTTTGCCTGTCATTGGGAAAATACACCATGTTTGTATACGCGTGTATGGAGATAGCTAGTGAAAGCAGTGCCTTTGTGCCTTTGAAGATGTGACATGTAAGTGCAGAGAAGTTTCTTGAATATGAAAGTCATAATCTTTGTCACTAAAGGTCATCTCTGAAGACTCCAAGCTGCTCTGGACTAATTTGGGCTTTTCATAATTTATATGAAATGTGAGTCCATGTAAATGTTGGAGTATTTTGTACTTCAACACGAAAGAACCTTTAAAAAAAAGGATTTTAAAGCTCTGTAACTTTTGTTTTCATGTTTAGAGTTGCTTACACATGTTAGTTTACGTACTTAGGCACATATATATCCAGTGTACAATTGTGGTGAACATTTAAATGTGGATACACAGTTTGGATTGAGTGATCAGATGGAACAGAGCTTTCCACAATGTAGCCAAAGAGCATGTTGAGTAGCTAGCTTCGTGATGCCAATGTATATCTCTTTTTTAAAGAATCTGCTCTGCAAATGCATTCTCTTGCTTACTTGTAGGAATACTCCGATCCCTTGCTGTAGGTGCAGAACTTGGGGCAGTTTTCTGCAGTTACAGTGCTCTGGAGTGATAACAGCACAGCCAGAAAATCTCCTCTTCTAAACTATTAATATATGCTATGGTTGGAGAAAGCATCTTAAAGAACAGAACCATGTAGGAATCGAGCACTTTGCCATTTTGAATCTGAATTACAGGTCCATAATGAAGATGGTGAAAGCCAAGAGCAAAGTGAAGAACACATAGAAGTGGTGGATGAAACAGCAGATGGAACTGAAATTAAAAAAAGGTAAACGGAGTGATGTGAAAGCAAGTAACTATAAAATTATTCTTCCTCCTCCTTAAATCTGGCAGTACATTTCTTACAGTGAGAATACCTCGGAAGGGTATTTGGTTAGTTGCATTTTTCTTTTCAGTACAGCAATCACTTGCTTTTTTTCAGTTTGCAGAACACTTTTACTTGAGTGGGTTTGTTGGGGAGTTTTGCTTTCGTTTGCTTTTTTTTTCCTTCCTCCCCGCTCATGAAAGCAAAGAATGACTGGGTCATGTATCGAGTTATGTTCCAGCTCATGAGACAGTCTAGCAATTAGTCTTAGTGGCTGGAAATAGGTCTTTATCTCAGATAGATACGGTTATGAAGCTGCTGCTATTGGAAAACAAACTCATATTTAGTGTTTAAATTTTTGTCCACATGAGGATGATGTATTATAAAAACTGCATTATTTTTCTTCCAGAACAGATTCCCACTGGAGTGCTGTAAGAAGAGCTATCACAGAGGTAGATGTATCTCTTGCATAGCAACTTCATCTGCCATAATGTTAATTATTTTGTAGACAAGGTTTGCCTTTTACCAAATACTGTTTCTCATATTACAGACCATTGTTTTTAATTAACATCTCTGTTTTGGTTTTTGTAGCAAGAAATGCTACAGAAATGTTCTCTAATGCTGTGGAAATAGCCTGCAGCCTAGCCCATGTGTCTGAATGAAGAGGCAAATAAGAATTCTTTTGTTGCTTTGCCACAGCAGTACTATACCATTTCTTTTTTCAAGGGTGTGGTTTTGTTCTGTAACTGGCTGCTCTGCTGTTGCTTTGAAATGGAACAGGGATTTAACAAAGCGGGAGTCTGGCTGGGTTCATGCATGAAACAGAGTAAAGGTTTCTGAGGATGGGCCAAACTAGCTTCAGATGAGAAGAGGTGACTGATGCCCCAGGTCTCTGATATTGGTTGTGTGAGAGTTCTAAATTAGGATAGAATTAGCTGTTAAATAGCAGGAATACTAATATCCTTTTTCTTCTTTTTTTTTTTTTTTTTTGTAATAGAATGACACAGTAGAGGTACTGGCAACCATAGGAGCAGTTCCTGCAGGATTCCGCCTGTCCACACTTTTCCAGCTCTTAGAGGAAGGTAAGGTTTTCTCATTGTAATTGCAGTGCAGGATTTTCAAGTTTCTATGGTGAGTTCCTTACCCTGGTTTCTAGCCTATTGGACTAAAATCAGTATTGCTTAATTGTAATTGGGTGATCTGTACATGCTATATTTGACCCATCAAATAATGTATAAAAGGCTTTTTTTTCTTCTTCAATTAAGTCTTAATTAATCTGTGTGAAATCCTTGACTCATGCAGGCAATGACAAATTTCCTAATGATTTCAAAGATTTTCCTCTGTGGAAGGCACTTCCTGTTGACGTTGCAGAAAATTATTATTTTATTTTTAATCTTCCCTTTTTCTCAGAGATCTTTTGGAGTCTCTTCACCAAATATATTACACATCTCATGTTTTGTTAGTTTGTGGGTTTTTTTGTTTAAAACTGTTTCAAATCAGTAGCTCTTTTTGTTAATTAAATTACTGTGCTTGTGGAATGAAATACTGCAGAACACTTACAAATAGTAAAAGTAGTGTTTTTAAAGGGTGCTTGTAGAAGATTCCTCTATAGTTTTGTTTGGACCAGTCAGATATTCAAATGGACTTTAGCCACATCTAAATTTTGCGTGTCATTAATTTTGTGGCAATAAAGATCATAAAAAATTTTAAGAATTTGTCAAATTACTCTTGTTGCAGGCAATCAGTTTCGAGCAAGTTACTTTTTGCAGCCTGAACTTACTCCATCGCAGTTGGCTTTCAAAGACTTGGTGTGGAACTCTGAAAAAAATACTGTGAGTATTATTGATAAGAAAGCTATGATGCTTTTGGTTTGGGAGAACTGACAGGATCTCTAGATATGAATTGCTAGCAATATTTCGTATTGCTGTGAAACAGATGATGGATTTCAATGTCAATGCAGACTCCTTAGGCAGTAGATGTTATCAGATCCTACTCTCCAATAAGCAAAAAATTGGTACAAATTGTCATATTGGGCTGAGTCATGTTTCATTTTAAGTTTGTGGGTTCCTTCCCTGTCTGGGGTGAAGCAGATCTGCATGGGTTACTAGTCTGAATTTTTAAACCATGAACTTCTGCCAGGTACTGTGAAATCATGAATTTAATTTGTCTTCTTTCATTTTGGCTAATGATTATATCCTTATTTGCACCATTTTTAGAATATTTCTTTTTTCTCAAACTTTGGTAGGTCATTTTATCTGTCAGACTTAAATATTTGTGGTAATTTCCTTAGAAGATAGCTAAAGGCTTATGAAGAAATTTTGCTGCTGCTGCTAATACTGCACAAGCTTTGTGGTTAGAAGAATCCAGTCTAGTGAACACTACACTTGTTCATCTCAGTAAATCAATACAAAGTGATACCATGTGCAGGAAGACCCTGTAGATTTAACCGTTCTTCTGTTGTCTGTGTTGCAGATCTATCCTAGACCAACTCGTGTATCCCTGGTTGTAACTTTATGCAGCTGTAAAATGATCCCTCTCCCAGGAGCCAGTATACAGGTTCTCAGCAGACATGTTCGACTCTGTCTATTCGATGGCAATCGGGTAAGTTGTTTGGCTATCAAAAAGAGTGTTGGTGAGGTGTGGATCTTTCAAGATCTTTCACGCTCTGGTTCCTCTGGTAGCTAACTCCTCCAGTTGTCTCACTCAGAGAGAGACACGCACACACATGATCTGCCTCCCAAGCCTCTTAACTTACTCTCTGATTAGTCTGGATTGACACTTGCCTGTGCTCACACACTGACGTATGTACCCTCACTCCCTCACTTGCAGTCACTGCAGACACATAGGCCCCCACTGACCTGTGGTCTGGCTAGTTGCTGGCACCTAGATGTGCACACACACACACATTCAGAACAGAGCTCATTCACCCAGAAAAATAGTTATAAATGGAGTTTAATGAGAAAACAGGACAGACTGCATTGATCAGGTGCCAGGCATGGCCAGACATGCATACTTATCCCTCTGTTTTCCCACCCTTGTTACTCCACAAAGCACCTTGATCCCTCCCTTTTTCTGCCTTTGGTTTCTCCGCTGAACATCCTGTAGTAAGTCACATGCAGTCCCAAAATGCCCTTCCTCTGCATGCCAGTATCACGTACCCCTAAGCAGTAACTCCTTTCAGTCTGTAAAGTGACCCAGCAAGCCACTCCTGTTGACTCATGGTGATGGGAGTCACACCCAGCCCCTAGGGCTGATGGCTGTCCTTGGCAGCCCTGGGAGAGGCTGGGGCAGAAGCTCCATTCCTCTGAGTCCATAATTTCGGTTCCCCCACCTGCTGTTGTGCCTCTTTGCTCCTTCGTGTTTGTGGAGATGAGCCTTTTCTGGGCTGATCTCTGTCCTGTGATGGGCCTGGCAGTAGCTGGGTCAGGGCCATATTCAGGCTCCCCCACCTGCTGTTGATCCTTTGTGTGTATGCGTAGAGCAGCATTTTATAACAGAATCTAATGCTGGTGATCTGGCTGTTTTCTTTCAGCTGTGCTGAACGCTGGTGTATTCGAAGCAGGGGTGGTTGGAAAGTGCTCTGTGGCTTCAGAGAAAACTTCCTCTGTAGTCCTTTAAACTGAAACCATCTGATAAAGTTGAAGAGAAAGCATAATTTTATCTTTGTGGTGTGCAGTGTTGGTTTAACCTGGGATAATACTGCATTTTCTTAAAGCTGCACAGCTTTCCAGAAAAACTTGTCTTAGTTTTTTTCACCACTATCATGCTGTAGGTGCTGAGTAACATTCACACAGTGAGAGCTACGTGGCAACCTAAAAATCCTCAAACATGGAACTTTTCTCCAAGGGTAGGTGTCTCCCTCAGGGAGTAACAGCCAGTAACAATGTATTTACAGCTGCTTATTTAGTCAATTACTTCTGGTATTTGTGTTGAAATAAAACATGTGGCAACCAAAATGAACACACAGAAAAGACTTGCTGAAGTGCATGAATTCAAACTTAACCAAGTGTTTTAGCAAAAACACTTTGGAGAAAATATTTGGGGGGAGGAAGGAAAAGTAGCGGGAGGGGCTGTTGACCCAGCTGCTGGCACTGTTAACTTTGAATCAATATCAGGCGCACGCTACGTGGTATTCATGGAGAAGGGAAGAGACTAGCCACTGTGAGCTTCTACATTGATTTAATCACAAAAAGAGCACGTGCTTTGTCCCACGTTTCAGGTGCTATGCAGGGCCACATTCGCAGCAGTGGTGTTGTCATGTTTTATCCCAGTTGTTGCTGTGTTCTTGGAGGGAATTAAGTGCTTCTTGACATCTGAAGTTCTTTAATTGTCACACACTAAAAAAGTACCTTGGCAGCAGAGCTGTGTGTCACGGCAAGAGAACAAATACAGGGAGCAAGGTTTCAACTGAAATTGGTTCTCTACTCATAATTTTCTTTTATATGCAATGGGATTGGGTCAGAGATCTTAGGTGAATGAGTGATGTGTTCAATGGCCTTAAAAAATCAGAGGTTTTTTTTAATAGGTACATTTACTTTTTTTTCCCTCTCCCTCTCTCTGTATTAGGTAACAGGCATTTTACCCAGCTTGCTCGATGGTGACTGTTTTGTCAGGTCCAATGCCCTGTCTTCAGACATTGGTGTATTATTTGAACTTGGCATCACTTATATTCGCAATGTAAGTGTGTTAAGCTGCAGTATCCCAGCAGCGAACTGTGAGATCCAAATGGAAATTTAACTGAGCCTTTCCTAGCTTACTCTAACATTGTTTTCCTTTTGACATCTGGGATGGAGGAGAGAGATGTTGGGTTCTGGAACTTTTAGTTCTAGTCAATATTTAGAGAATAAAAGACTTTGTCACTAGTGGACATGAATGTACCTTTACTTACACCGAAATAACTTCTGTTAGTCTGCCAAAGGTCTCATGTAATGTGATCGCAAAGGACCAGTTGTCTGCTTCTGTTTACGGAGTAAGTTTAAATGAAAGCTGAAGTGCATACAAGTTCCTACCTGTTAGTGCTTTTGGGGTTGGAAACGGATGGGCTGGCATGCCCTTTCCCAGGCACTGTCTCTGGTACTATGAATAAAGCCTCCTGATGCACAGGGTCACTGGCTTGGAAACTGCTGACTCTGGAATCAGATGGGTAAATTCTCTGGGTCAATTTTTTTTCCTTCTTTCTCTCCTGCATATTCTTTAGAGCATCAGTGCAGGTTTGGGGGTTTTTACCTTTTGTATCTGTGCATTTCTTATTTTTCAGGAGCTTGATATACTTAGGTTTCCCTTAAATGTGTATTTCTTGACTTTACAAATCCTCATCTCTTAAATATGTTCATGGATGAGAAACTTCAGCGTAACTGTGTGCTGCTTGGTAAATGTCTTCAAACACCTGTGAATGTGACATAGTTAGTGTTTGCTTACCATTTTTATGTGATTATTCTAAATAATTTTTTTGTGGTTCATCAGTTACTCATTCTGGTTTAGCTGCTCAAGTTATTCAAATTTCTGGGATTTTTTTCTAGTCAACCGGTGAAAGAGGAGAGCTAAGCTGTGGCTGGGCATTTATGAAGCTTTTCACTTCTAATGGAATGCCTGTTCCTTCCAAGTAAGTTTATTATGTTTTCCCTTTCTCTGTCTGTCTGTCTGTCTCTCTCCATATATTTTAGGCTAAGAATAAAGTTCGTATTTCATACCTACACACTGATAGGGGCAGGTGTAATGCAGACTGATGTGTAGGTTTTACTGGGTCTTTCAGTGAGAATGCTGGTCCTGCTTCCACACCCAGTGTATGTTCTGCTAAGTTTGTATAGGAAAAGTGCTCCCTGGACCCAGCATTCAGGTTTGAAATGTTGCAAGTAAGTATGTGTTTAAAAATATTCTTCAGTGGAATTTTAAAACTATGAAAATGTCTGCATTAGTAGGGAGTTATGTAGAGTTTTGCTTATATAAAATGGAATCATGACATGAATTGAAGGTGACAATGTCCTTTTAAATTCTGTCTCCTCTTTATGTGCACTTTGCTATATATCCCTTTCTCATTTAAAAACTAGGAGATTGGTTTCTAAGACTTGGAAGCAGCTAAGAGTTGTTGTGAATGAATCTCCTGTTGTTCACTTGGAGAGTGTAAATAAGCTTATATTTTCCCACTCATTTATGATTAGTTCATGGGTCCAACAACCTTAAAGAATAACAACATGTACGTATCTCTATTTTGTTAAATGTAGGAAAGCTTTCTGTTAATTTACAGAAATGATTTGTTGTAGAGCAGACTTGCAATAGTTTTATTTTTATCAAATACCTATAGATATATATGCATATTCTGAATATATTTTGATTACAGGACAAAAAAGAACCCCACTTCTACTGTTCTATAAGCCTCTAACTCTCTTCCAGATCTGATCTGTAACATTGTTTTTCTATTCCATTAAGTTAAATATGGTACCCAGAGAGTGAAATTGCATGCTTGGTTCAAAGTGACTTACTCTTGGCAGAACTGGGATTGTATTGTTCTTCAACATTTTAAATCTTTCACATCTAAGTATCTTTGATACTTAAGCCTTGAATCCTCAAAAGTATTTTGGTGAAACAATTGCTAAATTTCATGTAAGAAAAAGATTGGAGTCGTGTGGAAGAGAATCAGCATTGCCAATTTCTTTTAAAATAATTAACTAGTTTCCAAATGTAATACAAGTTTCAAATTTACCATTTGACGTTTGGTTAGTTTGTAGTTAGGTGTAGTCATTTCATATAAAATACTAGTAATAACCTCAAGCACCATGTCAGGTTTTTATTTGAGATAGCAGGTTTGTTTCTTGCTCTGAAAGCGGTTGTGCTGCTCTCACGTATCCTTACATCTTTTTAACTATGCTTCTCCTCTTTCACAGGGTGTATGAGCTGCTATTAAATGGTGGTACTCCCTATGAGAGAGGCGTTGAGGTTGACCCATCAATATCAAGAAGAGGTGTGGTTTCTCCTAAACATTATATAAATGAAATAATACAACAAATGCTATACCTGTTTTGCAACGTGCTCTCATTATCTCCCATTAGCATGCAGTCACTGCAGCCTGGTTTTGTTTTGTGTGTTCTCATTTTGCATGAGAGCGAGCCGATTGTTAGGGCTGGTGGGATTCAGAACTATCTGCCAGTGCTGTAGTTTCTGTAATTTCCAGTGTCTGCAGTTTGAGGGTTAGTTCTGAGAATTGTATTCAATTACTTCTTTAACTGCACTTAACACTTCTTGGCCATGGGGTGACGCTGCAAGGCTCAGCAGTTACACTGGTCTAGAGTTCCCAAGCCAGGCCGTTCCAGTCCCATATCATCAGTCCCGTATCACTTAGGCACAAGTTCCACATGTTCTGTAGCATAGTTATGCACATCTGTACTGGTTCTTCCCTGTGGGGCTGAATAAAGCTTCACTAAGAGTTGGTTCAGACAATGGACCACTTGTGTTTTAAATAAGGGTGGCCATGGCTTTCCTCTGGTTGCTGTAGTAACACCCATTTGACAGTGACACTGCTGCAAGCTACAGAAGGCCTTTACCTTTTGGGTTTGGACACTTCCCTCCACACTACTCCACACGTAATGAATCCACCATCCTAGAGAGCAGGAATAGCTTACGTTAGAACAAATGTTGATATACCTGACATGTTGATATATTTTCAGATGTCCAGTTCCCCTGGTTTTTAGACCATCCTTAAACCATTACAGTTTCAGCAGAACAGTTCTTGCCAAATTTAAATGTCAGTTCTTGTAATATAATTCTTAATGTTCTTTCAGAATGACTGACTTCATACCAGCTATTTATTTCTTAAGCAGGCAGTGGTGTTTTCCATCAGTTTATAACACTCAAGAAACAGCCTGTGCTTGTAGTGAAACTGAGGTCATTAAGTGCACAGTCAACAGACATCCTGAAGTAAGTATTTGTGTGTGCTGCCATAAAATGAAAAAGTATTTCAGATACCCTAGAATGGTGCCAGAGACCTAAAGTGTTCCCCTTCCCTGGAACACTGGCTATGGAAAATTGGAGGGTTGTGTCACCTGTGTATTGTACTTGATCTCTGTTTGACACTGAGAGCTATTTTGTTGAAAACAATTAAAACGTCTTTCAGTTTAGATAATACTGAAAACCACAACAGCAGGAGTCTGGCTCTTGTAGCTGTCTCAATGTACACCTTCAAAAGTTGTGATAGGTTCATGGAGATGCCAATACGAACTAAAAATCATCTCCATGAAGCTGTCATTACCCTCAAGTTTTGGCAAGCAATGCTTCATAGGAGCAGTTTTGAATAAAAATCTCAATTGCATGCTGTTTATTTTCCCAACAGTTTGCTACCAGAAACATTAATTGGCAGTATGTGCTACATCCATCTCTTGATATTTTATCGACAAATACTTGGTGACGCACTCCTGAAAGACAGCATAAGCATGCAAAGCACAGGTAAGAATTGCTGTTGTGGAGAACTCAGTAATGGAGAGCATGTTGGAGAAAAGATCAGGTTTCTAAAGAGAATTACTCTCTCCAGAGTCTCCCTTTTGTAAGAGAAAGCAGGGGTCTGCAGGAGCAACTCTCACTGATGCAGGGTACGCGTAGAATTTTGTTCCCTGCTATTGCTGGCATTGACTGACCCATCTGACATGGACAGGAAGTCATGCTCCCTGTGTAGAGGATTTCAGTGCTTTAACTTTCAGTCTGCAGGTGTTGTAGGGACAAACAGAAAGCGGTTGTCCCTGTTGATAAAAGAGAACAGCCTCTCACTGTGAATAGCACCACTCGGTGTGTTTGCATTTCAAACTAGTAATATTTCAACTCGCATCTAATGTGTTGCCCTGTTTGACATCAGTTGACATCGCGGAATGCAAAAAAACCCACAAGAATAGTTTTGTCTTCTGTGAAGTAGGAAGTGCTTTCAGTGAAATTCTCATTTTAAAAAAGCATGTGTGGATAGGTAAAGGGTTATTTCTAACTAACTAACTAAATAAAAAGCAAATAAAGGTAAAGGATTATTTGGAATAATCCATGCAATGAGAGATCAGACATGCACACAGGTTTACTCATTCATTTCTAATGTATGCATGTTCTCTGAGTTATAGAGGAGATTAGGCAGATGTTTTTGTCATTGAGGATAAGTCATCCTCTTTTTTTTTTTTTAAATTATTATTTACTTATTGGCTAATGCAGCAGGGAGAGACAGAAATGGAAGAGTTCTGGTTTTAGAACACAGTATGTTGCTCTGATTTTGCAACTCTATCTTATTCCTTCCGCGTTTTTCCTTCAACAGAGCAGTAATAGTTTATAGTCTTCTCCATTTTAAAATCAATTTGGAATATGGAAAAATTACATTTCTTAACTGTACTACAGGTGAATTTGCATTGGTACTGCAAAGTGATTTTCTTGTGTTTTCTCCCATCTCTTCTCCAGGATGAATTATGTATCATCTGTTCCTACAGCAAATAAATTTGCTCGTGCACTTACTAACAATCTCTAGTCATACTTAGGCATCTGAATTACAGATTCATCTTTCCAAGGTGCTCAGAACTTAACTCCCTTCCTGATTGTCTTGAACTTTAATATACATTCCGAGTATACTGATTTTAGTATCTGAAAATCAGACCCTTTCATAAATTAATGCTTTATTTAATAAACTTACCACAGAGAAACTAAAATGCTTAGTTTCTAAAGGCCAGTTGAGAACTGCCATACTTACTTGATTTGATCTTTATATATAGGACAGTAGACCACGCTGATGACCTCTCCTGGAGTTAAATGGCATCCGTTTGGATTCAGACTTCATTTGAAATGATTTAAAGGCTTTACCCCAGCATTTCAGAAGTTGTTCCGGTAGCTTTTTCTTGGTGTTAACAAAAGACAATTTCTCTTATTTCAAAATCAACTATCACTTTAGAAATAGGCAACTTAAAATGTCTGTTGCATTTTACAAAAGCAATCAGTTCAGGCTTGCTTCCGTGAACTGTTTTATTAGTAGTAATGGTTAGTGTTTACTAAACTTTCTATCAACTTCAACACAAAGAAACAACAGTGTACATTAAATATTTAAAATCACAAAAGAAAGAAAACACTTTGACCAAAATTCCTCTCTATGTCACTTGTAGCACTCTCAAATCTTATCCACAGTCTCATTAAGTAAAATAATGACAGGACCCCTGTGCCACTGGGGCTCAAGATTTGCTGTGCTTCATAACAGAGAACTTTGATTCCTGCCAGTCACAAGGAGGCAGCTCTGCCCTGCCTGATTTTGTTCAGCTCAAACAGGAGACCCCGCTATTACCCAGTAGCTAACCTGAAAGACATGCAGGAGACCTCTGCAGTTTGATGTTGTGCCCTATTTGGAAAATCTACTGTCACTTGTTACCCGGTTATCTTGAAATTGCACACAACACAAACCAGAATAAGGTAGAATGAAAGTGTGTTTATTCATAACATCCAAATCAGGCAGCACAATTTCAGGTGTTTATAAAAAAGACAGGTGCAGAAATGAGGAAAACCACCTCACTCTACCCTTAGGTTAAATCAGTAAGGTCTTTGGCTTGCTGGCTTCTCCTAATAACCAGCAATCAGTTTTTGTGTGTGTCTCCTCTCTCAGATTAACTGTTTCTGCCACTAAGTGTTTGCTACAGTCAGAGAATGCGGTTGTTAGAGAGTTTTTCTACTTTCCCTGCTGCTCTGGAGTACGATTACAGCTAATTTTCCCTTTGAAATATTCTGAGGGGAGGGGATGTGTTGATACCTTGAAAACCAACCAGTTTCTTCCTCAGCATTCAATCTGTTGTTTTTCTGTTTCAGATTTAATCTGTAATCCTATTTTAGCAACTTTCCCTCAACTCATGGATCAACCAGACTTGATGGATGCACTTCGGGTATGTTATCTACGTAGTGTTCAATTACATCTGATGTGTCAGTATTTCCAAATAGTTTGCAAAATTTGAGCTTTTTTTTATCCTGTGAAAAGATAAATGGAAAAGCCAAACAGCAGAAAAGTTTTAGAATTGTTTCTAGTACGTGCAGATCTCTTGTGCCTTAGAGCCTTCAAAACTGCAAGAGAACACTTGAGCACGTTCAGAAGGGATGCAAAGACATGAGTTGGCTAGTCTGAGCACTGCTTGCCATGTAACCACAGCAAGCGAGCTCAAGGGGATTAGCTGTCTGAATGTTTGCCGGGCTTCTAGGACAGTGCTGCTTTTATGACAGGTAGGAGCTGACTTAGCTTCTGACTGGCAGGACAGTGCTCACCATATTTACACGGCAGTCCCTTGCAGGTGTTCTAGTACCAGACAACAACAGACGAGTTATTTCTGCCCGAAGGACACTACTGGTAGAAGCTGTCAGCCTTTGGGGTTATGCTGTATTTCTTCATGCTTGTAGGGTGGGAAAAAAAATCAACCTCAGTTGTGACTGATCTTTCTGAAAAGTGGATCCGCTTGATTTCATTTATATGACTCTGATAGTTCCCAATCTCCAAATCCTCACATCTGTAAAATTTGGTGGAATGGCTGTTTGCTTAAATCAACTAAACTGGCACAAGGGAGGAACGGGGAGTGCGAGGAAAGTGGGACTGCAACAGGAGCTTAAATTACTGTGGGATTGCAGTGAGAGAGAGTTTTGCAGCTAAAAATGGAATTGCTTTAGATCTCCATAATCTCACTCTGATTTTACATTTCACTTTAGAGCGCTTGGGCAGATAGAGAAAGAACATTGAAGAGATCTGAGAAGGTAATAAATTACAGGTTTTCCTTTGACATACATTCAATCTAATTCGAACTAGAAGCTTTCTGTCAGTGTTATTGCCAGTTAACTTTTCTTCTCACCACACATTTATTTAGAAAACATAGATACGCTAAATGCAGTTAACATTTCTTACCCCTATTTATAACAGTAAACGAGGAGAAGAAGGAACGTGAAATTAACTTGTAACTTTTTGTCTCGGTGTTTGTATACGGTTGTTAGAGGGGAAGCTGTTACAGCTTCATACCCAAAGTGTGGCTCCCTTTCATGATGTGCTACCAATACATGACTAGTAAAAGCTTGCCACTGGTACAAAAGGGGCTGTGTACGTCCGCAGCGTAATCCTCCCCACTCCAACCTGTGAGCTCCAGTCCTCCCACAGTCTGCCTGGAAAAAGGCCCCCAAATTCTGCAAATCTCCCTACCTCAGACAGTTGTAATCTCCCATTTTGGTGTGCAGACAGCTGGAGGAGAACTGAATTGGCTGTGTCACCAGGCTTACCTGTACCTTGTCCTACGTTCTACCCTCTGGACAAAGAGGCTGTAGGTAACTGAATGGGAAAGGCATTGGCTCTTGATCCAAGACACTTCACTTCTTGGGAGCAGCAGCAGGATATTTCATTCATTGTGCATGCTACTGAACAGATGCACAAGGAGATCTCCCCGTTTATGCAAACAAAACGCAACGCTGTTGAGTCAGAATTGCTTTTTCAAGGTCATTCATCCAAAACGAAAGCTGATCTGCTCAAAGAATTAGTAACTCCTCGGTATCCCAGAACCATCCAGTTTTACCTGATTTGTCATGTGCCACTCCCATGGTAGGATTGCTGCCTGGCAAATTTTTGCTCCTTCTTGCATGGTTATGTGACGCTTAGCTGCTAAATCTTCTGCTGAGACGTGAACTGTTCAGTGGCAGTTATAGCACTCACGTTTCTGGAACATTACTTTTCTGTAAGAGTCACGTTGGTCAATGAGTTTTCCAGGAAGCAGTGCTCTGTGCGTGTCCTTCTTGCATGAAGGGGTTTTTCTAGTGTGCATGTGGAAAATGAGGCACAGAAATCTCGTCTAGTTTAAGCAGTCAGGATCTTTCAATGTTTGATAATCGACCAGGCTGATTCTTAGTCTCTGGGGTTTGCAAACTGGTCTTTACAGGGGAGGGTATAATTCTTGCCACACACAGAACGTCCTGTCAAAGTGTGAAATAACAGTAGTTACAGTGTGGCCTTACCTCCTGCGAGGAGCCACGTGCTGTGAGGAGCATGGGATCGTTGCAACCCTCCACCCAGGGCAGCAGAGAAAGGAGTGCAGTTTGGGCTTCCAAGGCAGGAGAGATTTGGCACTTCGCTGGCGGCCACAGCAAACAGTCCCAGCCTGTGCCTGCAGAGGCTGTGGGGAACAGTTGTCACACACTGGCATTTGTAGGAAGAAATATAAAAACCTCATGAGCGGAGGGCTCTCGGTGACCGTTGCACAGGTTGCTGTTTTGTGGTAACACTGGCAGGGTTTGGCTGCATATCGCTGCTCTTTGTTGACTGGAAAAATAGGTGGGTTGGAGAGCAGATTTGTTGACCTATAGTTTATATAGTATAGTTCTTGGCGATGACGTTGACTCTCATCTGAGCCAACCAATGTTTGTTTAGGAAGGTCAAATCTCTTCCCATTGTTATCCTCGGAACTGGGGGTTAGTTGAATGTTTTCTTGTCTGTTTTTTCTCCTGGGTACAATACTTCCGTAGAAGTGCTTGGCAACAGGGTGTATTTGCACTGAAGTATTTTCAAATGCTCTTCTCTGCAGAGAGATCGAGAATTTCTGAAGTCTGTGTTTGTCCTGGTGTACCACGACTCTGTCTTCCCTCTCCTCCAGTCCACCTTCCTCCCTGACTACAAGTGGGCTGAGGAAGAGTCTGAAGCATCTCGTTGGAAGGTGATTGCTGACTTTTTGAAAAAGAGCCGAGAGAATGATGGTGCACTTCAGTATCTGCTGTCGTCAGAAAACACTCACAAAGCCTTTGATATCTCAGAGCTGGCTTATGATTTCTTAGGAGAAGTGAGGAAAAACAATCCTGGAGTATGAATGGATTATAGGAGAACAATTCAGGCTATATAAGAATGAGGTAACAATATAAATAAACTCTTACCAAAGAGAAACTGTGTACTATCTGAATTGCAATTAATATTGTAACACGTTTAACATTCTGAGAGACTAAAATTATTTTATCGGTTTAACTAATGGAAATTTATAAATTTTTGACTTTGCAATGTTAGATAAGGCCATGGTTATCAATTACTACATGTACCTGTTGTAGTCACGTTGAATGTCATATTTTGCCTAAGCTGAGCAAATGCTGAGGCACCACTTTTCTCCTCTCATGCAGCTTCCAATTAATTTCCAGTTTTGTTTTAATCAGGGTGAACAGAAGATTCTCTGTCTCAGTACCCCAGTAGACTGGTAACAGGCATGGAAAATAGAAATGATCTTTAAGAATGCTGCTGAGCAAAGTCAGCCAGGTTGGGGGGGGGGGGAAATCATCTTTTGTCCAATCAGGGGACAGCAGGTTGCTCTGTACTTAAGACTATTTTACTGTTTTTCTTTCCCACTCAGGAAAAGGTTGGGTTTTTCGTAGGAATGTGTTTGACGCACCTAATACAAACACAAGCTGGTGAGAATTCAGGGCATGCTGTGTTTCCCCTGTGTGTCGCCACGCCGTATGGTAGCTCCCTCTGTGCTGACTTTCTAGGGCAGGCTAGTGAGCTGCAGGGGATTCCTCAGGAGGATGAGGATGTTAAAGGCTTCTTTTCCCTGAGCAGATTGTACCCACAGGCATATGTGCTGCCTGCTCCCAGTGGGAAGTTATTAATCAGATTTCTCTTTTTGTGCTGGACGCTTTCTGCATGGTGATGGGTATGTTGCCACAATGTCCAATGAGGTGGGCGGGCACCGAGTCCCATGTGGGTTTAAGTCTGAGCCAGGCACTAGTTTTGTCTGGTGTGAAATGTTTTAAAAAAAGATCTTTCAAAGACCACAGCACGCTGCATAGAGCCCAAAGCCAGCTCCCACGGACAGCATTTGTAAACTGGAGCCTCCAGAAATGACACAAAACACTTCTTCCTGGCCTAGGAGGGCCTCAGACAATAACAATCATCTTGGATTTGATCTTTGCTCTGTATTGCACAGGAGCTTGGCATAGACGCCAAATCCCTAGGGCATCACTTGGCTCTTCTAACAGAGAGATGCGGTACCTTACTAGGATACTGTCCTTGTCCTCCTGCTGCAGAGTATTGCCCAAGTCAGAGAGGATGGAATGACTTCACTAGCCATGAGGCAGAGATGCCACCTTCAGCCTTTCATCCCACCAGTTATCAGTGAGTTACAGCATGAGACAGAGTTCTCTGGAAAAAAATAGTGTCCACTTGACAAGTCCAAAGTGCAGGTGCTCGGAGGCAGAAATCAAAGCTGTCCCAGTAGCTGTCCTTCAGACCTTTCTGGACACTTGGGAGCACACAGGCAAACACTCCCATCTTTTACCAGTTGTCTGTAAAAAATGTTTGGCTGCAAGTTTTCAAAGGCTGGATGTGTCCAGTGGGTGTGGGTCTGATGTGAACACGAAGCAGAAACCTGAAGGGAGGAGGCAACAACAGTGGAAGCGAAAATACTTCAGGCTTGAAAGAGTGCCAAGGACAAAAACTGATCGCAGGAAATGTTTCTGCCCTGGCGTGGTGTAGGATTTGTTTTCTTTCCTCTCTCGTTAAAGACCTCGAATGGATTGTGTGCTGGTGGTGGGGCTGGGGTCCTGTTGCTCTCCTGTCTCGGTGTTGGCAGCAGAGCGTGTGAAGCCAGCCGCAATAACCGGAGGGCTACTGAGGGCTCCTTCAGCCGGAGGAAGCGGCATGGTGCCAGCCTGGGCTGGTTTCTGTGATTACGTCCCTGCGGGTGTGTCCGTTAAAACCCTGCACGGGAGCGGCACGACGCCAGGCAAATGCGAGCAGAGCCGGAGCGGTCGCAGCGTCAGCTGAGAAGAGATGGCCTCTGTGTGTCCCCCTGCAGCCTCCACGCAGCCCACCCTACCCTCCGGACTCGCTGTTTTCAAAACTGTCCCCTACGCGTTCATCCTACCGGAGATAGTGAGTATGCCGAGCTTTGCTGCGGTACAGCACCCCGCTAATGGCTCTAGCAAATCTAAAAATTTGGGAGCAGCCCCCCAAATGATCCTGGAGATGGCATTAATGCGAAATAATGTATTTTCTTTTAGCTTATACACAAAAGTATTAAAGGTGGTGTTTGTGATGTGTTTTTTTGAACAGCTGGAGGACAAGATACACTCCCAGAGCCTGTGTGAGGGTTGCTGGCTGCTGTAGGGCTGCGAGAGTCTGAAATGCTGCCAGCGCCTCCCGGGCAGAAGCAGCTCTAGTTATTGCATAGAAATTGCTTGAAAATCAAGGGAATTTTGTTCACTGTATTAAGTCTCTCCAACAGCTTGAAGGCAATTGGGTGTCTTTAACATCTGACATTCCATTCATCTTTCAGTTGCTTATGGGTCCAGAGGGCATCCTGTGGGACTGGCAGAGATAACGGCTGGTGTACTTTGACACACCACCCAGCACTGGCAACCCACACCACCCACGCTCCACAGGGGCAATCACTGTGGCTGGGCCTTGTCCCAGTAGGCTCAGCTCCACGCTGCAAATCTGAGGGAGTTTCATCCACCAGAGCTGGCACAAGGCAGTCTGAGCTTATCCAGATAACCCTCCATGATATTTTTGCACAGTAAATATTTTAGGTAGATCCAGAGCGAGCGACTCGCTCTGAGCTGGTGCACGGAGTTAGGAGACTTCCTCATGCCGTGATTTCAAGCCCAGGAGATTAACAAGCAGGCAGGGCTGAGCTGATGCAGCTGTTCACCTTTCCCAGATGATAAAGCACATTTTCTAGCCTCTCCACTGAAGCCCTGGGGGCGAGATGTTTCCTTGCATTCTTTCCCTTTCCTAAGAAACGTTTTGAAGTATTTCCCGAGAGCATTAAGGGAAACTTGCGCCAGCTTGCAGTGCCAGCATGCTCCCGGAGGCTGGTCTGTGCTGCCTGAAGACACAGAGCTTCCAACAGCCACTGCGGCCGGCCGGGAGGGAGGCAAGGAGAGACCCAGGGAGGAGAAGGGGCTTTCCTCATCCTGTGCTCATCGTACATGCCTGTGTTTGTCCTCGGCAGTTCTGCGGGACCTGGGTGTGGATCCTCGTCGCTGCTACCTCTGTCTCCTTCCCGCTGCTGCAGGGATGGGTGATGTACGTGTCCCTCAGCTCCTGCCTCATCTCCCTTCTGCTCCTCTTAGGCTACCTCTTCGGCTTTCACAAAAACAGCGAGAACTGGAAAGTGCTGGTAAGGAGGGGCTGGGGCACCAGCAGGTGTTGGCAGCAGTAGTGTGGGCACAAGGCTACCATGGCTGGCAATGGGTTAGCTGTCCAGCTGCAGCCCTTCTGCAAATAACCAGCCCTTTTTCCTCCTTTTGCCTTGATTGGAAATGCTGAGGGAAGCTATGCCTATGCCATGGCTGCTGTATGGGCACAGGGGAGGGTTCAGCACAGCACAAGGGTTTGGTCCCAGCCCCTGTCTGGGTGTGTATGTCCTGTTTGAGCATTCACATGTGCAGAGGACAGACCTCATCCTCAGGGCAAATCAGTCCCGGTCAGGCTTCAATCCTTGCTGCTCCCATGTTTTGCAGGACAGTTTGTACCACGGTGCCACAGCCATTCTGTACCTGAGCGCTGCTGTCTTGCAAGCCAACGCGACCATCCGCTCTGAGTTCGGCCCCAACTCGCCCCTTTACTACCAGCTCAACTGTGCTGCATCGGTGAGTTGGTCCAGAAAACTCCAGGCAGGATGGAGCACCTAAATTCCCCTTGGGGGATATGCAAGAACAAATATTAAAGCCACAGCACAGCTGCCCCAAGACCAGCAGTGTCACACTGGTCAGCTTCAGCTCCACATCTGTTTGCATCATGCAACCAGCATGGGCTTCTTGGGGTCCAGCAGCTCATGGACAGCCTTGGGTGGCTGCCTCCTGGGAAATGTCAGGGGCTTTGCCTCTTCTTTGAAGCTGGAGAGAGGTGTAAGCTGGGTTTCCCCAGGTTAAGAGCACTGAGAGGAGAAGGGGTTAGACTCTCCCAGCTGACCCCAGCTTTTGCTCTTCTTCCTCTCGTGCAGTTCTTCGCCTTCATCACGACCTTCCTCTACATCCTCCACGCCTTCAGCATCTACTACCAGTGAGCCTGGCAGCGCTGGCTTCACCTCTGCAGGACGAGGGCTTTCCCAGCACAAGGGATGCAGCTGTCTTCCACCAAGGTGTCCCTGCCCCAGCCCTGTGACCCACCCCATAGGGACTTTTTGACTTCATCGAAGGAGGGACTTTCGTACGACAGTGTTGTGTCGGTGTACTTGCGGGGACATTTTGTGCCTTGCCCATGGGCTATGCAAGGGGAAGGACTGGGTGGAGGCTCTGAGCCAGCCTCTCACTCTGATGTTCCACCATATATAGATGACCAAGGAAAGGAAAATAAAAGAAAATAACTGTTCTTTCAGCGAACAATTTCCTTTCTTATATTATTTTCCTGTCTGTGGTTCAGCTAGATCACGCCCCAACACATACAATACAACATTGTGTTCCTTGATTTTCAGATAATTTCATTTAGTATATGCAGTATTCAGAATAAAACGTCTACTAACAGCATCTGACCAAACAGATTTCAACCACTATAAGCTGTGTTCATTGAACAAGATAATTTTACTCCGTAAGAGTTAAAGATTTCCTTTCAAAAAACAGAAAATGTTCATAGACTTAGAAAGCTACAACAGACTTTTTAAAGTAAATCATAGAACTTCTAACAAACTTCTAGATACAGTATAAAACTAAAGCATGAGAAGACTTATTACTACAGTTATTTACAGTAATTCTTCTCCAGTGTCTGTTAATTGCCATTACAAAATCTGCAGCTGCAGAGTTCAGTCACTGTCAGCGCCATCACCAAACACCAGTGTTGCAGGCATCCCTCCTCTCTAGTCTTCAGCGCTGGAGCGACTGGTAGAGGGAGCTACCTCCTCTCTCTGCCCCAGGTAACCCTCTGCTTCTGGGATAGCGTTGACTCGCAGCACATCTAAGTAGAGAAGGTAGTCCTGGAGACAAGCTGGCAATGGCAATTCCCGGATAAAGCGGTCTGATCGGAGGCGTTCGCTCGTTAAAATGGACCGGATCTCAAGACGACAAAGATGAGACAGGGAAGGAATGAAAGCTGAAAGATTAAAAAACCAAGTCAAACACTGAACAGGACACCATGGGATTACATTGCTTGCCTGTGGTTACCTGCTTTAGCTGGATCCCATCCGAATCTCCAATCTCTGGCAGATAATGAGGCAGAGCTCTTGACAGTGAAGGGCTGTTGCCTGCTAGAACCAGCATGTTCAGAATTTCCCTATAGGAGCTAGAAAAGTTACCTTAAACTTCTAGAAACAAAGTGTCAAAGAATCATTTTATCCTTAATCAGAAAGTTTCATCGAACCAGCCTAGAACAGCTACCTGCTTGGGGAGAGAGAGGCTCACGCCACCTTACAAGAAATGAAAAATTATGTCTAGAACTAAACCCAGTAACAAAGTAACAGAAGGGAAAACACTTTCAGGATAAGTATTACATGATAGCATAACTCAGTTGGCATATGATGCCAAGTGTTCTGACATGTTGGGAGGACAAGCACTGTGCCGGAAGATACAGACAAACATGTCTGTAAATGTGCATTTGCTCAACCATGAACTTTCATATTATATATCAACTTACCCTGATACAGAACTCTAGTGCCTTCAAACTCTCCTACAGTTGTTCTCCATTTATTTTATTCACAAGGAAGCTGTACTATTAACTGTAATAATTTCTGTATTTCAGTATAGAAGGGTAACTATGGCAGGTGTGTAACTCCATGGGACCATACGTTTTGCAAGCCTTCAGCTGGAGGTGTGAACAACCGTTCTTGAACTTTTCTGCATGAATATTTCATTTTTAATTTCCTATGCTCACTCACATGACCAGCTTATTTCAGTTTGAGTGCTTGGCATTTCCCAAGCGGGGAAGCCTGCCTCAGCACAGCAGCTGGCCTGCTTACCTTGACTGCTCTTAGCTGAAAGAACAAAAAAGTGAAAACTTTCAAACTTCCCCTCCCCTGCTTTTTCCTCTGCTTTCTCTCTTTGGCTTTAGTTACTGGACACTATTACCACACAAATATATTTACTAGTAGCAAAGGAAACAAAGAAAGAACTTAATCAGAATTTCCCCAAATAAAGCTTTTTTTTTTAAACTCCAAAAAGATATCCTAATTAGCTTCAAATACTCTAAAGGAAGCATTATTTAATAACATTATCACTCAGACATTTTAAAAATTATTACAGACACTTTTAAAAAAGAATTTGCTTTGAAGTGAGTCACTAACAAAGACATCTGAGCACAGTTTTTCAGTAAATAATGCATAGGTCACAGAGCATGACCTGTATGTTAAAGCTGCTTTTCTGAAGGATGAACGCAGTGAGCACGAGTGTTTTCCTGGACAACCAATTATTGAATCTTTTTGGCTGGCCGCATTTTGATTACAGGAGCAACAAAGAACAGATTTGTAGGTATTCAATATATGTTTTATATGGTTTGTATTTTGATTACTGTCAAGTGCTTACAGAACAGGATAGGCACTTCATTGGCAATATGACTCAAAGTACAAAAAATAAAATCAGTGGGATATTGTCTAAAAAATGTAACCAAGTAATATTGATCATCTTCCCTTAAATCTTCCAAGAGGCTGAACAAATCATTTCTGGAAAACACAGTACTAATGTACAGTCACTATCCATATTTTATAGCACATGCATTAATTTGAAGAGGACAAGATAGCCTAAACTGAGGATACCTACTTTAAACATCCTAACTCTGAACTGAACAATGTAATGAGTAAAATTCATTCAAGTATGTTTTGCTTGCTTGTTTGGTTAGGGTAACTGCTATTTCTGCTCCCCAGTTTCCAGACAAGCAATGCCTACTGACTATTGAACCTTCTTTGCCATCATGCATTAGCACACAGAGCTGTTTCCCACTTACAGCCTGGAAGCTGACATGCACAGAGACTTTTTTTTCCCCATTATATTGCTTACCAAAATGGCTCTTGGGAGCCCAAGCGAACTTCTCTTTGTAGTCTGAAAGATCTTGCTCTACATCTGGAGGAAGTCTCTTCCAGTTCGTGAACTCCAGGATGAAATTAAGGGCATTCTCGCTGACAGAGAAAATCCTGCATAACAAAAACTCCCATAAAATATCATTTTACACAATAGCATAAATATAATAATGGGAACAAAGCATAGAAAGCTTTACTATTTTCTAACAAATCCTTAACAACCTACATCCTAATCCCATAAACAGAAAACCATTAAACAGAAATCCAAAGTAACTTTGACAGCACAAGCCTTTACTAATGTAATTTTATCTTCCTCCATTTCTTTTAAAAAGTAAGGTAGACTGTAAGAGAAAAATATCTGCTCTGAAATTTAAATGCCTCACTAATAGGCAGCATTCTCCTCTGCACTAGTTTCTTATCCCATTTCCACCTAAATTTTAGTAAGGTGTCAAGACACCAGAGCATTGTAAGCATTACCACTACACTTGGGGAAAAAAAGCTATATATGTTCGTCTACTTATTTATTAAAAAAACCCAAAAAAGTCCACAAAATTTGCAAGTGTTTCAAACTCTCCTTCTACCAGAAATTGCATTTATATGTGTTCAGAAATCAGGATGATATACATTTAAAATTTTTTAGCATGTGTGAAGAACTTTTAACAATAGCTTAATTGAATAAAGTGTAGAAGGAGGTTTAAATAACAGCAGGTAAACCAACCGGTGTAGTATTACACGTGCTGAAGAGCCATCCAATTTCACAGAACAGCTCCTCATATAGATGTGTACAATCCTGACTTTTCATCTGAATGGAAATCTAAATGTTCTAAATACACAAAAATACCAGACTAAAAATTTTTAATACACTCGCTTTTGACAAGAGATTTATGTCAAAATTATTTATGACCTTTCTGGGTTTTATTATTTCATATTTGACTGAACTTTCATACACTCACCAAAAACCATACTGGAGAGAGACCTGATTGCCTAGCTTTCTTTAAGAGAATGGTGATTTTACTTTTCCCACTAGTAATTAAAATTGTCAGTGCTCTAGATTGACCGAGTTATGATTGATTATACAGTCGTTTTGCACAAGGAGCCAGAGGCAGTTAATGAACCATATGCATAAATGTTAATTTGCTGTCTACTGGCCTCCTGTTATCTTCCAGGACAGAATAGTTAGTATTAAAGTTAAACTTACAAGAACATGAGTTTTGTAGATTATAATGGAATGAGCATTATTTTAAAATGTGGATATTGAAGCAAAGTAGTAATTGGTACAAAAGTATTTGTGGATTACATAACAAAGTATAAAAAAGCATCACATATGTTATACATGGACAGTGAGAATTGTTTACTCACTGAATTGCAATCTTGTAGTGTGTTTACTTTTGCAATCACTTAAGTCTTCTATAAATATGATCTACAGAAGCACAGATATACCGTGCTTCATACATGTTCCTCTAATTACTGTTCACAAAGCCATGGATGCTAATGAATAACAGAATCTCCCTAAGTCATAAGTGAATGCATTTAAAACTACCAATGATATCTTAACCATGATATCTTAACAGTATCTGAAGTACTAATCAATATTTAAGTGAACCTCAAAATCCGACTCCTTTCATACAGGTAAGTAACATATGTGATGAGTTTATACATCTCACATTATGTTGATAACAGCTGAGACATACAGTGGTGAAGTCTTAAGCATCTTCATAGGCAATAAACAAACAGAAGAAAATATAAATACTTAATAATTTGAAATATAAAACATCACCAAGCAGTTATTTGTATGCGGAAGAACTTTTTTTTAAAAAAAAAGAAAAACCAAACAAATCAGACTGGAATTTTTGCCACACTATTTTGTTTAACAAAATCTCTTAACTGCATCCGTTTCCTCTCCTCCTAGCCTTGGCCCAAGTTCACTTCACCATTGTTTCCCATCCCTCTTGACCTTTCTCAGTATTTGAAATTCTCATATACACGCAATTTCCAAATAAATTTGGGGGCTAAGAGATGTTTGATACAAAAATTGCAAAATGATGCCTTTCTCCAGGGTAGGGCTAAAGCAGTCTCCATTCTGTCTTTCTTCCTAAAATAAATTGTTTTATTGAATCCAGCCATTACCCATGGATGATGTATTTCAGGCTTTTCATAACCCTCACAATTCCCGATTGTGGCAACTGATTATCAAGTACTATCCTCTGAAAGCACACGTTAAATCACACTGGCAACAGCTTTGCAGATTACCATACAATATTTAAGTAAACAAGACAACATTATCTGCTTACCACAATCTGCTCATTAAATTCACTGGATTAAAACCAGCCAAGAGCAGATAAGGCAGCCATTCCTTGTACTCTTCATGCACTTTAATTGTGTAACTTATGAACTCCAATAACTGGTCCCCAGAAGGCAGTGAACAGCCCAGCTTCAGGAAGCGTTGAAACAAAGGAAACTTTTCATGGAATAGGCAGTATCCCAAATTAATCCCAAGTAAGGTGATCCCGTATTTCAGGAAAATGTCAACGAAATTAAAAAACCTATGAACAGCACACAAGGAACAGGACATCCTGTTAGTTTTTCCCCAGAAAGCATCTATCATTTCACTTACTGCTGAGAAAGCAAATTTCTTCTACCAAAACTCCCCCCAAACCACAGAAAACCCCAGCATGCCATTCTGACTGCAGTTCTTTCTGGAAAGCATCAGTTTAAAATGCAGAACTAGTTCAGGAGACCCCAGTCCCTACATTGAACTGATTTGTTCATTTTGTCCTGGAAAACCTATGGTTCCAACCAAATTCCAGCCCTTCAAAGCAAGCCTTTTGATTACAAACAGAAACTCCCAATCACTGGTATCTGTAACCCAGGGGTATCACATTGCTGATCCGCCACATGCTTGCTATAAGCAGAAAGCACCATGCCCACTGATGTATTTTTAAGGTCTCACCTTAAAAATACATCACATACAACAGACAGACAAGTTTGTGAAAATATCAAATGACTGCACCCCAGGACTCAGGGACCAGTCTAACGTTCAAACTCGGCAAGGGTTTAATTTACATCCAGCTGTATTTGCAGGAAGCTCCTCAACCCACTGAACTATTGTCCACATTTTAAAATGTTTTCACTAAAATCATTTTATCATTATCAACTGTAATATGGTAACGTGATAATGAAAGAGATTATGACTGATAATTAGTGTGTTGCTTTTTAGTTTGTAAGTAGATTGCACATTACTTCGTAGAAGCAGTGGTGTATGTTACCTGCCTCATTTACAGAACATTTCAGTAGTCACCTGCTCTGCATCCCTCCCTAAATTATTTAATAAAAGAAATCAGAGCAGGTCCCATGTGGGAGACAAGAGGCAAGAATGAGACACCGAAATAATGATTCCCAAATGTAAGCCAGCCCCAAAAGCTATGTTTTTGCATCTGCTGGATAAACTGCTTTTTAATGAACTGAATTCACTACTACCAAAACCTCATTAAGTGGCAGCATGTAAACAATAAATTTTCATCCCTGTACATGAAGTATTCGGTTAGAATCCAAGTTTTAAGAAGATTCAAAAGCCTCTACTGAAGATACTTTCCTTAATGCAACATGCTAGCCACATAACATTACTTTGCATCAATACTCCCAAGGAGGAATGTCTACAAAGGGTGAAACAACAAGAATTTTGGCAAAATATTAAATGATAGACAGCAACCAGCTGAAGAAAAAAGTTTTCAAATGCATTCTCTACCACACGAAATTTCTCTGTTGTTCTATGGTGTAAAGCAGTTACCAAGTAATTGCTCTCAAGCCTCAACTAAAGCGTAAAGCATAATGCCATTACAGATCTATACAAAGCTCAGAACCACCAAGAGGTGACTGTGAGGTTTGATTCTCTATCTTGATTTGAGCTGTGCCAGTATTCAGTCCCTTGAGTGTTATTTTACACATTGAATTAGTTTGGGGGGGACACAAGGCAAGCTTGGGGACAGCAATATCTAGATCTTTTACAGCAACAGCCCATTCCTCCATGAATTAATTTCACACAGAAAAAGGAAGAAGAAACTTCAGTACTAAAGGGAAAAAAAAAAAAAAAAAAAAAAATCAACACTAAGGACATGAAGAGCACCTCATTGATGTACCATATATAATACACACTTAAGAGTAAGGCTTTTATACGTTGTTTTTCCTCCAAAATCATAGCCTTTGCATTATGAAGTAAGCATCGTTTTATTTCCTGTTGAATACCGGGGTGCCCATCACTCAACAGGCATAAAAAGAAACAGGTCATGATCTAAAAGATTGTATCAGTCAGTTTCCCAGTCCTCCTTACAGCTATAGTGTTGAGGCAATTAATTCTGCTTGTCTTATGCACGGGACTGGCATACAGAAAAGGAAAACACTCTTTTCCAATAACTCATCCATTGGAAAGAATCTGGCTACTTGAGAGTCCTTTTGAACGAATTACAGTATCAAGTCATGTTCCCAGAAGACAGAGATGTGTGGGTAAGGCCTTCTGAAAGCATGAAATCTGCAATTATGTTCTACAAGACTCTTCTTCAAAGAGCTGAGCTTCCCCTCAGAGATTTCAGTGAGTTTCTTCAGCTCGTGCACACAATCCAAAGCCCACGCACCACTCAGATACTTGCAGTTTAACTCTGTCAGCTCAAGAATTGAGGAAGGAGGGCATTTAAAGGTACATTTAAAAAAAGTTCAGTAAAGGCCAAGATCGTTATGAATAGTTTCAAAATATAAGAGGTATACTTACTCTTTTTGGAAGACCATACACATGGGGGATCTGCAGTCAAAGTTAAGGCACTCTTGAGCATCTGGACTGTAGCCTTCTTTAAGTAACATTTCCAAACATTCTTTATTACCACCATATACTGCTGAATACACAGGGCTCACTTTGCCTTTACCTTTGTCGCAAATCCGATCAGTAAGTGGTATTAGCAACTCTAATATCCTGCAAACATTTAAAAACACTATTTATTTTGTGACCTTATGCAGTAATTAATTTTAAATGTATAGTCACTTCTCACATGGTCATTACAACTTAAGAAGAAAACCCTACCTGTTTTTTCACTATGAGTTTGCATAGAAGAACAACCTTTATCATTTCATACATAGCCCCATAACAAACATTGTGCTCTGGCATGGATTTAAGCTGGCGGTAAATATTTTAATGCAAATCAGGGACAGGTATTTCCTATTACCCAACAGTCCTTTTTGCAGCAAAAGAGTACCACTGCGCATTAAATCCGGACCTCTATGAACTCTGGAAGCAAACTGAAAATGTAAGTTGCAAATAAAATGACTATTTACTTCTCTTCAACAACACTCACTGAGATACTGAAACAGAAAAATCATTGTTTCATAGCTCGCACCTCTACATCCTTTCCAGCTAACAAAGATTAGTGACAAACACCGATCCCTTTGCTACTGGAACTTACTGGTGCTGTTCAGAGGTCACCAGTTACATATTGTTGCAAAAGCTAGGCAGGCAGCATTTGATTTAAAGACATTTCTAGTTCTGACAACTTTGCTAATCCATCTTCTGTTTCTGAGAAAATGAACAAAAATCAGCCTCCTCAGTATCTACTACAGTCCACCCTCCTCATCAGTTTGAGAAGAGGCACTATTTTGAAGCACAAAGTTTAATGACAGCTCAGCTGATGATTTTTTTTTTTCTGCTAAGGGTTAAGATCAAGCATCTACTAATAATTTTGCCATTAGTATCATCATTAATATATTTGATTTTAAGTGCAACTCATGGGGTTCCTGAGAGATGTTACTCTGTAACAGCGTGCTACTCTGGGACTTCCTTCCAGTCTTGGCTTTCTGAAATTATTGGGAATGGGCAAAGCTACAAACGCATTTCTGGACGGATTAAAGGAACTGTTTTGTGGCTTTGATTTTCTGGCTGGTTCAGCTAATTCATTACTTGCATATGATTACTTCTGCTACTTAATGGTCAGGACTATAATTCTGATTAAGAGCTGTTCAAGTCATGTATAAAGCATATGCTATTGTTATTTATATTTTAAAATGTAAAACTAATATTGCTATTGAGTGATTTGATGTCTGATTCAGCACTGTGGAAAAACAACTCTTTAGGATATGGATCAGATCCAGACTAGATGCCAAATTCAAAGTGGTTGTTCGCTTTACTGGGACTACTAACAGACATTTAAAATACGGAAAGAATTAGAAATTCTAAACTACAAATCAGCTTGAGAACTCATTTTTACTCCTCACAGAGCTCAACTTCCTCTTTTTCGATCCTTATTACCAGAAGCTTCTGTGTGAATGTCTTTTTAATCACCTACTTTTCATGGCCCATTTCAGCCGCTGCGTGAATGGGTAACTGCCAGTTATCCTCGTTGCAGTAGAGATTTGGATCTGCCCCTTTTGATAACAGCAGTTCCACACATTCAGTGTGGCCCTCCTGTGCAGCAATCAGCAGGGGAGTGGCTCTGTCCTTGGCTTGACAGTTTACATCTGCACCTGACAAAAAAAAAAAAAGCCAATACCTTGCATCAACACTGCCAGACGCAAAATAAACAACAAATTAATGTTAACCAGTAACTGGTTTTCACATCGTGACTTCACAGCACGACAGGTTTTCCACAGCAATAAGGAAACATTTACTATCTTGTTGTTAACTTTTTGAACCATCAGTGCTTCAACATTAACTCTGTCAAAGATCAGCACAACATAGATAAACATGCTGGAGGAGAGGCAATGGGCTAGGCAGCCTTCTGAATGCAATTATTTTTTAAGATTCTCCCCATTTGGTAGATCAGTTAGTACGATTTCTCTGGTCAGACCACAGGCTTAATAGTTACAGTAATTAATCTGGGTTGTAAGGACATGTGCACTTAGACATATAAAACTTGTTGATTATGTGAATGAAACTGTTGCTGCCACTTTATGGCCAGAGAGAGGTATCCCTAGTTAGTCCAAACAATATCCTATACAAGAGCGTGCCATCAAAATCAGACCACTAATGTAGTGCTATTGAGGGCTTCTGGAAGACCCTGATGATACTTAATCTTTTCATAGTATTGATTTATTATTTCCTACCATCACTTGCTAAAAATTACAGGAAATTACTGAAACAAGATTTAAGCAATTAAGATGGTTTTGCATACGCATCTGCAACTATAATTACACTAAAACCACTAAAATTTGAAGTTACGAAGTGCAAAAGTAGAACTAAAACTGTATGTGGTGATGGGCTGATGCAAGTTTAAAAACAACAAAGATAAACAAATGATCACTATTACCACGGGATACAAGCAGTCTTAAACTCTCCAGCTTTCCATACTGAGCAGCCACAAACAAAGGTGTAATTCCAAAGTCATCCTTGCATTCCTTGCTTGCCCCTTTCTCCAGGAGTACTTTCATTATCTCAGTGCATCCCTGAAATAAATATTTTCATTCTTAACCCTCAAAAAAGCAGGGAATTGACATAATCTATTTTTTCCACACATTCCAAACAGAAGTAAAAAAACCTGCAACATATTCAACAGTCTAAAGATGTACCAAAACATTAATGGCAGAAAAAATTAGACAAGTTAAATTTAATTTTTACATTTGTTCATTTATTCCATACATAGAAATGGAAATTAAATTAGTTTATTAGAACTATTAAGCTAACATATTTCTGTTCTGGAAATAGGTCATATATCTCACTGATGATGAGATACTAAACAGAACTCTTTCTCAGAAGATCCTGTAAGAAATTCACTTCCCAAATACAACACATGCAATACTTATCATACTTAAATAATTATTGCTTCCCAACATCATCACATATTTTCAGATAACACTCTCCAGTGCACTGCAAAAGCCCTTCAGCATTTCGACAACCTTAGGACTGCTAGGGTAGTTTAGGAAAAACTACCCAATAAAAAGGCAAAGAAACAGCTAAATTACCACTCAGAATACACCAGTTACACAGAACTTACATGATACACTTACAGGTTACCTGAAAAGAAGCTTGGTGCAAAGAATTCCATCCAGACCAAGAATGAGGTCCTTCAACGTTTGCTCCGTGCTGGAGCAGAAACTTTACAATGTCTGCATGTTCATTTTCAACAGCTTCAAACAGAACAGTTAAAAAAAAAAAAACAAAAACCATGCATTAAATGTATTTAAAGAACTCATTGAAAAACTCAAATAGTCTCACCACTAACCTCCTGACACAATAATAATTTTAAACCTGCCTTATATATGCTTACTTGCCTTTTACATTCACACCACCAAAACAGTGTTGGAGAATGGAAATTTAGCCACAAAGTCTTTAGTTAAGACTTGTTAAAACTCCACCTACATTGTGCTAACATAGATAACAAAAGCAAGTTCCCTCCCTCTTTACTGTGGAACACGTACACAATTCTGCAGCAGGTGCCTAGCTGCATAACAGTTGCAACGGCCTCCTGAACTTGTGAAGCCCAGTAGCTCTCACAACAAATTCCCCCAAACTTAAACTTTTTTAAAAAGAAGTCTAAAACTGTTTTAAATTTGTATAACTTCATAAACTTGTATAATTTATAATGTGTACATTTAATTTTTGCTAATGCATTCATTGACAAAGCCTCCTTTCGCATCCTGATTTATCCTCAGGTTTTTGACAATGACAATTCTACCAAGGCACATTTCCTGTGTAACCGTAAAAGTTTGAGATGGTGATAAACGACCTGCAAATTTTTGCTACCAATAGAATAATTTTTTAGGTACTAGCGCAGAAGCTCGCCAAAGGAGTGCCTCTGGCTTGTACTCACTGTCCGACACAGAGTTGTGCCATAACTCCATTATACAGCCTGGACTAAACTGACCATAATTCATTCCTTTTTAAAAACCTCTCGGATACACAATCCCTGGACCATTCTTGGCCCTGTCTATGTAAGCACTTACACATAGTGCCAATTATCATTATCCAGTGTGCTTTTAATGATGATTTCCCCATGAGTGCTACCTCTAACAGCTTCTTTGCTTAAAAGACTTGATTTAGTTACTTAAAAATAAGATGTGAATAGACTTGTAAACAGAGGTGATGTGGCAGCCATGATGTCTGCCTGGGTACGGAGGCAAGTAAAACTATAAGCATATTTAATAAGATGATTTAGACTCTGAAGATTCACTATAGCAGAAATTTTAAGCATTTAATTATGTCAGACATAAATCATAGAAAAATAATAATAATTATTGCTAACCTATGAATTGCAAAAAGAAGAAGAGGTCTTTTCACATGTGAAGCTGGAAGGAATTAAAAAAATAAAAACAATACTTGAAACACCCTCGCATAGATGTAAACCTAAATGTAATACCTCCTAGACCTTTTCTGTGCTAGAAAGAAAGAAAAGGTGATGCAGAAAACCAATTTGGTTTTACAATTTTATTTTAAAACACAGTCTGAAGCAAGTTTATCCATAAATAAAGGTAGTTTCTAGACTTACGCCACCTCTGAGTCTAAAGCCTAGCATTTAGGCTACAAAAACATGAAACATGGTAGGCAGTGAATGAAGTCTGGTGAGTTTAAACTCAGTGAATAAGCTTTTCCCCACTCATCAGTTGTTCTGAGATTTCAAGAAAGCTCATGTCACCTAGGAACAATGGGGTGGTTGCTTCAGTGGTAACTTCATTGGGGTCAGCCCCAGCTTCTAGAAGAACACGAACACTTTCCAAAGACCCATGGCGTGCCGAAAGGTGCAGCGCACACATCCCTTCAAATGTCTTTGAGTTTATGTAGTCATCAGATGGAGCTACAAATTAGAACAATGGGGAATAAAAAAGTATATTTAGTAATGAATTACAAGCATAGTTATTCTTTTAAAACAACAGAGTTATTTGAGACATGTGGCCTATAGAGTATCCACGAATGTGCTGTTATCAACTTGTTCAAACAGCAGGGTCAGATATTGCCAGCCCCACACAGACTCGCCTTGGACAGAGGAGGTAAAGTAAAATCAAGTGTCTTCACAGACTACAACATGTCAATTTCTCTCTACCATGGCTAGTCAGTATCTACCACACAGAAATTTACAAAACAAGGAAGAATAGGAAGCGAAATCTATTTAATTTGTGTTTTCCATGACAGAGTAATTTAGCAGAAAATCACACTATTTCACATCATACTTACCTGCACGAACTAGCAGCCTCAGACATTCACTCGAATTGCGAGCTGCTGCTTCATGGATCGGCACCCACCCCCTGTTATCGGGAACATCGATGCTGTAGCCCTGCTTAACTAGTTTCCTCAGCATTTTAACATTTCCTTCTCTGGCTGCAAGCCCCACGGCGGAGCATCGATCGGAATAGGCTTCCGTGAAATCCATCCTTGCATATGGCAAACTCTGCAGAAGGAAGAAAGGGAAGGAGACGAGAAAAGAAGAGATGCCTGTTAGGACAAAATACGTATACAAGGGGGTTTTTTGTTTGTTTTGCAGAGGTTTTTGTTCGGTTTGGGTGGTGGTTTGGGAGGGGGGGAGGGAGTGTGTTTGTTTGGGGGGTTTTGAGGGGTTAACAGCTCCTCTGCTGCGACCCAGCGGCTCCCTGGGAAGCAGTTACAGAGGGCTGGGGATCTCTTTTTCCCGGGCCAACTGACACAAGTGCGAAGGCAGAGCTCTGGGCTCACATGGACACCTCGCAGAACCACGGTCACGACGCCGCCCTGCCAAAACACCGCCAGAAACCTCCTGCCCCGCCCCGCTCCAGAGAGCCCCGGGCCCGGCGGCACCTCCGGGGCAGGACCCGCCGTGCCCCGCTCTCCGCGGGGCCGCCCCGCCGGCAGTGCGCAGGCCTGGGCCAAGCCGCCGGGCGGGCTGTCAGCCATGTGGGTGTTCGGCTACGGCTCCCTCATCTGGAAGGTGGATTTCCCCTACGAGGAGAAGATGGTGGGGCGCATCCGCGGTTACAGCCGTCGCTTCTGGCAGGGCAGCACCGACCACCGCGGCGTGCCGGGCAAGGTGAGGCGGGGCGCGGAGCTGGCGAGGGAGCCGGCAGGGCCCGGCCCCTCAGGGCTCCGCGGCGGGGAGCGGGCCGAGGCCCTGCCCCGGGGCCGAGGCGAACCGGCCCGTCCTGCGAGCCCGGGCACCGTCAGGGCGCCCAGGGCGCTCCCTGGCGCGGGGACTCGGCAGGGAACGCCGGCGGCGGGCCGGCACGGAGGCTGCCCGGCGGCTCGCAGGCTGCGCCGGCCCCGCGGCGGTCAGCCGGCCTCCCCCGGAGCGCCCCGACCGCGGGGCACCTCGGCCGCGCTCCCGCAGCCCTTGCGGCCGCTGCTGCTTTTCTTTTTTAAGCTTAAAAGCGCGTAGGAAGCCTGAACTTAGAGCGATTGATGCTTTCTGATGGCAGTTATTCCAGTCGTCTTGTGCTAAGTACTCAGGTTAAGTATTTCCAACTTTGGCTTCTAATTTATTTCTACTTTAGCATTTCCTAAAGTTCAAGAATTCATTTTCTTCTGTACTATCAGTTAAAAAAACAAAACAAAACAAAAACCCAACAAACAATATAATAAACTTCAAAGAGGAGAAGAATGGTAACAAAAATAACCATCAGTCCATTTTAATAGCTCACAAATAACCAAGTTAGTTATTCTAGACATTATATAACAAGGGAAAAGACCTCAGCATGGGTGTCAGGCTTTGAAGAGAAAGACTAGTTAATAAGTAAAGGCCAGAAGCGTTAATCTGAGTAACTACCTCAACGGCTTTTCAGCTTTTTTACTTTCAAATAAAAACTCATGGAGGAGGAAATATTTACTGTTTGGAAAAGGAAAAAAAAAAAAAAAATAAAAGAGCCACCAAGAAACTAAAATTCCAGAAGTAAGCATTCCCAATTCCATGCAAACATATGTATTTTTAAGCCACACAAGAACAGTAGAGTCTTACTTACACAGCTTTGAAAGCCTGTGCCACCCTCCCCATAGAAGGGCTATCACCCTTAGATAATTCTGAATAGCTCAACAACTGTTAAAGAAACAATAGGTTACAGAAGCACCCAGCAAGTTAGATGAATGACTTTGATGTGGCAGGACTGTTATTTACAGCTGCAGATGCTGCTCACGATTTAGTCATCAGAAATGCAAACTGATCATAACTGTATAGAAACTGACACTTGCACACAGCGCTCTTACCTGCTTTCAATGCTGTTTGTATCATGAAAGTATGTTTTCCTGACACTCCCTAAAGCAGTGGTCTGACCTGCACCCTGGTACCTCCACTCTAAAACTGCAATACAGCTTTAAAGAAAAGGCATAAGGATTCTTTTTAAAATAAACCACAGCATCCTACATGTAGCATAGAAGACATTTTCATCTAGTTCTAAATAGCACCAGTTAGAACCTCAAACACCATGAAACAACTTGCACAGTACTTAAAGATAATACAAAACCCCTTGCATTCAGTTTCCTGCCACACAAATCACTAAGCTTCAGGTACTAGCACGAGTTGGGCATTTAGTATTTAATTTAACAAACAAACAAAAAAACCCCAAAAACCTGTTTACTGCAAAGAAACAAATTACGTGCAAGCGGACTGGGCTCAGCAGGTGTGTTTTTCAGGCTGGAGCAGCACTGTGCACATGCAGCTGTCCCGGTTCTGAACTCCAGCCCCGAACTGCTTTGCTAGGTCGCTTTTGAGATCGAGTTGAAAGCCTCACTTTGTCACCTGGCTTACATGCTGTCATATGCACAATGCCTGTCTCCAAACCTGCCCCACTCTCAGCCGCTGTCTCACCTGGCTGGAGAGATGCCACATGCCCTGCGGCTGGCTCGTTAGGTCTGCTGACCAGACAGCTATCCTCTGCTTTCTCAGGAGGACACTAATTTCTCATCTACCAGTCATCCCTTTCAAAGACTCTGTTTGGATGAGCACTGGGAAATTTCTGTTCTTCTTTTGGATTCGGATGAATTAAAAGCTATGTGCAAAAGCTACTAGGGTGGGGCATAAAAGTGTGATTCCATCAGCCCCCTCTGCTTAGGAAACCAGGCTTTAAAAAAAATAAAAATAAAAAACCCCTAATCAGTCAACAGAGAAAATCCTCATCTTGGGGCTTCAGAAGAGAATAAAACCCGCACCAGCCATTTTTTTTTTCCTTTTTGCAAGTATCCTTGGTGACCTCATTGCATTATCTTCTGAATATCTAGCTGAAATTCAGGGGAATACTCAGAGCAACTGAAATCTTGCAAATGGCCACGCCAGGTTACTACCCACTAGTGTATACTTGGTCCCAGGAAGCTTAGATGTTTGTATTTCTGCCCCAGTCAAGATCATATCTGGAACTGTCAGCTCCAGGCATACAGAGCCTTAAAACACCACCACCACCCCCACCCCCCCAAGCCCATGCTTTGTTCTGTTTCTATTTAGATGCTTGTTTGGACAGACTGAGGGCACAGGTCATTAGTTACATAGACCAGTTAATGCATTTTATTTTCTGTTTTATATAAAACACTTAGCATTAAAAAAATACACTTTTCTCAGCGTCAACAAGTTAATGCCTGTTTGTGTTCTGGCAGTCCATGAGTTGTCGCTCCTACTTGCAAGGCAAAAAGGCTCCTTCAATGCTGAGAAAACACAGCTATGACCTCCCACTTCACCAGGCCAAATGCTCTCCACTATAAAATCTTTACAATCCTTGACATCAGAGATTAACTACATCTCTTGTGGGCAAGCTACAAATGAAACTGGTCCTTCAGTACTAACACATTTTAAAGAACAGCAATAAAATAGGAGCTAACAAATTAAAAAAACCTCTCCTGAAAATACTCATTGCTCCAACATTCCACAGTCAGCGCAACAAAACCATACAGAGCACTTTCACGTACAATGGCTGAAAGCTTTTAGTGCAAAACTTGTACTCGTACTTTGAACTGCTCAACTCATACTGTAATAAGATGATTAACTAGCTATAGCATGTTGTTTAATTACAGGGCCATATTTTATAGTTTTCAGGATGTTCAATCGGGAAAAGTTCTGTTACAACAGATTAAGAATGCAAAAATCGGAATAAGCTTTTCTTGAAAAATGTACAGCAACTTATATATTAGCTGTATTTAAAAATAAGATTTTCAGAGGATAATTCCAAATAGTACATTAAAGCAGCTTGAATTTTACCAGGCAATAAGTGTTCCCTGAAAAAAGGTGCTACTGGCTTAGAAAGACCTGAATAAGTAACAAAAATGTTTTCATAAATGGTGAGTTCAAATTTCTTAGTGCAAGCTTCAGAAAAAACAGCATCAGCACTGCAGACCCACATGATGGACATAAACCTTCTCAAACACTAAAGTCCGGGGGTTTGGTTTTGCACATAACAGCACAGAAGAGTAAATGCATTCACAGGTTGAAGCCATTATTACCACAATATGGTTTGAACCAAAGTAATAGCTTCCCACTACCAAAACAGTGAAGTTTGGCTTCCTCTCCTTACAATCCGCCTCTCTCCCAGCTTCGGACTGCTCGCTTTAGCCGCTCTCCTTGATCCGGCGCCGGCACTCACTTGACTGCACAGGACACCGACAGGCCTGACATTTGGGGAATCCCAGTTCTGGCTCTGCCAGAGACTTTGTTCTTCACCCTTGGATGTGCTTAGAAAAAAAACCCAGGGAAACTTGATGACATGATTAATCTAGCTCCAGCTGTCTGCTGCCACTGTCCAAACAGTGTCCAGACAGAAAACTCTTGAGTTTCTGCATGCATAGAATTACTGGGTCAGCTTAAGGTGAAATCATTTTAAGATAATAAAGGGCTTTTAGTTTGTTAGAGGTGAAATGGTGAAAAAAGGAGGTTGGACTAGAGGATTTCCAGAGGTGCCTTCCCATCTCTGTGGTTCCCTGATTTTCCATTGGATAGCTGCCAGCGAGGGGGCTACAGGGGCAAGGACAGATAGATGGGCTCCTGTTACACCATAACGAGCCACAGGAAAAGGAAGTAGAAAGGCTACACTTTGTTCAAATAAACTTGTGCTTTTAAGGAAACCATTTGAAGTTATTGGATTCCTACTTATTAGTAAGCTTACACCTCCCTTTTTTGAAAAAAATTAAGAGGTAATCAAGCTAAAATTATTTCTAGGGTCATAGTTCCTTGTATTCCATCTTATTTTCATATCCAGATGCAAAAATTGATTCCTCTATCAGTAAATATTTAGTAATTTTAGTAGCTGAGCAGTTTATGGTGCCACTGAAAGCAATCTAACAGCAGAAAACTTACTACAGTTTACCCCTCTATTTCATAGCACACATCAGCTAGACCTCAGGACTGTCCTGGGGAACTTTATTAGACAAAGCCCCCGTGCCAGGAGAATGTCATAGACTATAGTGCAGACTCTGCACCATGCTAATGCTATTTTCCTCTTTTTAAGGAGCCCAGGATGGTAAACCCTGGAAGAATCCCCCATCAAGTGCACTCTAAGACAGGAGCACGTTTGGGAGCTCTAGTGTACTGTACAGTTGAGGGCGTGAAGTGAAATACAATGCTACGAGCTGAAACAATGTGTGTTTAATTTTCTGCAATGGCTTCACTTCTGGTTTGGAGGGGTGATGGCCCTTAGCACTACAGATGCCTTCGAAAAGTCCCACGTGGCCACAGACCGCACTGCTGCTCCAGCATGATCCAATGCAAGGCTGCATTTCTGAGCCTTCCTGGCAGTAGGCCGCACAGAACTGACACAACTCCCTTGAAGACATCTGATTTAGAAGATCATTCAAGTTTTCCCTTGCCAGTACTCCCTGGGCATGACAAAAATGGCTTTGGTTTATATTATATAGCCGGTCATTTATAGATGCGTTATTTTCTTTACTTAACTAGCAGAGGTAATACCTGTGGTTCCTTAACAGTGTTTAAGTGGTTCCACGCAAGACAAGGACTCTGCAAACCAATACAATAAATATCCTGTCCTTCCCTAGGCAAACAGATCGCTCTTTCATCACACGACCAATCTGAAGATTAAGTTCTCTTCAGTACTTCACTTTTAATTAATGTATAGGCTTCAGATACAGGCATTCCTGGTTAATAAAGTTGTTTCCACCACAGAATCTCTCTAATCCATAATTTACAAAATCTTTGTGACCAGTATTGAGTAAACAAGTCAGAGAAGTATTAATGGTGGTGGAAAAAACCAACAGCCATATGGAAAACTAAGCCGTGTATATATGTATGCATGTATATGTATACACACACGCTTCTGTAATACATTCAAAGATAAACAGTAGAGTCATTCCAGTGTCATATTAACTTATGTAAAAGCATCGCTGCTGGCCTAACTACACACCAGTCACGTCACAGAGGCGGAACAAGAAAAGGGAAGACAAAATTTACTGTTCATGACATTGCGGGAGTAACTATTAGCATGCATAACAGCAAAAGGTTCTGTATTACCTGTCATACCTCAGAGTCTAACTTAGTGTCGTTATGGATAGTTTTATGATAAAAGCTGTCTTTAGGAGAATAAAAATAGTAAATTGAATGGTTAGGAAATGAGTAATTGGTTGGGGAGGTGACTAGCACATGAGCCAGCAGCACACCTATATCATGACTACTATTGTGGTGG
The DNA here is from genome assembly GCF_034619465.1 of Leptosomus discolor. Classification (NCBI taxonomy): domain Eukaryota; kingdom Metazoa; phylum Chordata; class Aves; order Leptosomiformes; family Leptosomidae; genus Leptosomus; species Leptosomus discolor. The sequence continues at coordinate 24,727,417 of NC_141392.1, forward strand.
AATACCAGACACTCCATCTCACAATAATTATGGCAGAGCGAGACTGTGTAAATAAAGAGTGTCTAGAGAGGAGCAGTTGTCCTGATCAGAGATGTGGAATGGCTTCTGTATAAACAGAAACAAACTAGGAATATCAGAACTAGGAATACTAAAAATTACCAGAAAGCAAGGCTCAAAAAAACCCAAACCCCCCCCCCAAAAAATAATTAATTATGTATTTAAATTGTGGAACTCACTGCAATGAAATTTGGCAGAGACTACATAAAAGAACTAAAACTATCTGGACAAATCAGTAGAAAAGGGCTGTACAGGTGACTAAGAGAGACTCAGGCATAGGTTTTAATGGTCTGTCAGAGGTAGGAAAGTGTATCATGGAATGGAGTGAGGATACCCACACACATATATACACACCAAGAGCTCTTCTATAGGTGCCTCTGTGTGTGTATTTCTTTAATAGTACCAGGTGCTTAGGAAGAGTTTAAAAAAGACAGCATGCTTAGCTGACTGACCATTGGTCTTTATCTTAGCATGGCAGTTTTGACCGTGTGTATTCCCAGTTTGTTAAAATATTAGAGAAAACATTTGATCATCAGAAGTTTCCCCTCTATTAAAGGAGAGGAAACTTTGCCCAAGTTCACTGTTATTGTCCGGAATATATTTGTTAAGATACACTCAGTAGATAAACAGTCAAAGACAGATTTAGCCTAACTCAAGGTGAACCCTTCAGTACTATTACTAGCAGAATGTGTTGATTATAAACTGAATGCCAGCAAAACGGGCCCATTTAATTCACTGATTGAGACTGGTTTTGAGTAGACTGGATGAAGAGTTGCATTTTATTTTCCCAAAAGGAACACCTAAGTTACCTTGATTAATCGTAGTGACAGACCTGTTTCCTTGAAGTACTCGCATTATAATCAATTAGCATTCGTGTAGTTCTGTTGGCTTATTTTATCTACCCGATTGGGAACATATGGCTGATGCTGGGCAAGAACTCACATAAAAATGAAAAAACGCGGTACCTCAGAGCTTATAAACAGCCTTTAAGATTATAAAAGTTCTAACACTGAATAAATAATATCTACACTTGATGGTATCTCTGAAGTGCTCTGCAAAAACTAGATTTCATAGTTGGCTTGTTACCAAAAGAATGCGTGTGGCTTGCCAATGCCTCGGTGTAGGGAAAACCCTGCACTGCTGCTGTGTGAGAGACACACACACATACAGACGTACCCAAGAGAAAAGCACAGATCTGTCAATGAAACTGGCAGTGATGAGTCATAAAAAGACCAAGGTGTAGCAGGCCAAGACTGAAAGTTAGCTAAGACTAAATGAAAGGCATGCATCCAAGTATAAGTTCAGATCATGAATTTCAGAGAATGATTTGCTGTCCTACACTAGAATTGAATGAATGCTAGTGTCTCTGCTTTCCCTTGCCTGTAACCAAAGACACTTGTATACTAATTTGATGAAAAAATTAGCAATTTTAAACTACAGATGTAGTTTTCTATATGGTTTTGTATTCTAAAATTTTATTCTGCAGGTTATACAACAAATTTCAACAATTTTCTTTTCAGTATTTACAAACCGGTTTCTTATTCTTCCTGCAAGAAGTAACTAATTGGAAAATAAGCCATTACCAAGGTATCCTCCCTCTGCCCAGAAAGGAAGAATAAGCTGGGAGGGGAAAAAGAAGGAAAAATAGTCCTTTGCACAATAAACTTCTTTTTTCAATTCTGAATAACATGGTGCTAACTAAGCATTACTAGCAGATTTCTTTGCTGTGTTTTCAAAAACATCTAATTAGCCAGGAGCTTTTAAACCTAGGAGTTGCCATGTGTCATAGCGTGTAGTTAACATTTTCTAAAAACCAGTTGGTGCAAACCAAGCCAGAAGTGCTACTATCTTGCTTAGTTCTATTCAAGCTAGATTTCTGTGTTAAATTATTTTCCATGCCTGCATGTAAACTTTTTGAATACAAGTGGGAAGGTTCACCTCATTGTCACCCTGGAGATTAAAAAAAAATAGCATAATACGGTGGAGAAGCAACATGACTGAGGAAGGTGTGCTCCTCGAGGACAGCTTTACAGTAATGAATTACTGTCACCATTTTAAACAGGAATAGAAGTGAGTCTGGACAGCACATATAAAGAAAGGACATTCAAAACCTCCTCATTTATGACTGCCCCTAATTTAACTTCTATGTTGCAGAGACTTTCCACTCAGAATTTAACATTTCCTTCATCTACTACAGATCAAAAGCTATTCTCAGAAAATATTTATACTGGACCTCGAAGAAATAGACCTTATTGAGATTGTCCTGGATTAGTTCTCTGACCCTTTCATTACTTTTAATTTTTTGTTTTGTTTTGCTTCTGATTTAGGGTAAAAGTCTGTAACTGAACTTTTTTTTTTTTTTCTTTAATTTTAGCCTGGAAGAGTTGTGACTCTGGTTGAAGACACTGAGGTATAGTACTCCTGTTCTGTCTCTGTAGTGTACAGAATGTCCTATTGCATTCCTAGACTGTGTAGTAAGCCTCCATTAATTTTTGCTTCTCTGCAAGCAAATAACTGAGTTATCTTTAGTGCAATAAGTTCTCTTACAATTTCTTGGAGTTACATCAATGACTCTTGATTGATTTATTTGAAACAATCAATCTAAACCAAGAAACTGCAAGTAGTTTGGGTCTGTTATTACCAAAGGTATATTTTACAGTATTTTTCCAAAATAGTCACTTCACCTATCCAGTTATAAGATGCAGAATTCTACTTTCAGCATATGTATAGTGCTGACAATACGCCAATAGTACACCCCAGATGTTGTCCTCTTGCCCTCCCAAAATAAAAAACGAAGCAAATCAAGATTACATTGCAGTGATAAAAAAAGGAGATACCCTTGTGTTACTTTTTGCTACAGATAAAATGCTCAAGGAATTAACTGCCGCAACTGTGCTTTGGGTTTCTATGTAATATTGTGAAATTAGCTCCCATTTAGAGAAAACAGTCATTGGTCCCAGTCTACCATTCTTGCTTATCTTTCGACCTTTTCCCCAAGTCTCACTTAGACAGCGCAAGGGAAGTGTTTGCTGGGGTAGTGCCCGGACCGGGGAGGGAGGGAGGGGACATGAAAAAAGGCCTAGGCTTACAGTCAGGTAAGCTGTAGGAAAATCAAGATTTTTCTGCTTATAAAAGTACTTAGATTTACATTTTACCCATTTCTAATTATGTTTGATAGTAAAGAAGCTATCTTAGAACAACCTGCTTTTTTTTTTTTTTTTTTTTTTAGGGATCTTACCCAGTAGAAAGCTCTCAGTTGGACTGCTCACCAGCTAGGGCAAAGGCTACTTACATCCAAGGTGTATCCTGCTCAACAGCTGGGGAAGCCCAGGGGCAGCTGTTGCAGGATACACCTCGGATGGGATCGTTTTCCCACTCCCTGCTGACCCTCTGGGTCCCCCACGTCCAGCAGCAGGCTCTGTTCTGGCACCTTACTGGGGACAGCTGTGATGGTTGGGCTTCACACTGCTCCAGGAGAGGGAATCCCTGCAGGTGCTAGTGCCTCCAGAGGCCAGAGGGAAGGAAGGATGGCATGGAAGCAGAGGGAGAGCAAGGCCACAGGCCATAAGATACAGAGGATAGGTATTTTGGTGGTAGTTAGTTTTTATTTACAATTGCTTATCTAGGCAGTTATGATACTGCTGTCTTACCGATCTATTTCCCTGAAATAGCAGCCACAAAGAGAGGTAAGTTTAGCAGTAATCAAAACCTTCCAACTGTTTTTTTGCAGTTAGCAAAACCAGCAAAATGCAATGCACTGTCTCTCATTGTGATTTTCTGTACTTTTCTAGTACAGCTTTTTTTTCCACATTAGTGTACTCTGCTGGGTACCATTATGTTACACAGACACCTATATAGACAAAGAATGCTTATGTTTGTTGTCACTCAGTTTGTTTTGTTAAGCAAACTTGTTACCATAGAAACTTCCCCCCCCAGCAAACCAGTTTTGTTTGGTTGGGATATTTTCCCTTTTCTCCAGAGTCTTGTGTGGCCAGGTAGTCCCCCTTTACACATAAGCGTCAAATGATATGACAAGTCGTTTGCTTTAATTTCAGTTACTGATTCTGCAGTTTAAAAAGGTCTTATTTTGAAGGTACTTTAGCAGACTACAGCAGTTACTCCCCTGCACGCAGACACCAAATACTGCGGTGGTACTTCACTGGCAGCGCCAGCTCTCAGCTCTGTGCTAGCCTGTCTGTCCTTTTTCACTAGTCATACGCACAGTGCAGCTTGGAAACATCTAGTTTAGTTTTACTTGCTCCATCTGAATTTCTTTGCCAGTTAAGAGGAAACCACACAGAAAAAGAACATCATGCTCCTTGTCAGATTTCTGGATTATAATCTGAAACAGGAATCCTCTATACTGAAAACTAAATTAATTAACTAACAGTAACACTTCAAGTGTCTGCTTTAAATCCCTGTCTCCACCACACCCGTATATATTTTCCTATCAACACCAAAGTGAATCTGAATGGCAGATTTAACTCAAGAGAGTAACATGGGCAGAAGAGGCTGTTTTAAAAACTAACGCATTTCCTGCAGACAGCTGGAGTGAACCCACATCCCAGATGGCTGAGGGAAAGCAAGGAACCCATTTTTGTTCTCATCTGTGCTTCTCCTGGCCACAGCACATCAAATGCTGTAACCATCTATGAGGGATGCAATAGAAAATGACTCCTGATTTTTTAAATAAAGTGCCTCTGACCATCATATAGTCTGACTACAAAATTCAGTGCTCATGAATTAAGGCCACCACCCCAGCATCATCTGATATCATGAGAACCCTTTTTGCCAGCTCCTTAGTAGCCCATGCCAGGGCTATTTACTACTTCAGACTTAATTGCAACAAGAAATTGTTTTGTAAGAAAAGCCTCAGCATTAGCAACAAAGTGGATGATCAGTCTGCATAATTACCATTTTGACTGAAGATGTCCTAAATAAAACAACCCATTTAATTTGGGACTCCTTCTACAAGCTGTGCAGGAAACAGCTATAAAAAGACTGAAAATTGAAGAATTTTTTTTAAGAGAGTTTTGCTTAAATGCAGTAGAAATACATTAATTTGTGAGTGTCTTTATGAATACTGCTTGGATTTTCTTTTCTGATGTCCTTCAACAGGGATGCGTATGGGGTGTTGCTTACAGATTGCCAGCTGGACAAGAATGTGAAGTAAAGTCATATCTGGACTTCAGAGAGAAAGGAGGCTACAGGACTACAACTGTCATTTTCTATCCAAAAGACTCATCAGTAAAACCGTTTGATGTACTGTTATACATTGGAACTTGTGACAACCCTAACTACCTTGGTCCAGCACCTCTAGAAGAAATTGCTGAACAGATTTTTAATGCAGTTGGTCCTAGCGGAAGAAACACAGAATACCTGTTTGAACTTGCTAATTCTATCAGAAATCTTGTTCCAGAAGATGCAGATGAGCATCTCTTCTCCTTAGAGAAACTAGTAAAGGAACTCTTGGAAAAGCATCAAAATCTAAATTGTCTATAAAATAACATCCTACTTTTAATGATCTTGCTTCATCTTCAGAGGAATGGTTTCATTGCACAATGGGTATATGACTTGGAAACGTGTTTCTCGCTACTACACTATCTTATTTATTTTAATATTGCATTCAAAAATAGTAGTTGGTCATTAAAACATACCGTTAGAAAAATCATTCTTTCAGCAGTCTATAGAAAGGGGAGCAGGAGAAATGTTTTCGGTTTGAATTTGGTATATTGGGTTTTTATCCAAAGACTTCATCTTTATGAAAATCTCAAGAGATCCACATAAGCTTCTCCTTGATTGAAAATGTACCCTTTATATATTAGTTTGTCCTTTAACACAGAGGATAAACCGTTTCATTCTCAAGGAAATAATTCTTTCCCTTGGCTCATTATGTCAAGCCCATGAAAACCAAAGCACAGGGTACTTGGGCACAAGCAAGCCATAATGTATCAGTGCCTCATTTTATTTTTTAAGATTAATATAAAGAATAAAGCCAAAATGTTAAAATTAACTAAGAGTATGACTTGAAGTCACAATGTTCAGAAGTAAATGTTCAAGAATGGCAAGAATGTTCAGAAACTCTCATCTTTGTCATTTGCTCTGAGATGCTGTTGTAACCCCATCTCGTAAAAATTCACCAATCTCTGAGGACAGATTTTTAAGCCAGTGATTTTCAACCACTGTTTCAGGGATTCACGGACAAAAGGTACTTAAGAAAGGAACCTTCTTTTCAGTAACCTTACTTTATGGAAGACATAAGCAAATGGAGTTTCAGTCCCAACAAGGACTTGGCTGGCTTCTCAAAAATTTAAGTTATTTTTGTTAACTTTTAACAAAATATATTGTTGTATGTTAATATAAGAAAGGTCCTATTTCAAACACCATGTAACTTCATGTTTTCTCATACAGAGAATGTGTGTTTGGCAGTAGCTTGGAAGCCTATATTTTGCATCATTAATTGAAAAACCTGTATGTTTCTACTACGCAGGTATCCCTTTCTCTTCTTTACATTTTCCTGTTTTATATTTGTAATTGCTTGAAAATACCAGGGTTATCAAAATAACAAGCTGCTATTATTTTACTTGGCCACTTACAAAAGCCAACAAGAACATAAATGAATGTTAATAGGAAACACTTGAGAGAGGCTGATAGATGAGCAGAACCTAGGATATTAAAATTCAAACCTAAATTTGAGATAATTAGACCACCTAAATGATTTTAACCAAGAAAGCTGTATTTTTTACATATCAGATCATAATTTTAGGTGCCTCTGGCATCTCTCAAGCATTGATTCATTGAGCGGAAAAAAAAGTGTATTAGTTTTTAGAAGCTACTGTTTACTATTAATAGTTGATTGCCACTGTTTTGAGAGTACATGATGGGGTATCATTTGATGGAATACTCTAAACTGCAGAAGCAAATCCTCTGACCGTATTAGCAAAATAATCACGTGTATTGAGGCCCCATTTTTCCATTAGTATGTAAGTTACTTGCAAACTGGTGGAATATCCTTCAAAAGTCTTGATTCTCCGCTGCGCTGCACTGGTTTAAGATGGGCATAACTGAGTGGAAAAGCAACCCAAACTAATTCAGCTGTACAGTGGGAGAGGAGTACGATCAGAACTTCCAGGTGTCTGTGTGTAATGACAGTCATTAAGACGCCCAAAGCTGGAGCTGAGTAACTTCACGCACCAAAGACGGACAGTGATAACCATCACTCAGATCAACCCTGATGAACATGCTCCATTAGACATGCATATATTCATCTTGAATTAAAGAGTAACTCTTAAGTGTTAGTGGATACTTAACAGTTACTAAAAACGTTATTTCAAGAATATTTAAGTATTGAAAAGAGCAGTGCCCTCAAAAAAACCCCAACCAATAACAGCACTTCTTTTCTTGTGCTTACTCAGATTTAAGCAAGCTCTAGTAAAGTTAAAACATGTACAAGGTCATGTCAATTCTATGCCTTTTTCAAAATTCTTTCCTCAAAGACTTACCCGTGTTCCTTAAAACAGGGCAGGGGATGCTTACACTCACTAGTGATCGAAAACATCAGTGATGATTCCCTCTTTAAAACACTATTTATTTAAGCACTGTGTTGGGGCATTGTGATTATGTATGGCTCTATGTTTTGTATCTTTAATTATATTCCAGACATTGTTGGTCCATTTACTTTCCAGATTCATAAAACTTGCAATAATGTCTGTAACAATACATTCCAGATATGCATACAACTTCAGTACAATAAAAATGCATACCATCACTAATGGTGTTGGAGAAAGAAATTTCCAGAAATATTATATTTAATAAGTGTATCCATATGAGGACAGAAATCAACATGTGTCTTCATTGCATCTTGTTATAAAATGCTGTTAGATCTAATGATGAAAAACAATATACAAGAGCTAGCTACTGTTATGCAGTCTTAAGCTGCATCAACATTAGGAATTAATTAAAGCACTGGAAATATGTATCTGTTTTTGCTGTACGGGATTTGACCCAAGACCCTTCCTAGAGCTGCAATCACCGACAAAAGCCCAGTATATTTTCTGATCTGTTACTCACCACAAAAAAATTAACATACACTTTTTATGTGCCATATGTGCTTTTTTTTTGCCTCCTACTGCTTAGAACTAAATCAAAATTTGAGGCAAATTATAGAGATTTTAGATATGGTTTCATTATACAACCACACACACAAAGCTACCTCTAAACTTGTTTCCAAACAGTGTTTGAGGAAACAATAGTCATAGCCATGCTGTCAGATTTTACTCCCTGGGATCCACAGACTCAAATGACTGAGCAGTCAGCACAGACCTCTGTCCCTCCATGCCTGAAAGAAGCAGTACGTAGTAGCATGCCACGACTGTCTTCCCTGGTGTAACCGCACAGTAAAATTCCTAAGGTCATTTGTAGGAAAAGGAACTTGCCCAGTAGTTGGTCAAGATACACCCTCCCTGCAAAGCTGAAAGGGATTAGCACTGAGCAGCACATAAGCTGATAGATCTGTAAATTACTTTGGACTCTCCTATATTAATTTAAGCTACAGGAAAAAATGTAAGGTTTGTACAAAGACTGCAAGAACACAGTTTAATTTGATTGTGCTATAACGTGAATTAAAAATAAAAAGGAAATACTAAAAAGTAGTTTATGTAATATCTGATATTCCTTAGTATCACAGAATGGCAGGGGTTGGAAGGGACCTCTGGAGATCATCTAGTCCAACCCCCCTGCCAAAGCAGTTTCATCTACAGCAGGTCGCACAGGACTGCATCCGGGTGGGTTTTCAATGTCTCCAGGGAAGGAGACTCCACAACCTCCCTGAGCAGCCTCTTCCAGTGCTCTGTCACACTTGATGTAAAGAAGTTCTTCCTCATGTTCAGGCGGAACTCCCTGTGCTCCAGTTTGTGCCCATTGCCCCTTGTCCTGTCACTGGCCACCACTAAAAAGAGCCTGGCCCCATCCTCTTGACAGCTGCCTTTTAGATATTATAAGCATTGATAAGGTCCCCTCTCAGCCTTCTCTTCTCCAGGCTGAAGAGCCCCAGGTCTCTCACTTTTTCCTCATAAGAGAGATGCGCCAGTCCCCTCATTATCTTTGAAACCCTCCACTGGACTGTCTCCAGTAGTATGATCAATTAACCATTTGACAGCAACAGTCATTAAACATGTGATCATCTTCTGTGAATATATAACTCTACAACCTGAATATGCAACATTTTACTTTTTTTTTTTGTCTAGCTTTTGATAATAAGCACACTTCATACCCATTTTGACTGCCACTGACAAAATTAACATGTCACCTGACTTAAAAAATTTCTGTAAAGAGATCTGCATTTCTTAAGGCAACAAAACTCACGGACAAGGAAAATCAAAATGTTCTGTAATTACCAGATGCTTTGTAGCATCCCCAATAATGATTTCTGTCTTCCCTTCTTCAACCATTTATCTGCTCCATATTTCCCATGGATGAGCAAACATCAAAGACAAATGGGACTGGCCTAACCTGTTCTAATTTGGAAACTCTGCTGGACCACGAGATATTCAGGTGTATATATACATACATATACACATGCTCAGAACCCTTAGAGTTCTTTTTTTATACACACAACTTGCTTTTATCCATTGGTTATCATAGAATCATAGAATCATTCAGGTTGGAAAAGACCTTTGAGATCATCGAGTCCAACCATCAACCCTACTCTACCAAGTACACCCCTAAACCGTGTTATGTTTAACAGCTTTGTGCATAAACTAACTACCGAAGTTTGGAGGGTCACAGACCTTTTCAAAACAAAACAAAGCTAACTGTCATGCCCTTGCTACACAGAAAGAGGAATTTTTAACAATTTCCTTACTTTTGTATCACTACATCTTTATCCCCACTTTCATGCTTTCACATTTCTTTTTTCACAAGGGTACATAAAGACCAGACTAAGCCACTTTCTAGAATCTCAAATGTGATGAAAATCCTTCATAAAGATAACCACAGTGCAGTTTAGTCACACAGAAGAATGCAATGTTTGGTAATTCTTAAAAATCACTTTAACACTTTCAGTAAAACAATTTTCACCACAAAGGTAGTAACAACACTGTGTCACACTGCAGTTCTTTAACAACTGACAAAAAAAAGTAAAACATACAGTCTTAAAAGCTCTAGAAATCTGAGCATTTCAGACAATTTTGCTAAGAAGCAAAAGAAAAAAGTATTTGTTTGCTCAAAACAGGGATAACTTAGAAGCAGAAAAAAATATTTGTTAACATCTTACCCTTAAAAGCTAAAGCAACACAGTTACAAAACTGATAGCAGCATCCCCCATCAGTATCACACCACTGAAGTTTGTCATGTTTACCTCTGATTCGTATCCCTTCCCACCCCTTCTTTCGGTACATGTTTGGATACAGGCTTTCCTCAAACGTAGCTGAGGATGTTGAAAAAACCTGAACGCTACAGCTCCCCCATCCGATCTATTTCTGTATGACTGTTCTGTGCAACAAAAAAAAAGTTCTTAGGAGGTGATTTTCCGCTCAGCCAAGCTACTGACTGTCAGAGGGCCTGCAAACAGACATAGGACAGCAAGCCCACAGCAGGGCCCTGTATCTTGGCTTTCTGCTGTGCCAGTATGTAATTGCCACAAGATCAGAGACTTTTCCAAGTAACTGGTCTTCTCTTAACAGCCTTCTGCAAAAGCTAGACATTGACTATACACTCACGTTGATTACCAACTACAGCACAGCCCCAATTATTCCAACTTCACACTCCTTCAGTATTCTTACATCAATTTCCTTGCTCCTCTGGGTTTTTATTCAAGTAGCTGCCCTTCAACTGTTGCCCTCCTTGGTCTCAAACAAATGTCTTGCCTGCATCTTTCTGGCCTTTCGCAATTGAGGTCTTGTCCCTGCAGGTATTCTTCTGGCACTTTCTTTAAACTGGAAGGAACACTCTTTTTCCCAGTACAGCTGTATCTACTTCAGCACTAGTTTAATAGGAAAAAAAAATACACCCTTAAACAAGAACGTTATGGCAGCAAAGCTCAGAAGTATTGACTAGATCCCACGCGGCCATTAAGTTTTAAGCTCTGTCACCTATATTATCCCACCTGGAAGTGGGTTATTCTGATTAAAGGCAAAAGTCAAACAAGGGATTAGACCATTTACTTAAACAGTTCAGACTCGGACAGTTTTGCCCAATGTAAATGTGAAAGTGCGCACACACATCACTCTGCCAGCAAAACAGCAATGAAGAATGCCCTGAAACAAAACGTCTTAAACCGAACCACTTGAACCTGCGACGCATCGCCCAGTTATCTTTTCCCACCACCACTGGGATTTTTCCTGGTATCATCTGCTTCCTTTGCCCTTATATACTCCTCTCACTAAACACGTCAGTGCCCACTGAAATTAGAGTTCATCAGGGTTTATCAAGAACCACTGTACGTTGCCAAAACATTACCGCTATCCCCTTATGTCACCCCATCACCAACTGCAGTCAGTAAACTGCCCCGCTTTTCTCCTTCCTCCACAGTCGCCACTTCATTCCAGCTGTGTCAGCTTACAGCTCGGTCTTAACTGGAGATAAAAGCGCTTCGTTAATGAACAGCAAGCCCTCCGGTCCATTTCTGCGGCACTAACTCGCAGCAGCACGCCTGCAGGGCGGGTGCTGGCTTGGCTGCACCAACGCACCAGGGCAGGGCCTCTCTTTTTTTGGGGTGACTTCCACGGGCTTATGTCCGGAGGAGCTGCGGCAGCAGCCAGAGCTACCGAGGCGCCCGTTACCGCCTGACGGACAGGACCCGGCACAATTCGGTTCCCGAGAAGCCTACCCGACGGCGTTTCTAAACCACTGACCCTCCGGAGAACCATCTCCCGCTTGCCCCACTGAGACACACCCCCACCCCCCACCCCCCACACACCGTCAGGGCATTCCCTCGTACCGCTTTCCAACACGGCCATTACCGAGCCCGCCACCAGACCCCCTAATTGTGGGGCAGGGCGGTAGGGTCCCCACAGAAACGGCAGCTCCTCGCACCCCCAAGCCCCTCCTCTGCTGGGTCCCGTCCCCCACCGTCGCTTAACTCCCGCCCTCACTCACCAACCGCCTCCCGCCACCAGACCATGCGCGGCGGCGGCTGCCCCGGATGTTGATGCGCGGCGCCCCGCCCCGCCCCGCCGGAAGCAGACGTGGCGGCGGCGCTGCTGCCCGCTGCTCCCCGCAGCCGCCGGCCGGCATGAGGGGGTGCCGGTGCCGGTACCGGGTGTTCACCCCGGCCGCGCCGCGGGCCCTGCTCTGCGGTCTGCTGGCGGCGGTAGCGGTGGCGGAGGGCGGGCGCACTCTCCCTCAGCTCAGCGACGACATCCCCTTCAGGGTGAACTGGCCCGGCACCGAGTTCAGCTTGGTCGGTACCGGGGCGGCGGCGTCCGTGGGGGTGTGAGGGGTCTCTCCTCCTCCGCGGTTTCCCTCACTCGAGGAGCTGGGCCGTCAGAACGGGCAGTAGGGCACGCCGGCGGCGGGAATTTGGTGCGGCGGCCGGCGTCCCCGCAGCTTGGCGGCTGTTTTTGAAGCCCCCGCCGCAGAGAAAGGGATGTTGTTTGGGTTTGGGGTGTTCTCGGCGTAGCCTCGCCTGGCGCATCACCGCCGGTTCTGGCAGCGGTGAGAGGCAGTAAGTGCGCGCAGACGCAGCGGGCCGGAGGGTGAGCGCTAGGCCCTGACCTGAGTCTGGGAAAATCCCTGGGAGATCTGCCCTGAAAGTCCCCGTGGGAATGGCTGGCTGCAAAATGTCATGGTTGGAGGGGTGTTTCTCTAGTAAAGGTCTTTCAGAAGAACTAGAAGTATGTCAGCAGGGGTAAGGTGAGCGTGGAGGAGAGTGGGGATGTGGCTGGAGGTGCAAGGATTGAAGTAAATGAAAAGGCAAGCAAGTACTGGCAAGCAGCTTCGAGCTTAAAACTTGCCAAAGCCCAGTCTTCTGCTGGAATTAAGACCTAGGAAATACTCATTGAGTCATTAGGTTGGAAAAGACTTCTAAGATCATGAAGTCCAACCGTCTGGACCACCTGCCCTATGAATTGACTGTACCACTCATGAATTCAGGGGTGTTTCTAACAAGTAGCATGAAAAAAACTACCTGACTAATCCATAGGTTGGCTGTTTTTTTTAGCCTACAACTGGTGTCCTGTACAAAGAGGATAACTACATTATAATGACCACTGTGGATAAAGAAAAATATAAATGCATACTTCCGCTGATAGCAAGTGGCAATGAGGTAAGTTCAGTCAAGTCTTTTTTGTAATTATAAACAGTGGAAAAATCTTTACAACATCTTCACAGTTCATTTTTTTTTTCCCAAAAAATAAAGGCTTTTCTTTTTTTACCCTGTAAAAGGAAAATCATCTACAGAATGCTTCACAGTGTCAGAGTTTGTGGTAGATGCCCTCACTTTGTATTACATACTAGCTCTGTACTAAGTGGGGCCAGTCTGAACAATCTTGAAGTCCTTACTTGGCAACAAGCAATTGCTCTAATGTTTTGTTCATTGGTAGGTCTGTCACCGATTGGGACATTCTTCTATTTTAAGCAACATTGTCAAATTCTAGGCCAGTAAACAACTATAAAGGTTGTTAACACTGCTGTCATGATCACTGTATCTGAAAATACTATCCTAGTAGTACTTCTGCCACCAGTAATTTTTATTCTCTGTTATCGCTTCCACAATTGGAAATCTGAATGCACAATCTGGGGTTTAAATTTAAAAAAAAAAAAAACAAAACATTTGTTTGTACAAGAGAAGGTAGATCGAGGAGGCCTTTGGTGAGGTTTATCGTTGGTCATTTGTTCCTCCACCAGTTCATTTTTTTCACACCGTGACAGTTTGCACAGACAAGCTGTGCTGCTGTGGCAGGCAGCTCCATTTTGACATAGCCCTCATCCCTTAAGTGACTGACAGCACAGACTGCTTCAGCATAGGTGAGAAATCCTTAGTGCTGAAGAACTTTGTGTGGAAATCTCTTCATGCACGTTTATAGAGCAAAAATTACGCAGAAGTAAATTTCCACAGTATTACTTAAGCTATTTTGATACATTTTTTTAAAATTACATAAAAGCTGCATGTTGTTGCAGTTACACTGCATCAGTATGGCGTCGGCATTGACTATCAGGTGCTGTTTTCTTATTCACAGCCCAGGCTGCCACTCTGGACATGTGCCGGTTGAGAGCTCCTACTCTTCTGCCACGTGTGTGTTTTTTAAACCACAGACTTTTCTGTTTTGACTACTTTTTTTTGTGACTTTTGTTTGCCCCTTATCTTTTTTTTTTCTTTTTCTTTTTTTTTTCCCTAATCACCACACAGCTCCTTCAGGGTGGGAGTTAATGAGGTTTTATACCTTTGAATTTTGCAATACGCTTTTTTTTTTTTTACTATTGCAAATGAATTTTAACTGACCAAACTACTATTAATTTTAATGTAATGAAATATCCTTCTATTCTAGGAAGAAGAAAAGGACTATAAAGGTCCTACTCCAGGAGAATTGCTGGAACCTCTTTTTAAGCAAAGTAGCTGTTCATATAGAGTATGTTATTTCTGTGTTGATAATTTAAATGCTAATCAAAAGTTTACAATCCAGTCCATGTCAAGGTTTAGTGTAGTAAACTATTTGGGTTAATATCTCTCAGACTTCAGGTACTAATCAAATCCAAAATAAGGTCTCTACAACTTTATGACTGTATCTTAAAATTACTGATAAAATTCTGAATAATTGAAGACATCAGGTTTCAAATAAATTGGGTTGCTCTAGTAGCAATTTAAAAAATGTGGATTTAAAACACTTAATTCCAGGAGCCAAGCCATAATGTGTGACAGTCTGATGAAAAGCATTTCTTGGGAAGTGTTAGAAGACGAAAAGAAAGATGTTTATAGAGATTCTGGAAGTTTTCCAGTCTTTTATCAACTGTTGTCCCAGTTCAAAGACACGTCGTGCGTTAGAGGAGCAAGACTAATACCAAACAAGCTGGTACTGACAACCAGAGACAGCAAAAGGGGCCAGATTTTATACCTACACAACATCCCACACAAGTCCTTGAGGATGGAAGAGTGGGTCAAGCAGAACTGGTAAACGGCCCGTGTCTACGGCAGTTGCCCAAACCAGTCTGTGCTGAGTCACTGCAGCTTAGCCCCGGTGGTTTGGGGTCAAATTTAGTCTTTATATCTTATTTATTTTTTTTTTTTCTCCTGTGTTTTATCTGGTTGAAAGTTAAGGAAACTTTGCCTGGTATGTTTATTTAGAACGTCATCAAAATACTTGGGGAACACTGAGACTATCCACTGTGCTATTGTTTTTGAGGGTGCCCAAGCCCACCTGCTTGCGCTGCGTTTCATTGCTGCAAAAGCCAAAATCTGGGGGAAATTTTTTTGGGGGGAGGGGTTAATATATCTAAGCATAGTTTTTTGTTTTTTTTTTTTTAAGATTGAATCTTACTGGACTTATGAGGTCTGCCACGGAAAACACATCCGTCAATATCATGAGGAGAAGGAAACGGGCCAGGTAGGGTTCTTACAATTTAGTAGTCTCAGCCCCCCTTTTCCACTGGCATGTTCATGCTTAACTCCTCTAGAAGACTTGAATTCCTGTACCCTTGAAAAGGTGTGGAGAAAGGTGACTGAAATCTGTTTTAACTTCTTTTGATTGTAGAAAATAAACATCCAAGAATACTATCTGGGGAATATGATGATGAAGAACCCATTATCAGAACCAGGTTTGTCTTAGATTATTTTTTTTGCTGATGCTAATTTAATTATTTGGTTTTTAATTATTATCGTCTGAGAGATGTCCTGTAGAAAACTGATTCTCAGTGTAATAGAACAGAATTTTGTAGATTACTCATTTTTTACGAAATTTATTGTTTTCAATTAATTCCTTTTAGCATGTCATGTTACATCTGCCCTGTCAGTTTTGCCCTGGTATCTGTCTGATTAGATTCACTAATCTGCAATAATTAGTGTCAGGGAAAGAAAATACGTGATATAAGAAACAGAACCAATACTTGACAGACCAGACTCTGATAATATAGGCGGCTGCCACTCTTTGTTTGGGTGGGGAGAAGTGTCTTTCAGACTGTGAGCAGAGAGCAGAGTGTGCAGCCCATCTTGGGCTCTGCTATTCTGTACTGAAATGTAGTCTACAAACCCAGACACTTACAGCCTTTGCAGGTAGATTTGATCCTTGGAACTCTTTGAGAGTCTTCTTTTTTTTTTTTTTTTTTTTTTTTTTATGGATTCTGGTGCAGACCTTCAGAAATACTGAAGTGGGACTTTGGTGGAAATAGGTAGCTGAGTCCCAAACTCAAACTGCAGTTTAGAAAAACTAATGTTCTGAGCACTTGCATTTTTTGCTCGTAAATTATAGTAGATGCTGGAAGTTCTGTGGCGGCACCTGCCGGTATCTGCTTTCCTGTGTGAGCTCTTTGGTAGTATATTAGTCCAAAGAACTCTTAAAAGTCCACAGACTAAGCATTCATTTGTCAGAGCTGATAGAAACAATAGAAAAAACATCATCTAGATGTCTGGGTTTTTTTAATTCTAGGCTAGCGTATAAGAGGTGGGCACCACCATTTTTATCTTCCTAAAGGTGATTAACATGAGTGCCTCTGTTGCTGAGGGATATTAACGCTATTAATCTCACTGCTTTGAGTTCCCACCTGCAGCCTTCAGTTAGGTATCTTAGTCCTGAAAAGACACACGGCTTCAGAAACTGCACTGTTTGGCATTTCTTTATTAGTGTTTGTTTGTGCTGTCATTCATCCTGTGCAGAGATGGCTCATTCTCCCTAGATGCTGCTGTACAGAAAACAAAATGTTTGAGTTACCAATTCTTTTGTGGGGCTAGATGCTGAAGTTACATATGATGAAACTTCAAGTCATCATATCTGAATCTTTTAGGGTGTTGACCCTCGGTCCTTTCCGCTTAGGTGGCAGACTATTCTTTCTGAGCCTCCTATACAGCAATTCACACTGCTTCTCTTAAAAAAAAAAAAAAAAATAACATAGACGGTTTCTCAAGCCATTGTAAGCTGTGGTTACTCTCATGATCGTTAGTGTGGCGTGCAGCCTGGCGTCGCTCCTTCCTACGAATGTACCCTCTGAGGCTGGCTAGCGGGTGGGCTGAAGCATGTGCCTGTTTACTGTCCCAGCCTGTAATTCACTCACTTTGAAAAGAGCAGTCAGCTGCCCCTCAAAGAACAGCAGTAGTGATGTGTTCTTCTGCCCTGACTGGCCTTCCTGTGGGGCTAGGGCTGGATTTGGCCTGTCCTGCAAACTCTAAATTGTTGTAAGATGATGCTAACTCATATTTTGTTCCGTTTGCTCTGGACCCCAGATCACTGTTTATTTCTTTTCTTTCCTCTTTTGCACCTGTGAGTTCACGAAATTGACTCTTGGCAGTGTATACACAAAGTACTACCAAATACACAAAACATACAAACTTCTCTGTATGTAATTTAATTTTATTTCAAGTTCACAGACTTTATGCTTACCTCATTCTTAATTATTCCTAGATCAAGAAGAGAAGGAAAATCCAAAAGAGAGTGCAAAAGAGGCAAGTGAAAAACATCTATTTTAACTTTTGCCGTCAATAGTGGACGCAATTTATATATTATGAGATTATGTAATTAGTTCACGACCAAAATGAGCATCAAAAAATGAAACACTATTCCTGAGCTGCACTCTTCTCACTTTGGATTATCAGTCCGAGCTCAGAAAGCTTAATTAGTCTAGCTAGTCAAATTTCTTGCCCTTCTACATATTTACATTAAAGTTATGCTAATCTTAAATGAGATGAATTCTGTACTCTTCTATGAAGACAGCACACACATCCACAGAGTCACATTATGGTCTAGGGACAGTTATTTTTCCAGCTACATCAGAGGTCCCAGTTCCCTTAATGACACTTTTGTGCATTTTGAGTAGGGAGAAAGGCTTAACAAAGTCCTACAGCACAAAATCCCTGCAAGGTTTTGTAGCTGACTTGATGACCCATCCCATAAAACTCGGTGCTTCCCTTTCCATTAGAGAATTTTTCCGTTTACGCCCCAGGACTCCATTCTGAGTTACTAACTTTATAGCAGAACAATGGAAGCACCTGAAGCATGTTGGAGTTTGGGATTAGTGATAAATTTGACTTGTGGACAGACACACGCCTACCTTCTTTCCAGTTAGCCTTCAGTTTAATTCTGAAATAAAATTTCTGTCTCCACATTCTTTGTAATGCGAATTTACGTAGCACAGAGTGGTTCTTCTGTAGTGGCTTTTGGAAAATATGCCTGAGGAGTGTTTTGGAGGTAGTTGGGGGAGCAGACCCAAGTCAGAATGTGGCCTATTCTAACGGCAGCAGCAGTTACGCCCCTTTGAAATTAAAGAAAACTAGGTTCTTTGTAGTGCGACTTTTCTTTCCTATTATTTCAGAGGAAGTTACATCTTTTACTGACTTTTTTTTTTTTGACAGTATTTATGATGTACATACACTGCCTTGGTTTCAGTCCATAAAGAATCGAGACTTGTGTGCAATTTGTGTGGAATCTCTAGTGGTGAAAGAATAGATAAAACATCTGGGTGGTGCTTAGAGTAACCAAAAACTCCTGCAACTAGAGATTTATCCGCAGTCCTGCTGGGCTGCCTTTCAGCTGTGTGCAGACAACGGCTATCTCTGTTTAGATTTCTTGAGTAGTTACCTTCAGTGAAATGCAGAGGCATAATTTTTCAGTTTTTGAGGAAAAATTACTTGTTTCATTCAGAAAGACGGAAAGGGAAGGCAGCTCTTTTGTACGCAACCAGAACTTATCCTCATTTCCCACCTTTGACTGGATATTGACGTACAGAGTGGGTAAGTGACTGGAAGCCAAGGAGCACCCGAGCAGTTAAGCTGCCGGCATGTCCGTCCTTTAGCCTCAGGAATGTCTCATCACTTTGTGATGAAACAGTTTTCAGGAGGAAAGAGTCTGTGACAGGGTAACATGGTTTGAAAGCCAAAGTAGGTGAGATACAGAAGGGTCTGAGGTCCCCAGGTTAGTGTCCTGACCACAGAAGGTACCACTGCCTTTTAGCACAGGGCCCGGTTTGTTGTGCACTGAAAACCTTTAGTAGCTCCAGCGACACAGCTGGAAAAAGGTCTGGTTTGTGGGTTCCAGCGTGGCTTTTGCACAAACAGAACTTTCGGTACCCAGGAGCTTTAGCTGCTTCCAAGATAGGAGCCAGGAGAGAGACTTGTATCAGTTTGGGGAATTCATTTCTTAAAGTGGAAGCTGGATGAAACACACGAAGGAAGAAGTCTGAAGAGAGCTTACTTAAAGAGTGCACCAAAGTGGGATTTCCTTTGTCTGCATCGTTAACTTTGTTAGGCACACTAATGGGTGGTGTGGGATCCTCGGGATAAGGAACCACCCGGGCTGGCTGTGCCGAGAGGTATAGTGCAGGTATCGGGATGACTTTGCGGGGGCATTTTTAGATTCTTCATGGTGAAGGTAACGTGCCTGGCTCAGACTTGAGCTGAGTCTGGCAGAGCCACTCGCACCTCCCTGTCTCACAGACTCCAAGGTGAACACGCCTGGGCATGGTGCTCTTCCAAAACATTGCCCCCAGCTGGCAAGCTTTCTTAGGACTGAAATGTCAGGCGGCCTGGGCAGAGAAACCAGCTGCTTTTGCAGCCGTGCAGCTCAGTGCGTTTGTGCAGCTCTGTGCTGGGGGTAACAAACGGGAACACAGTTGGGTGTTGCAGAAACACCAAGTGGCTACAGAGGGGCTGGTGTCAATCCAGTAGTGCTGGCTCTGCACAGTGGATAATATTTTTTGTTTCAAAAGAGTCAAAGGACCTTTACTGTGATTCGTAACTTTCACTTTCTTTCACCTAGATACCTACAAAAAATATAGAAGGGCAGATGACCCCATACTACCCTGTAGAAATGGGAAACGGCACACCTTGTAGCTTGAGACAAAACCTACCCAGATCAAGTACAGTGATGTACATCTGTCATCCAGAAGCTAAACACGAGATTCTTTCAGTCGCAGAAGTTACAACCTGTGAATATGAAGTGGTTATATTGACACCTCTCTTATGCAACCATCCTAAATACAGGTACGGTATTCAAATTTTGACTAACATTATCACTTCAAATTGTCATTAATTACCATATTGCGTATGTGTTCATACGAGTCATGTATCCAGCTGTGGGCTCTGGTACAGAGCTATGACACTCGTATGTGCTTCTTTTGGCAAGTGCAGTTTTGCCAAGTCTTAAGTTTCCATGTTAAGTTGCACAATATTTGCATTTTGTAAGTCTCTAGTGACGGATCCCCTATGAGAAGCAGACAGGAAGTATAATTTTATTTGCAACAGGTAAGTTTCTAGCCCTGTCATTCCAGAGAAACACAATCTAGGGCATTAAGGCTGCAGGCAGATTAAGAACACCCTGTTTCCTCTTAGTTTATGATTTAAGGTCTTGGGGGTCATCTTCACGGTATTCAAAGACTGCAGATCGCTTATGTGCGTTGTATGTGTGCATAGACTTCATCTTCTCCATTTTCAGAAAAAAGTATGGTCTTCAGCTGTAATTTTAACATTTATTTTAGTAGTACTCCCAACTTAAGGAGCTCCCATCTGTTTCTGTCCTGCCTTATTGCTTTATCTTCAGCTAAGTCATTTTCTTATGAAGAATTCACAATTTCAGTGTTATTTTCCAAAAATCCAGTTCTCCTCTTCCCCCTCTGCCTTGTCCCCGAATTGCACCATGCAAGGAATACCCTTAGTCTCAATGGTACAGATTTTTGACCTTTCAAGGAGTGTAAACAGAATTGCAAAGTGAATATGACCTACAAGTGAAGGGGGAAATACTGGACAGGAGTTTGGAATTTCCTGTGTATGCAGACGTCCGAACAAGGGAGTACTTAATCACTGTTCTGAAACAGGCAATAAAGTCTAAAGGACAAAATCCTCAATCGTGCATTTTATAAACACTTGCCAGTTGGAGTAAATAATTTATACTATTGTTAAATATTTAGTATCAATGATAGATTTTCTCACGTAGAGAGTTTGGTAATACTATGTTAACTGCTGCGCTTATCTATTGCACTACTATCTGTTTACTATTTGAGCTTTTTAAACCCCTGTATCAACAGAAAAATAGAAAGTGCAAATTGTTCTATTGTTTGGTAAGAATAGAATCTTGAGCCACTACCTCCTTCCAAAGGGGAGGCATGGAAGGCCTCCTGGCCACTAGCAGGAAATACTTAAAATAAACATACGAGATCTGTATTCTCCCACTTACATCATCTTAGTAAATAAAGATAGGTGGAGATAGCAGGCAGGAAATGCTGCTCACTAACGATGCTTTTTCACTCAAGTGCACTTTTCCTGTCATGTGTTCCTGAACCAGCACCGAGCAGTACTTTGCCACCAGCGCTTTTCCTCTACACCCATTATCTCATCCAATAACACACTTGCATTAGCTCAGCGGAAGTATATCCAGTAGTTTTAGTACTTGTTCCTATTTGGGTACGATTTGACTTTTTTTAAGTTGGTGGGAGTTGGGGACATGGAGGAAGGCAGTGAAAAGTAATATTTTTCTAACTATTAGTCTTATGGTTTTTTAAATTCAGATAAAACTAGGCTTCTTTGGTACAGGGCTTATTTAATCTAGAGTGCAGTTACTATTTAGGAAATGTTTTCAGATTCTTTTAACTATAGTGGTGATTGTTATACAGCTATGGCAGTGAATTACAGACTCATCCTGGGAGGAGGACATCACAAAAAGCTACCTCGCCGCTGAAGCAGTATCTGCATATTTGCTTTGTGAATAACCTTTCTCAAAAGAGGTTCTCTTTGATGGGATGAGCAATGAAAACTGAACAAACACTCCATTTGTCAGCGTGGTTTTCATCCTGATGTTCGCTTTCCTTTGCTATTTTCTGTTAAGGTTTACTTGGTGTTGTACTGAGGCCTTCATTATGTGAACTAAGGAGAAAGCTGTGTTAACTCCGCTTCATCTTTTCGCTTTTTCTTTCCTGAATAAGCTGCTCTTTGCAGACGTAGCTCATGAAGAGAGTGATAAAGCAGTAGTGGGTATAGGTGCGCGTGGAAAGCCATACATGTCAGATGGTATAAGAATGCGTTATTTTAGTTACATAGGAACTGCATCTGTCAAGTTTAACCTTTGCTGTTTCCTAGCTCCTGAGAGCGTTCTGCGGGGCCTCGGTGCTCCATTTGCAGTACACGTGCAGTGCCGTTTGCCTTCTAACACGCAGCTTTTTCCAGTTGCCACAGAGGGGTGAGATCGCACTGCCAGGTGTCTGGCAGTGTTAGGAAGGAGACTCCTGGTAAAAGTGTATTTACAGCAGTCGTGGAATGGTGGAGCTTTGGCTGAGGCGGTGCAATTATGAGAAAAAAACATCACACCTCAGCCCAGCTCAGTCAGGAAGTTACTGCGATAAAAAAGTATGTCTTTAAGGTGTGATAAGTGACGTATTCCTGACTTGTCTGGACAGGTTCAGGGCTTCCCCTGTGAATGACATCTTTTGCCAGTCCCTGCCAGGATCCCCACTTAAACCCCATAATCTGGAACAGCTGGAGAAACAGCAAGAAATGATGAAGATGCCTTTTAGAAGGGTTAAGGAGGTAGGATTTGTTTAATTTTAAATAGCAAAACATTTATTTTCCATGTTGTAACACGTACAGCTTTCAGTTCTGTGGAATAAGTTCTCTTACCCAAATATGTGAGACCACATCTGTCTTTCAGACTGTCTTTAAGCTTGTTGAAATTGTCTGTACCTTACCCTCTTTGGAAGGAAAACAAAGCAAGTAAGTTTGGGCTGCTAATTTAAAACTTTTGTAACCTTCGTAGCCTACAGTTTAGAAACGTGTTAAGTTTTTGACTTAGGATTTTTTTTTTCAGCTATGCTGAAGACAGTGAAAACAGTGACAAAATGCTGTCATACTTTTCCCCACAGCCTACTTCACTTAGTATTAAGTAACTTCATACAATTTCTAAGACTTTGCAAGGGCCATATAAAATCTAAATAGGTGTCTTTGTGTATACTTTAATTTCAGGAAGAAATGCATTCAACAAAAGAAGAGAAATTTTCTTCCATTCATAAGCCTGTTGCTGTTGGAAGCCATCAGCTATTAACCGTGGGAACAACCCACATCTCCAAATTGACCGATGACCAACTCATAAAGGAATTTCTTAGTGGTTCCTACTGCTTCCATGGGGTGAGAAAAAAAGCTATGCATTATAAAATAGCTACTCCTTAATTGCACGTACTGGTTTATGTATTTGTTTAGTTTTTCCATGAACTCTGATAGTTGCACGCCTAATAACTGCCTTTCCCTGCATAGATAGAGAGAAGGCTTATGTATCAAAGTCTGTGCCCTTTAATCTTTAACCTTTCTTTTGAATCACAGAATCACAGAATGTTAGGGGTTGTTGAGACTCATTTGAGCAGACAGTGAAATTAAAGTCGATTGTGAGAATTGTTCAGTGCTAATTTTGTTAATGAGAAGGTAAAAAAATGATAAAACTTACTCAGAGAACAGCCTGTCTTTGAAAGAG
The DNA here is from genome assembly GCF_034619465.1 of Leptosomus discolor. Taxonomy (NCBI): domain Eukaryota; kingdom Metazoa; phylum Chordata; class Aves; order Leptosomiformes; family Leptosomidae; genus Leptosomus; species Leptosomus discolor. Next base: position 24,751,062 of record NC_141392.1, read on the forward strand.
GAAAGTATTTCTTTAAAAGATGAATAAATAATTTAAGGAATTTACTCCTGTGTGGCTCTTCTGAGAGTCTTTGCTTAAACTCATTTATTCCATCTCTTGCCTATGTCAATTAGTCTAGTAAGAGATTCTGTCTCAGTGCAAACCTTGAATCAACATACTTAAGGAATAAGTACAGAATTTTACAGCTAAAATAACCAGGGGTTTGGGGTCTGGGGGAAATGGATGGGGTGGGTTTGGGGGTTGTGTTTTGTTTTAAGGCTGAGATTATACGTCTCCCTAGGGTGTGGGTTGGTGGAAGTACGAATTCTGCTACGGCAAATACGTTCATCAGTATCATGAGGTATGTTTAAATATTTTATGTTCTACCACTAGATGGGTGTGGGGGGAAAAAGGGTTAGAGAACCTGTCTACGATTTGAAAAAAGAAACATCCTTTTCTTGGCTGATCGACATCTCTGGTTTAAGAAGTCGGATTTCAGAATATAAATCCTCCGTGTGCTGCCAAAGTTTGTGCAGGGGGATGTAGGTACCCTGTCAGGTAGAGCACGGTGATAATCAAAGCTGAAAAAATGTGGGTTTTTTGGTGGGAATGCTCTTCTGGTCATTGAAACACTTTAACCAGCTCACACAGCCTGGGTGGCTGTTCTGAAGAGACCATCAGCTTGACTCTTGACCCTAATACAACATCAGTCATCGTTTGTCCCACATGCAAGAACACATTGACAGTGGCAGGCTTGCTCTAGAAATTACATTTTACACCTCATTAAAATATCCTCACTGCTAATTGTATCATACCAGGTGTAATTATCAGCTTTTCCCTTTTTAGGATAAGGAAAGTGGCAAGACTTCCGTGGTTGTGGGTACCTGGAGCAGGGAGGAACACATTGAATGGTCCCGGAAGAATGCTGCTAGAACCTACTACCTTAGAGAAGATGGCACACAGACCGTCAGGTACAGCGACACTCACCACGATTACCTTCTGCAGTGCCTGAACACCCAGTTTACAAACAGATAGAATACGCTGTCAGGAGCAGGGTGTAGAGATTCGCCCACATCCCCAATCAACAAACAACACCAGAAAAAGTAATTCAACACTTTGGGTATGATGCAGAGGAAAAAAGTCTTCCAATAGCAAACAAGGATTTGCCCCTGCAATAACTGAACTAGAGCACGTCACTACTTTGATTTGTGTATTGGAGTTAAATATGTGAAGAGTGACGAGATACTGTATCACACAAGTTAGCTGTGCGCTTAAGAACTGTGTTTAATATTTCCAAACTTTTTGATTCAAATCTCCTATGGCAGGATGGTGTCTCATTTCTATGGCAATGGAGATGTTTGCGACTTAACAGACAAGCCAAGGCAGGTGACTGTGAAATTGAAGTAAGTTAACTTTTTTAGTAAACCGCTGTTTTGTGTCTCTGCTTCCTGTGTCAGAGGGGAAAGCCTCGGGTTTCTTCATAAAGCTCAGAAAGCCATGACTGTTAGCTTAGGAAATAAGATATAGATACTAGAGAAAGACGTGTTTTAATTTTGTGCTTGTTACGTGCTAAGCACTACACCATTTCTCTTCTGTTTTCAGATGTAAAGAATCCGATTCCCCTCATGCTGTGACCATATACATGTTAGAGCCTCATTCTTGCCAGTACATCCTTGGGGTACGTACAAAGACATACTTCAGTTCCCCATGGTCAGGTGCCACCTAGCAGAGGATGTCTCCAGGTGTTCGTTTAAAATAGCCCCTTCCTTCCGGTGGCTCTTCACAAAAGATCCCCGAGGTGGACTGTAGCCCACCCACGTCACTGCTAAACAAGCACTGCGTTGGTTTCCTACTGAATTTTACCAAGCGATGCTGGACTACGGCGCCTCTTGCCAGCTGTTGTCATTAATCTCACCAATGCTGTTGCAATTTCTTCTATTGGTGATTTCATAGTTGTTAATGTTTTGACCCCTTATGTTCAAGGTGGAGTCCCCAGTCATCTGTAAAATTTTGGATACAGCGGATGAATATGGGCTCCTTTCGGTGCCCAGCTAAAGCCCACGGAGCAAGCCATACCTGTCACCACCCCACCGGTGTTGTCCACATGAGCGCCCCGTCCGCGAGATGATGAGGGCAGAGAGATGCTTTCAGCCAACCAGCCTCACCAGCAGAATTCTACAAGATGAGGGACTCGTGAACCACTTTGTGTATAACTATGTGTATATAAGAGGTTATCGATAAACTTTTAATGATTAAAATCTTGTCTTGCACTTCCTGTTTGACTTGTGTGACACATTCTACAATTATTGTCATCATTAAGGTATAAATTACCAACTTTAAAAAGGCAAAATAAACAAGGTCCAGCTTCAAGTGAGGAGTCAACTGCCAACAGAATGAAAAAGTGAACCAACGCTTCTCACGCGGGAGCCGTCGGCAGCCACGACAGCACCAGTAATTGTTCTGCTGCCATAACTGTGTCCAAACACAAACGCTACCCCAGCTTGATGGCTTGGAACTGTATTAATGTCAGGCTCCTTCCTCACCTTGCCCCTCTGCAACTGTTATTTCTTCCCCAAGCCTGGGCTGCTTTCCAGGGCTTTTTTTTTTTTATATTAATGCTGTAGGGTTCATCTTCATATATTTATTTTGCTGAATGTTTTTCTGACATCAGTCAGATTTACTCTTTTTCTTCTAAGATGCTGAGGAATGATACTAGTGGTCTCCACGCAGCGCTTTTTGTGGCGAAGGTGTCCATATTAGCTAGACCGCTAGGCTGCTGATTGCCTGTGTTTGGCCGTGTGTGTTGCCTGTGTGTCCCAGTGGTTTCCTTGGCAGTGACAAAGACTTGGTACATCACCTGCCTCCTAACACACCCCACCAGGATGCAGGACCCTTCTCTGGTAGCACGCCTGCCTAGCAAATAACCATTTTTGGTGCAGGCACATGAACTTTTCAGTCTGCTGGCACTACGCATTCCTAGAAGATAATTAAAATACGACATAACAGCAGCATCTCAAGTAGATTTTCATTATAATTTTAGAATAGTAGTTTTTAAACAGGTAAGAAAAAAAGTCACTGGTTCGTAGCCAACACCCACCCTACCCTCAAGGATTCCCTTCCTTTGGGGGAAGGGCTGGCAGGAAGCCATTTCAGTGCTTTTACCAGGTGTGACATTGATCACCTGTGGTGTGGATGAGTTACTCCACATCATACACAAGATGACGTATAACTACTGTGCAAGGCATAGGAATTTCATAGCTGATGTCAGGCGGAACTCAAGACAGACAACTGGCATATGACTGGTTAAACACTGCCCAAAATTGGAAGTTAAACTGCTGGGCTGTTGCAACAGAACCCATTTTGTTGCCTCACAGAGTAGAAAACCAAAACGGCTGCAGCAGGATGATACAGCATTTACATTTGAAGTCATTGCTCCTGATTGTACCCTTATTTCTGAGGGCATAGCAATGTGACAGAGGAAACTGAAAAAGGGGGAAGAGTCTTTGTGTGAGACTCTCTGCCCTGGAAGAGAGTCTTCTATCCAGCTTTTTCCCCCCAGTCTTCTTGTGAAGCATTAGATAAATATGCACAAAGTTACTGAAGTTTTAATTCTGTATTTAGCCAGTAGCTTTTAGAAAAGAGAAGACATTAAAAGCAGTGTTCTCCCGACTTTGGATCTGTAACTTAGTTTCACTACAGTTCTTTTACATGCCTGAACAGTCAACTGAACCAAGGTTCTCATTAAGCAGCTAGCAATAGATGGCATGAACCTGGGCCCCATAGAGACCAAAGGCTGTCTTTGGCCACACTCAAGTGACTTGTGGCACAATCTGCAAAGCTTTCAGAAGGGCTCGCACCTCACCACCTACCCAGCCTTGGATGAACGTTCCAGCAGCAGCAAATCCAGCTGCTCTGTGACCCCTGAGCAGCCTCAATCCTGGTTCTGGACTGCCAGACGTGTCACTCGCTCAGGTTCACAGCAGCAAAGATGCATCCCAAGTCACCCTACAATAAGAAAAACACAAAGCCATGTTTAGCCTTAGCTGACCTAAGGTGTTTCTGCAATGGGCTGGCTGAATCCCCTCATTAAGGCTCTAATTAAGTAATGTGATGATAGTTTTATTTTGAATCCAGGCTGCCCCATGTCTACCTGGCTGCTCTTAGGAAAGGTGGTATAGACACAGTCTTAGTGCTGCGCCAAGCTCTTGAGCACCAAGAGCACAAGCCCCGAGTCTGATGTGGACATATGTGCCATGGTGCCCCGCTGCAGAACGCAGACACGCAGCGTGGGTTGGACGGCGTCAGGCTTCCTCAGCATCCATTGGGCTAGGTCATGTTAAAGGGAAGAGAAACCACAACATGCAAAGCCTTCCTGCACACCCCTCAGTTGTGGCAATCAGATCAGAGGAAAAAATAAAAATAATTATTTTGCAGAACATAAATAATTCCACTTCCCTACGAGGGAGGGAAGTCCCCAACATGATGGGGAAGCACAGCCTCTTTGACTAAGCAGCCACAGCACCTCAGTGTGCTGCTAATGTCAAATTTCATCATTTTATGAGCAAACCATGCAAGGCAACAGCCAAACCCATGAAATCTGTACCCATCTACTTCCCCTTGCACAGGAAGCAACATGCTCACAGATGTTCCTACCCCGCGTCCAAACTATCCACAAGCATACAAATCCACAAAGATACAGAACACGCTTTTCTCTCCCACCCTCTTCCATCTCTCCCCGACCAACAGCTGATCTGGGAGAGAACAACCAAGGTGGCGTGAGGGGAGCAGGGAAGATGCATGCAATGAACCCACAGCGCACAACAGACCACAAGTTGATATTGCTAGAAATAATTCGTTCCAACATAATTTTATGTTTTAACACATTCGAATCTAAAAGAAATGGACAATTGAGAGAATCTTGCCACTTCGACCCTCTCCCAGACAAGCCCTGAGGTGCAGGAGCCTGTCAGTACCCAAAAAAGGGGAGAAACAAACCTCTTCTGGTATGTGGAAAGCACAAAGCAGAAACTGTGCTGGTCTGCTCAGATTTGTGCCTGAGGTATTATGGAGGTTTGCTTCTCAGCCTGAGAGGGAGAGTTGTTCCTGTGCTCATTTAAGAATCATCAACATGGAAAATAATGTGAATGGCAGACAGCAAATTTGCACCAGTGGTAGTGATATCATGTGCAATTAGTCAAATGTAATTACATAAAAGGAAAGTAGATCTGGGAAAGTGAAACACGCCACTTATTGAACATATTTACTTCTGTGAGAAGAGTCCAAAGAATGATCTGGTCTATGTCCCAAAGCACAGGATTTATCCACACAGAAAGAACAAACATCAGTAACAAGCACTTAACAAACCCCCCAACTTACCTGCACAGGAATGCTTAAAACTCACTTGTGGGCTCCTCTGAACCAGTGTAAGAACGGCAGCACTCTCGTCTTGCCAAGATCTGCTGACTGAATATCAGAAGATGGAATTAGAAAGTTCTATAGATGATGAGAGTCATGTCATTATTGCCATGTCTTTGTTTGCGCTTCCACTCAAAGACACTGATCAAATATTGCAGCCATTAGACTTTAGACAATAGGGATTCATTCTAGAGCTCACTTTTAATTGTAATTTAAACTCACAAATTACTATTTAGCTGCAAGACTGGATCAAAAAGCAGAGAGAATATTTATGTAAGACATCTGCAGGGCTGATAGACACGGCTGAGAGGCATCGGTGGCTCAACGCACAAGCCAAGACAGTGCCTGGGAAGTTTCACTTAGTTGAGGGGGTGAAGTAAGATGATCGGTCTCGGAAAGTGCGGGGACAGTGGTTCAGGCTGGCTCACTTAGCAAAACTTTAGGCCTCAGGCTAAGCCTGAACCACTGTCCCCACAGGAAAGATTTTCTCAAGTGGTAAAGAAATGTGGGGTATTATTCCCTCTCCCTGTGCAGAGGCAGACAAGTGCATTTCCTGGTCATAAATATCTTATTTGTATAGCTATATAGATATGACTTACCCTTTCAGCAGGAGCACCCAAATCTGAGCCCACCTTAATAAGAGAAGCTCCTTTGAGGTTCGGCCTCCTCAAGACTGGTGCTCATCGTCTCTGGATTTGAGCAGGTCTTGCACAGGTTCAGCTCTCCTCCTTTAAATTACATTTCCAGCACAAAAAAAAAAATATCCCCTGCAGAGAGACAGTGGTGTAAGACCTGTTTCAGGAATGAAATTTCTTTATTGAGTCCTTGTGCGGAACCACAGCTCTACCTTGGTTCTGTTCTCAGCTGCCTTGCATGTACTTTCCCTACTCACTCACACAGACCTTTCTCGTGTGCTGCTCTTCCTCCACAATCCCCAGCATAAGAGGTTGCCCTCAAAAAAAAAAAAAAAAAGGAGAATAAATGAATATACAGAACGTGTGCTGGGTGAAACGAATGTTAGAATAATGCAGCATGTCAGCAGAATAATCATTCTTGTACCAAAAAATACTCTTTTCCACTTTGTCACTTTCAACCATGATTTACCCTCACAGCCAGCCAAAGAGACGTAGTCTGATGGGCCCCATGCTGGAATATAGCTGCTCCATCTTCCCAAAGAGGGAACCACAGACCGGGTTTCAAGATCAGCACAGCTGTATTTACATGAAGGAAGGAAGACTCATAGGGGAGAAATGGCTGTCTACAGGGGGTCACGGTGAAAACAGAAGCAAGAATCTTTCCCGACATGTCCAAAATGCTCTTAATTTCCTGTCTCTTCTACCAAAGCAAGTTAGGATCTGTCTGAAGAACAGATGACTTCAGGGCAGTTCCCAGAACCTGCTGGGGCAGGAAAGTGCCCAGTCAGACCAGAAAGGGAGCACAAACAACCTTAGGGTTTTCCAGCCCCCCAGGACTGGACAGGGGAGCCTCTGGGCTGCCGCAAGAGTTTCCACTCACTGGCAGTTGCATAAGAGTGGAAAAACCCCTCAATACCAGAAAAAGCAGAGCAGAGAACAGAGCTCTACACCTTGTGCAATCTGTTGACTCCTCACCCTGAATCAAGCTAGCTGCAAACAAAGAGTGTATCTTTCAAAGCAGCACTACAACCACTGAGAAAAGCTGCTGAGTTTTTTTCCCTAGTTAAAGTTTGCAAAAGGATACAATTGCTCACTTCGAAGGAGCACTTCTGGCGTGCAAGACCTCGTAGTTGCACATAAGGGAGCTCAATATAAAAACCTCTTCATCTTAGGAAACACTCCACAAGAAATCACATTACAGAAGAAAAGGAGTTTTATAACCCTGTGGTCATGCTTGGTGCTTCCAGACCTTCCCTGTGACGCTCGGGTAGGAGTGAAGCCAGCAGATACCAACGTCCAAACGTTACAACAACCAACTTCCACTTTTGAGTTTCCCCTTGGCAACGGGCTGAGCAGCTCCTGGTACCAGCACGATGGGGAAAACTTTACAGATTTCACTGGGAAGAAGGATCTCCAGCACAAAGCCTCCTCCGCCGGTCTCCCCCAGGGGAGCAGGGATGCAGACGCTGCTTGTCCCAGCAGGGCTGGGCATTTCCCGGGGGCATCCCAGCCTGCCCCGCTCCGCTCCTTGTGCTACAAAAGGCAGTGGCAGTGGGAGCCAGTACCAGCGAGGGAGCAGCGCCAAGGAGAGCAGGTAAAAGGGGGGTAAGAGGGATGGGGAGGGTTGCTGGAAGTATGAGGAAGCTGTTAGCTGTCTTCCAGCCTTAAATCTGCAATGCTTTGAACGCCCCGGGCGCTTGCTTACCCCTGTGATGCACTGGCTCCCAGCTGCAGGTTATTCCTGCTTGGTGCGAGGCGAGAGCGAGGGACGCAAGGTGGGCTGGTGGGGTCTTGCTGGCAGCAGGGGGTCCAGGGAACAGAGCGGGAAAGTCATCAGTGTCCCTTATCTTCAGTTAAACTTGATGGTCCCAGTCTGGTGGGCAGCAAAGGAGGCTACGGTAACACCAAGTTGCTCACTTGAAGGTAATAAATACAAGACAGGGACTGAGGGTGTCGGGAAACTAGTGACAGACAGACCTGGGGCAGGAGAGGAGCTGGGCAGGGGTGCTACCAGGCGATGGGAAGTCTCCAAAGATGAATGATGCACAGGCAGTGACCTCTCCTGGTGCAGGCTGCCTCATACAAGCCTTTGATACCGACTTTCAAAGCAAACTTACCCTTTTCCTTACTCTGACAGGTAAGGCTAAATAAATGGTCACTGGTAAATTCCTGGCAGAGAGCAAACCACCAAGTGGATGGGAACACAAGAAGATAACGTGTTCACACAGTTTTGTGGAGCTCCCTTGCAAGCTCACGTCTTGAACATGCTACTGAAGTGGCTGAACAGGTGTTGGACGGGTCAGACTTACGTGGTTGTTGTGCACCAGGATGAGAGATGTTAAACCCAAGTCCCAAGCAGCAGTTGCCAAAGTGCATTTCAGATTATGCAACGGAAAGATGCTTCGCAAAGGGGGCTCACTACCTGCCTGGGGTTGGGGGGAACGAATCAAAATTTAAAAAAGCAAGAAAAAAAAATCATTCAGACTTTATCTACAATGATCTGAAATGAACATCACTCTCCTTCGAATCATTCTCTGACACCATCTTTTAGCATTGCCTCTTGAAAATAAAATGAAGCAAGATGCATTTTTTTATGTAGATAAAAAGGGATTCATAGATACAACTAAGGAAACAATTTCTGTACTTGCAAGTAAACTAGGATTATTTTTTTAACAGGGTATTCATTAACATGGAGTGTATTATAATGATGTATTTTACATTTCTTTTCTCCAGGATGAGAATCCTTATTGGAAGCTTTCGCTTCTACTTCATTTCTTTCTTATTCAGTAGAGCAAATGGATTTCTAACTCTGAGAAGACCTACAGCCTATGCCTTCCCAGTATGTAACTACTCCTATTTAAATCTCTCTTCTGTATCAGAAGCACAAGCTCCAAAAACAGCAAGAGTTCTCAATTTCTCACACAACATAATTGAAAAAATAACCAAGAAAGACTTGGAAGGTTTTGACGCGCTGGAAGTTTTAGACCTTTCCTACAATCAGATTAAGGATATTGAACCTGGTGCATTTGAGAGTCTGCTCAGCCTTGTTTCTGTGAATTTATCATCTAATGATAGGAAACTTCTTGTATCAGGTCTTCCACCACACCTGAAGCTCTTACCCACTAGTAAAGCCTCAGGGTCTTTGCAGCTTTCTAAGTATTTTGACAAATCCTCAGAAGCTGCTCCGGAGTTTTCTGCATCCGCCGAGGAGCTGCCACATTCAGGAGGTCCATCTGTCCTGCAAAATGTGAATCCGAGGCTCAGACGAAGTACAGTGAATCTTCTTCGAAGAGCAGAGAGAAACGTAACGGTCTCTCCAACAGCCACATTAAGGCCTAACCCCTGCGGAGCACCAATAAATGGGATACTCAATTTGTCAAACAGCCAACTCTCCGAGGAAGAGCTGATGCTAAAACTGGATCCGGATCTTTGCCAAGCTCAGCTGGATAGTATTTTGGAGCTTGACATTAGTCACAGTGACCTGGAGATGGATCTTCTGTCGCTGTTTGTCCTGTTTTTGCCAATGAAAAACGTGCAGTCCATTGATGCCAGTTACAACAAATTAACAATTAACATTCTAGACGTTGAGGCGATCTGTAACTTCCCATTCACCACGCTTTTGTTTTTAAATATCAGCAACAATCCCATAAACAGCTTGGATACGCTGTGTCTCCCGCCAACGATCAAGGTAATCGATTTGTCCTTCACCAACATAAGTCAAATACCCCAAAATTTTGCTAAAAAAATGTTTGACTTAGAAAACATGTATGTTCAAGGAAATCACTTCATATATACCGTACGTCCAGAAATCACTAATGGGGTTTCAAAAATTCCCCCAGGAACTGTACATATTAATGCCATTTCATTTGTCAGAAACCAGGCTGGTACACCCATTGAAAGCCTTCCGAAGAAAGTGAAACACCTGAAAATGTCCAACTGCTCCATTGTAGAACTGCCAGAGTGGTTTGCTGACACAATGGAAGAATTATTATTTTTGGATCTCAGCAGCAACAGGATTTCTGTGCTTCCTGACTTACCTGCCTCCCTGCAGCATCTCGACATAAGCAACAGCGATATTAAAGTAATACCCCCTAGTTTTAAATCTGTCTCCAACTTAACAATATTTAATATTCAAAATAATAAAATTACGGATGTGCATCCTGAGTATTTCCCGTTGACTTTAACAAAATGCGATATTAGTAAAAATAAGTTGAACATGTTGTCATTAACTGACGCCCTGGAGAAACTTGAGTATCTCAATGTTTCTGGAAACCTAATCACCAGACTGAAACCCGCCAGTCACCTTTCTGCACTCGCTAATCTGGACAGCAGTCACAACCTGATTTCAGAACTCCCTGACCACTTTGGGAAATCTCTTCCAACACTGAAATACTTTAATTTATCAGGGAATAAGATCTCTTTTCTACAGCGTGGCTCTCTCCCAGCTTCTCTGATTGAGTTAGACATTAGCAACAATGCCATTACTACCATAGTGGAGAACACTTTTGGCCAGTTAACGAGTCTAAGTGTTTTGACTGTTCAAGGTAAACACTTTTTTTGTAACTGTGACTTGTACTGGTTCGTGAACGTCTATATCCGCAACCCCCGCTTGCAGATAAATGGCAAAGAAAATCTCAGGTGCAGCTTTCCACCAGACAGAAGGGGTTCGTTGGTGGAGAGCAGCAACCTCACGCTTCTGCACTGCTCCCTGGGCATCCAGATGGCCATTACAGCTTGCGTTGCCATCCTGGTTGTGTTGGTGTTAACAGGCTTATGCTGGCGGTTCGATGGGCTGTGGTATGTGAGAATGGGTTGGTATTGGTGTATGGCAAAGAGAAAGCAGTACGAGAAGAGGCCAGAAAACAAGCCCTTTGATGCCTTCATTTCATACAGTGAACACGATGCAACCTGGACAAAGGAGAATCTACTCGAAAAACTGGAAACGGATGGATTCAAGATATGTTACCATGAGAGGGATTTCAAACCGGGACATCCTGTACTTGGTAACATTTTTTATTGCATAGAGAACAGCCATAAAGTCCTTTTTGTTCTCTCTCCCAGTTTTGTAAACAGCTGCTGGTGCCAGTATGAACTGTATTTTGCTGAACACCGGGTCCTGAATGAAAATCAGGACTCTCTCATCATGATTGTGCTGGAAGACCTCCCGCCCAACAGCCTGCCGCAGAAGTTCAGCAAACTCAGGAAACTGTTGAAAAGGAAAACCTACTTAAAGTGGAGCCCTGAGGAACACAAACAGAAAATGTTCTGGCGTCAGCTAGCAGCTGTCTTGCAAACAACCAACGAACCACTTGTGAGAGCAGAAAATGGACCCGCTCAGGATGTGTATGAGATGGAATAAGATAAAAGAACGTGTAAGGGTTGTACCTGGAAAGTCTGTGGTCAAATAAAGGTGTTTCTGTGTTTACCTCCTGCAAAGGCTGCTGTGTTGCAATGGGGGGTTTGTCTTGGATCGCTCCCAGGAGAGGTTACTAGTGGGTTTATAGCACGTGCATTATACCGTCTGAGAAAAGAACTCTGTTATCCAAAGGGCTGAGACCCCAGCACTGATAAATAGCCTTTTCTTCCTGGGCGCTTGATTTTCTTCAGCTATTTCCAGCATTTCTTAAAGTGCTGTGGATGTCCACCTGAAAGGAAGGACACCTCCAGTCACACTGCATGTCCTAACTGTCTTTTTGAGATTATTGCAGTGAAAAGCGATGTCATCCAAAGGTAAGGTTGCAGTTCAGAGTCTCAGTTCTAGTACTGCTTAAGATGTGACAAAGTAAGACTAATACCAACCTATCTGATGCCAAAAGGGGAAACACAAAAACAACGTAAGGAGGTATCAGCAAATACAATTCTTCTGCAATGTATTTTGAAAAGGAAAAGATCCAGCTGGAGCAGTACATGGTTTTCACCCTCCCTTTGCTGCTTCCTACTGAAAAGGAAAAACCCCACACTATCACATATGGCATGTTTGACTCTTGGAATCAAGGTTCAGGAACAGCTTTTGTAATGAAAGAAAGCATTTTTCTAATGCTAAACATAAACCCATTTTAAATAGGAATTGACAACAAACTGTTGTCAGCATTTATAAGCACACAATAAATGACATTTTTAAGTCAATTTGCCAGCACTGATTAAACTTAAGAATACTGTATTTGCTATAACCATGAAGCACAGTGCTTGAAGTTGATAAAGAGCTCTACAAATCAAAGAAATCTGCATCAATTGCACCACAGGACAGAACCAGTGCTCTCAAACCCCAGAAGCACTTTGAAATTGCCTCTTCCCCCTTTGTCCCATGGTGCCAACTCTCCAGTTTTCCACCAAAGCAAACCATGAGAAGCAGAGTAGCACCTACCCTCCTCTACCATCTCCATTTATGGAGAGATCTCCTTGTACTCTGTGCAAACCCACTGTTCCTCAGCAAGCGTTAGGAGTCACATATGCTGATTGTCGTGACAACAGAATTACTTTCCTGTCTTTAAATTGCTGTCAGCCTGGCAGCCAGCTAACTGAGGGGAGAGCGAGCTGGGGCCTTTATTCCTGGTATGTGCAACACGAGCAGAATTACTTACCAGCACTTAGTGGTAGGGTCGTTTATGTAGTCCTCCATCCACCTGTGGCATGGTGCAAATACACTCCTCTTTGATACTTTAAAAAAAAAAGAAAATTAAAAACCCCAGTTGAAACAGACAGAAGGCAAACCTATAAAGCATCCATAGGACGCCACTTTAATCCCTGGAGACTCTTCTATTATTGTGAGATACTACACCACCTGCCTTCTCTCTGTTTCCACCATGAAATGTCTTGCATTGCTCTCTGTAGCCCTGCTTTGTTACCTTGTGGAAGAAGGTGAAGAGAAAATGATGCAGGTAAGCACAGCCCCACAGTTCAGAAATCCCTTTACTTTTTATTCCCTGGGCTGCAGGTAGAGGGTACTGAAGATTATGTGGGGGATAATTTCCACAGCTTTCCTAACAAGTGACCAATTATATACCTAAACCATACATACCATAAAACACAACAAAATTATTAGGCGTTGATCCTTCTGGACTATCATCTGTCCAGTTTTTGCATCTTGCCCCCCGCCAGTTTGTCAAAGCTTTACTGCTAAGGCAGACTGGCTCTGTGACTTAGAAAAAAAATATATATCGCCTTACAGAAATCTCTCTAATCTCTAGTCTAAAAAGTTCTGAGATTGTGCCCAACTGTTAAACATTTTTAGCAACTTTTTAAGGTTGTGTAGATATTGTTTAAAATTATTTGGCATTAGCAGCTTTTAGGTTTTATATACAAAGGATAAAAAAATCAATACTGCAGGCCACTAGCTGAAAAAGTCAACTCTTATCACCACAAAGCAAGATTTATAACTTAAAAAGGCTGTGAATTATAAAATCTTTCACATATTTTTGTTCACATGAACAATCAGAAGTCACTTGTTAGTGTGATTAAGTAATTCATCAGCTGTTTTTCTAATAAGGTCCTTTACGCTTTCTTTGAGGCTGCCTCTTAATTAATGAGATACCCTGGTCAAACTGTTAGTAGCACACCTTACACTGCAAACAGATTTTTCAATAACAAAGCATAAACTGTCCTCGGGCCAAATATCACAACAGCGGCCAACACCAGCAACTTCAACAGAAGCCGAAAAGCACACTGAAAATAGACGCTGGATAACAGGTTCCACCATGATGGGTTCATCCTTACCCCAGAAATCAAACATGGCTTCAATTTCTGGAGCATAAAATTTTACATATATTCTGAAATGCATTAACTGTCAGGCTCCTGACATTTGTATTACCCACGTGATATACCTGTTAAACCTTCCTAGGTTTTTTCTAAACAATTCTGCAGTGATGAGGTCCACAGCGTATGTACAGTCAGTAAGGAAAGCACAGCACTTCATGAGCCTTGGATTTCCCACCTTTCATATTCACGAGATGCCTTCTTGTTCTGTGTTATGGACTGCACTAACTACAGACCTACTTTTCCTAAACCATTCAGTACTCACATACTTTTACTGCGTGCTCCCTTACCCACCTCCTCTCTTCACGCACATTTTCCATCTACTTCGTCCAGCACTCTGTCGCTTCCCCTCTTGATTAGCTTGCTGCTTTTTCAGCCTTGCAGCCAGCTTTACTGGTTCCGTGCTCAGCAGGTGTGGGTGCGGGGGGTGTCTGATACAACAAGGGGGCTAAAGAAAAAAAGAAAAATTATACTCTAGAAGGGTCTAAACCAACTATTTTATCATATGATAATTGATTACTTCAGTTCATGATTCACTTCAAAGAAAGTTAATTTCAAAATCTCTATGTACTACATCTGAAAACCTCCCCCAAAACAGTTTAGTATAACTGACAACTTCAATCAGATTTTGTTCCTACTGCAGATTAAAAGGCGTTGAGCTTTCCTGTCTAACACTATAAACATATTAACACATCAGTTGTATTAAGAACACAGCTGGCACCAGGAGTTAACAGAAGAGCAATATTACAAAGTGCTTTGAAGGGACTTCAGTTCTTTTGTCTTAACAAACATCACGTAAGGCAATAAAACCTGTCTATCCTAAAGCCATACCCTTCTTGCTTTATTCCCACTTGAATACTCAATGCAAATTACTTCTATGAATAAGACGTGAGGGATTTAACCTTCTATCATGGGATGAAGTTCATGTGACCCAAGACAAAAGTACAGTAGGAGTCGTACACACAGGCAGCAAACCCAAAAAGTGCTTAATGTTAAAACCAGTCTTAATGCATGTTACCTTCAACTCCTCCATCTTGGAACCACTTCTGGAGTCCTGCCCTATATTCCTTATGATCTGAAACTGCAATTGCTGCTAAGAACGTATAGTTTGAGACAAAATGAGAGGATCCCATGTATTTTTTCCCTCCAAATTTTGTAGTAAAGAGAAATGCAAAGATAGAAAAACCAAACAAGACAGATCTTTTACTCATCTTTTGTAATTACTTTAGAAAGAACCGTGTTATTTGTTTATAGAGAAAAATACCTGGTCAGAGAGAAAAGACTTACGGAAATAATTTCAGTTTTACATTTGTATTAGAAAGTTGTTCACATCCATTTTATTGCAAGAAAGTTGTCTTGAATTATTCAAAATTAATTAAAATTCAGAGTGTTAAACAAAGAACAGTGTTCATGATGTAATAGTCTTCCAGTAAAACCTTGAAAGTAGTTTAGTTAACAAATAGCCTAAACCAACAACAACTCACACACAGCAATGATGTGAATGTTCTTTGTTTCTAAAATAACAAATCATCTTTCCATCGCTCTAGTTCTGCCAAAGACATGGCATTTTCCTATAATGAGGCCAAATGTGGTATTTTCCTGTAACGAGACCAAAAGTCTGTGGCACAACTACTTTGGAGATACTAAGGCTCTGCTGAAGTCCACAGAAGTTGAAAGGCGATTGCTTGTTTTGAAAAGATATGTCCATTTAAAGTGATAATTGTCAGGAATTTAAATGCCTCAGAATCGTTTAATCAGGAATTCCCACAACACGTGACACAACACAAATGGTTGGATTTATAAAAAAATATTCAACTTCTGTTATTTGCTCGCTGTGTAGACCAACAGATAAAGTTTACAAGTAGACAAATTACCAATCTTTAAATCAAACCGATGTTAGACTTCTTAAGAAAAACTTGTAGTGATCTTGTTATGTCAACATTCTGTTTTTAAAAATCTTAACAGCTGTCAGTCCCACCTGTCAGGAATATCACAGTCGAATCCCCCCAAGGCCTGCTTTTATACAAATTCATAGACAAAAAAGCAACCAGCAACACTACTCTTTGTGTAACAGTTTACGAATCAGAAAATTCCAGAGGTGACTGCATTACTAATAGTGTATCAGCACTACAATATTGCAATGTTCATCTTCATCCTCAAGTAAAACCTACAATTAGGTATTGCACAGTTATTTCTATCAGACGTAAAATACTTCTACAGATATATTATTCTGGGATACATAATACCACCAATCCTTAAAATAAACATACAGCAGAAATTTTTATATATATATATATATAAAATTTTATATATATATATATATATACTTCAGAGGTTTATTACAGTGCCACAACACTTCTCAAAAGTCCTTCACCAGCAGCAATATAACACTGTTTGTAAAATGCCTTGTCCTCCTTTTAGGAAGCTGAGACTGAAATCCTAAACTTCAGCTGAAGTTCATGGAAATTTTGCCATTTACCTTAATGGAATCAGGAATCTCACCCCATGAATAGAAAGGATTTTTGTTATTACTGACACTTGCTACAACAAAGTACCACACATTCTTTCAACTTCTGCAACAGGAAGAGTTTAAACTAAAGTATCATAATACCAAGCATCCTCCTAATTCTTCCTTCTCGAAAATATAGCACATACACAATTTAACTGGTAATACTTCTGGCGCAGCCTCAGACTGTTCTCTGAGATACTCTGCCTCATGATGTAATTAATCACGTTGTTATAGCATTATAGCACTTACTTTTTTTGTTAACTTGTCCAGCATTAAAATTTAGTAACAAAAACACACTCATGTAACAATTCCAAACCTAAAACACCGCCCTTCTTGACTTGATGCAGAAATTCAAGAAAGCGCCATGGAAGAGGTATCCTAGCATTCACTTCAAAAGCAAATAGCTAGATATTAAATTAGTGGCATTTTTCTTAACTGGCAGCAGTACTGCATCATTGAGTTCAGAATAACCATTAACAAAAGCAGAGGACCTACTGGATCAGCTAGATCAGAAATCTTTCCTACAGTTACACTGAGGGCACTGGTATCTGCTTAGTCGAAGCACTGTCATAGTCTCGCACCAAGTCGTTGGTGGTGTGATAATGCATGGCAAGGTAGGATTTGGCAAACCCGAAAGTCGAGTTCACTGGCTGTAAGCTATTTGGGGTGCTCACTTCCGGGGAAGGGCTGCTGTTATAGATACTGTAATAGGGCTCGATTCGGGTGTTCATGGGGGTTGAGCTGCTCTGTGCATAGTGCTGATGCCCGACAGAAGCCTTGGGACTCAGCATGCTTTCCTTGGAGTGACTCGGACCACAGGCTTGGTCCACGAGTTTTTTCTGAGGTTTTGGAGACAACATGTACGCTGAATTGGTCTCGTGGTGGGATGACTTGTTCCTGTTGACTTCCAGGCTGCCTTTGCCCATGGCCCGAAGCCTTGTCTTCTGCTTGCAGCAGAAAAAGACAAGGGCTATGTATTGCAGGCACCAGAGGACTCGTCTCCGAAGTCCCACGCTGTTGCGGGAATATATAAAAGGATTTAATCCAGATTTGAAAAAAATAAGGGTAAACCCACACAGCTCAAACTGGTAGAGAACAAAGCCACCGCTGCTGGACAGCATGTCCTGCACCAAAGAGATGCCCAGAGGCAGGCAGCAAACCAAGACAGACAGCACGATGACAATGCATGTCACCACCGCCCTGGAGTCTTTGGCCGTGGACAGGTTGACCGCCGACACCAGCTGGAGCCGGCTGGCAGCGGCGGCCGGTGGCTGGCCGAGGTGCTTGGTGTAGCCATGCGTCTGGACGTGCTGAGGCTTGCTGTAGGTCTGGTGCCTGTACAAGGCGGGCACAGCGCTCTGCACGCCCTCCCTGATCCCAGTGGCTGGTGGGCCCATGAAGGGCTGCGGTCTGGAGGCGTCCACAGCCACCACGGGTGGGCACTTCCTCACCTGGGCGTTCCTCCGCAGGGCCTGCGCAATCATGACATAGGAGATGGACACCACAGCCACGCAGCAGATGAAGTCGGTGACGTAGAGGTAGAGGATGACCTTCCCCTCACCGCTGGCAAAGCTGGACATGGGCAGGCACAGGTGGGAGCCACGGGTTTTCAGGGTGGCCAGGGTGGCCAGGGTGAAGCTGGTGGCCCACAGCAGCAGGGTGAGGAGAAGGGTGCAGGGGAAGGAGGCGGCACGGTGTGGCTGCTTCCCTAGCACCATGCGCAGCCGGTGCAGGGCGATGACGGCCACTGTCTTGAGCGACATGATGATGAAACCGGAGCTGGTGAGGTGGAAGGTGAAGCAAAAGGCGCCTGGGACGCCTCGGGCCAAGTCGAAGAAGAGGACAAAGGCGAACATGGGGGCAGCCACCCCGCAGATGAAGAGGTCGCAGAAGGAGAGGTTGAGGATCATGAAGTCGAAGTTGGTCCTGAATTTCCTGAGGGCCGGGTCGAAGAAGGACAGGAGGACGATGAGATTGCCGTAGGAGCCCAGGCAGAAGACGAGGGCCAGCAAGGAGGCGCAGGCCGCCAGGGTGGCGGCGTGCGTCCCCTCCCGCAGCTCCCCGAGGCCGCCGCCCGCGCTGCCGTTCCCGCCCAGTGGCAGTAGCGGCGCCAGCGAGGCGCCGGGGGGCTCCTCCTCGCCCCCCGCCGGCAGCCGCCCCGACTCGTTCATCTCCACCCGCCGCCTCACCGCGGCTGCGGCCGAGGCGGGCCCGCGGCGGGGGCGGCCAGCCCGCCCGCTCGCCTGCCGCCGTGCCGCCGCCGCTCCCTCAGGGTTGCCCCCGCCATGGCGCCGCCCGCCCCGCCATGGCGCCCGCCGCTCCCCGCGGGAGCCGCTCGACCGCCCTCCCGCCGCAGCGGCCGGGCCCGGCTCCGCAGGCGCCTCCCGCCCCGCTACCTCCGCCGCGGCGCTGGCAGGCGGCGGGGCCGGGGCTGCGCGGCGGCGGCTGAAGTCACGGCCGATGTGTGGCTGGCTGCAGGGAACGGGCCCGCCGCGCAGACGGCCCAGCACCCCTACCCCTGGAGGGACAGGCTGGCAGCGCCCTCCCGTCCCCACCTCCACCCACAGCCCCGAGCGAAGCGCTGGTGCAGCCTCTGGGCAAGAGCTGACAGTGTTTGCTAGCGCGGACACTGGGGTGGCGGGGGGGGGGGGGTGCTGCAGTGTAAGGTGCGGGCGGCACACACACCCCGCCCCCCCCCCCCCCCCCCCCCCCCCCCCCCCGCCCGGGCTTCCTAAATCACCCCTGGGGCTGCACTTGCGTTTCCGTCTTGCCAAGAAGCAGTGGCACAAAGCCTGACTGCACTTGGCCTCTGTGCATCACAGCAGCCGCTGGCGCAGTGTGCTGCAGCAACATAGACTTTGGTTTTGATCCCTTCCTTCTAGTTTCCACCCAGTCTCTCCCCATTACCTTCCATCAGTTAACAAAGTGCCCCAGACCCTGTCCAGCTTCATACAGAAGCACCATCAGGAGCCCTTCCTCCTCCGTGGGGCACCCACAGCACCAGCCAGGGGCCAGGCAGGGCAAAGCCAGCTGCACGGGCACGGACGCTGCAGAGGCTTCCCCCTGAAGCTTTCATGGAGCAGAGAAGTCAGGTAAGGTAAGGCAGGTGGAGGTTTTAGTACAAGTCACATCACAGCCATGCCCTTACCAGGATACCAAGTCAACAGCTGAGCATTCAAGGCTTTGAGGTCACTCCATGTTGACTTAACAGCAACAAAACACTTAAAGGAATCATTTCAAAATACATGGGCTTGACAATGAGGAAACACTCAGCACATGTTCTCCAAGCCAGCACAGGCTGTCACAGGCAGACACAACTGAGGGACTGCAGTGTCAGCCCCTGGAAACACAGTTGGAAGGGAAGATGTTCCAGCCGAGCAAGGCACAAAAGTGCTATGAAAATACAGTAGACTCAGTATTTCTGACTTACACATGGGCACTTGTCTTTAAACTTCTACATATACTCATTATATATATTTATCCATATATTGCCTTAATAATCTTCCCCTACCCCCAGCAATCATGCAGAAGCACAGCGGTGCTTTGTAGAACCATCAAGACAGTGACAAGAATGCTACATTAACATCTGAAAGCTTGTCAGTGCTACCTGCGCGTTTATTTTTCAACTCATCTCTTCCTAAAACTAAGAGCAATTTTTTTAGTAAACCTATGACTCACAACAGCAGCCCAGCCTCTGAGCCTTGCATGCTAAACACAGTTCCAGCTGGCACTCAGGCCAGATTTGTTAGCAGGGGCTGTGGCAGCGAAATGCCAACAGCTGCCAGAGCAGCCTGAGCACCTCGGGCACCTCAGTCAAGTGCATTGTGCCTTGGTTTTGTTCTTAAACTAGTTGCACAGAGGAGGGAGAAGGTCCTAAAACCAAAACATGAGGTCCATGGTTTCCTGTGGCTTTAAGCTTTGTTCTCTCTCAGCTTGGCTATCACTTTTACTTTCACTCTAACCCTTTGTTACATTTGTGTTCTCCAGTCATGGTTAATTTGAATTCTGTGGGTGAATCCTGGCCCTACAGAGTATGAGTTGTTTTTTCATCGACAAGCTGGGATCTCAATCCTTGAATTTTCTTGTTTACAAACATCAGACAGTGCTGAGCTGTGCAATTAAATAAGACTCACAAAATATCAGCCTAATACAAGAGTGAATTACTTGAAAGCGATTAATGCTGAGGCAACAGTGATGATTGTTCTCTTCACGTGAAACTAATGTGCACACAACATCCACATCCTTCTGGAGCAGGTAACACACTACACTTCAGTTGTAAGCAAGACACTGCATAAAAACTGACCTTAGTTTCACACTATGTCTAATGTCCGAGTCCACATTAGGCTAGGACAATTTCTGTGGTGTCACTGACCAAAAGCATTGGAGTAATCACAGGTTTTGCAAAACAAGAGTCCTTTATGAAGCTGGGAAGGTCTATCTAACTCCAGGTGTTACTTGGCCAAATGCTCAGCCTTAAGATGTCCACAGTTAAGCCATTTTAATTTTCTGTATTTCCTAGATTAGCAGGTGGAAGCACACACACAGAAATAAGGCTGCACATGCCTCATGGGACTGTTTGTAGCAAGCCCATGGAGTTTAAAGGAGTTAGCAAGACTGAGACTGACCTCTTATGTGCTTTTGAAACCCCTGCCTGAGAGGCTGAGAAATGGATTTAGGAGTCAAAACTGTAAGACTTGGGCCTTACAGGAAGTTACCTGTTTTAGAACTTGTTATGTGCAAAATAGCAAAAGAAAAGTCTACATTTTTCCATTAGTAATAGGTTTAGATTGTCACTCATTTCATTAACGCAGTGTTTAGCAGGCCCATGAGGAACAAGGGTGGTTTTTTGGTTTTAAGACATTTTACCCCTCTATAGTTATGAGCTGTAGTTTGAAATGAAGGAAAAGTTGTTCCTCCGTACAGCCTCTGAGCCTCATCAACATTTCAGCAGAAAAGCACAAGCTGGAGAGTGTTTTGGTGATGCACATCAGGAAACGCTGTGGACGGCCGTGGGCATTCAGCAGAGAGCCCATGAAACGCTGCAGGAGGTGGCGAGCGCAAGAGAAGGTCATTGAACACAGTGCTGGTACTCAGGGAGTGAGGGGATGAACGGAGGCAAAAAGGATCTCCATGGGAACACGAAACACTGCACAGTCCCTTTGGCACTGCCAAACGTCCCATGGGTCTGTCCCTGTCTAAAAGAACGGCCAAAGTTTGGGGGCGGTGGAAGACATCAGTCTCAGTTTTGCAAGGCAGGAATCACAACCGCAACCACTTTCACAGCACAAGGTACTGGGGTATTAACTCTTTGCAGCACTCTTAAGCCTTTCCTTAAACTAATTCATTAAAAAACTCAGCACGCTCTAGTACTATTCAAGCTTCTCAAACATTGTTCAGTCTTGGAGTTCATCCCACATAAGGAGAAACTGTGTTTGCAAGCCATTTTTTTTTACAATGGTGTCGAGTTTTGCAGATATTTATCACAAGAAAACGGAAATTAATTTTAACTGTGGAAACCTGCCCCCACCTCAGCCTAAGAACAGTACCTTGCCATTTTAACAAAAGAGGTGTAATAGAAAAAAACTGGAAGAGTAAAAGGGGAAATTAACCCAGAAAAATAGAAATAAAAGTCAAAAGAGAATAAATAAAAGCTTTTAACTGATACTCTTAATAGAACCCTTTCTGGCTGGGTAAACTCACCTAGGCTTCTGCCTAGACTTATTGATATTCTGACTACACTTACTGCTAAAACAGATTTATTTGGGTTGCTGTTCTTTTTCCTAAGTATGCCAACCGGAAATGACTGGACTTCGTATTTCTCGTATTTCCCAGTACCCCTCACTATTCCCCAAGGGAAGTGGGTGTCCAGCTCCAAACTCTAGCAACAAAATCTGCTCAGGTAATCTATGCAAAATACCTGCAGCAGTGATGGTACTAAGAGCCCAAGCAGGGAAAGCAGGCTCAACTTCCACAAGCCTTTTGTGGAAAAAGTAATTTAATCTATAATTAGAAAAGGACCATGGCCAGCAAGGCTCCCTCTCCTTTTCACTCTTTGAAAAAGCCTGTCTTGTTAGGATGCAGCCAATTCCCCTAAGCACTGTGCTCTAATCCATCAGAAATCAAAGATAATTTTGCTAATAGTCTTTGTAGGCAACAGTCTAAGCTTTTGTCTGTGCTGAGAGAACTCTTGACTCAAGACTGCTTTACTAAGAGTCACTCTCCTTCCCAGGGAGAGAATACTAACATTTTTCCTCTCACCTCAGGGACTTTCCCTTCTAAATATCTCTTAATAGCTCTGAGAAGCACCTGTTGACCAAGAGAGAGAAAGAAACCTCAGTGCAAACCAATTACAAGTTGCTTGTAATGCATCTGCATTGCCTTAAAATAGCTTAGCAATATTCTTCATCTTCCATGCAGTTTAATTTTCTTTTGTAATCAAACCTTCAGTAGACTGAAATTACTGTTTCCCTGGTGCCCCAGGCACCTCGCTGGATTAACCACCACAAACCTTCTCCCTGGAGCATGGTTACCTCTAGCCTCTGAACTGCCTTCCAGTTACAGCAACAAATTAGCTGGTAATTCACAGCAGAAAATCTTGCAAGGACAACGTTCAGCAAGACTTTCTACTGGTAAGTTGGGGTTTTTTCCCTTTTACATTTTACCAGATTACTGTGTTTTCCACAGCACAGGGGAAAAGGAAGCTGAAGTCTCTGCTACAGGATTCCAGGAAGTCTGAAGCTGTGGAAGAAAGTGCAAGACCAAACAGAATGTGGTATGCTGGGGATGCCTGACGAGACATCATCCCTGTGTACCAAGCACAGGATGCCCAGCAGCCTGGTAAAGAAGTAAAAAGGATAAAAGGGCAGATATATGGACATAAAAGGAATACAGTCATAATACACTGTATCAGAAATAATGACCTTCATACCTTTTCCTCTTTCATTTAAAAAAAAAAATCCATACACAAATTAGCTCAACTTGTCCATAACACAATCCGCCAGTGTCAGATCTGGGGTGCCACCCAAAAGCACAAGTTAAAGTCTTATTCACCTACTTGATAGTTTTCTTACACATTTTTATCAAAATAAGCATCATGTCTCTGCTGTGATTTCAGCAGGTTTTCACATGCACAAATATACCCAACTTGGTTATGGAAAAAAGGGAGATTGCTTCACTTAATACGCTACCAAAATAGCCACTGAACAGTAAGTGACTGCAACTCTAGCAAAAAAAACCCCAAAAACCACAAACCAAAAAAAACCCCAGCAAATGAATTCTGCCTGATGCCATTGCCATTCTTTGGTGCTTCAAACAGTGGTGGTCACCGAGATTATTTGTGCAGACTGACATGTGGTCACTAAGGCTGTCAAGGCTACCAGACCATCTCCAAGATTTTTTTCCATCTCCCTAACTGTTCAAGGGGAAAAAATTCTCTCTTCTCATGCTAGAAATGTCTCCCTCTCCAGACTGAGGTATTGTAGTTGTTTCATCTCTGAGGCTTTAGGGAAGAGATAGCATGAGACAAAGTGATGGAAAGCTCAGAACTCATTACCTGCATAAATACTGCTTGGGGAAAGTTAGGGAATAAAAGTAGCAATGGAGTTGTGGTATTTGATGAAGTACTCTAAATTGTTCCTACATTCTCAGAACAGGAGACTAACAATCTTTTTCCCACAAAAAGTCCATTAGTACAAGTTCGTTCACACTACCATAGGTTTATTTTATCCTATAGAACTGTACTTGAATAGGTACTCTATTTTCTGGAAGATCTGTTTGGACCAAGTAATTTATTGCTGATTTAAACCACTATTGTGAATTAATACCACCTACTTATGTGCCATCCTAGCTCTGACTACAGAATGATTCCCTACAGAGTGCTGGATCCTCAACATCGCAACCAATTCCAGTTACACTTTGACTACAGATATCTAAGAAAAGAAACTCCCAACTGCAATAAAAAGCAGCAGAGCTGGATCCTATAGTTAGCTGCCCTTAAGTGTGGGCACAATGGCCCATATCATATCTGCTCCATCAGTTCATCGGCCAACACATAACTTTAAAGATGATCCTCTGCAGCAAATACTTTCCATTACTTTTAAAGGTTTTTTTAATTCTATCAGCAAAACTCCCTCCACTTCAAACTAGTTTCTCCAATTTTAAGTGTACTTCTCAGAAGTTAATGTTTTTTTTTTTTTTTGCAAGCCTCACCAAGTACAAGGTATTTTTATGTAAATATAAAAGCTAGTTTCCCAACCATTAGAACTAGATCTTTAATTAATCCTTAATGTTGCCTTAACTCACTGCCAAATCCCACAATAAACACATGCCTCATACAAAAAGCTCAAAAGCACAGTAAAAAACCTTTAGTTACGGTCTCAAAATAAGAAATTTCTGCTTTAGAAATACAAAAGAATGCAGATGTTATAAACAGTCCATTTATTGGATCTTAAACTACGTACACAATTGAAATAATAATTTTGGCACTACGCTATACAGTGGTTACATCTGTGTGCTGACACTCATTAAACACTGCACCAGGAACACCGCTGTGCTTTGAAGTTTGGAATGAGTCACACACTCAGCAGGTAGATCACTCAAAATGTATCAGTGCTCCTGTAGGGTTGCATGAAAGTTGAAACACACACCAGTTTATGAATTATTTCAATGTACCTCACATTCTATGAATGTATCACACGAGAATATGTGATGTCAGCATTTAGAGATGGCCACAAGTGTCACATTAAAATTTGAATAAGACATAGTAATAATGAGATACAAGAAAACCAAAACAAAACCTCTGCCTTTCAGACATGAAGAGATATTTTGTTAAAGAAAATAATTTAAAAAACTAATAATGGCATTTGATTTGATACAAAAGCCAGAACTACTACTGTATTAACATCTAAGTATGAATCTTTACAAATTAATCTCACAATGGTGTTATGTAAAAGGTTGCAAACTGTACAATGTTTTGTCAATGCAATGCCTCTACAATTTATACAGTCTTTTACAACTATGTAACACATATTAAACATGTTGTTAAATAGCCAATAGATACCAGTCTCTGAACAAAGCTGCAGGCAAAAAAATACAGAGCTTCCACAATCTTTGAACAAGATATGCTTGCTCAAACAGTGACAATCTTTATAAGAATATGCTGTTAAAAACAGTCAGCCATTCAGTGCCTTTTCACACGGTGCATACATTTCATTCTGTGAATTCAACTATCACTTGATAGTCCATAAATTCATATCTGTGGGCTCTAATTATGCTGAAACACCCATAGTCTTTCACCCTTAAAAATACGCAGATAATCATAGATTTTTATTCCACCCACACGTGGTCAAGCTATCTATGAAGACCTGGCCAGGCAGTAAGAGCTTTCACTCCCCACGTTTTGTCCTGCCATCATCTATACTGCACAGAGAAAATCGACTATTTACATTTTGACAAGGAGGGTACAAAAAGGCAATCCTGCCCTGAGGTGGACTGAATGATACAGAGCCCGTCACCTGATGGGCACTCGAATCCAAGTAGTGAAAAATAAACTCTGAGAAAGATAGGTTCCTGCTATTGTATACTGACTAAGAAGTTGCATCAACAGAATTGAAGAGCTTCACTGTGAATATTCTGGTTTGCAGCACACACTGGTTCTGCATATCTTTGATGTCGGAGACAGCTGGGAAGAAGGGTCAGAAAAAGAGGGTGAGAAATGTGCAGTGTAAGTCACCGTGTGCAGGAAAGCAGAAACAAGACTGATGTGTAATGCAGGCCAGAGAGAAAGGTCTTGCAATAAACTCACGATCAGGCTCTGCTAGCGCAGTTACGAGGAGACTGTGGGGCTCCCACAGCTGCTCCCTGGGGAGGTGAAATTCTTTTTGAATAGAACCAGGTCTTTATGTTTGTACTTAAAAGTGGTTTTGATTAGGCATCAGGATTTCCAACACAAAGTTTTGTATACAATAAATTTCTTTGAGTTTCCTTGATTTTGCAGAAAGGAATCCACATCCTCATTTTTCCAAGAGAAACCTGGAAAGAAAGAAGAAATAATTAAAAGAAAACATTATTGCCTTATGCTATCACCAAAGAACAAAATGAAAATATGAATTAAAACTTCTCTTGGAATACTGTCACAAAACATCACAATACAATAGAGACTTGAATCTTGTAGCGTAACAAAGAGAAACTCCAGGAATGGATTCACTCTTTGGGGACATGCCTGTGTGAAGAGACCTGGTAGCAAAGCCATAATGTGGAAGAGGAAACAGTTTGGTAGCAGCCATTCTCCATCATGAGATGTAGATATACCGGACTGGGTGGCAGGCTAAAGTCCTCAGAGGCATCAGAAGCACAAAGCAGCAATACCTTGCTGTTAGTGAAACTGCCAGGCATTTAAAAGGCAGCCAACTGGCAGGAAATGGAGAAAAAGAACATCAATATTCAAGAGAACAAGTGTGTCTTAGCAAAACACTAGTGCAATACAGGGACACAAAAAGATGGACAGTATTTAACCAAAACAATTCTGATCTTGAACAGAGCACTGGAGGTGCAAGGGATTTACATAGCATGTTCCCTGTGTTAGGGATTCCTCCCTACTCTCCATGCTAGGCTGGAGAGCTAGAGTGGGTTTCATTAGACTGAAGTTTCTATCAATTTATGTCAAAACAAATAATCTTACCTATCTATGCATAATAGCATGGTGAAACCAAGAGGTCAGTAAGCACTAGTAGCTGGTCATCTGTGAACTGCTGTTTATGCTCCTGCCAGTTGTCATGATGGGTCCTCCGGAAATTTGACAATGTTTTTTTCACAGTCATCTGCATAGCAGGCAATCAATATTGATCTGTATCAGTTATGGATTTAAGCTCCATGACAAAACAAACATTGAATACAACAAAAATAACTGCCGAGTAGAGTAAAGGTTAGAAGAGCTCTGGGGAATTCAGCCCAGTTCCCCAGTACTTTACTTTTTACAGTTCTGGTTAGTCTTTTGACCGGTGTCGCCACTCTGACATTCTTATAAAAAGGATTCTTTGACCTACAATTTTGAGCTTGAAAAAATTAATAGATTCTTATGAAGTATAAGGGAAATGTTTTTCCCCCTCTTCCTTTTCTTTGAGTAATTCAAACCAATGGTTTGGGTCTCAAAACATGAGAGTCGATGAATCACATAAGGTGCACAGAAAAAACAAATCAGAGGAAAACTTTCTTCTGTTATTAAAATAATTAAGATTGTTATTAAATTACAAAAAAAAAGTCCCATCAGTTCAGTTTTTTGATTCAGTAAAGCACACCATAACAAAGTTTGTTAAATCTGAGGAATTCTTCAGCCATAAGCTCACTACTCTGGTTAAAACAGCAAAGGTCAACAAAACTGAATAGACTGGGTTAAAAATAGTTAGAGGTAACTATTTCACTAGAAATTTGTTTCTAGGGCTGCTCATAAAACCTTGTTTTGAAAATTTCAGTGATTTTTTGGTTCAGGTTGATCTTGTCATGCACAAAAGTGACATTTTTAATTAAAAAAATACTACTTCCTCATTACAGATAAAGTTCTTGTAGCTTACAGTTTATGCTTTGAATTTGAAAGCAAGACCAGAACTACCACCAAAAAATATTTAAAAGCAGTCCATGACTTCAAATGTATTTGAAACCGTTTAATAAAATGCAGCATAAACGTATGTTTCTTAATAGCTTCCTATTTATTTCTAGGAAAGGGGAACTATGAATGAGTCCAGTATATTTTAGATGTGTTACATTAGATAGAAAAATTATAGAAGTATTTTTACCTCAATAGGCTGAGGATCATTAAGATGGGCACTGAGATCCATCAAGAGCTGTGGCATCCAGGTGGGTACATCATACGGACTTGACAAAATACACGCGCTCAGTCCTAGCACACCAGCGTGGCGTTTAACCAAGTCTGCAATTGCAGGACATTAATTTACATGTGGCAAGGTGCAACTGTCTTCTCCAAGACATTCCTCAACGACACAGTCAAACTTAAAACTGGTTATCAGTGAAAATAAGGCTATTTTCAACTGATGGGAATGACTGAAGAGAGCCTATATATTAAACAGAGGTGATCTAATAACATACTGACACTAATACTGACTTTTGACCCTGAATTAAAGAAAAAACAAAACCAAAAACCCCTGCCACAGTAGAAAGATCTCTAGCTTCTACAGAAAACCAGAGTTCCACAGACCATATAGTCAAACAAATTCATGTAAGTGTATGGATCTCCACATTGCTTATGCTTTCTTACACAGAAACACAGATTCATTCCCTGATTCTATCTTTCATTCCTAATGGAAGAATGTGTCAAAAAATTCATCTGCAACTGCTGTATACTTTACAAACATTTCAAATGAGATTTCTTCTCGCAAAGAATCTTTCTACTCAGTAAATAGCTCTGAACTACATTTCCACCATTCCCTATTTCTACACTCAGAATGTTTTTTCAAGTACCAGAACTATTTGACAATATGGAAACCCAGTCCTGGGTCAAATTAGTGTGACTCAGATACACTCAATGTTTGGTCAAAGCCAGAGCTAACTAAGGAGGTTTTTTGTTCTGTTTTTGGGTGGGGTTTTTTTGTTTTGGTTTGGTTTTTTTGGTTTTGTTTTGGTTTTTTTGTGTGGGTGGGTGGGTGTTGGTTTTTTTTTTTTTTAAGAATATAATCCCACACTGCTAACAAACAGAAGGTAAGGTGGGTAAGGAGTAAAATTATGCTGTGGTAATGAAGGAAGTTTATTTACTGAGGAAATATCTATCCCTCATCATCTGCATTCTTAACTACGTGAACTGTGCACGTGGGAAATGAAGAAATCTCTTTACAGTTAATTCTGGAAAAGCAATAAATTAGTTTGACATAGGAATATTACAGAAAAACATTATTTTCTTTTTTTGGTAGTAGTATATTCTTATTCATCATCTATGCTGTAAATCAAATTCTCAAAGCACTCAAGGATTAGGATCTGCACTACATACAGAGAAACAGACCATAAGGTACATAAGGGCAAGCGATTTGCCATTACGGTTTGTGAATGCTTAGGAAGGAAAAACGTTTGTATGGGCAACAGGCCTTACATTTCTCTGCGTGTATGGTAATTTTCTAAATACGGCTTCACCACAGGGCAAATCCTGTTCCATCTGGAGCGCTTGCAGAATAAACATTTAAATGTAGCACAAAATATTTATTTCTTCCTAACATGCTATCAACACGCACAGTTTTAGTCTCTGAAGCAATTTTCTTACCACCAGAAGGAATTGTATCCACCACTGAACCTAGGTCTCGCTTTCGTTTTTTTGGTAACCTCATCTTGCACAGCTGTTCAAAGTGGGTCTGCATGGGCCCATCCATAGTGAGAAAATTGCACTGTAGGAGACCACTCAGTGTGGTAGCAGCCATTTCTCTCACCTATAAGCAGAGACAGTACGTACCACAATTACTAAGCACACATGCATAGCAAGAAACAGGTATTTATGCTATTACTACCCTTTTAAGCACAGCCAGCTAGGCCAAGTTATCAAACTCTGCCCAAGAAAAAGTCTTTAAGATATTATCCTGTTATGTTATCATAGATCATAACCTACTAGTAGTTTACTATATGGCTCTTTACAAATTAATAAACATGGTTCTATTGCAATATAGAACTACCTTCACATAATTTGTCATAAAATGACCTACTACGCAAGCAAATATAATTTAACTCCACTGTCATGACATGTATCTCAGACTAGATTAGCTTTAGAAAGTCTAAACACAGACTTTGAATGCAAACTGGATGCACCACCCCAAATAATCAACCTGCTTTACAAAATTCATAATAGTCTGTCTATTAACATTAGTTTTACAAAGAAAAAAAAAAGTATACTTTATCCAAAAGCATTTAGTTTCCCCCTCAAATGTACATGGAAGCACCAGAATTGACAGAAGTAGAAGCACTTTTCAAAAGAAGGTAGACAGCACATTCGTGAGAAAAACCTGATTCTGTTCTACCCATAGCACAATAACTCTTTGAGAGATACAACAGATGCTGCGTTACTAAGCAATGACAACCAACTTCAGTGGTTTATGGTCAACAATTCAGCTCTATAATGCTCCAGCATTATTTACTTTGTGGTCCTGTGTTCTTTTCAGTACATGAATAAAAACAGAGTTCCAGGTTGGAAAAACATTTGGTAACACAAAACCCCCAAAGAACAAGACTAAACTCAGTTTTCATCTAATTGCGAAACCATTCAAAATACCGATCTCCTTTTCCTTTCCCTTTAAAACAGCCACAACACATCGTTAGCGGATTACAGGTAGAGACAACTCAGTCACTTGCTTTTAAAAGCAAGTATAACCCATCAGTATTACTAATTTATCTATTCAAATCTCCTAAATCCATGAAGTTACAGAACTATAAGACCATATTTAAATTGGAGTCCCTCCGAAACGCTTCCACTTTCAACAATTGCAAGCTGACAAAAACCTGCCAACATTCACAAACTTGAAAACCAAATCAACTTGTTGAAGCACTGATGGCAGTTGCCAGATTTTTGGTAAGTACATACTGTTACACATAACTGTAAACAGAACATTTGTCTATCTGGAGTACAAACACCTACCAACGCTCTGAATCCAATGCATCAGATTATAATAAATTATACCCTTGAACATAATGTTCTGAACCTCCACAAAGCAATAAGTATAGCTGCAAGTGCTGCAATAATTAAACATCATAAGGTAACAATAAGCTCTTGAGACTTCACTTCGTTCCATTTAAATTTCTACAACGTATTATTCAAACGTGATCTACTTTGTTAATAGCATGAAGAAGTACGAAGTGAAAGTCTGCCAGTATTGTTTATCAGCAATTTGTGAGTCTCTTAAGAACTAAGCTATTAAATGAAACATGACGTGCTAATGCAAGACCCAGAAGAGAAAGAAGCTTGGCTGTAAAGTGAACAAGCTCCCAAGTGAACTGTACTCATTTACATCACTATTTGCCGTATTAAAACCACTTTCATTTCTAAATTAATAATCTAACTAAAAGGAACACTTTGCTGCAATGAGCACCTAGAAGCAATGCCTTTAAAAATCACACATTACAAGCTAATCATTCATCACGTCTGACACTAAATAATTTACAGATCATCATGGTCACGTGACAACTTACAGAATACAAAAACTACAGAGTAGCAGCAGAGGAATACCTAACTGCAGGACTTGCAAGGGGCTACTTGTACAAAAAGAAAATATTGTCATTACTGTAATACTGCAGCCTAATATGAAAAATGTTTATCAAGACATGAGTGCTATATATTCAGTACACTGATTTATAAAAATATGAACATGTGAAGCACCTACCCAGATAGCTTCCTAGATCAAATTAGGGCTGAGAAAACTGTGATGCTTTCAGACTAACCTAACTATCACTTTAACAGTAACTCCAAGTTGAATATGGTCATTTTCACTTTTCCTCTACTTCTGAGTAAACAGAATTATTTAGTGCAAAACATGCTTTCCCAAACTCAAATCATTCCTGCAGCTCTCTCCACATGCCTATATGACATGAAAATTAGACCTGATGTTCAATGGTGGTTATGCTGCTGTACACAGAGACATTATCTTTCAGGACTCTATAATTTTTCCCTGTATCAGCTGCAGGGTCACATTAGCTTTTACATTCATAGCGTTCCACCAGCTCCATGATTCCTCTGACTTTCAGAAGGAGAATTGCCCACAATACCATTCAAGTACAGTTTTTTTCAATTCTAGAGACCTGTGCTCAAAGCTGGATGCATTCGATAAAGAATGAATGCATTCGAAAACACATTTGCATTCGATGCATGAAATTTGCATTTGATAGAAGCCAAACTGTCTTATGACCCACGTTCACTTTGTATTGCAGTCACATTGCTCTTTGACATCCAGTGTGGCCACTTGATATTCTCATTTGTTGAGGTTTGTTGCAACGATTTTATGAAAAAATATGAAATAACCAGGAAGTTTAAGAACAGTAGTTCTAGCAATATTAGAAGTGCAAACTGTATATTAAAACAAAGAACAAGATGGGCTGAATCATTATGTCTGGCACCTTTGTATCAAAATAAGCAAAAAAAAGTATCTTTAAATCCAAGAACAAAAATCTCAGTTCTACCAGGTAAGGACAGCAAATACTAGTTAAAGCTAGGGATTCTCATCTTAAAAATCCAGTATTAAAAAAACCACATAGGAATTACTCTGCGAGATACTGCATCTTGCCAATTATTACCAAGAAAGAACAAGATTACTTTTCAAAGAGAAGTGAAAGCTTCCATGGTAACATGATCGTAAGTGGTTATGAACATAGATAAGCCTTTTTGATTTGCATCTCTGTGGTGCAGAGAAAGAATTTTGTACATTTAAAATAACTATAGAGAAATTGTCTTAAAGCGAATAAAAGGTATTTTTCAAAATTTTGTGAGATTATGAGGTAAGTGTTCTGACTGGTGTGGGAAACAACTTACCTAGGATGGCAAGCTGTTGCTTTCCAGCTCACTATAACAAATGGTGACATGAAAGACACGAGCCAGCTCATCTGAAGACTGAAATTGGTATGGTTGGGCGAGTAGTCCAAGTGCTGTTCTTTAAGTATTACATGCACTTGTAGAGATTGTAATGTCAGACTTAAGCCAGAAATTCTAATTTGTATATGTGAAGTCAGCTTCACATCTCACATATAACTACTGTTTTAAATGTAGCTTCAGCAACACCTAAACCAGGATCTTTGTTTCGGCAGAAGGGTATTACACTTCAGAATCTTCTCTTTCTTCTTGAAAGAAAAAAGCACTCGAGTACCCAAAAGTAGGATTTCACTGATACTTGCCAACAGCACAAAAACCAGTGAAAATTATGGCGCAGGGGAAGTGGAATTAAAGACTCTTCACTGTGCTTGAACATGATCAAGCATACTTAAATTCAGGTAATTTAATACAAGCCTTCAGTTCTGTGAATCAGTGATACAGAATAAAATACTTTTGTGATTTTTTTTTTCCCCAGCTTTTGGAAGCCTGACAAACAAGACTCAATGATTCACAGCAGGCACCTTTCTTCCCTGCCCCGCCTCCCTGAGAACAAGCTTATGATCCTGATCGCACCTCTAAGAGCATATTGTGCATTGATGCACGGATCTTAAACAGTATGCAAGTACCACAGCCAAGATTTTGACTTTATCTTTTTCCATTTGTATCTACTGAAGTACCACTAGCTCAAGAGATGAACAAAAACTTGTCAGACTGACAAGGAAGCTTACAAACCACTACCTTTTGAATCATGTAGCACCATCAGTAATAGCATCTGGTAAACAAAATCTGTCCTATTATGCATGCATCTTTCACAAAACTAAGGAAAATCTACTTATAACTAAAGAAACACTCCCTTAGTTTGCTGGATGTATAAATAAAAGTATTTTTGTCATTAATAAGCAGATATGATTAAATTGGAAACAGACCTATGGAGTAATACATGGTGGTTTTATATAGTTTTCACGCAGGAAAACATTTTACCTTGTTGGAAGTTGAATTTTCTATCACCATCCATGCTAATATTTATAGTAAAATGATAATATTCCTATTTCAGCTGTACTTAAACCAAGAATGAAACAAAGCTATGTTCCATTCTGTTGAAAAAGTAGGAGCAATGGAACTTTTAAAAATCACTAACAAAGTATTTTCTGAACACCTGTTTCCCTGGAATTGAATATTAAAAGAAAAAATGGAATATGAAAGAAATAAATCCTATAAATCTAGCTTTATTTCCGAAACAGGAAGAAGGCTAGGCTAGAACTACTTGCTGTATTAATTTACAACCAGTAGCTTTTTCTTAAAACTTGACAAGGGCAAGAAACCAGTCACGTGAAACAAAGCATTTCAGAAAAGGTATTACTTGCCTCAAGCTGTTCATCTTCTAGGAGTTTTATAACCAGCCATCTAATGTCATTGACTGCTTCTTCATTGTTGAGAAAGATAAAGAGATTGTAGAACACCATGGTCTGGAGGTAGGTTAATATGGTATACCTAGCATGCCAAGAATTGCTTCTTGCTGTCTACAAGCATAAATAAGTAAGTATGAGAAAGCAAGAATATGAAAGAAAGCAGCTACCAGATATAAAGCCAACAAACAATATTTAAGAAAAAGCTTTCGGGAACATTTGCAAATAACTTCCCTTACTCAGATATTCTTCTTTCATACACTCTTTAATTTCCAAAGCATGCAATTATTATTTAGACAATAATTTATTACAGGCTTAACTTCCAAAGCATACTGTCATTTAAGGGACACCTAATTATTTAACAGACATCTAATACTGTAAAAGACAAAGTAGGCAAGTTTTTCGCTTCGATTAATTCCCTACATCAGTCATAAGGCAGATATAAATAAAACAGCAATTCTGTTCTGCTTGAGTATATATATTCTACGCAATGGACTTGGAAAGCCAAGTTTTTTCAGGTTCCTTTGATCTCCATGCGCCTGTGGAAGTCCAAATCACTGAAAGCATCAGGCACGGTGCAGCCTGGATTGCAACACTGCAGTTACTACTTCGGCTGTGTGTACAGCTTACACAAACATTCTGCGTAAATCAGAATTGAATGACTAGAGAAAAAAAAAAAAAAAGGTGTTTCTTGCATGTCAAAATGTATAAAGAATGAACCATTCAATTCAAGAGTGCATTTTCATTTGTCTTGTTTTTCCGAAAGCAGTAGCAGTTGACAAATATACTGTAAAACTATAAAAAGGCAGAGATTCCAGGGCAGTTCTTCATATGATGACTCATTTTGAAACTGGATTTCGAATTGTTATGCTCATGAGGAGACATGTTTGGCTTAAACTGGTCTACTACTGGAACAAATTTTAATTTATTAAAGTACTGTTCAATTTCTTACCAAAATACAAGTTTTTTCAATGTTTGGAAGTAGGAAACAAAACAAAATACATTTACTGTTTCTAAGAACGTTTTAAAACATTTCCAATAAACTCTTTCCTTTCACCTCTAAGAAAATCAGAATTTGATTTTCTTCAGATCACAACTATTGTATAAACTTTAAAAAAAAAAGCCCAGTGCATTGGATAACCAGAAGCTTTAAGCTATTTAGACCATACTTACTTGTTTTAGCACCTGAAGTACCAAAGGCACTTGCTGAGGATACAGCAAACCCTGAGACATTAATGACAAACACATCTTAGCATCTCTTTTGAGCTCATCATAGCTATTGTCATTTTCTACTGGTGCAATCTATAGAACAAGGAAAGAGGGAGAAAAAAATAAAAGGCTAGTGTTAGTAAATAAGCATTGTTAATAGCAAAATCCTGAAAGAAAATTTAATCTCATGAAAGGGCAGTTGTCTAGGAAAAATACAATCAATATAATACTGAAAGACTTAGTTAACTAGGAAAAACGATCAATATAATGTTAAAATAGTCTCAGCATTAAGCTGCACAAAAAATGAACAGAATCCAGAGATCTTTCTTTGTTATGCCATATATTCCTTATCTAAACAGTATGGCTAGTCTGAAGCTCTTAAGGAGGATTAAATGGGTGCTGTTAAGACTTTGGTTCCTCATTGCAATTCTTTTGGTATCAAACCCAATTAATTTAATATTTCAGATATAGTTCCATAACTGAGAAAAAGCTTTATCAGTATTTCAAGTTCACTTCCATGTAAGTAAAACTTTATTTTGTAGTCACATACATTATTGTTGGATGATTGACTGATGTTTATATAAAACAAAACATATGCTTTGGAGCATGCAAATATGGATTATTTCAGATATGTAGATCTGAATGCATAAAAGAATACTAGGATCAGAGATGCCAGGAAAAACAAGAGAAGTACCACCATTTAAGAAAGAATTGTATAATCATGGAACAAAAGAAAACAAGGTAAGTATCAGAACAAACCCAACATTCATTCATTCATTAACTAAACACTTATTGCCCCCCAAGTTACACACATACAGGGCATTCACGTACAAATCATTATTGTCAGGAAACCATTTAACAGCTGTAAACATACAAAAGTATATAAAAAAAAATTGGGCCTCTTAGGTGTACATGTTCTTTATTATCCCTGTAGGTTTTCTTTTTATTTATAAAGTCCCTTATAACTTTGGTTTCTATATAGAGCCCCTTTTTAATCAAACGTGACTAACAAAGGAGTAATTAAATCATATACCTTGAAAAATAAGGGTAAAAGCTGGAGTTGCTCTGTGACAGCTGTAGAGAAGGACCGTCCTGCACTTGCCATCAACCACTTCAGAACTGTTTTTATAAAGAAAAATGATCGCTGATTAAGAAGATTAAAAAATAGTAACAATCCCAAAACAAGTTATAGACCAAATTTATAGCAAGACTCGCTTGTGAGATTTTCACATGTTAGAATGGGCCTGTACTGATAGTTAAGTTTGACCCTGACTTTATAAACTTCAACCCTGAAACAACAGATACCTTGTTGCAGCACAGGTATGACAGCAGAATCGATGTACTGCAACTGTATGATGTTCAGACCTCAATCATCACATCCTAAAACATGCCCCATTTCTTAACTTCATTAAGTAACTCACTAGTTTTCAAAAGTTTAATGCCCTGAGTTCGCTCATCTTGTTCACCAACTCCATTCTCCTCCATAACATGATTCTGAATTTCTTCATCTGCCTCCATGAGGGGTTTAAGATTTTCTAGTATCCGGGTAGTAAACTCATGGACACGAGGAGATTTTGTTGCAGCAGTATTTGGCAAGGAAACATCTATCATGAATATGTAGGTCAAAACACTAAAAAAGCAAACCAAGAAAGCAAGAGCATACAGTTAGCATGACTACTGTCTAGAGAACAGAGCTAAAAGTGATCAGATCAATTTGTTGAACTTCGAAGTGAAAATAAGAGGAAATTTTCTTTAAGTTATCTAAACCAAATGTTTTTCAGATACCCTCTTCGTAGATATTTGAATCAAGCAGGGTTAGACAACTGCTAAGCTACAACCCTCTCTCTCTTCCAGATGTGCAACTAGTTAAGTCACTAAAATGCTCTCTAAAGGACTCCCTGTGCATTTATGGCTTATTAGGGCTTAGACACAATAAATTTGGGTTGTAGTGTTGTTTTTCGGGTTTTTTTTGTGGGTTTTTGGGGCAAGGGTTGTTTGCTTGTTGGGGTTTTAAGAGCTTTAGAGATATCATACATAAAGGTAACAGGCCAGATACAATAAAGTACAACAACAGAGAAGTCATCTGAATTTTCTGAAGCAAGTCTGCTAACAGTAATTTATCTAATTTCTATACCAGTATTAATGTACAGAGGTAAGCAGTC
The DNA here is from genome assembly GCF_034619465.1 of Leptosomus discolor. Lineage (NCBI taxonomy): Eukaryota > Metazoa > Chordata > Aves > Leptosomiformes > Leptosomidae > Leptosomus > Leptosomus discolor. The sequence goes on from NC_141392.1 coordinate 24,788,690, forward strand.
ACTACTTCCCTGTAATTTAGATACTCCATTACCCAAATAAAGAGGAAAAAACCCCAAGAACTGCAGAAGCAAACACTGACCTTCCTATTCTCTCTCGAACATTTTTGTAAACCTGTGTGAGTTTAGGTTCCAAGTACTTCAGCAGTCGGTGCAACAGCTCTGGTACTCTCCATTCTTGCTGTGCAAGGCCACCTTGCAGTACATAAAGTCGGCTAGGAATCAAAACAGCTTATCTTTAGTCATACAGAATTGTTCCTCCCTTCCCCAGTCCCCTCCAAGCCTTGTTTTGGAAAGTTTTGTGTTTGTCCATGCATGAAAGTATCTGTGTGAGTTGCACACAAAGATGGGTAAAAATTACAGAATGAAACAACAGTACTGCTGCTATGCCAGTTTCAGACCTTCACCTTCTGTTAACTGTATTTAATTACCTTAAAAAATAATAATGAAGAAACTGCCATTGTGTGGGGAAAGCTAATTGGAAAGTAGCGCTTTTGTTCCCTGCTTCTAGAAGCCAGCTGGCACAATATGCTCTCAATATGTTTTATCCGTGCTTTATTTCCTTCTTTATTCAGACACAAAAAACCAGTTAAAATAAATTTTACCATGCATCTACAAATGATCCTCCTTCACCACTCAATGGAGATTCCAACAGCAATTCAAATAACCAGTGCAGTTTCCTAGGATCTCTGCTCTCCTGAAAATAAACGGGTATCAGAGATATAAGCAAATTAGGGATTTTTTTTAAATGTAAATAACATAAACAAGGAAAGTTTTGACAGGTTTTCTTTGCATCCCTGGGGTTTATTCTATTAAGCAAGTGCAAAGTTAAACATCTTCTCAAAAGTAATCTCAATAGGAGGAAAACCAAACGAAACTACACACAGTTTTAATTATTTGGTAAATACAATGATAAGAATAGAAGGGATTTTATCTTCATTTTTGACATATATGAAGAATCATGTCTGAATTTTGTTAACTAGTTGCCAGGACTCTGGCTGAAAAACTATGCCGAATTTTGCTGAGTGATTTCAAAGAATTATTGATCCAAGATATCTGTGGCCTATAACTTACCCTGCTTCTCAGACACCAAAACTCTATATAGAAATCTTAGCGTATGCCAGAAGGTAACTTGAGACTCAGTTTTCACAGCATAATGCTAAGCTGCATGCTTTTAAAGCATCAATAATTTTGTAATTTTGCATGCAAAAAGTTCCACAAAAATTGAACACATAGCAAGCATACACATTAACATCACCCACTAACCTTATACAACTCTTCTAAAACACTTAAAAAGAACTAAGGCTTTATTTCCTTTCTAAAATGTTGTATTTGTCTGCAAAGGGCAGAAGAGAACAAAATTTCCAAAAAAGATATGAGATTTTAAATGGATGTTATTTTAATACCGTATTTATAGTTTTCAGTTTTAGCTGATAAAAATATACCCAAACACCTCTGTTCATAAAGCTCTTATTTACACATTATCTGTAAAACTTGGCCATCTGGATATAGCTTTACAAGACTAAAAATGGGGTACTTACACAGGAGGTTGCTATGCAGGTGCCCCAATCATTATACGTTTCCACTGTAATGTTGGATAAAGCGGTTCGAAGCAATGGACAGAGAAGCTCCCAAAGTTTTTCCACCTGCTCAGCAAAAAGGCAAAAGACAAGATTTGTCTATTTAGGGACAAAATGGCCATCTAACCTCTGCAAACCTAATTCCTTCTGTCTTTTCAAATCATGGAAAAACGATACTGATTCTGGCAGGAGCTACAGTACAATATTTATAAAAGGAAATACATACTATCAGAGGCAAGATTTCAGGAATCATTTTAATTTTGTTTAGAAATACTGTGGACTACATATGCACCATTTTCATGGTGATTTAAATACAATTGCATCAGAGACCCGTACACTTTGCTTTTGGTATTATTGGTATATACAGCAGTCCTGTACACCCCAAGGACTTCCCCTCCCCAATTTTAATTTATTTTTTAACTAACTGATTCTCCCAGAATTATTTTTCAGCATAGAAACTAATTTAAAAGATAATCTAGACAGCTAGGTCTAGACTAAATAAAGATGTAATAGTCCGAGGTGGACATAAGCATTTATTTCAATTGGAAATTACAAACTGTGTCAGCTTTGCTATCTCCTTGCCAGCAAACTGTTCTTAGTAAAATGCTTCAGGATTAAAACTAACACCTAGTGTTACATAGGCACCAAACCAAGCTATGAATTGTGCTCAAAGGCTGGCAATGAAGACTAAGTGTTGCAACGTTTTCCAGTCCTTTCTTGGACATAGGTGACACATTAAAAGCCCTCAACTTCCTAACTTTAATTTGTTTAATAATTCAAACTTATTCCTTAACTTCCACGAATCACTCAAATGCACTACTTCAGCACCTTCTCAAATGTCCAGTGTTTAGAACCTCTTATTAAGCCAGCTATAATTTCAGCTACACATCTCTGGGTGCTTTCATGGGAGTCTGCCACAAGTTGTTCTAAATGGGGCTGAAGAACTGGCAAGAAGGCATCATCAAAGTTTCTGAAAAGGCCCTGTAAAACAAGATGTGAAAGTTTCTTCAGTAATTATCCATCCAAACCATTGTAGTCATAAGATTGTGAAGCACTTGAGATGTGAATATGCAGAAATTGAAGTTACTTTGCTTTGTAACAGAATTACATACAAGTGTCCTACGTACTTCTGTATTACAGTAAATATGTTTCCCCAAGTAGTTAATCAGAAGAGAGGACTAATAGCATTAATCATCACAGCATACATTTAAAAATCAACATTTTGCAACAGTAAGGTATAACCCAAATAGAGTGTGGCTTTTCCATGCTTTGATAATCATCTACAAAATGGAAGCAATGTAGTTATTGAACTCTAGTTACCTTGAAGAGGCAAAATCTGCGAGGATTAAATTTGTCTTTTCCTTTTCTGTCTTCTAAAGACAAAAATTTTATTAACTGCTCAACAAACTTGGGATCAGAAAAATGATCATATATAATTTGTTCTGCCTGTAACAGGAAAAAAAAAAAAATTAGCTTTGAGGTGCTTTCTTGTCACAGTGATATCCCAATCTTTCCAAGTTCCATTTTTCATTTTAATTCTATTTTTGGAAAAAATCATGCCTCAGTTACCCATTTCCCCCTTCATTTTATAAGGAGTGTTAGGTAATGTTTTGCAAGACTCCTGATATTTATTTTCATTAATGACTTTGGGTAGTCTTTCCTTTCACAAGCACAACCACTACAAAGTAGTCATTCCCACTGTCATTAATTACCTTGTTCTAAACTCTGATAAAGATTTCAAAGGGAATAAGAAAGCGTTCATTAATACAACTATTCCATGATTGCTGACAGAGAAGCTGCAACACACTAAAATAATTTCTTCTATGCTAACACAGTAAGTATGAAAGTGAAGTAGAAAAAATACAATTAAAATTGTCTAGTGAGGATCTAGGTTTCAGAATAGTTATCACTTATTGCTTGTCAAAAGCAATTTTATCCACACAGCCACGAAACGGCATAGTTGAGTTCCATCTCCATCTTGGTTTGCAATCAAGCAAAATAGATTTGTTTCCACATATTCTGTGTAAGCACTCTCTAAATTACAAGCAATACTTAAGTTAAAAGAGAAAAGGGAATTTTGTCTCCACATTATCTCCACAATAATCTGTGAACAGTATTAAAAAGAGAAAGGAGAATTAGTATTAAAAAAATCCCACAAAAAGGGAAACACACTGAAATGCTTACCTCTGTCAGCTCATCTCTCCTTCGCCCAAGCTTTGGCTGATGCTCAACAGGAGCATAAACTGTCATAGTTCTGAATATTAAAAAAATAAATACATACAGTAACATGCCTCAAAGTAAAATAAAGTTTATTTTCCATATTCTCTATATTAAATAAGATTTAGCAACAAATCCAAAAAAGTAAAACTTTAAAGAAAATTTACAACAAAAAAATTAAGTCTTATTATAAAGGTTTTGCTACACCAAGCAATCCAGAATTATCGGTGATTGAAAATTATATAGTTGTGAAATATGGTTTTCTAACATGCATACTTCATTTTAAAAACAGCAGTTAAATAACCATATGAAATATGTGCCTATAGTACCCACAAAACCCAAAGAGAAACAGGTAGAAAATAAATAATAAACCAAAAAAACCCCAAAACAGAACAAAAAAACAACACCCCCCCCAAACTACCCAGAAGTGACAAAATAAGCAAGGAGCACAAAGGACAAAATAAATTGTTTTGGGTTGTTTTTTGCTTCAATTTTAAAAAATTAAATTTAACAAACATTACTTAATTTCCTGTGTGTTTTTTTTCTGCTGATTCTCACAATTCTATCTTAATGCTTAATGCTACTCACTGAGGCCAGGTATAATATCCCCAGTGTGTTTTCTCCACAAAACAACACGACTCCCAAGCTTCCTTAGTCTTTGGTAAACTCTGACTGTCATAGTGCAGCCACTGGTTATCCGGTCTGTCACCAGCTTGAATGCTGGAAGGCTTCGGGTTTCCACCTGGTTAAAGAGGAATTTATACTCTGTCAAACTTGCTCATTAACAGTCCCAGGAAATGTTACAACTTACTTTAATAAAAATATTCCAAAAAGCTTTTATGTCTCCCTCACCCCAACCAAATCTGTAGAGAGATCTGCCCTAGGAGATTAAAAGTAACACTAAGAGTAATAGAACAAATTCCTTTAGTAATGTATACAAATGTGCCATTTGAAATTATTAAAAAGAGAATAAAAAGAGAGATACACAAATTATTCTCACAAATTCCAAGGCTTTCTGAACGGAGAACAACCATATCTCTGAAGTTTTAACTCACTTCAAATAAGTTAATAGCTTAATACACACTTGCACATCTAACATTGCTTAAAGAAACAAACAAAAAAAACAACAAAAAAAACAGACTGAAAAATGACCAATTACATTACCTGTTTTGTTTGGTTAGGACAACAAGAACCAGAGAGAAATGAAAATTTTATGATTCAATATATAATTTAACCAGAAAAATATGCTTAAAAAAATTTTTTTTATGATAAATGTAAGACATTTATCATATTAAATAAAACCTACTTATTTCATAAGGGCAGATGTGCACTTTCTTGTGTGTTCTCTTAAGCTGCTTGAGAATACCAGCCACAGCCGAGATGGCCACCTAAAAGAAAGAAGCAGGCATTAATGTATCCATTCCATACACTTACCTCCAGAAGGATGTGTCTAATTATCTCACCATAGCCACATTTTAAGCCAGCTGCTCAGTGCCCTGAAGTGAACCGCAGTAGCAGTGGAAGTAATCTCACTCATTTCAGGGGATACAGGACGTGACTGAAGTGTGACCTTTATAGCCCAAAAAAACCTTCCCACCAATGATTTTCAGGAATAAAAGGAAGTGGCCATTAGTTTCAAGCCTCGCTGAAGCAACAAGCAGAATAAGAGGTACAACTGTAAGATATACATGGTTCCCTCCAAGTAATAAGCTGCAGATGGAAAAAACAGACATCTGCAAAAGAAATTCTGCAACAGAGTCCTGTAGTAAGTAAGAATGCATAGGTACGTTCCACGTTTTCACAGTTTACAGACTTTACACCATATGTCACGGCTACAGCACTGCCAAGACTGTCATCTTCTTGGATTAGGAACTTTTGTACACAGGCATGGCCAGAAGGCTGAGGAGCCAAGTACACCTCAGTTTTTGTGCTTTATCACAGCAAAACACCACAAACATCTGATCTAAACCCCAATGAGCTGCAAAATACAAAGATGTAATTATGTTGGTTTTACCTTACGAACTACAATTGCATCATGGTTGAGACACTCCACAAAAAATTTTATGGCACGGACAGGCAGTATCCTATCATCCCTCAAAAGCAGAGACAGAAAACCAATGCTTATGTGCTCAAACTTCCAGGGACTAAAAAAAAAAAAAATTCAAAACAGTCAACAGACAATAAGTACCACAGTTGCCTGCACTGCTTTTGCACAGAAATTATTATACATATTAAGATTATGTAATTATATTTGGACTAACCTAAGTAATGTTCTACGCCACTTAACTGTCATTTAGGGAAACCTCCAGTGTTCAGGGAACACACAAGTGCAATCAAACATACTCAGTTAATGATGCCTTTTTGATCTGGTAATTTCAATGTACAATACAGACCTCTCAGGATATTCTTTTGAAGTTGTTAAACACAGATATTTTGCAACCAATTAAAATCTATTTGGATGTCAGTATTACGCAGACAGACCAGAGCTTTTTTCCCAGAACAAAAAAAAAAAAGCAAGTCAAACTAATTAACAACAAAGCTTAACTCCAAGATGTGACTGACGCCTTATACTAACAAATCAAGCTCCCAATAAAAATAAATTCAAGACTTATTTACTACTTCACCTAGGAGAAAGTCATGCAAGATTCCCCTATATTGGCCTTTATCTTCCTGTCTGGGCAAGCAGAATCCATATGCAAGTGTACAAGGACCTCCAGAAATTCAACTTCTGCAGCTACCTTTGCAAAAGCTCTCCAAGAAGCTAGCCACAATCCATTTTACACAAGGCTGCTACTGACATACTACTGTTGGACAACTACCTCAAGGGTGAAAAAATACTAGTCAATTCTGGTCACACTAACTGCAATTCTTGATGCCTTTGATATTTATTCATGCAGCCACCTCCAACCCACCCCCAAAAAATTCTCATGCGCCAAAAGGGAGACTTACAGATTTCTTTGTTCCACACAGTCCAGCAGCATGTTGACCAAATTTTCATAGTTTCTTAGGGAAAAAGAGGGAATCATCAACCAGACAATAATGAGAGAACCATTTAAAAACAGAATAAAAGTTCCTCAACAAAATGTGAGCGAAGGCAATGCAGTAAACACAGTGCCAACTGGGAGGACAGGGAAGAGTAAGAGGAAAGGCAGACATATGAGTGTAGAGGAGAGGCGCTGCCAGCTCAAGAGAGAAGATACACCACAACAATCCTTGGTCATTTAAATTTGTCAAGCTTAAGAGTCAGTTTAGCAATTTTAGATGATTACATTTAACGTACAGTAAATATTGGGTAGTATAAGCTGGTGTTAAGGGAAGTTAACTTACCGCAGAGCCTCAGCGTTCTTTTCTTTCTGTCGCTGAATTCCTAACTGAATTTCTTCTGAACGAAGACCCGTGAAGTTTGAACTTGGATGTTCTGATTTTTGCAGCATAACAGCTACCTCAACACACTTCTCTGGAACCTATAGACAGAGAATGCAAAGATTTGGGACTGAGTAGCAACTTACAAGATTTTAATGTTTGTTTCTGTTTTGAAATAAGCAGAGTGTAGAATTTCCTGTCCACATAGAAAAGTCCATGAAGAAGTAGGGAAGACAGTTTTTGTGCTCACACAGCAGAATTGTTTCTCCACGTACATGTTTTATTTTACTTTAAAATTAAGGTAAAGACAAACTTTAGTATTTCATTAAGCAAAACAATTGTTTATAAAATATTTGTATTAATTGGCACTCATTCTTTAAAATAAGTCCCACGCCATTTATCCCACTGATTAGGCAAGAGGCAGCTGTGTAATGAGTGCTGTGTGTCAGCACAGTGGGACAATGCTACAAATGCTGGCAATGTTATTTTCATGACACTGTCCTACCAACACACATCTTCACACCTGATCAGCATGTCCCATACTAATTAACACTGAAAGGCAACTTAAAATTCCTTTCTGTAACAGGCTTCCTTATAGCTTAACAAAAAGTTACAAATTCCAATAGTATTAAGGAAGCTCTATCACTTTATTCTCACAAATACAGGTCTACATTCCTCTGTAACAGAAACTGGAATGCAATCAACATCAGAACACTAACTCAAATAATATACATGAGTCTCAAGCATTTAGGTAATCTCAGACTCCAAGACATTAATACCAAGCAATCTGTCACTTACTGCAAAATCCAATCCAATTGTTTCATACTGCCTATGGATTTTTTCTGCTAGGTCATCAAAGAGTCTAACTATGGATGGTTTTTCCAAGGACATAGCTTTGCTAAGCCCAGAAGAAACAATTGCTGGCCACGTCTGTGCAATACAATCCCAATCGTGAAGATTTGCCAAACATACTCCACTGTGATTTCCAAGAAGACAATATAAGGCACCCTGTAAAATGAGAGATGTAATTTTAGAAAGCTGAAGCATTGTTCATGTATAAGTGATATCTATCTACATAAGCATGCACTCACAGAATAAAAATTAATCTTCATATTACCAAATCATGACAATGTGCCATAAACATTCAGCTATGCAGCCTCATTGTCAAAATACTGAAGATTTTTCACAGAATCCTCTTCATGTTAAAGAGCTGTTTTAATGAGACTAGAAGCCCTGCCCATTATTTTATCCACAGAATGGCTGACTGATTTCTGAATTACATCATAAAGGAGATTACTCAATGATCAAGTACCACACGTAGCCCTTCTATGAACTTATTCATGTTTAGGTTGCAGGCAAATCACAATGCTGGTAACTAGGCACAGATCTGAAACGCTGCCAACTGAACAGGACATGGATAACTACTGGACACAATAAACTGCTGAACATGATGGGCGACTGTGTGAGAAGCTGACAAGAGTTACACACAGTGAAACAAAGGTGGGCTGGATTTCATAGATGATTAGGTGGGAGTTATGTCAGAAATGGCCAAATTTCACAGGCAATCGGAAGGAAGTCTTGGGGACCTTTCGGAGAGCAGAGTTTTAGGAAACAACAGTGCCTCGGTAATTACATCAGTAATATCATATAGGGCAAGACTGTCTGGTAGCAGTATCAGAAATATCAAATTCGGGTATGGTAGCAAATGCTGTAAGTGTAGCAAAACTGGGACCAATCATGAAAAAGTAATCAGGTGTGGGTTGTTTATCTGGGAAGAGACAGAGATGGAGAAAGCGAGGTACAAGGGTAGCAGAAAAAAAATAATATTCAAGAAACAAAAAAATGGATAATAAGATATGCAAACAATGTCATTACAGGCTGCCTAATAGTACCTAGCAGGCAGCTGGAGCGGGACAATAAGCCATAGCTGTTGTTCCAACCATATGACAAGAGTCCAACTTGCCTCTGTGGCCAGGAGGACTGAGTGGGGTGCAGAGGAAGGAGGGAAGCATGATGCTTGCAAACACCCGGATGGATAGATTGCATCCTGGCTTCACTGAGTCAGCACTATTTCCAGCTCTGACAGCACCAGCAATTACCCACCACTTCACAACAAACCCCACCTGATTTAGTATAACCTTTTTTTGCATGATCAACTTTTTGTCCAGTTCATGCTATTTTCTTACACTGCTACAGCTGACAGACCTGCTTAATGAGCTTTACCACCATGGACTACAGCTCTTCAATTTCCGCTTCATAATTTAAAAATAGGTGTTAACATATATTTTTGTAATACCTGAACACACAATGAAATGAGGAACATATATAAACACAAAATTTCTCTTGACAACTGATCTCATCACAGTGATTCCTTACAGTAGTCATGCATAAACTATACGCCATGAAAATATCAGTCACGCTGAGAAACAAGCAAATCCCACTTTCACCATGAAAAATTCTCCCATAGAAACACTTTCAAAAGACAGACATGAAACAAATTTAATGAGACAGTACTTTAAATTGCTTTTGAGTGACATCTTGCCGGTCTGGACGCAAGAACTCTAAAACCAAAGGAATGATATCTCTGCAACAAAAATTGTATGTTCCCAGAGCTGTGAAGAATGCTTGCTGAGCTTTACTTCTGACCTGTGGGAAGACAGGCATTACTAGTAAGTCTTCTGAACCAAAAATACAGTACACAAAGTAACATTCTTATCCATTTCAGTTACTTATGCACAGAGTTTACATGATTTATCTGTGCACAGAAACAAAATTATTTGTAGAGGGTTGTAAATAGCATGCTTCGCCTCACCCTCGCTCACAGTTGTTTGTAAAAACCTACTTGTTTCTAGCATTTACTCAAGAACAGCTACAAAGTTAAAAAAATTCTTTATGTTGCCAAAAACCAGTCAATGTGTTTTTAAGATCATTTGAAAAGCAAACAGCTAGAATAACAGATGCAGTGAGCAAAACTCATCACAGATGGATCTGAACTTACACACATAAGGAAGCAAAAAATTCAGAATCCAACTATCGGAACACTTGTTTTGTGTATTTTTAGGTACCAGGATGCCATAATAGCTACTTCCTAAAAGTATTTAGCATTCCAAATAGTGTTATGTCATCACATCTAAAAACCTCAACCTGGTGTACTTTAACTGAATTACTGTTTTTAAAAATCCAGAATTAAGCCCCTCAAAAAATCTGAAATTTGTAACCTAGAGTTGGCAGTCTCTCCACCCAGTTAATTTCTTTATTTGCACAAAGAAGGGGCTTAAAGCAAAAATTATGCCAGAATTGGCAACTACTGCAAATGAAATAAGTAAATAAATATTTCATGTTGCCACAAAAATAAATTGAAAAGTGAAGATCCTGAAAGCATAACTTGAAGGGATCAAGAAAAAGCTCCATATATTTCAGTTTAAAAGGCATTGTTCCTTACCTGACCATATGAACTTGTGGACAAACACAGAAGATCTCTGATCATCTCCTGGTGGGAAGTTTTGTATTCACAGCCTTCCATCGTTAGTGTTCTCAGCTAAATTGCACAGAAACCACAAATAAAGGACAGATCGTTTTTATATTTCATAAATGTAAGAAAACAACTAGTGCAGCACTATTGCGTCTTCTGTTAAACAACAACACTAACAAATCAGCTTTTCAAGTAAAGTAGTTAGTGAAAACTTAAGTGAAAGTATTACCTCATGCTGCAACATAACTCTGTCAATCAGCAAAGCTCTGATGTGCTGTTTCTTTCCTTGAAGCTGTAAACAAATATATAATCTGGTTTAGATTTCAGTATTCATATTAGCAATTTGTACTGACTGAATGTACTTTTTTTCTTCTAGAGAAAGGAAAATTTCATGTAGAAATTCTTCTTGGCAGACAACCTTGATTCTTCTGCCACAGTGTTGTGGTTTTTTTTTTTTTTTACTTGCCTATTACTCTGCAAGCAAAAGGAAGCTCTGGTCACAGAAATCTCTCAGTTAACAAGGACCAGAATGGAGTGCCATGCCAAATCTCAGACTTTGGTCCAAGGATATATGCAAACTGAGGGTTACTACAATTCAGAAATGCTAAGCTATTTACTCATAAGATTTCCAGATAAAGGTACAAAAGCACTGCAAAAGAATATTCTTATCAAGGAACTAGATTTCAGAGTTATGAAAACTGATCAGAACAGCAACAAAAATATGAAAAAAGTCTTCCTGAACATTAGGAACTACATCCATTCCTCACCTAAGTATTACAAACAAAAATCACTGACCCTGTTCTCCATTGATTTTTTCACTAGGTTAAAGCTTTTCCATCGTGAATCAAACTCATGCTTGTGAGACCCCTGGAACTGTAAAACATCACTAATAATCTGTAGAAAGAAAAAGATGACAAAGAGTGATTATTTTGCAAAATGAATATTCTTGTCTTAAGTATTACAAATTATAAGTATACCTTTATTATTAGAAACAAAGACTTGGTATCATCTTCTGAGTTATCAAGTATATAGCCTGCAATTGGAAGAAAAACAATTTATTAGCAGAGAGGAAAAGAGCTTTAAAAATTAACAGTAGTTTTATTTGCACAAAGCTTAAATTTAAGAATTACAGGCAAAATAAATGAAACAAGTTTCTCATCTATAAAATTATACTTAAAACCAAAACATAGTACTTTTTAGATAGAGGGGTGGTTAAACTTACGCAGCAACTTCCTTGTAACCCTTGCAATCGTTTCTCGATAATTCTCTCTTGATAAATCTACCAAAAAAATAAACATTTTCTCTTTATTATACAACAGCATAAAAAGCAATTTATATGTAAGTAAACCAGTTGAAAGCCGGAGCAGACTATTCAGAAACAGCAATACGGAATATTATAAGAGGTACCACCTTGTATTACCTAAGGACGCCACTCTCATAGGGCCTTCTTTTCTTTATCAAGTCAACAGAATGGTTTTTTTATAGGTACAAAACCTTCTTTATCTGCCTTGACAGCTGGCTTCATTTCTAACCACAGACTGAGGCAGATAATTTAGCATATGAAAACTGAGTAACACATTAAGCAGGCTAAAAATGAAAGTCAATAAAATACAGATTTTATGTATCAGGCGATCAAGCCAGTAAAAGACTGGGGACTTACTCCCCTTCAGTAAATGGAGGGGGACAGATATTCCCAATCTAAACAATAAAAAACACAGAAGAAAGAAGGATCAATGATACAAGCAGTCTCCTTGGGAAGTTTTAATCCAGAAAAATATTAATTGCTGCAAAAGATGACTAAATAAACACCTATTCTCTATTACATGTTACAGGGCTACAAACTCAACACTTACAAACTAATGGACTAGATTTTACAAGTATTAAAGCACCTAAACACATATAATAGTCCAATAAGCAGTTACCGTGTGCCTCAGTTGCTTATTTATATGGCATATATGGCATAGCCCATCTTCACTTGGAAGATGGTGAAGACTAAACACAAAGCCTGAAAAATGCAGTTTTCTTCTAATGAAGCTGTCACAGCCTTTAGCCTGTTAGGCCTTGATAACTTTCCAAGCGCAGTCCTTGGGTGATGGGTGTTGCTTCCTGCACCTCTCATCTGCATGGAAGTACAAAAGCCCAACCAGTCTGACCCAGGGGTTGGACCTGAGCTCCCATTCCCAGCCATATTACTGCAGCAGATTTGTACCTTGTATACCATTGCTGAAGATGAAACGATGTGTACAGAAGAACTACTGTGTTGGCCAAAAAAGCCCATTTAATGTAAAGAGAAGAATCAAAATTATGGTCTCAAAAAGAACCTACTGTTTTTACAGAAGGAAAAAAAAAAAATAAAAGAATGAAATCGACACTTACATTCAACCTGTTCGAACAGAATTAGGATCTACTTACCATACTCAACACCAGTGTACAGTTTTGTCTCTTCCAAAGACACCAGACTTGGGACTCTGCATGAAAACAAACCAAGTATTACTACACATTATGGAATTCATTGACATTGAATTCATTTTAACAAGTTAAATTTAATGCCAGAGAAATGTTTGGATTTACTAACAGTATGCCTCAGTTCTAACATTTATAAATCAACCACACCTATGGGTCAGACTGTTTGTCAGAGACAAGTACACCATAAGGACAGCACCTGGGACCCAGAATCTGAATTTCTCATTTAACAGAACCTCATCAGTTCTGTTAAATAGCCAGAGATTTGGTCTCATTGTCAAGCCTATGAACACATCAAAACAGGCATGGCTTCTAGTCATATTAGTCTAGAAACGACAGGTGAATTTGACTGCTGAGGCAGAATCCTTTCCTGACAAGTTAAGCTGATGAAGATTTTCTGACTTTGGTCCTTTCTTTATAAAGTAAGGAAATGTACCCATTATCTACAGAAGTCCTACTTATTGCTATACAAAGTTCACCATTAATAACCATACCAAAAAAACAAAACCATGCTTCTTCTAGGATCTGGGTCAAACTTATCTATCCAAAATATTTTTCTAAAAGTTACAACTTAGTCTTTGTGGATTTGCTTTTATGTAACTATGCGCGCAAAAAAAAAATATTTAAAAAAAAAAATCACACATCAATGAATTTAAAAGACATAAGAAAATATCCTACATACACTTGGGGATTTTTGGTTTGCTTTGGTTGTATGTTTTGGGGGGGGTTTTAAGCCTACAATCCCACCCCCTAAAACACTAAGTGGAAAAATTCAGAGACTTTCAAGGGTAAAATAAACCAGGTGTATTACATTAAACAAACAGCATCAGCAAGTACTCCCTATAAAAATAACCCTCACATAAAATTGCATTTCCAGCATAATCAGAATAAACAAGGCTAAGTGAAGTTATGTGGATCTGCTACTATTACAAATGCTAAGTAGCACACCAGAAAACACTACAGACTCTGTATCTGAGCACGTGATACGAGATACTAAAATAAACTTTCATATTTCAGGCAATGGCAAACTTCTATCTGTCAGAACCATAAACAAGGATCATGTTTCTCCTGTAGAAGTGAACACATTAAAACATAAGCGCTACAATTATTGTGCTGATTAGATGAAGGAAAAAAAAAAACAAACGTGCAACCAAAAATTAGGTAAACTGACTTCACAACCCTTGTAACAGTCACATCTGCACCAAAAGTCAAACTGAAATGTCTCTTTCTTAACTGATTTAGACATCAAGAAGTGAAGTCTTAATTTCATTTTCCTCACTGTATTACTGGTAACGCTAGGTTAACTTGAAAATAAGCCATTCCAAGAGTCTTCTCACTTTTCCCCCCCCCAAACAACTCAGCACTGGCATAGGTACTTAAAAGGTACAACTTCGCCACTAACACAAATTCCAAAATATCCAACATCAATCCAGTACTGTGGTCGTGAATAAATAAAGTTTTTATGGTCTCACACAATTGCTCTTTTAGAATCATCTACATGATAGACTTTGAAAGTGTTTGCTACATATTTCTCCAAGATCAGAACTTTGCAGTTGGGAAGATACAGAGAGGGGATATTTCTGCAACTAACATCTTGGGGGGGGGGGGGGGGGGGGAAGTGAACCTTCCCACCCCAAATACTATTACTTTTTTTAAAAAAAAAGAAAGTAACAGATAAATCCAACAAATCTCAGGCATCTAGACATTAAGCAATTACTTTTTTTTTTTGTACAGTATGCTGGATATGTCTGTAAGTAAGTGAGCTCATAGTTATTTTTTCTGCAGTATTTTTACATATTTTTACCCTTAAACAGTTTCCCCTGACATAAAGACATAAATTAAGTTCACATAAGGCTTTCCTACCTATGAGGCAAGGAAAATTAAAGTGCGATGTCCCAGTTTTCCCTCAGGTAGTCTACAGAAAGATTACAAATCCTCATGCTTCTTTCCCTCTCCCAGTAAAACCCATTCAACTGCTCCTTGCCAGCTAGCCAAGTTCCCAACCAAATCTCTAACATTTAAAACAAAGGAAAAACAACACTCCAGGCTCTCTCTACACCTCAGGTTCCTGAACAAACCAGGAGTAACAACTCCACACAGCATTCAGCAATCAAGAATTAGCCCGTATAGTCCTCACACGCACCATGACATAACTTCACAGGAGAACCATTTATTTCAACAAGACTACTAACAGGATGAAAATATTATGTTCAAAATGCAACACAGTTTTATAGCTGGCCCACAAACTAAGATCCATGCTAGTAATATTCAGCATCTTAAGTGTCAGCCACTGAGCCAGAGAAAACTGTTTTACTTTGGACACACAAAAGGAAGAAGCATGAAATGTTCTTCTTCGTGTCAGTCAATACTGCTAGCAAGACTGTCACGACAATGCTTCATGCAATGTATAAATACTGTGCTTCATTCTGTACCAAAGGTTTTCAACACAAACTGCCACAAAAACTTAGGAACAAAGAGTAGCCAAAATTACAGCTGGAACAGAAATCCCTATTAAACAGAACATTAAAGAATTCATTCCCTTATTTGCCACAGTACAAAAACTAAAGCATCTTTATCTGAGAAAAATTGATGCACTATGTTTTTCAACTTCCAGACATTTCACAGAGCACTTTATTCAAGTCTCTGTACACATATTCCTCAGCATATAAGTACAGTTCAGCACTCAAGATACAGCTTTTCAGAGACAAATAACTTTTAGCATCACTCCTCTGAATCAATTCCAGAGGAAATTTTTCTAATTGCAAAAAAAAAAAAAAAACCCCACACCTCTGTGCCATGTTAAAGACTAGATCAAGGGCTGCATCAACCTATTTTGACATAAGAGATTAAGAGACAACAGTTGGAAGATGAACAAGGAGAAAACAGGGTTACTCACCGTGGAGGAGTAACTGTTTCCTTTCCTGTGTGCAGCTCCCCCAGCAGAGCTGGGAAGTTTCCTGGAGATGCCAAGAGAGGTTAGCTAGCCCTGCCCCTCAGCAGACGGTATCACATCCTCACACATTTAAAAGAAGTGGTCTTATCCTTGACCTGTAGTCTGAACACCTTCAGTGAAAGGACATTCAGAAAGCTCCTACCAACGTCTGAAGCAAGAGCAGTGCTATACTGCATCCTAACTAACCAAGCTGTATTTAAGAGGGAGACAAAAAATAGATGTTCTCTGCTTAGTGTTACCTCATTACGAAGTAGGCTGCAAGGAAGGGAAGCGAAGCGAAGGGGAACTCAACTGAACATCAGCGAAAGATTTCTCAACCTTAGACCCGTTTATCCTGTCTGCATTTGAAATAACCTTTATTTGCACACCATTAGAGTCATTATAACAAAAGGACACTGATATGGCTTACAATTACAGTAGCCCCTTCAGAAAAACGGCAGACTGCGCACACAGAGCATTATGTATACCTGCACACATCCCGTGTGGCAGAGCTACCATTACATTGTGTGTCTGCAGGCACCGAAAGAAACTGCGTATTCTCTTTTCCCCAACTATGTTAGGATAATTCACCACAGCTCTGACTCCATGGCTTTGAACACTTTAATTCAGCCACAAAAAACTACTGCTGTTGTAAAGGACTGCTCCTCACAACCTCCGGCAGCCTCAACTCCCTTCTTCCCTTCCCCTTGTAACTATCCATTTTGCATTAAAAAAGTCATTCACAGAACACACCTGAAATCAGTCACCTCTCTACTGAAGATGAAGAATACTATGTGGAGTAATAATATAAATACACACTATTGAGTAATTAAATAGTTTTCTACTAATTTGTTACGCATGGCACTTCAGAAGAGAATTCATTCATCCTCCAAAAAATGATAAAGTTTAGCTACTTACAGGATAAAGAAAAGTCAACACCAAGTGACATTTATTAAAGTTCTATTTTCTACTGAAATTTCACTAGTCTTTTCAATTATGCAGTTTATTTGTGCACGGACTGTGCACAAATTTTTTTTCTGCTGAATTGCCTATCTCTTCCCTAAACACCTGTTCATGCATGAAACATTCACAGTAACACTAAGCATTTAAAACAGCATAAGCTATGATGGGATTTTTCAGGATATAAATTATTTACGTCATTCATGTAAAACACACATGGGAATTTTGCTCCCAAAATAGGGAATTAAAAAAAATAAGAATCACAAACTAGGCATAAGAACTGCTTGGTCTCTGAAAAAGTTGGAGTTTTATGAAACCTAAACCATTTATACTCCAGTTCACTAAACAAGGAAATCGCTCTTCAAGCACTCCACAACAGCTATGCTGATGCGTATACCGACTGTGTGTACGTACGTACACACACATGGATATACTTTTGGGTATACTGAGCACACCCAAGTCAGGTGTCGGTCAATTTAATAATGTGTTTTCTGTACTAAACATATCACTTCTCAGTTTGGAGACTACCAGTCATCAAAAGATTAAAAAAGGAATAAGAGAAACTAATGAATCAACACTAAAACATTCACCTAGATTGACAGGAGATTCAAGAAGGCTTGTGCCAAGGTACACACTTGTAGATAAAGAGAAGTTCTGAAACCTTTATTCTAACCAGTATTTATTAAGCCATGAAAATAAGGACATGATTTGATTCTGTCTAACAAGGAGAACATCTCAGACCAATGCTGGGGAACTTGATTCAGTTTCAGCTTTATCAAACAATAAATAAATTGCAAACAAAACAAAACAAACCTTTGTACATTAACTATTCAAGAAGCAAATCTATTTTCAATAGCTAATAAATAAAACAAACACAAACTGCCAAGACACAAACCAGACTATTCTTATCAAGGAGAAATGAAGAAAAGACATTTTGAAATTATTGGGTACTCTCAGGTGTTCGGCACTGAGGAACAAAAAAAACCTGCAAAAGTCCAGGGACCAAGTGACTTCTCACCAAACTTTTCAAGATGAAAAGTTTCTGATAGTGAACAGTGCAACAGAAGTCTAAACATTACTTCCACAAAATGATGTTGATGAATTTTAATACATCCTATATAATCACACAAAACAGAATCCTGAGTTTGAAGTACTACTACAGTAAAATGTAGTAGTCTCCACGCTAGTGGGGAGGCCTTATATTTGCAACAGCTTATTTTCCTCCAGTAGAAGTAACTTCAAAAGAATTATAGCAACAACAAAACATCAAGCAGCAAATAGTCACCATATGTTAGCAGAAAGCAGTCTCAGGCATTCACCTCTGCAATCTACTTTAAAGCAGAAAGGTTTAGAACTTCAATCCAGGTTTACTCATTTTCCTCTCCCAAAACAGTGCTCATAAGTTTTGTTATATACTTATAGCCCTAGAAGACTACCATGTTTATGTAATACTGTGATTTAGAAGTCAACCATCCAAAATCCAAACCTCACATCTAATGCATGGGAATTTTATGCAACAACATGGATTAATTATGACAACCAATAATTAATTAAGTATTTGGTCAGCTTGTGACATCCGTGACATATAGTCAATATATAGTTTTCCTAGCTGGTTTTCCTTATTACTGAGCAAAAATCGTGACTTCCTCCCTCAGTCAAGTCATCCTTCTTCATACTAGTCACTCTTATGACAGTCACTAAAATTAATGATCAAATCAGGTACAGTGGTCTCATGCAGTTACAACTTGCTCCTAATGAAGAACGCAGCCTTTCTCCTTTATTCCTGCCATCGCCTTCCCCTGCCTATCACCCAAGCAAGATTGCAAACAGACCCCAAAAATAAGGTCTGCAAATATTTGGGTAGCTTTCAGTTGTCACACAGAAAAATTAACCCCATACATTCAAGTAAAAAAGCATCTTGGTGGCAGAGGCAGCCTGCAGGCAGATAGAATTCACAGTACTTACTGAACCATCGTGTCTAGTTCATCATCCTGCTACACACAAAGTTTTAAAGTTCATTCTACCCAGATCTTCCTTTTGCTGAGGTTCAAGTTACACAGCTCCAAGCTCTCCCTCACCTATGTGGCTTTCCTTTCATTCAGTGAGCAGGCTAGAGGTTTATAAAGGAACAAATACTCATCACATGCCTGTCTTGGCCAGAATCTTCAGGTATCCTTAACCATCAAAAGGAAGGAAAATCTAGCAGCTACACCTACTCAGCTCTGCTTTACAGCCAGCACAAATAACAATGCTGCTACACAGTTTGTCATCAGCTATGGTTCACTGGAATGCAGTGGCATAGGAGGTATCTGACAAGAAATCTCACTTGCTAGTTTGTTTTAGAAGTATAGATGCGGAATGTTATCAAGCCGTTTACCAATACCTGCATTCAAAAATAACCCTATACTGCCATGTTAGGACAGTGAGTATCATCATCACCACTAGTGGTAAGTACTAACTGTGAATACATAGTACTTAAAATAAGGGTGTTCTGGGTAATCTGACTCAGTTACTTTCAGTAAAAGCCCTTCAGTTTCAAATCTGAGTGCTTTACATGCATTCCTACTACACTTAATGGGAACAGGCTTGAGAATGTAAACTGCTATGTTACCAAAAAATAACCCAGAAACACACAATACAAGAACAATTAAAATCAAACATTTTTCTGTTTTAATAGCAAGTTCATCAAAAGACACCTCCTACATTCAAACCGGCTGTAATTTTATGGACATATGGGATATGAAAACAGGACTCACAGGAAGCTGTTTCATACTGCTTTTTAAACCAAAAGATATCTCCCTCATTACAAATATTCCAGTTATTTCTTGGGGAAGGAAAAGAAGGGAGTAAGGCAGGGCAGAGGACTTCTTCCTTCTTGGTGCAATTCCTTTCTGCAACCCTTGCTTATGTACAGTAACCCACTAAAACAGAATACACATTTCCTAAGAAGCATCACTAGGATGAACCCCATCTGTCCTGGATGGATGAAGTCAGCCTCATGTCTCAAGATGCTAAATTGATACTGACCTTTATAACTGTTCTGGCTAAGGAAGTTGAACAAAGTGACAAGGATCTAACATTTATTTCATATGAAGTACAAGAGGATCTCCTTAAGTATTTAGTCCACCTTACTAGGCCAAAGAACAGTCCACTGTGCAAAAACACTCTCTACTTCCCTCAGATTGTCTCCTTCATCAAAAATCCATGTTCCGTTGGTGATAACTGAAATTATACAAAGAATAAGAACTAAAGCTTACTTAAACAAAATTCATTCAACTTTGGCGGGCAAATTCTGGAGTCCTGCGTCAAGTCACTGAAAAGATAAATTGCCTTAACTACGTTTTTAAAGAGCTTTAACGTAAACAAAGTTTGGACGCAAGACCTGCTCGCAGTGGGCAGAAGATGTTTCATCAATATGTATGAAGTCTGTCCAAAACCAAATAACGGTGGATTCTGAAGCTTTGCAGACATTTAATAGAATGAACTATTGAGTTCCAAAGTTCAGATTATGTGAGAAAAAGTCTGATTTTGATTTCTTCAGTAACAAATTGTTCTCAGCATGTTCTCATGTAAATTGCCTATATTTAATAAGGCAGCACAGATAACCAAGAGAATGAAGCAAGTCTTCCATAAAGTATACAAGTCATTTAGAAGCTGATTATAGGCTAATGTCCTAATCTGTAAATCAAGAATTTACAGACCTTGTCCAACAATATAAAAAGATGATTCTAAGCACTGCACATCAAACAAAACCAGAGACAGTCTCCAAGAACACCTTCTAACAGCAGCTACAATTCAATCTTCTTCACAGGCAGTGAGGTTTTCTCTTCTACTAAATGAAGCTTCAGTTACTGACAATCAGATAGCATAGACAGGGCTACAAAACTGCTTACTCTTACACAGGCATTTCTTCCATGATTAGTAGATTACTACAGCTACATCAGATTTTTTTGTTGTTGCGTTAAAGACTTTTTGGGCCAAGATAGCCTTGTATTTTGAAGTTCAAGGCATCCAAGAACAAAAAAAAAATCCTTCTCCTTTGAAGGATCAACACTAGAAACTCTGTCCTTGAACCCATGAGCCATATGAATTGCAAGTGTCTAGTGCTTGCTGCCTAACAGATGCCAGGGCAGGATTCAGACTGAATCAAGCAGAGATGCTAACACGCTCCCACACTTTCCCAATATGGACCAGCAGCACATTGCTGGTACAGGAACAGCCAACACCTCCTGAAGGGTGTTGGAGTCCTTATTATAGAAGATAGCCATAATCAGCCTGAATGCCCTGCACTGCCTCTTTAACAAGATTACTTCCCTGAAATTCTTACGCAGTCAATGGTAAAAGATGGCCTCTACAAAGCTCTCCAGCTTAATATAAGTTCTAATATACATTCAAGAGGAGCCTTTCCCACTGTACAAGAAGCTCACAGAAGCTAGGCACCTGAATTAATGTGTTTGAGACTGTATCAGTGCCCCTTGGTACCTTCCAGTAGTCAGCATTCAGGCAAAAAAAAAAGTCTCAGCAACAACTTTATAGTCACCAAATAGAGACTGCAGCCATAAACCTAACTGAAACCCTCCAGATTTCAAACGTGATATGTAACAACAAGATACTGAGATCAAACTCATAATTGACTCTAACATTA
The DNA here is from genome assembly GCF_034619465.1 of Leptosomus discolor. NCBI lineage: Eukaryota > Metazoa > Chordata > Aves > Leptosomiformes > Leptosomidae > Leptosomus > Leptosomus discolor. The sequence continues at coordinate 24,810,319 of NC_141392.1, forward strand.
GTACTTCAACATATTTTCTCAAAGAAGTCAAGGCAAAAACAGCAATCCGATCTATCAAAAAATAGTCTTGTTTTAAAGCCTGAACTACTGTAATGCAGAAAGTTCCTGTTATTTCCAACATGAAAGTTCACTCAAGCGTTTTTGCTGGAGTTCTACTGTATGCTGACACCCGTAGCCAGGCTCTGCTGCGACATTATTCACAGGGCTTTGAGCATTCAAACAGGACTTATTTCCCATTTTAATATGAGAAGACAGCCAGTGAGAAGTTAAGTTCAGAATGTTCACGACTTTACTCATTCAGGGTGACAGGAATATTAGTAAGATGGCAGCGCACTATGGTTTGTAGGTTTCTTTTAGAGGAGGTGAAACATGAGTAAATGCCTAGCTTCCATTTCTTTATACAAAGTAGCATCAGTAATGCAATGCCATCACCTACCTTTTTTAAACTTTTTGAGTCTTGCATGAAAAAAACACACTTAACACTCTTTCATGTTTTAAGTACCCAAGTGTTTCTGCAAGTCACTATTTGAAATTTCTGTATCTTTATCCTAGTATGAGAGTTCCTTAAAAATAGCCACTAGAAGCAGTGCCATGATAACAGCAATAAGAAAGCACTAAAACCCAGTAGGAAGTAATATAACTGCTAAGAACATTTGTGATATAAAAATAAATTTTACTTACAGATGAGCCACCCTTTCTCCTTTTAGAGGAGGTAGAACGTTCCCAGAACCAATCAAGCAGTTATGCACTATAGCAAGACACTGCTGCACATCATCTCTTAAACAAAGAAGAAAACCTCATTATTTATCTGTTAAATGCTTGAAAATATACAACTGTATCTTTTTCTGTGAAGTTTTATAAAAGCTTTATTCTTTAGCTAGATCAGTTCTAAACACAAGAGGGAGCACTGCAGAAATGAAGCTGCACTTTTTTAATCCAACCTGATTCTATTGCAAAATTCCAACATTCAACTTTGTTTTCTGAAAAACTTGTTTTGGAGAGTTTATATTCTCAAACTGTTAAGATAACTTCCATTTAATAAGATAAACTAAACTCAAACCAGACAGTTTTACCCAAAAAATTGTTTTGAAGAATTTTGTCTAAATCTCAGCTAAAACCCATGAAATAACTCCTCACGCCAAGGCCAAGAAAAGTCCTTCCCACCATGAGTACGATGAGGGAATACTTTACGAGTGAATATTTTACAGTCTGAAGATAAATTATAATGCAACAAAGTTCACAACTTTTTTCTGTGTTAAGAGAAGTAAGAAATTATTTTAAAAGCTATCTTATCTAAAGTAGTAGCCTTTAGTATATAATTACAGATTTTGCTCTTTGTTTTCATCTTTATGGTAAGCAGTTCTGATCTGTAAAATAACTCCTTTCAACCCTCTTAGAGGTTCCTTAACTGAATAGCTCTTAGTACTCATGCACTACTTATCAACTCTCTAAATTCGTGTGTTCAACAAAGTCTGTGAGAATTTTTAATTTATATATTGTAACAGAAAATCTTACTCTGAAGCCCCTAAATATATCAAAAATGTTTGATTCCAATTATTACTTAGTGGAATATTGAGGAAAAAAAAAGTTATCAAGAATTCAAGCTCCAGGAATTTTGCATTTCAAAGCAATAGCAGGCTCATCTAGTATCCCATTTATTCACACTTGTTACTCCCTCAGCAACTAATGGTATTCTCTACTCATGCAGCTTTGCTATCTTGCCTTCCAATTTAATTTGCAATTCACGCACTTGGCTGGGTTCTCCCAAAACACCACCATTTATTACTATTATAGCATAGTGAAGCCTTGACCAAATCAAAGTCCAATTCTGTTATAATGAACAGCTTTACATAGAAGGTGTCAAAGAGAAAAAAAAAAAAACAAAATAACACAAAACCAACCAAAGACTTAAATAGGAAGCCTATCCTGTTTGCTTTTACTCTAAGCACACTTTCCGATTGCAGTTTGGTGGCATTGATTTGTCAAGCAACTGACAAATTTTCTTTTTCAGCTAAAAAAAAAAAAAGGGGGAACTTGGGTCAGACAGAAAAATATTCAGGAGCCTGATACACCATGCCCCATAGGACTGCACTTTACAGCACGAGGTATAACATCACATGCTGCAAACATCAACTGAAGTATATATAGCTTCAAGGACGTGAAGGTTTAACATGAGAAATAAAGAATGTACGAGATTCAATGCTTGTAAACAGCTTTAGCTATTTGATACTTGTAAATGCTTTAGCACATACTAAACTTACGATTCTCTTGTGCTTAGGAAACTATCCTTATGAAGGCACAGGTTCACACTAACAAGTTTAACAAGATTGAGCAACAATATTCTTGCCTCCATTCCTATTTGTTATGCCACTGACTCTGCATTACCTCCTCAGTTTCAACACTGCCACTTTTTGCAGGAACACACTATGTACAGAATCCATTTAGTCACAGGAAGGAAGCGGAGAGAAGCAGAGTGCCAAGGCAAATCAGTTCTGTGTTCCACCTCATCACTTAGGAACACAAACGGTTGTGCCAAAATAACAAGAGTCTTGAGGAAAAACTTTTTTATTACCGACTACAGTTAAATGGAAACATAATTTGTTGTACATATTAAAAAAAATTCTGAAACAGTAACGTCTTTATACCAACATAAAGTGTCTTAAGATTTCTTTTTTTTTTTATAAGAGCGTTTCTGTTCAAAATAACGTTATCCATTTTATGAAATGCACTTCCAAACTACTCTTAAGCGTTAAAAATCTCAGAATAATACGGAAGACAGTGTAACATTATAGTATTTTACTCCTTAATTTTTGTAGTGCTAGTATGATTGGCAACAACTACTTAAAACAGACATGAATGCATAAATGCAGCTTGTCCATATTACGTATCACCACTAACCTGGACATTTCTAGTTTTCCAACCGCATAGAGCTCTAGTCTGGTGAGCTCAGGCTGAAGAAAAGTATCCAGCAAATAAAAAGCGAAGTCTATTTCCTCAGATGAAGGAACATGCCACTGGATGTCCAAGTTCCACAGGTCACCTGGTTTACCCCAGTCCTATAGTAAACAAAGATATTTCTTATTAATCAAACTATGAAGCAAATTGTCTTTTTTAAAAATTAGCATTTAATATTACTAAAAAAACCCAAACACATTAACTACCCACTGCTGTAAAGCAAGTCATCCTGACAATTCCAGGAAAAAAAAACAAGAACACAGTAAAACCAAATAGAAATCCCAAACCTGCTGTAATGTCTACATGTACCTGAAAAAACACATACCAGACTGGACTAAAAGGAAAAGCCCTGTACTGGTCTAATTGAAATACAACTTTATTACTTCTTTGGCTGGATATGAATTCAGAAATATTCTTAAGTACAACTCAGAACTCCTTTCAGCAAAATAGTTTTATATTCAAATAGGCCAGCCAAAAACTGCTGCACTGTTCACCTGTAATACTGATAAACTGACAAAGTCTTAACAGCAGACTAGCATATTAATTTTGACAGTTTCAGTGATTTTTAATATTGCCACTTCTACTGCCATTTTATCTCAAGCTCAGTATCGAATCATTGTTCGTTACTCTGCCTACCTGTAAAGTATCATTATCTCCTCTTTCTTGCATTTGCACCTATTATTCATTTTTCCATGTACTCACCATTACTTGTTATATCTGATAACCACATTTACCCAAAGAAGAACAATGAAAGGCTGCAGCTCTCATCCACAAAAGCAGATGAAAGACTAAGTTTGTCCCAGTGCAACAATGCTTCCTATGACTGGATATTTAAAGTGAACAGCAAAATTCTCCTGCTAACCTCCAAACTTCACTGCTTATACCACTGCACTTTGTGATAGCTGGGTCTCAATTAAATGCATCATATATTACAAGATTAAGAAACATGAGCAGGCACTCTTGCTTTGTATTATCTTATTGTAGTCACACAATTATTGTAAAACACATGTCATAAAACATTAATGTCATGCTATAAAACTACTCAAAACAACAGTCAGTATTCATTTTTTGCCATCAGTATAATTTTAAGTAACTTGTAATTTGTTACATGTTTCAAAGCCCAAAGCATCTTTCAATTACACTTTCCATTGCTGCTATCTATGTTCAAAAAATCTCCTAATAAAAACAAATAATATAATGTATGATTGTTTTTAAAAAGAAAGTCAAATCCTCTAATCCTAAATAAATGAAAATCCTTGCCTTGATAGGAAAGTATTCAGAAAGAGGCTTGTCAAAGCCACCTGGCACACTGCAGTACTCTGTGGGGTAGATAAGTGTAGCAGAACGAAGAAGATGGTGCAGTAGGTTACAAGACAGAATGTAACCCTGCTTACAGGTTAAATGTAGGGTTCGCTGCAGTATCTTCCCAAGCTGCTCCCTGTACGGTAGCAACTTCTTTCCATCCACTCGAGTGATCTAATAGGAAAGACAAACATTTCAAAAGTAAACATAACTGATTTTGTTCTAGAAGTCTAAAGAGAGGACTACACGGCTCAGCTGATCCTGTACCAAGTTCCATTCTGTATGTCACACTGAATTCAAACTAAAGACTGAACTTGCACATGAACTACCACTTCTACTGCTGTTGGAAAAGTTTAACACATAAGAACTGTGACATACATTGCTTCTTGACCCCATTTAAAATTTTCTAGCAATACCTGTATACATTTTGAAATTAATTTAAAAATCTTTATCTTTACCAAAAGCATCTTATGTTTTCCCCTGCATTGATCACTCTTCTTTCCCTATCCCTTCAATAATTGTATTAAATACTTTAATTATATTCCACATACACACTGTATATTTATTTTCTTCAAAAGCAGCCACTTAAGTCCCATTTGGTGTTAGATAAGAAAAAGAAGTTACACAGTGTCATTCATACAACATTTACTTTGTTTTAATAGCAGAAGTTTATTTTCTTCTTTCAGCGGCATTAAACAGGGGCATTCAATGATACACATGCATGGGAAGAACATTCTTTGCAATACCTCTGACAAAAGCTGAAGATTCCAAAGTAGCTCCTTATCTAGTTCTTCATCATGTAATACATCATCATCTAGAGGAACAAGCGATAAGCACTGCTGTAATGATACTGCAGCCAAGTTTTCCAAACAAGCTAAATTGTAAACCAGATGCTTGCATCCCAAGTTTATTCCCAACCCTTCTATTGCAACCTTCCAATTCATATTGCACCCACGTCCAACTGGAAATTACTTTACCCAATTTAACATTTTGAATGCTTTTTGAGGAATGTCTGGAGACATTTTAAAGTGCTACATTTTTTAAAGAAACATGATGCTGTAGCTTGATACATTTCTGTCTTAAAATTACACATAAATAGTTCTTGATTTGGTTTTTTTTTTTTAGACAACATAATGGACAGATGTCATTCTCCATCATTGAAAAGAAGTTGTGGAAAACACAGAAGTTCTAAATATTACTCTCATGTTTAACAAAAGTCAACCCAAACCAAAGCAAATAACACTATAAATCTTATAAACTTACTGACTGTGAGGTGAGTTACAACATTGCAGCAATGTGGTACAAACAGCTTCAAGGATTCCTCAGGGCGGCACTGGAAACAGCATTGTAAATAGCCCATTTTTAAAAAAAAGATGCTTTATGGAACTCAGTACACACATTGATAAGAATTTTAAAATGCTATTGAATAAGAACAGATTGTGTCTCAACTCCTTCTAGCATCAGCCTGACTTCACGATTTTTAAACACTCAACAAAACCTAAACTTAACATACATGCAAGAAAAATACTTTGTGAATTAACCTCCTGAAATATTGCTATATGCAACCATCCAATTTTAAAAGACATAATATTAAGAATCACCTGTATTTACATGAAAAATTAAAGACCTTACATAAGAAAAGAGTAGTATTGGCTTTTTTCCCCTTTTTTTAACCTAAAGTTCAATGGAAGTCAGAGCATTTTCTCTCACTTTTACTGCAGCTCGACACATATCAGCCACCATTCGACCAGCAACTCTCGTCTCAAATATATTTGAAACAGCGAAGTTAAAAACCTTCTCCAAGGCAACCTAAAAATAAGTAAAAAAAAAAAAGTTACTTTTTTAAAAGAAGAAAACTAGGTACCATAGAATGTTTGATGTTACACAGAAAACAGCATCTGTACATAACATTGCATTGTTTTAAAACAGAAGACTGCAACCATGATTCACATTTAAAAAAAAAAAAAATCAGAATAGAGACAGAGAAAGCAGTTCTGTAGAAAACCTAAAGCTGAGTAAAATGTAATTAGCACCGCAATCAAAGCTGACAATGCTACAGAATAGGAATATTAAAAACTTGTGTGAATAACAACTGCTCAGGAAAAAAATCCTAAATGTTATCAGTACAAGACTTGTGCTCTACGCAACACCTACGTCTAGCTGTACATCTACTGCCTTGAGCAGAAGAATAAACGTTGCTACAGAAGTAGCAATGACAAAAGGTTTGTCAAAATAGTTTGTTTGCAGATTTTCACATTTTTTTCCTTCTTATTTATTACAATAGTCAGTTACAGTAACACACTGTAACAGGAAAATACATGACAGCATCCACTATCATTACAATAATTCAAGTACAGGAAGGTCTATATGCCCCTGTTCCCCGCCCCCCCCCCCTCCCCCCCCCCCCCCGAGTTTATAGACAAAACACAGTGCTTTAACTGGTGACATAATGGGACACTGCCTTCAGCTGGAGATTGGAGACACTTCTCAAATGTTTACTCTGGCAAGAAAAGAGGTCAGATAAACCTTGTTGACTAATGCAAGCTTGGGGTGTTTCTGAGAAACTACACAGAAAAACAGTTCTCCCTGAGTAAGTCACAGTCTGCTGAAAGGAAAGCTATGCTATTTCACAGGTGAAGTAAAGCCAAGACGTCCCTTAGTTAACAAATAAATAGGGAATTAACTATCAACTATTTAAGCGGCCACCACATTTTAAAGCGGCTTATTGCCATCCAATACCTTGCAAGGCGAGCTGAACTATACACAGTGTAGATCACACATGATTAATAATGAACAATCAGGAAAACAACAAATTAAATACTCAACGACAATGAAGAATTAACTTAAGATTTACATTAACCAAAAGGTTCCAAACTAAATCAAAGTGTCCAAGGCAATGGTTCAAAATGTACAAAACCCAGAATCTCCAAATATATGCATAACATAATATAAACAGATTAAAATGTGTTAACCTAACCTGCAAGGAAAGAATCTGTCCATGTAACAACATGGATTCTCCACCCCCCTCCCGCAGAGTTACTTTAATCCAGCTAATTTTTCTGATCCCATTAGCCATGTGGCTCCCCGAACAGCTTATTTTGCCTAGCTGAAGAAGTGGTAGGGAAAGGGAGAGAAAAGGGAAGCAGGGGATTGGGTAGGTTAGCATTACCATCAAAAGACATGAAAAATCAGATAATGTGATAAAATAAGGTGTTAGGATGATTTCTCTTAAGAGAGCATCAAGAACCTAAAAGCATGTATTGATGCATATAAAATAAAGCAAATTGACACCAAGTCCTAAACTTATCCCCCCAGCCCCTTCCTTGGTTAAACATCAATGTTCACAACAGGACAATGAAGGAAGGAACAATCTGAATGCACCAGTCTTTCACAATAAAAGAATCAGCCTCAAAGTTAGATGGAAAGCTACATACCTTAAAAATATCCTTTGAACACTGAGTAAGGATTGTACTGAAAGTAGAAGAGAGACCTAATTCCACTAGACTCTCTAGATGAGTCATTTTCTCAGTTTCAGTCTCCTCTCTGGTTTGTTCTAGTGTACTGCTCTCTATAAGTCCAAAACACCTACACAAATACAGTAAGAACAATTTCAGTAAGTGGAACTTGAAAGTTTTATTAAGTTCTTCATGCCAAGGTTTCACCTACCCTTAGCTTGCTTACCTATCCATAAACTGTAGTACAAAATCCTCAAATTCAGCAGTCGCAGAGCACAATTCTCGTTCCACCTACAGTTTTCCAATGCAAAAGAAGCAAAAAAGATTGGCTTTTCTTAAGGAAGCATAAGATAAACTTTATTTCTGATATTAACTACTTCAAAAACACTTGCAATTTTTAAATGACATACCACAGCAAATTTCCCATCAAAGCTTGTATAGTCTCAAGTACACCACATGAAACAATTACTGCATTTCTTAATTTTTTTTTTTTTTAACACTGTCCTATCAAATTTCCTGTCCTTGATGTTTAGCCAAATAACCTCTCAGGGTAAAATCAGGTCTGCCTCCATGGATACAACCTTTGGCCTTATGACTGATCCTCCTTTCCAGCAGGAGGTCAGTGAGTGCCAACTGTGGTGGCAGAATTGGCTGTGCTGACATATTTATATTAAACATCCAGCGCACAAACTCCTCTGTTAATTTTTGAGTGCTGCAGCTCTGAGGCAATGAAATTACCCTTCTTCCAGCAGCTGAGCAGCCAGAATCTGTGCAATCTGTAGCTACTAGCTGTTCTCAGAGCTACGAGAGACTTACAGCAGTGGATGAGACATTTTATAGGGCAGTTTCAACTACCACAGCAGACACTGCTGTTGCCTCATTTGTACTATGCCAGATACAGCTTCACTATCTGTGCTTCACTGCTGTATCAAAAGCCTAGTGGTAAGCAGAGAAACAGAAAGTATTTCCCATTCTCTCCCGTATTTTTTGCTACGTGAAAAAGAAAAGGACAAAGTATTAGAACAATGCTGTAGAATGGAGCGCAAGGAGCTCTGGAACTAGACACATATACCAATGGCACTGCAAAGCAGCACACAAGTGGGGTGACCATGTCTAATGACAAAGGGACAGAGAAGGATAAAACACAGAAGAGGGAGATGAGGCCTACAGGCTAATGATGTTACTATCTCTTGATTGGAAGAGATTAACAGGCACTTGAAGATAAAGCAATAGAATCTTAATCAGGAAAGAGAAGCATGACTGCAGGAACACTTTAAAGAGGTGCAAGTGTTTTGAAATTATTTCCCACAGAGGGAAAACAGCCCTGAAAAGTTAGAGTGCATTAGTTTTTTGAAAAATAAAACAGCTGGGGGCCTTTTAGTTTTGTTTGTTGTTTTAACACACATGAAGTTTTCAACAGGAGACCAAATTCCTTCAATCACTTACCTTTTACCTCATTCTAAGCTGGACTAGTTTTAACCTAGAAATGATGTATACACATCTTACTGCAACACTGTAGTCATCTGCTTTTTTTTGGTTTTCCTTATTTTTGCCTTAATGTTTTATGATGACAACAAGGTTCAAAAATTTAATGGTAAGGCAGCTGCCATTTTATTAGCCTCAGAAAAATTTAGATGGCAAAGGACCTCTGGACACGATGTAGTCCAACCGCCTACTCAAAGCAGGGCAAGCTCAGAGTCAAATTACACTACACAGGGCCTTGAGCAGACAAGTTTTGACATAAAAATAAAAACTGCTTGAGTTTAACATCTGTACAATCTATCACTAAGCAGCAATGCTAAGAATACATGGCCAACTTGCACACTGATGTCAGCTCTACCACACTGACCAGAAGCGAGCATGATCCACATCCTTGTTTTTCAGCTGCATTTTTGTTTAACGTAGTTTTATGTATACGACAGAGAGCAGCAAGCCTGTTACAGTTCTGACAAGATTATTACATTGCTAGAAATCAAATTGAAAACTAGATTATCATTTTGTTTTTGTAACTGCACAGCACTCTTACCTCTGAAAGATCATCTCTTTCTTGCAATACAGATGAACAATCTACTAAAGGCACCAAAGTAGAAAATGTTGCAATGAACTGGAATGTAATCTGTTGAGAGTTGCAAACAGCTCTTTAGTAAAGTATTACTGTATTCTACACATTAAAAAGCTTTTGCAATTAAGGTATGGGAGCAAAGGCAAACCATTACATTAAAAAAAAAATCCTTAGCCTAATTCTTCCACCCCAAAACTTCAATCGTTATTTCTGATTTAATAAATAAAACTTACCAGTCAGCACTGAGCAAAACCCCCTCAATTTTCTGAGTGAAGTAGCACTTAGTTTACGCTGAACTTTAAAGCTACAAAAACCCTATAACGTTTACATTGTTTGAATAGTCAATTAATATGAATTCCTGAAGATGGGGTTTTTAAGACCTAATGTAATGAAAACCTGGTGATAAAGGTCTTCCTATTGAGCTTAAAAGACTAGGAATATTTGCTAGGAGCTTTGGAACATCTATTTTATTTTGTTTTTCAGAGCTGCCCAAAAAGTCAGTACAATGCTTAGCACAATATGGTGTTAAAGATTCACTTCGCATTGTCCAACAAGGCAAAAGCATTACTGTAAGTTAGAGGCTTGTAATACTAACTTTTTACAAATGAAACTGTGCAGGAACAAAATCAGGTTAAGAATTTCTGGAAACATGTGTTACTTTATTTCATATGAATATAAAAAAGAAAAGCTTTCAGAGTGAACTAGTTGGCTAGCTATCTTCTTTAAAAAAAAAAAAAAAAAAAAAAAGGTAAGATTCATACACTCACCATACACTTGCTGAAGTCATTCGGATCCACTCCAGGCAACGCTCTCATCAGTAGAGGTAGCATGTGTGTCGGACCTTCAGGAAACCACTTCCCCCCCGACACCAGACTTCGAGCTACTCCAATTACACAGCTTAAAGTAGCTGTGAGCTGATGAGGTTCTGTCAATGTCTCAAGTGCAGGATATGTTCTATAAAGTTTAAGACCAGCCATATTAGGAACAATAATGTTTCTAAAGTCTTCAAAGAAAAGTGGATTATTGCACATGTTAAAGGGTACAAAATTTCTGCAAGAAAAATCCAAGCTAGTCAATGGTTCCAAAATTTTTTTCTAATCTTTTTCCAATGCACTTAACATCGCTGTACTAGAAAACGTTCCTTTCATTTGGTCAGTCCTATTCCAAACAAATTCAGGATGAAGTACTTTGTTGGCAGTTGCAGCATAGGCATCAATAACTGCATGGGCTCCTAGATTCAAAGCTATGATAATTTTCTTGTTCGAACTTTCAGCTGTGTACTTACAAGTGTAAGGTTCTTGTGGCAAGCATGAAAACTTGCCTTGACTGCCTCTAAACATATAAGGGATATATTATTACTTAATGCTACATTAAAGTCCATACCTTTTTTATAAAAACCTGTTAAGTTAGTGTAACAAAAAAAAAAAAGTTTAAAAATCACAGTAAGTAGTTTTTAGCAAACTGCATAACACTTCCTACTGTTATCAACAACCTACAGTTCAAACGAGCCGTAGTGCTACCCCTGCCCTACATCACCCAAAGCATAAAGGACCTACATTTACTCAACAAATTAATTCAGAACTGCCGCCAAGGCAAACATACCAGTGATAGTTTGAACAACTGAGCAGACGTTCAGACTGCTCTCAAAACAGAAAAAGTAGTCATACCCCATACAGCCACCCATTGCTGTCCTTCTTAGAGCTGCTAAGCCTGAAACGTTTTCATGTAAGAGCAGATTCACCAAGTTTTTACTAACAGTTGAGTCAGCAAGGTTTGGAACACGGGACTGGCTCTTCAAGACAAACCCGCTTCTCCACTGTTTTTACAATACAAGGTGTTAAATTACAAAAGCCTGCATAGGAGGGGGAATACAGATAGGGACTAGGAAGAAAGCTTTTCATTGGGGCTGGAAGGAGTTACATTTTTAATTTGGAATTTCAGGCACCAAGGCATTAGTAATAGTACAAACTAAGCATTGTACATGAGCATATACTTTAGTGATTTGCTTATGAAGTCAGAAGCACTGACAGTAATTTTAAACAATCCATAACTGTAACATACTCTGACACAAAACAGAAACACACAATACCCCCATTTACATTTGGCCCAACTGAAAGCTAGTGAGAAAGTACAAGGTGGCTCACAAATAAAGGGTACAAAGTTGCGTTTTCAACTGCTCTGCCCACAAAATGTTAACTGCAATGCAACCATCTGGGGGCTACCCTGTATTGCACAAGCTGGGAACAGCTCTCAGAACTATTCCATTTGCTAGCTGTTCAAAAATAAAACAAAATAAAACAAAACCCAAAGTCCTCCCTCACTCCCTGTCCTGACTCAGGTAATTGCTCAGGGGTGTGTATGAAGAGCTCCTCTCACTGCAAGCATTCATTCACAGCAAGGAAATTGCTTATCATTGAATACGACTGCTTTGTCTATTTATTTGTTGGGAAGGGAACAGGGAAGTTGTAATGTTTCTGCAGAACTTACTTCTCAAGTACTGGTGGAATTACTAATTCAGGACGCATCAGTGCAAGGTTCTGCAAGGCTTGGGCAGCCTCCAGGCTTCCAGTTTTACTAAACATAGCCAGAAGAACAGGTTGAATAATGCATTCTACAAAGTCTGTAACATCCTGATCAGTAAGTTTATGACTATCAGGCACAGGAGTTAACCAAGTCATTTTCTTGTAGCGCTCACGATGAAGCCTTCTGACAACACCACTCGGTAATCTTTGAAGTAGTTTCATCAGTTTGTTCTGTTGAATATACAAGAAATGCTATTCAATTACTTGGCAGTAGCAGAACCTGAGCTAAGTGCACAACAGCCAATTAGTAAGCCAGTATCTTGAAATTACATAACTGCAATAAGAGAAAACTCAGAACTCTAAAATACCATGTTCACAATTTGTCATTAAACTTCAGTTCCCAAAATACTATCAATTATGCTGCCAGAACTATGTCTTGTGATTCAGAAAATCATGAATATACACACACAAAGGATATAGTCAAGAATCAAGATTACTTACCAGTAATTAGGACACCTTCGAGAGCATTCTCTGCACACAGGTATGCAAATATCCTATTCTAGAACAAGTCAGCTCCTCTGACACTGCTTTGACCAGCCTTGCTATTTTTATGCATACTTTCTACCAGCTACCACAGGCAGATCCTTACATTCTGTAGCAGAAAACTCCACTAGCTACACCTCCAAAAATTATGCTTCGTCAAACTAGATATGCATTAAAATTTTTTTTTTTTTTTTTGCTTTGGTTAATCAAAACTAGATTTTGATAACTTGGAGACAGTAGGTCAGTAAAACAAAAGCTACGTCACACAAGTAATATTGATGCTGTATATCACCCTCCTTTAAAGTGTTGACTTTTTTCCTAGGTACATATGAATTAGATGTTTAGTTTTGGACTTCTAAACTGCACTTGGGTTAGATGCTTGAAGAATACTCCCATTAGCTCTGGTCCTGACATAAGAATAAAAGTATGATTTGAGTGGCAGTACAATTGCCTATCTTGAAAATTAAAGCCTCAAAATATTATACAACCAACAGACAATCTGGCTGTTGGACCACATAGTGCATCTATCAACATGTTTGATTTGACAGGTTTGATCATTGAAATTACAGCCAAAGTTATTGTCTTGATAGGCAAAAAAACTCACCAGCCAGCGCCCATTATTTGAAGGATGGTAAAAAGAGGCAATGCTATTGAACAACCCAGACAAATGCTTCTGCACTAGTTTACTTGGTCCACCCTGAAAAAAATAAAACACAGAATTTTATTACACAGCCTAAGTTAAAATGAACAGGTAACAGAGTAGCATGAGGTACAAGGGAGCACTCCCACTTATCACAGCAACACCTCGAAGCATCAAATCACATCTGCAATTTCCTCCCTCCCCCCTCTCAGCTCAGCACTAAGTAGCAAGTTCTCTCCATCCGATCCAATGAGGTTCACCCTAAAAAGAGTGTTTCAATTGTTCAGCAGGTCCCGAGTGTGTATTCACAGGGGCACTTGTAGCTAATTGTTCATTTCCAGAACGCCACAGACAGCGGCTGTGAAATAAACCTTTCCATACATATTCCAAACTGACCACAAAACAAGGTGTTTTAAAACAAAACTTGGACAGAAGATAGCCTAAAAACATGCTTCTGCAGTGAGCTAAACAGAACAAAAATTCATTTTAAATACGTACTTGCTTAAAGCTTTGCATTAGTTTTTGTTTCACTTTATGAAAAGGTACTAACCATCATGGCTGTGATCCACATTACCGCATGACCTACATCATAGGCATTTGTTAAGAATCTTGGAACAACAACTTGATTGCTTCCCACTGGAAGATTTAAACTCCTCAAAATTCTGGTAAAAATCTGGGAAAAAATAAGAAAAAAATTGGCATGAAATAATTTATGCCATAAAACTAGCATAAATTAAATTTTCTAATCAAAAGGTGCTTGGTGGTTTTGGGATTTTTTAAACAATATAACTGCTATGAACATCTTTAAAAAAATTCATAAACTTAAAGACTTAAAACATCATACATATTATTTATCAAAAGAATATCATTAAGGGCCATTTTCATAAGCACAGGGAATCCCATACCATCGGACAGCACTTGTATAGTAAGGTACGTTGTTGCTTTGGTTTGGTTTTGAGTCAGGTGATAACCATAACAACTTTCAATGCTGTCTGTTACAAAAAGATGGCTTGAATTTTCAAAGTTCAACTTAGGTCTTCAAATGAATTAATTTGAAATTTGTAAAACTGGGCCACTGCAGTATAAGACACTTACAGGGAATATGAGTTATTCTTAGTATAGTAACACTGAAGACTTAGCTCAAAGTAAACAAAATAATTTCATAAAATGAGAAATATTACCTTTGGTACATACGGATCCCAGTCTATGTACCCAATGTTGTCAGTGGCCAAGCGAGCAAAAAGATTTACTAGATGCTGAAAACAACCATAAAAGAAGGAAATATTCATTAGGATATATTTATAATAAAAGATGCACAAACCCCTCAATCTACTTTGTAGATGCACGATAAAAGCTGCATTAAAGCACTTTTAAAGGGAGATTTCACTCTATCAGAAGCCACTAATACCATATTTCATAATGCATCTGAATTCTTACCTTCAGGATTCTAACTCACTACTCATCTGAGCACTTAAAGAGCAGGTAATTCTGACCTAAGTTCTGGGAGGGGCAGCCTGTCAAAATATACACCCCCACGTCTTCAATTTAAAAAAAAAATAAAAACAAAAAAAAAGTGAAGACATACTAACAGTACTTTTAGAAGGTATAGTGACACTCCCCCTTTGTCCCTGCTCTGTGAATTAATATGAAGAAAGCATTCACTATCATTTTATTTCTCAACTGTTTATTGTTAAAACAACTCTGAAGAACAGTAGATGAACAACAAACTTATACTTGAGCTATATGGTGTCAACCACTTCAGCTTTTGCTAAGAAATTTCTTTTCCTCTTGAGCCACTCTGAGCCTTTTTTCCCCTTTTTGAACAGCTTCCAGAGATCAGAAGACGCCCGGTATTAGCTTACAGAAAGACACCTGTACTAAGCTTCAGAGTCCTTCAAACGCTACCACCATTTAATCAACTGGGCGTAGCAGACTATTCTTTTCTGTAGCAAAATTTGGAACAAACTCCAAGTGACAAAAGAGAGATTTCCCAGCAAACCCACAACACAGCTTAAGCAAAGCAAAAGTCTCATAACAGAACAGGCTCTAGTTTGGTGATTTCACCGACTTCTCTAACAGAAACCTGTTACCTACTTTCACAGCCTTTGCACAGAAGACTATTCGGATTGCTTACTGGATATGCCCTAAGGAACATTCTGAAGAATGGAACCCTGCCAACACACAAATTAGGAATCCTCTTATATGCAGGAAGGAGAGAGACAGGATCTGTAGAAGATAGGAGGTTTGGGAAGAGAATAGACAGGTATCCAAAGACAAAACACTTTCTGGCAAGGGCAAGGGCCCTATGCTATCCACTTTGGCTGCCAATGCCTCATCCTGGTTCGTGATAACTTCAATCAGGAAGTGACAGCCACGCACACATTCCACAGTAACTCAGCTGGAGCAGCTTAACAAGCACATATGATTGTCAATTCATCTCATGGTGCTTCGTCACCACTGGAGCTCTCATGTGAGCTGAATGTGGACAGTGGCCTAAAATAGCATCTATATATAGACATTGAAGAAAATTCAACCAACACATCTTGAAGGACTGTTTAGCTTTTGCAGGATCCGTCCTACTTAAAGTGCGCTTGTCTGCGCTGATGGCTGTCAAATTTGTAAGCTTTGGTTTATACACAGATCTGTGGCTTGTAAAGGTCACAGGCATTAGCAGTCAGACAGGATAGCAGTACGTGACTATGAAGAATTAGATATTCCATCACCATGAGTCCAAAAGGGAACTCAAAGATGTGCTCAGGAAAGAGAGTTATCAGGACTAAACAAAAAAGAAGGTGAAGTCTCACTCTCATATCCTGACCGTGAGAAAGCATGTAATCTACCAACGCTCCTTTTATGAGCTTGTCCAAATATGGAAACACCGATGAGGTCTCCAAGAGTCTTCATGCTTCTGTCAGTATCTTGGATCTATGGCAAAGCCAAAGGGAAGGGCCTTAAATAATCCTGCCTAATTCAGAGACAGATATTCACAGAACAGTTCACCTCTCAGTCTGAAGGACAAGATAGCTTCGGAAATCCCACAAATTCAATTCAGGACAGTCATATCTGACACAGCCTGAAGACAAGTGTTATATTTTCTTAAATTATCTACATTTTTTCTTTGATACTAGGAAATACTCACTGAAAAAAATCCTTCCTATGCACAAAGGCAATCGATTCTATAGCTCTCCTTCAAACAGCAAGCCTAACTCCTGCCAAAGCAAGCTGAGAAAAAGCTTGCAGTGTACAGAGGCTTAAATTGGATTGCATAGTCAGAACCCATATGTCTAGTTATCTGCATCCAAGCTTGGTCAAATTAACAAGCCTGCCCTTCAGAAGCGGACAAGATAGCAAAGGAAATAAGAAGGGGGAGAAAAAAAAATTGTTCGGGCCTTCCAAGCAAACTGTCAGAATACAGTGGAAGAGGGAAAAAATAGCAGAGATAACTTATGAAAGACTGTTTATGATTATTTGTTAAACCTTTTGACAGAAACAAACCAAATCATGATATTAAAGTGCAGGTTGTCATCTTTCTGTCAGAAAGGGTAGACAGAATTGTGATTTTTTTGGATAGCCATCAGAAAGATGTACGAGTGTCTACAGACAATCTCAGATAAAACTTTGGCAATCGCCCCTGTTCAAACCTGGACAATTGCCAACTGCTGGAACAAAGGCTGCCTTCCTTTATTTGTGATGAAGCATAACTCAAAGTAGAAAGACCTAAACACAAGACTTTTCACAAAGAAACTGCCAGAAATGGAACGTGCTACAAAGGTAGCATTCAATAGTGTTTTGGAAATCAGCCTTCTCCAGAGATACCTAGAAGTCCTCCTTGTGTATATAGACAGGAGATTAGTAAAAGGAGCCAGATGGTCAATGAGCTTATGTTCATACAGAGTATGGAAAAAATCTGGTAATATGCCAAGTTTCACTGCAGCAAAGCCAAGGCATAGGTCAGCTAACAACAATAGCACCTAAGCTGCTGGTGGCATCGTCTCAAGAATGAGACTTCCCTTTCCCAAGTTTGTATCTAGTCATAGGAGAGACACAAAAAAGGCAGACAGGTACATGGTAGACTACTTTCCTTGAAAGATATAGCCCAATGGTATTTTTGGCCAAGGGGAGTACAAGTTCTTTACTGTATCTAAAATAAAGATGACAACAACTCATTGCAGTCAAGACAAAGCATTACGACTCAAAATTAGGGATCATGAAAGATCTGTTAAGATATAGAAGATGGGACTCTACAGAATTATAATTTACAGAAGTCTCAATAGCACTTGGCATCATTGTAAGCGTTAGCAGGCAGTTTGGAAAATGCCAGCCTTCCCAAGGCTGGAAAGAAAAGCTGCCCAAGCCATTAAACAATGTTCACCAAGCACAAGTGCAGTCTCATTTGTTCAGCCAGTAATTGCTTGCTAACAATCTTGAAATTATTGTCTCTGCTTTCTTGTACTAGTTAAAGTAGAAGGAAAAAAATCCATTATATCACTGCTTGGCTTCAATGCCTTGCAAGCACGTTGTAGGAATATTTAAATAGATTTCTTCTAGCATAGGTGAAAAGTAAATACTTACCCCTTCCCACTGGGGAAGATTTTGAACTGACACCCAAAGGCCTATAAACTCATCAAACCAAAGCCTGCAAGAGAACAGAATCAAAATAATTTTAACATTGTGAAAGCAGCTCCCTCACTAGATATTTTTCCCTCACTTTGGCAGGTGGTTGCAAGAACTCACCTGCTCCTCAACTCATTCAATAAGAACAGGGATCAAAGCGGACATGTTTGTATCACTTTGCCTCCACAACATCCCCCCCTATCCGAGCTCTGATCCTGAGTTTCAGCCTATGCTTCTTTTACCTCTCCTCCTCTTGCTCTTTTCTGATCCCCTCCTTTCACACAAGTGTTTCAACAGGAGTTTCCTTACCTACTTTGGCCTTGCCATTTCATTACATATTGCCATCCCAATGCAAGTAAACCAGATGAAAATAAATAACGCTTCATTTCCCTCTACTTTAAAATCTAAAATTTGTCCCTATTGACCAATGGTTACACGTGTCATCAGCTTCTATTCTGAATTCACCTGAAGCCAAGGATGCAAACCCTCCGCACCCGTGTCTCATTTAAATTCACCTTTACAAATTGTATTCACTCCCTTCCTTGAAGTGTTCGCTAATCCTATAGCACAAATGTACTTTTAACCTAACCAGCCTAAGTAATCTCCACGTGCAGTAAACATCACTGGCTTATGTTTCAAAGTTCAATAATCCTACCTTAAAGAAGATCCAGATACTGTCCCATCCTGTAAATGCTTCTCCTTTAATTCTCAAACTCATTTCCTATAGCACTCTTCCGACCTCCCACATTTCCACATCTTGACAGTGAACTGAAGACCTCTACCTCACTATACCACATTTGCAGTAACAGCTGTACTTCAACCTACATGAAGGACTCGTCAGAAGCTACTCCAAATTAAATAGAAGGAAGGACTTAAAGCTGTCCTATGGTTAATGATTCTTACTTGGTGAGACTGTTCCTTCAGAATTAAAGCGCATTTAATTCAATTTAGTTTGCTTTGTTGTGTACTGTGTGCTTTACTCTAGAGAAGGCAGAACTCATTAGAGAACAGGTACTAAGATTCCCCTGGGTTACTTCTACAAAAGAAGAATGCTGACAGAATTTCTGTCTTGACTCCTTCCAAAACTGCTGTTTCAAGCCACCATTCATCTTGCTGGTTGACTTCAAGTCATCCCATAAAAGCTAATTGCTTGCATTTGCAACAGAACACTACACCAATGGACATTCAATTACACTCACTTGAAACCTTTCTGATGAAGTTCTGGAGGAAGGGTAGTAGGTAGAAATAGTTCAAAGTAGGTAATAGCCTTTTGCATGGTAACATCAAATGGACACATTAAAGGCCTCCATTCATCCAGCATTTCCACAGTGGCATCTTCTGGAAAATATCTGAAAACAAGGAAAACATTGAACATACACAGGCTTTAAAGTTTGGGTCTTTTAAAAACATATTTAAAACTACCTACTAATTTGTCATAAATCTTAGGTTTACAGCAAGACCATGTACCCAGGGGCAACAGACAGGCAGTCCTCAACTCCACTTAATCTTCACAAAACACAGAGTTAAGATCAAGGACATCATGGTGCATCATTTTAAGACTACAAGTGTAAGAAAATTCTTGTCTTGTTGAATCAGAAAAGATTCTCTACAATGGAAAACCATTTCATTGTAGAGGCCGGTCAAAATCAAATAACCACTATTCACATTTGATGCAATATAAAAAAAGATTACTTAAGGCATGAGGAACATTTATCAGAACATTGCAAGAATGCCAGATATTTAATTTATTTTATAAGAAACTACTTATTCATTCACTGCAGTATTTAAAATGCATACCATACACAACTGTTTATACAACATAATTATTGCAGTTGATATGGGGCCAATTGGAAGTAACCTTATCAGCGTCCCAACCTTAAGCCATAATTTTCAAGAGACAAATAACACATTCATTTTTAAAACTCTGCTTCAGTGATTCTTGTATTCGTAACAGATATCAGAAAAATCAACATTGAAAACTAAGGAGGTTTATTTAGCTACAGAACCATATATATTAGGGAGAAGCGTAAGGTATTTTATCCTGATGCTCCTCATGCTAACAGTATGTGTTTGAACAGCATCTCCTATAGGAACGCTCAATGGACTAACATCAGTATGTGAAAAAACTGCTTCCATGAAAGCAGATGATAACTACAAATGGTCATATGAACAGTAATTAAAAGAACAAGTCTCTTCTCTGCATCTTTGTAGGATCTTAAGCTGCTAAAACAAAGTCAATTAGTGCAGAGAGTAAGACTGCTTCAGGCACACGCATTGGCAGTGAAAGTAACAGCACAAAAGAGCAAAAGCAATAGGGCATTATATCTAGTGATATCCTGGCTTAACTAACTATTAACAGATTTTCCACTAAGACTGTTAAAAAGAAAGAAAACAAACAAACAGCCTTACGCTTTGTTTAAATATTATAACATGGAACATGCCTGCCATTTTGTTTTCATTTTAAGCAACCTATGAACCTGAGGTATTGATCGCTGATAAAGCAGTAAAACAGAAAAGTCTCTAGCCTCCACACCAGAATTCTTAAATGAGTTGGGCCAACATCAGCCGAAGAATGACTAGTAGGGTGGGATTTTTGTTTTCCTTTTTTTTTTTTTTAAACGCTTTTCTTCCCCCTCTTAAAGTAATATTAAAGATACAGGCTTAAGAAAACCCCAACAAACACACACTTACGGTCTGCAGCTCTTCACAAGTGTTTTCAGAACACTTTCTACAGAACTGAAACAAGACAGGCAACATTAGGGATAGTACATTTCCAAATTTCAATGACAGCATAAAATAAACAACCATTTGCTGATTTTTCCCTCAAGAGCTTAAAATAACGTTGATGCAATTAGATGCCGTCTGTGAACATGCAGTAGCTAATTGCCTTCTACACAGACCTAATCATAACAATTAAAATTGCTCTGCTAAACTCCTGGTCCTACTTTTCATAAACCACTCTAGTATTTACTGCGTTTAAGAGAAGAGTGAAGAATTATCATCATTTTTTTTAAGTAATGTCCTGCATTGTATCCATGATCAATGAGCAGAGCAAGGTAACTTCTTGTGGAAGTTGAAAACACAAACAGAAAAAATGAGTTTATGGACTTCATAAATATTTGTAAGACAAACAAAGGCAACAGATTTCAGAAAGTTATTATTAGACTCCAAACACTGTATCTGTCCTTTTCAATCTGGTTTTGTTTTTTGTCCAGTGGTTCTAAGAAAGAGAAGTGAACTATTTGCAAATCCATGGTTATTTCATTAGCTTCCCTCACAATTAACACCCGATTTTAAAAGTGTTTTCATCCATAGCAAGAAAACTTATTTGAGAAATCATTTTAACATGAATTGTCACAAGATGCCATCAAACCACTTATGAAAAAACTAAAGGTCAGAATAAACTCAAGGAATAAAAGGGAGGGGGAGGAGAGAGATCAATCAATGGAACCATAAAGGTAGTACACTGTCATGTTATTCAAATCTTCATAGCTTTTACTACGATAAGATCACAAGACTAAATTGCAGTTTTAGCAAAAAACATTCCCTGAATGAAAAAAAAAAGTTCTGGCAGAAGAACCTTCTATAGCTTTTAGTTGTGCTTCCTATACTCTTAATAGGAAAACTGATTCCTTTAGTTCATCATAAAAAACTAACATATAGAAATGCTATTTTGATCAGAAAAAGATGTATCATCTTTAGAATTTTACCAAAGATCAGTTTAGGTCAATTAATGGAGACACACAAATACTAAGCATGCACATACTCTCTCTCTAGTCCTACACAAAATAAACTGACCCCATTCAAGCCAGGTGAAATACGAAATGGGTACACCACTTTTTCCCTTCGACATGTCAATATTCACTGCAAACCAGCAAAAGCCCACCCAGCCCTCATAACACTACTTAAGTTCAAGCAGCACTCTAGAAGATGCAAAATTCAAAATTTTATGACAAAGTAAATCCATGACCTCTCCCAGAATGAAAATTCTGAGCTGACCGACATCTTCTTAAATTTGAAGAGGGATGGCCAACCATTCACTAAACAAAAAAATAAGATCAAATTCTGCAAGAAGCTCATAAAGATTCTGGGCTGAATACTGTTCTTGAAAGAGTTAGGTAACAGTTGTTCCAAGAGTAGGTAACCAAAGCATGAACTAGCCACATTCCTCAAGAGAATTAAAGATTAACATGAAAAATATTTGTGTGACAAAACAAACAAAAAAACCTATCCTCATTCTATCACACTCCACTGAAGTAAACTATTTCTAAGGAGAATCTGAAGGACAGAGGAGTTTTAAGAAACACTGATGTCAGACATCAACAAGTCTTTCAAATTCACGGGTTTTCAGTCAGATCTCAGCATTTGTTAGTGGAAGAAAGCAAAGGAGAAAGATTGAAAGGGATGTCCCCTCCTGTCTTCTGATCACAAATCTAGAATGGAAGCTAGGAAAAAAAAAAAAACACCACAGCACCAGCAGACAACTTTGCACGTAAGGAAACCTCCTTCTAAGACAGTCAAGCTACAGACCAACTACAGAAGACATCTCGGGAGATTCCCAGTTGATGACTACTAGTTAGAAAAAGACAGGACAACAGAGCTGGGGAGAACAAGAGAGTGCTGGTTACTGTTTTCATTATCACTTTAAACCAACCCAAACTTTTAGCAGTGGCCTCTGTTCCACTTTTAGTTAGACTGTCTGCATACTTGTTACTGCAGATTGCTCAGAAGTATCTACAGCTATTGCTCTCAAGTTCTGTATGCTACTGTCCCACTGAGCCACAGATTAATAGAGCACAGAAACAAACAACTATATACATAAACCACATTAGACTGGATCAGCCTACTGTAGTTTGTACTCCTGCCATTGCTCAGGTATTTAATGCTGGCCGTTTGGATAGGGTGTTAAAACCTTTGTAATGGAGACATAATGAAGCCACTTACACTGGAAGGTATCTCCTACTAATTACTGAAACAAGAGCGTCTTTAATGAGATAAAGGAAAATTTCTCATCCCATTCAGTTTGCTTTGCTTTTACTTCCTCCTTATTACCTGAAGTATTATTAGCTTATTATTATTATGTCTTGCCACATGGATATATTAAAACACCCAACAATACTATGAACTCCTATCACTAGTCATCATTTTGGCACCATACGATTATTCTCTTCTTTTGGAAATGACATGACCATATTAACTTGCAAATCTGGGGGGTTTTGCCCTGCATTTTCAGAGAAATATGTTTCAGTTAAAACAATTGACATACAAACCGACACTGTTGACACATTATCAAAAAGCGGTAAAAGCACAATTATCAGTTTTTCAGGACAGATTCAGGCCTTAAGTGAAATTCTAGCCCTGCAGTGGCCACTCCATTACAAGAGTTTAAATTAAGACAATGAAAAGAGCAACCAGCTGTAGTTTCACAAATTATTTTAGTTAATTTCTAATTGTGGTGAGCAAAGTATCAATCTCTCATTGGATTAGTACAACTAAAAATGTCTTCCTAAAAAAAAAAAAACAACCCAAACACAAAACCACTGCAATTCCACTTCCACTTATACCAGTTTTCTGAACTGACAACACGCCAAAACTCCTGACATGGTTTTCACAGAAAACATTCACAGTAACCTCTTCCCACACAGAAACTTTGTTTCACACTTCACAGCTACAAGGCTGTTGCTGGGTGTATTTTCCAGAACCCATTACCTCACTGCTAAAGCACTTTCCATGATTTCATTGGTTTTAATAGCAAGGTACGCTTACGAGTAACATGCACTCCTACACCCATACTGATTTTGTCCATAGTCAGACATAGCAATTACTCAAATGTAAGATTCACCTTTCATTTGACCATTGAAACGTATATGCTGGTTAAATTAGTTAGCATATAGCCACTTTATCAGCCACTTCACACACGCTATCTTGTTCCCCAATTAGAAAGGTTTACATACAGTGCGACATTCTCATAAACAGTGGTGTAATGTTAACATTGCTTTTCCAATACAATTATTTACACAGAAAATTACACCTGTGTGACGAGTGTTACAGTCTAACAGAACATGCAGAAGATTACACATCGGCCAGAGCTGAACAAAACAAAAAGTCATTCTTACCACCTATGTAATACATTAAGCACAAATGTTTTAGGTGAAGACAAGCCTGGTCGATATGAACTGAATGTAAAAAAAAAAGAAATTAAATTAAACCACTAGTTAAATTAACAGCTATAAACCAAATCAATCAGCTTTTAAAAGTACCTCTTGACCTCCACAAAAAAAGATACCCCTTAAAATTGACGTAAAAAAAAAGAATTAAACACCGTATGAGAACAAATCGCACTGCATATTAAGATGGAGTGTCTGATACTCAACACAGTTAATAAAAGCTAAACAGTTCAGGCTGACCATCACAACTGGTATCTTACTCCCAGCTTCTCCTCCTTTCCCTCTTAGAAAAGCCCCCTCCCCACCATGCAAGTTTCTCACACCGTAAATGAACACTGACTAGGCAACGTCCCCACAGAGCAGAGTACACAGGTTCACTAGGTGCTGACATATGCACAAAACAAACCAACTAGAAAAGGCTCTGCTCTTTTAGATCTTCACTTATAAGTAATACCCACAATTAGCAAAATTATGCAATTTAGCAAAATTATTTTTCCAGCTACATAGCCGTGAGAGAAATTCGGCATGAAATGCTCTGTAACAAGTTACGGGGCTACATTTATTTTCTGTTCACGTCACTTATCAGCAACATGATCTTCCACTCAGTAAAAGGAAACAGTGGTAGTACTTCAACATACCTGGACAGAATTTTTTTTTTTTTTTTAAAGCCAATTAAGTATTTTCACCTGTATTTCTTTACATGAAGTTTCAATTCAAACAAACAAAATGAGTTATCCATGTAATATCTTTTATAAGCTGTAATTTATAGAGCAGGACTTTTTCTAACCGGAATTTATTGTAATTTTGGAAATTTGACAGATGGGGAGTGATTGGCAGCGCAAAGGAACCAAAGAAAATGAGTTTTTATTTTTAAAATCAGTAGAATACTTCAAAAATCCTTAACAGGGAAAAAAATTATTTGTCTATATGTTATATCATCACTTTGAACACATGTATGTATTTTCTATAGAAGGTACTTGACTTTTCTTTGTGTGCATATCCGTTTACACCTAGATTACAGATACTGGGAATGATTACATATTTAAGAACAAGAACTTTTTTATTTTTTTCCCAGACCCTTATTGCATTATAAAACAGCAACATTTCACTTGAATATTGTTAAAAATTTAACATTAAATCTGTCAAACTGTGGGTTACCATCCTAAAAGAAGTTGATGAAGACCTCTGTTCCAGCATATTTAGAAGTGAACTCAATCACATTCAGAAAGAGAGAAACATCACAACAAACACACAACTTCACTGGCTGAAGGATATACATTATTTAGTACAGTCTTGCACGCAATTACTGAAATATAGTTCATGAAAACACAAGCAAAATATTTACTGTGTATCAAATTCCAGGTATTAAAAGCAAATGACAAAGTACTTTTTTCAAGCATTACAGGTACTTACAGCCTATCAGATGTCTTAGAATGCAAACTTACTTAGGGAACCAGTTTAATCCAAGATGTTCTGTTTTGGAGTATAATATCCTTTCCAACATTTCATAAAGCGGTCTCCATGGCAACTCTAAATCATCCCTGGAAAGCAGTTCTTTCTTCCTAATAGAAAAAAAAAAAAAAAAAAGAAAAAAAACCAATGAGCAATTTAGGATTAAACATTTACATTGACACACTGCACATCAGAATACCCCAGATCGCTGCTCTGAATTATGCTTATCTCCAGCATTTGGCATAAACCGCAGGAAGGTCAGGCAAGAAAAAAGCTAGCCACTTGCGGCATTTCTGCATGAATGGAGCTGTCAAGATCTTCAGGAAAAGTCTGACTAAGCGAAACAAACATTATCAAGTTGTGAGACAGTCTTCATCATCTCCCTATTTGAGATTCAACCTTAACACTTGGCACTCTGAGATGTTTTCTTTCCCTAACAGGAAACAAAAACTGACATTCTTTCAATACCACTTCTAAAGCTCTGAAAGGACCAAGGTGTTTGCATAATAAGAACTCTTTTTAACCATCTGTGCAGGGAAGATTAAGTGAAGTAACCTGTAACAGAACTTACTGCTACACTGAAGTGTAAAACTACACGAAGCAAGTGAAGCAATTGACTACCTAGGGACAAAATTTCAGCAGTCAGCAGAAATCAGTACTTACTTTAACAGGTTTATCAAAAGACGTGCAAATCCTTGCATCATGCTTATCTCCAGTTTTGGAATTGTTACCAACTCATACAACAATTTGATAAAAAGTACATGATCTTCTCTGCTAAACTTTCTCCCATATAATCGGATGTATCTACAAACAAAACACAAGATGAGTCAGCAATATTTTTAAACATTTCCATTTTATCTAAGACCTGAGCCAGACTCCCTATGACTTGTTGTTTAGTGAAACAAAACTAAAACCTGATTCACAAGTCAAACGAATAAGAACCTGAAGATATATAGCAAAGGAAGAGTGACATCTGAACTAACTACAGAAAGAAAAAGAACGACTGAACAAAGTTCACAGTCTTCTAAGATTCTACAAATACTGTAACTTCATGTTCGCAGCAGATACCACAACCCAAGAATCATATTCTTTCACCTTAGTTCAAAATGTACTAGCCATTAAATTTAGTATTTCCATATCCCCATGTATTTATTTCTCTTTTTTTAAAAAAAAAACAAAACAAAACCCAACCAAAATCAAACCAAAGCAAACAAACAAAAAACAACAACACAACAACTGTCACAAGCAGCCTTACTATCCTCTATCCTTTTCAGCTGGGGCACTTTAAGGAGGAGACAGGACACAATCCAGAAGCTAAAAAAAAAATAAAAATAAAAATCAAGTAAAGTGCAAATCTGATAGCTTCTAGTAAGGCTGGACAAGGTTTAGACACTGAGCTTTGCTGGTGGGGTGTCCCACTGCTATCTGTTATATTTACTATCTTAAGAAAGTGTAGATTCATTAGGACCAACTCTGGAAGAAGTGTTTGCTGTTTTCAAGTCGAGATTGAAAAAAGAAATACGTTTAAAGTCTCAAAAGATATTCTGCACCAGCAAAACCTATATAAATTTCCAGTGCAGCATTTTACCTATCACACAACTGTAAACTACTGCTTACCTGGGAAGCACACTTTCCTTTTTATTACTGCTCCAACTATTCTTAAAGATTCATAAGAAACCTTTCTAATATGCTGTCCTCCAAGTAGCAGTTAGACAAAGCATACAAGACATGAACCCCTATGAAACAGTTTTTTGAGGAGCTTAATCCTTGTTTTTGTTTAAGATTTAGTAGAGGTTGGATTGATTTCTTGCTAACTATACACCAGCGGAGCATCAAGGCTTGACTGTGCAGAATGCCAGATATCACACTGCTTATTTGGTATGCAGGGCAGCACACCCTGCAGAACCCTACACTGGAACCACCATGTGAAAAGATTAGGAAAGATACATCTCTGAAGGACTCCTGCTTTAAAGTAATAGAGGCTAGGTGCTTTTAAAGGGGCAAACATCTGCAGTTACTGATCTAACAATGAAAACAAATTGCCTTGATTCGTGTTCTTGGTTTCTGAAACTGACTCCTGCCACGCCGAGGAGTTTAGTTTAGTATTATATCTGTTCTAGTTCCAAATGCTTCATGCTCCTCTGCAAACTTTTATTCCTCACAGAACTGCCAGTGGGAGAACTGACTACTTGAAAACTAAAATTCAGACCCCTTAATAAAAGACACTGACACAAAGCATGCTTCACACAGTGACAGAACTTGGACTCAACTGCTTGAGTACTTTTTTGTGCTTCCTCATATCTCCATTCCTCAATTTAAAATAAAATTATCTCCAAAGTTTCAGGATCACCCACAGCTAGTGATCTTACCAAAAGAAGCTAATTTCCTTAAATATACATATACCAAGACCCCTTTCACTTTGCTTACAAGATTTCTTTCCAACCTTCTTCCTCCAGTTTCCCCTGAAGACACAGTGGAACAGTTGCAGGGCTCTGGCAAACCAATCATCACCAGTTTTCAAAAGAAAAAAAAACAAAACAAAACAAAAACACAAACCCGAACTCTACCAGTACTTCTTTCCACTTCCCTTTTCCCATTGATTTCAAGGGAGGATTTTTACATTTGATGGGCACATTTTCACTAATGCTCATTTCAACATGTTTTCCTTATTTCAAATACAGAAGGAAACAAAAGAAACACAGGATACCCCACTCTTCTACCACAGGAACCTAAATTATCTGGATTGGCCAGAAACACTATCTACCTATAGAATTACACCACCAACCCTTGAACACCTACACTTTTCACACGCATAAAATGGATACGCAAAAAAAATCCTCAGGAAAAAAAAAGGGGTGACACTTGATTTTGTAAGGGCTAACAGAAGTTTATAACTTAATCATACTTCTTTTAATTGCAGTATTTTACCTTCTAAAAGCATATATTGCTCATACATTTTATGGGAAGAAGCCAATGCAAAAGCCTGGAAGCTTTTTCAAGATAAATGGAGTAATAATCAGGACAACACAAAAACTTCATAGGCAGACAGAAGAGCTATTCCCAGACTCTCAAAGGAAAACCACATGCCTTGAAAACAGACTGCTAGACTTAACAGGCAAATCAGAGGTGCTTTATAAGACCATGAGAGAGATGACCAGCCACACAGTCCTATCACTCCCACTTAGTCATTTCCCTTAGTCTTCACTTACTGTTTAACAGAAGACAGTGTTTGACACAATGGTCAAACTTCAAAGGAGTTTGCCTACCAAAGTGTTTGTACTTTTCACAACAGTACACATCTGGGAAGGAAAACACCAGCTGCACAGCAACACCAAAGTCTCTGCTGCCATTCAGCGAGACCTGGACAGGCTGGAGAGCTGGGCAGGGAGAAACTGAATGAAATACAACAAGGGCAAGTGTAGAGTCTTGCATCTGGGAAAGAACAACCCCACGCACCAGTATAGGTTGGGGACTGAGCTGTTGGAGAGTAGCGCTGGGGAAAGGGACCTGGGGGTCCTGTTGGACAGCAGGATGACCATGAGCCAGCAACGTGCCCTCGTGGCCAAGAAGGCCAATGGCATCCTGGGGTGTATCAGGAGGGGTGTGGTCAGTAGGTTGAGAGAGGGTCTCCTCCCCCTCTGCTCTGCCCTGGTGAGACCCCATCTGGAATAGTGTGTCCAGTTCTGGGCCCCTCAGTTCAAGAAGGACAGGGAACTGCTTGAAAGAGTCCAGTGCAGAGCCACAAAGATGATTAAGGGGGTGGAACATCTCCCTTACGATGAAAGGCTGAGGGAGCTGGGTCTCTCTAGCTTGGAGGAGACTGAGGGGTGACCTCATCAGTGTTTATAGATACGTAAAGGGCGAGTGTCAGGAGGATGGAGCCGGGCTCTTCTCGGTGATGGCCAATGACGGGACAAGGGGCAATGGGTGCAAGCTGGAGCACAGGAGGTTCCACGTTAACAGAAGGAAAAAATTTTTCACTGTGAGGATGACAGAGCACTGGGACAGGCTGCCCAGAGAGGTTGTGGAGTCTCCTTCTCTGGAGACATTCAAAACCTGCCTGGATGAATTCCTGTGTGACCTGCTCTAGGTGGTCCCGCTCTGTCAGGGAGGTTGGACTAGATGATCTTTCGAGGTCCCTTCCAACCCCTAACATCCTGTGATTTCACTGTGGAACAGACGGTTCTGAAACAGAGTTTAACCTTTTATAATTTCCATTTCATTACCCTTCAGTGATATGAACTTCTACATACTTCTTCACTCTTGTAATACTAGGTATAAAGTAACAAAGAATACTGTTTTCATTTCTTCATGTGTGATTTTAAAAAAAAAGAGAAACTGCAGAAGCCTGAAAAGTCAGTTTTAACTACAAAAAAACACGACATGAGATCCAATTAAGCTGTCAGCGTTGCTATATATAACCAAAAATAAAATGTTGGGCTGGTTACCTCTCTTGACATCTGCTAACAGTAGTTCTATTATACAAAATGCTGTTTAATTAAGAAACAGCAGAAGGAGTAAAGTACACAGAACTGTACTGAACACAAAGATGTCACTATGCCCAAGAAGCAGAACTAGATGCCAAATTGCTCTCATATCTACAGTTTCTTTATGTAGGTGGGGGAGGCAGACTTTAAAACTTTCAATTATTTGTCTTAATCCAGCTGCGCACCAAGACAATGACAGAAAATAATTATTTCTGGAAAGGGGCTAATCACCTTTTCCTCAAAATTAAATGAGCAAAAGGTAACAGAAAGGATCTGCAACATTTTCACAATATCCCCTCAAAAAGGACGAAATATCACCATTACTAAATAAAAGAATACAGGCAGAACTTCATGAATCCTGAAGGACACCTAGGGGCTAATCACATAGATGCATGTTTACCATATAAATGGTGGCTCTTCAGGATAAAAAAAAAAATTACTAATTGGGTGATGGGGGGGGGGATGGGAAGGGAATCAATACTAGAACCAAATTGCTACAAAACAAAAAATAAGACTTCTTACATGAAAGCAGGTAAGATTACATTGCAATGATTCTTGAAATCTTAATTACACTTCCCTTTTGATTCCATCTTTCAGAAAACTATCAAAGGTTTTATGAGCTCTCAAGTTCTACCAGTCAACTGCAAAAACGATAAATAAATTGTCCTTCATTGTGCTGGTCCACTGTGTTCTGATTTGGAGTTCAGATACATGGAGAGAAAAAAAAAAAACCCACACAACAATAAAACCCACCCACCCACAAATATGCAATCACGAAGTTAAAATTCTGTTTGCAGCTCCATCATATCTGCGCAGAGTACAGGGTCTCCAGAGATGAAGGGGGAAAAAAAAATAGAACAAAAAAGCCAATTCCCTGTTCTAAAAGTATTAGGTATCCAATTTCTCACTCCACAATTACAATAGACCTATTTTTAGGAAATGTACTATCGTATCAAGTGGACATCCTAAATTGCCCTAGAAAGTTGGCTGCTCTGCTACAGTTAAAAATTGCCTTCACTTATGAAGCTGAATAAAGCTCTCTCCTAAATTCCTAGCTACATATTTTCATTTTCTAACACACAGGACAGGATTATGGTTGGTCTAAAACTCAGTTTTTGACAAATTATATGGAAACCAAAGAATCATGATCAACAAGACTACTTTAAACACACGTACATGTAGACAGTATACACACACATCCCTTATGCATCCAAAAGGAAAGCTTACATTTTTCTGATAAAGATGAGAGGGAAATAGATGTAAAACAAGATTTATAGGCAATAGTGATTAAAATACTTCAGCCAGGTCCCACTGAGCTGTTTTCATCCTCACAGTAACTTTGTGTCCTGTCATTCTAATTCAAAACAGTTGAGCTGCATTTTCCCCACACCTTACAGCAAGACAGTTAACTGTCTTGTTGTAATAAGCCTATACCTGACAGGCACATGAAATAACACTGTCAGGAACAGAAATCGTGCCCCCCAGCTCCAAAAACTCTGTCCTTGCCTACTGAAGTAGAAAGCACAGACAGACATTTGTGTGTTTTCCAGGCTGAAAAGCCAACTATGTGTACAGTAACTACTGAATGTTCATATTATACTAACACATTCATTTACAGGTTATGTTCTAAATAAAAAAGGTGTAAAAAAATCATACACAAAGTTTCTATGTAAAACATGAAAGAAAAACTGAAACAGCAGCCTATTTTTTACCTAGAGAACATAAAAGAGTATGACGCAAATCCATTTCAGCAAATGATTTTGATGCAACCTGCTTTTTCCCCACACACACTGTAGCAAGTTATACAACTGAGATTCAGTCTCCTGCTTTCACAACTGGATTAGCCTTTTACAAGATACAGATTTTACTAGACAAAGTTGGAGGAATCTTGGGGTAATGACTACAGATTTAAACGTCCCTCACCGAGGCAAGTAGTTTTACTTGCACAAGAAGTCCCACTAAGTCGTAAATTACTCAAGTAACTTCATTATTCCTGTCTTCACAGGAGGGAGTTCTCTCACCACACTCCACACATGCATCCCAATCAAAGAACCAGTTCACATCACTGGAAATTATGCATAAAAGAATTATGCAAATCAGCTTACAGATATTATATCTGATAAGCTCCAATTTTGCGCTTTTTTTCCCTACTCCGTTCATGACATCAGACAGCTGAAACAGCTGCTCTTATGGTAACTATGTGCAAGTCATGTTTTCAGCTGTCAGGAGTACAAGAAATACAAGATCTCAGGTTCAGCTGTCATCAGGAAACAGAAACTGATATTCAAATTTTTAATTCAAAAAAAGATTTGTTTCACTTTCATTCTTCATACTCTACAGGGTTTATTCAGGTTGTATAAAGTTAAGAGTACGTGATGAGGTGTAACTATACATCTATATAATCTGCATGCAATTTTTTCTTTACTCATTTATATGTACGTACATACTACAATGTCTGTATTAATGTTTGTATCTGTACAAGAAATAGATTAAAGATGTCAGCCACAGTTCTCAAGTATAAATTACTCCTCAGAATATCGTGAGAATTGTAGCTTTTATAATTCAGACATCTGCAACAAAGCTATGCAGTGTACATATCATTATGAACATTGTGGGCATTTTTTTTCATTAAACAAATGTGCTATTTATTATAGCTGGGCAGCAAGGAAAAAGGTAGGAAGTTGATTCGGAGACGAATCACTGGCTATCAACAGACAGCAAAACTTTGATTTTATTGTCATTATCCTATAATTTCACTTACATACAACATCAGAACGCCATACAGTTTCAAGTGTTTCATCTAAGCCTAAACTTTTATTAATATCCTTTCATCCCACGAAGTACTTTGTCAAGCTAAACTAAGAAGCAAAATAACTCTCACGTTAAGTACACCAGCTTATTTTTAAACCAAGCCCACCATTTCCTTCCCTGCCTACATTCAAACATACACAGTCTTACCGCATATAATACGCCACAAAGAAATCTTGGGACTAACAGGCATCAGACAAGTTGCAAACACACACAATAAATTCAAACTTCAAAGAGTAAGTGGAAAACCACAAATTAGAGCCTCCTGACCTTTCTGTGATTCATAAAGTGGCACAGCAGCAGTTTTCAATAGGCTAAATTCACTGCCCTGAAGCCTAAACCAGTAACATTAATTGCAATTTACAGAGTGAGTAATAGGATGATTCTAAAACAGCTCTGCACATTTTCGGAGGACTTGTATGCCACATTCAGCCTATTTATCTAATGCTGATCTTTCTCATAGTAAGAACTGCTACAGTTTATTTCAACTTGATTAGTATATAAAGTCCTACCACAGGTACAAAGGCAACAGGTACCACTGAAACCAGTACGAGCTAGCAGATGGCTGGGGGGGGGGGGGGGGGGGGCAGGAAGGGAAACAGTATTGAACTGGTTCCAAGCAGGTTCAAACTGTCACATAACGCAAACACGTGAGTCATTTTGCAACCATCAATGTAATTCTATCTAAGAATGCCTCTTGGCAAATAGACAAAAAAAAAAGAGACACTTACATTTCAATACATACATATTAAAGAGATTTGAGTGCCATATATATATATATTTAATTCCCAAACCGATATTTAAAAAAATTACTTATGCAAGGAGGAAAATTGTAAGTGAAGATCTCAAAACTGTATGAAACGCATGTATTCCATAATTTCTAGTGCACAGGAAACACCATTTATGAAGACATACAGAGCATCCAGCAAAAAAACCATGATAGTAGAGTTTAGTGGCTGAAGCTACAGAGTCAGTCATACGATACCATTTTCAGCCCCAGAGTGTTCAAAAGAAAGAAGGGTTAAGCGCGCTTTGTAAAATTCACCTAGAAACCTATGCCCCACTCAGTGCTATCTATGAAACCACAGTGGTTTTATCTGTATTAAAAACACCTTGCCAGCAGGCATAGCAGAGCCAACGTCAGCATAAACTACACCGTGCCACAGCACAGGCAAGATATCAAGGGCACCAACAGTGTTTACACAGCATTAAGCTAGAATTTAATCCTGCTAGCGCTGAACTAACAAACAGCCTGTCTTGAGAAAGACTTCATGTTCCTCCAGCAGAAGTTACATGGAGACGGTATCTCGCAGAACTTGCCTAAGAAGGCAAGAGGTGAAACAGGTGGCCAAGTATGCATTGAAAAATAAAAACAAAACAACAAAACAACCCACAAGAGCTTGATTCGTAAAATTCCGCAAGTTTCAGCGACGACAGGCGAGCTATTGCAAACGAAGCCACCTTTGTCCCCATTTCCTACGGCGAAGTACTGGCGGGCCTTGTGTAAGCGAGGGGCTGACGCCCAGCTACCACCGCCCGGGCTGGGCGGCCGCCGGCCCGCAGTCCTGCTCGGGCAGCTCCGCCCGACCCCCGGCCGGGCACGGGACAGCCGCCACCCGGTCGGCTCCGACTAAGCGGCGCAGGGAGGAACCGTTACGAAGCCAGTCTGCCTTCCGCCGCGCTACCCAACAGCCCCACCGGCCCCGGGGCGGCCCCGCGGCGAAGGGACGAGCCCGGCGCCCCGGCTTCGCACCCGCTTGGCCCGCAGGCCCCGCTCCCAGGCAGGCGCCTTAACCCCGGGGGCGATACCGCCGCCCCGGCGGGGACGGAGCCCCAGGAGCCCCGGGGAAGGGGGAAAGCCCGCTCTGGGCACTCACGTCGAGAGCTTCCTGGTCCAGAAGAGCCCCCCAGGCCACAGCTCCTGGAGCTGCACGGCCCGGGCCAGGTTCTCTTTGATCTGTGCGAGGAAGCGGGCGGCCTCGGCCTCCAGGCGCTCCCCGTAGGGCAGCAGCTTGTTATAGACGATCTCCTTCTGCGGTGGTGGCGGCGGCGGCGCCATGGCCGGCGCTGCGCTGCTTCGCGCCCCGCCGCCGCCCCGGCCCCCGGCGCTCAGCCAGCGCCGCGCCGTGACGACACACCGGGGAACTGCCGGGGAGCCAACGACCGCCCGCCGCGCCCCGCCTCGCTCACTTCCGGCGCGGCGACGGAAGGCGGGGGGCTGCGGGCAGCGCGCGGTGGCGGCTCCGCACCACGCCGCACCGGCTGTCCGCGGCCCCGCACAAACGGGACGTGGCGGCAGCAAGAGCCCCTTCTCCCAGGGAGAAACCCCGCGGGGCAGAGTCGCTCCCGCTGCCCACAGGCTCTGCGGACGGAGCGCCGGGGTGGCCCCGGGCAGGGCCGGAGGCCGACGGCGGGCGCAGGTTCTCCGTACGGGCACCTCCGAGAGGCCGTGACCCCCACTCGAATTCAGAGTGCGAGTGCGCTTTCTGGGGCTTTGCGGTTTATTAAAAAGCTCTTTTCGTCAAGCTGCCGCCGTCCGAACGCGTGACTGGGGGCAAGAACGTTCCCTTTCCGCCTACTCTCAAGAGCAGAGCTGCGGCAGAGAGCTGAGCGTTGGTCTTCACCCAAAGAACCTACTGCAACGCGACGCGGGGATGGGCTCCGGAGGGAGATAATTAGCCACGGCGTTTGGTGGCGGGCCGTGTGGCTGTCTGAGAGGCTTATTTGAAATAATAATGCTAGTCAGTAAAGCGGGGCTCAGGGGAGCCGGGCCCTGCCATTGGCCCGTGGGCCTGGGATAAAGCTTGCGATGGCTATGTGATAACAGGGCTAGGCCTACTGATAGCTGTTATCTCCAGCTGTCTCCTAAATATAGTTGTTAATTGAATTTCCCCTCAAGAATTACATCGTGACCGTACAACAGCTGCAAACTGATTAGATTTAAAGCTCCTGACGAGCAAATCCTGTTTTCTGATCTTTATGCTCAAACTAGCTCTGCTTAAAATTACAAAAAAAAAAAAAAAAAAAGAGGCTAACTAAATGCTGATACACATTATGAAAGGGAGAAATGGCACAGAAAACCTAAGTATGACAAGCAAAGACCATAATGCTCAGATCTTCTCATGGCATTTTCTCGAAGAGGGCATTCATACCCTCTTGTTACAAGCCTTCTGTATCAGCCACTATTTTTATTTCCAGTCCACTGCAAGAGGAAACAATCCTGTGTGCTGCATTCAATACCTACACCTCCATGCACTGAGGCACACTACTCTGATTTACGATCACCAAAAAAAAAAAAAAAAATCATCATCAGCACCAGTACTGTAGGTTTCTTCTGACAAAGATACTAATAAATCCGCTAAATAAATTGGGTTTCCCCAGGTGCCCAAAGGAGGCTCCATGCTACTTCATCACTCTCCCATCAAGTATTTTTCTTTTAATATCTTGGGAAAGTTAAAAGTCTGTAATCACTTCAAGTGCACCAAATCACTCCTTTCCCTAAAGCCTCACTGACAGTAATTGTTCAGGGTTATGGCATGAAACTAGGATAAAACAGAGACTTTGCTAGTTTCCCATGACTGAAGTGCTACAAAAGCTGAGCCTTTTCAAGCAGGTGTTGAAGGAACAAAGACAGTTCTACCTTTTCTCACCCTCCTAGATCTGTACTGTCAGTAAAGGAAGCATGAGGATCTTGTTCAGCGTTCAATACTTTTGAAATACCCTTCCATTCCTAGAAGTTTTTATATCACACCATCTTGTAGATTATGGGTATCAACTTTTACATTACAGAACAGGTGGACTTCGCTGTAATTTTCATTATGATTCAGAGGGTATTTGTTGACATCTTTCACAGCAGCTTTACAGTTACATCCTATTGCCTCTTCTCTGCATTATGCAAAACAATTTATACATTAATTTCTGTCCTTTCTGGCCTGAATTAAAAATGAAACTTGATTATGGTCAAATTTCCGTGTGGATAAAGTACATCTTGTTTTAGTGTTTTCTTGGTAAAAACAGGAATAAGCAAAAGGTGTAGCTAAACACTATGAAATGAATAATTTTATCATCAATTCAGACAAGGACTAATTAGGTAACTGACCTAGAAACTGTAAGAAAAAAACCAGCCGTGTTTAAGGGTAAGTGAAAATACATTTGCCTTGAAATGAAAAGTCTAAAATCACTTATTTTCTGTCACTTATGGGCAATGCTCCTTTCCTACTTAGTCACAACAGTGGTTTGTCCAAATAGCCGTTTCCAATGTGGGAAAGTGTTTATTAAATTTGAAGCATGTGGAATTTGTTTGGAGTTGGAGAAAAAAATATCGAAATTATAGACCAATTTTCTGAAATTGAAGTTGGCAGATATGTAAGGAACTTCAAAACTGCATTCTATTGCTTCATAGCTACGTTATCGAAAAAATACTCCTGCCCTTTCTAACCCCAGTTAAAACTGAAGCTTGATTTTTCACACGTTCCTAAGTATTTCGCAATGTGCAAACCCCTCAGGGCACCTGCTTTATCTAAACCAGCAAGCCTCCTCATCTGTGACCGCTGGACCTCAGAGGCATGTGTGCCTTCCACTAAATTAAACACTTACCTTTGGGGGGAAAAACGTGCGAAGTATGCCATCAGCTCCTCAGACAGCCATCGTGCTAATTTGACCTCCTCGTTCGCAGAAATATGATTCATGTCTTCAGAATATAAAACAAGGAGAAAGGAGATTCTGAGTCCATCTGCAATTACAATAGTAAGCATACATATAGTACTTGCCTTTTGAAAGTATTTTCTGCATATTGATTAATATACTATTTATTAAAAACCTCATCCTTTCCCCCCCAGTATGCTGGCGGTCTGCTATTTAAAAGGAATAAAAAAGATACATTTTGCCAAGTGAGTCAAAAATAAATGTGTTCTTCTAGTTTGCAATATGTTTTGGCTGCAGCAGTGTGTAAAGGCACATTTGGTTCCCGAGTCATATGATGAAGGACTAGCTTTCATAACAAGGAGCCCGTCTGTGCCACTTGCATCAACAGCTTTTTCCTCTGTTATTAAGTAGGAGGAATATGAATTGAGAGCAACCCAAATATGGCTGCCATCTGTTGCTTTTGGCTTTAAATCTTGAGAATTGATGAATCCAAGTGTTGTAGTTGTGAAAAAAAAATACAATCTTTCCATTCATGAGAAATGTCGACTGTTAACAGTGGTTTAAGACACATTGTGCATTGTTCACACATTCCCTTGTTGGACAGCTCTCTGCCTTAGGTCGACTAACACCAGCACTGTCATGGGGATTTAGGAAACTTGTCACTCAACCGTGGTTTCTAGTATCTCGGCTCTCAAGCAACTACTTTTCCTATATAGACGTTTTGCTTAGTGACTCATCTGTCCTTTCTGACTTAAGTTAAAAGTCGAATAATTTGCTGAGTGACAGACTTCTGTGTATTTTACAAGTTGGAATCCAATCCAACAAGAACTTCATATCACCTGTATCATACCTGTCCTGGTCTGCGACCCCTCCATATCTCAAAGAGCCCCATTACAATAGCAAAGAGGTACGGCTTGTGTTTTGCTGTGGTCAGTGATGAGGATCCTCAGACTTTCTCTCATCCCTGCGTTTCTAAATTGGTCAGTCATCCAAAGCAGGCACTGAAAGATGCCAAAGAGAGTCAAGAAGCTGCTGCCATTCTGCTCACCACCTGCAGACAAGGTGGCAGTAACTCACTTTCTCCAAGCAGCAGCATCTGTGATTACTAGCTGTTACGTCTTCAGGCTAACAAGGGCATTTTCATTGCAAGGACCTGCTCCGTCCCTTCGGGATGGGGACATGAGAATAGCCTGTAATTACAGCCTGATGTGAAAGCATTTACTCCCCTGCCCCTGGGAAACTGAGTTGCTCTAAAGATTTTGGTTAGTAGCAGTTCCTTGTCTGGTATAAACAATGAAGAGCAGTAATTACAGCTGCTCCTCTCCCCACCTGCCCCTAGGAACTCAACAGCAGTTATTACTTGCTTAAGAAACAATGAGCAAGATGGCAGTAGGATTAGTCAGTCTAACCAGTCTTCTGAAGTGTGTGAAGCGATTTAAATCACTAGTTTTAAGTCAAAGAAACAGAAACAGGGATTTAAAAAGCAAGAGATCTATGCTGGTTTGTAGCTAGAAAAATCTCATCTGGGTACATGTGACCTCCTTTGCCTTATTTAAAAAAAAAAAAAAAAAGGGAGAAACATTGTTTTACCTAAATATAGAGAAAATTTTCATGAGCCAAAAGACTACAATTTAGAAACATACCTATTGCATAAACTTCTATTTTACGAAGAATGTATCTATTTGGAGGATGGGGGCAAGAGTGATTACAGCATCTGAATGAGGTGCCAAGGAACTTAAGCTTCCTGTATAGTACAGGACAAAAATAGATTCTTCTAAAGCGTGATTCAGAGTAACTAATTTTAGGTCCACTAAAGTAAGGCTGTCTAAATACTCTATTATATGTTTGAAGTTGGATGGGGAGGCGGATTCGATATAACTTAAAGCACCTACACTGAACACTGACATTGTTCTGTTTCTATAGTACCTGTTTAGATACACATGTTCTGATATAAGCAGGATGTTTCTGTTTAGTCTATAATGAACAGAAATAAAAGGCACTTGTGGAGAGGTTAAAGTGTTAATATAGGCACCTGTGTAGTTTGTAAAGCTTTACTACATAGACAAGGCTGACCAAATGTGCAATATTGCTATCCTTCATCTTGGTGGTTCTCTATGAGAGTTCAGGCGGTTAAATCCATCCTCAGTTATATCAATTCACAAGATATTATTTGGCCTCCTCTCTTTCCCAGCTAAAATTAGTGGGTTACTGTTCTTACAAGGATGGCGACACACTGTTTGCACAAAAACAAGACCAAAATCCTCCTTGGTGAAATAAATTAGTTTATAGCAAAATTGGTTTTCCCTCTCCGCTCCCTGGATTTGTTCTCTTTAGGTGTCTTATTGCCTAAGATTTGGAAAGCAAAATCATCTCAAATCCACACAAGACAATCTGGCTTTGACAGTCTGTTTCCTATACATATCTGAAACTCATTAAGATTTCCCTGGAAACTATTGTGCCTGCAGGGAGAAAAAGTAATAGATTAGACCGTCGTTATGGAAGCTTACTGCTGATTTCTTTCCAAATTACTCGTAGCTATTTGAAATAAATAATAATTCCTTGGGTATGAATTAAATGCAGCCAACTTTGGGGAAAGATACGTTACTTCCCCCCTGCCCCCCTCCTTTTGAGGCACTGAGATGGATTTTTCTGTCTCACTGTCTTGCCAAACAGAAGCCAGCTGCAGAGGAGCATGTGATGACAGTGAACTCGCAAAGGTCAATTCTAGGGATTCTTCTGTTCTAGGAAATCAAGGAGAGTCCCTTGGCAGCCTGCAGTCACTCGCACAAATTCCACTCATTATGGACTTCTCATTTCATACAGCTACTCTGTTTGCCAAAGCAGAATTGTGGCAGACCTTACCCCAAGTGCTGGAGTAGCTGATTATTTTTTTTATTTATTTTCCAGTGATAAATGCATCTGTTGCATCTTCATTTGCAGTTCTCAGTTCTCTCATTTCAGTCTCCTTCCAATTCTCAGGGTAGCAAAATGGCAACTATACATAACTTCTCTGGGCAGGATTTATCTTTCAAAATGGAACAAATTTTGAAATACCAACTGGTTTGATAGTATCCTACTTCATGAATAGTCCCATTGACTTCAGTGGGGTATCACACACAGCAGTGTGCTTCTTTGCATTAGAAGATCATAAATATTTTCTTTTAGAAAAGCCTTCAAAGCCCATTTGGGTATCACTGATGGATGGAACCTGTGAAGAGGTACTCTTCATCCTAAAATATCTGCAGTCTGTCCTCTTTTGAACTAGGCATTAGCTGAAAATGTAGTCTTGCATGTTGTTCCTGTTAGGCGAAGAAATTGGCAATGGTCATTTTAAAAAAAGAAAAGAGTATAAGGGCTGTTTTCCAACCCAGGATAAATCAAATAAAAGCCAAAAATCTGCTCAGGTTTTCAACTTTGTTTCAAGCAGCATTCAGCACAAACAATTGTTGTGTTTATCACAGCCACAGCTCAAGTGGTTGTTCAGGCTTTAACTTTCGGGTGCATCATGGGTTCACTGTTTTGACATGTGGATCAGAAATGTTTAAATATTTATGAATTCTGGAAGAGAGGCAAGCTCACTTAAATATTCCCTTAAGCAACCAATCCTTTCTCTCCTGATAAAGAATTATTTCTACTTTGCTTCTGGCTGCATAGTTTTATGCATTGAAACTGCACAGTAGACTTTTTGGCACGTTTCTAAAGCAGCAGGTTCTCTCACGGGATATTATGGAGACATCCAGCAGATTGACAAACCTTTGAGAGGATCACATGAAACAACCTCAGAGCTATCTAGCATTCATTTGGTCTAATGTGGCGAGCTGTTTATGCTTACGTCCTATTAACGTGGGGATAATAAGTATAATTGTGTCAGGGGCATGATTATGGCAATGCAGGTCCCACTAACTGAGATTCAAGGAACTGTAAATTGGTGGGGTTTATTATTGTGTCAGGTGTCCTGTTCAGAAAAGTTCAAGGTGAAACAATGACTGTAAATTAACACTTCATAACAACCTTGAAAATGTAACTGTCAGAAAGGCCATTTAGGATGGAAGGAATGTTCTAATTAAGGAACAGAATAGGACTGTAAATTCAGAGAA
Organism: Leptosomus discolor; assembly: GCF_034619465.1. Lineage (NCBI taxonomy): Eukaryota > Metazoa > Chordata > Aves > Leptosomiformes > Leptosomidae > Leptosomus > Leptosomus discolor. The sequence goes on from NC_141392.1 coordinate 24,852,067, forward strand.
ACCCCAGGGAGAGGGAAAAGTCGCTTTTGCCACATTTATATATTGTAACTTAAAAGCTAAGCCTAGCGGAAAACTGAGCCACATTTAGTATAAAGCCAGAAGCTGCCCTTCTGCTGGGCAAAGTACCAAGAACTGGGTGAAAGAACTAAGGAAGCTTAAAAAAAACTCAAGTGAGAAAGAGAATCTGTCTTGAACAAAAAGAGCAGAAATGATAGCTTGTAATCTCAAAAGAGAGCTCTGCAAGACAATATACTAGGCGTTAACCATTATTTCCTCAGGCAGATAGTGATACCATTATCTACAATCCCCATGTGTTTTCTTTTTCAGTAACACTGCAATGGATGAGTACAGAATCTGATTCATCATTGGCTTTGCCAAATGCATGATCAAATCCTATAACCATGCTAGGAATTCATCTGCTCACCCAAAGGTCTGATGAGACATGGTTGTCCTTGGAGATTCCACCCTCTTTCTGGGAAAGACCGAGCATGGGATTGGTCATCAGCATCCGGAATGGTTATCAGCAGGAGACTGAGAGGATCTGAAACTAGAAGTGGGTCAGTCACTCAGGTTATCCCCAGCAAATGAACACCTCTGAAAAGCAGGGCATTTGGAAATGGGAAGTTGGGAGGAAAGGGAAATTAGGTTGGTGCCAGGGGTACCAGAGGTGTTACCAAGTAGGGATCACTTTCAGATCCCACCAGAGCATAGAGCAGGTTGATGTGCTTTAGCTGCTGAGCACAACACCTCTGCATCACATCAGCTGCACTTAGGCTGTAGGCTACAAGAACAGCCACACCAACTAAGACCATCAGCCTGTGTACCTAATGCTATCATACCTCTGCACAAAACATGGGATACCATCCCCCAGCTCTCTAGAGGCTTTTCAGGGGCAGTTGGTACCATCAGGGTTTCTTTGTTTAGTGTCTCCTGGTTTTCTCATTTTGATTTTTTTTTTAACTTAGATATTCACCTCTTTTTTCATTAGATTCCCAGGTTCTGTGCCTTTTTCTCTCTCCAAACCAAGCAAACATTTATTTTTTCCAGGAAAGCTTTCAGTTTCTTTAAGACTGACCTCAGTCTTTGCTCAGACAGTCTTTGCTACAGAAACATTCAAGAACAGTTTCCTGTGACAAGAAAAAAAACTAAGAGCTAAAGATTAAGAACTGGGCATGCATACTATTTTACTTCTCCTCTGTATACTCTCCATTTTCTTCAGTTCACAGAGAGACATCCTGAGACACAGGCTATTTCATTGTGTTTAGTAGTGCTACATCGTTTTTTCATCCCCTCATTCATCAGCTTTTTAAGTTCATTATGTTTTGGCATCAATGTTCTGCAGCCGCAATTTCTGATTCATGCACAGTGTGAAAAGTTGTTCCCTTTTGTTTGTCATAAACTTGTTACCCAGTAATTTTGTTTGATGACCACATGTTCTCATACATAAGAAATAATGAGGCATATTCACCATTTATGATTATATAGGCCTACGTGGGATCCCCTGGACAAACTAATATTCGTCTGTCTTAAGAAGACACAGGAGAATATTAGTTTGTTTAGTCTTTCTTCATATGAAGCTGTTCCAGGCTTCAGATCATCCTCACTTACTTTGAGCATTTTCTGTCGGTTTTGAGGTGAGGAATGTCCAGAACAGGATATTTGTTACAGCCAGGGGTTGCACAGTGACCTGAGGGTATTTTCTGTTTTGCTCTCTGTTAATATTCTTCTCCTAAGGGCTTTTCTTGACAGGCGCTGAGTATTACAATGATCTTCTCATAAAACTGCTCACAGTAACTCCAGGATCTCTTTCTTGGGTAATAAGTGTCCCATCCCAAAACCGTCTCTGTGTTTGCATAGTTTGGCATGGTTTTGCTCTGTACATTACTTTAATAACACTGAATTTAGTCTGACTTTTTAATGCCCAGCCATTTAGTCTAATGAGATACTTCTGCAGTTCTTTGCAGTGGCACTTGCTTTTACTGCCCAGAGCAATCTAATATAGGATTTTGTCAAAAGCTTTGTAAAAATCCAGAAACACTATCAACCAGATCACCCTTTTCCACATAATCAGAGATTTCTCAAAAGCATTCAAGTTGATTCAAAACATTAATTCTTGCTACAAAATTCGTGCTGTTTCCTCCCATTTTATCAGAGCTACTAGTGTTTTTACTAGGTTGGACGGGGAAGACTGCATCGAGGTAGTACAAGAATGGATGAAAATTTGGGTCCAACAGCAGCAGCCTTTTTATCTATGCTTAAACCCTGTCTAGTTAGGCCAAAAGAAAGAGCACACAAGGCCCGATACAGCAGTGTGTTTCATTACCTTTGGCATTACTAGGTCTTGCTTGCTGCATCTAGATAATGTGATATGCATTTCTAGAGCTTCATCCCACCTTTCAGAGGCAAGAGAGTGTCTTCCTTCATCCAGATGCTGATTTTCACCAAATTTGTCACAAATTAATGTCTTTGAAACATACTCCCCTCATTTGATTGGAGTTGGCCAGCAGATTAAAACTTGGAGAAAGATAGGGGAATTTGACAGGCAGATGGGCATAATGAGTGCACAAACATCGCTTCTTCAGGAAAGAATTGCTATTCCTATCAGCTTACTCTTACCAGTACGAGGTCCTGTACCAAGGAACTTTGAACAGAGAACAGAAGGACAATCTGAAACCGTCTGAGAGTTTTCATGTGTTACAATATAGACCTTTATCTATGGACTGACTGCCTTTCATGGTTTCTCTCTTTTTATCTTCGTAAGATGAGCAGATCAACATGTTTTCATTGTTATGACTAATTTACCATTTAATTTCTGGCAGAAATAACAACTTAAACACACCAATTTAAGGAGGCAATACCATGGGAACTTCACGTATATGTTTGGAACAGACTACTCATTTTCTCAGGGAATATCTGAATTAAAATGACAGTATTTATCGCTAAATCTAAGAAGCTATTCCAACACCCCACTCCATCAACACCAGTTGCTTGGCCATCCCTGGTTCTCAGATAGTCCTCTAATAATAGCAGATAGCTCATTTTATCTATTTCAACACAAATTGTAACTTAAGCTTTTGAAGTTATCCAGTTCCAAGGGCTGAAGAAGTAATCAATTCAGCAAGACTTGACTGAAATACCTCATGACACAGGCTGCACTAACACATTTCAAGATTCCGAAATACTAATTAGAGTTTCTCTTTGTTGCTTTTGAGAAGAAACAGTGGGCTAATGCAGTTAATGAGAACGAATCAAATTGTTTCACAGAACTGCAATATGTAACAGCTGTCAACCCACCTCCATTATAAACCATTCCTTTACCAACCCACACTCTTTTGTGCTTTCTTAGATCTTTTATAGGGCCCTAAATCCTCCACAAAATCTGACATCATTGTTCTGGTGGCTGTGGGAAGCATGATGTTTAAATTTCCCATATTTCAATGGGAAGAACTAACTGCCTTAAATGACCACACCTCCTCCTCCTCAGCATGTTGCTTAAGAAGAGAAAATATAACCATCAACAGCATCTCAGTCAATATTTCCCCAAAATTTTAATGTGCTTCCTGTGAATGAGTATTTCAGAAATCAAACATCAGATGAATCTCCTGCTGCTATCCAACCACATGATCAAGACTTCTAATGTGCTCCTAAATGTAAGAGGATGGCCTGGGCTCCCTGTTTTCACTGAGCCCAAATCATTTCACACTTTCTCTCTTTCCCTTTGGAGCTCACTGATGTCTCCAGCAAAACCTTAGGAAATATGAGATTTCGAGTCGTTAAATAATAATCCAGGTAAAGCAGATACCACAAAGACAATGCCAAACCAGCAGCTTGCTAAGTTAAGAATTTTAACATTCTGTTTGTATGCAGAATAAACTTTTTCCTGAATAACATTACTTTTACATGTTTTTTAGTTTAGGATCTAATCTAATTTGCATAAAACTCCTAGGTCTTGGATTCACAAAATCAAAATACTATTATGGTCAAATTGTTCCTTTGTTCACAAACTGCTTATAAAGTTATACTTATCTTCTGTAATGAAATTATAACCAGTGAATTTAAGTCCATGCCCATTATAGTAGGTGGGTTTGTGTTTGGATTTAATCATCAAGCCAAGACTTACTTGGTCTGTCATACCAGCACAGAACTGATAGACTTAACCCCAAATTGCACCCTCCAATTCTTACACTTTAGAACTCAATAGCATAAGTTTAGTAGTCACATTTTTGTTTCAGATGAATTTTTTGCTACAGGATACATCAGTTCATATTCTCATGTCTTGTTTACCAACACTTCATGATTTAAGAGAACTTTGCAATGATGATGCAAGTCTTCATAGTAAGCATTTATTTTTACCTAGTGGTTTAGCTCCTTATTATGTTTTCAGTTTAAAATTTCTACTACGAACTAGAACTGATTTACTTGAAGATCCTTTCTTTTTATATATCAGTGAAAATACATTTTAAAGCTTCATTTAGACTGAAATATCTGAACTTTATTTTCATGTGGATTTGTTGGTGGAGATTTAGTGGTTTATCGTCTTAGATCATGTGGAAAAGTGTTGAGCAAACTAAGGACTTTGACATTGCAATAAAAAAAAGTATGTTGAAAAGTGGACTGAAGTTTAGTTTCGTCAAATATGCATATCTATATATGATGTCAAACAAAATGTCAAGCTGTGAATAGAATCAAAAGCAAAAGAACTTCGAGGATTACTGCTTTAAATTAAAAAAATAAAAGCTCATTTCAGAGAAAAATACAGTTGATAAGTCTTCATGCCCTAGACAGAATCAGGACATAGTGAATTCGGGCTTTAATAAAACAAAAATTGTTCCATGCAATTTGCTGTACAAGAACATGGTTGTAGGCTCTCAGAATAACTGTTTGAAAGAACACAAAGTAACTCAAAATCTACACAGTATAGTCTAGCCACAGCAAAATAACAATTTTGTATCTCTCACCATATAACTTGTGTTACTTTATGTAAGCAGTCCATGATTTTAGAGCATGAGAGGGACAAATTAGGTCCCATCCACACAAAGTTTGGCTGCAGTCCTGTAATCCAGCCTGCGTAGGCATGACCCTTCCTCTGCACAACACACCACTTGCTTAAATGGGCCTCTGCACAGGTGTGTGGGTCCTCCCACACAGATCAGATTGCTGGATTTAGATCTTGTGTTATAAATGGATCAGGAGACAAATGTTGTAACCAGGTAACCTGCCGGTGCTGCGTGTATACTGTAGATTAATCTAGAATATATTTAGTCAGCCAATGCATTATTACTTCAACAATCTTTCATTTTTATTTTTCCGGAAGTGTAATCAAATTCTCTAGGTTACACAGTAATAGTTACAACGTAAGTAACCAGGTAGATCATTCTAAATGACTTTATAAAATTCATGTGCTTGAATTTAAAGTTTTGCAGTTTTACTGTACAAAGTAATTTTTTGTTTATGATGCAGCTAAAGAAAACAGTTTCCTCCTATGTTGGTCTCTTAACATGAGACTTCACTTTGGCCAAACACTACATTGTTTTTTGCTGGTTAACTTATACCCAGATGCTCTCTCTTAACAGATACACTTTTTCTGCACTTTTCTACAGGGTGCTTACGCTCTCTATGGTATACGGGTATACCGTATGAAAGGTATGTAAAGTTTAAGTCTTTACTTCAGTTGACACTTTTACATCCATTCCAGCTGATTTTTAGTTTCCTCTAAATAAGCTGACTCATAGCTATTGGTAATAGTACCAGCAAACCCTGTAGGGACTAGGAACACTTCATTATCTTGTGCTGAAGTTTATGGAGGGAAGCATTTATTTCTGCGTGGTTACAACATTTCTATTTAATAGATCTGCAACAAACCACGGAAGATGACAGACTAATACCCTTCAAGAATCCCACTGTGTGCAGGTCTTGTCCTTCAGGCTTTTAAATCTAATCGTTAGTGCTAAAGAGGGGAGAACAACTACTGATAACCAGTGATCTGCAGAAAGAGAAAAAAATAGGAAGAAGTGAAGCCACCACTTATTTCACAGTTTGTCAAAATTAAGCCTTCAAAAGGTTTTCAGCATATTTAGGTATGAGGTAAGCAAGGACTACAAAATAAAGACCTTGAAGAAGCTTGTACAACTTTGAAGTAAAGTCTGTAAAGTTGGACATCCTATTAATTTTTATTCAGAAATGAAGTAATAAAAGCAAATACAATTTCAGATCAGAAAATGTGATAAGGGAACAAAGAAAAGAGGAAGGCCACTGAAGAAGGGAGGAAGTTTATCATTTTGCTTGAGGAAGTAAACACAAAGGAAGAGCAGGGCATTAGTTTAAAGGACAAAAAAAAAAAAAAAAAAAAAGAGAAACTGATGTACATTGTATTCAATAGAAAACAAGTGAAAAATGAAGCTAGAAAGAACAAACTAAACTTACATAGCCTCTAATCTTCTTCCTAAGAATTCAGTGATCCCTAGGTAACAGCAATAACCAGGCAACAGGAGCAGTCGCTTCTTTTATCTAAAGGCTTTGGTATCCTTTGGGAAACCACTCATCAAAATCACCTGGTGACCATTTGCAAGTCAATCGGGTTTAAAGTTTGGCTAAGATAAACAGTGATGAAACAGAGTTGTGCAAATATAAAAAATTCTAAAGAAAATGTATAGCTAAAGATATCAGCTAGCAAGTCAATGGCTGAGAGAGGAGTGAACTCCGAAGTCGGAAGTCAGGAATATTAATAGTTTGTAGATCGTGCAAGAAACTCTACAAAAAAGTAGCAGGAGAGCAGAAATGCAATCTGAGGAGCCATCTTAAAATAAAATCGTGCAGAAAAATAGCAGCATAGTTACAAGTTGAAGGATGAAGTAAGACAGCAAGGTGGGAGGTCATGTGCCTGATGGACATCTGCATGAATGCCAAAGATAGTAATTTTGGGAGTGGAAAACATCAAGTAGATATGGTGGTGTGAGGTGACAGCCACACAGAGAGAAAGCAAGAGTAGTGGGTATTGAAAGAAAAAAAGGTTTTCCTAGAATCATGAAACAGTTCCAGTTGGAAGAGACCTTCAAGATCATCAAGTCCAACCTTTGTCCTAGCTCTATCAACACCACTAAACCATGTCCCTAAGTACAACATCTACCTGTCTCTTAAACACCTCCAGGGGTGGTGACTCCACCACCTCCCTGGGCAGGCTGTTCCCATGCCTGACAACCCTTTCAGTAAAGAAATTCTTCCTAATATCCAGCCTGAACCTCCCCTGGTTTTAATGGTTTTCCAACTATTCTGTGCCAGAGATGAACAAACAGCATAAATAATGAAGCTACTACTTTCAAAATAACTTTAAGAACAACAAAAAAAGCTTAATAAAGAAAAGATTATTTTATCAAAACTTCTTATTGATAGTGGTCAGTGTCAAGGGCACAAATTAGGTCTAATTGTCCTGACCAGCCTCACTTGAGACCCAACCACACCCTCTCTGCTCTTTGGTCCAGGAGCTCCATCTAAGCTCAGGCCTGAGCAATGTGCTTTCCCTTAAGTCTTAGGCAGGTTAGGCTTCAGACCTCTCTTCAGCCTTGCCTCTTGGGTGTGTCTTGCCTCTCTGTTATAGCTGTGTTTCCAGTTTGGTCTTATACTGCTCCTGTATGGACCCTATTGCTACCCCCTGGCTCCACCCCTGCCCAGGTACTGTGTAACTGGTGTGCTAGGGTCACTCTCAGCTCCTTGGCATAGCCACACTTGTGCTTATCTCCAATATTTGGCTGTAGTGGCACCGTTGTCGGGTTTTGATGTTTTTCAATAATGATATTCTTTATTATAGCCTTTCTTTTATGCTATGATTGAGAACAGGGTAGCAGGGAAACTTTACTGTGCTTAAAATAAATATTTTTGAAGGCTTAATGCTTAGAGTAGAGGCAGCTGACGTAGTAGTAAAACCAGACCTATCTGCAATAGAGTTTTCACCAATTGTGAAAAGCTTGCCAAGTAAAGCACCTTTCAGAATAAAGAAGCCCTCCTGCACAAGCTTAAGTTGTGGTAATAGTTGTTCCTAGATGACATTGTCCTGGGAGTGAAAGTCAATCTGTGTATTAGAATTGAGAACACAAAACAATGTCTCCTGAAAGAGACAGAAGACTATAGGCTGACTAGTGCTGATTTGAATTAACAAGGATATGTAGTGATCAGAAAAGAAAAAGTGAAAATAATATGGTGAAACAGGAGATGAATCTTGAAAAAGGGAACTGCTCTGAGCATAGCAAAGGCCTGGGCAAACTGGCACCATAATGGTCATCACTGGAATTCACTGCAGCCTAGAATTTCTCACTCTGATATTAATCATGACTGTTGCTGCTTTGCTTTAGTAATAAAAAAGGTCATCCTTACTTACTGAGTAGCAAACTGAATCTAACATTTGGTAATAGCTAAGCTGGCAGCAGTGTGAAAGACTCTGTATTTTATCTCCAGATGTTCTGGCATTACATTTTCTGTTCAACCTCATCCTAAAGGTACAACAACTTGTTTGTTGCAGGAAGTGTTCATAATAATTTGCATTCTTCTGCAGTATAATCAAGGAATATATCTTATGCCCTAACAGATGTAGGTATTTAGCATTTTTTACAATTGGCTGAAGCTTTAGAAGTATAACCAGCTGATTCTTCTTAGGCCAACACTACCACCCTACAGTAAAGAGCAGAGTTTTCCTGACTTAAAACAGACTGTCTATGTTTCTTGAAAATGTATGCTAAAGCTTTCTTGCTAATCGGAGTATTTAAATACCACTTACTTACGTGGACTGTAAAATATTGGGTGTTTCATCGTATCACTTTCTGGAGTTCTTCAGGCTCTGCATGGTATCTCTGCTACTTGTCATGAAATAGTGAGAAACTCAGATTGGTCTAAGGAAAAAGTGGCAAGATATTCTTGTGATAAATAAACAGACTTTTCTGAAAAAAGACAGTAGCAATAGGAAGATGGGAGATGAGAGTATCTCTGAGCTGGGAAGCTCTTAAGGATAGTGACAGGAATGTATTTCCACCCTGAGAATGAGCCAGGGCAGACATGAGGAGACTTGAGTGAAATCTGAGAGACTGAGTGAAATCAAGAAAACTTGCTCGAAAGGTCAAAGAATCTCTTGCTGGAACGAAGGTTACCATTGCCAGTACTGGAATCTGCAGATAGCAAAGTGCAGCCAGTACCAGAATAAGCTCTGGTTTCAAGGTTTGTGTTACAATGCTTTACACTGTAAGTAGGCTGCTATTGTAAATTTATTTTTTACCTGTCTTGCTCTTCAATGTTGATAGATGGCAGCAAATGACAAAGGATTTTCAGTCTACGCTGCATTCTATCCCTCTTTCTGTAGAATCTTTCTCTTTAAAAACAAAATGGTGCTGATTCCACACTAGCAAAATGTATGACCCCGTAAAAGGCAAGGGTTTGATTTAACACGTTATGTAGTTAAAGCAAATGATGAAACTTTGTCCGTTGTGTTCCTATTCCTTGTGATACTGGAAGTTTTCTGATTCTATGAACACTTTTGTTCTGCACTGAATTGAATGGTTGTTTCTCTAGTTAATTGATGTGTCTCAGAAAAGCAATTTTTTTTCTAGGTCTTGATTGATTTATTTTTTTTTTTTAACCTCTTTCTAGTCTCAAGATCCAAACGTGTAAACCACTCAGGTTATGCTGCTTTACTGCTAGGACATGAAGTGGTGTGTGGGGAGGGAATTGCTTAATGGAGAAAGTAAATAAAATTATATTGATTGTTATTGTAAAGTCACAGTTAACCTGCCTTTATCTATTGGTGAGTAAGTGGAGGCTAAGTTCATCTTCTAAGACTGGTTAAATGTCTCTTCTAGTGTAGAATTCTGCTTGAAGATGCTTAGACTTTTTTAGAAAAAGCAAATACAGCTTGGAGGGGGAAGTTACACTGCAAGCAGACAGAACACTCCAGAGAAAAATCTTGATGGTGTTTGGTGACTTAGCCTAGTGCTAAACAACCAATTTCTGGCCTGTGTTTTTGCGCATGTAGCATCTACATAAAAGAAATAACATGCCAGCTCTTCTGGAGAGGTTTGCTCATGAAAACATGAGCACTAGTAGATACTGCTGAAGGGCTGGTGAACAGGTAGGCCTGCTGCTCCAGCTGAGTCCAATCCCTTGCTGGCTTTGGTATTTGCCTCAGCACAGTGGCTGAACAGGAAAGAGAAATGAGCTTTTAAAATTCTGGGTGAAAGCTTAAGTAATGTGGAGATGTGAGAAAAGTCAGTCATGCAGTGAGGGATGCCCAAAGTAAATTTTTTTGAATGTTTTAGCTTTAAACTACTTCACTTTTCACCTTATCAGTCAGAATTACCTCAGTTCAGTCATGTATGACTGGTTTTTTGTTCCAATGATCCCTGAAAAACTCTAATGATGGTTACCTGTCCGCTGGAGGGGTGGGAAATTCATGCCTACTGCACCAGTCCTGAAAGAGGAGACGGTCTCCTTCAGACCTTTGCTCGAATCTCGAATGTGAGAGGGATTAACGCCTTGCGAGGGCTCAGTAAGTACCTCAGCGCACGGAGCTGGCTGCCGCAGGGCGCTGGTACCCCGGGTGGGGCGGTGGAGGGCCGCGCCTCCCCTGAGGGCCGCATCCTGGTTTCCCGCGCTCCCACCAGGGACAGTTTGGGGTGTTGTGTCCCCCCGCCTCGCTCCCGGGGGGCCTCTGTGCGAGGCGGCCGCTTACGCGGGAAGCTTGAGCCTCGCGCGCTCCCGTCCGGGCGCCGCTCGCCGGGGGAAGGCGGCGGCCCCGCTCGGCCGCGACCACTACGCGACAGCAGCTCTTCCCTTGCAGCCATGTCTGCCCTGGCGAAGGCCTCCGGCGCGCTCAAGTCGGTGGATTACGAAGTGTTCGGGCGAGTGCAAGGTAAAGACGGGCTCTGTCCTGAGGGACGGAGGCGGCGTGGGGGGGTGTGAGGGCCGCTGCCGCCCTGAGCTTGCAGTGGCGCCAAGGGCGCGCAGTTGTGGGGGGCCGCGCATGCGCCTGGGGCGAAGTGAGGCAGGCAGGGCCTGAGGCGGCGGCGGCGTGTGGGGGAGCCGTGGCCGCCGGCTCCTCGTCCCCAACGGGAAGCGGGGGAAAAGGTTGCAAATACGCCCCCACTGTGAGGCGCGCCCGGTTCCCTGGAGAGTCGGGGCTGCTTTGTCAAAAGCACCGTTACTCGCGTTTATGCTCGAGTCTTCTGTCGGCGCTGTTATGTGTGTATGTACCTTGCCTCGGGTAAACTTTTATAAAGTTAGAATTAAGTCAAAGGCAATTCCCAAACGGCAGCATATTCAGTAAAGAAAGCTACATGTGTACCTGCGCTAATAATCGTTTGTCAAAGGGAAGGCTCAAGGCCCGCTTCTACCCAAATCCTGTTCACCTGTTGTTAAAATTCCGTAACTGCTCTCTGAAATTTCTGTAAGAAAAGACCCCAGGTGGCTTGTATGCAGTTTACTGTAACTTTATTAAGTGAAATTCCTAGAAGCGGTATTCTTTCAAGTTATTCTAATGACTTTTTCTTTCTTTTCTAGGTGTTTGTTTCAGAATGGTAAGGCAACGTCTGATTTACCAGTTCGACTTTACTGTATAGTATTTCCAGTGCTAAAAATATGGCAGCAGGTCTGTAGAGTATAAATATATCCATAGAGTGTAAACAACCTGAACTTTGAGGTCTAGGTTAGATGGTTAATTATTGCAAATAGATTTAAAAGGAAAAAAAAGTACTTGTTTTATGTTACTGTCATATTAAAATGGACTTTTAAAAGCTTACTAATGTGTTGCTTGTTTGTATAGCATCTAAAGATTGTGTTGGGATTACTTGTGATAAAACAGCCACAAGAGCACTATAACATGTTAATCTTTAGAAAGGTTAAATCTGAAGTTTGTGGTATTGGCTTATGAAACAATGTGTTCCAGTTTGATTTTTTTTTTTTTTTTTTAATGGCAATCATAGTACCTGTATTTAAGGAAGCTTACTGCATTTCCTTCTAATGATGCGCTACAAACATGCAGTCTGTGGCTCATATTCCAGCCAAATGTCTCCACCAGCTCTGAATGTGCAGCATGTAGTTTTGCATTTCACAGAAACCCAAGAAACAAGAGGACACATTTTGAATAAGATCAGTTCTTTGTCTGAAAATAGTGGACCATGCTTAATATTAGATCTAAAAGTTTTTCTGCATGGTTTATATGTATTATGAAATAGTGCAAAATTGAAATGGATAGAGGTTTACAATGCAGCGTGTCTTGAATAATTAAATTCTATGAAGTGGAAAGTGTATGTCCACCCATTATGTGTTGGGCAGCTGCGAGCTTGCTCTGCCCTGTGCTGAGGTGACCTGAAGCCATGTGAACACACACTACAGTGTCAGTCCTGAGCTAATATGCAGTGCTGAGAAACAGATTGTCAGCTGCATTCCCATGCTTTTGGAAAAGTTAGTATAGAAAAGGTACTCATAATCAACTTGAAAAATACTCTTCATAGTTAGCAACACTTTTTCATTGGCTAAATTACCCCAGAATTTGTTTCATCTTTTGGAACGTAGTCATACTGACCTGAAGTTTGGCTGTTGGCATTAGAGTGTCTAAAGAGGCTGATAATGCAGTGTGCACATTTAGCATCTGTGTACTGTTTTGGGTATTACTGCACATACTCTAAAATGTTTGGTGGCTATTTCCCATCAAAATGTATTGAAAACTCTCAGATCTTACTGTTAGAGCTGTCAGTCTGATACTCTATAATACAAGGTAAAAACATGGGCCACCTAGGCTTATACTCTTTAATAAATGTGCAAGGAGCAAAACAGAAGAGTTACCTTTAATGTAAATAAATTTGCTGTTAATGAAATTAAGTACTGCATATTGGCTTATAGTCATTTTATTGACCTACATGGAACAAAAATTTAATAGATTCCTGCAAAACGGGCTTTCTCTTCCCTACCACTTCAGTGGTCAGACACAAATTATGAAAACCATGGATATGTTTCATATATACATGAAGGATAGAAAATGAGGAAGTTTTTTAAAAAAACTCCCACACCTCCAAAAACAGGATACTTGGAAGTTCCTGATTTCATCACAAGAAGCGAATAGCTGGGAAACCATAATTTGTTGTGGTAGTGCAAAAATATTAGAAAACCGCTATAATTGGATTGTGACCTTTGCTGTTATTTGTTAGTAGTAATGCAGCAGCTGGGGGTAGAATTTAAAAGGTGAAAGTGAGGTGAAAGGATTTAAAATGAAACTGGAGAAAAGGAACTGTAAAGTTTGTACAGGTAGCAAATTTAATGAGTTTAGACACTGTGGTTGTTGAAGAGGCAAATAAGCAGTGATAGCAGCTATAGAAAGGAACAGAGTAGGTACAGGGGAGTGGTGTGGGATTGGTAGAGTCCTTTGTGATGAAAACTTAAAAGTTCCTCAAATAACAGGAGCAAGTCTTTGGCCTTCATGTGAAAGCAAAAAAGCCTCACTAATGGAAGGTTTCTATACATGTACATATGATAAAGCAAAGAGGAAGATGACTTTTATTTTGAGCAGTGTAGTGTCTTGGTGGGAGCCACCATATGTATACTTTTTTGAAAAAAAGTATTAAAAGCTGTGAAAATGGAAGTGGAAATTAACTTATGCATTTATTATGTATGTGTAAAATCTCATTCTTGTTCAAAAATTGGCTGCTTCTGCTGCAACTTCAGAGCAGACAGAAATATCTTAATGCCTGAGTATGAGCATCATCCATGGATTTTTTTTTTCTTAAGTGTAGGTCTTAAAGCTGTGAAAGTGGGGTTTTAAGTGGTAATAAATGTGTGGCGTATGTGCTGACGCTGATTGTCCTTTTTTCCCATTATTTTTCAAATCAGTACACAGAAGAGGAAGCCAGGAAATTAGGAGTGGTTGGCTGGGTTAAAAATACCAGTCAAGGAACTGTAACGGGCCAAGTTCAGGGCCCAGAAGATAAAGTAAATGCAATGTAAGTATTTTTTGGTTTTTTGGTCTTAGTAAGGTCATTTACAGAAACATTTTTAATCCAAAGTGACAAGTAGATTCATATGTCAGTAATGTAATGGTAATTTGATAATTTTGGTTTTGAGGAGTTGAGGATATATATTCTTTTAAGCTATGAAAGAGTCTTTAAGCTTTAAAAATAGTGTGTGGCATCAGCCAGTTTTAATTTCTTATGTCCCACAGTTTGTCAGTTTGTTTCCTGAATGTACTCTTTTCTTGCAAAATGAAGAAAAAGCCTTTATTGATACATGTGAGCCCATGTCATGTTTTTTATTCTTCAAAATATCTCTGTAAAGAAACAGACTGAAGAACTTCTTGAAATGCTTGTTCAGCCTGTGCTTACATCAATTTAAAGGAAACTGGGTTTCAGTATTGACTTATTTTTCCCCTGATTTAAAAAAAAAAATAATACATTAATATGCATTTCAGCAAAAGCCTGTAGTCTCTACCATCTGGAAATAAATTTTGAAATATTTTGGTGTCTTTAAAAGAATGGGTATGATTTTCTTCATTAAACTGCCAATTACCAAATGCTTACAGCTATCACTCTGAGGAAATGACGCCTGGAAAAACACAGTCCCCAATTCAGTTGCTTTCAACTGTCATTTTTTTGCAAGTGTATATAGGGAGATCATTGGGAGTTTTTAAAAATCCTTCAGTGCTTGGTTCTCTCAACAAAGAATGAGTAATGGCGAAACTTTCCTTTGTAAGCTTTATGACGGATGGGCAATTATTAGTGCAAATCCTGACAGCAATTTCTGATATGGGAATTGCTTCAGAACTGAACTTAAAGTTGTCTTTCTGCAGAGAAGATAGTTACACTTTCGGATAAAGAAACTTGTATGTGATTGTCTAATGTGACAGAAGTATTTGTAGGAATTTTCTTTGGTCTTGAGCTTAACATTAGATTGCTTATTGTGGGCTGCAAAACATTTACAAAGCCAGAGAGACATCAGTTGTTTGTTTTGTAGGTCCAGTTTATACTTCTGGAAGGTTCTGGGAGACCTTTGTTAGTAGCCTGAGCTAAATATTTTGTAAATTTAGTGGTTTTGTACCATCCATCTCTCTAGTTAATTCAGAACACCAAAAACGAACATGAGAGAAATCGGGATTTGGTTTGTGTTTGTTGGAGTACTTGTTCAGTTAAAAATTTCTAGTCACTTGGTTTATTCTCATTAAGCAGGTTTAAGTGAAAGCACAGCTTAGCTCCTGATATTTCTTGTATTTGCATAAACTAGGATTGCTGCAGAATGCAGTGGTTTTGTACATCCTTTTCCTTTTCCTGTTATCTGTGTTGATAAAGGAAACTGCTTGCCCCAACACCAGAAAGTTTGTGTGTAATAGGGGATCTTGCAGTAAAGCTGCAAAATCGGGCTAACAAGGCTGGACTTGTTCTCAGACATGTGTTTGCGTACAGACTCTTCCAAAAGGAAATAATTTTTTTTTTCGTTGTTATACAGTTTTAAGTAGGGTCAGCAAGCTGGATTGCAACCGAAAATAGAATGTTGAAGCTTTTGATGTATGTTGTGTTTGATATGCGGAGCAAATAAAAAGCTGTTTTGAGTTGCTGCTTCATTTCATGCTGGAAATCAATGTTTTCCTCTGATGGGGGAATAATGTTGCAATGCTGAAGTTGCAGTATGATTTTGAAGTGTGTGTTGAGATCATAGAATCATGCAGGTTGGAAAAGACCTTTGAGATACGGATTATTAAATTGGGGATCCTAGAGCAGAATGTTGGAGGAGAAACGCCTCACTTTTCCTTGCTCCCTGTGTGGGATTGGATATATTGAAAAGGTAGTGAGTTTATTTTTGGCCTTAAATTGGTGAAGTTGCTCATGAGAAGGAAGCTATTGCATATGAACAGCTACTTTGAAAGGCCCTTATTTCTCTCTGCTAGTACATGTTAATAGGACATCAAAATAGGTTTGAATTTTTGAATTTTTTTCTAGCGCCTACAGCATTTTTGGTAATGCTCGGTCATGCTTCCTAGGAATTTATAGTACGGTGTTGTAGATTCAAGCGTTATTTAAAATGCTATATTAAATGAAAACAAAATGAAGCTTGCTTCTGCTATGGCAAATTAATATAAACCAGTAATCCTAAATGTACATTTGTATTCAGACTGTGATAAATAATCAGGAGGAAATTCTGGCACCAATTTCCTATGCAAGTGCTGGTTTGTGTTTGCTAGATACTCAGAACTTAAAAGAGACTGTGTATGACACTTCTTAAAAATGTCGAGATCTCATATGTTCAAAGAAATTGAACGCTTTTCAGCGAAATACAGTACATGAATCAATATTGTAAGATATTTCAAGAAAAGTTCCTGGTAAGTCCTATTTCAAATATTGGAACAACGTGTTAAGTTGTAGAAACCTTTCAAGAATAGTTCGTGCAGTGCCTTTTGGGTAGGTATTTCACACTTGCAAAAGCTTCCAAATTAAACTTTAGGCACAAAATAGCCTGATTTTCAGAGGTGGAGCACTTGGACTTTTAAAAATCACGTATTAATGGTAATAAAATGGTTTGTCAGTTGTTCTACTTTTTCTGGCTTGCTAATGTTAGTATTTTTCAGGGGGAGGTGTCAGTGATGTTTTGGTCTATCAAACAATGTTTATCTTTTCATGATGCGAAATAGAATGAAGAACATATACTGCAGTGAGAGTAGGGATGCTGTTAGAAAGTACAGTTCTGGAACAGTTAAATAGAAGCAGCAATGTGGGAGGGACGAAAAGAGGGATGAGGGTTTGAAAGGAGGGTAAAGGCAGGGAAAGTATAAAAAATGTGGGAAAAACACCATGTGGCAATTCAGTGTTACCAGAAGCATGGAGTGAATAACAAAGCATGCTTTTGTACTGGAGCGGTAATGCGGCAGACCTCTAACCCAACGGTTTTCCAGCAACAGTCCTTTGCTCCTGATTTTCTGACCCTTTTTATTCTGTTTTGTATTACTACTTGTATTGTGAGGCATAGCTAGGAAGTCTCCAGTACAGGCTCAAAACCCAATGCCTTTATATGTTTTTTTTATGCAGGCTGCAAGGTAAAATACAATCTGGAAAGCATTATGAGGATGGTCCTGGTGATCTATTTTAAGCATTACTGTAATGTTTGCATGGAGTTTAGGAGAGTGACCAGAAGCAGCATAAAGTGGAGAAAATAAAATTTAAAGCAGGAGAGTTGGAGGTATGACTGTCCACCCATACTTAAAGCTATCTAGTGAAGTGAGAGCATGTTAGAGAAGACCTGTTCTGAAAATCAGTTGGCAAGGTAACTGATGATCTTTGGAGAGTCTTGGGTAGTCAAATGCAACTTTAGTGGGTTAGAACTGAGGGATCAGGTATGGGAAGGCAGCCAGAGGCTGTGTATCTACTGCTCCAAATGCAGCACAGAAGAGTGTGTGCTAATGCAGTGGGCTATGGGGTTGGTTCCTTCCCATCCTGCCAGGGGAAAGAACTGGCGTCTCTCTCCTGAGCCTAGTGTAGTTTCTGAAGCAGTGTGCTGAAGCCTGGATTTTTGTCCTAAAATGTGGAAGTAATTGTTTCCCTGCAGACATAAAATATGATTATGATTAAATACTTTGAAAGATGACATGAAAAATAGTTTGCTCTGGAGCATGTAACAACTTAGCCAGGGACATTCTGACTCTTGCAGAAATAAGTGGAAAATGATATGTAAGTGTGAAGGATTTGGGCCTGAAAAGTGTTGCACATGCAAGAAGTCTCATTCCTTATTGGACCATTCACTTAGTGTTGAACATGGGTATAAATTTTGCTTGAAGTGATGCTGGAAGGCTGACCTCTTTGATTTACGTTCTGTGGTGGTGAAATCTTGATCACACTAAAAACTGGCAAAATGTACTGACTTCCCTGAGGCTAGGATTCCAGCCTGAACTTTACTGAAATGCAAGAAGCTTAAGGTATGAATGAGCAGGTTTTGATTTTTAGGTATTTTCATTTCACTATTGGTCTTCATTTTGTTTTTAATGAAAAACTTTTAGATTCTCAAAGATCAGGTGACTTTTACATAATGTATTTTGAAGCCAATTTTTTATTTTAATTGGGAGATCTTGCAGACCATTCTAAGAAGTCTTGAGAAGCTTTTACCTGTAAGCTTGCTTTAGTATCCCTTGCTTTTTAACCTCTAGATGGAGCTGTTTGTTCTGTAGATACTTTCAAATAAACTTGCTTCGTTTGAAGTCGATCTATTTTTAGACTGTAATGGTAGAATCCATCTTTTTCTTCACTACCTTTTCCTTACTGTATTTTACAGTTCTGTTCTGTTTGCTGGCTACTGCTCCACGTAGGTAACACCCTTTATCCTTAGATACTAAAAGCTCATTTTCAGTCATTTACCTGTCTGTAAGCCAAAGAATACTAAAGTCACAAGAAAAGCAGAGTCACAGCATTTCTAAAACATAATGACATAAGGTTTTATGGTAAACTGAAGGTGCTTTTGCCAGACCAGATATCAGTAAATGGGGTAGAGGAGGTAGTCCTTGGTTTCTTGTTTTCAGGAAGACTTACAGTACAGGATTTTTCATTATAGTATGTTGTGGTACTTTTTCCATTTTATTTGTTAAATAAGGTTAGAACCTTTCTAGTCATTGTGGTTGTTGCCATAGCAACCTGCATTGACAGGCTAGAAATCACTTTCCTATGAGAATTTTTTGAACTTTGAATGATGACATTACTTAGTTATCCATTAAAAAGGGAAGGCAAGACTCTTGTAGATTGCCAAGTTCAGAATTTATTCCAAAAAATCAAAGTTTTCAAACTTTAAAACGCAAAATCTTAGGACATTTTTTAGACACAAGTAGTGTATACCAGCATAGTAAGTATTCTTCCTGTTTGTAGAAAAGCATGGTATTAAATATAGACTGATTGTCTTGGAAATTGTTTTTAATTAGTAAATTAATGCTAATTTGAATGTTTTAATTTTTAATATTAATGTCAATTAAGAAGGATTAATATTAAAAATATAAATGACACAAGACTTGAAAATTACTTCAGTGCGTATCTGCATTGAAAAATCTAGATTTTTACCACGTAAAAGGGGAGAAGGAAACTCTGTGTTAGTTAATATCACAACTGTCATTCTGTCTCTGTTTCATTAGTCAGGTGTATCCAAGATTCCTGTCTGTACAAACTGGCATTGAGTAATACTTTTTTCCTCAAAGTAATTTTTTAATTGTTTGTGGTGAATAGCCCTAGTGGCATGAAATGGATATAAATACTAGTAAAAACCCCTGCCCTCCATGTTTAGACTGACTGGGTTCCTTGAGCAAAATCCTGGCTCTTAATGCCCAGTTTATGTTGAGATATAAAATGAACAGATTTTAGACTGTATTTTGATATTTTTTTTCTGCATTTTAAAAGGATTTTTTAAATTTTCAGCTCAATCTGAATGTTGTTTAGAAGAAACTGTAACACTTGCACATGAGCCTAGGTGTAATGGTAGAAAGGAGTCTGCAGGGGACGCTTGTACAGACGAAGAAGTGTTTTAGGTTTTTAGATACATTTGAGACACCTGTGATGTACCCAGAAGCCTGCTATCGAAAGGAAGACAAAGGCAGTTGAGTGAAAACTTCAGAGAGGTTGGACATATTGATGGATTAGGGAGAGAATATGGAAGTCAATTTGGGTTTGGCAACAACTGATCTATAAAATAATGTGATTGCCAGCTGGGAATCAGTAGATTCAAAAAGTGGTGAGTAACATCAGACTAGCAGAAAAGGTACGAAACTTTGAGATACCTTTTCCTGGGGGCAGAGAGGCATCATGATACAGTAACCAAAAGAGTGCTGGAATAAAAAATTCATTATGGTTCTAGAGATAGAAGGAAAGTTCTGAAATCTGTTAGTGTGGGAGAAGAGAATGTCAGAGGGATGAGCTAATTGTGGTGGAATTGAAATACCAAGGTGGGCTTGAAACCAAGTTTATGGTCAAACATGGTAGAGGATTTAGCAAGAAAGAGATTGTTAGACCATCTTAATACAAGTACTTCTAAAACAAATTAAGTACATTGTTTTACTCAGATGAATGTGATTGTTCTCAAAATAGTCTCCAAATTAATAGGTATACATTTTCAGGGTAGTATTTATTAAAATGTTATAAAAATATATTACTGGAATGATTTAATTACTAGCCATGTTTAATGAACACACTGGCTGAAATTCCATTGTATCTTTTATCTGATCAGGGAATGTGTAGGCCAAGGTGAACGTTTACATCCCACATGTCTAGAAAAGCATACAGACACAAAACTGCAACTGCTGGAGCTGAAGTTGATCGTGCAAAGAACACTGGTCGTTATATGCTTCAGTGTTACAGAAACATTTACAAAGTTGTGAAGACTATTACTTTTTGCTGTGCTTATTTTTCTGTAATTTTCTATAAAAATACATGTGCTCTGATGCAGAGCGCTTAATGTTTGCCTTGTGTCAATGAGGCAGCATGTGTTGTGATAGTATGGCTGAAATGTTTCCTGGGTGTGCTGTTCTTGGGAAGCTGACGGTGATATATTTTGAAGGAAAGGAGAGGGACATTAAAACCACATTCCTCAAGCTTTTTTTTTTTTACTTTGCTAAAATGTGAAATAGTGAAAAAGGGTTAGGATGTGTTCTCATTTATGATTGTAAAGAAGGGCAGTTTTTACATTAATCACTGCTGAGGGTGATTTACAGTATTTCAGTGACTCAACAGCAGTCAGATGACAAGAAATAGGACAGTTTTTGTAGTTCAGTGTGGGCCCAAGTATAATAAGCTCAGTTTTATGGTTTGGTTTTATTTTTATTTGGTTAACAGTAAAACTAACCTATGGAAAATTAAATGGTGTTAAACTATAATCTTTGTGGCTAGTATAATGGTAAATGTGACCATCTGTCTTCATACTGAATGCTTGCGGTATTAATTTCTTATCTATGATTATTACTTAAAATTGACAGGCTAAATTGTGAACTATTTAAGTTACGCAGGCTCAGAGCTTGGTCCTGTAAATAACATTTACTAAATGTTACTGATGATGACCCATGAAAGAAAGGAATTAAACCTTGTTCTTTGAGGTTTTAGCAGTTCAAAACTAGATAAAGGAAGAACTAATTATAGTTTATTGTAGCAACTGTACTCTGCTTGCAAAGACAAGGAATGGATCAGGTAAGTCAGAAGATAGAGGTTTTTGTTACTAGTTTCTGAGAATAAAACCAGTAAGATATTTTAATGGTACATAGCTGAAGGAGAGAGCTGCGTGCTTCCAACAGAAAACTGGTGGCCTAGTGGCTTTGTTCTGCCCTTGCCATTTTATATCATAGAGCAGTACTGACTGCCCCTAGGTGAAGTCCCCTCTTGTTAGTCACTTAGGGGCCTAGCAAAAGGCAATCCTCTCCCTGTGGACCAGGAGTGGTTGAAGGAAGTGAGGTGCAGCTCTCCACTGAAGGTCATACAGCCCACCAGTGACAGAGCCAGAAATAGAAGTGGACTCCTGGCACAGGTCCTGTCCTTTAAACTGTGCTGGATTGTCACTGTTCTTTACTTTGAAATGCCATAAACCACTAAAGCTTTTAACCACGGCCATGTCTTTCAGGGTATGGAATAGTGCAAAAAGAACGTTTTCCACACCCCTGTTTCTTCTGCTGGGCTATAAAGATAGCTGTCTTGTGTGACCTTGTAGATTTTTTTTTAATCCAGTAATTTTTACAGTTGCTGTGAATTTGCAGTAGCTCAGCGGAGTTGGAATTCTTTAAAGTGTCTGCTTCCATTTCTGGTCATTGAAATGTTCATAGTAAAATATTTTGGTAAAAAAGTTTGCTCGACTCTAACCAATTATGCTAAATGTTGGTTTATAAATACAAATAGTTAACTAGGATTTACTAAATACTGTCTTAGAGCTTAATCCTCATGTTTTCTTCACCTTTTGAGTACTGGGTTTTTTGAAGGAGTGCAGGCTAAGCAGTTTAGTCAGTTTTGAGAATAAAAAAAGATCCTATTGAAGATCCCATGTTCTCTCTCATTGATACCTAAGGTTACTAAGTTAGGGCAGTGTTTAATTCTCGCAGCTATTATTCTAAAATATATGTTATAGTTTAGTCTTGCACCATAAACACAAGTCCATTGAGATGTTTTCATTTGTTGGAGGGAGGGGGCCACCTCTTAACAGCTTATGGTATTTGATGCTTGAATTGATTCAGTAAAGAATGTTTCTTCCTTCCAGCTCCCTCTGAAGCTGCCAGAAATGTCTGTTTGCTTTACTGGGAGACATATGACTCCTTTTGTTCATTAAAATTTTAAGGTATTCCACACTTTGCCTGTTTGTAGGTTGCTATAAATGGGAAAAAAAGTTGCTGTAGGCCTCACATACCTGGTCTCCTGGTCTTGTTACTAATAGGCATACTAGTATTTGTTCAAGTGTTAGATACACAGAAGACACAAAGCTGCTTTCCTTCTATGTTTGTAGAACATCCAGATGTTGTTCTTGCATTTAAACAGGACTGAATTTCTGGAATAAGAAGTGTTAGCCTATAGAGTGGCTTGGAAAACTCAGCATGTGATCTTGGGTGAGGTGCTTAATGTTGGTTTTTGTTTTTTTTTTTTAACTATGTCTATCTGGTGGCTTGCCTCTTTGGAAATGATGGTTCCATAGGGATGTTGCATTAATGCTTCAAAGTCCTTAAGCAGTGTTAGTACTTGAAGTCCTAATTTGCCACAGAAGTCCAGACTTTCATATGCTTATCTGATGACTATCTGTGATAACATCAGTTCCCAATGCACAGTTGAAAGCAAGTGGAATTGCAAGGTTGCGTTGGATTGTACTATAAACACAGGCAAGTGGAACTGTTGTCTGAACACTCAATTTAGGTGTTTTCTTGCATAACTAGAAAAGTGATATGCCTTTCTTTCATCCAGACTGAAAAGTCAAACTTAGTTTGACTCTAAATTAATTAAACCACAGTAACTACAGCAGCTCTATGCAGGATTGGTTGAGGTTTCTGGGAGACGGTTTTCAAAATACAAATTCCAGTATGATGTGCAATTCCTACTGGAAGCTTTCTACTCATTTGAGCATTTTAAGCCTTTATGCATTCTTTACAGTGGATATTATTGGGACCATGTGTAGTGCATTGATATTTTCAAAGTGAAGGTATACTCTTATTACATACAGTAGGATGTGGTACAGTTCAATGGCATTATTCTGGCTTTTTGTGCTGAAGGAAGTATGTTCTAGATGCCTTTTACAGAAACACTGATGAGTAAAAATTTAGTTTAAGCTAGTATTTTTAAAGGAGGCTTTTGTACCCCAGCTTATCAGGGGAATAACTGTGTGCACATAGTTAAAAATAAATCTTTGGCAACAAACTGGTAATTATCAATAAAAGCATGTACTTAGTGTAACTTTTTTGAAAACCATTCTAGGTGCTGTGTTTGACAAAGCTGCTGGGTTTTTGCAGTATGAAATAAAACTAGTGCTTGAGTGACATACGGTTCTAAATGTCCCATCGAATATGGCTTACTCTGTCAAGTTTGCTGAGACAATTTCCGTGTTGCCTTCTGAAGGCACAGTCTTCCTTTGCCCTGGTTGAAACAGCCAAAAGCTGGGGCTCTGTTTTCACAGCAGTGAATCTAAGCTGCTGTGCTTTGCTTCTCAGCAGGGGTTTCTAGCTTGAGCCTACTGCTTCGCCAATGATAGTTTGTAGCTTCCAGTGATGTTAGCACGTGGTAGAGCTTGCTCATGTTTGCCTGTATCAAATTGCATAAACATAATAGGAAGGAAATTGAGAAGCTTGTTATAATTTCATGTGTAGAAAAGACTCAGATGCTGGTGAGACTGAATTTATTCACGTGCATGGATTACACACATGCAATTGTGTATAAACTCCAGTGAGTTTACATACAGGCATCTTGGGCGCAGCTTGCATGTGAGGCTTCAAACAAGTTCTGAAAATAAAAGCCAGCTAATGTGGTTCTTAAAGAACAACTTTTTTTGCTTTGTAATTTTTTTGCTTTGCCTTTTCTTATTCAAACACATTTTATTTGACCTCAAATTCTGACATATTTTTTCTACTGAAATAAACTGGGTCATTTTAAAATGTTTTGTTTTAAACTGCATTGCTTAAAGCCGATCAATGTGTTTCAGCAGATTAGGCACAAAATTATCTAGGATGGTGTGACTTTTTTCAGTGTTGTCCAGGAAGCCATGCCAAAAGTATGATACAAATTCTGATATGAAACTTTTTTGGTTTGGTTTCATGTAAATTCTGATGTTTCTCCCTAGATGGGTACTAATTGATATTAGCATGAACCAAGAAATAGCCAGGAATACCTACGCTGTAGCTGGGTATCATAGTAGATCTTTGCCTTCTGAAAAGTGCAAGGCATAAGATTAAGCGGATCTTCTGTGTGCTGAAAGGGTAACTAACACTGCTTTTACAAACTTATAATTTGATAAGGGTGTCCACTTGATGTTCTAACCTACAGAAGCTTGCTGAGAAGGAAAAACTCAGCTAACTGGTCTAAAATGGAGATTAAACCTGCAGAGCAATGTTAAAATATCATTACTGAATTTGTAAAGCCAAACAGTCTAAAGTCGGGATAGACTAGAAATTAGTTGTCCTACAGTGCGCTATAATGTCTGGTTTGTTCTCTGATCTTACCATTTGATGGCTGAGGGGGTTTGTTTTCCTTTTGTATGTGCTGATTATATTTGAAGATTAGTAGTCCGGTAAGTAGGGAACAAGCCTGTTATGACCACTTTTCTGTCTTAAGAGGGATGAAGGGGGTTATTCTGGGTCCACAGATTTGTGTTTATAATCCACAGGAGAAAGCAACATTAAATTAATATTAAGGTTGCATAAAATAAGGATGAAAAGACCTCTACAAGAATGCTGCTGCTGTCCCCAGAACAAGTGTTATGAGCTAGACAAGCAGATTCAGGATTAACCTAGTAGTAGCCCTTGCCTTCTAGTGAGAAATCAGGAGGAAATATTTTTCAGATGTTTTGCATTATGTATATAGTGCCAGATGCAAGAGCTCTTCCATAGGAATGCAGAGATTTCTGTAGTCCAAATGGACAACGTGCAAAGGAGGGGCCAGATAGTTAACCATGAACCCTGTGTTGAGTGGGTGGATTTGATTTGGTTCTGAATTCATGAGTGTAATTAAGCACATATCCGCAGCAGCAAGATTCATAGGATCTTACCAGCATTCTGGTGGTAAAAATGCTGACTTGGAAAAGCATTATCTCTCTAGGATTTAAGCACAGGTGGATCTAGGACTTTAAGCGAAATCTTTATTACTTATGCCATGGCTGCATAGATAGCCAGAAAGGAAGAGGAAGCTAGTTAGAGCTTGTTTTATGGGGAAAGAACTCTGAAGTCTTTTTACGTTGCTGAGATACCTGTCATTTTATTCCTCAAATTACTGTAGTACTGATTTGATTCGTGGTCAAGCTGTGTTCAGTTTATTTACCATATTTTATAGAAGAGGAGGAGTATGTTTTACACTTGTGTACTGAAGGTATGCCCTTTGCTAACAGGAGGGGAAAAAAAATAGAAAATTGCTTCTGATGCTGCTCTTCTCTCTGCCACTATTAGTGCGTTGCAGTAGTGGAAAACATATTGCTCTGTGACTTCATTATATAATATATAAGTCAATTTTACCTTGTTCTTTTTTCCCAACTCCTCCCTCTGCTCCTTTGCCTTAAACTCCAGGGAAATGTGGTGTTTACTAGCTTAATGTGGTGCCCTGAGATTTTTCCTTTGAGCTATGCTGGATGTTACCAACTATTTTGCAGAGTTAACATTACTTTTTGTATCTTTGCCTTCTGTTCTATGAGGCCCCTCTGAAGGAGACACAAAGTGTTTTTACAGAGAATCACTTACATAAACTTAGAGAAGACACTGGGTTTGGTCTGACATCCTTTTGCTCTCAAGTTGACTTACTATATTCACTCTTCCTGCATTAGAAGCTTTCTTTTCAGAGCTGGTATTGTTTGTAAGGTTTTTTCCTGTAGCTGGGGTGAAACGTGGCTATTTTAATCTGCACTGAATACTCTGCTTATGTACCTTAAACGCTTTCCACTGGTGTTCAGACTTGTGCGCCTATGTTGTGGTGCTGCGGGCTCTTCCTGCTTGTTTTCCCTGCTGCTAAAGGAACAAAGAATATTAGTCTGGAAAGTATTCAGAACTTAATGAAAGAAAAGCAGGCTTTAAAATGGCAGCTGATATTAAGTTTGAGAAAAGATTCCTTGAACTCCCAATGACCGTTCTGATGGGAGAGGGTCCTGGACAAACAGTTTCCTGTCCCTTTTTTTGACTCTAAGCCATAGAATTTTAATATTTACTAGAAAACAAAACATCTGGACCAACAATCCCAAGCTATTCCAGCTCACAAATCTCCCAGCAATCATTTAATGAGATTTCAGTCATCATATTTTTGTATCTGAGCAGGTTTGATCTACCATATAGGAACTCACCTGAAATCCTGTTATGCTGTGCACATGCTAATCCTGAGCCTCTGGCCCTGCTCATTGTATAAGCTATTCCTTGAAATTAGATTTCAAGGTCAGTACTAGGAAACTTTTCAGACAACATAGCTATACCCCACTGTCAGTTTGTGTGGGTTTACAATATTCTTTAAATTTAAGTGGCTCAGTGTTTTGCAGAGGAGATTTTTAAGCATTTAGGAAAATGAGATGGTTTGGCTCTGTATTCTAGGAGGAGTGCAGGAGAACAGCTGGCTGCTGCCAGTCTCCCTAAGCAGCCCCGCTTTTGCAGACTGTGAATCCAGGAGCTGGAGCCTGGAAACTGAAGTTCTTCCTTGTCAGTCAGGAGCCTATGAGGACTCTGGCCCTAAGGGAGCTCTGCAGAGGCTGTTGCAGAGCCAGGAGTGTTGGAAGGATTGGTCTTGAGCAAGTCTGCATAGCACAACTGTCTTGGGGCTGTGAACTTTGAAAGTTCAGGCTCCCCAGCAGCCTCATGGACAAACTGGCTGCATGCTCTGAAAACCGCTTTGGAGTGCCATTTTGGTTCCTTTTGGAGATGAATCTGTTCAGACTCTTAGGTCAGCTGCTTGTTTTCCAGTGAATCACACCTGTAACCTGCCTGTGGTTGGGAGTATACACACAGATAGAATTTTTTTGTGCTGCTGCAATTTACTGTTGCATGTGCCATGCCCTACTTGGCTGGGAAACTGCTTGAGCAGTATTACTCAGTTTCAGTGATAGGAAAACACATTTGCTGTTCCCTGCTGTTCGTCACAAACATCACTCATGTGATGTCTGCTTATGTTTAAGAAGTCATAGCTAGGATGTGGTCAGTTTTGCAGAAGTTCAGGCAAACAGGGCTCCCATGATGCTGTGCAAAATGACTGCTGTCCATTTGGCTGCTTTTCCAGATGTTTTTGTTAGAGCATGAATTGCTATATTATATTATCCTGCTGCCCTCATGAATGCTCGGCACTAATCTCTGCAATGTGTTGTGTGAGACCTGCTAGGGAGAGCAAAGCTGATCGAATGCTAGCTGTGCGGGTGATGAACCCTGCAAACAGTTGTATGTGTGTGTTTTCAGCTTTCCTCTAACTGCTGTATCCTTTCAATTGGGGGAAAAGTGCTGAATATTAGCATAAGTGAAATGAGGTACATTTCTGCTTGGTTTTAGATTGAAGCGCTTTGTATGCTAAGTGTGCCAGACATGTCAGTATATCTGCGTGGATTCACTGAAGATCTAATGGGTTTCTCCATTTTCCAGTTTTGTGTGAAGTTCAGCTGTCAGGACCTACTGTTACCCAGCCTAGGGGTGTTTGGTGCTATTGCAAAGTGATGCCATAAATACATCAGTAACAATGTAGTGCAGCTTCAAAACCCAGATAGAGTTCATAGTTACTTATTGCTGTTGTAATGGAGCTGAAATTGATAGGTGTGAAGGTACTAAGTGTATTTGGAATGAGGGCTGAGGCAAACTTTGGTAAACACTTGTCTTTTTAAAATCCTTGGTCGACTGTGAATTAAAATTGAAAGCAATTCTGTTGAGTAGCTACATATGGATTGTTCCCATGTGTACATAGAACTGGGGCACAGAGCTGTATCAGTACAGTCTCATACAGCAAATCTGTGATGGAGTTGAGGGAGATGTGGGAGTGTTGATATCCAGTCCTACACTAATAATTAGAACAGTTTCTCCCTTTAAGTTTTTGGGGTTCTGTGCATTGGTTAGCTAATGTCAATAAAGAATAGCACCTTGTTCTAAATTTCAGGGTATAGTAAGCTTTTTGTCTAGTTTCCAGTAATGGCATTTGGACTGTTTCAAACGATATCATTGCATTATGATATCAGTTGATTTCTCTGGGCCAGCTGGAGCAGTCAGTTTCTGCTAGGTTCAGAAGAAATGGTATCTTTCTAATCTCAAAATCCATCTAATGTTAAGCAATACAAAGAAAAAGAATTTATAGCCTGTTATCAGTCAGGACCCCATTCTGCTTTATTAACATGTTACAAGACATTCCCACTACCACAGAACAGGTAGAAAAAATAATCAATAAAGCCAGAGAATGAGAAAGTATTAATTTACAAATGGAAACCTGTAGCACAGAGATGAACTGTTTGCAACAAAATTCCTATGCAGTTGAGACTCTGAATTCAAGTTGTTTCCTGACTCCCAGTCCGGTCCTTCACTACTCTATTCACTTTGCTTTTCTGATCCTGTAGTTTAAAACAAAACAGTTCAACTTTGTCTGTGTTTTGTAGATATTAATAAGAAAACAAATGCCTTTTGTAGGTCTTGCACAATAGAAGCAAAGTGATTGTTATGTATGCCAGCTGGCATTTTTTTTTGTTAAATGCTAGCATTAATAATAATTAATTGGATAATTACATAGAAATTTTCTTTCTGGTTTATGTCCATGTGGATAGTATAGGCAGAAAATTCTGAGCCATAGCAGTGTGGAGTGGAACGTATGAGCAATTAATCGTTTCAGTGAGTACTTGTAAACAAGGTCAGCTCAGCAGGCATTCAGGAAATCTCTTATGAAATGTGATGCTGTCTTCATTATCCTTTTAAAGGGTTTTGGTGTAGGACCAGAACAGCAGGCAGGATTTATCTCTGCCATGCTGTCTGAGTACATACAGCAGATTTCTCAGGACTTGTTTATCTATGGGTCTGCATTTTGAAAAAACAGACCTGTAATCTTTTATTAAGACTATATCTTATTCTCATCTTCTGAAAGCTGTTCTTGTGCCTGAGTTTAGTCACAATTATTCAGTGAATTTAGGCTAACAAAAATCCATTCAGCCTGGTGTCTGGTTTACTATTTTAGCTGATACTGTGAGATGTTCCTGTTATTCCCAACCAGAAACATGTAGAAGGCTGACAGCCTAAATAGAGCCCCACACATTCTGAGAAATGCTAAGTATTTTGCTTGATTGTGTTGGGAGCAATCTAATAGACTTAAAAATCATCTCACGTTTTCTGGTTGTCAGGTATGCCTGCTGGAGACAAATGGAAATTGCAAAGTATGGAGCACCTATGGGACCTGGGCATGAAGCAGCAAGTTGATGGGATAGGTGCCAGTGTTTGCCTTGCCCAGAGAGTTAAAATATTATGTTGCTATGTGGGATTGATGGGGGGGGGGGGGGGTGTGCTGGAGATGTGGGGCAGCGCTGTGACCTGTGCAGGGATTGCTTAAGAATCCTTCCCGCTATAGAGACCTGCCTTGATGCCTTTACCCTGACAACAGTGTCCCTAAGGAAGCCATGCTGTGCTATTTGCTCTCCTCTTCCTGACTGTGCTTTAACTATCCCCCAAAATGGAGTAAAAAAATGAAGGTAATGACTTTAGTTGGAGTCTTGCATGGAAACTTGTCTTCTCCCAAGGGGATTGTGTCACTGGGAATGTGACTCCCTGTAGAAAGGCATAAAAGGTCTATGTTACCATGTGGTTTGAAAATAGAACTTACTAAAATGCTTTTCCAGCTAACGTGTCTATCAAAAATTATGACATTAGTCTTGAAGTGAATAGCTTCTGTATAAATATGGAGCCCAGGTGTCTTTATTGGGACTTTGTTGGTGCAAGGGTTGTCTGTGCATATCTCTCTGACTGCATCATGGCACTTGTTACGGGAAACATTTGCCTTGCTCTGCTTCATTGCCTGTTTGGAATCACAGCATGTGCTTTGAGATACTGGGGCTTGACAGAAAAAGTGTATTTTCTTATCCTTTTCCAGGTGATGTGTGATATTTAACCCAGTATTTTTTTTTAGTGAAGAAAAGGACCAGAAATGCCAGAGCACTGAAGGTAGCACGTGTGTAGTCCGTTTGGTTAATGTGAGTCGGTGTTCTAGGGTAGCAAAGTGTTTGTTTGCAGCGGTGGTTTCCCTGGTAGGCAGTTGCTTATTGTTGCTGTTAGGAAAAAAAACCTCAAAGGGCAAAGTGGGAAAGGACAGAGAATTTATAGTAGTTTCAGTAGTGTGTTGATGTCAATAAAGTATATTTGGTATGTAACAAGTGTTAATTTTAAACAGCTGTCTTTAGGTAGAAATAGGTTCTCTGATCTACACCTCCTAAAATACAATCCAGAGCTGTCATGTTCAGCTGGTCACAAGATTAGGCAAATCCGCAAGTGAAAGTTAGCAGTGGTGGAACAAACACGAACAGAGGTGACTGGGCTTGCCTGAGGGTGGAACATGCAGTCCATTTCAAGTTAATGTTGATGCTGCTTGTTTAGAGCATTGTGGTTGGCAACCCTTTTCTCCTCTCAAACTGCCTCCCTGCCCTTGAAGTGGATCAGCAGCGTAACATGCCAGTGCCTTTGGGGATTAATCTCAAGGTCCTATCTAAGTACAGGAGAACAAAATGGAAGGGCTGTGCTACATGTTCCCTTGCCCCACAGTCTGCTCTAGGCAAGGGTAATGTACACTCTGTACCGTTATTATACAGTCATCCTGGTCTTTACAGTGAGCTTAGCATTTTTAAAAACTTGCTGCATATTTAAAGAAAACAGTTGTAGTCCATGGCAGTGTAATGTAAGCCTCTTACCTTTGTTTGAAACAAGCATTTATGTTTAAATAATTAGTATATGAGAAAAATTTAACACATTTACATTGACTTGTGCATTATTATCATTTCAAGCGGGACCTTGTGAGCCTGCCCTCTGCTAAGGGCACAGGATTGTTGATACAGGAGGCTTTCTGCTTTTTCATAGCTTTGGAGTTGGTGGGCGCAATGAGATGGAGTTCACTTGAGGAAGGCATAAGATGGAAATGCTGACATAAAAGCAAATGCTAGTTCTGGTTCTGTAACCAGCTCAAAGAGGAAAGAGTAAGGTGGGCAGGAGAATCAAGTATTCCTGAATTTATTTTTTTTTTTTTTTCCCTTGATTCTGTCAGTCCCCAGTAGAAAGAGCAGCTGTCTTGAGGTCAGCAGACATTGAAATCCATGAGTACTTTTGCCCTCCCTGTTCTTGCTCTACTGCAGCTTGACAGGAAACAAGTTCCTCTTGTGGCAATTCAATTTGAAGTTTTGGCTATGTTTATACCACTATAGTGGGACAAAGTGACTGTTAAACAAAGAAGTTTAAGCAATCTAGTCATATATTAAAAATACAGACAGCCTCAGTGTTTTTTTCAAAGCATGTGGATCTTGTTGGAAAGATTTGTTCAAGAAAGGTGAAAAATAAAATTCCTTTGGGGAAAGGGCTATAACTTAAGAAATTATGCAAAGAGGGCTGTTGCTCTAGCCAATAACTTCTGGTGTGTTTTAGTTGGTGAAAAGACTGTCTAGAAAGGGAGGTTAGTTTTTAGTTAATAAACTCTATAGAGAACAGCAGCAGTCTGTTTTGTGAGGCCTGTCTTCAGGCACACTGATAATATTTAATTCACTAATGACTCAGTGGTCACATCTGGATTGACTGCATTGCTAACTTAAGATTTTTTTTGTGACAATACTTAATGTTTTTTCTTAAAGCCCCAATGTTTGGTACAAAACTGTTAGGTAGGAATTGAAGTTCTGTTCTAAAGAAAGGTTTCCAGCCTTGAATAATTGCAGAGGAAGTTGGCACTGTTCAGATAATGCCAAAACCCAAAGGCAAGCAAAACCTCTGAATTTTATTTTAAAGATCTCATAAGAGTTCGTCTAGTCCCATGATTTTCTGGCATTTGATTAAGAAATCTGAACATGTGGGATTGTTACTAATCTTTAGTGAGAAGGAGATTCTAAGAGTATTATGAATAGTTTCCAGGTATTTCTTCTCTACCCTATCTGTTCAGGTTCACTGCCCATTTTGTTGTTCTAATGTCTAGTTCTAATAAAAGAAAAAGGATGGTAAAAAATTATGTTCAGATAATGCCATGATATGTTTAAGCCTTCTTTTTTTCAGACCCAGTGTAATACTAGTGACAAATAAGAAAAAGCAAGACCTGCATCCATGTTTGATAGTTGGTTCAACTGTATTGTTTTTCTGGGAAATGGTCACCCAGAGCTGTACCTGAATCTAGAGTCGGTGCCTTAAATTTCTCAGCCTCACAACATTTAAAATATAGCGTGGTGTGTGTGGCTCATGAACCAATAAAGTATGGTATGAAATATCAACTGCTTCATAATTAGAGATTCTCCACAGTGGGGATCTAATGTGGTGTTTTGGGGTGTGTTAAATTCTTTAATCCATTCAGTATTCCTTTCTTCATCTCCTGCAGTCTTTGAACTGTGCAAGTTTTTGTATCTTAGGTTATAGGGAAGTATATTTAATTTGTGGTTTGTGTTTCTCTTCCTGTAGTTGCATCAAAAATCTCTCTTGATTTATCCCATTTAAATTATGATGGTCTTTAAACTGCCTGTGTCTAGTGAAAAAATAC
Source organism: Leptosomus discolor (assembly GCF_034619465.1). Lineage (NCBI taxonomy): Eukaryota > Metazoa > Chordata > Aves > Leptosomiformes > Leptosomidae > Leptosomus > Leptosomus discolor. The sequence continues at coordinate 24,884,904 of NC_141392.1, forward strand.
ATGTATAGGGAGTAGGGCTGCTAGACGAGGACTTTGAGTGTCAGGATTAGTGTGTGAAGGGGATAAGACAAACTCCTTTTGGTAGGAATAAGCTTTAAAAGTAACATGGTGAGCTATGAATTACATGTCTAATGTGTAAGATATGGTGAATGGAGTCAAGTAAGTATAAAGAAATTTACTCCCTAGATCTGTCAGATACTCAAGGAAAACAAAATTTAAGCTGTTGGTTCCAAAAATATGTAATTTTAATTTGTTTTCAGTATGATTCTGGAGTAATTATCTTCGGTTAGGGTTATTATTGGGCATTATTGGGCATTTCTCCAGTTAGTTTCATATTGTTGGGTTGCTAGCATGGAACAAAAACTGACAAGATACGGATTTTTTTTCCTCAGGGTCTGCTTGTTTGTGGTTTCTGAAAATCCTTAGCTTGAGGAGCCGAACTGGATATATTTGAGATTGGCAAGGTCTTTAGTATTGAGCAAATTCTTTTTAGCTTTCTCTTTAGAACTCTGTAGGGTTTAAATGGTGCCAAGAAACTATTTTCTGGTTGACTTGACATGTACAGTATAGTTACTGTCAGGAAAGTTTTACTTCTGTGTGTAGGCTTACAGCTTTCTCTTCTGTGCCCTTGCAAAAATGGCACAGTGAGCAGCTATTTGTTTTGTTTTTCCAGATGTATTTGCCATTTCCAGAGCTTATCGTGAAGTTGTTGCTCTGTTTTGACTCATTGCATAGAGGTTCCCTTGAGTCCTAAGTTTTCCTGGGTAAAAGCAAGCCTTTGGTCATATGTACAACATTAGAAACTGTCAGTTATCTGATGATTAACATATTGAGTTAATGTCAAGCTAAAGAATCATAAAAATAATTAATTTTGGCAATTAACCATCACTTGGGGCAATGGGTTATCAGAACACAACGGCACCATCAGAGCTTTTGGATTTGAGACAATCAATGGGAATTAAAAACTTAACAGTTGAGGGATAATATTGGGAAATACAGAAACTAATGGGAGAATTTTTATTTTAGATGCCTGTATGTACCGCATCTCTCCTGTTGACTGTTCTTAATACCAGTTTGGTAATAGTAGGTGATACTAAGTGCCAAATAATAGAATACTGTGTGTGGCCTGAAGTCTTCCTTGTGTGAATGTGAACAGTTACTCAAATATGTAAAACAAAATTTCTTGTCAGTATCTTTAGTTATGTCCCTGTGCATAACTGTTTCCGTGCTCCCGACTCTCTCCCTTAAGGCCTTCTCAAAGGCTTTTCAATTCCAGGATTCTGTGATTGAGGGGTAAATGAGACAGCAACGTTTGTGATCCATCTAGTGTATTCCTACACAGAGCAGAAGGATGGGGGTGGACAGGCTGTGAGCATTGCCTGTAAATACCTGGAGTGAGAATGTACATGCGGGTCCAGCTGCTGCTGTGTAATTCCACTCTTATTTAGTAGGAGGCTTGTAAACTGGTTTTGACTGAAAGTATGTATTCTGTTAAAAGCTATTTTTGACATTGACACTAAAGGGGGGCTGCCCAGACAAGGGTCATCACACCTATATTAGCCATAGGCCAATCCTGTTAGTTTCTGAAAAGCATCAAATATCTAAACATAAGGGTATGAAATGAATAGACTTGAGGAGATCTTGGCATGGAGCCAGAAGAGATATCCTAATATTGTTATAGTAAATGAATCATAACTGAGTTGGGAGTTGTAGTACAAATGCACTTCTGTTGGCTTTTTAAGGTACTAATTTTTTAGATACTGCTTTTACAAAATTACTGCAGATGAGAAGGTGCAAATAGGCCTGAAATAACTGAAGCTGCCAGGAAAATGTGTTTGGGTCCAAAATCTCTGCCAATTCTACCATGAACTTTGACACGATACTGGTGAGAATAAAAATGTGACAAACACTTTTGAGATTATGTTGCAAGAATGAAAACATCTTTGACAAAAGATACTTAACAAGCTAAATTCTATGATAATGATGTTGATACTAGGGTTCAATCTTGAATGGGATGACTGTGAAAAGCCTTTTATTTATCTGTTTTACAACACATAGACTTTGTCTTTTGTGGCTGTACACATTGTGCTAAAGAACATAATTGTCTAGAGATACTTAGACTACTCCTCATTAGTCTCTGGGCCTAAATCACAGAAATGAAGGTATTCAAGATCACTTTCAGTCATAGACTCTAAACCAAATCATGCAATCATTCTGCCTTTGTCTCTAACTTTTCTACTTCAGCTTATCAAAGGCTAGAAGAAAAACTTCTGCTTGACCAGCTAGCCTGTGTTCCTCTCCTTAGTCCTCTTGTCTTGAGTTTTTCCCGATTCTCTCATTGGCTTTTAAGAGTCATTGCTAACATCTCATTTCTTCTCTTTTAGAAGCTGCAGTTCCTCAGGCACTTGTACAGTGTGTTTGGCTCTGTAGTGATTTGAAAAAAAGCAGATTTAAAGATGCTTGTATTTGGATGATTTGGTTCTCTTGTAATTTAAACAAATACATGTATTTTACTTTAAATTCATCCTTGTTGATATGCAGTATAGGCTTTGTAGTTCAGTATTTTCACACTAGATGTCAATCTACTTGCATATGTAGTTGCTATCTATTTTTTTTTCCTTCTAGATATTTCTTTCACCAACTGCACTAGTAGAATCTTGTTTCCCATCTACTTTGCAGGGGAATCTGCCATGAGAAAAGGGATTAATTTAAATATGTCCATTTTCTTTTGGTAGCCAATGTTAAAGAATGAAGAACACTTCTTCCAGGTAAGACAGCAGTGCTGGGATTGCCAAGTGTAGTTAAAATCTCTGATTTCAAAGATTAGAGCTGGTTGACAGCTTTAATGAAAAATGAAATTTCAACAACATGGAAGCAGAAGTTGGAAAGACTTTGAAATATTTTTTTAATTGCTGAACAGCAATTTAATAAACCTATTAATACTTGTTGTTGCTAGCTGTTTCTTGGTATTTGAACATTGTAGGTATATTGTTGGCTGTGTAAAATTTCTTCTTGCAAACAAAAGTTTGAAGTTTGCAGCAAATGGAGCCTGCAGAAATGTGAGTGTGAAGCTAGAGGGAATCATAGATGTGTGCTCATGTCACCCACCTCTGTTCTCCTTATTCTATTCCTGTAGCAGGCAGTGTGTTGAGGGATATAAGATGAGCCAAATTAAACTTAGTAGGAATACTGCCATCATAACAGAGTATGAGAGGGAAACACAAGTATGAAACATTTGGAAGTCTGAAAGCATTGATTATAAATATACATACAATTAATCTTGTCTACTGTCTTGTACAGAAAAACGTATAGTTCATAAAAACACAGAAAGACTTTTTTCAGTGCGTATTTCTTAATCTCTTTCCATCTTTTCCAGTACCATTCTGTGAAGATCTTATTGAAATGAAAAGATTTTTGAATTAAGGAGGAACAGGGTGATATATGCTGTGGTGTGCTTGCAAAACACAATACAATATTAGGCTTACAGTAAGCAGACATGACAAGGCATTCAAAGTCCATTTAACATAATATTCACCTAGAAGCCAGGAGGTGCAAGTCTTAGCTCACATCTGTATTTATTTAGTATGAATGCTCTGGATGGAGGTGTCTGCAGCTTATTGAGATACTTAACTCTGGAGGAATCCTGAAATTTTTCAGTGATTAAGTAGTACTACTTTTGAAGAGGTAGGAGTATTAGGTAGAACAGAAACACTTCCAAAAAAAATCAGTTTTAATATTTTTTGTGATATTATATCCTGCTTCTGCTATCTCATCTCTTTTTTCCTGTTCTAATTCAAAAAGTCACTGGAGGAGAAAAAGGAGCTGTCTGAAATGCTTAATACTGTGTGGAAGTCAGGTCCTCAGCACCAACCGTTGTACTCTATGAACCTGCTCTTGCTGGTCTGTGCTTCTGGCTAATGTAGATGTAACGGCACTGTTTCTAGTTAGCCTCTTTGAGTGCTTCAGTGCCACTTACAAAAGCATTTTCTGCTTTGACGTTGCAGAGCCAGTAAGAGGATTGGAAAATCTTTGAGACCGGCAGCAGTACAGGTAGAAGCCTTTGCCTATCACTGTTTTTTCTACATACCTTTAGTATCTTACTGCAAGTAACTGTTAGAAGTAAATGGAGCTAATCATTGCTATGAATGCTACTGGCAGAATTCAGTGAGTTAGATTGAAGTTTCTCCTTACAGAGCAAGTAATAGTGGTTGTAACAGTATAACTCCCTTCCTCATTATGTTAACCTCTTTCATTGTGTTATAGCGCCAGTTTCATGGCAGACCTCTGCCTCTTCTGGAAAAAGCCTGACACATTTTTAGGTACCACTGAAATAGCTAATTCTAACAACTTGCATCATTTCTTATGAGAAAGGTAAATGTGGTTCAGTATGAAACTGCTGCTGACATGCTTTGTCATCTCTGCCATCCTGATCCTGGCTGGCTTCCAAAAGTCATTACCTCTTGCAGATGGCTGTGGAGGTTTTCCATGGGGAGGAGGGCCTGTCCAGTGGGCTGGAGCACTGGCTGGCATCTCTAAGGTATTGCATACTGTTGCCCTCTGCCCGAACTGCCTCTACTGATGGCAGCGTGTCCCACCTTAAAACCCAGAGTTCAAAAGCTTTTTTTTTTTTCCTAGTCAAGAAGTGTTTTAAACATCTTCTAATTAGTGTTTGTGTAAGATGAACTTGACCCTGGTTGGAAATACTCAAACAAATTATTTCTACCATGAAGTTGTCTTGTGTTGTACTCTGTCAGATTAAAGCATTCAAACAACAGTAATTCTGCCCTTAATGAGTCTTGTTATAATTTGGGTGTATTAGTAGTGGTATACCAATGTAGGTAAAATTTTTAAAGAAACATTACATTTTTTTTGCATGTCCCTACCTGTCTGGATCAGAGTGAATATTTTTATATGTCTGAATAAATTAATGAAAGTTCACATACTTTTAAGTTTAATATGCTTTATAATGCATCCTGACTATAATAGTGTTAACTACTGAATTCTTCAAAGCTCTCGGTGCTTTGTTTGGGGCAAAATAAAATACCCTATGATTTTTTTTAATTCTTGGAGAATGTTTCAGTACCTGATCATTAATATAATTATTTTGAAGATTTTTCTATTTCTTTAAAAAAAATTAAGAGATTAGAAATTCCAAACATTATTGAAGAACCAAGCTGGCCAGTGTTTCTAGTGATTTGGAGATCTGATACATATTGTTTAGACATCAGTTTAAAAAGTGAAGTAATACATTCAACATGGCAGTAAAACAGAAAAGCCAGGCAGAGCTAGTTAAACTAGATTTTCATGTAGTTTGCGTCATCTCTGGTTTGAGCAACCAGAATGTGTAGTTGCGTTTGGCTTTGTTTGCACTGGGTTTATCATTGTAGTGAGTTGTGTCTGGGCGATCGCGGCCTCTGTATGCTGGCGCGGAGAAGCCATAGAGGCAGCACTGGAAAAGAATGAGTGTGAAGGCAAGACAGGGCCTGCTGCCAAGAGACAGGCCATGCTGCTTCACGTGTTAATGTAATAAACCTCAACAGCAATTATAACGTAGCTTCTTTATGTTGCCTATTTGAAAATTTAAGGATTTTAAATATGCAGAGGCTTGAAGAATTTTACTACTTCATTATGAAGTTAATTGCAATGAAGATTGAGATGGACCTGAATTTCTTAAAGAATTCAATTAACTTTAACTTTTTAATTAATGTTTTTTTCTCACAAGGTCAGAAAATCCTTTTAGCTCACAGTGAAAGTGCTGTAAGCTTAGGGAGGATGTACGACTTTGAATAAAAAGATTCATTGAATTTGAAGTTGGCTGGATGTAATCTCAATTGGGTGGCAGCATCTATTATTATCTTGTGTTATAATGAAGAGCAATCAGAATTTCACTAAATACATCATTAACCAGAAAGTCAGATTGGATCCATATTGCAAAGAACAAACTGCAATATGTGACATGAACAGAGCAGAGTAAGTGAAAAGATGTGGAAAGATAGAGGCATATAGGTAACAGATCTCTGGCTGCATCCTTGAATAGATGTATATAGTATCCTGGTGGTATGATTTTGGGGGAGAATAACGCTGTCCAACTGATGCTGCCTTGATTGCTTTTACAATTTAGAATTACAAGGCTTAATGCTTAAAATACTCCTGAGGTGCCAGTCTGACAGCATTACAGATACCCTGAACCAGCCTTACAAGGATATAATTGAAACCAGATGTGAATGCAGGCTAGCTGGGAGAAGTGAGAAATTCATCATGGCAACATTAAGCTAAAGAAGGTATTTCTGGCAATACCTGGTACTCTGTGACTGCAACTATTGTGCAGAAATATTTTCTTGGAAAGGAACTGTTCTAGGATTTCAGTTCTAAAATATTAAAAGATTTCTTGGTGCCCTGTTCCACTTCATAGCTCAAAATACTTTTGAACTTCTTTAAAATAGAAATTGCTTTGTTTGGTGTTTTTAGGTGGTTTACGTAAGTCCTAGTTTTTGACTAGATATTCCTGGAAGGTGTATGGTAGAATGTGGTCTTCATAGTTATGCTTCATGTATTTTGTGTTATTTCATGGAGCTTAATATCAGTTGAAAAGACAACTTTACACACCGAGTCACTGTTCCAGGCGATGAGCTGAACAGGGCTGTTGCTGTTACTTTGTAGCTGACTGTTACCGGTCCTGTTAAACTTCGCTAACAGCGGCTGTGCTGAGAGCTTTCTAACCTTTGTGGTGAGCGTAGAGTCACTTGGGCCATGTTCCCTGGATGCTGCTGATAAAAATAGCTATTGAATGTATATTATTTTAACATAAATTTGTCTCAAATACCTATTAGAAGTGGTGAATGTACATGAAGTAATAATTAAATAAAAATTTGCTTTTAAAAAACATACTTTTCATCAGCTGGAATGATTTGTATCTTCTAGCCAGCACCTTTCATGCAACAGTTTCATTATCTGAAAAAAATTTTGCCATAAGGGGGGTGTTCTGTATTATGCATTCCTTAGCAAAGGTAGTCTCTTCCAGAATTCACTGAGCTGCCCTGAGTAACAGTAAATTTGGGACTTCGAATTTTCTATAAAACAGAATTTATTTCAAAAACATATCAGGAAAGAATGCAATTTGAATGTTAAGTAGTAACATCATAGAACAGAGATTTAGGTGTGCTTTATGATATTTCACACAAAAATGCCCAGTTTTAAGAGCATCTTCCTTTGGAGCAACCTACAAAGTGATTTCTGTAGAAGCACATGAGCAATTCTGTTTATATATGTCCTTATTTGAAAGTGTACATAGTTCTTTGTTTCTCTTGCTTCCATATTTGAGTGTATGGATCACAGTGAAGGCTTGTTCATCTTTACCTGTCACTTAGTCTTCCATCATATACTGGAGATGTTCTGGCTTGGATTTTACCCCTGATGTGAGACTTTACTGTGCATCCTTCATTCCTGCCATCTACAAGCTGCACAGCAACCCCGTAACCTCATCGGGAGGTTTAAGGTGGTGTACTCATTCCGCATAGACTCTTCTGCCAATGTTTGTGCGGATTGTGGTCTTTGTGAGCATAATGATGAAGATCAGAGGATGCAAATGCGGATGTATTGAAGAGTGCTGCTGCAATATGTTCTTTTGTCTTTAACTGTGCATACTTAGGCACACAATTACTGTTCATACTGGCTTGCTCTATCTTTGCCATATTTAATTCTGCTTAAAACAACTTCTTGTTTTTTCTCCGACCCTTTTGCTGATGAGTAGTTCTGTCTTCTGTCTTAAGTACCAACAGTTCAGAAGGAAATGTTCATTGTGCCAGCTGCAGCTTTGATGTGCTAGCAAGGACCTGTGATTTTTTGACTTTCAGAACTTGCTTGTGGAGCTGATGGCGGGCAACAGAAGTTAGAGTGGTGTTTGCGGTGCTCCAGTTGTGCAATAGAGTGTATGTGCAGCAAGGTAGCCTTGATTTGTGAGAGTATCAGTAATAGAGGAAAAACTGGAGGGACTAAAGGATTTTTCCACATATAAATGAATTGGAAAGCTACCCATTATTCTGAATTAAGTGCTTCTTGCATCCCCCTTAAAGTCTATGTTTGGGTCTGGTGTCCAGCCAGGTTTCTATCGGAATTGTGTGACTCTTCTATTTAAATGTAGCAACTTTGGACTGTTTATGGTTTGTGTTAAAACTACAGCCATGTAACCATTTTTGTCCCATGTGCTCATAGTAAATGTAGTTGTATTAAAACTATACATAGAGATCAAGGCCTGAATTGTTTATGCATATAGCTTTCTGTTCTGGTAATTTATTCTCCTTAGGGTTCTCCTTGTTACTTCCTACCTCCTGTATTTTTTTTCCTTAATCTTGTAAGTTGGTAAGTTGGTGTTGTGTACATGTTTAGGTAAAAGAAGTTTTTATTATCCTCTGCCAAGTGCCCTCTTGTTTCAGGGTTTTGTCTGTTTCCTAGCTGGCATTTGCTGGTCATACCAGTGGTGTATCAACTGTATATCTGGGATTTTGTTAGGAAACTTCTTGTGAAAGGCAAGAAACTATTAGCCCTTTATCCAGTTCTTGGATGCCATCCAACCTTTTGGATACATCAGTGCTGTGGGTTTTGGAGGGAATCTGCTCTAGCAATTTAGAGTGATCTTTGTCTTCAGACACAGTAAAGGAACAGTAGGTAGGCCTAGCCCTGTAATTCAGGCTTGAATGTATGGAGAGGAGTCTAAGGGTTCTTTTCTCAACCATCAATTACAATTTGAGTAGTTGGGCTGGGTTTTTTTGGCTTTGTTTTTATCATTTTACTGCTGCTGTAAGAGCAAGGCAAAGCAGTAGATATTAATATTTAATTAAATATTCTGAATCTTGCTTGTAATCATGTTGCTTTTAGTCTGGATTAAAAAGGATGTTGTCTCTTCAAGTTCATACTGGATTTCTTTTCTAGGAAGCTAAATCCACATTTCCTAAACTAATATTCTTAATCCTAGAGATAGTTACATTGAGATATGCTTGCCAGTTGTTTGGGTATATTTGTAATTGATCAAGCTCTTGGGTTAAAGTCTTACAAGTGAATATTCTGAATAAGAAGTGGGTGGTCAGCTTTCATAGACCTTCACTGAACTGATTCTTAACATACTTTGAAGATGAAGCACTGTTAACAGCTCAAATAAGAAATGGACCCTTCACTATTTATGAACTTTGGGGCTTTATCTTCCAGTTTTGGAAAGCTGGTAAAAGTGAAAAATGTTCAACAAATAAAACAAAAATGGGGTGGAGATAATAATTTTAAAGCCGAAATGTGGACTCTGGTCTATTTGGGGGAATAAAAACTTAGGAAAATTTGGTAGTATTTTTCTACACACTGTATCAGAATATATGTATAAATAAGCAAAATTGCATAAAGGTGTAAAGGTTGTTTCTATCATTAAAACAAAGGAGAATGAATGAATGGAAGGGTTTTTGCCATAGTAGTAAAAGATCTGTCAATACTTGAATTATGAACTCTTGTTTCCATTATTTAAGTAAAACAAAAAATACATAGCAAAACTGTAACATCCTGTATTAAGTTTAAAGCCAAAATGGATGTACTGTTTTAGTTAAACAAAAATAATTTTTGCTGCTTTATATTGTAAGAGAAAAAGTTGTTCTCTAAGAGGAAATAAGTTTTTTGCTTGCAGGCACCTTCATAATAAATTTTAGTCTTATGCTGTATTTGTCATGTAACAAGGGAATGCAAGAGAAGTTAAGCGTGAGAGCTCTTAACTTGCAATACAGTGTTGTTGCTTTATTGTTGTTACACAGTATATGCAGAGGATTTCATAGCTGAGCAGGAGAGTTAGACATGTGTTTTACATCATTTTGATGAAAGTTCTGTGGCTGAATTTCCTGCGTGGCAATGAAAACTGTCAACTGTGGACTGGGTTGTTTATGGCATTATATATGTTTAATTCTGAGTCAGCATTACAAGTACTCACTGCCTGATGAATTGACAGAAGTCCTTGATGACTGGATTTTGGCATCTGATGACTTTTGAGTACCAGGATTTCCAGTCTCCTGGAGTTGTTTGGAGTTCCTAAAGAATTTAGCATGTGGTTTGGTATGTGTGTCTGAGAGGAAATGTGCTCTGGTGATTAAGATAGCATTGGTATTCAAGAGTTTGAGGTATGTTTTGTCTGATTCTGATCTTTGAAAATGCAGGTCTTATGAATTGGAAACCTACATATATCTGAGAATATATTCTATCTAGTAGTGTCACAGTAAGGATCTAGCTCTATATATTCCTGTCTATGCTGTGTATAGTGCAGGTTTTGCCCCATGTAGATGTATCTATCCCTCTACACAGTACTAGCAGTTGTGTTACTTCAGACATCTTCATGTGTGTTTTCTAATGAAAGTTCTTGTAGAATGCTAAGCTTCTAATTTCTCCAAATACAGGGTAACTATTCAGTATGATGTCAGAAATAGAACTTCTACTGTGCGCTTGTATTTCTGTAACATACTGAATGAAATCGCAGTCATGCCTGCTTGTTGGAGGTATTAAGAATGACATACTAGTTCTGTGTCCTTGAGAGGACTTCACTGATTTCTGCAGGGTCAGCATTTCACACAATTGGCTCTCCTGTGGAGAGTGCTCTGGTGTGGCCATCTCTTCACTGAAAGCAGCATTGCTTCAGAAAGGAGTGGCAAGTAGTAAAAAGACAAATGAGAGTGTGTTATGTTATCTAGGACAGGTGGAGAGGGAGAGGACTTTTATAGATGTGAAGTTATTGCTAAGCTACATATTAAGGAAAGGAAGGGTGTATTGGTGGTGGGGATGCAACCTGTAGGGTTAGGACAAATGGTGACATTGACTAGGTTTGTCTAAGACTTACTTAATTGTAATTCATCCTGCTTATGTGTGCCTGTCCAGCCAGGGTTCAGTTATACCATCACAAACCACATTTTTCATAGAACCACTGCTTTGTTCAGTGTCCAGGGAAAGCTTCTGAGGAGGCAATAGGCTTTGTATAGTAAAAGGACTTGTAGCTTCTGGTCATGCCTTCTGTTTTCACCAGCCTTATCAGTGAATAAGACAAGAAGAAAAGAAGGGTGATAACTAAGACCATTAAACACTGCTCTGAAAGGTGGGTATTTCTTTTCTTTTGCTATAGATTTCCACCATGGTGCCAGTCAAGTGATTTAGATTAGGCTTTTCTTAAGTGATTTGGTTGTGTTTTTTTCTTTTACTGGTACCCAGTTTGAGACCCTGGAATGTGACTTGCAGAAGTCATGTGCACTGAGCATCTTCCTGATCTCAGTTACATCTGTTTGGTGGTGAAATTTGTCATATAATAATAAATATTCTTAAAAATCAGGCCTTGCTTATCTCAGAATGGGTGTGCAAATTCCTGAAGGCTTTTAGTGTCTTTATTTGGAGCCAAATCTGTGGTCTAGCTGTCCTTTTTGTCTGATGTATACTAAATCCTGAATTTCATTGCAGCTGTTTTAATGTAAAGTTCATATTTAACAGATATGATTTATATAGTGCTTGGACTATTTTTTTTCTGGATAACAAGGAAGCTAGAGCATACTCTTGTTTTTGTAAAGTGCATGATGACATGAACTGTTCTGACATTAATTTTGTGAAATTACTATTTTAGAACAGCTCCCTCTAATCATACACTGCTAATGTTTGTAAGTGAGCATAGCTCTTCCTCCTATATTAGTTTTGTTGTTTTGCTTCGAAGGTCTTGATGTTGCAAAGGAAAAAGGGAAAACATCTTTTATTCTCTAAGCACTTAGAAATAGCCAAACAGACCTTCATGAGCAAATTTGAAGAGCATGAGTGTGCCCTTTGAGAGGTTTTATTCTAGGAAACCTGCCTGTCTTCAGTGCCAGCATTTCAACTCTCTGCCTTTGGGAATCTTTGTCACTGGAAGCACCAAGTAACTCAAAGTTGATTTTGAAATTATTTCTTTGAGCTGCTCTAAAGAGCTAATTTAGTAATTTCTTCACTTTAAGTAGTAACATTGGGCCGTAGTCCTGAATCCCTTCATGTGCATGTTAGCACAGTGGAGTCAGGAATGTTATATTTAAGAAGGAAAGAGCCAAAACCTGCACATAGGTGATCACCACAGCATGGCAATCGCAGGAAACACTGAGTCAGTATAGACATAATGCAGCTGAGCACCTGTGACCATACCAGTGTATTATCCTAGTTCTGTGAATTCTGTTGGAAAGCCCTTTCTGTGGGCTGCATACAAGCTTTGTAATGGATTTTGCTTCAAAGTGGTGAGTCATGACTAGCCTAGTAGCACTCACTGCTTGTCCTTTCTTGAATTAATGAGGCATTGGCAATTAGCTACAAAACCTAGGTTTGTCAAGCTTAATATTAATGAAATATTTGTACATAACAAACTTCAGTCAAATTAGCTGCTAGTGAAATGACTGGTTTTCTAGGATTTTTTTATAGTTCTTAATTCATTGCAAAACCTACATAGCCCCTGCAGCAGTCTACAGTGTGAAAGTGGTCAGAAACAGATCTTGTTCTAACTGTCCAGGCAGAATAAAATCTCGAAAAAGGGGGAAGGGAAAGAAAGAAATGGCATAAATTACAGAAAACTAATGAGATGTTTGATACTTTTTGACAGCCCCTGAAGCTTGAAGGAAAGATGAAAAATGGGAAGATTTATAATTTAGGAACATATTTATACTTTGCCAGTAATTCTGTTCTTACCAAGCACTTCACAAGATATCACAACCTGTTGTATATTAAGAAATTACAACACATTGCTCTTACTCTGCTGTTAAAATATACCTTTGAGAGACAGCAGTTAGGTGGCAAAGTGGCATTGCCTGAGCAGTGCTCTTGAAAATATAATAGTTATTATACTCAGTTATATACATATAAAAGCAGAGCTGATTTTACTTTACTCTGTTTATTTGAAAAGTGCTTGGTGTTTCATTGTTAAAGCATATATTTTTAGCTCATTGCCCATAGTTCTTCTGAAAATGTTTTTAAACAATTAAAACCAAACAAGTTCATTTGGACTAGAAAATGTTAAAGAGAAACTCAGATTTATCTAGGTGTTATCCATGTCAAAAATATATGAAATTATCCTAAAAAAGGGATCAATGTTTTCTAAAATGGAAGTTCTTTGCAGTGGAGAATATTGCCCAGCTCTCACTGCACATGTAATGAATTAGAGAAGTGTTTCCTGGGCCTGTTAATGTTTTGACCCAAACCCTTTTTTCCAGATTTGCCTCCTGATGCACATTTCTGCTCTGGCAGCTTACATCACATGGAGCATAAGCAACAAAATCAAAATTTTTGTTGTGCGGGACAAGATGCTTGTAAATAGTTAACAGTGCCTATTTGGAAGAAATACTTGAAAATATATGGGCTGATCATCTTGCAAGGAAGGTTTCCTTGGGTTTTAGATGTTTATTTCTTGTAATTAGTCATAGGTCTTTATTTAAATTTTGTAAAACCAAGGTCAAGTCTATCTCATTGTCCTCATTAGAAGCGTTACTGTTGACTTGAGTAGAAATTAGATGCTGTCTTCAGTAGAATTCTGCTTTTATTCTGGTTTTTGAAGTCTGAATCTCTCAATAACAAAAAAAGTACTGCTAAAGTGCAGATTCTGAGTCAGCAGGAAGATGTCCAAAACTAATGGAAAGCTTCGGAGGAAAGAGCAAGCCCATTATCCTCATAATAGTAATAAAAAAATGTAATTGGTGAATCTGCTGGTTCGCTTTCTGTAAGTGGTAACTTTAAGTAGCATGTACCATAGTTGCCTTGAGAAGGTAATAGTTTAGGATTTCCAGTCTGAGCTTATTTTTGTAGGAAAAAAGATTGTTATTTTGAAATAAATATTTCTTGATTCCTTTTATCACTGTTGCGAACGAACAGGAACATCTTTTTTTTTAAAGAAATAGTCTGAAAATCAGATTTAATAAAAATATGGTGTATTACAGCACAGGAACCACTGAATAGCAAAGCACATGTATCAGATCTTATTTCAATAAATATTAAAAGCCTAGTTTAAAATAACAATTTTTTTTCCCAAAGAAGCATTGAACCAAAATATGTGTTCATGCTCTGATAGCTTCCTTAAATAGCTTGGAGCTTTGATGTTAAGTGTGTTTATTTCTACGTAAGTATATTAATAATGACAGTTTATAGACCACAGGAATGGACTTTGCCATAGGCGTGCTTGCAGCACTGTTGCAGCTTACATGAATAAGTCTTTTTTTTTTTTCCTATTGAGCTTTTTGTGATATTAATAAAAGTATAAAGCCTAACAAGTAGAGATATTACAAAGCTGATTTGAATAACGTAGATATAGGAAAGCAAGTAGCCTATGGTTGAGAGTTATTTTTGGTTCTCTCCTGTTCAAGTTCTCAGCTGATCACATAAATTATATATATGTATCCAAGGTGCTTCCTATTGGAGTTAGTTTGGGATCATAAGTTGAAAGGCTTCTTTAGATGATGTATTTAATACCTACTTGCAGAGATAGCCTGTGTTATCTTATGGACTTAAACCCAAAGTGCCCACAAGTGGAATGATAAATTTATGGGGTTTATAAAGCCAGCAGAGAAAAACAGTCTTTATATTAGGGCTTTCAAGAATGGGATTTTTAAGGTATACGAAGTCATAAGAAAAACATAATAAAATAATATGTTAAAGAATGAAAATAATTTTCTTACTGTAAATGAAATACAACTCTTTGGGATGTGACAACGTGGAAGATGTAGCCACTTCCAAAAGGTCCGTCTGCCCTTCCATAAGGGAGGGCATGCCAGAAGCTTGGCGCATCTTATTTTTGTGCCTGTCTGTCTGGAGACTTACCTCAAGGCAGAGGAGACAGGCTCATCTCTGGGGAGTATGTAACTGTCTTTAAATACAAGATCTATTTCTGTTATTTAGGAAACAAATACACATCAACAAATCCCAGTTCTTGGTAACAAATGTAGGCAATTGCAAAGGGGGGTTTATTTTCAGAGAATATTACATACACAACTTGTATACTAGGGCTGCAGTGTTACCTTCATGTAAACATACAATGCTGGGTTCACCTCGGGAGCATGTTCTGGTGTGCTGGAAACCACAAATAGCTCTTGTTGAATAAAGAATGTAACAGCTGTAACATACCCTTATGTTAATCTTTTGCTTCCTCCTTATTATAACTATATTTAATGTAAAAAAAAAAAAGGCATTATGAAAGTAAGTCTTGACAAAGCCCAAATTTTCTCATTGTGTAAAATTTAAGACGACTATTAGCTAGTATAATCTACTTGGTGTTTTTTTGAACAGTTGTGCTCTCTAACATTATTAAAACATCTTCCTGTTCTTTTAATTCATATATTAAAATTACCACTATTTTGTATCACAGTTGCTTTAAAAAAGCTCCTTAGAGTTGCAGGTTAAAAAGATGGGTGCAACTGCCTCCTTTGAAAGTGTGCAATTTAAATTACCAAATTAAATCACATAGTCTGAAGTCAGTGGAAAAAATGGAGCTGAGCTAGCTGAATGCTTAAGAATTTCAAAAACACTTTTGCGAGCTATAGATAAAAATGAAATTCTCAGTTTTTACATAATTTTGTGTCAACAGCATGCACTTCTATAGGGGCTAGATGCCATATGTGTTGCAGTTATCCCCACATATGTTAATCAGTTGGCCTAATAGTGAGAAGAAAATGTATGGGGAATGCCAACATATCTGAACTGAGTATTTCAGCTTAAAATGGTTTTGGCTGAGATTTTTGGGACAATCTGAGGGGCACGCAGGTGTTTTGTGCATATGAAAGCAATCATATGTGCACTTTAGTATGAAGAACAGCTGGACAACTGACTACCTAATCTGTGCTCATGTGTGGATGCTTACATAAGGTACCTTGATGGAAACAGTCACTCCTGCATTGTTTTGAAGTGAGCTAACCTGAAGTATTCAAAGTGGTACTTAGAGAAAGGTAAACTTGTGCATAGTCACTGCAACACTGGAAATGTGAATTATTCTTGCTCAAACTTGCTCAGTGCTCTGTAACGTAACGCTTTAAAAATGGTGATGCTTCCCTTTTAAGATCTTTTTTTAAAATTGGAAGGGACAGTTTGCAACTTCTCGGTGAGTTGTCTTGGTTTTCAGTCTTCTAGCTATCCTAAGTACTTGTAAAGTAAGGGAGACTTTTGAGGAAAATAGCAAGAATCCCAGTGGTGCTCAAAGGAATTCACTGTGCTTTGGTCTGGCATTATTTTTAGTTCTTGCATAATAAATCAATCTGTATTTTTCTGTGTAAATGTATTTTCTGAGAATTAGAGGATACAGGAAGTGTGGTATTGTGGGGGCTTGTCCTCAGGTGGCTTTTATGTCTGTTTCCCTTGATGCACCTGATTACCAATGAACAGAAAAGTGTTGTCTGTCAGATTCTTGGTAGAATTTGTCATCTGCAGTTTTCTGTCTTATTTGGATGCTTTCCTGGACTGTGGATGCATGTTGGTTTGATATGAATTCACCAACTGGGTGGCTGTAACTGGGCTCCCTTTAATGTAGTGGCTGTTTGATTTTTACCAGGCTGTATAATGAAATGGATTTGAAGTTAAACTGAATTGGTCAAAGTGGGGTGATTCATTATGGCCTTTCAATAGGGTTGCTTTGAAATGGCTGAGGTAAGGGTTTAATTAACATTTTTGGATATAAAATTGATGGTCAGAGGCAATAGTACTTTACTCTTTGTTCAACTCTCTAATACAGCCATTTGTTTTAAACACAGTTTGTGTGGGTGATGGGTGTTAATCAGTTTCCAAGCATTAGAACTCCCTTTTCTTCTCCAGAAGCCTGAATTGGTACACGTACCAGCAACAGTTCCTCCTCGTTTAAGCTTCCTGTGGACTTAGATTTCATAGATGTGGAATGAGAAATAGCTTTCAATTGCATTCTGTGCAGTGGAATGAGGTTAGCCAAAATTCCTAGTCTGCCTGGTGAGCCAAGTTGTACCCTGTAGAGGCAGACATTACAAGGAAAAAATACAATAGGCTTTTTTTGCTGTTACTGGCTTTCTGGTATGTTTACTGCTTTGGGAAGATAGGATACAAGCTTAACAGGAAATTGTCCTTTGTCTTGGGCTTTTTGTACGGCAGTGTGAACATAAAAGCTGTTTTGAGTTACTGAATGGATGAATTTGGTTTTACTTTTCATTTACTACTTTACTTTTCCTTGTTGGAACAAATTTCTGCAACATTGCTTATTTTTTTTCTGATAAGATCTGTGAGAGAAGCCAAATGTGACTTGCCTACCATGGTTTAAACAAAAAGGTATTCTGATGAATTTTTAATAAAATACACTTCTTACGATCCCATGTCAAGTAAATTACTAAATTCTACTTTAATTTTACCAAAGTTATTAATAGGAAAATGCACAAAAGGTTTTTGTGTTATATACAAGGAAAAAAAACTTCAGACTTGGTTTCATTCATTCTGGGATAATTCCTCCTGTTTGAGATGAAGACATTTAACATAAATCAGGTATGAAAAACTAAGTAAATTTGAGGTACACAGTCAAATTTTGTGCTAATGCAAACTAGTAATGATCATTTTTACATTAAAAAAAAATCTTGCCAATAACATACACAATGTGATGAACATTAACATACAAGTCATTTTTCTCAGGCTTATAGAAATGCAACACGAAGATTTATGTGAAGCTTATTCAGTATTATGCCACACAGTATCTTTATTATATTGGATTCTGCTAATGTGCCCTTGCTGTTGACATCACTTTCAATAGTACCTCAAAGAAAAGCTCGTCGTGTGTTCTCTAGAGAAACGCTGGCCTTGAGTGCTGCAGGGTTTGACAGAAAAGGAAGAAATATTAACAAATTCACAACGTTCATCTGACTGCTGTATTTAAAAATACAAAGTCAAGCACTAGTTTTGATTAAGTATCTTTCTCCCCTTTCTAAAACAGTTCCAGAAATTCTGTTAAATATCCAGTGGGCCAAGAAGCTCCTGTTGTCAGGGTGCCCAGAGCAGCTAGCGAACAGGCAGCAGCAGTGCAGTCTTCCCCACGCCCACAGGCTCCAGCTCTATTCTGGGGCACTGTGCCTACGCCTGAGCAGGTTGCTTCATTTCTAGCCCACCCACTTCTTGGCCTGTATCCTTAGACTACTGCTGGCTTTCTCTTTTTCATTTTAATCCTCTGAAGTAACCTGTCACTTCGCTTTGGTTTGGTGGGCTGGGGTGGGGTCATCACTGATGCGCTGGAACTCCCCTCCCTTGCGCTTTGCCTTGTGCTCCCTTTCCTGCTTCCCCCTTCCTTTTGCAGGTTGTATACGCGAACGGCAGGGACACCCAATTAAATGCAGACGCTGGATCCTGACCTAGCGACGACAGCTGCCAGCCGTGGTTCGGGTGGTGTACCAGCCAGCAGGCATAACAGTTTAAAAAACACCCGTTTAAAACCCGCTCCGCCCTTTTCCGGGGGGATGCGACACTTGCGTGGCGACCCAGAGGCCCCTTGAGCACAGCTCTAGAGGCAGCTGGATTTTGGGTCATACGGCTTCAGCTTTTTACCCTAAGCTAGAGCCTTGTTTTGAGAGAAAAAAAAATTACAAGGAGCAGAGGATGAAAGCCAGTGGGAGCAGGTTGACTGTACATGTTGCTTGAGTCCTCTTGACTTTGTCCTGCACCAAAATATTAGTAGTTCTTCCCAGGATTCTCTATAGGATCCCTCATGTATTTTCTTCAGAACCTGTGGGGTTTTTTCGCTTACTAAGGCATTGATTGCTTTTGCTACAGTTAAAATGCTAAATGTGTTTTTTTCCAGGCCACACTGTGATTCAAATCATGTCAAACAAAACTATTTTCAAACACTTGTTACCAAGGTTTTTATCCTTCCTGCAACCCTGCAACTTTTTCACAACACTAAACCCTATGAATTTTGTTTCTGGATTCCTATTTTACTGTTAGACTCTGACAGCAGGAGCAGAGGTGTAGGGACAATGAAATGGCTCCTACAGTAGGCAGTGAGATTTCTTTACTATACAGACTACTGGAGGCTTTACCTAGATGTGAATTTCAGGTTTATGAAAACAAAGGTTTTAAATAATATGTTCCAACCCCTATGATTGTAGAGAAAATCTTGAAAACCATGGCTAAAGTTCTTCCCAAAAGCTCAGAAACCAGGCAGCGATGAAAAAGAATTCCATGTTTCTTCTACAAACATTTAAATATCAGGATTTATGAAAACTTGACAGTACTGTTTCAGAATACAACAACATTTTGGAGGTATTTTATAAATATTTGCAATCCTAGTCTATACGCTGTTACAGATGTAAATACAATCTTCAAAAAGCAACATTCTCTCCAGTATTTCATCCCAAACAAAGGGAAATAAAGTGTAAACAAACCAGTGCCTTTGTTTTTCTCCCTCTCTAAATAATATCACATGTTTCTGTTGTTCCACTGTAAGTGACACTGTGGTTAAGGTGAAGAGGAACATACATATTCCCAAACTGGGCCTAGCTCACTGAGTATTAATGCTGTAGATCATTTTCAGGTCCATTTCTAGCACTCTAGACTGTAAATTACTCCAGTCTCAGGATAAAATAGTTTGGCTTTTTGTGTACAATAGATGAACTATTGCAGAAGCATCTTAGATATATCAATGGTTCAATCCAGTCTAGTACAGGGAAATAAATGTGTTGTTCATTTATGTGCTTATTTGGCATGTCTGCTGTGTAAAGGTGCAGAAAGGCCTGTTTCTTCCTGCATCTGAGTTACTTTTTCCTTATTAAAGTAGCAAAATATTTCAGAGGATAATGCCACCCAAGCCATTTATTTTAGAGAAATCTCTTTTATAGCATAGCTTTCAGTTTGAAAAAAATGAATGTTATTCAGGGAACACATAAAGTTACTCTACTCCCTGTAGTATTCAAAGCATGGTGTTCTTTAGGGCTATGCTGGTGTTATATGGTGTTACAGAGTCAAAGCTCCTTAAATAACATTTCCAGAGAACTCTCCAGATTTGACATGTTGAGGTTTCATCCTGACAAGTTAACAGGTAGGCATGTGTGCTTCAGCTTGCAAGGAAGATGCCTGCTTGGAATACTGTACCCAGGCTAAAGGAATGTCCTCGTTTGATTCAGCTGTACCCCATGTGAGTGAGGTGGAGGCTCTTTCTCACTCCTGAAGAGAAGTGGGTAGCAGCAGTGAATTTTAAAATGGATGCTATAAATGGCAAACTAAAACTCCAAATGCCAGGAATTGTAGCTAATCTCTTGCACACATTGGTAATCTGAAATTCATGGCGCATGTGAAAGAATCAAGAAGGCTGAGTGAAGCAAGAGGAGGATACAGAACCTTTTCTTCACTTGGGTCTGTGATCTGGATACTAGAAGTTGAAAACATTTAAAAAATACTGCCCTTACCAAAGATACTGGAGATGGCATTTTCTGCTTTGTAGATAAATGAGGAAAAAAATGTAACCGTGTTTGCTAGCAGCAGTACACTGTTTTCCTGCTTTCTTAGCTTGTAAAAATGTTCTGCTTTGTGGTGTTCAGTGAATGGGCTGTCACTGGATGAGCAAAGTGAGGGAAGATCAATGAAGAAAGTCCTATTGCAAAGTGTTAGCATCTCAATGAACTGAGACCTTATAGTCATGCAAATCCCAGGTAGGGAGCAATTCTGTAACACTTCCTTCTCTACCTTCTTCGTTAAATAGGGAATAAAATACATGCATCCTGTTAAAGAGTCCCATGGAGCTCGATTGGATTTTCATAATTTGTGCTTTATCCTTACTCATGTGACTATACAGAGCTGACAATGAGTAGTTTGCTCTGTGCAAAGTCTGCAGAGTTATTTTCTTCATGCAGTGGAACTTGGGAATTGGAAGCAGCCAGGGATGAATTTTGGTCTTATGTACAGTTGAGAAGGCTGGGAAAGGAATATATTTCTTCTGGTTTTGTCCAGGGCAAGCTCACCTTTAAAATGAAAAGAAAAAAAAAGGAAATAGTCTGTTCACTTGCGGATATTGCATTAATCTTCTAAAAATAGTAGAGATTAATATTTTTTAAGTAATTCAGTATTTCAAATACACCTTCTCTTTTCTCACTGAAGGACACCCAACTGTATTAGAGACTTTTCTGCTAAACAAGCAAGGGGCTTTTCAGATTTTTCATAGTATGGAGCAAGATGGTCTGGTCTGTTACTAGGCTTTTTTCCTTTTGTTGAAATACCTGGTCTGCCTTCAGGGCTCCAGTGCAGGGAGGAAACTTGGGTTTTCCTGTTTCGCTCATGCACTCCTATTCTTGTGTTATACTCTTTACTGGAAAGGCTTCAACTAAAACAGCATGAAGCAAAGGACAAGAGGTGTGAAGATGTGTAAACATCTGACATATTTATTAATTTTAATTGCTGTATACTACTAAATCAAGGCTTGTCACACTTTGAACATGGGTATGATACTTGGGTATCTCATGTTCATGTAAAAGGGAAGAATAAAATGAAAGAGAAATGGGTGTGGGCTACGTGGAGAGGTGGCAATGCAGGGACCGTAGGGTCAGGCCACTGCTCAGGCAGCCTCCAGCACAGCAGTCTGCTCCTGCGGGTCCCATACCTGGTTTGTGTTTCCTAGGTAGTCTTTCCATATAGAGCCTTTTAAAGGAGAAAGGGAGGGGAAACAGAACTAAACATTCTTTATATGCTAACCCTTGCTTATTTTTTCTTGCAGGAAATCTTGGCTGAGTAAAGTTGGAAGCCCAAGTTCTCGCATAGATCGAACAAGTTTTTCCAATGAAAAGGAGATTTCCAAGCTTGACTTCTCAGGATTTAGCACTAGATACTAATAGAAGAAAACATTGCTAAGCATGAAACTATGATGTTTCTGCTGCATGATACTTTCTGTGCCTCCATAAAATGTCGTGAAAGCATTTGGATGCTTTTTATACTAGAGATAAATATAAATGGTCCTGTTCATGTGAAGTAAGAATTCTTAGTTGCAGAATTAGACTTCTTACACCTTGAATGTCAATATCTAGTATCTAAAATGCCAATATCTAATTTATTACATCTTGAAAGCTAGGTAAATGATTGTGTCAGTGATTATTTGTACTCAATGAGACTTGTTGTATATAATAACCATATGGAACCTAATCATTACACTGATTCATATTTTAGATGCAAAATAATAAATTTATGTTCTACTGTTTGTAATTTCACCACAGACCTGGAACAGATCTATTCTAACAGCTCTGTATTATACATCATGTTATTTGTGATAATAAGTTAAGATATAGTCATAATTTAAAATAAATGTGTGTTGCCTCAAACTAAGATTATCTAACTAGCTCTGGTTTAAAATTCTCTATAATAATGCGGATAAGTCTTGGAACAAGATGATGAAATGTGTGGCCTCTCACTCCTTTTCCTTTGTCTACCTACAGCTTACATCCATACTGACTATGTAACGTAACATAAGGATGTTTTGGTCTTTTTTGCTTTTTTGATGTTCTTACTAAAATTGAAGATTTCAGTTAATTTTCTTACGGATGTGTATTTGCTCCTTTAGTTAAGAAGGTACGTTGGACCCTGATTCAACATGATGCACTCAAATACATCGCATCAGGTACATGAAAGATCCTAAGAAACTTAGGTGCTTGCAATAAATATTGGATAAGACTTTGCAGTATTTAGTCTTAATTCTCATATATAGTGCTCTCTTCACAGACGCCAAGGAGTCTGTCGGGGCTAGAGCAGACCTATATCCTCAGCTATAGAGTACTTCTGTGTCGGGATTAGTACCTGCCAGAAGACTTTGGTTAGATCTCTGATCTATGCAAGCAGGCAGCTGCGTGATCTGGCAGTACTCTGTTAATCAAGACCAGTGCGATCATGCTATGATGGGGGCTTATGCTGCAAGTCCCTGTGAGAAGTTGTGGTACACAAAGCGCAGTAATACTGCAGTAACGTGGTGACATGGCCTCAGGTTGGCTCCGAGCATGGGCAGAGCCTGCTGCTGTCTGCCTGGGCTGTATATGCCAAGATACCCTTCATGAGGATACTTAAGCTGCTATTTCCACTGGCTGGGCTGTACCTCTTCTAAGGGTAGGTAGCGTCAGTTTAGACAACATCCTCAAATTTGCAGTTCATTTTTTTTTTAATTACAGGAAAGGACATTCCATAACTTAGGCATTGCTCTTTTTCATTTGTGCGGAGCAAGGCATGCATAGAAAGGTATTTCTACTGACTACTAGATTTATTTTCACTGGGCCTTTGTGCAATAAGCAGTAAAATCTCCTTTCTAGAATTTGTAGGAGTTAGTTATAAATTGTTATAGTTCAAACTTCATTTGACTTCTGTGATTATACACAAGCATCCTTTGTTGAAATCATTGTCAATAACTCTTGTTCAACTCAAATGGTAAATGGCAAAGTTCAAGCGTAGCAGTAGCTCCATAGCTGTAACATCCTCTCTGAAAATTGTATCCTGATGAACCTAAGTAGTTTACATTTTCCTTGAAGCTACTGGGCAGAAGATACCCTCTCAGTCAGAAGCTTTTCTAGCCAAGTTGCTTTGCTCATGTTTTGAGCAACAATGATAGGGGAAAGGAGGAAACAAATGGGACATTAGACACACAGGAAGAGGAGACAAATATGAAGTTGTTGTTTTGATTTGTTGGTGTGTGTGCAGCTAGATGCTCACAAGGACTCTAATTTTACCCCCAACTCCACTGGAAATGCAAGGCTTGAGAAGGGGAAGCAGCCATTTAAAATGGTCGTTTTGCGGGGAGAAAATATACAGGTAAAGAACTTTGAGAAAGTTGAGAGATGAAGAAATCTATATGTAACTTTCTCACATTGAAGACAAAAAAAGGTATTTTAAGTCTTGATATGAGCGCTATATCAAGGGGTTTAGAATGCTTTTCCTAACTGAGAAGTATTTTGGCAGAAGTTAATTCTAATATGGTATTAAGCAAATATAATTTCTGTAATCTGTAGCCTATGTACTGTAGGCCAGATCTCTTATTGAGCCAGTCACAAGGGTTTTTTTTTTCCCTGTATCTGTGTGATAACACTCAGCCTCTGCTTTTGTGCTCATTTTGAGCCTATCCAATGAAAAGGTTGATTCTGGAATACATCTATAACCTTCGTCATTGTTTCTGAGTCAGCAATACTGATGTTTTCTGCTTTCGACATCTGCTTTCCTCACAGCAGTGATATGACAAGAGGCAAAAAAGACATGCAAGTTCTCTAGTGAGTTTAGCTCTGAGTATTTTCGACATTCAAAACTATAATACATGTGCTTTGTGTTGTGCCATAATGTATTTAACAGCTTTCCAACAGTACTTCTATATTATGCTTTTGATTCTTGGAGAAGCTAAGATTTTGCTGAACAAATAAGCATTACAGGTGTGTCGATGTTCCCCAGAAACCCTGGTCAGGGTTTTCAGAGGAAGAGGAAAAGGGAATAAATATTGTGTCCCATACCTTCGAAGTTTTGGGACATCTTGTAGACAGTTGTACTTCTGGAGCATACGCATATAGAGTTTCCTGAAGTGAATGGAGTTCCAAGGGGCAAAGAGGTCTCTTCTGTTAGTCTTCCTCATTCTAGCTGAAGGTGGAGGCCTGAGATGGTGATAAGGGTAGCAATAATATATAGGATAGGAAAAAACCCACCTATGTCTCTGTGAATTTAGGAATTACTGAGGCCAAAGCCCATCTGTTATCAATCTGCCGAATTAATACTTGACTTGCTGAGTGCTGCTGGCATCCTGATGCATAGCCATGGGGAAATGCCTTTACAGACATTTTAGTCTCTTTTTTACATTGCATTGAAATAAAACTTTAATGCATCATGTCTGTTCTTAACTGTTGTTGCGTAGTCATGTTTTATTCATGCAAGTGCCTGCAGTACAGTTAGGATCCTGTATATGTCAAGGCATAGAGCCAGCTTGAGAAGTAATTTGTTTTATGCACAGGGAAATGTTTGATTTGCACAAAGTGGCACCTGCCTTGCTTGTGGGCAAGGACAAGCTTGTAGGACTCGTGCCCAGGTGATCATCAGCAATAAGAAAATAGTCCTCCATCTCCTTGGGGATGTGCTGCACACAAAATGGAGGCTTGTACTGATTGCAAGAAAGAGAATAGATGGAGGTTTGTTAGTAGTTACATGAGATGGTGGTGTCAAAAGCATGTTGAAAAGAAGTTGTCTAGAAGACAGTGTGTCATTGTTGCTCTCCTGAAAAGGCTATTATGAGTGAACAGACACCAGTTTGATTTTTATAACTTTGAGTGTCTTTTTCCGAGACAGATATTAAAGACTGTTCAAAATAACTTCTGTTCTCTGAAAGATCCTTCAGAGCAAGGCAGGATGCAGTCCTGCAGTCCAAGCAGGTCAAGGCTTGATGGTGAGCCTGGGGCATGGCAGGAGAACTTCCATCTGTCAGCTTCCTGGGTATGCTAGTGAGGCTGGCCTATGTGCTAGTGAATTCAGCGGTGCTGAAGTTGGATGAAGAGCTTGTCAGAGGGATTGGATGAGCCTGGGCCAGACACCTTCACATTTAGGGAGATTTGAGCCTGATGTAGAACTTGGTTGCTTGGAAGTATTTTTCCATGCTGCAAGTCACATGTTGCTGTGTTACTGCAGCTAATGAAGTGTTGTCTTGCACTGTGTGCATTAATCTTTTCATTTTATTTAATCATCAGATTCTGTTAAAGTATGAGTTTAAAATCATCCTGTTTGTAGAAATACAATGTATGCAGAACATCAGAGCAGTATTCCTAGATTTAATGAGAACATCATTGATTTTGAAGAGTGGTAATTCCAGTGGTAAGATAGAAAAAAAAAAAAAAAAGGCAAGAACAGTTGGCTGATTAGACATCAAAACTAAGTTGACACCTTTTTCCTTTTCTAATACATACTAATATTACTCAGTTATTACTGTAGATATCCTTCAGTTTGTTTTTCTAAAAAATGCAATGCAGCAAGAATGAATGATGTATAGGCCAGCTTCATTCTTGCTGTAAGTGGAAATAGCTTTCACGTATCTAAAAATGGTTGAGACTTCTGAAGGTCTGTTCCTGCTATTTCCAAGTTATTTGTGAATTCTGGACCACACTGATTTTCTTGAAAAATCTTGAGTCTAATTTGTAGTCTCCTGTAATTTAAGAAAGTTCACATCGTTAAACCTTAAGGCCAGACATATTAATTAAAGTTGGAGCTTAACTCCTGTGTGGCCAGGCAATTTCAAAAATGTATGCGTTTGTTTATATTTGATTAAAAGATAAAAAATTTAAATATTCCCTAAGCAGTGAAAGGAATGAGAGCATTCTCATCAGGAATGATGTAATCTTGTATTATGCTATTTACTCTTAATACTTACAATGTTGTAATGCAGAATAGGAATTATCTGATATACCTGCTCATTCCTCAGCTTTCGTATAGAGAAAAGCATGATGTTATCTCCCATGATACTTTCTCTTATGTGACACCAATCTGTCACTTTTTATTTTCTTGATATCCTCTGGAGCTGCCTTTCTTGGCTTGGTTTCTTCTTAGAAAACTGTATGCATGTTTGCTGCTGGAATCCTCTTACTAGACAGAATGAACTGGATTACTCAAGAGAGCTTACTGATTAATGCATAGCTATGTACTACTACCTGCTGAAAGTACTCTAATTTGAAGGGAGTGCTCTAGTGAAAGATGAGGGCAAAAATTGGTGTATGCTATAATTTTTTTAAGTCTGTTTATGCCATGGCAATACTGTAAATTGGAATTTCTGTAGTATTATTCATTCTTCAAGGTTCTTCACAGTATCTTGTGTGGTGGGTATAAGTGCTAGTGTTAGAAGTTATTTATGTATCAAAACCAAAACATGTTGCACAACTACACTTGCCCCAGTTCATTTGATATTAATACTGATGTAACTGAATAAGAAATACTGAAATGGAAGATCAAAGGATGAGCAACCTCACTTTTGGTAAAAAGGGCTACAGAAATGGATTGAAAGGTTTTACTTGTCAAAATTCAAGAATGGTTTGATTATGAGGATACTAGTTGTCTTCCACAATTAAGTGATTTACTATAATACTTAATACACATAAGTACAAATATAAATGTATTAAAATGTTTTCTGATAATCATAAATTAGTTGTGGAATGTAATTGTCTTTATATCAGAAGGTAGCAGCATGAAGAATTATGCTCTAAACAGCATTAATGGAGGAGTATGAGAAGTTTGGCCCTGTATCATAAAAGATCTGCTTGTTTGAAAAGGTGCTATGGGCTGTTTTGTAGCTGTGCAGATAGCTTCTTGGTGTTAACTAATGCCTGTGATTCCTCTGTTTTAGAAATGGGAAAGTCTTGTAACATTTTTTCCTGCATTTGAGTTGTTCGTGAGTGTGGACAATAGGCTTTAAGCCATGTTTTTGGTTCATGGAGATTTGATCAGTGTCAAGAAGTAAATTTTGTCCACCATAACCATGCACTGGTGTCTGTTCCAGAGAAAAGGGGTAATGCCCTTTAGGCTTTTTGAGACCAATCCCTTTCCAGATCTGATATGCATAGCATACTGAACTCAGGCTGAATTAGAGGTATACCCAGAATCCCTAGGTTTTTGCATTAGCTGAAAGGTAACCTGGCGTTCACTTGTATTTGGCAGGGAGATAACAAAATAAACAATGGAAAGACATAAGTTCTGTCCTCGGAGGCACTAACTTATGTTCCTTTGGAATGCTGCCATGGACTTCAGTGAGAACAGTAATTGGTCATGCAACTGAGGGAACACTACCAAGCAAGGAAATGTATTATTAATGGGACAGTGTTTGAGAAGTGGTAGATAAGATAAAGACACTAAGTCACTTTCTTGGTGCTGGCATTGCTTTTTCCGACTTAAAGAAGTATCAGTGTGGCTTTGGGAACATTATAAAAGCCTGAACTCTTGCATGAAGTTCACCACTTGAAAACATGCCAAATACCTTGCTGTCCCAAGCAAACAAGTCTGTAGTTACAACATTGTTCTGCAAAGAATGGGAGCAGAGGTAAGTGGATACATACAGCCCTGCGAAGCATTAATAATAATAACAATAAAATTCTGGCTGAAGCATAGGGATGGTAAATAGAACCGGAAGGGTGTAGGAACTGGACTTTTGAAAAGTTCAAAACAGAGAATTTTACCTTAAGTTGTTTATTTGGAGCTGCAGTCAATGGCATCACTGGAAATTACTTCTTGATGAGTGACATAAACAGGCAAGGTCTAGTTGGGGAAGAGGGTCTCAGCAGAAGAGGTCCTATCTTGAAGGAGTTCTTGAGCTTGAGAAGGCATTCAGGAGCAAAAGCTCAGGAGATAATGTTTGGAGCATGAAGAGAGGTCAAAGAGGTCATCTGTTTAGATGGCAGCGTTGTGGTGATCTGGGCAGACCACAACTGGGGACATTTGAGACTTAACTGTGAGTCTTGTACAACTGTTGCTGATGTTTTATATTTTTCCCCTGTTTAAAAACAACTAGCCTCATAAAATTTCGATGACGTATACTACTGAACTGTACAACTACTGTACTGCTGAGCCGCTTAGCTCACTTGGGGGAAGAAACCTTAGTACCGGGTAGGAAAATACACACGAATTGCGATGTGTATGTCCAGATAAGGGGGGGGCTATAACAGTAACATCTCATCAGAAATAACCATGTATACAGTCAGGAAATAGGCAGACAAAAAATTTGCAGACCAAGTTAAAACTAATTAATGACATACTTTATAACTCAGAGAAAAAAAAACCTGTTCAGTTATCTAAGTTTGCTGACACTTTCAAACCAAAATGATGACTAAAGAGTAATGTGTACTCCAAAGAATGAGTGATATACGAAGATGAATAGGATTTAGGCACTATTTATCACAGTTAAGCCATAGCCTGAATGCCATAATGCTGATTACTTAAATTCATTATGCAGACAGTATAATCTAGCAGTCAGAAATGTGCCTGTGAGAAGGAAGAAACTATTTCTATCATTTTAAACTGAATTGTAGGCACAGTGATTGATGAGATTGTGCTTTCTCTTATTTCTAAGATACGATACTAACATTTGCAGCAGTGCTTTTGTCTGAATTCTTACATTCTACTGTTTAAAGTATTCAGAACAACTGTGAAATTCACCACTGCTGCTGAAGGACCTATTTTCTACCTTCAGTCTTTCAGTAATATCATGGCATTTAACCTAGTCTGAAGCTGACATTTCTCAAACTGAGAAATGTATTTTTTGATTCCTCTACACCCTTAGTTCTTCAAGTTTACTGGATCCAGATAAGATGCAGTGTTTTGTGATAAATGCTTTCCCAAAGCTTTCCTGCCTAGAACCACCAGATGACTAAGAACACTTAGTGCCTTTCAACTTCCAGTCATGGAACTCCTTTATCAAAGGTAGGAAGTGTGATTTGCCAGACGTGTGGAAAATAAGGCACAAAAAGGGTAAAAGTTTTCTTTTAGACAGTCGTGTCAGCTGTAAAAAGGGGTCTTGGCACCTTTGCAACTCTTCAGCTTTGGGATTGTGAAGCTCATTCAGCACCAAGGTGCGGGTTAGGAATAGAGCATAATACCTTTACATGCAGGAACTTGAACAAACCATTGTGTAGTTGTACTTAATGGATATAGAGGGATGTCACTCTGAACGTGTAAGACATGTCAGTGATGCTTGCATCATCTTGGTTTAAATAGTCAGTGCATGGGTGCACTTCCAGCTTCTATTATGTGACCAGTTTTGTCCTGTGGAATAAATAATAGTTCATTTTTATGGTGTTAATACTCGCTCCTGAAATTCTTGTGAGCAGAGTGTTACAGCTCTGCACACAACTATTTATAGAAAGTATCATTTATGAAATAACGATTTTGTTCTGACCTAGCCACAAAATTTACTCTTTGGGTGGCAGGAAATGTTGCACTCTGAGCTGTCCTTTTTCTTCTTCTTCCCAAAATATTAATTTCCACTGAAGAAAAGGAAGAGACACAAGTAGTCAGCTACAACTTCTGAAATTTTTTGCTTAGTCAAGGTATGTTTAAAATACACACGTGTTCTGAAAATACTGAGGTGACAGTTCTGCTTGTGAGAAACGCTTACAGGTTTTCAGCCAGGCAAAAAGGGCAGATCCTAACAAGGCCTGCAGTGCTTATTTTGCTTCTTACACTATCTAATACTGAAGTAAATCACCAAAGTGTTTCATATACACGAGGGTGGGTTGCAGCGACTGCTTTTAACCTTTCAGACAGTTTGTGGTACAACTGAATGCTAGGAGCTATTTTTAGTGTCTCATGGAAAGGCTGGTTAATCGTTTCAGTACTGCATCTTCAAATAGAGTGTTGGGTTAAAGAGAATGTGAGGAATTCTGTTGTACACCTAACGAACCCCTCCTATGTCAGCGGTGCAGAATTTCACCTTTCTGTTTCTAGGTGATGTACTCTCCCTCCCTCCCAGCCCCCACCAGTTTCCTCTGAGTCACACACATACCAGCCTTTTTACCCTGTTAGGCAGAAATTAATGAGAAGGGGAAAACGTAAAGCCTAGTAGCAAATCAGCTTCCTATCTGGCAGCTCTGCTGACCAGCAGCTGTTTACCTCTGGGTAGCAGTCGTCACTCACTGGTTGTTTTTTTCACTTTTTAAATTGTATTCATGAAGTGTAGTGAATGAAATCACATGGGAAAGCTGAGATTATTTTATGCCTTTCCTTTTTCCCTAAAAGCCATGACCTGGACTTATTTGCATTTTTAAAAAAACTGTCTGTGGGGGAATGGAGACACTAAAAGCTGTAGTGGATATGTCATGGCTGTGATAATTAATGTGATTTGGTATGCTCGATACAGACTTGCCTTGAAGCACATCACCATAGAAATTCGACTTGGGTTTGGTCCTAGGGGAAGGGCTGGGATACATTGTTTTGCTTGTACCAAGCCTGTAAGGTAAGGTTTTCAAGTGTCTAAAGGAGGCAGTTTGCAGAACCAGGGCTATTCTGCTAAAATTGCTACAGAATTATTAATTCTGAAGAACCTTAGCAATAAGGTCTTATCTTTGCTGCCATTGCTGCAAAATGGAAGAGAGAAAATAGATTTTTCTTTCTGTAGCTACTGCAATATAGGAGGCATTAACCTCTGGAAACTAGGAGGCAGACTTAGCTTAGATGCTTCTATTCACTGAAATAAAAGAAGACAAGATGTCAGCTGTACGTTATTTAGCATCAAAAACCTGATGTGTCTAATAAGAGAAGCAAGGAAAAATACCCTCTGAATTTTAAAAATATGCTTTAAATCAGACAGTAAACAAAATGACGACAAATCAAAGACCTGCAGCTGTGAGAAAAATACTTGAGAGAACAACTTATTTAAAAGTAACCTGAAGCAACCACTAAATGCAATTGAAACAAGTATTTAGAAAGAAAAAGAATCTCCCCGCTATTAGAAAAATAGGTAAAGGGATCTCTTGAAGCAAACCTCTTTACTGATGCTCTCACCCCTAATATCAGTGTATCTTTTATCTTGATTAGTACATGTAATACTTGCTGCGCTGTGTTCATGGACTATTTGGTTATGCTTCTGTATATCACAGTTGTTATAGATAATGCTCATCTTAGAGAAATCCTACCAATTTACTGCTTCACACTTCCCCACTAATTTATTTTTCCTCAGATATCTCTTTTTGTGTTCTGATCATCTGAGCTGTGATCCATCTGTCTGTGACAGAGATGTTTATTCTTAGTCCAAGACAGAATTTCAGACTTCTGTTTGTTAGTTACCATTTTCCTTCACCCAAGACCTATATATTTGGATATATGATAGTGACAACCTAAAATTTCAAGTAGAGCACCTTAAATTAAAACACTTTAAACAGTTCTAGGAGTCCTCTGAAGTATATTGATGAACTGCATCTTGGCAGTAGCTGCAATGTAAAATGTAAGGGCTATATACAGACTTTTCTGTGCTGAGCTGCTTCCGTTTTTTTCAGTCCTTTGTTGCTTCAGATTAGAGTTGTTATATCCTAATGGCTAATTCCAAGACACTCCCTTCTCAACACTTTGTTTTTTTTTTTCTTTTTGTTCCTTTGAGTCTGAGGTCAGCTAGAGTTTTATAGTCATCTAACTCCCAGAAACCTTTGTAGTTCTCTGTCCCTCTGGGATTTGCCTTTCCATTTTATGTCAGGCTTTCACCATTGATACAGCTCCCTGTATAATGCTAATCCAGGAACAGCCCTGTATTCCCCCCCCCCCCATTACTCTCTTCTAGCTATTCCATTTTAGCAGATAGTGATCACTAATGGCTTAGGCTCTTGCTCGTGCTGTAGTTACAGTCTCTCTCAGAAGTCCTGCCTGAACAGCACACTCCGTTGGATACTTGGGGGTGATACTTCCTGACAGCATAACACCGCTGGGGCTTGCATTACCCAGGCATGCAGAAAAGAGAAAGTGCCTGTCTAGCCTAATAAAATAAACACATGAGTAGAAAAATACAAGCCAGAGGTAGAGCTAGGGCTGTACACTATTGGGCTTTCATCTACTCAAATTGTTCTTCTCTTTCATTATGAAGATAATTTTAATATTAATAAAAATGTCAAGTCATGTATGCACAAGATTAGGGAAATTGAATCTCAGAGCTGACCAATCAGTTTAAGGTCAGAGCTGAGTAAGTTTAATCAAAGAAAAAAATGCATAAACCAATCTTATTTCTTCTTCCACCCACTTTACAGTAAATATATAGTGTCATTAGGGTCCTGAAACTTAGCTATCCCTCCCTAGCCTCCTCTAGCTTCTTCCCCAAAGCCCCCACTAAATCCCTTTCTGAACACATCCTACAATCCTTTCAGAGGCAATTGGCTTACCAACAAACAAGTGGAAGCCCAGTGTGCCACCTTATTACTGTTCTGTCTTCTCTTCAGGAAACCAGAATGACTAAATCCTTCCACAAGATACCAAGGCTAGAAAGTTATTTTATTTTTAACTCTTGGTACAGATACAGTACACAATTTTTCCATGCCTTTATACACAGTGCAGATTTCTGCAGTGCACCCACCTAAATTTACGTAAACATTATACTTGTGATTCTGGGGGGGGGGAGGAGGGGGGAACAACTCTGTTGTAGAGAGAACTTAAATCTGCCTGTGATCAGGTAAGTTACTCCACATTAAGGGCCATTTTCTTCAGCTGCAAGTTTAAAAGCTCAAGCTCTCATATACCCCTTAAGATATGCTTATATTTTCTTTAAAATGTGTTTGTGGGAAGAAATGGACTGGAAAACTTGAATTTGTGGCCTTGTCTATACTGAGGAAATTTACTGGGGAAAACTTATCTGCAGGAGATCTGTTAATAAAATTGATAAGATTCCCTTTTTCTCTTGAACTTAAACTTAAGGCCCCTTCCTTTTCAGATAGGTTATTTCTCAGGACTAAATGAGGGTTCTGAAGGAAGTACGGACTGCAGTTGTCCAGTCGCAAGAGGAGTAACCTCCAAAAGGGTAATGTGGACTGGGGTTGGGGCTGTGTCGTGGTTCATGCCACAGTTAAATGCCTGGTAGGAATCGGAAGTTGGGTCTGGCTGTAGGAACATTGCACTGGAGGCCATATTCTTCCTTTTTAACTCATTTCTACTTGGTGCTGGAACAGTAGCAAGGTGTCTTTTGATGTAAACTGGAATTATAAAAGAAATACTCTGTATAGGTTACTTTTCCAAGGCTGTGAGCACTCATATACTGCTTGAGAAGTGTTGAATCAACTAGGTGGTGATGGAGATGCTGAGCAGAGTGCAGGAAGGTAATCCCACTGATTTCCTTACAAAGTAGTAGTGCAGCTAACCAGCGTGAGAAACTGAAAATGGTGAGGTGAAACTCAGCATATGTTAGATCAAGAAACATGTGTATTATCCTAGATTCCATCCTGAACTGCTGAAGGGGGAGAAACATAATCTATCAAGGCCATTTATCTCAATCAATACATGTTCCTTCACTCTCTGCAATTGTGGCATTCGGCATGAACAGTCCCCATTCAGCGAACAGGGAGCCTCTGCTTAGTGCTCCACATTGAGCTGACCTCTGGTTCTGTACTAATTGCTGATGTGTTCAGGCTAGGGTAAGAAATGGGGATATGAACTAACTGCATATACAAGTGAGAGAAGCGCCCTGGGGAGCAGGCTGGGCAGAAGCCTTTGTTGGCAGAGCCAGTGCAGGTGCTGCCATGCTCTCCTGTTGTCCCCAGGGCTTGGTTCCATTTGTGTCTTGCTGCCTCAGGCTTCCCGGCTGGGGCGGCATAGACACAATGCTGGCTGTCTTCTCCCCTGTTGCCTTCTACTCGCAACCCCTTTCTGGGTCTTCCCAGGTGCCGTGCGCCGTACCCTGGAGATCTGCATGCTTCACAAGAGGAGGGAGAGCACCTCCCCACCTGCTTTAAACACTCTTGCCAGTGCAGGGTCCCAGCTTGAAGCCCTCAGGAGCAGTGGGCTGCTGAGATTTCCCATCCACTAGACCTGGGTCTGAAGTGAAGCTATATAATGCCATTATGGAGTAGAGTTCTGCCTGAGCATTTCCCAGTTCAGGGCTCCATATCGTTACTGGAGAGGTCCTTAGTTCTCAGGGAGGTGACCTGCAATGCAGAGAACAATTTGGGTACCTGAGTGCTGGCAGAGTCAGGAGCTTGGGATCGAAGACATGTAGGGATGTGCAGGAGTGGGCTTGAGTCTTCACAGTACATGGTGTGTGTGCAACAAGCAGTTCTGCAAAGTGACGTCTCCATAACTGATCACTTAGCCCTCTTGAGAAACAGGGAAAACTGTCCAGGCTATTGGCACTGCAATGCCTCTGGAACCTGAGCTTGGCTGTTTGTGTGTGGTACCATGTGCTGGGCCACAGAGTCACAGCCTGGCTTCACCTTGGTGTTCTGCTCCTTGGGCTGTGAGTATTACAGCAGGTCTCTGAGCAGCTATAACTGTGTCTTGGACAAGCATCAGAATATGGGACAGTATCCGTTGCTTCCAGTAGCTTCTCTTATGCGAAATGTGGAAGAATTTGTATGTTCCAGGCATGAAACTGGGCACTGGTAGGCTAGGCAGTTTGTAAACAAAAGAACTGAGCAGAAATAGAAGCAGAAGAGAAAACATTTGTTCCATAAACCTTATTGTTCGACTAGGAGTTGAGGTTGAATTTCAAGGGCATTGTTTTGGGGCCTGTAACTGGGATGTATTTTTTTTTTCTCACGTGGATATCTTTCTCAAAGGGGCTTGCTCCATCAAACTAGCAATTTTGTACTTTTTTCCTCCTTTTATTTTTTGTTGTTTAGATACTCACACACTGGATAAACAATGTTCCAAAGACCTTTCAAGATCCAAAAGATGGGAACAGTATCGAAATTAATCTTATGAAGCAAGATATTTCCTGAGAAAGCCTTCTAAAGGAATTTTTTTCATTAGTGAGTCCCTCATTACACGATTAAAAGCTAAGCTCCTTCCTCCCTCATTTCTTCCACAAATTAGGTTTTCATAAGACCTTTTATGTGTTTTTGTAAGTACCATAGATCTCACCTCTTCTGGCAGAAATATAGATGTTAATGACACTAATTACTTCACACTAATCAACTACATTTGGGACCTTTGGCTAGGAAAACCTTTCCTTGGAAAGTATAGGAAATCCTCCTTTTCCAGGTTTTTTACTATGATACATTAAGTGTAGTTGAAAATATTCAGGGCCATATAGTAGATGAATTTCATTGACTTCAAGTCAGTCTAGATCTTGCAGAACCACTGTATTTTGGCCTTCTGAGGTCTTGCCTACTACTTCTAATACTGGTATTTTGAGAGGAGATTTAACTTTTTAGTGGAAACTCGGGCCTGTTAAATCCCTAGTCTGGCAAGTAGTGTCCACAGGTGAACCCCAGGTCCTTTGGAGTTGCTCTTATGTCAGGACTTTCCAATAGAGGACCAGTGAAGGATGATAAAGAGGGAGAATGCGACAGACTGCCCTGACTCGGATGACTCAAAGTTGACATAAAGGCATTAATCTCTTTTGCCCTATTTTGTGTTCATGTACGACTGTAGAATGAGATTGTTTTGCAATAAAACTCTTCTTTAGCAGACAGGCAGGGAGATGAGTATCAGGTCGAAAAGCAAAAACATCTGCTGGAAGACTGAGAAGATTATTGGCCAGGCTTTTTCTGCTTCATTATCTCTGCCTTCCACAGAAGTCATCACTGCAATCCCAGTGATTTACTATGGAGCAGAAGGGCATCAATGAAGTAGGACTGAATTCTCTAGCCTGTGAGCTGGACCTCAGGGTCTGATCGTGCATCTAGTAACCGCATGCAGGGAAAAGCTTCTATTCAGTGATCTCAAAGTGCATGGCCACCA
This sequence comes from Leptosomus discolor, assembly GCF_034619465.1. NCBI lineage: Eukaryota > Metazoa > Chordata > Aves > Leptosomiformes > Leptosomidae > Leptosomus > Leptosomus discolor. Next base: position 24,921,225 of record NC_141392.1, read on the forward strand.
TTACGGTAATGTTTTCTCTTGCCATAGACCTCTGTGCGTGTCCAGAATTTATGGGGGGAAAGGCAGAACAGTGGACAATGACCAACTGTAAACCCAAAGAAAGGTGGGCCTCTTCTAGGCCGCTTTCACTGTGAAGGTAATACAGGTAATGCCTGTATTACATCCAGGTTTTTATATAATAATAACAGCAATTAACCTAACACTATTCCAGACTTCCTGCTTTGCCTCATCCAGTGTCCAATTAAACTGCAAATGAACAAAAAAAAAAAAGAAAAAGCTAAAAATACTCCCAGGTGTAAGATCACAAGAACCTGAATTCTTTTTTTTTTTTTTTATCAAATCAGATGGATGTGTAAGATATATAGAAGTTGGAATACATAAGGTTTAGCAGCCTGAGAAATATGGATAATAGCAGTTGTTGATACACACTGAGCATTTAGGATCTAAGGGCTTACCATCAGCAGTGGCAAAACACGCACAAGAAAAAAAGCGTTTGTGTCTCAAATGGAAGTGAGAATTCCTGATACGAAAATGTCTGAACTCCAGCAAAAAGGTAATTTGTCTTATAGTCTGCACCTAAAAAAAAAATGCCAGTCAGTGTCTAATGTTCTTACAAGTTTCTCACTTGGAGATTATTTCACCCAGTGGCAAGATTTCATTGTTCCTTCATTTAGGACTCTAGAACAAATAGAAAAAAAGAGTAACACTTCACCTGGGCTTTCTAACAATTTTATTAATGTATCTAGACAGGAAAGACATGGTAGTGCAAATCAACATTGATTTACAAGCAACTGATGCAGTAATTCCTGGGTAGCATGAGAACATACAAGTAAAACTGAAAAAGATGCGTCCTGGTTCAAAAATTGGAAAGTGGGTAAAGAGCTGCTGAACAGAGACAGTGAGAGCATGGCAGGTAAGTGAAAGTTCATCAGATTCATCTTGCTGGGCTCATGTACATGCATACACACTGCATGTGTATGTTCAATATTAACATTGGGAGGAAGTGAAAAGGTGCTTATTCAAGAGACATAATTTGCAGAGAGTGTCAGGGTGATGAACAGAAAAAGCTGAATGACCTGAAAGACTATAGTAATAGAAATGTCTAGTCCTATGGAGCACTGTCTGAAGTCTTCCCAGAAGAGAGAGAAGTGTTAATACTATTGTACTGTGTGCAGTCTGACAGTTGAGAATGTACAAGTTCAAGAAATTGAACTGGAGCAGGTTCAGTTGGGGTGAGTACAATAATTGTAGAATGGGAGAGCCAAATTTTATTTATTCTTTAAATCCATTCAAAAAGAAAAAAAAAAAAAAGAGAACATCGTTGCCATTTCTGCATATGTTATGGGGTAAGCACTCAGGGTCACAGCAAAAAGAATAACCAAATTTAGCTAAAGGATAATACTTGGATAAGAATGACTGATGCTGTATTGGCCCAAGAAATAGATCACTCTGAAAATGAAGTGGCTTCTGACTTTCTGTGCAGTAAGGCACTGGTATGACAAGAGTAGGAGTAATTTGCAAAATATGAATTATTAAGATAGAGTTAGTGAATACATAAAAGGGATCACATGGCAGAGTTGCCTGCTATAGCAGGTTGGTTTGAATGATTAGGATGTTCTATGAGCACTGTTTCTGAGGCCCTGAAAGAATTTATGTATATTGCATGTGTAAATATAAAGATATCAGCATGGCTAATTTACAAATAAAAGTGCCTGATAAGCAGCCCTGAATTGACACACTCTGCTGTAGCCGCATGTCAGAAAGTCACTAAAGGAAATGTTGTGATCTTTGCTGAGTCCAATAAAATCTGTTAATAAAAGATGCGTATTTGTAAGTAGAATTGGTGTGTAGAATAAAGCTAGACTGGGAACTTTTCAGAGAGCTGATCCCCCTCTTCCATCAAAGACAATGTAAGAAATTACTTCTTTGAGAGCTAGATGAGATTTTCAGGTGAAAAACTGGCTTTCCACTGTATGTTTGCATACTAGGTGACATAAGGCCCAGTTTATGACAATGCTCCAGGCACAGCAATAAGGCTAATGATTACTTTGATGTTTTAGTATGAAAGTGTGCTGTTGGAAACTTAACAGTGTGAATTTTTATTGGCTCATTATCAGTTGAATATCGTGAGACAAGAAACTGATGTGTTGGTCTGTAAAGCTGATTTCTTGTCTATGATTTCAAGTTACAGCATGCATAAGACTTACTTTCTTATCAGAAAAAAAGTGTTTGGTTTTGATGGAGAGTATCTTTGTTTTAAACATTAACTGTATATTTCAATATCAGTTCTATTCTGTTTATCACTGTAATAAAAGTACAGTTCACTATTTCCTTGAAATGACTGAACCAGCTGGGTGAATGTTTTGTAACAGAGAACTATTTCCTTTTGTAACTTAAGTACTTAATTGCTTCTAATTGGTTTCTATTGAAAAGAAGGGTCAGATCAAAATGATAGACTACAGAGGAAAGGATGGAAAAGCTAATGGTAACTGCATATTATTAATGTGTCAATAGTATGATCAGAGATGTCATTATGGGGCGGTACAAAGAAAAAGGAGTAGGAGACCAAGAAGAGAAGATCTGGAAAGAGTCACAGAGAGGCGACTGAGGGACTCTGGGAAAGATTACTAAGATAAGTTGAAAGAAACCGCTGGCAAGCAGAATCATAGAAACAGTATTTGATGAGGCAGCAGAGACTTCAGCTAATCGGTGTCCCAAGCAGCTAATAAGCATAGTCATAACCTTTGAAACTGGCTGTTAACAAGGCATTACCACTTGAGAGAGCTGGTACAATGACCAGATCAAAAAAACCCCCACACAATTAAATCAGCAATAAAACACTGAAGAATGTTTTAAAATCGCAAAAAATAGGCTATCCAGTCTAGGAATTTGAATCTGTTTTGTGCCTTCAGGATCAAATAGTAGATGTGAATGAGTCATAGTCTTAATTTAGAAGAACCAAGACATTAACACTTTCACTGCAACTATTTGTACAACTGACCTTTGTTTCTCTAGTATGACTCAGGAGTAACTAGAACAAAGTTAGTGTGAATGATAACAGAATCTATTTTTTGGCATTTGCTGAGACTTGAATCCACATTATATGAGAATAACTGCACTGAAACCTTGTTCTGGTTTCAGAGCAATCAATAATATCATCTAGGGCCTGCTGACTTCTTAACTGGTATATTTTTTTCTTTCACTTGGTGTAAATTTATGTATTATCAGTGAGTAGAGTACATGTATTGGTGTAAAAATTTCTTCGTTGTCTGCTTCTGTCTTTCAGCCCAAATAATTATGGAATATTTAATATTGACATGCCAGAACTATGCATAAGGGTTGTCAACAGAGACTTTATATGTCTCCCAAGTAAACACTGCCCGTGTTCACCAGTGGTGCAATAATTCCCAACCACATTACACAAGATAATTAGCTCCAGTGTAAGGTTGCTACATGAGCCAAAATACTATATGGGAGCAAAAGACACCAAGACAAAGCAGGTACGAACGATTTGTGCTTCCTCTTTCAGTATTATAGTAGATATGTATGCAACATGAAGTAACCGTAGTAAAAAAATTTAAACATCTGAATGAGACCATTGACCTTAGAGCAACCTGTAAGAAAGATTTAAAATTGGTTTAGGACTTCACATAGCCACGGAATTTATTTCCTTAGAAGGCTAGTATTAAGTGTCAGAAGGGACTTAGCAGTAGTGGCAAGGTGATGTTGTAGAGGACAGTGTTCTCCGGGGATGCTTCAGAAACACTGTAATAATAACAGCTTTGTGTTTAGCTGTAGATGTGGAATTTCATCTTCTGATTTTAAAGCATTTTTGGTGGCTGGCTGAGAAGTCCCATATGTATTGTTATACTCTACTGAATTACAAAGCACCCAAAGAACTGATCTTCAGAAACGAGTCTGAGTTGGTTTTGCCAGCTGAGTTCAGTCAGCAGCAGCTTTCATGTGGGATAGATGAGAACCCTCAAAGTTTTTCTCTAATATTAGATAACATTACCTGACTGGATTACACTGTATACACTGTCAAATAATTGCTATCTGCCAACAGATTTATAGGTTGTATTTTTTGGTTTTGTCTATATTCAGAAATAGGAAATAATGTACATTTTTCAAACTACATTTCATGGGGAGCACCTGTCTGCAGATGTGATTTTTGTCTCCTTATAACAGTATGCGTTAAGAATTACCCTACTGATACCGCTTCAGGTGTTTCCTTCTGACTGCCATCCTGAGTAAAGAGCCATAAAAGCTGAATGCCTCTGCTACCAGAGTTCACCCATTAAATGACTGTATTAGTAACAACTGTTCCTCTAGCATGTAAAAAACCAAACCTTTTTGAGTTAGAACACGAGGAAATACTTCTACTTAAAAAACATGCATCTGGAGGTTGTAAGACGGTAAGAACCTTCCTTCAGCTATTTTAATGTATAGATACCAGATATTATTTTTGAGAGAGCTTGACTGGATTCTGCTGTCAGAGGACAGTTGTTTGCGGTGTCCAGTTTAGCTGGTGTCCTACTACATGAGTGCTTGTTTCCAGCTGCTGCACTGCACTTTCTGCAGCACACACTAACACAGTGCTAGTGAAGGGTTGTCTCACCAAGGCTCAAGGCAGGCAGAAAACATTCTCTTGTCCTTTTCCCCAGCCATCTCTAAAGCAAATTAATGACAGCAAGTCTAGACCAATTTTTAAAAAACTGCTCAGACAGGCTCTCTCCTTCCTGCTGGTGTTTTGTCAGCATAATGACTGACATTTTATTCTCTGCGAGTAGGGCATTTGGGGATCTAAGTCTTCCATAAAATCAGACTCGTGTGAGGGGGAAAAACTTATCTAAAAGCACATCTACAACAGGTGAGCTGACTGTCTGGAAAAGCAGTACTGGTTAAATGTGTCTCTATGTGAGCTGTGTTATCAGCAAGTCACCTCAAACTGCTGCTGCTGTGATTTTCATCATTTATTTTTAAAAGAAGAATTTGCTGGAAAGCAGCTACAATTCTGCATTTCTTGACTTTCTGCATATTTATTCTGAGGCAACTGGTCGATGAGCCAACACCCTCACTGACTATGCCAGGAGGATCAAGAGAGACTGCCGCTTGTCACCAAAGGATGTTCCAAGAGAGCAGCGTGGCAAGTATGTAACAGCAGTCTTACAGACCAGAGTGTTGTGGCTGAACTGCATTGTCTTCAGCTAAAAAAAATTGTCACGTGGATTACTGCCAGAAAACAGTTTGAAACACAACAGATTATAGTTAATGTATTTTTGCAACTATCAGAGCTTCATAGACTTGAAGTAAATATTATACTGCTCTGAGATGCTCAGTTTCTGCAGGCTAATAGGAAGCTTAGATTTTCAGATCTGGAGAGAGGGGCTCCCTAGTTAGCAATTTCAGAGCAATTTGAGATGTGAGGGGAATAGGGCAGAGATTATACAGTGCTAAAATCCTTCCCCAAATCTTGGCAATTACAGTAATTAAAAGAGAGGGGAAGAAGGGGAGATGTTTCCTTGAACAGAGGGACAATTTCTTGTCTGCCCTGGTTTAAGGAGGGGAGGGGCTGCTTGCTCAGCACTCTTTCTCTTTAGTAATTGATGAAACAGGTTCATTCTGCAAGACACCATAAAGCCAGAAGCAAAGGTGATGCTGACTGGGCAGATTTTGGAGCTCCCAAGGTCTCTGGCACCAAATGGAGGACAATGGCATTCGAAGAAAAAAAATTTTTTTTTTTGACATCACAGCTAGAACTATTATGTGCTGGCTTTCTTTCCTCCAAGGTGAGAGGGGAAAGAGCGTGGCAGTTGTTGGTCCCTTTTCTCTGTTAGTGGAGAAGAACAACATAGAAAAATCATGTCATGATACAGACAGGCACAAATCTTTCAGCAGATTGGTACTTTTGACTCTTCATGGTGTCTCAGTCCAAGTGTTAGCATCTAGGACTGAAAGTCAGAGCCAATAGTTAGGTAACTCATACGTACAGCTTTTGATATATACAGGATCAAATAGCTGTTATAACCAAACTGCTGCAAGTTTTTTTAATTGTGTAGACCATTTTGCATTTAATCCATAGGCAAATGTGAGTGAGTTATGAAACCATGTTTTGAGATTTACTGTGTATAGCTAAGCTTGTGTAGTGGAAAATAAAAAGCCACATTTGGACCCATGACAGCTTTTGCTAAACACTGAGAAGGGTGAAAGTGACAATTAAGGAATTAGTTTCAGTTTTCTCATTCTTTCTGCAGTGAAAGTAAAAGCTGTTGCAGAGATGACTAGTGAAATTTCAAATGACTTCTGAGTGTGGTGGTTATGTCTGTCTTTACCTGAAGGGTCCTGAAGCCTGTGACACTCTTCTGTGTGTCATGTTGCCCAACTTGGTGACCTAAACATGTGCTGAACACAAATAACGTGTATCCTTGTGGCAGAAATCTTTCAGGCTCTTCTAGGAAAGATCTTGGCTCTCTTGCCTGTTTGATGTTGGCCATGTGTCAAGGCAGATGGAAGTGGCCTGTAACAGAATGCTGCAATCATCCATCCATGTCAGAGGAAGGAGAATGCTCTGAAATGCAAGCCCTTCCCATTAGCAATACTAGTTCACCGGTCCTAATTTGACCCTGGTCATGGCTCCATGGCTTTGATCAGTGATTTTTGGCCTTGTGGGAGCCCTTAAATAGACTTTGTTTGTATCCCTGGAGACTGCAGCAGCACTACTTTAGTGCAGTCTGGAGCCCCAGATGAGGGAGACTTGTGGAAAGCTTCCATAGAAATACAGATAGAGAATATTGGGGGGACCGGTTTTGTTGATGTCAGCCAAACTGTGGAACAATATCATTCTATTAAGTTCCGAGTGGCTTATCCAAGCACTGTTTCCCATTGAGAAAGTTAAGATGATTGGCTTTATTATGAAAGAATTAAAATGATCAACTGAAAGTAATGGCATTTACACAGTTAATGGTTGGATCCTGATCTATACTTAATCTGTTGGTGTGGAGCAGCTTGAGCAGTCCTGCTCTCCATGGCATGGTCTCCAGGCAGTGCAGGTTTGCTGTAGGAGCTCCCACGTAACTTCATTCCCCAACAGTCAGTGTGGGGACATGGCAGGGGCAAAGGGTTATGACCGATCCTGGTGATTTTCAACTACTGTGACAGCAGACTGGGGCCACAGAAGATGGGTACAATCTACTCTAAATTGCACCCTGAGACGCCGCTGCTGAGCAGTCCCAGGACCAAGAGCAAGTAAAGGGCACCCTTCTGCCCTTTACCCCTTCAGCTACAGTTGAGCAATGCTTAACACAGCTGAGCGTCTGGCCCTCCCAGACAGATACAATAACTAGTCTATGAGAATGTTCATACCAATTAAATCTTATCATCAAATCATTCTGTTCCATCACTCCACTTAATTAGCCATGGTCTCTGGTATTTCAGCAATGCTGTACCATGCCAAAAAATGAAAGTATTCTTTGTGTGGTACACACCCAACTGCCTGGCTGCCAGCTAGAGTCAGATCAACAAATATTTCTCCTGCGCCAGAGCAGTATCTGCTGGAAAAGGTAATTGCCCACTTCTGGTTTTTCAAACCAAAATGAGTTAGAGGCCATGGTCTTTTCATCTGGGCGGTCAGCTTTTATTACAGGAAAAGCAAGCTGGTTTCTCATCAGCTGTCTTGTGGGTTTTGTGTGACTCATCACAGTTTATGTTCACAACTAAAACACAGTTCCTCGAGTGTTAATATGGCCTTTCTATTTACAAAAGATAAATGCAGAGAGACTGTAATGAACGCAAAGTAACTACAAGTTAGCAGGCAGCAGCAGAGGATCAGAGCTATTATGTAGATCCTTGTCTGCAGCAGGGGCCCCTGACTTTATGAATGATTGTTAGGTGAGGGTCTGACCTAATTTTCTTTTATGAAAGGATGCAAACCCAGGCAGATCATCCTAAAAGCACACCCTGCTTTTAGCAAGAAAGGACCTGATTTGGCAGCCTGTGCTCTAAATGACTGGATTTTTTTTTCCTCCTTTCATTTGAGCAGTTCTTGTGAGTAAGTGTGGATGAGGAGCTCTATGGCCTGCAGAATACAGCCTGGAAGAGCTCATCAACAAATGGCAGTGAGTGCATTAGAAACGAATTCTCAAAACAGTGTGAGGGTTAGTTCCCTGATACCCCTGATGTTGAGACCTATCTTCACTGCCAGTGAGAAAGTGGCTACCAACCTACCTGTGACAAGAAATCGGTTTATTCAGTGGAACTACAATCTATTTTAATAGCACCACCACGAATCTGTGCTATGCCATTTGAGGCATGTCAGATGTGACAAGGCACTCAGCCTATTTTTGTCATGCAGCAAATCCTTTTTCCTATTCTACTTGGGGCTAAGTCCCATCCTTAGATATGAGCTCACTCCTCTCTTTCACTTACATGGAAATGTTGGGCATACAACTGAAGGCAGAAGTTGGCTGTGATCAGAATAGATGACATCTGTAATCTTATTGCAGATAGGGGACCCAAAAGACACAAACAGGTGCTGGTAAACATCTAGCCTGCATGGATGCATTTGTAAATCCTATGTGGCACTTGTCTGCATCTTGAAGTGCCTAAATACGTTTGAAAACTCTGCCTTTGAGAGACTTGCCTGTGTTCTAGCAGGAGGGCCTTACAGAAGCGGGAATTGAGTCTATTTCTCTTGATTGCTCATATAGGATCTTAATTGTCATAACACTCTTCCTCTGGCTAAAACACCCCATTGATGGTTTCTGTCTGCGGTACATTACAGCTGGATGTGCTTCTGCCTACTTGTCCTCCATGTGAAAGCCTCTCGCTTTCTATAATCCATAGAAAAACTAATTTCAGAATTTAGCAGTGATGGGACTGATTATTTCATGTTAATGTAGGCTTCAAGCATTCACATGAACCCCTGGCTTTATTGAAAGTAGTGGAAAAATAGACATTTGCCTCCATTGAGCTACAATTTCATTTTCAGTTTGTGGGCCTATTCCTGCGTTGCATAAGGCCTTTGCCCAGAGTAACTCCAAAAGTACCACCATCACTAGTATTTACTGATTTCAAAACCAGACCTTTCCTGTCTTTTCACTTATGCTGGCAGTTCTTTAGGAAGCTACTTGCCTTTTTTTCCCTTCACTATTCTTTGCTGTATGAGACCAGAAAACTAGACCAGAACTTTCCTTGCATTCTCAGCAAGAATTTGCCTTCCTGATCTCTCTCCAGATCAGCCACATGGCTTCAACAAAAATCCTCTTGTTTTTTTTCCTTGAGTTGCAGGCCTTCTGCCATTGCAACTTCACTGAGACGGATAGGCTGTTACTGGTGTCAATGCATGTAATCTATGCTCAATGTTCATTATTAAACCTTTCCCCTTGCTTCTCTTGTTGAGACTGCCAATGTGTGGAGATTTTCAGGAGTCCCAGGGGTGATTAGCAGCTGGCACAGCCTTACTACGCAGGTAGAATTTCAAGATTTAGCTGCTTTTGCATTAAGCTTGAGCAACACCAATGCTGGTGTGTGAAACACAACCTTGCATAGAGAAGGAATCAAGCTCAGTCGGGATGCACCATGGCTCAGACAAGCTGTCACTATGCAGAGGTTCTTTTGCTTTCTGGGGTGTGTAAATATCTTTCCTAGCCTTCACACAAGGCTCTAGAGATCGTCTATTGGATAATAAGTTTAAGTCTAAATAATGAACCATTTTGGATGATTGATGGGGGATGTTGTGCACACACCCAGAATATGTCATTTCCAATCAAAAGGAAAGCAATTGTTTCCATATGTTGGCACATTTGTGATCTTGGTGTTGAGCCAGTTGTCTGGCTGTGATCAGGCAGCAGCATCTAACAGTGATGGAAGATTATACCTTGGAAGTGGGGTGCTAACTTTAGGCTGTATGCCTTAAAAGGACATAAACTCTGAACACTTATACAGGATGTAATTTATGGTTCCAGTATGTTTTGACTTTACACAGATGAAAAAATAGTCCTTTTGTGTATGCATATATGCATAAAAATTCCTTCCTGCTCAGTGCCCCTTCCCTCCCAACGAAAGGAATCCAATAAAACAATAGCTGGTGCTGGTTTATGTGCTAACTTAGCTGCGTGGGCTATTGCCTGATGGGGCTTATAAGGATTCCCTCTCTTTCTAACCCATGTCCTTAGGGGTATTTTAACAGCTAGATGATCTAGTTTTGTTAAATGGCTCAGCTGGAATGCAGGTTCTTTAGACAGATTTTTAGAGATGCCTCGCACCTACTAAACCCATCTGTTTGGGTTTTTTGGGTTTGTTCATTTTTTGGTTTGGGGGGGGGGTTGTTTTTTTTTGTTTGGTTGGGTTTTTTTGTAATGTGTCAACTTAGTTGTGTATTGCTACACAAATAGACTAATATAATTTTCAAACTTCAGCAATAAAATTCCTTCATGCCAAGGCCCTACTAACTTCTGCTGCATCAAGCACAGGTATGTACCCAGGGACACGATAAGTTAAAGTCTGCTGGAAGAGCGTATTTTTAACGTATGAAGAAGCCACCAATTTAAAATACTCTGCAACTTCCCCAGCTATCTACAATTCCCTGAACCACCAACACTGGAGCAAAGCTGCCTGATTATGATCCAGCCAATGAAGGATCACCACATACTTCCAGAAGTGTCTGCACCAGCAATACAAAACCTGCAATGATGTTGCATATGCGTGTGTGTGACCCCATTTGAAAAACACACAGGCAAGTTGTTAGAGATACAGCCTTCTTTCTGTGTCACAGCCAGGCCAGTCCTTTTGGATAATCTCAGTATGGAGTTCTAAAAAACTCATTCTTTCACTCCCTAAATTGTAAGCAACTGTCAAGCTTTTAATTCTGCAGCCAAAAAAACCTTTGCAACTGTGAGACACAGTGGGCAGAATCATTCAAATCACTGCAGCAATACTAATTCCTCTAGCTGAGAATAATGACTATATAAAATCACTCTTCAACACACACACACGCATTAAATTTAGGAAAATTACTGAATTAGCATTTTAACTCCATAAATACTTGCAGTGATATCGTTGGAGTGTCTTGGGGATGTGCGTTGACCAGCCTTACAGTCTTCATCGTGTGAGACTCGTAAATGTACGAAGTGAAATGTGAGCATGCTGAAAGACAGGGATGCACGTTTCTTCCTAAGATGGCTTGCAGTATTGTGAAAGGAAAGCAGAAAGCCAAATTAGTTTTTCTTTTCAGTCATGTGCATGGGGGTTTTTAGTTATTTGTTGAAAATATTAAGTTATTAAGGCTCTCTACTGGAATATTTACATAATACATTATGAATAGATTTCTGATGCCTAAAATTCCAGAGAGAAATGAACTAATGTCTTTTTATAGACGATTAATTTGCAAAACTAATGTGCTGAAATGTATTAGGATAGATAATGTATTCAAAAGCTAACAAAACTTACTTTGTAAGTAATTTATTAAGAAAATAGTTTTGATCTTCTGTGCAGGTGTTCTGATACTGAGGAAAAAATCCTTGCTACTTTTATGTGAACTACACGCACACTCAAAATTTCAGCAATGGCATTATTCACATGTGGTTTTGAGCAATTCAGGTTCTACCTTGTCTCTAAGGAATGGCATTTCCCATGCAGCAAAATCAGAGTCTGTGGAATTGATAGCAACGCAGTACATGCAGCTACTACCACAATTGATATGAATATACTTCTTGCCTCCGTATTCCAGTATGAAAATTGGGAGCTAGAATTTCCATCTAACTTTATTTTTCACTTAAAACGTCTTCCTCAATTGCATATATAGATTCAGTTATTAAACACTGTCATCAGCAATCAGATAAGCAATTTATAGTTCTACAAAATAAACACTTCCTTGACTAGAGAAGTAAAGGAGTGTTAATTCTAAACATTATCATTCCTGCACAGAAAGATGTAGGTAGCTCCACGCATGCTTCAAGCTTGTAGGGCTCCATAAACAGCTACGAATCTGTATGTGTATGCACTTTTGTAGGAACTTCAAACGTTATGTTTGCACTTCCAGACCAAAAGTATTACTCTTCCCCTTCTGTAGCTCGTGAAACCAAGGTGTAAGCTTTTACATATCGTGGCCCAAGATTGCTCTAGTATTGCTGAGTAGAAGATGATTGGCCTAAAACTTCTAGCCCTATACTTCAATGTAGATCTGCTCTATCTTCAGGACCACATTAATGCTAATTAACCACTTCCAGCATATTAACAGTCTTCTGTATATTTTTCAGTGCTACCCATATGTTACTCTAGCAAGCTGCTCCGTGTTAATTACAACTTCACTGAGGCGACCAGTTTGCAAAAAGACTGGGAGATTCACTTCACTTAGTGGATGGCGCAGGCGTTCCCTCTTAGCCTGCTTTGCCTGGAGCCAAGCACTTAGGCACAGGCTGTCGGTTATGTTGACCTTGAGGAACTCGTACTGTTGACCTCTGTTTTCATATCTTCTCAGTGGCGTATCTTGTTTCCTCTGCTGTTACTCTAACAAAAGACTTTAGGTTATCACGCTTAAAGACTTACGTACCTGATCTGGCCTTTGCTGCTATATGGGACCCATCGACCACTGTTTCTGTATGATGGCACATGTTACCAAAATAAATGTCCTTAAATTAGTCACTTCAGTTACTAGGAGCAGTCTGGCTGTAGCAGCAGAGAGCTTGATGTAGGCCAATTATGATTCTTTCATGTATTTTTTGAGAAAATGTGCTGTTTTGAAGTTAGTAATTATCTAGTTACCTAGTTAATAGTAGATATCTCTCGATACATTAATGAATGTTAATATTGCCATGTATTTTTCAACAAGGATAGGGTCTTTCGGCAGATATAGGTCTTGGTCCAGCAACAGCATAGTAATAAGTCATCATCTGTTCACATGCTGCTAGTTGTATCAGAGATGCCAACTATAAATTTACTGTATTCCAGCTCTGCTTCCACATTCAGGGTTTATTTGAGGGTTTTGTGTCCTAGTGACTCTAACAACTTAGCTGTGCTATCACTGTGCAAATGGAAGTGCAGTGGCCTACATTTCAACAGTGATTAGTGAGACAGTCTGACCCGCTTGAAATGCTTTAAGCAGCCCTGCTTTTCAGAAAGCTTTGAGCACTTGTCCACCAGTGATCTGGTCTTATGCTATGTCTCAAGCTGAAAATTCAAAATCACTGGTCATTTTGGAGAATTTAATATGGAGTATTTAATTTGTGCTTGACATTTTTTCTTCCTCTTGTGCTTGCAAGTGTCGTGGTTCAGAGTAATGGGTCAGTCTGTGTTTCATTAAATATTAACAGTGAAGATTATTCATGTTCATTTAGAGGGCAATACTGTTGTGTTAATGGATGGAAAATTGCCTGGAAGACTGCTGATAAAGGTGTAGTGGCAACTGCTACTGAATCATTGACAGTGCTGTTTCTAAACTGTCCTGCAGAGGGGTTGGGTAATGTGAGAGGTAAAATGGGAAAACAAGAAAGAAATATTCATGCACCTGCCAAGTGATCTGACAGACCTTTTCTGTCCTGCACTTCAAAAAAGATCACACTGAAATGTTTTTCCGAAGTCTGCTAGTCAGGTCTTCATCTGGACCCCAGTAAAACCAGTGCTCTGAAGCCACCTCAGCAATGCTGTCGCTCGACAAAACCTTGCATTGCCTTGCCATGCATGAGCACAGCTGAGTATCTGCCTCATCGTGCCCACTTCCCTTGTGGTAACTGATGTGGCTTCACTTGTCTAGCAAGGCGACTTGAGCAGTTCAAGAAAAGCAGTTATCATCTTTTGTGCGGCATGTTGCGTGTTTGTGTGGGCTACCTTGGATTGTGTAGTAAAAGTGCTCCCCAACAATATTATATTTTTCAGTTCCACTTGCAAGTCCTAGAGCATCCAGAGATTTTACAGGAACAGACCTCCTTCAGCCATCAGTACAACGCCATTAGACTCTGCTAATGAACCCATCCGAGGAAAGGTAAGACAACGTGCATCCTGTGTGATTAATAGTGTCCAGGAAGGTGGAGGAGTATGTTTATCCCAGAACTTCCGACTGTCTGTTTAATATGAAGATTTGTTGTCAGATGACTTAGAATTGCTAGCAGTTAATATTAATTATGTGCTCTTTTTTATTACTTGTACATGCTCCGTTTTGTATTCGTGTGTACTGCAGCACCTAGGCTTCCTGTAGTTTTGATAAACAATAACCTAATCATAAATCACATGATTTGGATTTCTAAAGAGTCTGTTTATGCTGTGGCTTCACTGAAGCCAACTGTCTTTGCACGTGAAAAAGCTGGAATGAGTAAGATTAGAACACGGCATAATGCATAAGGGTCTGTATTGATACAGACCCTTAACTTTTGCCAGGCCTTGGCTCTTAGGAGTTTATATGGTTATGCACTTTATATAAATCAGTAACTTAGTATAAATAGAGGACTGATCCACAGACTGTAGTAGTCTTCAAGAAGATCCAAAATACAGGATTTGGTTGTGAAAAATATTTTGAGAAATGCAGGGTATGATTGTTTCCACTTCTGTTTATTAAAAAAAAAAAAAAGAAAAAAATCTTGTGTGACTGATGAGCAAAATCATTTGGGATGCAGTGATAAATCTCCTGGCCTACAAAAGCTGCACTTCAGAATTGTATCCATGGCAACCCATGTAGCAAGAAATGAAATCTGATATGAATAGGCTCCTACAGAAGAGCCGTATGCAAGTCACACACGCTCTGAGGCGGAGTGGTTGTGAACCAGGGAAAATAAGATGCATTTTCTTTTACTTGTTGCTTCTTTCCAAGTATTCCTGACGTGCCCCATTTCATGAATAAAATGGGCTGACAAACCGGCTATTATTCCATTGCCTTCAGCTATTCGGACCTAGGCCAATGGCCAGTGGAGAGGCCGAGGAACAAGCGTAAGCTTTGCCAGCACTTGAGCTAATAAATGAACTCAGCTCACAGCTGCATCTACGAGCTGCTTATGTTCCCCTGGTTAATGTCAACCTTGTTTCCCCTTCCAGCGACATGGAGCTTTTGTATGTGCAGAGATAAAACCAGCGAGTGGTCGATAGTTCCTAAGGGAACAGAAATATTCCTGAGTGCTAGAGGGTCATGTTCACTAGAACGGCCAAAAAACAGAGAAAGGAAACTCAGTGAAAAACCGAATGACCTCACCCAGTCTCTTCCTGCAGAATTCCTAGGAGACAGTAGGCTCTGAAAATCACTTATCAAAACCAGACGTCAGAGAAATAGCCAAGGCATACCCCAGAATTCTTGTGAGAGGACACAAAAGTTCAGGCATTTCTCAGACAACTGAAGTGGATGTTGGCTGCCCTGCTGGGGAGGAGCTCTCTACAACCTACAATGAAATGGCCTTTGATAGATGGGTAGAGGACTTACCTACTGTACACAAAAACTTGCAGACACTGATGCCACCATCAGCAACCGAAACAAAAAGAGCCTAGAGTCACTGTTAGGCCGGTGCATTTGCTTATTCTAATATCAATATCACCAAACACAAGCTGACACCAGTGAATTGTTAGAGGGAACACAATACTTCTTTGACGTACTAACAGCTGCAGCATGCTTTGATGTCTGGAGAAAACTGTGTGTTTATCAGAACCCTTTTTTAATGGTGAAATTTCACTGCCTTTCCTGGAGCATCACCCTCTTGATTATCTCTTTGCATTCTGTGAGATGATTTTTAAGTTAGTTAACACTTTCAGAGCTGCTGGTTAGAAGTAGAAGTCACTGTGATTCATGAAAAGGTACTTCATTTTTCAAACCAGTTACTCTTTTCCTTTTTTTTTTTTTGCTGGTTGCTAGGTGTTTTATGTAAATGGTTTTTATTTACACCATCCTTTTGGACGCTGCAGTGTGAAACGTAATTTTGCATGCCATGTGGTGTCAGCCTATGATAAATGGAAGCCATTGTTGCTTCCGTAGGAAACAATGACAGCCAAGAGGGACAATTTGCTGCTGTCCACAGGAATGCAAAAATAATATGTCACTGCTCTCTACAGCTAATGAAGACAAACCCTTGTAGCAAGCCCCTTTGAGGGAGATGAGAATGCTTTTGCATAAGATTTAAGTCTAATTTTTTTCATATTAGAGCACATCAAAAAAGAAAACAGCTAATTTACTCTAGGCTTTCTCTCTGTGCTGAAGAAAAATTTATTCAAGAGACTTAAGGTCAAGTTTTATTAAGAATATTTCTCCAGTATTTTTCCCCTGTACTTTTCACCAGTGTTCCCAACAGATTTCCCCCCTGCATTCTTGTGCCAGAGACTCAACATTTTACCTCAAAAATTTAACTTGCAGCTTTTCATAAAACAGACAAGAGCAAGTTATTACCTGCTGTACTCGAACTAGCCCCTCTTACCTGCTGGAGGAATTCATGTATGCACTTCGCTGCAGTGACAGTAATGAAAAAACAACTGTCAACTTTCTACTACAAGAAAGACGTACTTGTCCCAACTATATGTAATCCTACTAGACTTAGATGTTTTATAAGTTTTTGTCTCAAAGATTGGTAGCAAAATAGGAAACTAATCCTTGAACATTTTGGTGAAAATTATTTGAGATCGTGTTTACTTAGTGCTTTATATCCTGTATTATAACCAAAATGAAAACACACACCTATACAACGTGCTGTGATAATTCTCTGTTTTCCTTCAGTTGATAGAAAAATGCATGAAACGGCTCTAATTTGGCTTTCCATTGTACAAACTCAGCTTCCATTTGTATCAGAGCAAACTGCACTAGTTTGCTAGCTGCACCTCTTCTGTTTCTACCACTATTGCCATATCAATAATAAAATTGGCATTTGTAGGTATAGGCCTTACCAAATTGATCAGATCTGTATCTATTGTAGTATAGTAGGGATTTTCCTGATCCTCTGCGTTATGACTTTTCATTTGTCATAGTGAGCTGCAAGTTTTTAAAGTAACTTGACAAAGCGTGGGGAGTGGAAGTAGAAAAGGGTAAAATCAATAAGAACTAAAGCACTCTGTATAAACACCAACACAGATATGAGGCATAAGGAGCCAATCCTGAAATGAATTGCAGCCTTTTGGGACATCTAGTACATTCTAAATAAACCAACAATGTCAGACCTCAGAGGTCAGCACAGTAAAATATGAATACCTCAGTAAAGTTATCAGATAATCTCTATGAATTCAGTTCTTTCTGCGGTCACAGAGAATGCAGTGAGGATATTCCAGCCACTTAATCAAAGAATTTAATAGCTAAAGGGGAAAGCAGCTCTGCACCCCTGGCACTCTTGCATACTTTCTCTCGATGGATTTTGTCACATGAAGTAGCAGAAGCCCAGTGTTATATTTAACCTGGTATTTATGTAACATGCACACAGATCCCCAAACTGTGTTAATTTACTGTTAAGTCTTGCAAAGAACAATTTTAGACAAGATGTCTTAACAAAAAGCCAAGATTAAAATGAATGGAAGACCAAGTTAACGAGACAGAGAAAATGTTGCCATTGTATCTAATGCCTTTTCAGTCTCATGAATTCTCAGAGCATCTTCACTAATGAGCTTTAATTTTATCACTTAAGAAGCACCTGGACCTTGATCCTGGGCTGTCTTATTTGTAGTCCTGTGCAAGTAGCAGGTAGTGCACATAACTGTGTTTTCCAAAATAATACTGTATTAATTTTTTTCTCTTCCCTCTGGAGTTTCTTGGAGCCTCTGTCAATGCCTGTGCACCTTCCTGAATAAATTAATTCTGTAGAACTAGTAGAGAAAATACCATTAGAAGCACAGGCATTATTATTTTAAATAATGAAGAAATGTCTGTTAAAGGATAAGAGGGCATGTCCGTGACAAATGAGAAAATTTATTGCCACAGGACAACCATTAGGCGTCTATTATTCAGTTGTACTAAGGCAGTATAATGATGCTCAGTAGAGTCAAAGGAAAGTCAGTGTCACTCAAAAAAGAAGTGGGATTATTAACCTGTGTCACCAAAGGAGGTGTGTGAGGGAACTTGCATTCTTGAATTTGAAATTAATCTGCTAGGTTTGACAGAAGGTTTGATAGAAGTTGGCCATAAACCAAGGTATTTGCTCCTTGCACATCCCCAGTGAGCTATTCGTTCCTTGAGCCTCAGAAGCAGTCTTATGGGTTGTTCCCAGGCAGCAAATTTCAGTGCGGAAAGAAGCTGCAAGGGAGGAATTTTGTAAAAGAGCTCTAGCAGAAGGCTAAGCCTTCTCTCATAGATTCTGGCATGAGCATGGGCTATTATTAGGCAATAAATGCAATATGGAAGAGATGGTTCTTGTTTTCCCTCCCTCTCTTTTTTTTTTTTTTTTTTTTTTTTTTGATATCAGAGATTTTGTGAACCAGAGACTTAAAAAAATATGGTAAAATATTTGAAATGTGATGACGTTTTTAGTACTTTTTGTAGTGGATACTAAAACCAGAAGTTCCCAGTATTGCTGTCCAGAATGTGCACTGGAGTCTTCAGAGTGTTTACTGACTTTTTGTGACATTTGGATGTATTGTTAGGAGCTCAGTCATGAGGAATTTCTTTAGAAGAGATATTTGAGAATTTTCTTTAGAAGCTATGCTACCTAGTGTGTCTGGGTCCTTGATCTATGAGCTAAAAAAAACCCTTCAAGGCAAGAATGAGAGGATAAAGGCAGTGGTTATGTTCTCGCAGGTCACCAGCCCAACCTACAGTCATGCATACTGGCATGGTGAAGAGATGCAGATTATCCCCCTCTGCCAAAAAAAAAAGCCTTCTACCATGGGGTGAGAAAACTGATTCATGGGAGAGGTGAGACTATGTCCCCACTGCTGTTCTCCCTGAGGTGCAAGTGGAGTCTGGGCTTGTCTTGTGCTGTTTTCATGACCCAAAATGAAGGGAGAAGTGAGCAGGTGCTGGCCTGGCATTCAGATTTCACTCTACTGCACTGTCTAGTCTTGCATTTGCCAGGTCTTTAATGTTACCTCTGCGTCTGAATGTTCGTGTGTCTGCTTAGGTCTGGAGAATTGTAGCTATCTAAATTAGGCATAAGTGTTGAGCAATGTTAAAAAAATTATGGGATAAAGGAGAATTGGTGGCTGCACTTGTTGCTTCTACCCTCCTCTCTTCCTGACCATCTTCTGCAGTGAAATTTAGTCCAGTTGCTCTAGCTATGACCGGAATTGCTCAGCCCTTACAAACTAGACGCTGTGCTGTCTTTTGCTGGTGACGTGGATCCTATTAGCAGAGTAACTGTATGGAATGTGTAGTGCCTCATCTTTTGGCCCCTTAGAGAATTTTTCACTGTAAAGGATGCACTAGTAGCAGCCTCCATAATCCTGCTATAGAAGCATTCTTGCACTAGACTACCAGCACTAGGAAGCCCTCTGTCGTGTTTGAAGTGATGGAAAGCAGCAGAGTCTTGCAGTGAACTCAGTTTACAACTGGTACAGCCCAGCATAAAATGGCAAAACTTACAGCTGAGGCTTCTTGCAGTTCCTGGCTGCTTTGTTTGCTCCATAACAGACTCTTCCTTCCCAGGCAGTAAGAACCTCTTGTCAATGAGGTCTCAATGTTTTCCTCCACAGTACTTTTCAATATATAAATATAAGAGGAGCTTCAGGGAAGATTTTTTTTTTTCTGTCCCTAGAGATATGGTTCAGGATGGTGGGTAGGAATTAGGTAGACAGACATGTGTGCTTGTTGTTAGGAGCTCAGTCATGAGGAATTCCTGTAGAAGCTGTGCTACCCAGTGTGTCTGGGTCATTGGTCTGTCACTTTGTGATGTGAGTTACCAATCCATCTGCACACCTGGATGCACAGAGATCTGTTAAGTCAGACATTCTTGAAAAGAAACATGGAAGAAAGTGCCACAGTTGTGCAGGAAATCCCATTCTAGATAAATTGAAGGTGGCATTATTCAAGACTTCTGCATTTGCATTGTGGAATGCAGACAGTGAATGATTAGCCATATTGTTGTCTCTATAGCACTGATTTAACTGAAGTTGAGATTTAATCTGTATGGTTGGGCTAGTGAATTTCTGAAACCTCTTACAATTAATCAACAGTTGTAATTGCAATAGGTTAGTGTGTTGCTTATCAGCCTAAAATGTTGTGTTGCACTCAGTTGACTGGAACTTCATAAGGACGTGTCTGCTTCTAGCCCAGCAGCAAGTTCATCAATTCTATCCTTTGTAACATGAATGCCAAAATAGCTGAAATGCATGACATTATGGCTTATTACCAGACTCTACAGCCAGTCATAGCCTGGGAATGGTATCCTGCCCTAGGCTTTGATTCACAAAACTGCAGCACTGAGATGATGTTTATAAGGTGGGCTGGCCGCAGCTTGCATCTAGTGGTAGACCTTCATCTCTCTTCTGTGCATGGCTGCTTGTGAAGAGCAGTGAAGCACCCCAAGATTGTGGTATTCAAGCATTCTGTCATGCTGTCGTTTTACGTGCCAGCTTAAGCAGTAATACCGTCATATTTCTGTGACATCTGGCATTATCTTTGTGCACTGTGGCAGTGGATGGTCAGCATATTTAATAAAGCAGCAGTTACTGGCAGGAACGGAACACACTTCAGAATCAAAATAACTTGTAAGGTACTATTAAGTCTTTTCCAGTCAGTCTTTAGTTACAGGGTGGGGTTGAAGTCAATGGAAGTGCTGCCATAGGCTTTAACGGTAGTTGGATCTGGCCCTGTAATGGCACTTTATGTTCTAATTGTGTCAGAGAACTGTGGCTTTCATCTAGTCGCAAGTTAATGAAATTGCAAAGTCAGTGGTTCCAGCCTAACAAAAGGAATGGAGCCTCAGTTTAATACGCATTTCCCATTTGTAGTAAGTAATGGGAGCAGGACAAAACTGCAATCTTTGAAAAAGGACACAGCCAGCCCTGTCGTTGCATTTCTTTGGCACAGATCAATGGGGATTAAGCTGTGACCCATGGAAGTTCCTACTAGAACTCTTCTATGAATACAACTGCTGTCACTGCACATGGGAGGGGAAGTGGTTTGTGCAACCACAGAGTGTCTGTGAAACACTGTGGTTTGAACCAGGGGTGAAAGTGGGAAATATCTGATATGAAATGCATAAACACCAAATGTAATGGCTAATGAACATAACAGGGCCCAAATGTGTAAAGTTTACTCTAGGAAATCACCCTGTTGAGTAAGGGCTGGTGTCCCGATCAAGATTTTATTTAAATTTAACAGTACCTGAAGAGAGACATTACTGGGAGCTCTAGGGGTGATCTAGAACCCCTTTGTAGCACAGCTCGATGCACTTGGGCCTCTGGTCTTCCCTCTGCCTCCAATCCCTTTCCACTTGGCCTCCAAGAAGGACATTTTTCAATGTGAAACCTATTTGTTAGTACTTGAGAAGAGATGTGAGAGCAATGCGGTCATTAAAAATTAGTAATCTTTATTTCTTTGATTTTTAGTGACTCAGAAGAACATGCAGTTTACAGATGCCAAGAAGCAGTTAAGAAGTTGCCTGGTGCTCAGAGAAAGTGAGTGTTGCACACAGGTTTGGCACTGATCTTCTCATTCATGTTCTCTTTAATCTTTCCGTGTTCCTTCCTCCCTTGACTAGACTGGCTGGAAGCAACTCTAGACAGTGGAATATCTCTGAAGGTAGTGTGTGCAACATAGACACCAGTCTCAGCTGCTCTGTGCTTATTCTTGTGCAAAGAATAATACAGACAAAACAGTAAAACATTTATTCACTGCAAACGTCAATTGAAACAATAAAATGACAAAGTAGAATGTGGGCAGCTCAAGCAGCATTCATCCCACTGCCGAATAGCTGCTTGATAAGAAAAGTGTCTCATTACCTTCCTTTCACTTTTGAATCTGCCAAAACTTCAGCGACATCCCTTCATCCTTCTGCAGAGTGATCATAATGCACACAAATGCCCAGAAAATGTCTTTTGGAATCAAAGCTGCTCTCCATGATAAACAATGGATATTGATTTGAACTGAAGACATTTGGCTTGAGAGGTCTGGCTTAGCCCAGTCTAAGCATTTGGCTGATGTAACAGACCTGCTGTTACTGAAGTGGCTTTGCTTGACTGTTTTGCATTGTGTTCAGGAGTCTTGTCACATAGACTGCTACATTACCTTGTTGTTCATTTGCTCATTGTCTGGGTTTCTTGCATTACTGTGGTGAGTTCTACCACATGGAACGAAATCAAATCAACAGAAATTAAGGTCCCCTTCCTGTGACATTGCTACATGTTGATAGAGGGCGTGCTGACAGGGGTGGGTTACAGTGATGTAGTTGGGGCTATAAACTTTGTTCAAATCAATTAAAACCAAAACACTTTCAGACTGTTTTATTTTGAACTTGTAGACTTGTTCATTTTTCAGCCTAAGCATCAAAATGGTTCCAGCCATACAAAATTACAGAAAAAGAATTTTGCTTAAATAATTAATAGTGAATGATTTCATAATGCTTTTTGCATATTTAGGATGCTTTATGAAGCTATAAACCATTTGCACCTAGCAATTGCTATTCCTGTCACTGAAATGGGTCAATACACTGTGTCTTTACATGATTTATATTAACCTTATATATTAACATTGCAAAGACAAGGTATCTTGACAATATCATCATAACCTGTATCTCTAGGCTGAGTGATTTCCCAGACCATTAGAAGCAAATAGTTTTGGAAGCTTTCGTTCTTCCTAACAGAAATAGCAGAAGGAATTTGCTAGAACAGAATGATGGGCATCTGGCTTTAGGCATTCAGCTAGGAATTGAAGGTCTGTGTTTGATTCCTCCATCCACATAGTGACTGCGAGCTAGTCAATTTTTGGGCATCAGCACTTCCTCTATAAGGATGATGCTTTCCTACTTTGCAGGAATCTCGAAAGCTTATCATGAATTTTAGGTACCAAGGCACTATGATAATGGTGGCAATATTACTAGATCGACTGTGCCAGCCATGCCTAGCGTTAATTAGGTGTACTGCTGATGTGGTAAAATGTTAAACAGAGCCCAAATCCAAATCTCAGGAAATTTCTGTCTTCTAACACTCATCCAAAATACTACCTCCTGATCTCCTAGGTTACAGGAGCTTATGTCACTAATTGGTCAATGAGTCTGCAGCACCAAGGATGACGTGGATGAGGCTAGAGTATAGCAATTGCAGCCTAACAGATTTTGTAAAGAATTCAGTGAGAAGGGACAGTTGGGCGTGTATA
Source organism: Leptosomus discolor (assembly GCF_034619465.1). Taxonomy (NCBI): domain Eukaryota; kingdom Metazoa; phylum Chordata; class Aves; order Leptosomiformes; family Leptosomidae; genus Leptosomus; species Leptosomus discolor. The sequence goes on from NC_141392.1 coordinate 24,944,416, forward strand.
CAGAGGATTTAATAAAGGTCTAATAAAGACTCCTGTGTTTTTTCACACAGACTTATAGTCTAGTGAGTTACTCTGAAGAGGAGACTCAGACTGCAGGATTACTGTAAGAACTATATTTGGCAAATCATGTCTTTTCTGTGACCCAGTCATTGGTACAAACCAAATCTTTTGGAGAAGCCAAATTTGCTTGTTTTGTGTACACCTCACATACAACACATGACTGCACCTTTACATGCTGCAGAATTAATCCTTTGAGTAGAGTAGGTATTTGCCATATATCCCATGAATTGCTTTGATGCTTTCTTGGTAGCAAGTTAAAATAGTGAGTCAGCTAATTGAGCTTGAAAACCAGTTTAATCCTATTACAGCGCATAAGGCAAAGGCATCATCTTTTTTTTTTCTTTCAGTAATGCTGGTTCATGCACTATTCACAGATGTTAAGAAACATGTTTGTAAGCAGTCTCTGTGATCTAAAAAAGTGTGGATCCACAACAGATAAATGAGTGTTATGTTTTGCAGTCTCTATTAATGAGACTTCCGATTCACTTAATCTGTGAAGTGTTATTACCATTTTTACAAACCATCACACAGACTGGGATAGTTTGCCAAAATACTTTGGTATGATTTTTTTCTTGTATGCTTAACCTGTAGCAAAGATCTGGACTAGAAGCATGTACCAACAAAAAGAATGTACTGTTTTCTCTGTGTGAGACAATACATCCAGAAAGAGAACAGCAGCCCCCTTCCTTCATCAAAAAGGAAGCGTGTAAGGGTCAGATTTGGCTACTGGGGCCCCATTAATAAAGCTGGCCTTTCAGTGAATGTTTGGGTTCTTGGTGTGAGAAGCCCTCTGCCTTTAGGGTTGTGGTGTAGTGCTCTGCTGTGGCCTTGCAGTACTGCTTGTTGCCTGTGGAGAAATGAGTTTGAGTTCATTATTCCAGGGAGTCCACAGTAAAGCTCTCTTTAGTACCTATACTGGTACTGTTTCATGCTTGCTGTGGGAACTCTGAAGTTCGCTGCTTTCCAGTGCTCCTGCACTCCCGTTCAGCATGACCTTCAAAGCAGAAAAAGTCAAAGTTGGATTGTTCCATTGTACAAAGGCCTGTTCCTACAGCATGAGACTTGGTATGCCACAGGATGGTCAGCCACTTCACTGACCTCACTTCCTTCACCTTCCTGATAGCTTTATATGTATAATCCAACAACAGGGACAGTCTGTGGCAGGACACCGAAATCCTGATGTTTTAATCACCACCGTGTTCCATAGTACTCTGCTGAAACAGGGGCATGCAGATAATGGATATTTTATTTCAGTACTTTGTGCATATTGAGCAATATATTTCCCTACTTATGTGTCAGAGCTTGAAAGGACTATCCATTTTTAATGAGCTATACCATGCATAGCTAATGTAGAAACTTAATTTTAGATACAGATTTTGGTTTTATGCATTAGGGAACCATGTAAATCACTGCTGTGAGTTAGGGTGACACAAGAAGTGTGTTGTTCAGTGGTGGCTCAAAGACCCAGTCACAGGTAAAGGTGGTCCTCCTGATGCCTGAATCTCAGCTGATAGGTGTCGACAAGTATGAGCCACTACGTACAGTATATTCCAGCTGGCTCATTCCAGAGCCTTTTTAAAGTCTCAGTTCCCTGTAGGCAGGAATTAAAAACAAATAATCTGAAAGTGGTACTAGTTCAGCTAATAAGCAAAGAAGCAGGGTACTCAAGTTGAGCTGGAGAGCCATAATGCATCCAGTGTCTAGATAGCGTGTTCTAGCCCAGCTGTGGGTGCCTGGCACTGCCTCCTGAGGACTGGGTTCTAAAGATCCTACCCGAAGGTGAACTCCACAGTACAACTGCTGTATTGAAATTAGGTGTTTCTCTAGCTTGGAATTCAACCTATTTGGTCAAATCCTCTAGCCAGCTGGTCTTAATGTTCTGGTGATACAAAGCTTGCATAAAGCTGGCCTAGGGGTCCCAAGGAGTAATTCCATTTCACTGGAGCCCAGTGATCTGAGTCCTTACCTGCCTACATGATAATTTGTCTGCCATGATCACATGACTGTCAATGTATCCCAGAATGTTCTAGGGTACAGATATAAAAGGTCAAACTCTCAGTCAAGCCAGACAAAGAGACGGAAATGCAATAAGAGGAATTTTTCCCAGCCTCATTTTCTCTTGTATCACATTTCTTTACCTGTTTTGCTTACTGCAAAATGATAGTTCTGCTTCCATGCTCTTGACTGCTAGTTCCGGGTGCAGTGTAAACTTCTTTGTTTTTCATAATTCTATCTTGTTTTTACTTTTTTATCATTTTTCAGCAGTCAAGGAGAATTATAAAGTACTACATGTATGCTGATTGCAAATGGCAGACCAATACCACCAAGGCCTTTGTGCCCCAGGAAATTACTGAGGCCCTTTATGGCTGGCAAATCTATTAATCTAGAAGCACCTTTTTGTTATGTTCTCCATTCCCTGCCAGATGTTTATTCATGCATCAACAATGAGGAGCAATTGAAGGTGAGCTTACTCTTGTACTTGTAGCATATTAAAATTAAAGAGCTGTGCTTCCAGGAATTGCACTCTCCTCCCTCACACCAAAAAGAAAAGACCTGGGCAAAGTGCAGCAGGATATATGAAGCTCATTCAACTCACACAATTAGAGATTCACAAGATCAAAGGGCACCTCAATAAATAAAAAGAAAAGCCTACATGGAATGGATCCATCTCTTGAGCAGCTTCATATGGATTAGAATGATGTGAAACTTTATCAATCAAAGCAAAGATGAATATGGCTAGGAACAAACCATTGGTCAGAATGCACTTCTGGTTTGAATTCAACAAAGGGTAAAAACTATGAAACAGACTTACATCGGTGAAATGGGGTGGTAACTTTCTTAGACCTTAAAGAAAATGACTGTCAAAGTCATTGAGAGCCTTTCCATTAGCATTTAGTGATGCTGGATTGTGGTGAGACTGTGTCCACAAGATGTATGTCACCATCTTAGCCATACAGGAGGACCACAAGGTGCTTGTGGTAGAGTGCAGCAGGAAGGCAGAACAGGGAAGTGAACATTGTGAGTACTTGGGCGAGTACAGGCAGTGGTAAATCAGAAACTCTCAGCAGCACTGAAACTAATCAAAGCAAGCAGAGAGAGTGACATGTGCAGAAAAGGACACCACGTTCCTGTGAGTGTTGTAGCAAAGACACTGAGACAACCTCAAACCTGAAATAAGAGGGAGTGACTCACGTGGACTTCAGTGTGAGCTGAAGTTGTTCAGACTTGTGCAGAGGTTGGTCCAGTTTAGCATTAATTATTTTCCAGGGCACGGGTGAGAGCATCTCTGCTTCCCCAAAGAGTGTTTTTCATTGCAACAAGCCTTTTGTTGCAATTCTTGAGATTTCCCACAAAGCTGGCTGAGTTCAAGGCACTTCAGCATCTGCAAAGCTTGAGCGTCAAGGAGATAAGGATCTGAGGGCAATAAGCAGAATTTAGAGGAACAACACATACTTGACTTTGTTATCGTAAATTATCCCATATCCTTCCTACAACACAAGTTGCCAGGCCATCCAGATACATCTGCAGGGTAAACACATGTCCATAATAATTGAGTGCTTGTGCCCTGCTTTGTTAAGCCCTCTACTAGTTCAAAAGTCAGTGGGGGTAAGTAATAGATCCTGGAGCCAAGTGAGATGATTGTATACTCATTTACATTTCAATGTCTGCATTGCTCTTCCAGTTCACAGCTCTTTTATGGCAGCGTTGATGATATCTGGGCACTAGGAACAAAGTGACAGATCTGAAGGCATATGTCTGTGTGCTAAGCTCTCTCTGTGGCAATTAAAAGTCAGAGCACTTTGAATTACGTGGAACCCTTGAAAACCTTATCTTCAGAGCTGTGATGCTTCAGAGCATTGACAGCCTTGCTGCTTTGCCCTGTTGCCCGTCTCCACATACTTTATCCCTTTTGCCTTCTTAAGGCGCGTATGGTGAAACCCATGTGTGCACTGGCCTCAGTGGGACAGCCTCTGGTGCCACACAAAAGGAGCATCTATCTGTTATTGCAGTATGAGTAGTCTGGGTGCTTAAATGATGGGTCTGTGCTGAGTATCAGTCTTCATTAGTAATGAGCAGAGATTCCATGCAAGGAGTGGGAATGTTAAGATTGGCAAAACTTTATGAAATTGAGATTATAAATTGATTACTAGGGCTTACTGCTAATCTTAGGCAAATTAATTTTCAACATTTGGCTAGGCCTTTACCAGTCTCAAAAGAGCTGTATATTCATATCAACATCCATAACCTTCAAAGCCTGTAGACTGGTGTTACTACTTCTGGTGAATGAGGGGTCACTTCATCACTGAAAAATGCTGCAGAGCCTGCGAGCAACTGTGCACTGCTGTGGTACTCCCTCTGCAAGTCAGTGCAGAAGCGCTGCCGAAGCATAACATGCAAATACAGTATTTTTACATGATGATAGGACACCTTATTTTAATTATTTTGGAGAGACTAAGAGGGATTTGGGAGGCTCCAAGCAGTCAGGAAAGGAATGGAGAGGATAGGGTGTGGACATCTCTTAACCATTTCCTCTGTGTTCACATGACCATGACTGTGTGATTTATTGTGTCTAAACCTCAGGGGCGGGGGTAGGATCTCAGAGCTTTGGATTCCAGGACAGCAACATATGGGGCTAGAAAGAGTCACAGATAGGTCCAGACCCACACAGGATATCCATGTTGCTTGAGCCCACCCATGATTCCACCTTTATGAACAAAAAGCCTGCTTTAAATGACCAGGCTGTTTTTCCATCAACTTTGCTGGTTCTTTTTGTTCAGCTGGCTGCTTATGGGTTAAATATAATTTATGCTCATTTCTTTCTCTTATGACTGTAAGAATAACTCAGTCTTCTCCATTAGACAATTCTTGGACATTAATTGCATGTTTATTAGCTTGCTCAAAAGTGTTCATTGTTTGCACAGCTGAGCTGTGTATCTCAGGAGAAGGTAAATAATGTTCTTGTCCTCGGAACTGTCAGTGACAGACTTTCAGGGTTAGCAATCAATTTATATTGGTTCTTTTCAGAAGAGAGAGGGCAGGACATTTGGTTTTGGTTAAGGAAAATCCTTGCTAGCATCACTCGAGGTGGGCAAAAGAGCAGTTTGATGTGAGAGCCACTAGATCTGGCTTTGAGCAGTGGAAAAATAACCAAAAGAGCTTGGCGTGGCTGAACATTTCCTAAACAGAGCTGCAAGAGAGGAGAGCATCTGGTGGAATTAATTGCCTGTAATTTTCTTGAGGTGATGGCTGAGTGTGAATGGCTGCAGCAGAGCAGAGATCAGAAGAATGGGAACAGGTTTTGTTTTTTCACCAAAAAATGTAACTGGTAAAATCTGAAAAGAAAAGCTAGATGCAGAGGCTATCTTAAGACATTAATAGCTCCCCAAAATCTTCAGTTGCTAAGAAGACATATTATAGAAAGTTCAGGTGGCTGTGCCAATAAATGACACAGATACATTGTCTGAAACTTCCAATTCTCCCTTTTCAGTATCTTGTAAATGTCAAATTTGAACTCTTCATACCAAAGTACCTCGCCCTGTGTGTCAGGCTCAAGTTGAACTTGCTTTTGCTGTGTTTCTTTTTAACTTTCAACTAAAGCAGCTCTTTCTCGCAACGAAGTGTGACCTATGTTATGATTTTTTTTTTTTATAGATTGATTAAAATTTATTGACTTGCTGTTTAAGAAGGTAGTTATTACAGATGTGTGGTTTGCCACTTCTGTGAAAGTAGCCTGAAAGCGGTCATTGTAAAACCTCAGAAAATCTGTAACACCATCGACCAAGGAGAGTTTTGTTAGAGTTTGACAAGTCAGGGAAGAGTCTGTTGGCACCGAGCATGTTCTGGCACAGGCCCACCTCTGAGCAGACCATCATGGCAATTCTTCTGCCTACTGAGGGGCAAAAGCTGTGAATTGTAAAGTGCAGGGAAACACCATTTCCTGTCCTCTCACTGATTCCCCAGCTGCCACACCAGCTGCGGGAAGTAAAAAGAGAAAGCAGACTCATCTTAGTTGGGAAATGGAAATAAGGAGGGAAGGAGTCCTAATCAGAGAAGCAGGTAAGGGACTAAGATGTGGCAGAGATGTGTGCAGAGCTGGGATTTAGGACCAGGACTGGTTTTCTGGGAAGGGCAAAATCCAGAGCAGAAGGTGAGCAGAGGGAAGAATCTGGGACTGGGACAGAGAAAGGCAGGAGAGGAATTAGGTTAAGGAGGAACGTCTAAAAACTATTAAAATGCTCTCCCCACAGACCTGTGCGTTCCTCAGTCTTGGTGCTGCTCTGCATTCAGGAAGTACCTGTGAAGCCCAGAGCAGTGGGTAACTCCCTCTCCTGCTCGAGGCTCAGCCAGAAGGCAATGCATAGCTGTCATCCAGTGCTGCAGTTGCTGCTACTGAAAGCTTTTCCTGGGATCCCACTGAGCATTGTGCCTGTGAGTACTCACAACTGCTATTGATTCACGGATGTAGAGGAGGTACTTGGATATGTTTGTCCTGGATACAGTTCAAAGTTTGAATGGTGTGTGATGAAACAGGCCTTGGATGACTCACTGAGTGAAAACTGTGAGACTGCATGAGCACTGAGCAGGGAGTGGCCTGATCCAGCGATGACAGGCAGGTTGGAAGCCAAACTGAGGTCACATGGACGTTTTCTAACTGGCTTCTGCTGCATAGGCTGCTCTGGGATATCTGATGTTCATGAAGGACAGCAAGTAGCCAGGCAAGGCAGTTAGAAAGGCAAGGCAGACTGACTCTAATAGAGGAGAGAGGAGACAGAGCTTTTAGGGATAGAACAGGGCAAGGGTGAGGGCTGGCAGGGCAGAATTTAGTAGATCAGCATGAATGAAACTGAGAGGTTTCACGGAGTCTGAGTCTGACTAGATAAACAGGTAGAGATTGGAAGCTAAAAATTGATGATTGAGCGTGAGGGCTAGGAAGCAGCAGGGTATCTTAGTTGTGAGCACCAGGGGAAAAAAAAACCCCAAACACAAAAACAAACTAGCAAAGAAATGAGAAATGCAGTGATAAGAGCAGAAAGGCAGGTATCAAGTAACATGTAGAAAATGAGGAGAAAACAGAATACCTACTCGTTGCCATTGGGGACCGTTTTCCTGGAGACAGAAGGCTGGGGCTCAGTGGAAAAAATAGCGTGTAGTAGTTCACAATACAAAGAAGGCTGAACTAAAATTGCGCAAGCAGCTCTTCATCTGCGGAGGTGGGAGAGGATGCTGAAAATTTAAAGTCAGAGGAGTGGTTTGCTATTTTTTGTTTGTTTTCAACAAGGAGGGTAAGTAATTACTGCAACAATGTAATAGGGTACATAATGAATGAATAATAAATTCTCTTCCCCCTGGAACCTATAAGTCTCCTAAAAAGGCAAACCTAACCAAGATGTAATCCAGTTTACCCAGAACTTATTGCTGAGGAGGGAAATGATGACAGGGGACATTGTGGCCTATGCAAGAGAGGCATTCGTGCAATTATTCATAGGCGTGAAGTCTCTGATCCTTAAATTCTGGCATTTCTACATGTGGTGTTATTGACCACAACTTTTAGAGTCAGGTTTGAATGTGGAGCTGCTGAAAAGAGCAGAAAAGCTTTTACTGGCTTGGTGGCAGCTGCATCAGTTGTACTGGCTCCTGTCCGCTGCACAGGCGTGGCCTGGCAGTGTGAGCGTCGCAGGAAAAGCCAAAGGGAGGGGTCCTTTGGGTAGGGCCCGAATCTCCCCTGGAGCTCCAAGGTCAACAGGGACCAGATTATGTTAGAAGATGCTTTTGGCTTTGTGCCTGCTTGGTCCGATTTCCAGCCTTCCCTGTGTAAATCAGCTGCTAAGAGGAGGCTGATCCTGACCTTCAGGCATACGCTTGTCCCTCATGGCAAGGAAGTTTTCCTTCAGCCTAAACATAGGCAGAAATGATGCGACAAAGGAACAGGGAAAGGCTGGTGGAAGAGAAGGAAGTCTAATTTTTCTTCCAAACATGAGTATTATATTGGAGCCTTGAAATATGCCTGAATCAGTGAAATAATTTTAAAATAATTTGGAAAAACACTGGAAAATCTACTGCAGAGGGAGCGGCCAGCCTGCGGGCTTTGAACGGTGGTGTCATAGCAGGTACCTGCAAGTGTTTCACCACACTGTACAGTGCCTCTACACAGATCTTTTTGTGCAGGCAAACATGGGGCTTGTCCACAGGTTGGGGGGCAGCTGCAGAGCTTGCAGGCAGATTCTACAATTGCCAGCTGAGCCTGTACCATTGGCAGTGCTGACTGCTGAGAGATCAGCCCTGCTTGAGGTAGCTCCAACTGTGTCTGGATGGCACAGTTCTGCTGTTGGCTGTCATGGTGCGGTTAAAGATGTGGAAAATAAGAACAGAATCTGGCCTGTAATGTCCTGTCAATGCTAAACTAAACTACTTTATAAGATGAGCTTCTCATTGCTGTGCTCTGGTACCAAGGGGGTCATCCCTGGGCTAGTGTGGATTTCTAACTTGCTCTGCCTGAGTCAATGGTGGGAGGAAGGTTTCTGTTGTTTATAAAAACTGCAAATGCATTTGTCAGGAGGATCTTCTCTTCCTTCCTCCTCTCCTTCCTCCTACTCCATCCGATTCTCTTCCCCCTCCCTCCTACCCATCCTGCTTGGGAGCAAGCTGCTCCTGGGAGGGGACAACCCATCACCAGCAGCCATCCCTGCGGGTGGGGGGGTGGGGGGGTGGGGGCAGGCAGTTCCTGCCCTGGGGCTGCCGGGAGCCAGTGGCCCAGGGTGCAGGCAGGTAGCCTGGTGCCTGCTGGCTAGCTCCCTGCCTGACTCTGTCCCCCTCCCGCCTGCTGTGGCTGGAGGAGCAGGGAAGAGAGTGTGTAGCTGGGAGAATTATAGAATTGTAGAATGGTTTGGGTTGGAAGGGACCTCAAAGTGCATGCCTTGCAGTCTACAGTCCTGTCTGGGGCTTCAGCACAAAAAACAGAGCCTGCTGGCATTTTGGAAAGAGGTGGGAAGTCCACAGCTCAGGCCGAGTCTTGGGTGGGGACCTGTTGGCCTTGAGAAGTGGGAAGCAGACCAGGGGGTTGGGGCCAGATCCCGTGGCCTCTGCTGTCTTCTGGCATGGAAGGCTCTGCTCCTCCCAGTGCTTGCAGCCAACATATGGTGCTCCCTTGCTGCACCCACAGTAAATGGGAGTGTTTTTGTGTAAAATCTAGTTTGGATTTTAAGAGATCTCTACTGAACTTCTATGAAAAGATGTCTTGAGTTCTGCAAAAGCTGGGTGGATATTCTGCACAGGCCTGCTTGCCCACAGCTTGTTCACTGATGTCATCAGGTATTGGTGAGACCCTTAGCTGATGCAAAACTGCTCCACTGCCTGTGCTGAAGTCATGCCAATAAAAATCTGAGGGGTGTTGATACAGTATGAAAATCCTACCGTTGTGGTTTAGGATTTGTCACCATTTGGGCTGGATTTTAGGGCAAACTTTTAGAATTAGGAGAGTTGAAGAGGTGCATAGAGAAGGAAGAGGACATTGCAGAGGCTGTGACTCAAGGCCTGTCAAAATAAGAATGTCAAACACAGGTCTGGGTGTGCCCTAGGGCTGGGAGATAGGCTACACAGGAGTGGAAGGGATCCCAGAAACCTATTTTTCCCTGAGTTCAAGGCAGTGGAAAGGCAGACTCTTGTTTTTTCATCAATGGCAGTTTTCTGAAGAGATATACAGCGAAAAGCAGCTGAGAAACTGCAGGCTGTCACCTGAGAGAATCTCTTTCCCTTTCAGCTATTTTGGATTCCAGATAATTCCATCTATGTGCACACATGAAAAAGATTCTCTCTGAAGAAATTGGATGAGGTTACCAAGTCCAGCCAGCACTCTGAATTGATATTTGCAATCTTGGAGGGTTCTTTCCATGACACATACATTCAAAGCCAACCAAGCACACAAACTTTTTGCAGAACATGTAAAAACTGTCTTATAATAATTTCTTCATGCACTCTCTCTAGTGCCACGAAAATCTTATTCCTTTTAAGTATGGGCAAGGTGTTAATGTTCTTGGCTGACTGGAAGTACCTTTGACATCTAGCTTGGCTGTGTTTCTTGCTGGATCTGCCAGGCATTCTTTAGATGTCAGGGTCTGGGATTTATATGCTGGGAAGCACATGATATTTTGAGGGTGTAGAGTTAACCAGTTTTGCACAAAATGTGCTGGTTACATAAAAGTCATATTTTGAAATTAAATCAGTGCCTTATGGAAAATCCTAAGTACAGAAGCAGGAATCGAGGCTCTCTGTTTATGCATAGTGCAGATGCAGCTCTAGGACTGGCTTTGCAGGCTTCTCCACCCTCATATGTTACTGTGCTTCAACCGCGACCTGAAGGGTTCATCTGAGAGGCAGAGGGCTAATTGGATTTCCATGTCCACTTTCCTAACAAGAGTTTCATCTGTGGCAGAGTCTTTGTTTTCGACTTTGGATATCTGTGTGAAGATCTCATTTCCAAAAGCCTGAGTAGCTAGATATAACGCCAGGCATTTTGCAATGCAGACTAGTGGATTTCTCCCTGGACTTTCTGAAGTTCCATTTATTTCTGTTCATAATCAGAGGAGAAGAGAGCTTTATTTGAGGTGGATGTCCTCCTCTTCACTCAGACCACCCACTCATTTTGCTGCCACTGTTGCTAACCCTGAAGTGCCCAATCCCCCAGACTAGATCCTCCTCAAAAGGAGGTAGGCTTGAGTCTCATGAGATTGAAGAAAAAAGGAAAGCAAGTGAACTTATATTTGCCTTTCAAATTTTCAGCTTTCAGAGGTCTTGGATGCATTTTAAAGCATTTTTCATCAGTTAAAAAAGAAAGTAAACTTCGTTTTTCTTTGATGGGTAGAACAGCATGACCTGTAAAGAGAGCTGATTTTCTTATGCAATCACTTGACTCTAGTAGCAGGGTCGTCAAGAAAAATGTCAAATGTCTTGCACTTCCTGATAACAATGTAAGTGCTAGCAAACACGGCTACTCTATCAGCTCTGTCAGGAAAAGATGGCTGTGTGATATGGTGCCTGTAATCTTTATTGGCTGGAGCATGAGCCAGAGTTCACTGTGTCCATATCAGCCTCTTCCTGGATCAATGTCCTCACCAGGAGAGACCTGCTGTTGCTGCTTTTTTTAATTAATATAAATTCTCCCTTAGTCCCTCAGCTCTTGTCCAAAAGAGTGATATTATAACTCTTTAAGAGATGACTGGAAAACTGAATTGTGATAATATATTCAAGAAATGTTATTTTGTCAGAAAGCATAACTGTGAGGCCTTGCAAAGACCAGTTGCTTCCTCTTCATCTCCCATAAACACCTGGTGGCATATCTTGGGAACAGGCTGCCCGTGGGTGAGTAAAGCAGGCGCAGCTGCCGATGCTGCAGCTAGAGTCCGTGGGTGGCGTGATGCCAGTCTCTCTTGAAATGCTGTTATTGCCAAAAACACTTCATTTGGGGCAATGCTGCCTTTGCAACCTCTTTCATTGCCGAGAGGAAGGAATCATCCCTGAAGCTGGCATATTTTCCTGTGTTTGCTGTGTGGATCGCGAGACTTGTGAAAGTGTGTGTTTAGACAGTGACAGATTACCTCAACCCCCAAATCAGTCTCTGGCTCATTAGAAGAGGAGCTGTTAAGGTCTACTGTGCTAATAAGTTTCTAAATATCATTTTGAGTTGTATTTCTCTGACTCTGCAGGCTCCCACTCTGCTGAGGGGTCCTATGAGCGACGGGCACCCACACAGCTGTTGGTCTGTACTGGGAACTTCCAGTGAGGCCAGCAGGGACCTGGCCTGCAGTGAGCTAGTTATGGCATGGAATATTTATTAGAAACATATGTTTTCAAGCAGTTACTATCTGCCTGCCTTTTAAAGCAAACTGTCTCTATTCCTTCCAGTCCTGCCAGCTAGATAAAAGTGCTACAATGAAGGAAGAAATTGAGCCTTTTTTTTTTTTTTAATTTTTAAATTATTAAATAATTGTTTCTGAGCTCTGACGGCAAGTAGTAAACAAACAGCTTTATCCTGTTACAGATACTGAAAAAATGTAAATACCTTAAAAGATGGAGGCTTGTGGTGGGCCAAGGAGGTTCTTAAGTACGGTGGTCTCATCTGTTGTCATTATTTGCACAACTGAAGTACATTTGTCATACCTTTATTTTATTTTAGTTAATGGAGAGTAAAATATTTCCAAACAGCAGCCATGGAATGGAAACTGAGGTTATTATTCTTGCCACTGGCTTTTCTGAACTGTAGCAAAGATCTGATTGTAGGCTTTGAGTGTAAAAATAAATTGAATGAATATGCCTTTACTGTGAAAAGCAGATATGGATTATTACTAGGTACATTCCATAATGGAAAGTCTCCATTTTTAGGTGAATGTGGATCCACCCTGAACATGTCTTTGTTTATTTGTAAGATTGTTTCCTGTTTTTTCTTATCACAAACTTTCAGCTGTGAATTAAAATAAGAGGCAGGCTATGACGTTACAGCCTCTAGACTAAGGGATATGAAGAGGCCTTTTCATTAATGCTTTGAAGGAGCTGAACAGCTATCCAGGCGTGTATGGTGTCAGAGAAGACTTCTACAGCTTCCTTCCCTAACTCAGTTGTTAGATCAACTCCATGGAAGCAGTGGGAATAACAGCAACAACAAACCTGGACTATTTTACAGTGATTTTTAGGCTGGTTTCACATGGGATTACACATCTGTGTCCTCTTCTTCCCCAATATCTTTTGGAGCTGCTGGCCAAAGTCAACAACTTTTCATTGGAATGGAGAATTTTCAACAATAGTTAAGTTTTTACCAGTTTCCTAAAATTAGCAGGTCAGGGAGAGCGGAGTTGGATGTGAACATTTGCACTTTTGTCCCTAATAAATCTTCTGACCCATTCTTCCTGCATAGGTTCTCTGAGGTTTTTTTGCTAAGGATTTAGGAAGAATAAATAACATAGAATTCAGCTGTTCTACTTGGAGATGAAAGTAAGTCTTTATTTTCATTAACCTATCAACAGGTGACTCTTTAGTTTGTAGGTGTCAAAAGTGAAGTGAATTAAGTGTATGTACATATTCTTTTTCTTGAAGGTTAGAAGGAACCCCCATGATTACCTAGTGTGGTTTCCACAGCATAGGCCATCAAAGCTCAATGAGTAATTTCTTCATCTAGCTAGAAGTTCTTGTTGAAGCCAAGGATTGCTTTCAGAAATGCGTTTTATTCTGGTATTTGCTAGAAAGTTCATGAAATCTCAGTACGTCCCAAAGTGACTGGTTCTAGTTAATTACTCACATGGGTGGAAAAATTTGTGCTTTATTTGTAGTCAATTTATCTACTATTATCTTCAGCAAATGGATCTTGTATTTCCCGGATGGATTCAAGTCTGAAGTGTATTCTATATTCAGTACATACAAAACTGACTAGGTAATTTCTTGACCTCTGCTTGATAAATTAAATTTACTATCTTGATAAATAGCATGCTTTTTAGAACTGAAATATTTATATTTTATTTATATATAATTATATATATAAACTATATAAATAGAAATATATCTATATATCTAACATAATAGGTATTTCTGATCCTTTCCCTGTATTAAACATGTTTCTCAAAAGTAGCCCTCAAAAGCAGGTGTAGCATTCCAGCAGCATTCACAGTAACGACAGAAGTAGTGTCATCTTTTTCTCCTGGAAAACAAAGGAGAGAGGGAGTTGACCCAGATTCTTCCCTTGTCATAATGTCAAAGTCAGTTATGAAGATTTCTGAACATGTAAAATCTTACATTACTGTTCTTCTACCTAAAGTTATAAGGAAGACACTGATGAAATAGTTCAGCATATCTCCATTGATTTCAGAGACCTTTATGTTAGTAGTGAGTTGTGTCTCCAGTGGTAAAATACTTAGGTCTGTCATAGGATAGAAAACAGCATAGATATGATTCATAGAAAAGCCTTCTAAATAAAAAGACGATGCAAATTCCACACTTTTCGATGTGCTCCTTCTTGGAATATGAAAAGCTTGGACATCTTTCTCTTTCATCTTGGGCTCCTCTGGCCCAAGATCAATCAGTCAAAAAAAAACCCCAACCAGTAAAAATGTTGTGAAATTAAAAAAAAAAAAAAAAAAGAGGAGTTTGTGCCAAGCAGATACTTCTAAGGAATGAAGACAAAAGGCAAAGTGATTTTTCAGGTGGAATGTATGTATATAAATGAGATGCCTCTGAAAGAATCTGAACTTTTTGTCAAAACCAGCACTTCATTACAAGTCATTGAAGCTGATTTAAAGATGCTTTTCAGAGCCGTTCACTGAGAGCATAAGCCTTTGTCTACAGAAAGAATCACGTAGTGATTTATATAGCCAGGGAGGGGGGGTGGGGTGGGGGTGTGTTACTGGAGACCCTTAAACAAGATGGAAGTGTAATTTACATGTTGGGCACAATTAATTGCAAGTATAATTGCAGCTGAAATCTTTTACCGGCCCTGAGCTGGTGGCAAATACCCAAGTTTTAGTTACACCTGCTGAGATGTGTCTGTCTCTTTGTGGCCATTGCAATCAAATGGTAGCATTTTAAGAATGACAAATTCAACAGCCTAAAGTAATGTGGCCCCGGGTGTTCACCCTGCTCCAGGCAATATGTATGTTCCTGTTGTGCACAGCTTTCTCATCAGCCAGCACAGAAGGTGACATCCCATTTTTAAGCAAGTCTATTGAAAGCATGCTGAAACACTTGTCCCAAAGGCCTTGCAACACGTGCAGCGCTGATTCTGATGGCAGGGGCCTTTTGGTGACCTGTGGAGCAATCACGGAGCTGGCGGCCTCCTAAGCCTCCAGCTCCTGCTGTTGGCTGATGGAATGACCCTTACCTTGCACAGCTGCAGCACAGTCCTTGGCACCCTCTAAGCAGCCTTGGGTGCTTGTTGCTACATGGGAATGCTCTGCAGAGTGTGATTTACCCGTATGGACTCATCTGAAAGAAATTTAGAAAAAAAAAAAAAGTAATTTTTTTGAAAATGTATCTGAATCTGGAACTTGTTTCCACCTTAGCCTCTTAAGGAACAACCGTTCCAAGTATGGAACTGTCCACGCTGCTTTTTGTGTCAAGCTGTTCAAGGTTATAAGTCATAAATATCAGCTACTGTAGAAGCAGCAAAGCACGTAAGAGAAATGGGTGAAATGAGACCAGAACTCTAAGGATGAACAGATCAGAACAGTCTCAAGTGCTGAAGGAGGAATAAGTGAGTTATTGCTGTTACTACCGTTGTCAGACCCTCCTGACAGCTTGGCCTAGCAGTGGTGCAAGCCATAGACTGGCAAAAGAGAGTCCCTGTTAATTAAAGAAGGGATCTGTTTTATGTCACCTTGAGCTGTCCTTTGCCTTGGGACTGATTTTCGTTTGAGAGCTGAGGCCCAGGTTGTAAAGCAAGCATTTCTTCATTTGTGTTACATTCCTGGATTACATACAGCATGTCTGGAAATAAAGTAGATTTGTGAGGCCGCTGTAGTACAAGGTAGAGAACCAACAAGGCAAAGTGGGTCTGGGAGGGCACTGCCCACCCCGGGGTGCTTCCTGCAGGGACAGTGTTCTGTTCTGGATGAGTGCAGACACAAGTCTGCCAAGGATGGTGTCTCCTGACACAACAGGAGAACCTGAGATGATGCAGTAGCCACAAACCATTATCACTGGCTTGTCTCTGAGGGCAAAACAGCAACCTGAGTATCTTTCTTTTTTCTTCTTTCTTCTTCCTCTTCTTCTTCTTCTTCTTTTTTCCCCAGAGGTCCAGGAAGATGTGCATCCTAAAAGGATTAGTGACCAGAATTAGATGAGGTACCACCGATTCTATTTTAGCTTCACTGAAAACACACTCTGGTCCTACAGGACAAACATCTAGTGTTGTGGGCTGGATTGTTTCATTAGCTAAAGGCCTATGATAATAGAGCATGTCTGGGCTTGTTGAGGCATCAGGGAGTAAAAGATTTTTATTTTTTTTTCCCTGTATGCTCTTATTAATATGCTTTAATCTGGCTTTTGAGGTATCTCTGCTGAAACAAGAAACTTGTTCATTCCCTGGCCTCACTGCTGGGAGCACTTACATATGTATTAGTTACTGTCAGTGATCATAGTGTATTACGAGCATCTGGCTGGTGGGAAGTATTCTATGGCCATAAAAAGTGCTGGCTAGAAGCAACACCTCTCTCCTTCTGACTCCACTAGATGAGAATCTGAAGGGCGAAAAGCTGTGAAATACATTTCCCATTCCCAAACCTATTAGTTGCTTAGACCTAACTGTGATTTTTGGTGAAAGGGCTTTACAAACAAACCCAGATATAAAATAGTTCCATGATGTACATTTTTATTGTTGACTTGCACTGATTTAATGTGAGTAAAAAAAATTAAACCAAGGCCTCTACTTAAGGAGGAGCAGAATACACAAGTGTGCGTGAAGGTACCGCTATTACCATCAGGTGTTTTTTTGGTTTTTTTTGGTTTTTTTTTTCTTTTAGGTCCCTGTGAATCTCTCATTCTAAAATGAAACGAAAATAGCTGAAGATCACAAAAAAGTGGCTGCATTTTCATGCTGTATTCCTTTGTTGTTACATTTAACTCTTACTTTCATATTGTACATTATAAAAACATAACTGCTGCGTATATAGATTTGTATTTCAAGTGAAAATCGCACACTGAATTATTCCACCTGAACTGGAAAGATGTAGATCACTTTCTCTGTTTTCACCATGGGCCTGATCCAAAGCTCAAGGAAGGAAATATTCAGCAGGCATTAGCACAAGCCTGTATGTCACACTAGAATTACTTTCTGTGCATGGTGGGAAAATAGAATTTTCCATTCTATTATTTTCCTTTTTAAAAGGACACGCAGTATGTACTGAGAGTTTTTTTTTAATTATTTATACAACTGTATCCTGACAAGCTACAACTTCCTCCAGGGTAAACATAGCTACTGTTTGTTTCCATAGTGTTTAGCTGTGTTTATAAGACTGGGGAGGAACCATAATACAGTGTGGTGTGTGCTTTTCAAAAAATCCCCCCATTTATTTTCTCTAAAAACTTTTGGTCAGATTCTGATCTCAGTTACATCATTAAATCAGTGGAGCTGCCTCATATCCACCAGTGGACCTGAGCTGCAAACAGTTCCCAGCAGTCCCTATACTGGGAGGAAGGCTGGGTAGATAAACTGTCTTGTCTAGGGCTCTGCTAAGAAGGCTGTACTCTATATGTGTGCATGTGTTTAAAACACTTCTATTCAGCTCAGTATATTTTTCAGACATTCTTCTTATCTGAATTGCATAAGTTACGGTTACTTGTACCACAAAACTTATTTATGTAAACCATGGCTTTGGTTTTGTTCAACATTGTACCTAAACCCTGGATCTAACCATTCTTGCATCCTCAGAATCTCCCAAGACCCAAACATTGTGAATTTAGGCTATTGTCATAGCAATATGTATTTTGAGTAACCGTATACATTTTCCAGTGAGTTCTGGGTGCTTGAGGAGAAAGGTGCAATCACAAATCTTTACCATTCTATATATTTGATCTTGAAATTTTGGCATCAGACCCTTTTGTCGTATAGTAAAGGCCACTTTTCTATTCTAGGCTCCCATTTGCTAGAGATGATCAAACCACTTTAATGCATTGATTTATAAAGTGCTTTGTGATATCTTGAGTGTGAATGCAAGAAAAAAAAAATCAAATTCTGGTCTGTCAGGTGCTTAAAAAAAGTTCATCTCTTGGCTGAGAAAATCACTATGCTGTCACCTGATTTTGTGCTGACATCTTCCATGGGTAGCACAAAGGCTCTGAAAGCACTTGGGGACTGGTAAAAACAGTATAGGCAAGTTTTGATTTTATAGGGCCTTTTCTTCCCATCACTTGTTCCACTTTTCAAACATGCCTAATAGCCATTTTGGTTTTTTTCCCCCAAAATAATAGCCTTTTATTAGAAACTGGTTTGCCTGCAAATTCAGAAACCTCTGGATTTTTTGATGAAATCCAAACCTCAGTTTTGCTGCGAAGGATCCCATGTGGGTTTGGAAGTGTTGCTTACCCAGGACAAGAGCACATCATGGTGTTTTCCAGATGAGTAAGAACTGGTGTGCTGAGTGCATCCTTATGCAGCTACTGCTCATAGGGACAAAAAATGGCACATAACTTTTGATATGCAGATGATCCAATCTGTCTTGACAGGCTAGTGGCGGATTATCCATGTTACTATGGCCTGTCACAATTTACCTGGCTAAGTAAAATTTACATTAATGTTTTTTTCCGGTAATATCAACAGTTTATATAAATAACCTCAATAAAAAGTCATAACCTTTGAAGATGAGATGAATACTCAGTTAACTGGAAATAAAGCTGCCTTCCAGTAGACAGGATTCCTGGAGCGGAAGTATGCAAGAAGCATCACCTGCTGTGTAAGTTTTGCTCTGTTTTTTCTGATTTTGTTTTTGTTTCTAGAGGATGAATGTATTAAACAATAGCCTTCTAACGTGTTCTAGGCTTTGACAGTTCTGGTAGTATCATATACCTGAAAGACAGGGATAAAGCATCGTGACCTCTGGCTGATAGTAATAAAGATAAAAGTTGCAATTAAGAGCCAAGGAATCTAGCCCACAATTAAGATTTAATTCTACAATTCAACGTTCCCCTTAGCCATCCATTACTTCTACTTTGTGATGAAATTTCTAACAGATGGCTTGGAATCCTATAGGTACGGATGAACTGTTAATATCAGAATATTAGCAGACTTTTAAAACTTCTTCCTACCTTAGGTAGGGCACTAACGTGGTAGCAATCTTCCCTCAAACTACAGGCTGGGTTTGCAAGAGTTTTTGATATTTTTATACTCCTGCAGAAGTGATTCAAGGAAGTAGTGAAAATGGTTAAGTAAATGTTGCTAGGTTCAGCCTGGGAGGAAGAAGACTTCCCTTCATATCCCTTCTGCAAAGGACTAAATAGGACTTTTGACTTTTTTTTTCCTCATGTAAAAAAGGTGTTTGAACCTTGAATTCAAGCGCATAGGGGTAAACTTCAAAAAACTTTCAAAAAGTACCACAGCAATAGAGGGGAAGCGACATTTTGCAGAAAACTGCTACGCTAGAATAAGGAGCAAGAATGTATGAAATATCAGATCTGCTACTTTGGATACCATGCAAGTCACTATTTATAGGATGATCAGTGAAGCTAGCTTCAGACTTCATTTATAAATAGATGAGATGAGCATGCGTTTCCCATCTACGCCAGAATTTTCCAAACTGCAGTTTCATGCTTCCCTTGTTCTGATGAACAGTGCTGGTGGTTTGTGGACATGTGGCTGGGCATTGGTATGTAGGGGCTTGATAAAATTGTATTCAAGAATAGGTTCACCTTCCTACTTTGCAAATGCTGCACGTACGCTATATCCAGTCCCACTTCGAGAGTGATGAGGAAATGTGGATTCTGTTTGCCTGCACGCAGACAAAATGCTCCTGACTCTTTGGAAAATGAGACTTTGGGCTTCTAAGACACTCAAGAACTTTTGCCTGCAGTTTGAAAGTCAAATTTTATGAAAGAATGGCTTACTGTTTGGAATTTTGAAGAAATCCTGCAGTCCATGCCTTAAGCTCTTAAAATCTGCTGTGCGTGGCTGCTTTTGACTTTTTTTTTTTTTTTTTTTTTTTTTTTGTCTAGATCCCTTCTAAGACAGACCTAGAAGTTCTTTGCCACTGGAGCAGCCCCACACCCACCAGACGCAGACTGATAGTTACACTTAAACTCTTAGCTGAGAGTTCATAATTAAGAAGGCAAATGTTATAGGCCAGGACATTTTTTGAATAAGCAGTCTTTCATGAAATGGGTAAGAGACCTCTGCTAAATGAGGGAAGGTGAGTCTTCTTAAAGCTTCCCCCAGAATTAAAAGTTAACAACTTCCACTTGCAAACCTGCAGATGAGTATCATCCCTGGTGGTGTGTGTGCAGGATCTGACATGGAAGTAATATGCATAGGAGGTAGCAACTTCCAGCTGAGGCTTTCAACATTAGAGCAGCCTATTTCTTCTGGTAAATAATTCTTGTTAATATGCCACTACGAGAATCGTGTCATCCATCTATATGGTACTAGCATTGAAGCAGTCAGAGCAGATGACTGTGTTCCACCGAGGTCAGACACATCCCTGTACAGGCAAACACGGTCTGCCCACATGGAACTGAACAAGGAATCACAGCCTCAACAATTAAAACTGAACATTATCGGAGTAAGGTGATGACCATGGAAAGTATTCAAAAATGGTTTACTTTTTCTGACTTTTTAGTGCTGATGGGTTTTTGGAGTATGTGCTGATGCCTTAAACTGACCTTTACCCACCTACAGTTTATATAGGAAAAGTAAGCATATTGTCAGAAAAGGGAATAAAATCTGAGGGAGGAGCTAAGAATGTAACTCTTTTTTCCTGTTTTACATTTCACTTGGTGAAGATGATTAACTTAGGTTCACTGAAGTTTGCTTTTCTCTCTCTCCTGTATCTGCCTAGAGGTCTGTATTTTCTGCCATGCTAGTAAAAGAGGATACTTTGTTGTTGATTTCTTCAGCCATTTTTGTCTTTCCATGTCTGCATTTCTTCTTGTTACTTTTTTTTTTTTAATTAAAAAATGCAAATTTAGACATTAAAAAGAGACGTTGTTATCCCACCAAGTAGTTAATGGACTAGCTGTTCCAGGATATCCTATCTAACCACACATTGCCACTTTCTATTTTGTCAAATTACACACGCTGGCTAATGTGTATTTGTCTAATACACCTAGAGGAAATAGAGAGTAAAATTGTGGTTAAACACCAGAAGAGAGGGAAGAGAACAGATAATAACATTTGGCAACAAGGGAGAAAGCGTTTCTTCTCTTTTTCTTCTCTTTTTCTTCTCGCTTTTCTTCTCTTTTTCTTCTTGCTTTTCTTCTCTTTTTCTTCTCGCTTTCCTTCCCTTCTCTTTTCCTTCCCTCTCTTTTTCTTTTTCTGAATCATGCAGGTTTTCCTAGGACAAATAAATGCCAAGCCTTTTGGTCACTTTACCTCACTATTTCTCTCTTGGTACATGTGAGGAAACCTTGCTGCATGAACACTTCTAATGCATGGCACTGATCCTCAAACTGCTGCACCACAAAGGATGTCTTGAAGGGGCAAGAGATGACACTTGCCCATTAGGTGTTCCTTGTGGAGTGTCAGGCTTTCTCAGGGAAGCTTTAGTCTGCAGTCAAATGCGCATCTGCAACTTGTACGTGCAGCCCTGCGACAAAGAAGTTTGCTAGCAGAGCGCTGGCAGCAGGATAGCCTTGGGAGTGCTCAGCTCAGTGTGACGCCAGTGTTACCCTACTTTCCAGGGTGGTTTTGTGCAGCTGCCCTTGGGCCTCTGCTGCTGCAGCTGAGCTATTTATTGGTGTATAAGCTAGCTGGGGTGAACCTACTTTGTGTCTGTCTCCACAGCTTCAGGCATACCTTTGACTGCAGCTGTAGACGTTCTCTGTGATAGAGTTTCTTCCATATGGAGCCTGCAGGACATACAAATAGGTCCCAAGACACTTACTTTATTTTTTAATGTACTGACTCGAACACAATGGAAATGTCCACAAGGGATGTTGTGGTACGCTGGCCCTGTGCCTCTACCAGTTCTCACTAATGCTTCCTGTCCCTCCACAGTGCTGCAGGCCCAGCATCAGGACTTCTGCCAGGACTCCTCCTGGACGCTGAAGATTGCCGTGATGTTGGCACAGAGAGCAGGAAAGCCATCTTTTCTTCACACTGTCAGCATTTCCACTGCTGACCCTGGTGGCGTGGGAAGAAGACAACAACTGGCTAAGGCCAAGGCAAAGGCTTTTGTAAATTCCTTACGCTTCAGTCATTTTCCAGGGTTTGGGATGTTTGGCACATGGAGAAGTAGGCCCTAAGCTCATGGGAGCTGATGGTAAAGAAAATGGCTAAGAACAAATACCGTGAGGATGGGGTAGGTGCAAAGTAGTAGAGATGTTTGGGAAGCATTTAGATTCATAGAGAGAAATAGGGCTTTCTCAGCAAGAGAGTGTTCCTGGACCTCTGATATGCTCCCTGAGAGTGGAGCTGCTAAGAGTCTCTGTGTTTCCGCTGTCTGTTTGTAACCAGTAGAGACCCTGCCTGTCACGCATGCCTTTCTTACCCGTGGTTAGGTTACTGCGAAGTACTGTGCATGGGGATACCCTGGAAGCACATTTATTTCCTGATGCAGAGTCCTGGGCTTGTCAGCTTTGTGGGCTGCTTGTAGAGAGAAGGGGAACCAAGGAGTGAGGGTCTAACGCGTTTCTGTTGGCAATGACTGATGGGAAACAGAAATACACTCATAAAGAGATCACAGGGAATGCATTGCTACAAGGTGTTATTGAAGGTAAAGGGTGTAGCACAGAACTGGGTGTTCCTAAAATGATGAGAGGAAGTGGAATTATGTGAAGATGAAATGTTTGTGATTGAGAAGCTATTGTGCTTCCAGACAAGTCGTGCACGTAGTGAGGAAGAATTTTTCCTTTAGGCAGATTATTGCCCATCTTTGATTTTCCTCTCGAGATCTTGGCCAAGTCTGCTGTGAGACGAAGCATTAGTCTAGATTCGTGCCTTTGAGCCTCACTGTGTTTACAACTAGGCGTTATGGGTGGAGGAAAGGTGTGTCTGGTGGGAGGAATGTATCTCCCATCTCAGTCATACTGTGAACCTGTGTAACTGGAACTTTCTGATAACATAATACTTCTTCAGTTTAATAGTATAGCTAGGAAGTTTTTTATTGCAGTATGAATTTCTTTGTGTGCATTTCTTCTGTCTTTTTGGAAATTGCCACCATTCTTAAATAGATTTTTTTTTCCCCCCTAATTTTAGTATTACTGTAACAAATGTGACTCTTAATAGCTAATCTAGACATGCCGCTTTTGTTTCTGTTTGGAAATATCCTCTTGTAATTTCTGTTCACACAAAGATGACTGAAATATTCCAGATCCTGAAAAGTTAAAACCCTATACTAAATTATTTCATTTTGTTTTGAACAATGCGTTAGGTTATTTAAACAGCAATTTATTTTAAAATGATCTTTCAGAGATTTTTTAATGTGTTTACCTTTACACACATACACAGTGTTTTCCTCTTGGTGAAGGTGTTAATATGCAAATGGATATATTTCTGCAGGAAGAAGACCAGACAACATTATTGAGCACGTGGCTTAGTAGATTTTAAAAAGAAAAAAAGATTAAATATTTCTTCGATTGTAAGAAATCCATGGCTGCAAGGACAAAATGTATGAAAGGAAAAAAAACCCTTGGGCTTCTAAGCCAAAGCTAACTACAGAGTAACAGGCAGGAGGGGAGTGACTTCACCCAACATGGCTTTGCTGACCCTTTCCACTTCATTTAACAACAGTTTCTAATATGGCCATTCACTCTGCTCCTTTCAGTTTGATTAAAGGAGTGGGAATGTGGCCGTCGGTGTGAACAACCTGTTTGTCTAACTGGGTTTACTTGCTGGTATTTTAACTTGTGAGTATTCCCACAAAGTTGTAAGTTTTGGCTTTGTAACCCTGCAAGCTGAAGGTTCGTGCTGAAAATACTAAGAAATATTTGCAGTAATCTTTAAAATGAAAATAGCATCCTCTCTGTCAAACCTGGAGATGCTGTTTTTAACCATCAGTGGCAAAACATTTGTACCTGCCCCATTCCTTACAAAATGTGGGCTCTTTAAAAAGAACACGACTGTCAGTAACTGGGATAACTGGTTGGAGCCCACAATGCCCCTGCTATTCTGGTTCTTGCTTCTTCAGGCATTCATTCCTACCCAGTTATTTCCATGATAATCAATGGCCCACCCATCTTTGAGCTATGTGGGCTAAGACAGACAGAATCTTAAAATATGCTGGATGCTCTTGCTCACTCCCATATATTACAATCTTTTTTTCCTGCCTATTTGCTTGTGAGATATTAATAGTTGAGTGAAGAATGATTTTTCCCTTGATGTTTCTTAACATCCTAGCATTTGAATAATTTTTATTTATTTATACATATATACACAGAGATGTCATTAAATTATCTGAATTCCTGTTCCTGATGGCTAAAGGAAAAGCAGCATTTATGCTGGATTAAAAATCTAAGAAGTTTTATCCTTCAGAGCCTGAAATGTGAGAGAGGAGGTACACGTAGGCATTTGCTAGTTGTCATTGTTCTCAGCCAAATTATTCAGCTTTTTCTAAGACCAAAACTCTAGCTGGGCTAACAGAAATTGTTTTGTAAAATATTTTGTGAGCATAATAAACTGTGTAGAACTTTTCATGTTATTTGGGCCAGACTTAGTGAACCTGTTGATCGGGACCAGTCCTGCAGATATTCCAGCTAATTTCAGTACCACTGTCGAGGGGAGTTCAGGAAGGCTGTAAAATTTGTTTTCATTTATTTTTCTTTGTGTTTATAACATTTTAAAATGATTGAAACAATTGACTTGTCCTTTGTTACAGTAATGGTTAAGAAGGGTTTTGCTTGGAGTTATTACTGTTGCTAAATTAAAAGAAAAAAAAAAAAAGGACGTAAACCCCTCTTTACTACCACCATTTACACCACCTAGAAGCAAGTACCTTCTAGTATCTGGAAACCCTAATTGTGGGCTCTTACTATACAGGACGCTGTACAAATAAAGCAAGCAAAGACATCTCATTGTAGATATTTTAACATCTAAGAGTGCAGTTAGGCAAGGTGATTGAGCTGGTCTAACAGTTTGCTGCTGAAAGGCAGTCCAGCTCACTGAGCCAGCAGAGAAGCGATTCTTGTTGTTGCTGAATTCAGTTTTACCGAGGTGGGGAGGGATCAGTGGACTACCAGAACCAGTGCAAGAGAGGAGCAAGGAAAGGAAGAGGGGGACAGGGTGGCCCCTTAGCTGTTCTATTTCTACTTATCCCGAGAACTGGATATGAACCACCACAGATGACAAATGTGGAAGTACACACTTCACTCTTGTCAAGATTCTTCTAGGCTTTATGGTGACAGAAGATTTTAAAGAGGCTTTCTGAATGCCTGAGGAACTTCTCTGAGGTTTGAGGAACCTAGGAATGAGGGAAAAGCATGAGGTTGCTTGTCTTACATCCTGGACAAGTCAAAGGTAGGTGCTGATCCTAAGTATGGGCAGGTACAGGGAGAGCTGAAATTGCCAATTATGTTTATGCCTCATCTGAGCACTGAGACTGTTGGAAAGATATGGAGAAAGTGATGGCTTATTCCAAGTGACAGATGAGGAAAAGAAATGTGCAGCAGCATGAGGAGCGAGTTCAGATAGGCAAGGGTGCATCTGTAAAGGACACAGAAAGGGATGTGGCCAAAACTGAAAAGTGAGGGGATGAGGATCTGTGTGAGAGCATTGGCCACGCAGCTGGATAGGGCAGGGCAGTGTTTCTAGGCCTGGCCTGGGTAAAAAGAAAGGAGCCAAGGCCAGCTAAGGATGGTGTCCAGACCAGAATGATGAGTAGGATAGCGACATTGATTGCTGTGATCAGGACAGGAGGTAGCAGATGAATTACTGGCCTGTTTGGTTGCAGTTTAGGAGCTCTTCTGTACATGTCGAACCAGCACGTGGCATCCTGCAGGTGCCAAAAGGGCAGAATGAGATTTTAATTTGGGTAAGATAAGAAGCCTGGAAATAGAGAGGTAGATCACGGAGAGGCTGTTACTGAATGTGTATGTTACATGTTTGTATTTTATGAGGTGAGTTCACCTAACAATAAATACAGAGGGTATGACAGATTAAGTGTCCTGTTCAGACTCCCACTGGAAGTTGGGAGTATGAGGAGGATGGGAGCATGAAGGAGCAGTGAGGAGGAGACTCACAGGGCAGGACGGACAGTCCAAAGGAGAACAAAATACCAGAATGAGCCAGGCTGATAACTTTGACGGGATGGAAGTGAAGCAATATTCCAGAAATTACGCCAGGAAGTGGATATTAGAAACTTTGGCAAAGCGGCTGAGTGCGAAAGGGCAGGAGCCAGATAAGAGGAAGTTTGAGATAGGGGCAGAGGAGAGGAACTCCAGACAGCAGTTAAATACTGTGTTAGGAGTGAGTGTGGGGATGAAAAGCAGAAGAGAATGATAGCTAATGGGGCAAATGAAACCTATAGTGATTTGTGTTGTTTTATGTTGTGGGTTGGTTTTTTTGTTGTTGTGTTTTTTGTTAAAAAGATAACACTAGTCTATAGCTGTATTGCAAACGGGATGTTGGGGATAGCAGATGGGAGGGAAGAATGGGCCTGAAGAGAGTGAGGACACAGGTGCAGCAAAGGAAACCTGAAGCAGAAATATCTGCCTCTGGACTTGGGTGGCAAAGAGGGGTGTGGGGGAAGGAGGAAGGACATGCTGGCTGCAGGCCAGAGATTTTTTCTAGAAAGATGGGCAAAATCCTGCCTAGAGAAGGGAGGAAGAGGGGGAGCGTGGCAGAAGGGCAGCTGGGGTTGAGTTTCAGGGGATTGGGTGACACTGGCAGCAGGGGCTGTTTAAGTAGGAAGGTGACAGGACTGAAGTGGGAGAGGATGACTCTGCAGTGGAGGAAGTCAAACCCAGGATGGGATTTCCACTAGGAATGACAGAGCAGCGGGAGAGTAGCACCAGAGGAAATGGATGCTGGGGGTGAGCCAACATTGTCTTTGCGATAGGAGGGTGTCAGAGGAGGAGGAGCGTGGAGTCTAGAGAGACCCAACAACCAAATAAATGTAAGGCAAGGGAAGGAGAGCTGGGAGCAGCTGGCAGCAGTGGATAACATCCTGTGAGCGAGGACCTGCGGGGAGGCCGCTGCACGGAGGGGGAAGATCTGGGGGTGACGGCAGGGCGAAGCCCCACCAACAGGACCAGGTGAGGCCCCCCAGGCCCCCCTCCCTGCCAGGACCGGGAGAAGCGGGGCAGCCCCCGCAGAGCCGCTTGGCGGCGGTGCCCCGGCGGGGACGACGGCCCGGCTCGGCTCCGGGGACACCTGCCGGCGCCGGACCTGGCTCCCGGCGCCGGACCCGGCTCCCCGCGCCGCAGGGCGGCGGCGACCGCCGCTCGCAGCCTCCGCAGGGAAGAGGGGCACGG
Organism: Leptosomus discolor; assembly: GCF_034619465.1. Taxonomy (NCBI): domain Eukaryota; kingdom Metazoa; phylum Chordata; class Aves; order Leptosomiformes; family Leptosomidae; genus Leptosomus; species Leptosomus discolor. Next base: position 24,971,563 of record NC_141392.1, read on the forward strand.
GGGGCGGGGGGCTGCGCTTCGCCCCCGCCCCGCCGCGCTGTCCCCGCCCCTCGCCCCTCGCAGCCGCCGCGGCCGGGCGGGCGGAGCGCAGCGCAGCGCCGCGGGGGCTGCGGGCGCCGCCGGTCACTCCCCGCCGCCACCGCCGCTGCTGCAGCTGCCGCCGCCACCGAGCAGGGAGAGCCGACGCCCGGGCAGAGGAGAGGTAGGGGCGGCCGGGCCGGCAGCCGGGTGCGGCCGCAGCTCATTCCCGCGTATGTGTGTAGCAAGGCGGTGACTGCCGGCGGCTCCGCAGTCCCGCCGCAGCCTCACTCCGCCGGGCCGGGCCGGGCCGGGCGAGCAGCGGCCCCGGAATAGCGCGGGCCGGGTGCGGCCTTCAGCCCCGGCGTGGGGCTGCACCCCCTCAGCGGGCTGTCAGGGCGCGGAGCCGCCCCGCCCCGCCCTGCGGCGGCCCCGGCCCGGCCCGGCCCGGCCTCTCCCCGGGGGCCGCGGCCGCCGCCCCTGCCCGCCCTCCCCGCCGGTGCCGCCTCCGCCGCGCAGCCGCACGCCCCGCCGCGGTGCGGAGAGCCGCGGGCGCGCTGCGCCTCGGGACCGCTACCGCTCGTATCTTATTTATTTTTTTTAAATATACGTAATTGTAATTTTTTTTTTTTTTTCCTCTTTGGCGGCGGAGCGGAGGCGGGAGCGGGCGGCGGCGCGGCCGGTGTGTGGGGCGGGGTGCAGGGGAGCTCGGCGGGGTGCGGGGGCGCGGGCGGGGCGGGCGCGTCTGCGGACCCCCGCGGGGAGGCGGGGTGCGGAGGGGCGGCCAGCTCGGTACCGGGGTCTAGGCGGGCGGGCGACCGTCCGGTCGTTAGCGCTGCGGTGCTTTGTGCTGGAGTTGGGAATAATGCCGGTACCGAGCGGCGTCTGCCTCTGGCAATCACGAGATGCGTTGCTTTGATCGCTTTCGTCCGCTCCTTTTGTGGGCTCCTCTGTTCCTTAAGTGAATGCGCAGTTAAAAGGCACAATGCGCGGGTTCGATTTCATTATCTCTTCTAGAGGGCTCTTGCAGTTAGATGGATATAGGCCTGATTTAACAAAAAAAAAATGGCAGACTACTGCTCGATACTGGAAGACTGCAGCAGCTCTGAAAAACCCTTGTTCATGTCACTGGGGTCTGACGTGTTATTTAGATAGCCCTCTTTTAAGGCTGATTCTTTTTGCTCTTGGGGTGGTAATACAAAACTAGAGCGAGCAATCAAATTTGTAATTTTGATGTCTTAATTGTGAGTAAAATTACATTCTTCTGTGAAGAAGGTGAGTAGTGATTTCCAGGTTGTACTTGCTCAACATTGTCCATAGATATAAATGCTAAATATTAAAAACAAAAGCAGGATTACTGTAAGAGAGAATAAACATAGACTGTCAAGATCTGGAGCATTCAGTACAGCCTTTGACCTTTATTGACAGGATAGAAATATTATGAAACCTGCTTATTGAGCTGTCTGTCCAGTTCAGGAAAAAATTATTCTCTCTGCCCTGTGAATGTATTGTGCTGAAAGACATCTTGGGGAACAATGCACCCCAGTCTGAGGGTTATAGAGGCAGGTCATGTAGAGTAATTTATTCAAAGGGATATCAGCCATGTGAAAATGTCAAGGGAGACTGTGGCTCCTCAGGCCATTGCAGGAAATCTCTGCTGGAAGAAGGACTTGCATATGCTCAGAAACCTCTGGAGGGAGAGACAGGAGATGAAAACGGTGTGGGATAAAGAGCCAGGAAGGGTGGGTGATGGCAGCTAGATGCGATTTCTAAAGAATCATTATTATCTGTTGGCATTCTTTTTTCTCGCTGTTTGTCGGTAAAACAGCAATGGCTGTGGTGATGCCTACATGACTTAGCAGTGGTTGTAGGGCTATGGGGATGGACTGGTGGGCTTGCTAATGGACCACAAACAGCACTAGATAAGCAATGAGTAAAATAAGTAGGGAATATTTTTGTTACTTCATGCAGTAGCATAAACTTGATATTAAAAAAGAGGTCAGGTTATGGAACAGCAGCCCATCTTGCGTTTTCCTGTAATGCAGGTTAAGTGCAGTAAATGATACTCACTAAAGCAGGATGCAGCATTTTTGGATGAAATAGGAGCTTGCAGCAGTTGTGTGGCAAAGCGTTACAGATGCTGTTTCATCTCTCTGGTGGCATGAATCCTGCAGCTTTTGGAATTACTATGCATTACTGAACTCTACCTGCACACAGGAGTGGAACAGAGAGGGGGCAAAACGCTCATGCTACATGTATGGAGACCAGTGCGCTGCTGCATGTCTCTGACAGCTCCTTCTAAGTGGGCGTACCAAACCATTTTATGAAAGATGCTTTATTTTTCCTTCAACGTATATAAAATTTAATCAGTTAAAACCCCTTTATTGGGTGGGACTGTAATGCTCATTTATATTACGTCACCTGACTAAGGATTTATTTTTAATGTGGCTTAGTTATAGGATGTAATATTTGTAGTTTGATTACTTGCAAAATAAGCATTGTATTTCATTAATGGGGAGTACATGGACGTATATTGCAGAACACAGATGAGAAGGTCTAGTTACGCAGATGTTTAAGGCTCAGACTGCAAAAGTTATTTAGACAGTTAATCTCTATAGGCACCTAAATTCCTTAGTCATCTGATCTGCGCACAAGTTAAAAACCAGTACAATAGTTTATCATTGCCTGTTACCCATGAGTCAGCTCCTAAATCCAGTCCAGGCTGGCATCTTTGACCACTGGCCTCCTGCTTGCCATTTCACGGTTGTAGGAAAACCTTTGCAAGCTGCGTTACTTGGGCTATGGGAACCGGACAACCTGACGTCAGAGAAAGGAGCCACCAGCAACCCCTTGGATTTTTTTGACTTTCAGTTGAACGAGGGGGTTGTGAAGGAGAGCAGTGCAGGCTGGTTTTGGTGGTGCATGATGCACACCGTGCTGCAGAAACTACTGATGAGATCAGGCCAGTGCTCCGTGATACAACCTGTGTAGAGCCATATGGAGCCTTTCTGACGTACAAGCTCGCCCAGTGGGCTTGCTCCCATTCCCAACTGATGTAGCTGGGGAGTTTGGCAGTATGTTGGACCCTTACCTCTGCCTAAGATCCTGGCAACTTTCCCAAGTGAAACCAGCAGGAATCTGGCCTAGAGATAGTAAATGTGAAAATCTAGTTGTCTTCTCTTGCTTTCTAGTGTATTTACACCTTTGAAATCATCTTATGTTTGATTGTTACCACCAAATAACACTCGCCTGGTAAAGCAAGTGTTGGAGCTGCAATGTGTGTACCATCAAATGGCACCAAGCTATAATCAGTGTTCTGCAAAGAGACTGCATTGAAGACTGCTTTCCCTACTGTTTTTTTCCCCCCACATATGGTTTTCATTTGTCAGATTTTTATTATTACTCTTAAAATGATCTGCTGTGAATTTGTTTTTCTAATGAACATGAGTACAATGTTGCAGCAGTTACAGCTGGACGTTTGGAGGCTTTGCTTTCCTTTAATGAAAAAAGGGATACAGAGATACTGCATGGAAGGAATTTTTCTTGTGCCTAGTAGATCTCAAATTATTTAACAGCTTTAACAGAGTGATATAGATTGATTCTATATATTTAAGCAGGCAGCTTTTTTCTATTTTCTCCAGCTTTATTTCTCTTTCATGTATTGATAATCCTAGACACATTTTTTACTGTCCATTCCTCATTAAAGAGCCCAGTTTTGCTTGGAAAAAAGCTTTCACGTGTATTGGTAGTTGATGGTACAGATTTTATAGCTGTTTGAAAAAGATGGTTGGGGAGGGTGGGGTTGCATCTGAAAGTGTTATTTCCACAGGGTTAGGAAAAGATACGCACCAGTCTATAATCTTTGTGCTCAGGGATTGTATACATCTTCCTATGGCCAAGGACAGATTAGGGTTGAGGAGTATCTTGAGCTATTGTTTTTCTGCACCATTAACATTTTTCTTAGCCTGTTCTCTGTAAGGTTTTTTTTCTTGTTGAATGGTGAAAATTTTAGGCTGTTCTTACTTTTTCATGTCTTTTCACTTTCCTCCTGCTATTCTCTTTATACGTTGCACAAACTTGTATTTTTTTCCAAGCTGCATGGTTTTTAGCACGCTGGGAATCTCTTTGGCGTGTCACCACTACCACCAGAGAAACATACTATGCCATCGTGCAGTCATTTTTATTTCACAATCTTTTGAATGTGCTAAGCATTAGAACTTTAAAAAGAAATGGTATGTTGGTTTGATTTATTCAGCAACCTGTCACATCAAAAGGGCAGCAAGAACTGAACAAAAGAGCCACTCGGCGTGAAAATCTTGTGCCAACAGATGCTAACGCACACCTGTTAGATACTACGAATAGACTAGCTGGTCATACTGCTGGAACAGGAGAGGTGTGCCATTAATACTCTGTTCATAGAGCTGAAAATACACTGCTATGAAACTGTTCACAGGTAAATGTTGTAAATTTAGTAGCTTTTCTGTTTACTGGCGTTCCAAACATAGGCTGTTCTCTCTTTGGAAGAAGTTACACCTGCTGAGCAGTTTGCCTGTGAGCTGTGAAACACATTCAGGAATGATGTTCTTGGATTTAGTCTCCTGTTTTTGTTCATGTATCCACAGCTGTACACAAGAGGAAACCGATTCTTCTCTGTTAAAGGCACACTGCTTGGAGTTAGTATGGTTGTAAGAATACGAAACCAGAATGCTTATGCAAGTAATCGGAGAAACTGGGAACTTGCTGTTGTTGAAAAAGACTTGCAAAGAAGAGATAGCAAAGGGCTTTTTTTTTGTTTATTTTTAAGAAAGGAATAGGGATTGACTGACAGCTCAGTTTTATTGGACTGGCCACTGGGTTTAGTTTTGTTGATCGCAACACAGTTTGGGAATGTGGAATGATCCCTGAAACAGGCTTCAGTCAGGGATGGGCAGTTGCTTGTCCTCTGTATAAATGACTCTGTGGAAGTGTAATGCAATATATTGGTTCTGTGAAGATAGGGAGTTGTATACGCAGTTAAAAAGATTTAGTTTAGCTGGTGGAAGATGTAATAAGAGATGAAGATATGCAGACCTAAAGCAAACAAAACAAACTTTTATATACTGCTTTGTTGTCCACGTGATTGAATGGCACGCCGGTTAATGTATTTGAAGTAGCCAACTTAATGAAAAAAGCGTTTGTGCTGCTTCTGTTCAGTACCACTATAGAAAGCGGTTGAATGGTTGTGGTGATCCTTTCTGGCCTCAGTCTGTAAGGACTACAGACCTTTAGTTCTGTGGTTTTTTGGTTTTGTTTTTTTGATTTGTTTTGTTTTGTTTTTAGTTTGCCTTCAGGTTTCTTAAAACATAGCATCACATTAAGGTAGTGACTGTGCTAAAATCTCATGATTCAGGGCTTCAGTTGGGTGGGTGCCTGTAGTCGTCAGGAATTATCACCCCACCCCCCCCCACCCCCCCCCCAAATTTTGTGGAGTTTTATTTTCCTATTTTTCCACTTCCTTGGAGGCATTAGTGGCTAGGGGCTGGCTGGCTGAGGCAGTGAGCTGGGTGGGAGCTGCTCTGAGGTGACACAGAGACTCCTTTGGAAGCCTGACCTGACGTTTTAAAGTTATACTGATTGCCAAATTTGGTACCAGGCAGAAATTTCTCCCAAGCCAGAGCAACAGGCATCTTTGGGAGGTCTTTAATCTTCACTGTGGGATTCAGCCCTCAGCAGAGTTACTGTCCCAAGTACACAGTCAAGGTCTTCTATAAAGTGTTGTGGGGACTTCTGACCATCCAGCAGTAATCTGGCTCTGCCTGTTTTGTTTTTATAAGTTACTGCGGCTTGATCCTGAATTAATCCTATCATTCTATTGATTGGTTTATTATAGAATGGCATGGAGTATTCAATGTTTTTGATTATTAGTTTTGCATGATAAAAGGGAGCCTTGTGTTTGTAAGGGCAAGAAAGCTGTCCATTATATATTGTTTCTTAGGGCGTGGTGGATGCTGGCTGACTGGGCAGGTCCAGGGCCTGGTTTACAGTGGGCTTGTTTTGTGGTTATGGCAGCCAGTAATGCAAGATAGAAAATACGGTTTTGTGCGGTATGACCAAATGCTTGTTTTTTTCACTCGCAAGATCAATTTTTGCTTAGTGCCTAGACACCACAAATACTCCAGCTAATTATAGCAAGTAGCTCCTCTGGTTTTCTGGCTTAGAAGGGAAAAGGTGCCGTGTGCTGTATCTACGTTAACGTAATGTAGATAAATTTATTTTAACACCCACAGGTTTTAGTTTAGGCATCTGAGTTTGAAAGTGTTGGCTTTTGTCTGTAGATGAACTAATTATGAGATTTTCTTCCTAAGGGCTTTCACTGACTTTTCTCTTGGTAAACAAATATTTAATTAAAGTGTTTAAGGGTGATCTATAGCCAGTCTCTGCATATGGAGAGCTTTGCCCTGGTGGGTAGCTTGTGGCATATATGTTTATAGCAACACTGGAAGGCAGCATGAAGCTAATCATTCTAGTCTGTGCTTGGAGAAAGTAGTTTGCCTCTCACTAGCAAATTACTGGCCTCTGTGTATTTGGAAGGGTACTTTGGGCCTAAATCAGCCTTATGGAAGTCAGTGGGCATTTTGATATAGGAGGATCATCCAATAGAGCAGCCTTTATTAGACCCTGTATCATGTGGGGGTCTAGTGAGGTAGTCAGGAAAGCCAGTGATCTTATTTCTTGCGCTGTCACTTACACTATGTGAAATAGGAAAGCAGGGGAGTTGAGCAGCGTATGCTGGATTTGGGTGCCTGAACTTTCAACAAGTAGGGGATCCACATCTCTTGAAATTTGAAGGGTCTTTTAGTCAGCCTGATTCAGAGAGGATGAGTTGGGAAAAAAATGGACTTTAAACTACCGTGCTGCAGTTCACCTGAAGTAAACAGATATTCCTTGTCATGTAGGGTCCGTGTGTGGTAAAGTTAGCCTAGTTAGTTTAATGTTGGCTTTCTTTTTGTAACTTAAAATATTGTGACCTTTTCTGCACATGATACTATGAATAATTCTCTGGTTTCGTGATAGTCAAAGGTGAATGGATTAATTACTAACTTTTTATTTTTGACCTTTTTTTAGGGTAACGTATTCTTATTGTAATTTTAAATGTTTTTAGGAGGCCAGATCGTAAGCCTGAAAAAAAAAATGGTTGACTTTGGTGGAGCTACACTGGTTTGCACTGGTTGAAAATCTGTCTTGTAGCCTTTAAGTTTTGATAAAACAAACACTGTAGCCTGTTGTATTTTACTCTTTGTGTTTTTGGCATCAGAAAGCTTCTCCTGATTGTTTTTCTCATTTGAAGGCTGATTGTACTGAGTGACCTCTTGCTACTGAAGGGTGGGTCAGTTTATGTGGGAAAGTCTTAGTCAATGTGTCTGGGAGATAGATAAGTGGGACTGCATCCCAACAAGCGTTGTGTGTTAAATACTGGAATGTGCTGGGGATCTGCCAGGAGATTGGAAGCAGGACTATGCGACAAGCGCGAATGCAGTCACACTCTCCCTAAAATAGTGCTCTGGATAACGGGCGATCTGGAAAGTTATCACTTACCTCATTTTAGCACAAATTCTTTCCTAAAAATGGATTATTGACTGAGGGTTCAGGGGGATTTTTTTTTGGTGTAATATATTCTGTTCGCATCTTGAGGTTGTGTGGGTCACTCTCAAGTCTTCAGCTGAAGGCAGGACAGGACTGCAGGTAAGAATAAAAAAGTTGTATTAACACCGTTGAAGTGAAGTATGAACCCTGCAGTCCCAGCTTAGGGAAAGCTGTTTATATAATCTTCATTGTTTTCTGAATGAGAAACAAGATGGATTTTTATCTTAGTCTAGGTTAGTAGTAGAGTCTTCAAATTCATCTTGAACTGTCTGGAAGTATCAAGGCAAAGATAAATCAGTTCAGCAGCCTCAGACATGCCTGGACTGGTTGTCAGTGATGGGATTTTGGCATGAGACACCGAATGCAAACAGTCGGTATTTGGATATTAAAATGAACAGTGGTTTACTGCTGTATATGGTTTTGTTTAAGGGTAAAAGTAAGCAAATTTGATTTTCGGCACTGTGTCAGATTTGTCAACAGAAGAATCTGATTGTGCAGCTTTAGCCGTTGGCATAAGCCATTTAAACTTAAAACCTGTGATGCCTAAATTAGTTTCTTACGGAAAGAGGATGAGTTAGCTTCTAAATGGGATAGTGCGAGGAAAGTGCGGGGGCTGGAATGGTGGATCGTTTGGAGCAAGGTTGTGATACACTGAGTCAGCAGGTGGTTGTATTCAGCCGTGGTGTGAGTCTGCTGTAGGAAAGTATGGATTGAAATAACTGTTCCCTGGTGCGTGTTTGTATTGCTGCAGGGACCTGGACAAGGAGCTCTGTAAAAGGAAAAGTAAAAGTGGAAATGTGGTGGGATAATGATATTCAGAACAAAAAGTCTGGTCTACTGTTAAGTCATGACCTTTTAGTGCATGCAGATTTCAGGACATGTGATGAGCTGCACTTCTTAAAAGGCAAATGGATTACTTCATTTGTGGAAAAATACTTGGCAGCTTCTGGTCTGCGCTGTGAGCCTGAGATCAGTTTAGTTCTTGAGGACCACAAGATGTGACTCTCCCATCTTCCCTGTACCAGAACTGAATTCTCTGGCCCCAGGTTTTAGATCCGCATGGCCTGTGCTTGAAGAAGAGCAGTTTGTCCCCTGTGCCGCAGTCCCTGAGCTTCTCTGTGGTGAGGAGACTTGTCCGGTTGTACAGCAGCTGCAAGGCTGCTTTACATTACGCTGGTTTACAATACGTTGGGAAAGGAAGGCTGTCGCACCGGCTCAGGGTAAAGCGAGGCACAGCAGTTATGCTCCGAAGTTTGTTCTGGGAGAGGATGTGGCGTACCCGATACACCCGCTCTGCACCACGGCGGGATTCCCTGACCCCAGCTGGCCCGTTAAGCCAGCTTTGCAGCTTTCCATCGCTGGAGTGTGTAAAGTAGCTTTATTGCTGGCCAGGATCTGGCTCCAAGGAGTGATGCTTGTATAAAGCTCAGGTAAAAGGTAAACAGAGGTAAAGTAAAAAATGCAATCCAATTGAGTTTCACTGAGCTTTGTCTTTTTCAGCCTTGCACACCTCTAATTGTCTCTATGTATTATGAGGCATAAAAATATCCAGAAATTGCAGTTTGCGTCAAGAGATGTGAATAATGGCTAATAATACATTAAACTGCCCTGAGGAGCTGAAAGATGGGGGAAGTAGGTTATTTTTAGAGATTTATTCCCATCCTATGCCAGACAAACAAGAATAAGATGACTAAGTTAAACATATACCGCAAAGAATTAAAGATGTTTTCCCCAGACAAGTATTGAAGTAACTGTAGTGTAGTAATGATCTGTGCTATCTGCCAGATTAATAATGAAACTGTCCACTGTGTTCTTCACTTTGTTTAGTAAGAAAAAAGGGACCTTCTATGCTTATTCTCATTGCAATATTACGATTCTGGGATACTTTAGAATGAAGGATCTGAATCCCCAGTTGTGCCAAGTTACATAGCTACCTCCCAGCATGTGAAGCTGTGCTGATATACATCATCCCAGTCTGTGGCTTGAGGTTTTAAATCATCTGCATATAAAAATATGCAGAAGAACATCTCTGAGATAATTTTATATTGCTCAGTTACATATCTGAACCACGTTAGAAACATAAGGATTGTAACAAAAAAAAAAAGTGAAAAGATACCAAAATGTTGGTAAATAACTCCAGGAGTCAAGGGTGATACCTTCTTTGTGGGCAGGTGTGAGTGATAGGGAGCACATAGCTCTTATCTTATCTGTGTTTTTAGTCTAAGTAATCCTAATCGGGTAGGAAATCCTGAGTGAGATTATGCTGCTGGAGTGTGTGTAACAAAGATCAGCATTTAGATATGTTGTAGGGGCACAGCAGGATCTAGAGATGCTTGTTTAGGTATTGATTGCTGATAGGCTGAGGTAAACCAGAAGTTTGATTTGCTTCAACTAGGATCTTGTTCTAAACAAGTGGAAAAGAAACACTGTGAAGACCTAACGATCTGTTTGCTGAAGCTGAGCTGACAGGTGAGGACCACATGGACATACCAGTGATAGGTGGAGCGCTGAGTTGGCGGAGGGCATGCCAACCATTTTGGAGATGTTTCTACAGCTGTTGCTGACAAGCAGAAAATAACATGAATCACTGGGGGCTGCAGTGGCTCAGCTTGCTGTGAGAGTTCAGAGAGTCACAAAGTTCCTCCGATTCTTGGCACGGGGCGATGAACCTACATGTCACCTTAAGGGCAATTTGCAGAGCAGCATGTCTACGTTATTCCAGGTGCCTTTAATGGTAGTACAGCTGCTTTCATTTTTAACTTCTGGTTGTCATAAGCTGTGGTGGGACTCCAAGGAGCCAATGAAGAGCTTTGGGCCTGAAATTAATTTTCACCAAACTCAATCAGATTGGTGCCTGTAGCAGTTTTACCATTAAAAGTTTTATGGATATTTTGATAGAAACACATCTCCTTTCTGATATTTAGTAGCTTGGCCGTAATATCACTTGGTGTTCTAAAGAGAGGTAGGAGGGCATGCAAATAGTCAAAAATAACTTTTTATGTATTTTTAATGTTCTGTTTTGTGGATTGATAAAAATGTTGCAATTTTAAATGACTAAAATGCTTGATGGTAATGGATGTTGAGAAATGGTCACTATGCAGGCAGCGTGACTACTTTATCAGAGGGGAATTTCCAAATTGCATTCCAAGCATGTTATTAAAGGATTAAAGAGATGGGCGATTCACCTTGCGCTAACTGTCCTGAAACTATGCTTGTGCTTCTAATACATATAAATAACTATTATGCAAATATTACTGTAATAACAAACCATATTTTGAATTTGCTTTGTGCCTCTTAAGTGCTTCACAGACTGATCAGAAGTATTTGCAATATAAACTTGATAGGTTTTGAGGGAATGTATCTGTTGGTGTTAGATTGTAGTTCTCACTATGTTTCTGTCTGAACCTTGTGTCCATGGACCTGGTTTGGCAAATGAGCCAAGGACCTGGTGAGTGAGGTGTGGAGCACGATCGCAGCATGAACTTAGTCTTTGTTGTGTAAGATTAGTGTCTTGGACGTCTTGCCCATGAAAAGGTAGATCTGCAAATTTAACTTCACCATGTGTTTTGTCTGTGTTACTTTGTGTTACTATACTGAGATATTCCAGCCTGTCTAATTCTGGGTGAGCTGCTTTCTCAAGCAAGGAGATGTTTGTGTCAGGGTGCTAACAGTGGCACTGCAGTGGGCTGAAGCTGGGATGTTTGCAACTCTTTTTTTGGAATGTGGAGCATGGTCTCAATGAGTGTTCCTAAAGATTCTGGTTGAATTGCTTTTGCAAGTGGCAAAATAATTTGTTTTTTTCCAATGTTCTAAATGATAATCTTGTTTTCCCAAAACAGAAAGTACTTAAGTTACCTGTATAGTGAAAAATATTTAACTTCGGTGAAATATACAACTCAATTTCTTTTTCTCTGAATTGGCCTCAGTGTATAGTAGAAAACTGGAATGTTTTGTACATAGTTTCCTTCCTTGATTATGTTGTTAAAATTAAAGAAAGCTTCCCATTTTTATTGTCATCAGGAGCAATAAATTCTTGTTCCTTTTAAAAATCTGTCCATTCCAGTTTTGACTTTCATTAACTACTGCCTGGAAAATGCAGGTATTTCTTTTTGGAGTGCTGGAACTTTTCTGCAGTCAACCTGAAGGGCACAGTTCACCTTTGGGAAATGCCAAGTGGAATATTGGTGGGTGCTGAAACTGCAGTGACCATGGTTTTAGCACTGGCAGATCTGCTGGCCTTCAAACATAAGTATCAGGAAAAAAATGCAGTAATCACTTTAGTTGTCCAGGTGGAAAACACATTTTAAGTCAAGACTTTAGAATGTATCAGAAATCAGAGGCTAGGTGGCTGCTGTTTTTTTACTTCTAAATGCTAATGTTTTTTGTGCTGATACATGGTCCTTGAATATTGCACCTTAGGAATTTATTCCCCAGAATCACTTAGAAAAGCCCTTTGCTGCTTCTCTGAGAAGTCAGTGAGCTGTCTTGGAGACATGATGTGACTTGCCAGAGAGAGCACCCTGTTCCCTGGGGTGGTGGTTTTCTGAATCAGAGGGCTGTGGTGGCTTTGGGAGGCTCCAGTGCTTTTGGGTCACAGTTGTTTATTCAGGTATTTGGAGCCACACAAATGTGGAGTCACAGCAGAAGAAAGTGTCTGAACCTCTGCTTGCCAGGATTCTGTTCAAGATAATTACTGTTAATTTTTATGTCTGAAGAATGCTCTGCTGTTAGTGCTGCTTTCAAAAGATGGGATCTTAGAGGTTAAAGCCTAACGGCCTAGTGTCCCATTGCAGCCCATTTTCTTCTTAATAATAATAGTGAAGTAATTGTGTAAACAGCCTGTTCCTGCTTCTGCAGCGCTGATAATGTACCAGTAGAATGACCAAGTAAGTCTTGCTTGGGGTTTGAATTTGTCATGAGCCAATTTCCAGAAAAAGTGACATGTTTGGGGAAATGATGCAGTCTTTGTGTTTGGATGACCAACACTTGGCATGTTTTGATGTTGAATTATTGCTAGGGGACCCAGGTCTCTTTGACAATGAAGAATTATCCTTGGACTGTCAGTACTGACTTATTTCACTCTGGCCTGAGCAAGGGTTCCTGATGTTGGCAGTCTGATAGCCGTGCAAACCTCGGGAACCTCCAGGAAGGGTAATGGGATTGACTGGAATGGTCAATAGTGTAGTTAGTATTAGCGTTGTGTTTGACAGTATATTGTTTAAAAGTTGTATTTTCTGGCAGTGAAACCAAACGGACAGAGTTTTCTGGGCTGCTTCCTGAGTTACTGGTTTCACAAGGAAGGCTACAGGCTATCTGTAGCGTCAACAAAAGGGGGGAAGAGGCTTTGTAATTTGAGTGTCATAGCAAAAAGAAACCGAACAAAAACCAGAAGAAATGCAGCTGGGGGATTTTTATATGAGTCTATAGTTAATTTTAGCTGTGGAGTTTGGGTTGGTTTTGGTTTTTGTTGTGGTTTTTTTTTTTTTTAATTATTTTTAATTTCAAGGACTGTTGAAGGATGAGGAAGAAAGGAGCTATTGTCCCAGTTAGTCACACTGCAGTGTATGCCTACCTCCTAGCCCTGCTGTTAGCTGTAGCCTGAGGTAACACCTGGTTGGTTTTAGCAGCTGGATGTGTTGAAAAGCTGTCATAAATACTAATTTTATGCTATGTTTCTGCTGGAGACTACAATAAATCTCCCAAACTCTGTTTCTGTTCAGGATCCAAAATGGCATGGGAAGCACAAGCCTTGTGCGCAAAATTGACTGTCGCAGTCTCTTCTTTGATTGTGTCTCACTGTATTACAGCGCCATGATTGTCAGTCATCCATAAAGTCAGTGCACTGCTTAAAATAGGCCATTCCTTTTGCAATTGCTATTACAATTCCAATATTCAAATCCTAAGCCTTCTCTGCAGCATTCAAAACAGCTGTGAGTAGAGAAATTCTTTCATTGGTCTAACCAGAGAAGTTAAATATTCAGTGTGTCAAAGGTTTGCTCCCAAGGCTGGAGCTATGTAGGAGTTGAGCCAAGACTTCTTCACCCCTGTTTCTTCAACTCTTGTTATTCTTCAAATCTCATGTTGTTGTTGAACAAAGTACAAGTGGGTGGGAGAAAGAAAGAAGCAGAAAATTAATCAAAAGAAAGTGAAGAGTGTCTAAAATCAAAGAGAGGAAATAACGGACCAGAAGGAATACAAAAGTGAAAATATGAATTTAAAATAGAAAACTGCATTCATGGAATTTAATCAGGAGGTCACTCTGATCCTGGCTTTGATGTAGAGGGATGTGTATCACAGTGACTTGGGTAGCAGACAGCAAGCACCTTGTTCAGTTGGCAGGGGGTGTTAGGCTTGCCTCCTCTCCGAAGGCTGTGGGTTCAACCCTGTGTGTTTATGACAGGAGGACTGAAAGTTGTAGCAAGCCACTAATTGCCTTTGGGAGGCCACTTACAAGGGTGGGTGCAGTTGGAATGATTGAGCTTGGTGGGAAGATCAAGGGCTTGGCGAGTTCAAACGTATGCAGTGAGTGCTGATATCCTCAGCCTACATGCTCTAAGAATGCACAAATGAAAGGCAGGTGTTTATGTTGTTGTACATTAACTAATGTAAAATTTAATAATAAAATACCATTTCAGCAAAATTGTTTCCTTAAACTTCCCCTCAACAAAAGATGTATTGGAAAAGAGAATTTCCTCTAGGGTGAAATAAAGGACAACAACAGAAATGATCATTGTATATTTAACGGGGGGAAAAAAATGTACTTGTAGTGTGGCTTGAATGTCATCTTAATGATACTATGAGGCAAGGAAGGGAGGCAAACAATGCACACCTTTTATCATGGAAATGAAGTCCAGAAAAGCTTTCAACAAATGCTGTTTAGACAAAATAAGGGGTTGAATTGTCATCTGCTGTAAAAGAAAATCTAATTTGTCCATATAATCCTGTTGGTCCAGGTGAGTGATGGGAGTGCTGTTCTTCTAATTGCCTTTGAAGTTCAAAGTGAAAAGAGATCCCTTTTTCCATTCTGTTCTCTAGCTTGGCTTCTATGAGTAGGGAGGAGACCAGCAGTAATATTTAATTTATCCAGTTAATTCTGGTTGAACCAGTTACGTTTTGCTGGAAACCACTCTGATGGTCAGTCATTATAAGCTGCAGTCCTCTTAGAATTTAAGACGACTAGAGCAGGATATTTCCCTGCAGTCCCCAACTGTGTGACGGCTTTCTGGAGCACTTGCTATGCATTTCCCAGCTGTGTTTCACAAAGGGCTTTGCCAGCATGCCAGGCATTACTGACCTTCTCTGGAACAGGGAAACTGAGGAACAGAGGGGCCAGCTTGTCACAGCAAGGCTGGGCATCAGGCCCCAGAGTGTCAGGGCACATCACTGCCCCATACCTGGGTCCCGCAGCCCAGCCTGGCTCCTTGGTGAGTGCCAAACACCCCTGCCCAGCTGCTTCATGCTGTTGGGGCACGGAGGTGGCTGCTTTCTGGCTGGAGATTGCTCGCAGTCAGGCAGGGTGAATCTCAGCAAGGCAGAACTGGAATGATTTTGGTCTCTGACACTATTCTGTGTGGCATAATGGGCTTGTCCTGGATTTACCCCACGAGAAATGCCATTTTGGGTGGGGTGACGAGTGCTGTCAGATTGACCGCTGGTGGTGGTAAGAGAAGAGGCACGGTAAATCTCTGTGTCGTCAGTCTGTCTGGCTGCAACACAGGGGAATTGCAGTACTTCAGTGGTGCTAATGCTCTCCCTCCGTGCCCCAGCAGCTTTGGAGTTCCCACCTTTAAGAGGTGTTCCAAGAAAGGGAAGGTCCCTCTGTGTTCTCCCATCTATACTGACACCAAGCCATACCTCTCTGGTCACAGCTTTACGCTCGCTAAACTTGCTCTCTGACCAAAATAAAGCCCAAAGCATGTAAACCCAAAGGGGCATGATTAAGCTGAATTTCAGTCACAGATGAAACACCAGGAAAAAACCATGTTATTAAGATGGGGGGATGTCATGGCTGGTCATACACCTAGCCCATGCCTGGTTTATAATGGCCTCTGGCTGCTGTTCATGGTCTCTAAATTAGCTGGTGATTTTTCCCTTGACTGGATCACCTGTTGATGTAAGTGGAGCTGGTATTACTTAAGCATGTCTATTTGCATTAGATTTGTATTAGATCCCTTGGATCTAATACTTGTGCCTACATTCATGCTAAAGGTAGCTTTCTTGGCTTGAATATATACAGAAATGAATTTGTTATTAGTTACCCTTCCTTTAGTAATCAAGGTAGAATTTAGTAGCTTGTCTTTGGAAGGTAATGTGTGTGTGAAGTGTATTTCAGTGGTTTGTGTGCAGTATGTTACGCAAAGAACCACCTGCAGACCATTGATATCCCCTTGTAATGTCTTTACCTGAGTCCTATTAACCACTTTAAATACAAAGAGGTTGACGTACTTTTAATGCCATGTTAGTGCTTACTTGGGCAAGCAGTTAAGTGCATTATTTTAATTCAGTAACATACTGAAGAGATTCAGTTCTGGACACTGGCATTGTTGTCCGGGTAAAACATGCCCATAGGCTGTAACCGTAGGGCTGGTGTCCCAAATAAGTTAAGAATAAGTTAATTTTTATTCTCCTCTGTATTACATTTTACTTATCATGGAAAAAGAAGATGGCTCAACAGTGTCAGCTCTGGACAGTATGCGTTTGCAGGTTGTGCATTTCCATGAATATGTGACGGCACTTCCTCCTTCTGTCAGTGATAGATGCTAATGCCTCCTGTCATGTACCAGCTTCGCCATTCTCTGTTTGACATCCCCAGCGCTTTTTTTCTCGTTCAGTTTTATTCAGTTATACTTCCACTTCTAAACATTGTTTGGAAAAGCATGTAGTGGCACATGGTCTCTAGGAGCAAGTAGTGGTCCTCATGAACCTGCCAGCATTTGCCCAAGTTACTGCAGCCGTGTCTTGAATTTTTTTTAAAATTACTTTTGGTGTATACAAATGTAAAAGTTATCTGAAATAGTTTAAGGGACTTCGTCTTCAGTGCTCATTTTTCATTGACAAACACTAATTATTTAGCAACATGAATCAGATCTTGGGAGGCTTATTTTAGGATTGGTTCCCACTTCTTCTTTCCTGAGCAGTGATTCAATCATAGTGAGAAAAGCAATCCCAATAAATGACTGGGCAAGTGCGTGTGCTCTGCTGCCAAAGGACTCTGCATAAATCTTAGCATTGCTCTGCAAAGACTTAAGAACAGATCCATTATCTGTCTTGGTAAAACTGCTGCATTTGAAACAAGGCCTTTTCCTGGGCTCCTGCACAGCATGCACTTCAGCCCTGTTTGACTGTGTCCTGGCTTCTAAGCTATTTTTCTGTCTCTCCATTTTTTCTTGCTGCAATCTATGTGATTGCCTTGAAATGCTCCTGTGAAGGTCATTTTGCTAGGGCATTTTGCCATTCTGAAATAGCCTTACTTGTTCTCTAAAATTACAAGTATTGGTAAAATACCAGCTTACTTGGTGCAGCCTAAACACTAAGGCAAACTGATACTTGCCAGACTAACGGAGATGCACTTCAAGGGTGGAAATAATGGCCTTTACACTAAATAATTTTTGACTGCAACAAATTCGACTTTTTCAAATAGCCTAAAATCAAGGCCAGCTTTGAAAATTATGTGAATAAGAATGCTGATACTTTTTCTGGAGGGGAAAAAAAAATAGTTGTTCAGACTTACGGCTGGCTGTTCTCAGTAGGGTTAAATTGCAGGTCCCTTGTCCTCCACTTGCTCATAAACCACTTTTGATTAAATTAATAGCAGACTCAAGTGGGAGGAAGGAGAAGGAGCTGTGCTAGTCTTCATGAAAGAAAATCTGCTCAAGAAGCAGGCAATCCCAAGCTATAACTCCTACAGAGCTTCTAAAATGTCCCTAGGTTTTGCTGATTCGGAACCTCTTTTCTCCTAATCTTTGCATGGGTATCTGAAGGCAAATTTGTCTTCTGTGGCTTCATTTGTCAATCAGAGTAAAGAAATTAGGGTTACAGTAGGAAATTGAGTTCCCAGAACAAGGACGAGATAGGCTTCTCTCTCCCTGTGCTGGGGAGTAGGATGGTACGGAGCAAGTGGGGCAGCAGCTAGCCCTTCATTTGGGGTGCTGGCACGGGCTCACGTGCGCTCAGGTGCTGTGTGATCTGGAGGAAGAGCCCTAAATGGGGGGAAAAAAAGAAAAAAAGAAAAAAGGAGGAAAAAGCCCTAGGCAGCATTCATGGAGCTGGAGAATTCCTATATAGCCCTGTGACCACCTGATTCTCTTAGGGTTCCTCTTCTTCCGGGAATGTTTTGTGGCCTGGCTTCAAGTGTGTCACTTTCCCGGCTGATTCGCAGAAAACAAAAAATACTGATGGGTGTAATTTTTTATTGGTTAAAATCTTTATGCCTATTACCTGGACTTGCAGGTAACTTGCCTGCTCTAACCCTGTGAGCCTTCAGAAAGCCTCGGCAGGGTGAGGGGTCCCGAAACCCCCATGCTGGAGACACAGCAGCTGTAAACTGTGCTGTTCAGGTTAGTGAAAGGAGAAGGATGATGGGTTTGCCTTGGGCTTGGCACATCGGCGACCCAGTTCATTTGGATGGGAATTGGTGTCTAACACCTGTGAAAATTAAACTTCTAGTGTTATGCTGCAGGTAAGGTTACTCTGGTTTTGAATCTTGGTGCTGTTTTGTCTTAAATGAGATGTATAGAGAATTACAGGGAGTGTTACTTCGGTAAGTAAAAGAATTGCTTTTGATATTTTCTGATAGTTCTGTTGGTAAAGGGGTGATGATGAGCCTAATTTTTAACTCCTCAGCTGAAATGCTTAATTAATTTGTTGTTTCTGCTCTTGTGCTCTGTGCAGTAGCTGTGCAGTTAACACTGTCTCTCCCCAGATGCTGTTCTTGCTCACTCTTGCCAGTTCAGAGCGTGTGTGTGTGTCAAAAGGGCACTCAGCATCCAGCAATTGTACCTTCTGTTAACAAGAACAAACCAGACAGACCTTTTCTTGCACTCAGTGGCAAAAGTCAGTAGAGAAAGGTTTTACACTAACAGAGTTAGAATGAAAATGTGAGTATCCATTTCCACAAATCCACAGTCTATTACTTTGCTTATTTGCTCCTCTAAACAGTTGACTCTCATTTTGGACAGTTGATGACTCTTCTTTTTTAGCTAGTAACTTTTCTGCGGTTGGATTACTCCTGACTGACACTTGTATAGAAGAGTTTAGACCCTCCCCTTATGCTAGTTGGAGTCGAAGATGATATCATCGTTTCCTCCTTTGGTGTTGGGAGGAGACTTTGAGTAAGGAGTCATTTTTATCCCATGAAATGACAGCCCTGGTATCTAGTCGGGTACGTCTTGGAGGTAAGGCGATAGCTGGCAGCCACTGGTTTGTAGGGAATGTCTGAGGCTCTCTGCAATTTCCTGCTCTCCAGATTCCCCTCCCGCTCTGTAACCCACACCCGTATGCTGCTTTGTTCTGGCTTTGGCCAGTTTGGAGAAGTGCCTTGCTTTGCTGCATCTAGTGCTATCATTTGACACGACAGCTCTCTTAAATCCATCCAGGTATGAGTATGCTTAAGGCAATAGAGTTGCACCAATGCTGAGTGGGACCTGTGATGTGTACAGTAGGTGCCAGAAATGCTTATTCTAAGGCATAATAAGCTTCAGGGGAAATGAACCTGTTTTAAATCAGTGTCTGTGTTCAGTGTTTCTGTTACTGCCATATGTATGGGCTCCCAGTGTTAATTCGGGACTGGATAGTCCCCAGAAATGTGATAGTGATTTTGAGTTTCACCCCCTCCTGTATTCCCTGCAATAACATCTTTTAATCTTGTGCTTCGCCAGGGTCCCGAGAGAATCTGATAGCAGCCACTGGTGAAGTCAGCAGATGAATACAGAGGGCTGTTGCGCGGGGTGCCTTTGTTTTGAAGTTGGAGGCTTTCAGCAGCCTTCAGGAATTCAGAAGTTTTATTTTAAATCAGGATTTCTATTAATCTTTCAGTTAATTTCCCTCCTCTTGCATAAATTCACAGGTTACAAAAAGATTCTGGAACAGTGTATCGCTAGTATTTATGCTGCTTATATCCATTTTATATTGAAATACATCATGATAGGCTCTGGAACGTGTGCAACAGAGTTAAGTTGCAAAACATTCCCCCTATTTGTTGTACAGAATGTATGATAATTTTGAATGGTATGAAGTTCTAATAGGCATTAAATCTTTGTAAAATATCCAGCATAACTCTTCTATGTCTGCAATTAGTAAGTAATTCAGCCATGTCAAAGTCAAGCAAGCACAAATCCCCTTTATACCATACTGCACCATCTGTCTAATCTATCTGTGTCAAATATGGCTTGTTTGGGTCTGTCCTTCTGCAGTCTATTCTGGATAGATTAAATTGAAATTTCTGGGCAGTGAATATTTTTCACTTGGTGTTTGTAACTCAAGTAATGAATATGTTTTTCATGCTAGTTTTAGAACGTATTTGGGGTAGTTAGCACAAATATCTTTTCGTCATGGTTAGCCAGAGTGTTTTTACAGCTACAGCACCTTTTCAGCAGTTATACTGAGTGCAGTATTAATGTGAAATATCTCAACGAAGGGATTGTACTTCAGGCACTTGCAAGGTAACAAGCACCAAAATGGATAGTGTAGCTTCATCTATTGCCTAGAGCTTGTTTACTGTTGATCCATTGCTACCCTGGAGAGGCTCCATTCTGTTTGCCTGGAATTTGCATTAGTTTTGTGGAATGTCAGAAACAAATATTTGAAAGAACTTACTGTTTCATTTCTGTTTCATTTTGCCAGTCTGTGTGAGCTGTAAGCTATTCTCTCTAAATGCTGGAGGTGTGCAAGTAATAGTATTGCAGTAGGACAAAAATAAACCCTGAATTTTGCAGGTAACCTTTTATTTTGACATCTTTCCAGAACCAAAGTGATGCAAGTGACATACGTCCTTGTGGATTACAAAAGATGCTAATGCGACTGTTGCTCTACTGGCAGCTCCTGTTTGAGCGAAGGAAGCTCCAGTTCGTGCAATGCTGGCTCATGCGCGCTGTGGGCATTAGCATTTGGTTGCATAAATACCACGCCGTGGCATTGTCTGATGATTTGCGTTCTACCTCCATCTTCTGCACATAGATGTGACTGGCTTTTAGGCAGAGAATGGTGAAATTTTGAGGATTCAGAAATCCTGTGCCTGCTGAGGGCTCTCTAGGAGAGAGCCAGACCTCCCCACGCACTGGCAGGCTGCTCCTGCCGCCGCAGTCATCTGCAGCTCCTGCCCTTGAGAGGTGCAGGGTAAGGCTGTGCAGGAGGGATGCTCAGGAGCTCAGGGTGGGAACGTGACTCATGTATCTCTGTGACTTGCAGGTTGTGTTGGCAAACTGTCATCTTTGCACCCCAGCTCTGCCGCTCCTGCACCACGTCTGCATTGCTTACAAGCGTCTGCACACCCAGCCTCCGTTTTGGTGTGTGCCAACTCACTCCTACAGCTTGCTTCGGAACTTGAGTTTTGTCTCTGGGGCTGTTCTTAAAGACAGCATAGATACAGCCTGCGTTCATCATTACCCTCTCAAGAGAACCAGATTGCAGTTTTTCCTGAGATGCCTGTTTGGAAAAAGAAGCCAGGGACAATCTAAAAATTCTGCATTTTTATGTATTCAGTCCCATTACTCTGCTCTGCCTCTCACCACCTTCCCCTAGGTTGTTTTTTTTTGTTGTTGTTGGGTTTTTTTGCCTTCACTTTTGTGTGCTTTATGTGGAGAGATTCCTACTCTCAAGGCAGCTGAGCCTGGTGTGCAGCGCCATGCCGAAGGGAAAGCAAACTCTAGTCATTCAGGGATTAAAATGGCTGAATCATTGTGTGGTGAGGCAGTGTGTTAAGATGGAGTCAACCAAGCAGATCATTCTAGAAATAAGAGGTGAAAATTTTGCTGTCACTTGAAATGGTGAGGCTTCTTTCTGCATGTTGTATTAATATTGATGCCATCGCTAATAGAAATTTTTCATATGAAATTCCGCCTTCTGTGCTTCATTTTATCTGGCTGTAATACCAAGTGTTGCACAAGTAGAAACTAACAGCAGGATCCTCAGGAAAAGAAAGGGCTAAGTAATGATCGTAGGTCTGTTTTAACCTCTTGCTGTCTTCACAGTGCATGGTTTTTCATGGAAAGTATAATAATCAGAAAGCTAGCGTAGTGTAATCCTGAGGTTTATATTAAAGCCTCTTACTAGTGCATCACGCATTTCAAAACACTCACATTAATATATTCACTCTGAGAAATGTACTGATCCAGACGTTTTCTGGTTTTACTATTCCAAATAAGGATGCTTTAATTACTGTTGACCTGATTTGAATATGGGGCTGACTGATTTCATTTAAAATATTGATTGCGGTGCATTGGATTGGTCATGTTTTTGCTTTATTCCTGTTAACAGCTACCATCCTCGCTTAAATCTGTGAGTTTAAGTCTCACTTTTTCCACGATGCCTGGGGAAAGAGAGCTTTAACCACCTGCATTGGGAGGAGGGGCTTTGCCCACTTCAGGATCTTGGAGTGTGTCCTGTTCATTCCTGTCTATCGGTGGTTTAGGTGACATGCTGTTAATGACAGGGGCTCTCTGTTTTGTCTGGGCTTGCGGCATATTGAGCACGCCCTGCCTCACGTGAGTAAGTGGGCCTTGTTGCTGCATCACCCTGTATTTCTGTGTTTACTGCATGCAGACATTTTAGTTGTGCCAGGGAAGGATAAATTGCACTGCTTTTTAATGTGGCTTAAAATTCCAAATCAGTAACAAAGTGTCTAAGACTTTCCATGTGCTGCATGTCCAGGCCAGCCATGTGAAAGTCATTCTGTATATGAGGTTTTGTCTGGGAGCTGCAGGTATCCCTGAACATCTGGTGCCATTTGCGTCTGCCTGTCTTATGCCTGTTCCCATCCTTCCCGTCACAAAGGGACACAGGACTGACCTGGTCTTTCCAGTTAAAACACTCCTTGCTCTTTTATGGGCTGTTTCTTGCTTTTACTCCTGGTAGCGGACTCTTAGTACTGCATTGCAGGTGGAGGGCCATGAAAAAAATGGTGGTCAGGGCTCCAGGAGACATCTGGGAACATTACAAGGCAGTAATGTCAGCCCAACTTGTGAGGTCTCTGGGAGCCTGAAGTAGTGTTGCACTTTCACTAATGAACTGTTATGCTGCGTTTTTGGTAATGAGGAGAGTTGGGCTTTCTCCAGATGCATGCAAGCCACAGCAGTAACATGAGAGCACAGCTGGTTGGGTAGCAGGGAGAGTAATTATTTGATCTCAAATAATTGTTCCATTTAAAAAAATGCCAAATGACACTGAATGTCATTTGAAACAAGTGATGGGGTGGATCTGTACAATATGTTGAAATCTATTGCTAGTAGAAGTAATAGAACTAGTCCCACTGCCTTTAAAACTGTAAAACCAATGGTGGTTTTTAAATCCTTCAAAATTTTTTTTTCTGATTTTTTTTTTTTTTCCCCCTTCTTCTCTGTACTCTTATTTGGCAATGCTTTTAAAGCTTTTAAGGTTTTATTTTTACCTTGAAAGTGAAACAATGCTCAGGATTTCCCTCGGGAAACAAAGCTTTTAGAGCCTGAAAAGACCGCAGAGAGCATTCTCCTCTGGAGGTTTTTCTTCACCCAAGATGGCTGTCTAAAGTGATGTGTAGGAGAAAAAAAGCAAGAAGATCTGGAAAGCTGCCAAGCATTTAAAAGGGCTGTGTAGTAAACAGTCATTAGGTAGAAAATGATCAGGATTAGCACTTTTTAAATTGCTTCAGGGCTGTTATGTTGGGGCTTTTTTTTTACTGTAATTCTGCAGGTGTAAATCTTAAATATGTGAGAATCTTAGCTTTTACTTTTAAAATATAAATAAGGTTCTACCATTTGTCTGCAAGCATTCCTTCATGAGCATATCACCCTGACATACTTAAAAGACCCAGAGAACAATGAAAAACACCTGCCATTATTTTCTGAACAGTTCCAGAGCCCGGTTCTTGATTTTTTTTCTTTATTATGTGAGAGGCAATACTGCTGTTTTACAGGGATAATTCATAAAATTGCATTTGCAATGTCAAATTCTATACTCAAATGTCTTGTGTGACAAAGCAAGTTACTACCTGGATTATGTCATGTAGGTATAACTATTTTAAACATGGATGTGATCGCTCAGCTTGAGTGCAGTGAGCTGTGCTCTGGAAACGTTTGCTTTCCAGTCATTGGACTTTTATTTCTGCCTTGTAACTAGCCAGATGCTGCATGTCCTTGTTGGTGTCTTTGGGATATAAACCTTCCTCAGGGTCGGTGTTTAGTAGCCATGTTGATATTTTTGTTTCTCACCATTCATTCAGAAAATGGTATGATGCTTCTCTTGTTCTGGATAGGCCCTAAGCTGTTGCCGTAAGCAACAAGAAATGGTCTGAGATTCTTTCTTCTTCAGTTGATCACGTCTGTCTCGAGGCAGTCAAGGAATAGAAATTGGTTTATTGTGGCTGAGCACTCTGTGCAGTCCACAAACTGGCTGTACATTATTCTTCTTATATAAATTTTTTAATTCTTATTGCAGGTACATGAAATAAGATAATATTGACATAAGGACCAATCTATTCAGTATCCAAGGCAAGCGATTAATGGCAAGTGGAGGACGTCTCTTTGAGTTTCTTTCTTCCTACATGGGACTTGCTTCATGTGTTTCCATAACCTAAGAGAATTAAAGGCGCTATGGTCTTCTGATATTCAGGGAAAAGGTGGAGGTTTTCCATAGGAAGCCCTAAATGCAGGGACTGTGAATCAAGAAACCAGAGCTATAGCGAAGCTGAACACTGCTTGCCATAAAGACTGTGCTGCAGTATTTTTATTCTTGGAGGCGGTTGGTCAGATTAAAATCTGGTGATAAAAGGAAAACAAAAACCAACCAACCAAATACACCAGCACGCCCACATCCCCCCCCCCCCCCCCCCCCAATAAATTCAATGTAATTCTCTTTTGACGCTTCAGGTTGGAATTTAGAGCAATTTGTGTGGTCTGTGCAGATTCTGAGGGAAACAGCACCATTTCTTCACAGTTTCTGAGCCATTTCTTACACACTTGAAAGAACCAAATCAAACTGGCTGAGGATTTCAGGCCATCAGTCCATCTCTGGAAACAGTAGAAGGCAGCTCAAAAACAGCTCAAGGAGTAGAGTCAGTATGTAGTGGAAGTGTTTCCTCACTTTATCCACAAAAAAAGAGGAGAGAATGGGTAGTCATTTTCTGAAGCAGCAAATGTTGGCTTTCCATCCATGACAGAACACTTCATGATGTAAAATGGAACTTTCCTGTACTTGTCTTTTCTTAACATTGCTTTTGCCATCTGAATTCCCTGGGGTAGACAGGGAAGTTGGGCAGACCCCACCAGCATGCTGTCTTCAGTGTCACTTTGCCTGTGTTTAGTATAGAGATGGAGTGGCTCTATGTGGCATCATGGCATCTGTCACAGCAGCCAGTTAGTAAACAGGGAAACCCTGTAGTCGTCTTGTCTGTGCTTGTGTAAATAGGGATTTAAATTTTTTTTTTAACTTTTTTTTTTTGAAACAAACGTGCAGTTGTGACTGATAAAGGCTGTTTCAGAGCTGTAATCTCCATAGACTCTTCCAGTCCTCCAAATTGACCAGATCTGCTTTTTTCAGATGGGAACTGAGTGTCTAAATCTGTCATGAGGTGACAACCTGCATACAATCTGTGTGGTGTAAGCCACATCATAGGAAAGTGTGAAATCATTTTTCAGGAAGTTTATCAGCAGCTATGGCCCGTGGGAAAGGTGAAGGCAAATGTCAGATTATTTGGCTAAATCAAGGTGTGCTTTGGGCATGGAGGGGAAGGAGTCTGCCTGCTTCTTGCTCGAGCAGGGGTGTCAGTGGTCACATGCATTGGTTTTCAGAAATGCAACCTTTTTTGGTGGTTTACCCTATTTTGTAAATACTTGGGAAAATAACCAAGTGAATGTACCTTGTTTTGCCATTTCATGCTGGTGGAAAGGAAGCACTGGTGATGTAATTTGAAATGGCAAAACCATTACATGTCAGTTATGTAAAATGCCAGTGATTTTCTTGTGGTTTTACTTTCATAGGATTTGCTGTCAGCTGCTGTACTTTGCAGATTCCAGATATTTTCTAGAGTAAATTTAATGAACTAAGGTTTAGAAATCTGACTGGGACTAGGTTACTCTTGTAGGCAGCTTAGCCAGAGTGAGGTTTGGGCATCTGTGTGATACTGGGGAAGCAATGGTCCCCAAAGACATTGAGCAGATGTTGTTTGCCAGTAAATAGGGGGAAAAAAACCCCCAAAGTTGAAAATGATTAGGTATGTAGAACAGTGTCCTTGGGATGATGAGATATTTTATCATGAATGCTAAATGCTCGGGATTTGGCATGTGTCAGGTTTAGTTTTTGGGACATGAAGTAAGAATGAAATAGCCTGATTGCATTTGAAAGTTGCCAGAAAATGAGAACAACAGCTAAGATCTTATTTAAATATGAAATGAATAGCAAGTGGCATTTATGGAACTATGAAGAGAGATTGTTATTGAGAGGAGACAAATGGAGATCAAAAGTTACTTGTTTTTGAAGGAGGGATTCTAGAATAGTCTTCAAGGATAGCACGCGTAGTTATCTTATTAAAAGCTCAGAAAGCAAACAGGTGATAGAAACAATATGTGAGATACTGTCCAGTGGATAGAGCTTCATAAATCTTCAACATCTGTACCCAATTATTTAGCTTCTCTGGACTTTTTTTTTTTCCTGTAGTGCACATTTCTCACTATGAACTAAAAGTACATAATAATAAAATGTTGGGTGTTTGCCAGCACAAGCAGGGTTTTGGCTAACTTTTAGAGTGTTTGTGGAAGTAGGAGAGCAATGCAGCTGTTGGGGTGGGTATGTGCCAACTGAGGATCTATTTCCCAGACAAAAAACTCAAATTAGAATTAAATAATAATCAGATATTTTACATATCGTTGCTTTATGCAGGTTTTTCTTAAGCTTCTGCTGCTGCCTGTTGTGACTCTGTGGGATTTGTAGGCAGATTTTGGGTTTTGCACCTGGTAACCAGTTGAAACGGATCACAGAAGAAATAAGTGTATTTGCTTGTGTGGTTTTTTTGCCCAGGTGCTTCAGGAGATGGGGTTTGAGACCTTAGTGTGAAAATACATCATACAATAATGCTGTTTCCCTGTGAGGTCAATGCAAAGAACCATAAAGCTATTGGGCCAAATTATTGTTACTTTTTTCCTGTTGCTGCAAAGCCGTTTCCATTCCCTGGGTATAGGAGGCTAGCAAAGCCGCTGTGTGCAAATGAAGGCATATTTACATCTTGCCAGAAGCTGTTGATGACAAAGAAGAGCTAAATGTCATTGGTTTGTTTATTTGCCTGTTTTACTTGGGATTATTTAGAACTGTGAATAACGCACATCTGGGAGGACAGTACCTTTTGCCCTGGCTCTGGGAGCCAGCACACGTGGCCCCGGGGAGCTGAGGGTGCTGGGAAACCTTCTCCTGGCCCTGACATCTGGAAGACATCTTTCACCGGTTGTGTAGCCAAGGTCCAGGCTTGCCAGGATCAGCTGGGGCAGAGGTGGACAGGGGTCTTGCAGAGTCCTTCAAGCTTGCATGGGCAAAAATGGATTGTAGTGTCTTGAGGTTGAGGAGATGTTTCCAGTAAAATCTTGTTGTTTTAGTGTGATGCTGCTTGTAAGTATGAGTACTGCCATGAAGTTCTGGGGAAGAACATTGTGGTGGTTCTTTTAAAGCGGCCGAGGCAACTTAGGTAATTGCAGGAGTGACAGCCCTTTTTGCAGAAATTGCAGAAGTGTATAAGATGGTGCCCTAAGTGTTAGCAAGCTGACATGAGAAATGTGGAAAGTCATCACTGTATCATAGATAAAATAAGTATCTCTGTCTCTCATGAAGCATCATGTAAGGATGTGCACTAAAATACCTACACCAAAAAAAAAAAAAAAAAAGACTTAACCATAGTTGAAACATCAAAGAACCAAAATAATGACCCAAGTTATTTAAGATGCATCTTTTCTGGGCTTCTGCTCCACATCTATCATCTTATTTCCCAGGGTTTTAAATTCTGGCCTGTGTGCTTTTTCCTCCCAGGATGCATCTCAAATTGTTTGGTCACAAATGCCCTGAATAACCAATTGACTTAATTTAGATGGCATTACGGCTCTTTAACCCATTTCAAAGGGCAGGGATGCACTGAAGACCTACAGGCATGCATTTAAATTAAGGCAATAATGATATATATTGCTTTTCCTTGCCTGAAAACGCTGACTATTTTATCTATGCATCAGATGAAAGTTTAAGGGGAGAGGTTTCTGTTAGTCTTGTGGGGAGTTGGCCAAAAAAATGTGAAGAATGTAGAAAGGAATTAACAGCTGGTGTCCATTTAAAACTTCAGTGTGGGCAAATGGAAGCAGTATGCTTAGTTTTACCTGTCTCCTTCCTCTGGTTAGTACCCACTAACCCATTAAAGGTTAGTTTAGAAGTGAGGAGACCAGTTTGGATGTGGTACTTTTAATTCTTCTGCCAAGAGGCTAATGAGTAGATGATGTATGTTTTGTTTCCTCTGGGGAGGATGAGACAAATTTCCTCTTCTTTGGGAACCAGCAGCTCAAGCTGTGTTTGGTTACTTGAACCAGAAATCTTGCTGGCCTGGTAGAATTATGCCGTACGCTATCTAACTTAGTGCTTTACTACAAGTAAAATTACTGCTGACATTTTCCTCTCTTACTGGGGAAAGATCATTTTTCAAATAGCTTTCAGCCATGTCTCTGGTTTTGCATAGTCAAAAATATACACGTGCACAAAGAGGACCTCGTCTGTTGGAGGGGAAATGACTGTGGAGTTTTGAAATGGAATCCTGTGCTCAGTGCTGCAACAGCTGCAGGCAGCGGGTTTGTGCTCCCTGGGCTTTGTGTGTGCGTGTCGGTGCTTGCGCCTGCAAGGTTTATGCCGCTGCAAACGTGATGCTGCTGAAGCAGACACATGCATGTTGTCGGCATGCTCCCTCCTTGTCCAGGGCCTTGCTGGGGGCACCTGTCATCCCAGTATCTCGGTGTAAAAAATTGGAGGCTCTTTGTAAGGAGAGAAGGAAAAATCATGGACTTGGAGAGAAATACTTTAAAGATTATACAGTACTCTGATACTTTCCCAGTGAAGAGAGGCAGAGGATGTAGTCCCTTCAGAGGTTTCATGTGCAGATGTGCTGGGGCAATGCTGTTCCTTCCCAGCTCGTCAGTGGTGAGTATGCTGACCACCATGCATTGGATCTGTTGCAGTTTGTGCTAATTTGCAGAACAATTTTTAACATGCATGTTTTCAAGTGGGGTGTTTAATATCAGACTGCTCTGCTATATTTTTTCGTTCACTTTCCAGACAGTTCTGAATTCAAAGAAATGCTGGTATTCCCTAGCCAGCTGTTTTCACATAATCTCACCAAAGCAAAAGTTGTCTCATTCTGTTGGTAATTCTGGTTTTATTCTCATTAAAGAAAGAACAACTAGAATCCATATGGTACCTATAACATACTCCAGTGCTGCACTAAGTTTGGCCATTCAGAGGCAAAACGTTGCATGATCTTGGCTGTGACTTGGGTTTCAACATCTGAAGGAAATGCTTGTACTGGAGCTGTCTTTGATGAGGCTTCTCTGGAACCACCACAGTGTCCAAAACCGAATTCTTTACTAGCCTGGTTCTTTGTCCAGACCTCACCGAGCTGATTAAGCATCTCTGGTTAAAACAGAGCTAGCTCAGCTACAGAGGTCTCAGGAATCTCTGGTACTTGGACCAAGTGCCGGTATGAGAGCAGAAAGATCATCTCGGAATTGCTGTGGAGTAACTAGTGCTGTCTTATGTCTCTTCTTAATGAGAGTCTGTAGGTACTTGGACTTGGGGTTGCTCCTTTGTGGGTTGGTGCTGAAGCTTAGTGTGCTTCTGAAACCAGCTGTTGCTTCAGCGATGTTGCCTGCTGTTGCCTGATGAAGCGTGTTAGCAAATCTTTCCCTGTTCCTGCCCCCAGAATCTGGTTTTTGTTGTTTGTTTGTTTGTTTTTTAATTCAAAACCTGCCGATTGTGTAGCAGGTTATTTCTTCCAGGCTGGCCCTTTAAATTGCTTCCATGCTCTGCTGCCTGGCTGTGAAATATCGCTAATAAACAAAGCCCAGAACAAAAGCCTACACACCAAAACATCCTTTTCTCCCTAGGCGTCTCCCTGGGTGCGGTTTCCCACTGCTGTTCGGCAGTTTGGAGGCAGAGCCAAAACAGTTGAGTCTCATTCTTCTGCTCTGGAAGTTGTCATCAGGTGGCCTCCCCTGACCAGCACCTCCTAGGAGGGAGGAGGTGGCCTGTGCAGTCTGTCTTTCCTGAATTTTTCCTCATTGGCTGAGAGTGATGGAGCCTTTCCCTGCCCTTAAATAAAAAGCTCCAACACAGAGGAGGTTTGTCAAGGTGTAAAGCAAATCTTGAGATTACTCCCTGGTTTTGTGTCCTCTCCCTCATAGGCACACCTGGATTGCCAAGCCGTGCTCAGCCTCCCACGGCTGCCTCTTGCTCTGGCTGTGCTTCAGCTCAGCATTGCAGCATGACCCAGGTGGGCGTCCCATCCTCCTTGTGGGAAGGAAGCCGGGAGCTCACAGGGATCCAGGGAAGGGAAGACAGTGCAGAGCCTGGACAGAGGCTCTGGTTCACTGCTGCTCATCTGCAGGTTGAGTGTGTGTTCCTTGGGCTGGGACCTGTGTGTTGCCCCGTTTCTCCCCAGTGAGTAGGCCTGGATGTACATCCAAATATCTTGGAGCGTGGTAGCCAGGTCCTGTAGACTTTCTTTCTCTAGCTTGGAGTAATTCTTTGCTGCACCCCTTTTTTGTCCTGTTAGCTTTATAGCATTCCAGTAGCAGGGCAGCAGCACTGGGAAGTAGCATTTTGTATTCTTTGTACAGACTGTGTCCTTGGTCTGTGCTCCTGACCTCCAGTGGTCCCAGTCGCAAAGTTGACTGTGCGCATTTATTAACTGTCAAAGAAGTTGGAAGATATGTTAACAACAAGGCTAGGAAGGGTAGGGTGTGGAAATGGAGAGGGAAAATAGAAGTGTGAGAGAGACAGCAGTTGGCTGGCTGAATCCTCAGGCCTGTTTACTTGGCAGCCCTCCTCCTGTAAGGAGGTCAGAGCTATCGCGTCTCAGGTTCCCGGAGAGAGACAGCAGGAGGAGGAACATGCTCGTGGATGTAAGTGTGTCGATCCACTGTAGCCAGCTTTGAGTTAGTTTTTTGCATTCGCACATTGCAAAGGCAGGCTTTGTTGTCCTCTCATTGCAAATGTTCTCTCATTGTAAATGTAGTTCAGGGCCATTTCTTCAGTGTAAGATCCTCTCGGTAGGAGTGGGAAGTGAGGCAGAAACCTCTAGTTCTAGCTTTGTGATTGAAGAAGACATGTTGCACAGCATCTGTAGTCCCTCTTCCATCCCCAGAAACTTCGCTGTATCTCTCTTCATTCAAATTACTATAACAGATGTAAACTTACATCCGTAAATGATAGGGTCACATGTAGGCAATCACAGTATTTATTGAATGATCGAGTGACTTCTGAGTTTTACATTTTTGCGTAAGAAATATTTAATTTCAGGTTACAGGCTAGTGAGACACTACAGCCGGTGCTGTTTCGGTGATGCCTTCAGTGGCCTGCGATGGGCTGGGTACCACCTGGCACTGCCAGTTTGCTGGAGCACTAGTTCTGGAGCGGTGTCAAAACCAACAGTGATGTCGCTGAGGGTGTTCGGGTTGTCTGGGACTTCCTGCCAAATTCGGGTTGTGGCTAGGGTCAAGATGTTAAGGTTTTTCTGCTGTTCTCCAAGCACAGACAGTGATGCCTTCATCCAAAGAACTAAATGTCTGACAGACTTCAGGCAGCAGGAGCATCTCCATTTCAGTCCTTTACTAACATGCAGCTGGTTTTCAAAGCTCAGTGCTCTTTTTCTCGTAAGCTGGGTCATGAGAGAGTAGGGACCAGAAAATGGGAAACTCTGTGCTGAGGGTAACTGGTTTTCATTGGAATTCTGCTCTGCATGAGCACTTGGAGAATACTGAAAAAGACTTCTTGTTTTATTCCACTGAAGAAAAAGTTAAATACCACTGTAGACAATTGCTCTGTATTTTCACATTCTTTTGGTGAAGGTCAACCCACAGATAGCTTCTAGAACATGGCAATACTAAATATTGTGCTTTAAATTCCCAGTTACTGTGGAAGGAGTTTTTTGGTAGTTTCTTTGGAAGCCTGTTGATAACCATTGAAATACGTCAGCTTTCCTTCCTGCCAGACCATGAGGCAGGATGTCCCAGGTGCCCTCCACCAGCTTAAAGACCCAGCATATTCATCCACAAGTACTTTCAGCTGGATTCTTTAGAGGTCTTTGGAAAGTGCACCTTTGCCTTCCTCCCTGATCAGGATTGAGAAGGGTCAAATGCAGAGGCTTTTAGCAACGTTACAAGGTTGTTGAAATCTGAATGCTCCTTTGAAACAAGGTCCTATCTCCATGGCATGTCTCTCAAAATCTGCCCAAGTAGGTGTCCATTCATAAACACAGAGAGCCATGTTTTTACTTCCTTGTCTCTTCTGTTGTAACCGTGAAACATCTGAATTGTGCTAGAGCTGAAGTGTGTATCAGAATAAATGTTATCTTAGACAGCGGGAGCCTAAGTAAGAAAGGTCCTTCCTCTAATTCCAGAAGGGACTGAGCTGACCTGGAGCCTTTTCGATTTCACCTCCAGTTGATTTCCTCTTGTTGATTTCATTCGGCTTACAACTGTGAGCATCCGTTGTGGTCTATGTGGCAAACATATTGCTAATCTAGCCTGCTCATATTTTAATCACTTTATATTAACTTACCACCATCAGAAGGTTTTTGCAATTTTTTTTTTTTCTCAAAAAGTTCAGACAATTCCATGGGCAAAAAGTTCAGACTCTTGGCCTGCTGACAGTTATATTCCTCAGAAAAAGTATTGGCACACCAGCTGTTCATTGCAAATGACCCCACAGATCAGTGTGCACAGGTGCACAAACACGTATTACTTGTCTTGTAAAGCCCTAACAACATTCAGGGTGGTGCTGTTCCAGTCACCGTCCAGAATATAGTCCTTGATTTTGCTGCTCATTTTTCACTTTTCAGTTTCAAGGAGTCCAGCTGCATTTGCTTTTGCATGGTCAAGCACGAGAACAAGTCTGCAAAGTTTGAATAGCAGATTTATTTAAAATTTACAAACTGGCACTTGAATTTTACTTCATGGGAATATATTTTCATTTGGCTTAGGCTTTGTAAAAGGTACCTTCTGGATGCATTACCGTACACAGAAATGCAGCTTTTCCTGAAAATGGGTGGGAGATCTGTTAACTGGGATATAGATGTTATCTATAACTTCTGAAATGGAGGTGGGGAGAGAAACTGTAGAGCAGAGCTGATGAGCTGGTCCCCCAGGTTTTTTTCCAGCTAAGCCATTTGCATAGCAGGACACTCCCAGATAGCCTGGTAGTTCAGCAGGCTGCCCTTTAACTGACTTAGGAAAGAGCCTATGAAGGTGATGAAAGTGGTTTTTTTAAAGGCATTTGATGTTGACTTCGAGCTGCACAAATTGAAATCTATGGGACTTCTTTATTGACTTAATTAGAAGCAGAAAATAGAATGATGGGTTTTAGAAAATGCCCAGCCGATGTTTCACAAGACAAGAGTTTTTGGATACTGAGTTACATCTCTTTTGGGCACATTAGATATAAAGGTGGCTTGTGAGATTGAGCGAAGCCATATTTGATCCAAGGATCTCACTTTAGCAGCTGTGGACTAGCTTGTGATGCACTTACTTGAGCTGAACCTTACTCTTACAAAACTACGAAATTGTATTTAGTCCTGACTCAGCTTGTGTAAACCTTGCCCAGTAGTGACTGTTGAAGGAAAACCATAAATACGTGAGGAAAGAGGTTGAGTACTCTGTGTTTTGCTTAAAAACTGAATAAAGAGGTTGCATTTTTTTAAGCCTGAGGTTAGCACACACAGAGTATATGGAGTTTTATTAACACAATCCTCATGCATGTTATGTGGCTCACATAACTCAGTGCAGACTGTGCCACCATCCAGTCCCTGTCTGGATCCCTGTAGACTTTCCCTTTCAGTAGAGATGGAAGAATATCGCTCACTAGAAGTGTGCTGATGGCTGATTACCAGAGCCCTCCCCACCTCCCTCCCCTTAGCAGCTTGGCAAAATGTGTTTTACATTCTTCAAGTGATGAGGGGAAAAGGAAGGGCAGTCCCAGAAGGGACTTGGTGCTTACTCCACCCTTAAGCGTTGTGTGTGGTGATGTTCAGTTCTGCTTGATTTTTGTACTCCGCTTTATTAACTTACTTCAAAAACCTGCCACTGTCTACCTAAGATGTCTCAGTTTTTTTCTGTTTTACTCTTATCATGGCTTGTATATAGTTGGTGGAGGGGCATGGGCTTCTCTAGAGGATGGTTCAGAGGCAGTATCTAATCTGGGATGCTCCACAGGGAAATGTAGGAACCTAGGGAGTCTCATGCCATGACTCCTGTTCTGTGTGTGATCTTGGATGGAACCAATATGAAGCCTCACCGCTGCCCCCTTTCTGTTTCTAGGAGGCTCTTCAGATAATGTTGGCACAGTACACGTTGCATCCTCGGCTGGATGGAGCTACCTCAGATTACTGAGAACAAATTTGCACACTATATATCAATTAATTTAATTTAGAGTCTTCAGGAAAAAGAAATGTTAGAATCCAGATTTGCTGGGTAATGGATGAGAAACGGGGTGAAATTTTGTAGCTTTAGACATGGAGAGAATCAGACTAGAAGACTTTAATGATCCTTGCTGGAACGGAAAGGTTTGGAATAGTGGTTTGGTATAGAGGTTTGGTTCAGGTTTACTAAATAACATTTTTTTTTAGTTGTTATTAGTTCCTCTGTGCTCTTGGCTGGGACACTGGGTGCTTCATTATAAGCGCTGCGTTTGCTGAACCAGTTCAAGTCTTTGTTCTGTGCATTGCACGTGTTGGTCGCGGGTGTGTAACAGTCACCCCTGCTGAAAGCACTTGCGTTTCCAGTACAGTGAGCTGTATTTTTGTTTACAGTGAACAGCGCAAACACTTTTTGAAGTTGTTTCAATGCTTATGTAATATGTACCAGTCTCCCAGCTAGAGCATGATATCCTGGGGACCTCAGAAGAAAAATAAGAGCCTGTAAACTACTTTTAACTCCCTGGTTGCTGGCTTTCAAATGATGGGTTATCTGACATGTGGGAAGTAGACCTCACTTGTGAAGGACAGGCTGCATGATTTTCATGACCTTTGCATGCTTTTCCAGCCTGTATTGGGAATAAAGAGGCTTCAGTCTTGCTTTGTTTGTGCATTCTTGAAGTGTCTGTGCCCCTATATGCTGATTGTGGCATTTGACTCCCCAGTAGCACAGCCTGTCCACCCTCTTCCTGTGACCTTTCAGGGTGTTTTCAGCTCTTGGCCTTCACATCCCAGAGCACGTACAGCCAGAGGAGTCAGCACCAGAAAGTGGGTTGACTCAGCAGCAAGGAGGAAAGCTGAGACAAAATACATGGAGCACTCTTGGGTTGGAAAATGCAGAAACAGTGTGGTTCTGTTTGTTGAAGGAAAGATGGGATTGGGAGCCAGACCCTGCACACAAAAGAGAGAGAGAGGATATTGGAGGTCAAGGGAGTTAAAACCTTGCTGTATTAGTGCTTTTATTATTTTACAGTTGGTTTAGCAGCTGAAACAACATGCCAAAATGCGAGCGATGTGTTGGCCACACTGCCTTGTCAGGGCAGGGGAAGCTTCTCTAAAGATGGTGTTGCAGTTCGCATCACATGAAGCAGTGGTCTCTGGGCTGAGCATAGAAGCAGGCTAGACGCCAGCTCTGTAGACTTCAGGTTAAGAAGTGGGTGGAACTGAGACATGCATTTTCCAGTCTTTCTAAGCTTTAGACGCAGCAAGTCTTCACCTTTTTGATTCAGGTGTTCTGTAGATCTCTGAGTTTCTAACTAGTATTTTTTAAATACTTGCAGAATTTGACTTGTGGGGTTGTTTGAATACGTATGCCATTTTGCATTCAGCCTTGAACTTCTCTCAAGGTGTCCCTGTTCATCTGTGATCAGGCCAGTTTCCCTTCTGTGGAAGCTAAGGTGAGAATCTCACCCTGATGGGGAGCTAGGATGTGGCTGGATGCTGGGAGCTCAGAAGAATTTCCATTCTCCAGCTTAAATACAGGTTTTAAATGACATTTTAAAAAACATTAAATGTCTGTTGTGTGGCTGTTTGGAGGGATCTGAATATTACTTGGAATAAATGCAAAGTTTGGTTACATCTTAACTAGATTTTCCTCCTTT
Source organism: Leptosomus discolor (assembly GCF_034619465.1). Taxonomy (NCBI): domain Eukaryota; kingdom Metazoa; phylum Chordata; class Aves; order Leptosomiformes; family Leptosomidae; genus Leptosomus; species Leptosomus discolor. Next base: position 25,007,695 of record NC_141392.1, read on the forward strand.
TAATAATAATAATTACTCTAAAGTGAATTTGTTGCTAAAGAGCTGGACTAATTACCCTGGTCCGAGCCTTCAGTAGGAGAGAAGCAGTACAGGCTGGGAGTGAAAGTATCTGGAGGTGGAAGTCCTGCAAAAAGGGTAATAGAATTGATTTCTGTGCTCATCCAACATTGATTTCAGAGAAAGCTACCAGAAAGGAGGCAGTTTGTAATTTTGGTTTCTTTGAGGTACATAGCTGATACGTAGGAAATGGAGAGACCTTTCTCTTTATTATTGCAGTGGTCGTGCTTATACTTGTCTCTGGACCCATGTGGTCTGGTAACCTAGAGATGGAAGTGTCTGTATCCCATTTTCAGTCCTCTCAGCTGTTCAGTCATATAAAATTTATCTTGTCAGAAAAACTGCAATAAGTTGAACTGTGCATTAGCCAGGGAATAGTCTATTTACATAAGTAATGAGGCCATTTGGGGATTGCTGTTCAAAATATATTTGCTTCAATCATAACACCATAAAAACCTCTTGACAATCCTTAGATAGTAAGAGTAGCATGAAACTAACTTCAGCTTAGAATGTTTCATGGAAGAATAATGTTTACTTTAAAGATAAATGTAACTATTAGGAAGTAATTCCAGATGTGCGGTTATGGCAGAATTTTAGTGGTTATAGTCTTAGCCTGTTCAGTGAATTACATTATTGCATTTAAAAGTAGCCAATGAATTTTTTAAAAATGAATTCATTCTTCAGATGGTTTGAATAAAACTGTTTATTTTCTGCTATCTGAGAAACAAATAGAGCAGGATCTGGTTTATTTATGAAAGTAAATACAAAAGGTCTGACCCCTGGATATTGCCTTTGAAAATTGTCTGAGAAAACGCTTTTCCTGGTAGCTTATTCTTTCTTCAAGCCATTTCTTCTTTTTGAAGATAATGCCAACCCCCCTGCCCTCAAATTATGCAGTGTATTTTGAAGAATGCTTTGAAATTAAATGGCTTGATCTCTTTAGTCTCATGAGGTCTTCTAGTATTGTATCAACTGCGCTAGGCAGTAGAGTTGTGTTTTATCAGTGAAGACAGAAATCTTCAAATTTACAAAACCTTTCTTTCCCCATCATGACAGGTCTGTGCTGTGTAGTTTGGGGACTAGAACAGTTGCATGCTATTTCCTAGTTCACCTGTGTGCGTGCTTATCCCTGTAATTGCCTGCTAGTATCTCCAAGCCCAGGTGCACACTGCCCCGGCATGTAAGTTTAGGAGGATGTGCACTATCTGAGAAATCCCAATGCCTGTCTTCTCTGGTTTTAAGCCCTATATAGAGGCCACTGAGAGTCCGTGTCTGAACTGTGAATGGAAATGAAGTTGGGACCTGCCATTTCTAAAATGTCTTGTTATCAGTAGGTTCGTGTCTGTTATATTCTGAGAATGGGTCTGCTTGGAGTCCTCTGTGTTAGGAATGCTTAGGATGTTGACAGCTGAAATTGATGTTACATTTGGCTCTGTGCAGAAAACATTGTTCCTTTATTAGATTGGTATTTCAGCTTAAAGCCAGGTCAGGATGTTTAAATTACAAAGGTTGTTCCTGCTGGAACACTGACTTTCTTCTGTCCATGTGCTTTCTGCTTGTGCTATGTATTCTATAGTGATTTCTTGCAAGGGTGTCAGTGGCGCTTTGCGCATGAGTGCAGAGTGCTGCGGTAAGCTAATGGTACACAATACCACTGTCTCCTGCTTTGTGCTGACTACACAGTCAATAAAGCAAATCTGGACTCACAAAGTACTTGTTGAAATCATCCGGCAGTGGAGGTCTGACCAAATAAAATTACGGTGTTGAGCAGCAGTTACTGTAAGTAACATAAATTAAAAATAAAATAAATATGTAAATGTATGTGTGTTGCATGTATGCCTAGGTTATATACACACGCAGTTTTTTCAGCATATATGTCTTTCAAGTGCGGAGCTAATTTCATGGATGACAGATTACACTTGAGGTCATTATAGTGAACTCAGCTACAATTAAGAGCTCCAGAAAAATTCTGAACTATTTTTCCTCATTACTCTCTGGGCATTTGCAGACAGTGCTGGTGTGTGTTTGTCAAACAGGGAAATCCATAACCTAGAAAGAAGATTTGCCGTTGTAGCTCAGCCCATCTGCAGCACCACCATTTCTGTAGTAAGAAGCCTGGAGGCTTCTGCTAGAGCTTGTGTTTATCTTCCCTCCCTGTTCCTGGAGGCACCGGGGGGTTGTGCTGAACCAGAGCTACAGCAGGAGTCTTATGAAAAATTGTTTTTCAGCACAGGCTTAAGGCAGTGGTTGCATATCGCATAGCTGGGTCTTTCTTTGCAATAAGATAGGGCGGCTTATTTCAGTTAGAATTGAATTGTGTTATCCTTGCCTCACCACAGAAGTTCTTTGCTGCAAGGTACTTATTTTTGTCACTGCAGTGCGTGTCTGCTACCCCTCTCTGCTGTCTCCGTGTTGTGGAGCTGCATCCCGGAAAAGGGAGCTTGATGTCAGCCAGTGACAGAGGCACTGCTTTTATTTTCCAGCAGCTCCACAGAGTCAGAAGAAGGATGCAAGTTTTCTAGCCCTATAGGTGTAGGATAACAGGCCCATTTCATGCTCAATTTAGCTTTATCTGGGATAGATTTTGCTTGTGTGATGCTCAGGAAGGGTAAGAGAAGTGCTAAAGCACAAGCTATAGCTGAATTTATTCTAGATCTGGTTATGTGTACATCTAAACACAGATGATACAGAAATAAATGAAATCTGATGGCTTGGCATCTATACTGAATTAGCATGTCGCTGCATCCTGTTTTTAGGGTCATTGCTTTTATTTTTGTAGCTTGAGCTGCTGCTTTTCCAGTGGCATATCTCTTCCTTTTCATTGGGCTCTGATGAATACAGAAAGATGAAAAGATGGAAACTGATGCTGTCGAACAGTCTGATTCCACTCGTTGTTTATACCGTGGTTACTCCATGGATTTAATTGGAATTAACCCTGATTTCTGCCTGTGTACAGGAATCAATGGGAGGCTTTTGTCCAGGCTTGATACTAGATGAGGATCAGCTGGTGAATGCTGTGCAGAAATGTTTCGAGTGGGACTTAATCCTTTCCCCTGTCTTTGCTCCATCCTTTTGTTTGTTTCTAGCGGCAGAATCCAGCTGGCGGAGGAAGGACCCATCCATCCCCAGAGCTCCCTGCTGGAAAATGTCAGCCTAGGCGTGTGCAACGAAAGGGTATCATTTTAAAGACCCTTCCCATCGCAAGTTTTCTTTCATATTCTTTCGGTCTGTTGGCAGTTTACCATAACTAAAGCGATTTCTTCCCACCTTTTGTGACGGTTGAATCGCTCCCAAACTGGCTTCGGTAACAGCTCCTTATGTAACAGCCTCGAGTGCGGCTCGTTTCCCATTTCTGTGCAAAACGAAGGGATTATTTTGCAAGTAAATATATGAGAAACCTTCTCATCTGTGGTGGGGAACAGGAGAAAATCAACCCGTCCTTTTTTATCCTACGACCATCTGGAAAATTAATGCCTCTTAAGTGCGCGAGCAGTGGCAGTAAACACGTTGTTTTTCCCCTGCGAGCCGGACTGATGTCAGCTGCGGGATAGCCACATTTTTTGGACGGGTGGCGGGCCTACTAAAGCCGTCCCGCGTACCCTCCGCAGGGCTATGGCGGGCGGGGGGGGGAGGCCCGGCCCTGCCCTGCTCCCCGGCGTCAGCAGGTGGCACCAGGCGGCCGGGCCGGGCGGGAAGGGGAGGCAGGGCAGGGCAGGGCGGGGCCCGCACGCCCCTGGCCTGTCCGCGCTCCGCGGGGGTGAGAGGAGCCCGCTGAGGGTGGCTGTGGTGGGGGGAAACACCCGTTGAGCTGCCGCGGCTGTTGGTCTCGCTGCTGGGGGAGCCCAGGAGACGACCCCGCCGGGCGGGCCCTCAGCGCGGCCTGGCCTCGCTGGGGGCTGGGCGGGAAGCGCCGGGCCGGGCTCCGGGGCTTGTACGGGGAGCAGAGGTGCGGCGTTTGTGAGGGAGCCCCAAGCTGGGACCCCTTGGCTGTTCTGCTGTTTCGGACAGCACCGGGTCGAGAGCTCACAGGAGTCACAGCAGAAGGGAACAAACAGGTGGATCCCCATAACTAGAGATTTTTCTCGTGTTATTCTCCTAAGTCTTCCTGTAATACAACAGTTTATTAAAACCTAACCTGGTCATACAGCCTTTCCCAGATATTTAACTAATTTTTCAATAGCTATTATATTTTTATAAAGGTGAATTGTGTGTTTGCTTTTCAGGGTCAGCCCTTGGGTCTCTCTGAGCACTGACTTTGGAGGGACTGGGTGAAAGAGGGTGCAAGGCAGCCACTACTTCCTCCCAGCAATGGGGAGAGCTTTGGATCCAGGCTCTCAGGCCAACGGCTGTTCTGAAGGGTTCACAGCCTCTGGTTTAGCAGCCGTTTATAACCTCTCTCCTCTTCCCCTAGAAGGACGTGTTAGGCTCTTTTATATTTAGTGCTGATAAGTACATGCAGATTCCGATTAGAAAATGGTACGAATATGCTAACAGTATCCGACTGCCTGAAAGAGAACCTCATTTAAACTATTGCGTTGGTGGGCTATCATTTTGTCTCTAGGGAGAGTTCAAAGCAATGCATCAGTTAGTTGTTTTTATCTGGATTAGTTCATAAATAAATTCCCAAGACTGGTCACAAAGTAGGCATTTGCATCTGAAGAAAGAACTGTTTCTTCTGATCTGTGTTAAAAGGCTTCTGCTGGTCAAATGCTTGTGTGACTTTTTAAGCATTTGCATTTTTTTCATCAGAATTTGCACCATTTTGTAAAGGCGTTGAGGTCTTCTTTGCACTTCAGGTTTTTCTTAGCCGAGTTATCCACAGCTCCATATGCTTCAGTCAACATTCACAGATTTATAAAACCGACAGGCTGCTTTTGAAAATAACAATTGTGAAAGTATCTTACTGCACCATTTCATACATGTTCCACTTTGTGCGGAGTTGAACATGACAATTCTGCATCTGTGTATGCAGCAAAGCTACTGGCTTGAAATCTTGCTTTTGTGAAGTGTGTAATTTTTTTAAGAAGACTTGGGAGTATTCAGTTGCTTTCTGAAGGGCTAATTGGTATCTAATCTGTTCTTGAGCTTGTGCCCAGGCTTCAACTAAAAGTTACTGATTTTTGAAACCAGAAGTCTTGGGCTTGAATTTTACGACTTTCGTCCAGTATATGTATGTTGTCTAAATTATTATATGCATTTTTGTTTTACAGAGGTTTTTAAGAAGATTCTGATGGTGAGAATAGGTTAGGAAGACTCAGGATGACGACAACAGTAGCGACAGATTATGACAATATTGAAATCCAACAGCAGTACAGTGATGTCAACAACCGCTGGGATGTCGATGACTGGGACAATGAAAATAGTTCTGCTCGACTGTTTGAACGATCCCGCATCAAGGCCCTAGCTGGTAAGCACTCACCACATGAGCAAAACTCTGATGTTTTGTGTATGTGATATTACAGGATACTGTCTGTCTTCAGTGCCTGCACCTTGTCGGTAAACTAGAGCTGAAATTTTTCTGAGATCAAGTACAGTTTGACTGAACAGTTTTTGAGATTGTTTCATCTGTTGACATCCGTGGGACTTGATGGTCTCATGTTGCTTCACAGGATGTGCTCATACGTGATGTTTTGTAAACACTTGGCTGTTCAGATTTACTATGAAGACTTCTTTGGTGTAAGCACAGGAGAGCAGAGGTTTCATCCATATATTCTTATATATTTCTTTTTAGTTAGAGGTTTGTACTGACTCTCACACCTCATCAGATATTAACCATTTTGGCTGTGTATTTAAATTGTTTTGATTGGGTTTCTGTCATTGACAATGATGTTGGTTTCCAGATTTGGAATAAATCAGAAGGATAACAAAATTCTGCTTCAAAATAGCTTCATTTGGAGGTGTTCAAAACATCCCACCTGTCCTGAAATGGAGAAATGTGGTAGATGGAGATAGTTGTCATTTAGTAAATAATGCTGAAACTACACGTTTTTCTGAAGCAGAGCTTCTGAAATACATGCTGGCTTCTGCTGAATTGCACTCTCATCAGCAGAGAAATGAAATTTGATTGAGGGTGTTTTTTTTTTAAACATCTGATTATTGCATATTAAAGGCTGTACATTAACCAAATTTGTTTATGCAGCAAGGAGATTATGTCATGTCCTCTCAGCTCTGAGGCATTGCCCTGCAAAGCAATTTTTATGCATTCTGTAAATGATTTCTTGACTCTTATGGTAGCATGCCCACATTCCTGACCTCTGAACAAAATGCCTCAGTAGCGTGGGACATACTGTAAGCTATGAAAAGGAAAAGAGCTCAAAATATGCTGAGCTTTATGCTAGTGAAATTTTAGTTACAAGGCCAGTTTTAAACCCAACACTATCTAATGTGTTGAAGCAGGTTTATTAAATTAACTGTACTGAGACAAAGGTGTCATCTGTTTCATTTGTGATTCCGATGAGACTGAGTCCAGAGCACAGTGTGCCCTTTCTGCCCTTGATGCCAGCCCTGGGAGTGCAGTAGATGTAGAATGCCTTTCATGCCAGGCACAGGATAGGATCAGGTTTGGGGCTGAGCAACAGGGAAATAAAGTAGTTCACGCAGGTGGGCAGACAGCAGATCATATAACTCTTACTGAGGACAGTAATCTTGTCCACTTAATGGACCTGCTTGCAGAAAGGATATGTATTAAATTCTGCTATCTTTAGAAGGCTTTTAATTATAGCAGTTTTCATCAGAGTGTGCATTTGAAATTACAGGTAAAAAGCCTGACCTGGCACAGGGCTGTGCTAAGTGGGGTCAGAAGCAGCCTGACTGATGCCTGTGATGGTAGATTGGTGGTAGACGAGAAGAATCTTGACTTGGGGTTTTTTGTAGTTTCATCTTGTCTGAGGAAGAAACTATTTTACTCCTGCCACATCAGTGGTTGTAGGTTACCTTATATTCCTTGGGTGGGAAGTGCTTTTAATACAGAGCTCATTAGCCACATTTGGGTCCCAGCTCTAGTCTTTACTGCAGCTTGTTCCACTTACTTTTATAGCAAGCAGAGCTCCCCACCTGAGTAATGAATAATAAACATGAAACTCTTATTTCAAGGAGAAGTAGTGCAAGGAAAGTACTTCAATTATTTAGTTAGCCTAAAACAAATATCAGTGTCAAAGCAAATAATTTTGATGAAGATTTGATTCAGAGGCTTATTTAAACATTTTCTTAGAGTATGATGTATTTATTTTTTTTCTTAATAAGCATTACTTACAGTTATTTTGTTTTGATACATTTCAGACCTGTAATTCTCTACTCTTAGTGTTGAGAATGCTGTGTGCTGCCAAAACTTGGCTTAGCATACTGCATTGCTGCAGCACTGCTTGAAAGCCTAATCATGATGCAGGAAGAGAGGTTTGTATTGCAAATCAAAGGTTATAGTTAAAGGCTGAGCCATGGTACTTCTGGCACCATTCAGCATATATTTTCGGATGTGCTGTCTGGTGGATAATCTTCCCTTGCATCTCTGCAGAAAGGCACTTCCAGGTTTCTAACAGCTGCAGCCTGGATCTGGGATAGCAATAATCTCTGTCATTGGGCTCTTTAAATCGAGACAGGCTCTTTCTGGAAAGGTATACTCGAACTCAGCTGCTTGTCACAGGATCAGACACGATAATCACTGTGTGAAAGCCTGTGGCTGGTACTGCACACAAAGCCACAGTGGATGGTATCAGGATGCTCTTCTGGGTTTTAAAACATAAATTTGACTGTCTGTTGCACCATCACTTTCTTCTGGTTGAATTTCACCACTCTCTGAAACAGAAGTGGTTGTGCACCACCTGCAGGGCCCACATGTACTGGGTAGCACTCCAGTCTGACTTAGCTGGGCACTGACTGTGCAAGAACAAGCATCTTTCCCACATCTCCAAGATTGGCCATTTTCTCAGAACAGCATTTTTCTTTCCAGAGGACCTACATTGGTTGTATCTAAAGACTGCCTGTGGATGTCCAGTCTTTCGGTATGTCTGCCTTTTATTCAAGTGAGAAGAGAAATCAAAAGACTGTCAATGTCTCACAGTTTATGAAATGCACATGCATCATTATCCTTCTTGTCCTGGTGTGAACGATTTCAAAATGAACACACCAGGCACTGGTTCTTTATTCTCCATCTGTAAGATGCAGGCTGTTGCATTCAAAAGTGTAATGGCTGTAGGCATTTTACATTGCCTGACTAATGGCTATATACTTAGTGTGAATCTTTCTGTTGGTGCAAGCATCTTCTATTCATATTCTTCAACAAGCTGTGAAGTGCCTCTTCTGTGAAGCTTCCAAATTGTGTTGGTTGTAGTTTACTGTAATTTAAATGAAAGTTATTTCCTTTAAGGTAAGGAAAGGTAGAGAGTGAGTAGGCAAGAAGTGAGTTCTGTAGCCAGAGTCTCATACTCTGTTCTAGACAGGACAGTTAATGGCCCTATGTTCCAGCAGGATGCTGAAAAAGAGCAAAGAAGGAGATGGTGGTCAGAATAATCTGTGATCAGAACAGACAATGTATTGGAGAAAAGCTCAGTTAAAGCAAGTATGGTATAATAATAGTAGAAAAGCACTATAGTCAGCACAGCAGCTGATGACGGATATTAGTAGAGTGGTCTGTGTACTGTGAAAACCAGGATGTGAAGGATTGTTTCAGTTTAATACAAATAAACCATCTGGGAACTCGGCTTTCAATCAGAATCCAGATTTGAAGGGATATGCAACCAGATTGGTTGCCATTCATGGTGAACTAACTCACTCTGCAACTGATACGAGAAGACAGTAACTGATCCCTACTTCGTACAGTAAGATATCCAACTGTAGGAAATCATCTTTCACCTGTCCTTGTTCTCTGTGGTTCTTTGGAAGGTCTTGCTGGAAGACCAGGTAATTCTACCTGCTCTGGAGAAGCCAAAAAGATATCATGTTTGTGCAAAATTCTTCATTCACAAATCCTCAAGTGTTGGATTTCGTCTGTCAAGGACCATTAGCTAACAAGATCTGCTGTGCAGCACCTTGGTGCATCGAGCTCTTATGAAAGTCATAAGAAACAGTTCAGTTGTTTAGCAGAATTTTTCACACTTGGTCTGGACTGTGACATTCAGATGTACCATGCTCACTGTCTCACGTGCCGTTTTCAGGTAGTATGAGAATTGTCACCTCTAAAACTTCCCATTTCTTCAGTTAGCTAATTCAATATTAAAAAATGTTTGGCTAAAGATACTCGCTTTTCTGCTTATTTGTATTTTGCCTTTTTGTCCTCTGGGTTCACCTGAGTGACCAGAAGGGCTGTGACTCAGCTGTCTGGCATATGAATTAAAGAGAGTTTCAAAGTTTATGAAATAACAGCAGCATGTCTTCTTAGTGCAGGGCAGGTAAAGCTGTGCATTCCTTTTTCAGCTCCACCTAAGTCACTGTGCATAGGTCAGGGCACTTGCTAGTGTTGCACATGAAAATGTTCATGAACCTTTCAGGGGAATACAGGTAAACAGTCTGCATTCGTCGTGCAGCTGTCCTTAATTGTCCTTACTGCACAAAGAGAAACTAGGCTTGTAATTCATGCTGGTAACTTAAATTCTCCCAGAAACAAAAGGGGAAATTCACCAAAATCATTACTGAAATTATGCTGTTGAAAATTTTTTCTTTTAAATATGGTGGAATATCTGTTTCTTAAGGATAAAAGAAGGTAGAGAGAACTTGTAATGGGAACCTGCTGGGTACCATATGTGGAGTTAGTTAGCCCTTTTGGCCCTGGTATTTGAGCCATTTCCCCCTCAGCTCCAGCGCAAATAATCAGCAGAATACCACGCCCCTGCCCTGAAAAAGAGAAAAGAAAGATCCTGCTTGTAGTACTTCTCAGGTATCATGCACCTGCTTGTCCCTGCTGTTTAGCATATCTCTCATAGCTAGCAAGTTTCTGCTGTTCCACTCTGAGTATACACTAAAGATAGAAAAAATCCGCATGGTCAGAATGAAGTTTCATGTCTCAAGTAAATAAAAAAGGACAAAACACAATGATGTAGAGCTTTAAGGGAATCATAGGATGGTTTGGGTTGGAAGAGACCTAAAAGATCATCTGGTTCCAGCCCCCCTGCCATGGCAGGGACTTCTCCCACTAGACCAGGTTGCTCAAGGCTCCACCCAACCTGGCCTTGAACACTTGCAGCGATGGAGCATCCACAACTTCCTTAGGCAACCTGTGCCAGTGTCTCACCACCCTCAGGGTGAACAACTTCCTTGTATCTAGTCTAAACCTGCCCTCTCCCAGCTTCCAACCATTACCCCTCGTCCTGTTGCTGCAGGCCCTTGTAAAAAGTCCCTCCCCAGCCTTCTTGTAGGCCCCCTTCAGGTACTGGAAGGCCGCTATGAGGTCACAGAATCACAGAATATTGGGCGTTGGAAGGGACCTCGAAAGATCATCTAGTCCAACCCCCCTGCCAGAGCAGGACCACCTAGAGCAGGTCACACAGGAACACGTCCAGGCAGGTTTTGAATGTCTCCAGAGAAGGAGACTCCACAACCTCTCTGGGCAGCCTGTCCCAGTGTTCTGTCACCCCCACAGTGAAAAAGTTTTTCCTTTTGTTAGTGTGGAACCTGCTGTGCTCCAGCTTGCACCCATTGCCCCTTGTCCCGTCATTGGCCATCACCGAGAAGAGCCCGGCTCCATCCTCCTGACACTTGCCCTTTACGTATCTATAAACACTGATGAGGTCACCCCTCAGTCTCCTCCAAGCTAGAGAGACCCAGCTCCCTCAGCCTTTCATCATAAGGGAGATGTTCCACCCCCTTAATCACCTTTGTGGCTCTGCACTGGACTCTTTCAAGCAGTTCCCCGTCCTTCTTGAACTGAGGGGCCCAGAACTGGACACACTATTCCAGATGGGGTCTCACCAGGGCAGAGCAGAGGGGGAGGAGACCCTCTCTCGACCTACTGACCACACCCCTCCTAATACACCCCAGGATGCCATTGGCCTTCTTGGCCACGAGGGCACGTTGCTGGCTCATGGTCATCCTGCTGTCCAACAGGACCCCCAGGTCCCTTTCCCCAGCGCTACTCTCCAACAGCTCAGTCCCCAACCTATACTGGTGCATGGGGTTGTTCTTTCCCAGATGCAAGACTCTACACTTGCCCTTGTTGTATTTCATTCAGTTTCTCCCTGCCCAGCTCTCCAGCCTGTCCAGGTCTCGCTGAATGGCAGCTCAGCCTTCTGGCGTGTCAGCCACTCCTCCCAGTTTTGTGTCATCAGCAAACTTGCTGACAGTTTATTGTCAGTGCCCTATTCCCTCGTCCAGGTCATTGATGAATATATTGAATAGTGCTGGTCCCAGTACTGACCCCTCCGGTCTCCCTGGAGCCTTCTCTTTTCCAGGCTGAACAAGCGCAGCTCTCTCAGCCTGTCCTCATAGGAAAGGTGTTCCAACCCCCTTGACCGCCTTGGCAGCCCTCCTCTGGACTTGCTCCAGCAGCTCCGTGTCTGTCTTGCGTTACGGGCTCCAGAGCTGGACGCAGCACTCCAGGTGTGGTCTCACAAGGGCAGAGGGGCAGAATCACCTCCCTCGACCTGCTGGCCACACTTCTCTTGATGCAGAACCTTTGGTTTATTCTTGGCTTTGAAAGAGCATACTGAGAATAATCTATTGCAGTACATTTCATGAAGATCCAGTACCTGAGCTATCTAGGACTTGAAAAATCTGTGCACTAATTTTAGTAACAGCAAGTGGTTAAGGAAGGAGAACTCAACAGTATATTGATGCTTATAAATCAGGTTTGAAGGGCATATGAAGGATTCACTTGACACTAAACAGAAATAAAAACCTTACAGTAGTGAAACAGCAAATGCATCTTCTCAGCACTGGTGTGGCAGTGCTGGTTATTAGTCCATGGTTTTGATCAGCAGCCAAAGGCCTGGTGCAGACTTAGGTGAGCATGGAACGGCTTATTTTGAAAAATCTTATTTTGCTCAGATAAAAGCTATGGAATTATTTCAACAAAAGCTTTTCCAGATGTTGACCTCACCCAGTGCTTTCATTCTGAATTTTACTTCTGGAACAATTTCTAAGCTGCAGTACTTTACCAGAATCTGTAGGAGGCTGGTGTTAAAAACGGGGTGTCATTTTGTGTGTTCTGTGTCATACAGGCATCAAGGGAGAGAGCACGGCAGCGGAGAAGCTGCTGTACTTAAGCGACACCTGCAGTGCTGGCTGTGACTACTGATGAACGCTCTGCTTTTACCAAAAAACAGGAAAAAGCTTAGCCCATCTATCACTGATGATTTATGTGTTTGCTTTTAAGTTGCTGGTGGAGAGCTGTTTCTAAAGCAAATAGCAAAACCCAGAAAATAAATGATATTTTGTTCTTGGCATTTTTATTTTTAAAGATCGTCAGTAGACTGACCCAAAAAAGAAGTGTCACTGTATGTCTATGGTACATAAAATAACTTTCAAGTAAATGTGAACAACTTGTATTCAATGCTGTCCCATCAAAAATTGTAATTTGGTGCAGAGGTCGTTTGCATCTCATTGCTATAGTAATATGATTTTTGGTATCAGTTACACATAGTTTGGGGGTTTGCTCTCTTTAGGATCAAACCAGTAGTGTGCAAACTATATGGAGGTGTGAATCAGATTCATTGTAGTCTCACTAGACACCAGATCCATGGTCCAATGTAGTTTCCCAAGTATAGAGCCAAGCTTCTGGAAAAAAGTACTGCTGAATGTAACTTAGTTTTCTGGAGTTGTGCATGCTTGTCCGCTGCATTGATAGTATTTATGATTACTTAGTAACAGAGTGATGCATGAGAGTGATTGTGACCTGGTGAATAACTGTAATGTGGCACACATTGCTCAGGCAGGACACGCGGAGCTGGAAAAATAGGCTTTTTGCTTCCTTGGGGACGGAGCAGGATGGGAGCTGTGCTGGCAGCCCTGCTCTGGAAAGTCTGACAGCTGCGGTCATTTTATGTCTCTGATTAAATTCTTTCAAGACTAAGCAATATTGAGTTGGACATGTACACAGGAGAGCGCAGCATCTTGCCAGCAAATGAGCCTGTGTTGATCCATCTTTAGATCTCTGAATTCCTGTGCGTTAAGCTCCTGGGCTGGAATACGGGTACCATATCTGCTTCTCGTAGTTTCTTGTGGAGAACTCCAGACATACGCTAGTCCTTATTCACAAACCGACTCCATGCTTGGACAGCAATTCATTTAGCAAAATAAGGTACAAGAGAATTCTCTACTGTAGCGAAGAAATTATTAAATACAAAAAGCCTTCTGTACTTAGAAGAGGAAGATGGAAAACTAATACGTGTATGCTGACTGTGTGTGCATGTGTGTACATGCATACCTGCTTTTAGGACCTTACCAATTAGGTACCTGTGAGGGTAATCCTGAAAGCAGGTAAATCTACTTTATCGTACCTGGGTGTTAGACACATTGGCCTTGCACTGATTTTCATAGCGTGCTTCCTTACTTGCACTGATTTTAGGTGAGAACTGTACCTTAATTCACAGACTGGCACAGCACAGCACTTTCCTGACATATAAAAGCTATTAGTTTTCATCATCCGTTCATCACCACAGCATCAGGAAAGGGTAAAAGCACCAGGCGACATACTTTTGGCTGCCTGCAACACTGAGATGAGTGAGCTGCAGCATTCTGCATCAGCCGAAGCAGGGAGAGGCAGGGTAGAATTTGTGAAGGAGTGTAAAATGCTTTGGCTGCACCAGCTGCTTAAGGAAAGGAAGAATACTCACTTGTGAGAGAGATACCCTTCATGTGGTTAGGGAGCGCTAAGCCAGGCGCAATAGTAGAGCTGGGATAAAATCGTGCCGAAGTTGATGATTTGGGAGGAGACCTACCAGCCAGATTGTCAGCTGGTATAAATTGGCATTCTCCCTTGGCTTCTGTGTGGCCATCCTGACTTACCCCAGCTGGCAATCTGGCCTGGAGTGACCCATCATGGGAAACCTGAAGACTGAAAAGACTATACTGTTTTTTGCTGTTGGAATCAGTGTTTTAGGGATATTTGATATAGAGAAACTGTGGGACTCTTCACTGGAATAATGAGATTGTTTTTAGGTATTTTGCTGAGTTGTCTTAATGGAAAGGATTTCTTGTTTATAGAAACTACATGCCAATAACGGCAGTGTTATATTTATTTTTTTAAATTATGACTTTTATCAGGGATAAGCTTGGCTGCGGATGCATTTCAAAACCTAGTCATGAGCCTGTAATTTAGAAGTCTTTCCAGAAAAAAATGCGTATGCAGAAGAGAATGTTCTCGTCTCATGTCTTTAGCATCGAACTAGCGATGTTTCTGTATTTATTTTATTTATTCAGCCAAATCTGCAATGTGCCTTGCATTTTTCCTCCTATTTGTTGCTTGGATACTGCATGAAAGCACTCCCTGAAGTATAAATAATGTCTAGCAGAGCATACTGCAAAGTGAAATTCAATACAGGATTAAAAAATGTTTACTAATTTCTGTTAACCTTGGAGCTCTTCTAATGGGGAAAGATTAGTGATAAAATCATTCTCTTAGATCAGAACTTTGATTCTTATCTTGAGGTAATATCCTGGAGAGATACAATCCCAGATTGCCTTGAGATGAATTGCCTTGATGGGGAAGAGGCAAAAAGAACAGGAACAGGGATGACGACCAGACAAGTAGAGAAGGTGATGAAAATTCACTTCGAAGTTCCACTTTTTTTACTTTCTGGCACTCTTCCTAACAGTTTTGAACTCTCTGAGTGAGCAATGCAAACAGTACTGTTTTTTTTGCCAACCCTTTTGTATGTGTATGTTGTATGATGATTTTTTGAAGTTTTGCTTCCTTTAAATGTTACTAAGCCTTTAAGGCGGATGGGTGTCAGATGTGGAAAGTATTTGTACATATAAGTGTATAATATATTTATTGTATACCTTATATAAAGTTGGAATGTGGTTTGCTCTGTAATAATAATTTCACGACTTTCAGGCAGTTAGTACTTGTCAATTGATCACTAAGCTCTTTTGCAGAGATAGGTGATTACCAGATGGGGAAATGCTGTGGGTGAGATTTGATGAAAGAAGGTTTTTGAAGATAGACAGAGATGTCTTTAAAAACGAGGCTTTCAGCCCATGTTTCTGCATCCAGTATTTTTTTTTTAAAAAAAAAAAAAACAACAAACCCACACCTTCCCAATTATTTTTCTAACATTTTCCTTCTCTTTCATTTTCATTGAACCACAGGATCAGCATAAGCCTGTACTACCTCGGCTTTTCTGGAACTTTGTTGCTTAGGTAGAAGAGATCTAAAATTCTGCAGGGAGCCCAATTAACTTCAGAGGTTTCTAGTTTAGGGGCTTGAGCTCCTCCACTTACGGAACTGGCAAAACGGAGAGGTACTTTTTTATTCCTGTCCCCTAAACTGACCACATATGAACGTGGTCACAATGGGGATGTGTTTGCGAACATGAGTATCGTTCATATGCTTTCTGTTCTAGCTGGGTGAAGCAAGGGAAATAGTAGAAATAAACACTCTGGCTTATAGAGATTTGTAAAGATCAGTGTGTTCTGCTTGTTCTCACCCAATTTCCATTTTGCTCAGGAGTAGCAGGAGATTGAATTTTCATGCCTGAGTGATTGTGGTGTAGCAACAGTGCATCTTCTGTGTTCTTGGTCAAACTGGAAAAAAAAAAAAAAAGAAAACAGTACAAAAGGAAGAGGAGAAAAAGGAGGGTGGGAATCTCTCTCTTTCTCTCTCCTACATATAAACATAGATGCAATTCTGATAGAGGAGGAAAGGAGGGAGGGAGAGGCAATAAAAGTAATTTCAGCTTCTAAAAAAGCACATTAAAAAGAATTTTCTGGATGAAAATCGAGAAGTGTTTTCACGCAAAAATTTCACAGAAAGCGAGTATGTTAAGCACATACCTGTGCACCATGCTTGATTTTAATAGACTTTTTAAGGGTTATTCGTCTAAGTCAGGGAGCAAGCCAATTCCATTTTGTGGGCCACAAAGGAAACCTGCAAATGTAGTTGTTACAGTTTTTCAGGGATGGCTTCCCTGCTTTGATGAGTTCACAGAGTATGGGAAGGAGTACAGTTCAGGAGAACCCATTTGGACAGGAATACAAACCAACACAAACCGTGATTTCCTCCAGACATGAGTGGCTCATGTAGCTCTTTCCTGCAGGCTTTCCTGGCAAGTATTCCACTGTTGCAGTTAGCAAGGACATGCTGTTACAAAAGTCATGTCAACTTTCCTGTTAATCTGGGACTTGTGTAAACTGAAACCCGAAACCAGGTGGAACTGACCCAATTTCAGTAATAAGTTGATATTCTGGCCTGATTTGTGAAAAGATTCC
Source organism: Leptosomus discolor (assembly GCF_034619465.1). Taxonomy (NCBI): domain Eukaryota; kingdom Metazoa; phylum Chordata; class Aves; order Leptosomiformes; family Leptosomidae; genus Leptosomus; species Leptosomus discolor. Next base: position 25,024,108 of record NC_141392.1, read on the forward strand.
CAAAGGTTTCGTGCTGCTTTGGTCTCAGACATCACAACCTACAGGTGCATCTGGAGCCCAAAGCTGGTTTGTGCCTCGGACTTGGCACAGAGCTGCTGGAAGGCTGGCCTGGACACAGCAAAAGGAAACCACATGAATAGACCCTTCTCTAATAAAATCCTTTCCTCTTGCTTTTTATTCTGCCCCTTTCCCTTCCATTTTGATTGCATTGGCTTTCCCAAGCCCACGTGAGTCACAGAGAATGTATCTGGAAGGGACTTGGAGGACCAAATGCCTTGGTGTTTGCCACTGACCAAACCCCCCCTTTAAACAGAAAAACTGAAATATGTTCTGAAATGGAAATGGAACTTAAGAGAAGATTCCTTGTTTGTATTTATTTCATTTTCTTTTGAAACAGTTGCTAAGTATTGCAGGAAATGGCAGGATTGTAAGATGAATGGTTCTGTTCCCACTAATACTTGCAGAAGAGGTAATTAAGTTGGCATGCTAATTTCTGCTTAGTGTGTGGGCTGCTTCTCTCTGTGTTCCAGCATCTTAGCTGTTTTCCCTCCAGTTTATATCTAACTCGTCAGGATTAATGTTATGTAAATTGTCAAATATGATAAAAAAATAACTGTTTCCTATTACATTCTAGAACAATCCACAGCGAACCCCATCTTTCCTTACTCTATTGTGTGTATAGGGAGAAACTCTGGTTTTAGTGTGTAGATGGGGTTATCAGCAGAGAAGTCAAGAAAGGCAAACAGAATTACAAGTTTTCAGTTAACTGCGGTGTTGAGGGGATGTGTAGGAACTTTACCCTCTTTCAGGAGAAAAGCAAATGTTATGTGATTTCTGTGCATTTTAGATTAATAAATCATCCTTTTTATCTTGTATTTTTTTTCTAGTTAGTCACCAACTAGAGAATTTACAAGAGCAAGTAAGAGTGAAGAGGAAAGACAAGGGTGATGATTAACCAGATTCGTAATTATTGTAAGCTCTGGCGTGCATTCTGCTTCCCATTAGAAAGATAATTGTCTTTCGGGGAGTTGTAAAATTGCATCTTTCTTTCAGAACACAATAGTAGAAAGCATGCATTTGTTTTATGGTACCCAGGAAACATTTTGTGCATTGCTTTCTTGTTTTTTCATGTATGCATGAAGTTGAATGTATTTCAAGGGTGGGTCTGTTTTGGATCTTGAGTCCGCTGCATGTGCTGTCTTCATTGTTGACCCAGTAAAGCCAGCCAATATTGGTTGACTTTATTGGTGGAAGATAGTGTACTGCGATGGGGAATTTCTAGCTATTCCAATTCTAGCGAGGCTATGTCAGTAGTGTTACTGCTGCACACTTACAAGTTATCTTCTGCAGAAGAGTTATGAACTGGATCCTTGGCCAGGAATTTCTCAGAGGGTTTTTTGTCTATACTCATTTTGTGGATGTGCTGAAGTTTCTCTTAAGGGATTTCTTTTGGCTGAGAAAAGCAATAGTTTTGTTCAATCTTAGAACCATTGATAATTAGGAATTTGAATGGTAATTTTGCTAGATCTAACATTAGTTTCTTCCTTAGAAACATTAGCTTTTTCCTTTGTGGTAGAACACATTCACTTCAGCAGCAATTTTCAGACCCATGTAAAGACAGATCCCAGGAGAGACTCTTTTCTGTTCTGGGGTAAGCACCTGCCTCCAGTTGTTACTTGTACATTCATAATATTACTGTAATCAACCTCTTGTTCTCCTTGAGGCTTTGCAAAGCTCTGATCATGTCAACTAAGTCACACTTTGCATTATAGTTAAGTGGATAATCATTTGCGTTTTTATTTACTCTTAACAAGTACACAATATAATGCAGGCCATCATTACCAGTCAAGTGCTATGGGAGAGGTACAATTCAAAGAATGCAAGCAAAAATTATTTCACAGCTATCAGAGAAAAGTGAGAAGAAAACTTAGAGGGGAAGAAAACCCAACAAAACCCTCCCTCCCTGATATACTAAACTGAAATATATGATTTGGCTCTTACTTTTCTCCAGTGCTGTAATCAGTGATGAATTACACCATGGACAGTTTCAAGCTGCGTTGATAAGTTGCACTTGGACCAGTGCTAAAAGTTATCTATGGCCTTTAAAGTGTTAATTCCCCTCTATAATGCATTATCTGATTAGTATTGTCAAGGGCTTAGTCAATTAAAGAGAAACAAGTATAAAAAAAGGGCTTTGCATGGGAGAGCCTTGTGATCAATTGGATGCATTGCTACGTAGTGGCAGTGAATGGGCCTCAGGTTTACTAATTTGAAATCACCAGCAAACAAATGTATTAGGATTGATGTGACCCAAATAAAAATGGGAATGGGCAAGATGCCCGTTTTTAAGGAGCCTTCCTACATATGGTGTAGTGTGTCACAAACACAGGCAGATCCCCATTTTGCTTTGCTCTTTCGACTGAATTTCCTTGAACCTGTGAAGTGGAGCCTTCAAAATGTACACCATCAGCCCAGCAAAGCAGCAGTAATGCTTTGGCAGATGAGTCAGCAGCACCTGGAGATCAGGGCCAGCCCCAGGAGCTGATACCATCATTTACAAAGTCTGTCACATCTGTTGCTCGGGGACCTGTTGTTCAGCCCAAACGCCAACCTGGATGGCAGCTAAAATGAGGTCAGAATTTCACAGCGAGTGCTGCCACACTCATGTTAGTTAGAGACACTCTTATGTCTCTGCTTTTCAAACCTTGAACAAAATAAGCTCAGTTTAAATGCAGATTCTTCCTTTTTCCTTTAGCTTTCCCCCTACTGACTGTGTAGCCTGCACTGCTCCATACCTGCTGCAAGTCCTTCTATCTTTAAGGTAGCATTTAGTGCTACTGGGCAGGCCAGAATTGGGGGGTGACTGAGAGGGGACATGGACAAAACCCCCTCAACCACCAGCTTTTGTTCAGTATTTCTTGGGAATCTTAACCAGACTCAGTTGTCCCACAGGGGGACAATCTGAAGCATAAGTTCGTGTATGTGGTGTTAATGTTTTATGATGGGTGGGGGAAGCCTGTCTGTGTTTTATATGGGTCAAAGCCAAATGATTATCTTTAGTTTTTAATGTTTTGCTTTTGTAATATTTTACTTTGTAATAATTTTAATAATGGCCGTGTGCAATAGTGCAATAGTGTGTTGCCTGCCAAAGCTGTTGGGAAAGCTTTCAGCTGCGGAAAAGTTCCTGGCTCCTGATTTACAGCCTTCATGATGTTAAAAATGCTCCAGGTCTCCTGTCAGTCACTTGGACTTTAGTTTTACCTTCTGAGCTCGCATAGCAACACCTGTTTGCTCAAGGTGGGACAGTAATGAGCTGATATGCCTGCAGGTAGGGCCTGGCTGCCTGCCTGCTCTCGAGGGGAAGGGTTTCGTTTAATTATAACATAGGTCAGGCATCACAGGCAAAAGCTGCTGTTGGTAGAAAGCTGCAGGAAAAAATTTTGTGACGGAAATAAGCCTGTACTTGTGTGCTGGGTAAAACATGCTCCTTGAGCTTTGGGGGAGTTCGCATTTATACAATATACATTAATGGCTGAATTTACAGAGCTCTGTTCCTGTAAATTTTGGAGTCTTTTGTGGTTTTATCTTGCCCTTCTTCCCTCCCACCCCCACCTGGAAATCCCATGGCCACAACTGCAGCGTGTGGGTCCCTGCATGCTGGAGGACAGCTGGCTGTGCAGAGGTTATCAGGGGAAGGTTTAGCAGGGATGGGGGACTTGCTGTGCCACATCAGCACGTTCTTGTCTGGAGAGCAGCATCCTGCCTGCCACAGTGACAAGCGCAGGAGCTTCCTCGGGCCCCCTTTTCACATTGCAAACATGCTTTTAGGGTACAAGCCTGCAGTACCTTGGTCCCCTGTACCGTGGTGTTTTAGCTGCCCCTGCAGACAGTTACTTTCTCCCTGGCGCTGTAACATCTGGCTTGGGTGGCTGAATAGGCTTCAGTGGCCAAATGTAGGTAGTGCTGAAAAGATTGAAGGCCAACTTTCAAAAATGTTTTAGGCTCTACTTGAGGTCTGCTGTAGTACTGAGTGTCTTGTGTAAATACAGCTATATTGATATAAAGGGGTTCACTGAAATATGCAAGTAAAAGCCCTTCTGTATCACTATAATAAGCAACTCTGGACTAGGGCTATGTTGTTTTAAGTAAAATGGTGTAGTTAAAAGCCATAAATATTTTAAATGTATTTATGACCTTGGGAGCAATGTGCCAGGCATTTTCAACAGTCCTTGTGTTTTTGGAAACCTCAGCTTCAGTTGAGAAGTGTTGACTTCCATCACTTCTCCCTAAATTAGCAGTGTTCATGGTTGGATTTCTTGCACATTTGTTCCCTGGTGTGTTGGTAGTGGTTGGTTGAATTTCCACCTTACGTCTAGCAGAAGCCAGGGCTGCAGCAAGTCAGTGGGAGTGGACTGAGCTTCTCCCACATAAATTGTCCTCACATAAATTACTATATGACTAAAAACTTGTGGAATGACAGTATCAAAACAAAGGCAACATTTTGAAATGTTTAATGAGGGGACAAAGTGGGAGGAGAAGAGAACATGGATTCCATTGGAAAGGAATTTCGAAATGCAAGAAGAGAAAAAAAGAGAAAACATTTGTGTCAACATTATCAGCAGTTTTCAAAATGAACAGGCAAATGCTACCTAGTGAGAATATGAATGTGGAATTGACCTTTTAATTTCACTTATGAGTAAGTGGGGGCTAGGAGCTTGTGCCCCTGAGGGAAGGCTGACATCCTCTGTCCAATACCATCTGCGGGAACTGACTTCCAGTACTTAGCCCTGCTGCTGTTGTGCACGTTTATATTACAGCAAGGTATTAAGGTGCCAATCAGAGGCAAGGCATCCTTATTTATGTTACAGCACTCCCCCTCCAGTGCATAGCACAGACAACCATTAATCTTGCAGAAATACCCAGCACGCTGATAAATAGGCAAGGAGCCACATATGCAGGAGATGTCAAAATCCTCAATATTGACAAGTAACATAAAACGAAGCGACAGGACTTGGCTATTTGAAGAACCTTTTCACAAAGCTTTCGTTTGTTCCCAGTGTGCTGGAGCGTACATCTCTCTGCGTCCCCTCCTCGGCCGTTGCTAAATACTGAATGAGTGCTTCTGTGTGTGTGCGTGTGTTACTTTTTCAAGCGAACAGTCTTGCAGATAAATGAAGCGCCCTCCTTTTCATGTGATAGTAATCTGAGACTTTTCCGTTACATGAGGCTCTTAACAAAAGATTGTAATTCCACCAGCTTTGCTCAGGAAGATACCACCGTCTGCTGTGGCCTCGACGGCGCGTTGGGAGCGGAGGGCTGGGGACCCCGCTGCCACCTTGACCCCCAAGGCCCAGGGCGGTGCGGGCTGCACGCAGCGGAAGAACTTGCTGCAGCATTGCATGAGCCATCCTGCTCTTCCCCTGCTCCGCCGCCCCTTCGCCCTTGGTACAGCCTTCGTTTCCTCCACGGTGCTGTATGGTAATCAAGTGACATCAGCCTGGGCGGCTGCTGATTATATTACAAACCAGCAGAAAGGTCTGAGGTGTGCGCGGCTCCTGGGAGCGCTGGCAAGGACGGCAGCGCGTGGCTCCATGCTGCTTTTGCTTTGGGCTGAATCGCAGACTTGCTTTTATTTGATTTAGTTTTGCCAGAGCCAGGCAAGCATTTGAAACCAGATTTGAGCACTTGAGAGTTGCCTGTAGTGGAGCGGGGAAAAAAAAACAACCCTCATGGTGCTTTAAGTTTGAATCCGTTACAGGCAACTTGCCGCCAACCCACACTGCTGGATTTTGAACCGAAGCTGTTATTTACTTAGGGCTCAGTGAGAGCGTTTTCTCTAGGGACTGAAGCCAAACTACTGAGGAAGCTGGGATTTACTTGGATGTATGGTAGAGAAACCTGTGGTTCCTTTATGCTGCAGTTCATCGTATCCCTGTGTTACCTGTAAATGGAATTACAAAAATCGACCAGTATGCCCGGGCCGTTGTCCCCAGGATATGCCGCTCAGGTGCCGTATAACTATAATCAGTTAGAAGGAAGATTCAAGCAGTTACAAGGTAAGCCTGTGCTGGTTTTTTTTTTGTAGGTGTTGCTATGATATGATCCCTGTAAACATGTTAGTCTGGACTTGTTCTCATTGCATCAATGTGTTAATGAGAAGGGCCAAAAGTGGTGCTATAGGAAAAAGCTTTGTGTTCTTTTAAGAGATACTGTGTGGCTTTTCTCTCTCTGAAGGTGTCCTCAGTCTTACACAGTGTTAAGATGCATGTCCAGCCTCTGAGCCACCCAGATTACAGATGAGGACTAACCCAGACCAAGCTTAGAACAATAAAGCGGGGAGTGAGGAAGTGGTCTTTATTTATTTTATCCTTAAGTAAAATAGAGTTCTAACTCTGGAAATTAATCATAAAATCCCAGCTTTGTTTGAGTGCAGTTTGCAGTGTGAGAGCCGTTTCTAACTCCCTGTGTACCTCCTGTAAAGGCGGGCAGCTTAACTTCTTCAAATGAGAAACAGTTGCATAATTTCCAAACAAATTAGTTTACTCATGTTATAGAAGATCTCTGAGAAAACATCTGTGTACTAGAACATTCCAAATTTTCTTAATTTTGTATTTACTCTACTTTTAGACAGAGAGAACATCCTTTAACATCTCCCCATTAAATTCTACATGTATGTGAGAAAACAGACTTATTTTGGGGAATGGTCGTCTGCTCTCTAAAGGGCAGGTCTCTGACCTGTGCTGGAAACCCGGATTACTAGCAGTGCAGTGGAGGAGGATGACTATGCCCAGCATCTCTCTGCCTCAGACAGGGAAAACAAGCTCTGCTGTTTCTCTGTGTAAGGCATGTCCCAGGGATGAATGAACTCTAGCACTGAAGTTTCAAAAAAAAAAAAAATTCTTAACAAAACTGAAACCACCTCCTCTTCTACATCCATGTGACTCTGTAAATAATCCCAGAGCAGCCTGAGTACAGTGAAGTTCAGCCCTTCTGTGCATGTTTCTTATTTTACTCTGGTCTGTGCCACAAGTGTGGTCCTGTGGTTCTGGTCAGGGAGGAAGACCCTGGTTAGTGCAAAGAATGTTCCTATTTCTTGGCTTAAGGAGGGAGGGGAAAAAAAAAATCTTTCATTCATAGTACCTTGTTTAACTTGTAAACTGGCTCACAGTAATGGCTGCGTATTGGATATAAGATGATAAAATGACAGCATCTTGGACACTGGCAACACAAACATTCCACAGGCAAGGCATGGAAAACGCAGGCTCCGAACTTGCACACCAGGGAATGTGTTAGAGGCTTTATGTTGGACATCTGTCAGATCTTAGGCTGCGGTACTTGCTTTAAAAAGAACGAGGTAAGTTTGTGGCCCGGGAAGAAAAATACTGGCTCACGCCGCCTCCTTTGCTGGTTAAGTTAGCAGTCTAAAGAAGGCAGATTTTATCATTTTCAGGGTCACTGCTTCAGGAATCCATTATCTGTGTGTTTACATCACATTGAAAGAGGAAAGCAGACCGCAGTGTTGAAAGCACAGAAAGCGTTTCCCTTCAGTGGAATGCAGTGTGTTGACTTTAAAAAAAAAAAAATTGCAATGCTTTTCCCAAAGGTACTGCAATTTCCTCTAACAAAAGAGAGAAAATGCAGTGAATTCTCCTGCAATTGTATGGAGGGACTTTGCAGTAGATCATCCCGTAGCTGTTTGCTCACATTGCAGAGGAGGTAGACGGGCTTGAAAAATAGTGTTGCCAGTGATCTTGTTCAGGGTGGAGCTTAGGTACAGGAAATGTTTTAAATTATGCACTAGATATCCGTGAAATGCTAAATAACCATGCAAAATATTGTGTGCTATAAAGGGAGTGGCTTAACTCTGCTGACACAGAAGGTATCTTTCCTTGGATTAATGTCTCTTTATTTGAAGAATATCTAAAATTTGTAATTGTAAAATTTTGAGGTGATTCTTGTTCTCTTGCTGGAAGGCTGTGGTGAAAGCATTGGGTGTTCTATGGGAGTGGGCATTGCTCAGTGCATCCAGACTCAGACTCAGCAAGGGCGAGCTGAATATATGTAATATTTTTAAATTACAAATTTATCACCAGTTTTACCTTTTTCACTGTGGAGATGTACAAACACCTAAGAGCAGATAAGTTTCAAACCTTCTTCAGTCTCTGGTAAAAAGTAGCTTTTGAAGCTTTCCTGATGTATTTTTCGTTGTTGTTGTGTTTTCCTTCTTTGTAACTGTGTTTTGCTCCTCTTGCCTCCAGTAGGCTGGCTCTCTAGAGCAGCACCAGTATTGGCACTATGCAAGGTTACCATAACCTCTACTCATGTTTTTCCCACACTGAGTTGGCCCCTCATTTTTCACAGTTTCTAGAGTTTTCGTGTGAATCCACAGCTTTGCATTAGATTATAGTAAGGTGCTTTTCAGATCTAGTGAAGGGTGGGAGTTTTCCTCAAAAAAAAAAAAAATTAGGAGCATATTGTTTTGACTACAATAACACAGAGCAAGTACTCAAGCCCTGTATGAAGCAGAAGTGTGAATCAGTAATAAGTAGATGACAACTCTCTCAGATCTCCTCTTTCCTAAGATAGACAATACATTAGATTTGGCACTGGCAGCTTCATATGAGAAGAAAAGAGGAGCCAACCTAATTCTGCCCCAAAATGCTAGGGACAAAGCAAGTTCAGATCATAAGGGATCACCTAGGCACGCCTGCATTCCACGTCTTTCAAATGCCTTGAAGTGATGATTGTAAGGAGACTCTGTTGTGCAACTTGATGATAATTGTGGAGCGTTTAAAGCAGATTTTCCAGCCCTGTCCTGCTGGGGTGTGAAGCCAGTGCAAGTTATGGGACTACACTGAAGGGACCAGACTGGCTCTTGTACCTGGGAAGGGTCACCTTGCAGGAGATTCCAGCTCCCATTTGTGTTGATGGGCCAGGGCAAAGCAGGATGTGAAGAAGACACTGCTACAAGTGAATCTAGGCTGTCTTTTGTGTCAAAAGAAACCCTGAAGTTTTGGCATGATAATACAGAAGTTTAGTGTGCTTAGTCCTTGTGCTCGTGAGAATGTCAGCGCAGGTGTGGGGAAGAAAATGCTTTAGCAAGTTCAGTTTCCTTTATTAAGTTTCACTAAGTTCTTATTAGGGTTAGTTCACCCAGTCCGGGAATGATAAGTGAGAGATAGTATCAGTAGTTGCCATCATCTTAAACCTAGGTGTGGAGTTTTGGTTCTCATGGACACTTGTTCAGTAGGCAGGAGTTGTGTTGCAGGACTGGAATAGCTCTCTGCAAGTAAAGACAGGACCCCAAAACCTGTTTATGGAAAATGCATTGCCAGGTAGCTTGTGCAGGGTACATCAGTAGAGAAAATCTGTCCCGCTCAGTTGAGGAATTAAATGAAAAGCAAGCCAGGTATGTTATAAACCAAGGCTGCCACCTGTGCTACGTTTACATGGCAGGATCCTGTGGACTGGCTTTGCGCGGTTGTAGGAGTTGGCAGGAAGAGGTTAACGCAAGTCAGGAATTTGGAAGGAGATCCCTGCAGCTGTATCACCTTCCACAGCAAGACAGGGAGTGTCAGTGCCACAGGGAAGCCTCCACGGCCCAGAGAAGCAGCTATCATCACTGCTCACAGGCTTCTTCCCACCTGGTTAGCAGGACAGCATGGTATTTATTAACATTTCTGGCATTTAGTAGCTTGGTGACTTTATCAGCTCCCGCAGCTGATTGGAAAGTTGGGTCTCGGCTCTAAGGCTGTGCCTTAGGTGTGAAATTTCCAGTGGTAATTTCAAATGTAAAATCCTGGGGAGTGGGGGTGAGCTAGATTTGTGTTCCTGATAAATCCCCAGAGGAAAGCCAGCTTTCAAAGGAGTTCCCTGCTGATCCTGCTGTGTGGTACATTTTGATTTTGTTTCATTTTTTAATTTCAGATTGGAAGCTTCATTTTCAACAGGAGCCTGATGTGTTTTGGTGACCAGGCTGCCTGGGTGGAAGTGCCTTTATTTTATTACTACTTTTGAGCCGTGTTAGAAAGAGCATGGTTTGAAAAACTTGTCACCTAATGTAGTGGCCACTGGAAAAAGCCTGTAGGAAAGGTGAGCTGTCTTTCCTGTCAGCAGTGTTTAAGCCAGCTTTAGATCAGTTCTAAACTATGTTTCATGGGGATGAAAGACTGACTGTGGCTATGCAGCATTACCTGCACCAGAAAACAAAGTGCAGTTGTATGAGTATTTTGGGTGTCTGGGGCAAAAATTTTGCTCTGATAGCAGTGCCTTTCAGCAGGGGAGCTCCTTGCTGTGTAATCCTTTGATCTGCAATGACCTAAGTAGTTTTGGTCTGGGTTGCAGTTTGGCATAGAGAGACACATGCAGTTTCTATTTTTAAGTGGTCAGTGATAATCGGCTTCGATAATACAGGGATCTGTACACGTAGATTGGTTCCCATCCAGGCTACAGGACAGCAGGAAAATTTTCCTGTTTGTTTTTCTTTTTCTATTTTGGAGCAGGGCTTCCTCACAGCTTTTCCTGCAAGAAAATCTTATCCCCAAATTCCTGCCTGTACCCAAGGATAAACAAGGAGCTCCCGCTGCGAACTGACGGGTTTGCAGGAGCTGCTGAAGTGCTATCCTGGGCTAGGACAGCGAGATCGTCTGCCACACTCAGGATCCTCTGAAGTTATGTGGGTGCCCTTTGAAAAGGCAGTTTGAACAGCTGTCTTCCTTGTTGCTAGATTTACCTTTTAAAGGATTTCAGTCTCTTGCGAGCCCTGACCTGCATAGCTACAGGCGGTGATTACTGACCTGAAGGACATCCTACTTTGTCTACCAAATTGGTCACTGGCATTTCTTGTCATGGTAATTTCTGTTAAAGGTGAAATGCAGGAAGGCTGAAGTTCATTCCAGATGAAATGTGCCTGGTTTCTACGTGGATTTTTTTTTCACCCTCTCAGATCCACTGAAGTTGCAAACATACTCATATTACTGTGGCAAATTTTGCTTGGTTTTCTGCTGTCTGCAACATTCCATAGCCTGCATGTGTCACAGCATACTTAAGTCTTCTGTTTTTTGGTGAACGCACAAGCTACATGGTTGGAAGCCCTGTCAGATTTGGGAAGAGCTTTTGAGTGATCTCAAATGTTTTGAATGTGCATTTCTGTGATAGCTGGGCTGTTATTCTTTCCGATGTTAAGACTCTTGCAAACATATCTGAATCCTAGACTCAGGGCATTTTAGCCATCTGAAGCAAAGTTGGTAGCTGAATATTAGTGAAAGTCTTCTCTGTCTAGGAACATTTCAAATGTCCAGGTTATAAAAGCAATCTTGCCAACCAATTGAGTGCGTAATTTAGGGATTTAACTTGGAGGAAATGACTGTGTAAGCGTTGTAACTAATGTGTCCAGGTTCTTCATTAAATGGGACATTAGTAGCAAATCACTTGCTAGGTCTTGTATTTGTCTACTCATAAAACCAGCTGGTCGAATTCCAACTCTTTGCACATCCCCTTGTAGCACATAACTGATGCAGGAGAATCACAATGAGACAAGACTACTCAGAGACACCTTATCATTCCTGCCCTTTCTAGAAGCAAAAGCCTAGAATTGCGTTCTAGAAATTGTGGAATGACACACAAATGCTGTTAGTTATTCCTAGTCCTGAATATCGCAGCAGGGCATGGGGAATCTGTTTCATGCCCTGGTTTCGGACAGGGACCAATGAGGTGAGTACAGTCTGAAGTGAAAGCCATGTTTCAGTGACCATGCGTGTTGTCTGTTAATTTTTTTACACATAAACTATCTAACTTTGCTTCTACACTTTTTAAATTTTTGCCTAGATGGTGTATAGCAAACCCATGGAAGGAGGTTTTGTAGAATGTTCTGGAATAGTTTTGTCTATGAAGGATAAACGTCAAAAAGACTCAGGAACTGAAAAAAAAGCATTCAAACATTTCACTCTTGTTCTCTACCAATCCTGATATTAAAAAAACGCGTGCAAAACAATATGAGATTTTGAGGAAAACTTACCAGAAAGTTCTCATGAAAGACTCTCTTTCAGAATGAACAGTCTAGTATTATTTTGTATTTTCCCTGTTTTAAAGAGCTATTCAGGACAGTATGGCAACTCCATTTTTACTGCTAGACAAGCTGTTACCATGGCTCAAGGTTAAATGAGGACCAAGAAATTTCTCATTGTTAGAGAAATCAACCAGATTTTGAGAATTCCGTAGCTACTGAAGGCAACGTTTTGTCCCGAATTCCTGCTTCCTCTTTCAAAAAGCTCTGAAATGTCTTTTCTAAATTTCTGGAAATTTCAAAATTTCCAGAAATTTACCTTTTCTGATTACGGGGTTTGGTACTTGTGATGATACAGAGGGCAAGTTAAAAGAATGCAGGGTAAGGTAGTTCTGCTAATATGGCCAGCGTTGATACAGTTGAAAAAGTGAACTTTTAAATTTGATTCGGCTCTTCACTAAAATAACTGTGAACTTTTAGAACTCTGAGCTGTTGCCTCAGGTTTTTTGTTGTCTGTTCTCTTCAGTTTCTATGTAGATTATGTTTGTAATATGTGTTTTTTAACTGGGTAGGAAACTTAATTTTAAAACAAGCAGAAATCTCTAGGCTCTGGAGCATAGTTTTCTTTTAAAAAAGGGCAATTCTGGTGCGCTTTTTTTTGTGGTTCTGAAATTGTGAAGTAAACAAAGCTTGTGAGGAGATATTTTCACCTGGGACAGTAAGGTATTTGAAATGCCTTAGGGGTGATTTGTCGCCAGAGTTAGAACAGTAAAATGATTTGTGCGATGTTCTCAACTGGTGTAAATCCCCATAGCTCTGTGAGTCTGGCAATGCAGCCGATTGTGCTAGCACAGGAACTGTCCCTTTTGGGTTTCTGCGTTGGATATCTCAAATAAGCTAAATGTCACAGGCAATCCCAGTATTTCCTAGGCATGTTGTGATCACATAGGAGTGCAGGCTTCTATTACAAATATTTTTGCTATCCAAGAGCCCTATTCAAATGGATTGTGGGTTTTGCCATTAACTTCTGCGGAAAGTGGGGCAATAAAAAAAAGACTGTGGACAGAGATGAAAGTAGTGATAAAAAGCCAGAACAATGGTAGGCTTTCATTCCTGAGCTCTTTCTCAAATCTGTTTTGTGATTTCCTCCTTTTTCTTCTTCGTTTCGTCTTTGTTTTCTGTTGGGTGCATGCTTTGATTATTAAAGTGGGTGAAATACTATCTAAGTTAAGTAGAAATGGTGAAGAAAATCAAATTACAGATTTGCAGTGTGATTCACAAAAATCCCCATTTCCTCTATACTCTTCTGTGATGTCCCAGCACAGGATGTGGGGTTTGGTAGGTGCATCCCTTCTGTGTGGAGTCTGAATTTCATGTAAGAATTCATTGAAAGAGTATTTGATTACTAATAGCTCTGAAGGTCTTTTTGTTCCTGTTTAAGTTGAGTTGAGAAGCATTAAGTATCAGCTATTAAGGATAGCCTACTAAGCATATGACATTGACAGATTTTTTCCGTATGTGAAAATGAATTACCTTCATTACATAGACAGGTTTGGGAAAACTGTTAAGCCAAATACTAGGAATTGGTCTCCATTAACTTTAAAAGCTGTGATGAAGGAGATAGAATAAAATAAATATGGTAGTTTAGAATCTGCTTTGCTCTTCCTCCCAAGTAATCAGATCTGGAATTTCATGTGGAAATTTGTATCTGGGGCTGGCAGGTAATGGTCCTTTTCCCAGTGTCATTGTCCAAGTGAAGTGACGTATTGACTCCAAAGGTGAAAATTGTTTAATAAGTGTTAGGTAAACCACTCCCCTCCCAACTTAAATTTAGTCCTTTCAAAGTAGAGAGTCATTCATGGAAAGAGTAAGAAACTTGTGGGTTACTCTACATTCCAACAGTTCTGAAATTCGGTACAACAAGAATAAGGTGGTGGCCTGGCATGCAGAAGCAAAGGCTGACATGTGCTCCTCACCTGATGGGAGCAGGGGTGCTTTGGGAAGGAGGGCCTTGCTCTTAACTCAGCTTTGAACATGTAATGTCATTCACATACTGAACGTAGTTAGCACTCACAGTAGTTCTGGCCCTGCTGTCCTCTGTGATAGCCTGTGTGTAATTAAGGAGGGCATGTGAGCCTAAAATTGCTTGCTGCTCCTAACAATGCATATAGCTGAATCCTTGCATTTCTTTTGGAGGAGAAAGGATGAGGGATGGTGACCACTCATGCTTGTGACTTTTGATGTGGAGTCTAAGGTCGCGATGGCCGGGAGAGCCCACGTTAAGACAAAAGACCTTGTACACTTGCTGCTGGAACAAGGGTATCCCGGGCTGAGAGCCTCCTTTGTTGAAAGAGAACTACTGTAGCCAAACTAATATTAACCAGTCTCGTAGCCGTGCTGAATGCCCCACTGTTTCACTTAGAAAGGAGCTTAAAGAAAAAGGCCCTTCAGTTTTGGAGGGGAACAGCACAGTTAAACAGACATGAAGGCATTCACTGTGGCATAGACTAGGGGCCACATTCGTGGCTTTTCAAAGGTCTTGTGAAAGATCTGGTATTACCAAGCGGCCTTTACATGAGATAACTGGAAATGCTGATAATGCCATGTTCACTCAAGTTTAAGTTTGTTCATAAAAATATGAGCTGGAACTCTTCAAGGACAGGCCTGGTTACACGGACGTGGCAAACTTACACTGGACAGGGTCAGTTTTCTGTTTGACAGATGATTGGTGGAATGCATGATCCTGCTCTGTTTTTAGTAAACCTGTTGGGGGGGCAGGATGTCATAAATATGATTTCTTATTTGCAGGTTTTGAATACTTCCTATGTTAGCAAAAAGGAAAAGTATCATCCCAAATGGCATAGCGCAGGAATCGTATTTGTTCTCCCTTGCAGAGACTGCACACATCTCTACCTTAGATATTGTCAAAATGGCAAGGCCTATGTTTGATTTGGGGTTGATTTCTTTACGTTTTCTTATCTGTTTTAGTCCTATGAGAACTGAGTTTTCAGGTAGACTAGCTGGAGAATTATGTACCAAAGAGGCAGTCAAGAAAGCGTGCTGGCAAGGTACAAAAATGATCAGTGTGACCACAGCATTCTAATCACAGGCAAGGGGTGGCCTTATGCTTGCAAAGATTAAACAAAACAATGTATTGTTACAAAGAGGTTTAAGAGTTTATCATGACAAAATGAATGCTGGCTGCCCAGTTGTTTGGTTTTTTTGGTTGGTGGTTTGTTTTTTTTTTTTTTGAAAAAACCCAAACAACAAAACCCTATGATTTAATAAAGATACCTAAATTTAATTTACTGGCTTGGCAAACTCTTCAGAAAATCAGCCAATATGCAGAGCCCACTTCTCAGATCATCTAAACCAAGTCAGCCCTTTTAAAGGCAATGGAACTGCACAACAATACAGTGCCAAGGGACTTGCTCGTGGGATTTTGTCTCTCAAATTCAGGCCTGCTCTTTCATTCTTCTCAAATAAGGACTCCTCTTTGTCTTCAGCTTCTCTACACTGATACCATATGTTGGGTTCAGCCTTCCCCTTCCAAAAAAAACCCCAAAAGTCCAGTTTCATACTGCTCATTTTGTCCAGGCAGTGTTTCCAGTTTTTGAAAATATGATTTGGTTCCAGGAAAAAAGGAAAGTGAAAACATAGCTGTCTCATCTGTAGTCATCTAACTGTGGTTTGCTTTGGGTAATTATTAGTTCTGCATCTAGTTCAGTATCTTTCCACAGTTATTTCCGGGGAAACTAGACTTACTCTGGTAGTGCAATGGCCATTTTTTTCAGGGTGTGTTCCTTTCTTCAGCTTTTCCAGATTGTCTGGCAATATAATGAAAGAGACAGTTCTGAAATTGCAGATGTGACTGTACTTTGATTGCAATTTAACATGAGTAATAGCCGTTATGGAGTGGCAATTAAATAAGGCTCTGAATAAACAGGGGAGGTGTCTAGAAACATCAGATGTTGGTTGTGTTCTGAACTTCCGACCTTTCTGTTATTCTCATGTATGACGAGTTCAATAATTTGGGTTAACCCCACCTTTAAATGCTCAGTGTCTCATGTTGTTTGAATGGAAGTCATTCCTTGGGACAGCAGTGTCTACACCCAAAGTGCAGGGGGGTGCACCCACTCTCACCCCCCTGTGTCAAGGGGACTGTGCTGTGCCCCTGCACGCTGGGGCTGGAGGTGCTGACAAAAACCGCAGGGTACGTGGTGGATGTAGTCTAATTGGTTTGAAGCTCTAATCTTGAGCCCGAAGGAGAAGGAAAGGGTATCAGGAACTAATTTAGCTATGGCTGTGGGAACTGTATTTGCTTTCTGAGAGGTGGATCATACCCCGTTCTCTCTCTATATCTTCCCAAGCTTTGTTGGCCCTGTGGGGGGCGAGTTGCATTTCATCCTCATGGCCTCACCTGGTAGCAGGAATGTGTGTTTCACTTCTAGTTCAAGGAAGCAATTTTAGAAAATTGGCAATGCCCCTAGAGTTTCCTGACTGTTCCCTTGGTGACATCCTGGCCACTGTCACTTCTACTGGTGCGCTGATAATCCATCAGCCTCTAATAGTGGATTAGGTGCCGGTTGCATCTGGATGTGATTGTAGCTGTTGCCTAAGTCCCTACAGAATGAGTTCACAGAGTGAAACATGGAAGTTACGGCACATTTTTTCCGTAAATCCACTGCTACTCACATATTGTTAAATGCTTCTCTTTGTGTCTCTCCCCCCAAATAAATATGTTAATAATGATGCCTGATAGGATATATTATAAAATCCTCATGATATAACTCTTACTTAGTGGAACACTTGCTCCTAACAGGCAAGTTTCCCTGATATTTGCCAGCATGTTGATGCTAATGATGCTCTGTGCCACTTGAAAGATGCTTGTGTGTCCTCTGTGCCTGTGGCCAGCCGTGTTCCAGTCAGTTCTTTACTGCAGATACTTGTTTTTCTAAATAAAATCAGTCACAAGTTGTCCTGGAGAACAGACAACACTTAAGGACATCGAACATGTAAAATCTTTAGCTGTGCAGCATGTCCTGGCAGCGGCATCCTCCATAGGGATGGAACGTAGTCCTGCACTGGCTTCAGGAGAGCTGCTCTCTGCGGTCTGGGCTGGCACCAGCACCTGCCGGCTGTAGCAACGCAGGATAAACCAGCGGCTGAGAGGGAACTTTTCACCCCCTGTTTTTCCTGACTAAATGGACTGGGCAGGGCGGTGTGGTCTCTGCAGTACCTGTTTCAGTGGGCTGGGTATGGGGCTGTCCTTCAGCTCCCCTCCTGTCTCCATGGGCGTGGCTGATCCCAACCAGTTCCTAGCAGAGTTTAAGTGTATGTTTGTGAGCTGCCTAATGCCAGAACACCTTTTGTTTTCTGTGCTGGTTTAGCTCCGGTTGACAAGTTTAAAAAAATTTCCCTGGCACCCACTGCAGGTCACTGTGGACTTCATATTCAGAAATGTATTTGTGGAGTTTTTTCTTATGCATAAGTGTATTGTGTATTTGAGTTAGATTGAAATGTGCCCATAGGTTTGGAGACCTGAAAATCAGGGAGTTGGCCATGTCTCAGGTTTTAGGAACACACAGATAAGGCACACGTGATCTGTGTAAGATGTCAGAAATGCATTTTCACGTCTGTCTGTGCATGTGTATCTGTATGATTTGGCTATGAAGGTGTGCAAGATGGGTATAAGCACACAAATATTCTTAGTTAAAAGAACCTGTTCACATACGTAAGGCAAACATGCAATAGTTCTGTGCTTAACCCATACCTGAATTATTTATTAATGGCATTAATATCACATCAGCAGACATTCAGGATCATTCACTTAGCTTTCAGAAGTTCTGTGCTCTGCGTTTCTTGTATTATTTGTCATATTTCATAGTCTGTTTTTTGTTGTTTGGTTGGTTTTGTGTTTTTTTTTTTTTTTTTTTAACCCAACAACTGTTTCACATTTTGTGGGTGGGGAACGCGCAGACTACAGAACCCATGTGCAAGATTATGATGAAGGAGGCATCAGTGAAATGACCTTGATCAGGAGTGTTTGGGTGCTTCTTATATTGATTATGCTGAGCTGATGATATTTGGCACTTAATTTTCTCAGTGTGCTAAAAATTAAAGTAAGTGAAGGTAAATTATTGGGAGCTGCCATGGGTAATGTTGACAGAAGCCAGCACCTTTGTACCCTACGTAGAGTTTTTCAGTTTGCGTAGTCAATGTGTTGCACAGTCAGTACGACTCACAAGTCCACTTTTAAGACCAGAAAAACAAGTGATGTTTCTGGATGAAGATACACATTTAAGGTGTTCGAAGTATAATTTTACCATCTAATTCCTTCAAGTTTGCATCATGTTTTAAATCTCAGAGAGATCTTTGAGAGTTTGAAACAAAAGGGTTTTTTTTCTGGTACTGCTTTGAAAGTTATTAGATGGGCAGGTAATACTGTGCTGGAAAAGTATCTCTTTTCCCCATGCTTGCATAAATCCAAAGGCTAAAATGATTTTGCTTAAACATGACACATTGTCCCACAAAAGCAGATCATTAAATGACCTTTGGATTGGAATCAAACAGACCAGCAGGAAAATTTTGAGGTGAGGAATTAGAATGTACGTGCAACTCGTTTGTACCTCAGAAGTCCCAAGAAAGCAGGTATGGCATGGAAAGAAAGGTTTATTATTATTATTATTTCTTTTTAATTACACATGGATTTTTTAAAAAAAGAACGTTAATATACAGAGCGACTGATTGGAATATGTGTGTTATTGCGGTTCAGTTTTCTGGAGCTTTTCTTAAGCAAGCTAACAGGAGAAGGCATCAGTTCTGCCAGTCTCAAAAGACAACAACTCCAGGACTTCATCTGGAGCTCTGCATGATGGGTTTGCAGATTAGAGCCAGAGAAGATTAGGGATTTTTCCTCTAATGCGTCTTATTAGCAGTTTGTTTCAAATCTCATTAAAATTCATTTTTTAATACTCCCTTCTTAGAAATAACTACGTGTTATGAATAGCATGGTTCCTTCAGTTATACAAGTAATTTTTATTGTAATCTATAATATTTTTATTGCTGTTATTCATTCAGCTTTCCCCTTTGGGATTTAGCTTAGATCTCAGGCTTGCTAAACCATGGCCTGCCTTACCTGTGGTGTTACTGCTTTTATTCGGTAGCCTGTTAACCTGTCAGCACAGCATAGTGCATCTGACTCGACAATATAGCATGAGATTAACAATAGTAAATTATTGCGTGACCATGGAAACTGGATGAACTAAACACATTGTTCACCAAGGCTATGAAATCAGCTATTATTAATCCCTGATCAACACAGTGGTTGTTTAAATACATGTTCTTCCATTGAAAGTATTTCTGTGATAATGAAAATTATAATTTAACAGCAATTAATTATAATGATAACATCGCTTACCACCAAGATTTAATGTTTTGAAAGGATTAAATGCATTCAACATAGATTTATTTATTTTCTATCCATGCTTTTCTGTCATTACAGTGAAAGTAGATTTAAACATGAAACCAACAAGGTTTTGCATTTCTTTCATCTATCCTTTCTGATTGCAATGAGTTTTTAAAGAAGCATGGTCAAAACATACCACAGCTTTGACTTTTCTCTCCATGTAATGTCTCAATTTGTGCCTCAGAGGAAAGAATAAATCCCACGGCTCTCCGAAATCGCTCAGTGGGATTCCATAGGAATGCTAGCAGTTCAGTCTTATGGCCTATTCTTATTCAAGCTTGCTAAAATTCAAAGAATCACAGAATACTTTAAGTTGGAAGAGGAGTTTATTTGGTCCAGCACACCTGCTCAAAGCAGAGTCAACTTCAGTGTTAGATCAGGTTGCTTAGGGATTTGTCCTGTTGAGACCTGAATATCCTGAAAGATGGAGATTCCACAGCTTGTGGGGGATTTAGGTCTGAACACCCTCACAGTGACACCTTCCTTCTTGATGTCCCATCAGAATTTCCTTTGCTTGGCTACATCCAGCCTTTGCACCACCTGCAGGTCTCCTTCCTCCAGGGTGGTGTGTGCTGCTGTAAGCTTCTGTCCGCAGTGCCTGGGTTTGGTCTCTCAGAGGTGGGTTTCAGCATTCACTTTTCTGTCTTCACAGTGAATGCTGAGTCCTGATGCCCATCCTTTGCTGACTCATCTCTACTTAACAGTTACAATTTCATATTTCCAAATACCTAGATAAGGAGGGTCCTAGTCTGGTCACATAGTTGTATTGTACAACTAGCAGATTGATAGTAGTCTTGTGGGAGAACTGTTGCATTACCTGCAGCTGCAGAGAAGAGGAAGTAGTGCTGAAAGGAAAAGAAAATAACAGAAATCATTAAAAAACCCCAAAACTCCTCCTTCCTACCCTTGTTTTTCCTCCTATAGACAAGTGGGAATCCACTGTAAAAACTCTTTCATTCTGCTGGGTTTTCTGAACATGGGAAGAAATAAGATGGACCATATGTAGCAAAGTACCTGGCCTGTTCTCTACCTGTGTCAAGCCTTGCTCTCACCCTTGCTAGCGCTGTAATCAGACAGTGGCTTGGGCAAGTATGGAAAACAGCAGCACTGCCCCCCCTCCAAAAAACCCTGGCACTTCCCTGCATTATGCTCATAATATTTTTTAAAGGAAACTGCAAAGACCCCACAAGATTGTGTGTGCTTGAAATAGTGCAGTGACCTCAGGTTTTCATTGTTCTTCTGTGGGAATTCACAGTCAGTGTCCTGGACAGGCTGATACTTTTTCCATGCTCCTTTTAATGAAGTGATTTGTCTCTTACGCAAAGGGAAAAAATGGCAACAAGCATAAACCACAAACATCAAATCTGCCATAAGGCATTTGTGTCCTTTTACATTAAATGCTGACAACACTGAGGTATTTTTCTTGCTGTTTTTAAAAGGAGGTCCGTTCTACTTGCACACTTTACTAGGCCATAAAGTTATTCCTTTATTCAACTGTACTTCTGCTGGTTTACTGTAAAAACGGTTTTGTAACATCTTTCTCCAAATACGTTTTGGAGGTCAAGACTTGGTCCTCTCGAAAATTCTCCTCATAATGGACTTCATTATATTGAAGTGGTTATATTGAAACCAAGGCAGATGGTGGTGTTTAAAGCTGAAGATGGGTGTAGGTGTTTCCAAGAGCAGCACCTAGAAGTGTTAAACCATTTAAATCATCCACTAGAAACGTTGCGTTTCTGTAGCTGCTTTGCATTTCATACAGAAAAACAAAGTAGTCAGCTGGTATCCTAGAGTACCAGGAAAAAAAGCTGAATGGTTGACATTTATGACATGGGCTGTGTGACAGGGTGTTTCCCGTTGCAGGGAGCTGGTCATGATGCTGGAGAGTCTTACACAATTTTGCATTCCAGTTTTCCTGGAGTTAAACAAGCAGTTGACATAGCTTGCACCTATGTAGGGAGAGCTGAGCATGAATTCTCTGCTTCAATATGTCATCTTCGTCTTCAGAATTTAAAAAAAAAAATAATAAAAAAATGGGCTGAGTTCTTCTACCAGTTTATTCTGTTAAACCTGGTTGACTTTTATGTTTCATTTTTTTTTGCCGTGGGAGACTTTACAGCAACTTTTTGCAGATGAACGTAATCATTCTTCTACATGAATCCAAAGCTGGCTTTCAGGAGGTTTATTTTTGTATTGCTGACACCAAAATGCCATAAACTGTGTAAAAATAAAGACAATGAAGGGACCTGCCCTTCCACACCCTGTAATGCTTGGCTGGCTACCGGACATTGTTCTGTGCATCATTTTATTGTGTGAGTGAGGTTTAGTGACATCAAAGAGAGAAAGCAGCAGAATTGTTTTTTCCACATGTTGCATTATGTAGCTTTCCCTTTTTTCTTTTCAGAGCATTTTCAGCAGTGAAAGTAGTCACATGCTGTAATGTTTAGTAGAGAAGGGTGGATATTTAATAGGATTTAGAAGCTGGTCGGTGCTTCCTAGTAAAAGAGAATGGATTGCTGAACACACCCCTGACTTCTGAACAATAGTCTCTGCGTGACAGAGTTGGGAAAGCAGCAAGGATTTTGCTCCTAATGAAAATCACCAGCTAAACACAGCATGAGCAAAATCACCTTGTTGCTTTGTCATCTTTCGCGTTTGCATTCAAGTTCTTGTCTAAGTCATGTTTGAGCATGTCAGAGCTTTGGCGTAGTCTCACCATTTTTGATGGGGAAGTCACTCCACAGATTGCTTTGTGCCATAAAATAAGCATAACAAATATGTCCTACTTGCGTCAAAACCATCAGCTGCAGTCATGCCTCCGTGTTAAACTGTCTGTAAGGTTGGAGTAAAAGTGAAGGAGGTGCCTTTTTTTTGAAGTTCGCCTGTTTCTAAGCATCGGACCCACGTGTATCATGGTCTGTGTGTAAGAGGTGTGTAAGTTTGACTTACTGGATGTTTCATTCTAGGTGGTTGCTTGCCTCTGCATGTGTGTGTTATGGACTTCTGTCTTCTACATTAAACTCAGGTTTTTTCCATTTGCATTAGCTCCTGTTTTCAGTGCTGACCCATTCTCTGCAGCTGGAGAAAAGGAGCATCTACTGCTTAGTTTTATTGCCTTACTGCTAAAGGGGAGATAGTCATAGGACACTTGGATGTTAACTCGTTTTATTTCCTTTTCCCCACAGATGCCTAATAGCCCTGCTCCTGACTGGGTGATCTTCCTCCTTCCATCATTTTCTTCCCTGTTGATCAGTTCCAGTGTATTTTAATGTAAACTCTCTGTGCCTGCCTGTGCATGCTTGTGCATTGTTCTCTCTGGGCTTCTTATTGCCACACATGCTAATATAGCATGTACCGGGCCCGTGTGGAAAGGCCATCATTTTGTGAGTGTTTATCCAAGCAGATGTTTCTCTCTTCAGTTGATCCGGTACAGATACACAGAGGTGCTTTTTTCCCCTCTGGGTTATATTTAGAGTTGCATCAGTTGATGGATCTGCGTTGCCATGCAGCCCCACAGGCAGGCAGTCCCACGGAGGGTCCCAGCCAAGATTGCACCCCAGGGTGAGGTCCTGCTAGGGTGTCAGGAGCATGCAAATCCCAGCCTCTGCCTCCTTCCTTGGCGTGGATCACAGGGCTGCTGGTAGTCCCCAGCCTTCCTCTGAGCATGCAGCCCTTGGTTTGGACAGGAAATTTAACGACCAGGAGCCACCAGCGTTGTTCTTTTCTCGAGGCACTACTGGGATGGTGAGCAAAGGAGCTCTGACTTGGTCCTGTCAGATCAGCTGAGGGGTCTGCGTACCGGCCTCAGGGCCGGGTACAGTGGAGTTGTTTTGTACAAGCCTGTGCTCGAGCCTGCCTGAAACAACAGAGGTTAGACCTGGATTAGAATTATTTCATGTTCAGTATTGGTCTACTGTTACTATAACAAATGGTGAAGATTATCGCAGTACATACGTTCATGTTGTTTCCTGATAAAATCCTGTTTGGTCACCACATTCTGGTCCCAGTAGCTGATCTGCCATTCTTTCAGGCATCTTTCTCAGTTGAAAAACTTCCAAGCACAGCTGGAATTTGTAAAACTGTGAATATTACTGGCTATTTAACTCCATATCCTCACATCTACGAGGAAACATGAGTGATACCCTGCACCCTGAAAACGTACAGTAATGGGAATGTTGTCCCGTGAAAGGAAGCTGTTTTCTCTTTGCACAGATAACCTAGGTTATGATGTGGGGAATTGTGGGAAGCTGTGGATATTGGATGTCAGCAAAAGTGGTGTGCCTGGAGCAACGCTCAGCTGATCCCTGAGTCAGTGTGTTTAGCAACGCTTCATGTAGTGTGAACATTGGCTGCCTTTGTTGCTATAGTGAAAAAATAATAATTTTAAGCTGGAAAAACTACTTCCAGCATGGAAATCAAAAAGACGTAAGCCTGCAGGAGACAGAGCTTTTGGAGTTAGAGATTAAAACTCATACCTTGATTTGAGGTATTACAGGGATCCACAGACATTAATAACACATAGAGCAAGCTGCCTGTTGGCTGGGCTTGGGCAGGAGGATTTCGGTGCCTCTGATGGCTGGGCTGTCCCAAGGTGGCTGCACACACACCAAGACTCTCAGTGCTCCTTTCAGCTTTCCTTTCGTGCTCTGATTTCTTTGCTCCCTTCAGTAGCATTTTATTTCCCTTGAGAGCACCCCCTTCGCTGTTTATCTGATCGGGTGTGGAGGCCTTTGCCGTCTAAGGGCTGGCAGGAGCTGTTGCATGCTGAAAGTCATTCTACCTGTGCTGGGCTGGCAGCAGCGTGTGCCAAACATATTTGCCTTTCAGTTTGAAACAGATTCAAGGTCAGTTTGTTGAAAATGTGGTTTGACTGGTATGGAAGGGAGCAGATCTGCTTCAAGCTGTTTTTAGGAAACGGGCGGCTGCACAGGTAGCCTTTGCCACAGCAGCAGTGAGTGCTGCGGTCATGCGAAAGGACTGGGGCTGCTAACGCTTTCTGGCACGTGGGAGCGGCAAAGGCGTCGTGGCAGCCCACGTTTCTCTCATCTGGCTCCTGCAGCCGTGCATTTTCCAGGGCAGTTAAGAATTGAGACAAATTCTCCATTATTCTGGCACGGCCCTATGGAGTTCACTCAGCAGAGTTGAGTGTGTGATGGAGGGAGGATGGTGTATGTGACCCCCCTCCCACTGTCCTGCACTGGGGATTCAGCAACTGACACCCTGGCTCTGGTCTTTCAGAAAGTTAACTACATTTTTTTTAGGGTTTTTTTCCTCATCCAATTAGTGGAGGAAGAAATTACTGTCCTCAAGCAGGGAAGGGGCTAGATGCTTGCTTATGATCCAATCCAGCCCCAGTTTATGTGAATTTCAATTCAATGTATGTACAATATGTACAAACTCCAGTTTATTTACTAAACTAAACAAAGTCAGTCCTTGATTTATCACAATCACAGAGCTAGGGTTTGCAAGCTGCTGTATGCTAGTAGTATTGTCATGGGGGTTTCCGCATAAAGGAAATTTCCTTCCCAGTGTTGCTTCAAGATAAGTTGGATTCTCTATTATCAATACTGCTGTTAGAGCGGCTTCCGTTTTCCTGCTGTGCATGTTTGCATGTTGCGCATTTCTCTTTACCCTTGGGAAACAAATGTTTTAACAAGCTGTAGGACACTTGGAGCTCCACCCATATCCTCTAGTTTCAATTAATCTTCAAAATCTGAAACTGTGTTTTTGAAAGTATGAAGGACGTTTGTCAAAATGATCACATGAGATTCATAAATAAAGCGCTTCAGGGTGCGTCGCTGATGTTAAATCCTTGGTCCATTGCTCAGGGATGCACCTGGCCTTTAGCGCATAGGTGTTTACAAGGAACTGCATGTTAAAAGAGTCATAGTTGTGTGCTCAGCCAAATTGTCAGAGCTGTAAGTACCACTTTTCTGTATGTATGTTTCTTTCTCTGAAACAAATAATCAAAATTCATAGGTTTTATTTCTGCGCATGTCTCAACCTGAAACCCCAAAGCAGAAAAATAGAGTTTATCAGTTTGAAAGGGTTGGTAGAAGCATTGCAAAAACCTGCAGTCATTGTGAAACACCATGTAGAAATAATCAGGAGAGGTTTTAACATGACCAACCCCAGTCACACAGCCTTCAAAATGGGCTTGTTTTGCTTTCCCACTTTTTGTGGGAGTGCAACAGGAGTTAAGCAATGTGGGGATAAGAACGGCTGTTGCTTCTCCCTTCTGATCTTTCCATTGCTAATAGTGTCAGCATGGAATTAGAGAGCTGCGCTCTGCCCGTGCCAAGCGCATGATAAAGAGTGGCCTTCCTGGATGACCAGCCCATTAGGAGACTGAAAGAGCTGCTGTGTCTCTCCAGTGGCAGTTTTCTGAGATACATTGCCGGTTGTCCCCAAAAGCTGGCAATGAGCAGGTGGGGGCCTGGCTTCTGCGTGGTGCCACAGGGTTTTCCCACGGGGCTGGAGGCTGCACCCAAACAGCCGGGGATCTCACTGCTTTTGGCCGTTGTTGCCGTAAGTCAGAGAGATGGGAGGAAAATGAAAAACCATTAACAGCTACAGCAATGAAGTTGCTCAGACACTGTGAAGAGCTGACAGTAGGCTCAGCATGTGGAGTTTGTGCTGAAACCATCACAGCTGTGGTCTTGGTAGAGATTTTCACACTATTTTTATCTGTTGGGGTGAGCAGGGAGGAGGACAGCGCTGCAGAGGATGGGTGGGGATCAGGTGAGAGGAGTGAAGACGAGTGAGTACAGGACGGGTGCGGAGGTGAAGAGCCAGAAAAACCAACCCAGCCCTTCAGCCTTTTGCTGTAAACAGGAAATCGAGGACCACAGTGAGTGAGAAAGGGGAAATGGGAAGACAGAAGGGGAGAGGCAGCGACTGCCTTTGAACTAAGCTAAAGAAAACACAAGTAACGGCACCAAGCATCAGCTATGGAGGGCCTCCACCTAGGCGGGGAGGGACGGTATGCTGTGTTCCTGTCCTCTCCATCACTGATAATTTGCTGCTTTTAAGGATGCTGAGGCAATACAGAAGGAAAGGGGTCACTGGGATTTTCTCAGAGTTTTTTCCCTGAATCCCCACTGCCTAAATAATGCACTTTCCCATTCTCTTTTAGGGCGACCAGTCATGCTGGGATGGGGAGGCCTTTTTGGGAGGGTGACCCCTGGGCCATGTCAGTGCTGTCTGCAGGAGGGACCCATCTTCCCACTCCTGAAAGGGCTGCCTGGAGCCAGCTGATCTGTTGACTTCCTTTGACTTGCTTTCAACAACAGAAGTTCCTAAGCTGGTGTCAGTTAATACAACGGAACCAAAGTTTTCACAACCTGACATGGCATGTCACTGTATTTCCCACATCATGTCTTTAGTATGTTCAAAATTATGCTCTGACCCTTCATCTTCTTTTAGTAAAACCACATGGATGTTCTTTTCCCACCTATTACTTTTATCATGATCCCAGATTGGGACAACTGTTGATAACCATAACTTTTGACCAAAGTTTTCTTTTAATGGATGGCTTCATGATGGTATTTAATAGCTTTATTGTTTTACATAATATTTTCTGTATCCAACTATTTTTAGGATCCTGTTTGTCCATGTTTCTCTTCAGAATAAATGTAACCACAGGGATCTCTGAATGTTGTGCTGCTGTGTAGAGACTACAGTGATTAAATAACAAACTTGATGAGCTGTTTTGGGGCTTGTTCAAGCTGGTGAAGGGACATGTGGTAATTTCTGTTGGAATTTTCTTTAAAAACCACCAACTATTGCAAGGTTTTTCTTTTATGACTAATTAAAAAAAACCACTTAAACTAAAAGCATAGGTTACTAGACAAGCAGATATGCGGATATAATATTCCTAGGAACTTGCTATAAATAGTTCATAAAATATCTACTTAAGGTTAGTAGACACTATATTTAAATCACTACTGGGATAGGCGACTATTTCCACGAGTCAGATGTGTTGAGTTTTTTCTTCTTTGGTCCAAGATTGAACAAGCTGTGTTGTTACACCACTGGTATGAATTGCAACGCAGTTAGGAGACACTGCAGCGCTTGACTGCAAAGATAATTTTTTTTTTTCTCGTATTGCCTTCCTGTGCCAAGGTTTGGGCTTTCTAATCAGTCTCTTGTTTGCACAGTGCTCACTAAAGCTGCAGAGGGGAGCCCCGTGCTGCTGACCCTGGGCAGTTCTGACAGTGGCACTGGTGGGGACTGGGGCAGAGTGGGGGGCTGAGGTTTGGGCAGTGGGAGGGGCACACACCGCTGCTTTTAAGAAACTGCAGTTGGCTCCTCTGGGTGCACTGGAAACCAAGCCACAGTTATTGCCGATTTCCTGTTTGCTTCGTCTATCCTAGCCATGGTCTGCTTCATACAGAGTGAGGACAAATGAGAGTATCGCAACTGTCAATTTATTGACAGCACATTGCAGTTTTATCACAAACCCCACCTTTTTCATCTTTCCAAGCCCCGTTGTTTGAATTTCACACCTTACAGGTAGGTAAAAGCTGTTACAAGTGGGACAGTTTCAGTGTATTAGCTTTGGTCACGTCCTGCCACATCGGTAGGAAGAATAAATTCAGAAATAGATGGGAGGAACTGAAATCTTAGGGTGTGGTTTATGTAATTGGGCAAACTGCCACTGAAGTGCTGGTCTACTCTCCCACTACTTGTCAGATTCCTCTTCCCTGCCACCATTCTACTGTATGATCTCTTCTCTTACTGTCTTTTTTTTCTTTTACTTGTTTCCCAACTCTCTATCCCCTTCAGCCTCAGCTTCTTTATTGTTCCTTGTCACCAAGATGAGGCTTTTGGGAGGAACCTCGAAAGATCATCTAGTCCAACCCCCCTGCCAGAGCAGGACCGCCTAGAGTAGTGGGTGTGGAGGCTGTAACTGGTTATGAACGTGCTGGGACCATGCACCATGCGGTTCTGCGGGAAGGGGGCACGTCCTTCTGTTTGAAGGACAGCATCCACTGAAACCCTGGGCAGTCAGATATAAACTCTGTGTTGATCTGCACCATCATTAACGTTTTCTGTGTTTCAGACAATGTACTCGCAAGTTTTCAGAGCTGGACATGTTACGTTTTGGTTTAGGATTTACCAGTCTTCATGTCCTGTTTCTGAACATGCCAACAACTTTAAAGAGACCGATGGGAGGCTTAGGTGCTCAGCTGCTTGGAAAAGCAAACCACTTTCATTCATATGTCTAATTATGGACTTGGGTCCAAGTTTGAGCACCTGTATTTTGACAGATTTGGTCTGTAGTAGTTCTCAGCTCAGTGAAATGACTTTTCGCTAACAAGGAAGGGCTTCTTCCAAAGTCCTTGGCAAAAGAATTTAACCACAAAGATGTATAACATTTTCTGTCTGAGAGTTCTCAGCTTGGCAGATAGCTGTTCAGGAGTTTATGAATTAATGTGGACTGTAGTGAGCTTGTGCATTAAGAGAGCTCTCGTAGCCAGTGTTTTTGTGTATAAACAATTGTGAAAGACTCTGGGAAGGGAAGGTGGAATTTTCTATGTTTTTAAATAAATGCAAGTCTATTTCAAACATGCAGTTATGGAAAAGTTCATCTTGACGTTGTGTAAATATGGTCACAAAGGTTCAATCTGCAAATACTGTAATGAGAAGGGAATAAAGTAAATGGGAAGCTTTGGTCACTGCTCTCTTTTGTACCTATCTTAATCCAAAGTGACTTCTGGTATTTTAGGGGATCTGTTGTGGATTTGTGCGTGTATTCGAGAGCAGAAGTTGGCCTGTTCTTCCAGTGGTGGAAGATAACGTGATCAAATTACTGGACAGTTTGTTGAGTCCAAAGTGGCTTTTTACATTGTAGCTCTACAACAGACCTCTTTACACCTTGAGAAAGCTGCTTCTCTGAGCAGCAAGTAAGCCTGCAATCTATAGTTAATCTATGGTTCGGAATTATTCCATAGATCGTAACTTAGTGAAATTTCCACTGACATTAGGAAATGTCATAAAATAGGAAGAAAGGTGGATTTTCAGTGAGAAGCCACAGTTTCTTCCATGATTGTGCTAAGAAGAGAAGCCATACCTTTCATTTAATATTAGACACGTTTGAACATCACATTTTTATGTAAGTACGTATATGGTGATGTATTTTGAGTAACATTGTGTCATTTTCTTAACAGATGAACGTGAGGCAGTTCAGAAGAAGACTTTCACAAAGTGGGTTAATTCCCACTTGGCACGCGTATCATGCAGAATTACAGATTTGTACACTGACCTTCGCGATGGAAGGATGCTCATCAAACTTCTGGAAGTTCTTTCAGGAGAGAGACTTGTAAGTGTTTATAATAATGTGGGGGTTTTGTTTTGGTTTCGCGTGTTTTTTTGGCGAATCCTTGGCTCAGCTGACGTACAGCAAGACTGAATACTCAGGGTTCAGCACTGCAAATGTCTTTTTACATATTAAAGGAAAAAAAGAAGTCTGTTGCTTCAGCTGGATTTAGACACTATTAAAATATCTTCCTCTTGGTTTCAGTAGGAATCAAAGGAAGTCTCCTTCAAAGGGTCGTGGCTGGTGAGATGCTGAGTGCTTCCAGAAGCATACTGCTTGCTCCTGAATGTGACAGATGCAGAGCACTAAATGTTCTCCAGCCCCTTAGACAGTCTCAGTAATGGTGAATTTGATGTGCTGAGGAATGTTCCTGGGCACAGTGGCCAGCTGGCCTGTTTCTGTGCTAGCAAACGCAGCCGCTGGATGCAGGTGGCTGTGTGCAGGCTTCCTGCCAGCCTCAGGCCTGGAACATCCCTTCTCCCTCCCCTGGAGTGTGCTGGGGGTTGTGGAGGACAGCTGGTTGGAGAGGGCCAAGTCCACCCTGGGAAGCATTGGAGCAGTTTTAGCCTTGGTGTTAACTGCACCCCACTGCTCAGGAATGCTTCTGGGCATGCTTGGTTTCACTAGGATAGATAAGGCTTGGATTTTCTTTGGTTAGAGGAATACCTAAAATGAATTGAAATAAATGGGGCAAATTCTTTCTTTGGGTATGATGAGAGTCCTCTTGATGCCAGCACAAGGGAGTGGTGAGTAAGGAAATCCCTGTAGTCCAAAGTGCTGCTGCATGACAGGAAAACTGGGTGTCAGGAAATAGCTGGGTATTAGGTTTTCCTTCAGTTCCTTAAATGATAGCTATGTTCTTAACTACCTAATTTAAAGCAATCTTTTCAAAGAAATACGGGTCTTTAGCTAAGACCTAAGGCTACATGAGGTTGTGACTGTGTAATCACTTGTCATCAAGCACTCCTATTAATGGAAGCTCCATGGCTTAAGACTCTGGTTAATGAATTGAACATATGGCCCACAGTGTAGTGTCTGTACAGTAAGGCAAGAGAGGAAGATTTCCAAATGCATCTGTGAGGAAACTGATGTGCATAGAAGTACCCTGTGTGGATGGAGGTAACTAATCTCAATGTTTGTCAACTACAGTTTGCACAAAACATGTTCCTCTCACTGCAGTGAGGTAATTAGGTTTGATGTGTTCACTGCAGGTAGCAGATGTTACTCATACAGGAATAACTGAGACCAACATGCCCCATTATTTGAGGATTCAGGCAGCAGCTGTGCCACCTCTGTTTAGTTCTGCATATCTGCCTGCCAAGATTTCACTTTCAGTGTCAAATAGCAGCGGCGAAGCTCAGAGCAGTCGCATGACTCTTGCTGCATGTTCCATTTCCATTTTTCACTCCAGGTTTTGAAAAATACAAACAGAGCTTACACAGCTGTTCGGGTGGGGAGGGTGCAGGAGCCACCCGGTGAGGCTGCTGGATCTGCACTTGCATCATCGTTTGCATACCGCATTGGCTGCTGCCTGCAGCACCGTAAATTCTTTTTGTTGCTTTGTTATCTCAGGATGGAGGACAGCAGTCTGTTTGAACGGTACATTCCACCACACCTTCCTCAGCAAACAGAAATGCTGATAAATGCAGTGCGTTAAACCTTGAGACAGTTACACGCACTGAAAATATTCCAGGAGGATCAGCACATAATATCCACTTGCTGGTGTTTCCCAGCCTTTTGGAATTTCTTTTAACTATATTGGCTAGGTTCTGGTATCTCCATGACACCCAGCAGAAATCTAAAGGCAGTATCTTATGCAGAAAGCTTAAAATCAAGATGAGAAACATCAGTTGGTAAGAAAGCAATAAACAAATGCAGAAACTAGCGTAGGTAATTATTTTAATATGGTGTGTTTACCAAAGCAGTAGAACAAACAGGAACTGTTTTCTCTCTTTTGAAACTGGGATTCAGATTCTGGAACTGGAGCCATATGCCAGTGGAGCAGAGTCCAGGATTTAGGATACTAATCAGGGAAGCAGGACTGCTCTTTGCCCTGTGTAAGACCTCCAGCCTCATTTGCACAAACCCTGCATTTTTCAACAGCTGTTGTGATTTTTGATGATGAAAACTCAGAGTCCTTGAAGGTGCGTTGGAGAAACTCAAAAGGAGAACGTCCAATAAAGACAACATTTACATCTCCCTGTGTTTGTTCAGCTTGATTCCTAATCCTACTGTTCAGTCCAAACCTTACTACATAAGATCCTCTGTACAGCACAGTATTTGGAAAGAAAGTGATAGCATGCGATAGTGTCACCGAGCAAAGCGGAAAAGAATCCAGGCAGTATGAAAAGACAGTTGTAATTTTGTTCGCACACGCTGTTAACCAGCTTCTCCCAAACAGAAAAATAAAGCTGAGAATTGTTTTCAGCATAAAATTAAGCATTTGGCTCAGTTTCTTCCGTAACTGTATAAAGGATTAGTAAATTCCTTACAATTCCTGGATGCTCAAAGGTCAGACTGTTTAGAGCAGATTCTCTGTAGTGAGTTCTGTCATATTTTCTTTTGGAAAAGGAAAGATTTTTAAATGGAAAACATTTTCCTGATAATGTGCATGTGAAGACTCTTAAGTTTCAATAAATACAACAAACTATGCATTCAGCATGCTGTCTTTCCCTCTGGTTAATATCTGGATCTGTGTTAGCGCAGTGAAGGTGTAAGTTACATCTCACTATGTCTCAACTTGAGGCTGTGCAGGAGAGTGTGGCAATCGCAGCCACACCTTGTACAAACTGGACTCGGATGCCTCTTCCTCTTTTTGTTGCAGAACGGTGGGTAAAACTATGTGGCCTGCAGGTGCAGAGGGACAGAAAAATTGAACCTTCTGTCTTCTCAGGGTGACCAAGTTTGGTTTTTTTTTTGGCCAAGTGACACTGTCATTCTCGTCCATGCAGCAATTTGAAGTGCCTTCTTGGACCATTGATATATCATAGTTTGAAGAGCCCTAGATGCTGCTGCTAATAAGCTGTTACAGCCCCAATAGGGAAATACGTCAGCCTGCTCCTGCTCTATGGGGAGCAGTGTCCTGTTCAGGATTACCGTTTGTGCTCTGCTTCTTCATGTGCAGTCATTGTGTTTCTGGGAGAAAAAATCCTGCCAATAACCTTAAGGTTATGTTTCCTGGATTCTTAATGGAGAGTATGTTGTTGTACAGAGTGTGGGTGGGAGCAGACGGTCTCAGCAACTAAACAAAACATCTATTATGAATGGTATTAGCTCTGTCACCTTGGTGCTGGAGCTTCTGAGAGCAGAAAAGGAGCTTATAAAAAAACATTTTCTGCTCAGTAACCTGAGGCATTAGAGGTAATGCAGTTACTGCTTAGGTAGGTGAGAAGGGCTGCATTAAGGCAAAGGGGACAAATTCAGGTCTGCCACTGCTGCTCAGAAATGGTCACAGTCACAGTCGCTCCTGTGTTTTTGGAACATCACCATAGAATTGAGCACACCTTGTAAAGCTGATCTCGACTCTCAGGTGTGGCAATGGGCTGGAGCGAGTTGTGGGCTGCTGCCTTCCCCCGCAGCTGGGCGCTCCCTCTCCCGCCCTGGGAACAGCCTTCCTACCTGTATTTTGCAAGATTAAATTAAACCTGTGGTCCAGCTTGCCACACTCCTGTGTGACTGATGGTAACCAACAAAAGGATGGATCCCGGATTGTCCCTGCTGACAGCAAGGGATCTCCAGTTCGTTTCAGCCAACCATGTAACCTCACTCTTGCTCCTGCTATGGCTTTTCACCCTGCACTGGCAGCATTTGGGGTGTATGGTATATGCATACGGTGTACATGTGATTTGTGCCTCTTCAGAGGGACCTTTATACCCAAAGCAGTGGCAGGTTCCTGGAAATTTTCGCCCTTGCTGGGAGTTGTGTGTTGACTTTCTCTGCATCATTACCCGGCCTCTGGAGGAGAACCGTTCTAACTGAAAGCTGAAGCGAAACTAATGACCTTGGGGGTTTGCATATCCCGAAGGGCATCTTTCTAGCAAGTGTTTCATCTTTATGATGCACTGTTATACAGGCTGCTGTTTGTATGGACAAACACGGCTCTGGCTGAAACTCCTCCCCTTGAATGCAGTCTGAGGTGAGGATTTTGCCTGAGCTGTTTCCATGGCCAGTTAATTACATTCACTGCAGAAAACAAGGAAATTATGTCAATTAGTAGTTTGGCTGAGTACCTTTGGTGACATCTCGGTGAGCACTGAACAGGCTATTCAGCTGTAATCCTTATCTGCAGAACAAAGTTGCTTTAATTTTATTCAGTTAACATGCTGTTAATATATTCATGACTTTTTTCGTTTGTACTGGGCCTTCATAAAATTGTGTTATGTTGGCGTGGCTGACTTTTTTATTATTGTTTTTACTTTCTTTTCCTATGAAGAAATGGTTTGGAATAAATCTCTTCTGATATTTTTATACTATTTATTCTACTTTAACTGACCAAAAAAAAAGCAATGGCATTTCTTTCTCAAGGGATTTTATTGAGTAGTTTATGGTGCAAATCTCAGCTGCCTTTTTGGAGAGTGTATATCTATCTGTATGTACAGATTCTCTCTGCAGCATTCATTACCTGTTCCCTCTATTGCATGTGAATGCCAGTTATCAGCTTGTTTCATATCTTTATCTTGCAGAATCTTCTTTTAAATATGGGAGAACTTGTACTGGAGAAAAAAGCGTCTTGGGAAAATGTAACAGGCATGGCTTGAACTTAACAAAATAGTTTCTTTCAGCTAGTAAATGAATATACTAGACAGAATAAATGAAGGAAGTAAACAGGCAAAATATATACCAGACAGAAAACATGAAGGAAGTAAGCAGGCAAAATACTTTAAAATGCAAATTAAATAGGTACCCAGTGTGTGCGGCTCAGGTCTAGGACGTTGCTGTGTCCACCACTGGTTTGACACGTGCAACTGTTATCCTTGTAAGATGCAAGAAGTGGTTTTGTCCATTGAATTGGAAGAACAAACGCGTACGGTATTGCTGGCTGGGAATGGGCAACATGGTGAGCTCACCTGCCTGGGCTGAATAGTTGGCAAGCACTTTTTTCCCTTCCATCTATAGTAATACCTGTTTTTCTTCTCCCTTCTACCCTCTAGCCTAAACCAACTAAGGGAAGGATGCGCATCCATTGCCTGGAGAATGTTGATAAAGCCCTCCAGTTCCTGAAAGAGCAAAGAGTGCACCTAGAAAACATGGGATCTCATGATATTGTGGATGGGAATCACAGGCTGACACTTGGCCTTATTTGGACTATTATCCTGAGATTCCAGGTAAAGATAAAGACATTTGAGTTATCCACACTTGTTTGTAATATCCTTCATTTTGATTTTTAAGAGTGGAGTGCTCCCAGGCCCTCTGAGTGAAAAGTGTTTAGTGTCTGGTAGTACATGCTCCAGAGCTAAGGGGAGAGGATAAATTAATCTTCATGGTGCGGCTGATCTGTAGTGGCAGCCAATGGGAGTTTCCTGTGTGGAGAGTCACATGGTTTTATTTTTAAATTGCTAATGAATATGAAGCTCGAGTCACAGACCTATGGGCTCTTGCAGACGCAGGAGGAAATGCTGCCCCCAGTGGTGGTTAGCGTTGACCTGGCTGACTTTGCTCTGAAGCGGATTAAGGGTGCCCACAGGAATTGTTTTAGTGTCCCAGCTAAAGGCTGAGATTTCTTGTTTTCCAGTAAGTTGTGCGTTGGTCTTTGCTCTGAATTACAAAAGATTGGAAAGTCGCTTTGGAGAAAGGATAATAAATGTATGTAATAAATATGTAATTCACAGTAAATAACATAGTAATAAATATTTAATAAATTTAACATTCTCTTAATTTTGATGTTGCTTAGTGTTTTCCTGCCTAACTTCAGTGACAGCAGTGGAACGTTACTGAAGCGACAATACTCCTTTTTAAACAGTGAACTGTATCCATAAAATAAGACGTATTTGTCCATATGGAGTAAAAAGTGGTTTCCTTTTTTCCCTCCTTGTTTTCTTTTTCCTCTTTTTAAAAACTGGATAACAGCCTAGAATCTGGAATATATAGTTGTGATGCTGCTAAGGGCTTGAAGTTCTAAAATTGTTTGCTGCTGTGAAACTCCTGGTCGTCTTTTCCCTGTAGATCCCCTCAGGAGGACTCATACCTGCTGCACTCCCTGGGCTCCTGGATGTGCTCAGTATCCTCTGGGAGACACCTCGCAGAATGAAACCGTAGTGCTGTATAGGGCAGGGTTTGCCATGACAGTTGGAAATAAACTTTCTCATGAAGTTTAAACTGTTTTGTCAATGGACTAAAGAGTAATTCTCCAGTAAAATAAGGGCAGATGAAGCTTTCTTTTTGACATGAATGCTCTTAAGTGAGCAAAACCATTCACTTGCTTCCACCCTGCCTGTCATCGTAGATTTCCTTTACTATTTATACTCTGATATAATTACTTTCATCTTTTCAAAAAAGGCAAACAATGTGTTTTCTCAGAGAAATATTTAAACCACCTATGTTAATTTTAGATCCAAGATATCAGTGTTGAAACTGAGGACAACAAGGAGAAGAAATCTGCTAAAGATGCTTTGCTTTTGTGGTGCCAGATGAAGACAGCTGGGTGAGTGTGGATTAAGTGATTATCTCTAAAGCTCTTACAGCATTTTGAGTTTTCATTGACATAATTTAAATCGGCAAACATATATCTCTCTGTAAATGGATTCAACCAAGAGAAGTGAATTAATGTTTACAAGACAGAAAATTGTGAATTTATCGTATTAATGCTGTGTGATGAACATACCAATCTGATATAGTCCATGAATGTACAGTAATATGCTGACTCTTTTTCACTCTATTCTGAAGAAATAATCATGCTTCAGATGTTTGCCACCAACTTTTCCCTTGTTCTGTATATATGGAAATATTTCCAAAATGTCTTTGTCTGACAGTAACCTTCTTGCATAAATAGATATCCATTTATAGAGATTCGGTATGTATTCCCCATGAAACTTGGATGTCCCTGTGATTGCTTGGGGCACTTCGGCGTTATTCTAGTGGTACTTAGTCTTCTCCTTCCAAGAACTCTTGTGAAAGTGGTTTGCGAGCAGCCGGAAATTTTTGGACACTTGCAAAATGTCCAGGTCACCAAACAAATTAATTTTGTGTCTGTGTACCTGTGGGGCACAAAGATGGCTATCGTATGTGCTTTGTTTAGAAGTCAGACAGTGACTAGGGTCAGTCCTTGACGATGCCCTGCGACAGCAGACAATTTCAAGGGAAACTTAATGGATCGCTGCTCCTGTGGCACCTGTGGCTATTAGGTTGTACTCCTCTCTGTTCCTCCAGCTGTTTTTGCTCTTCTCTTGAAGTTGATATTTTGAGTACCTGAAAATTATTCTTTGCCAGCAGCTAAATTGGGAGCAGGCCTTAGACCTGTAGGGGTTTGAAACCTCACAGGCTGCAGGTTGGGCGGCAAGTTATAAAATCATAGCTTCACATGATTACTTCAGAGTTCATTTAGAGCCTTTCTCTGGAGCACGTATCAGTTCTGCGGGGTTTACAAGAGTAAATAAGGTGCACTTACCTCTGGTGTCAGTCTCTGATTAGGGAACGGTTGTGATGATAGCTCGTCCGTCATGGGATGGTAATATCCCACCCTTAGATATACGATTAATGTGTCACTCCTGCAGCCAGCTTTTAGTGACTAGAGTGTGCAGAGCTGCAGCCGGGCTGCTATATTGACTGCGCTCTCTTTGTTTTTTGTTCTGCCAGTTACCCCAATGTCAACATTCACAACTTCACAACAAGCTGGAGGGATGGGATGGCTTTCAATGCACTAATACATAAGCACAGGTATGTGTGGGTAAATGGCTTTATGGATTTTGAAAGCTTGGACTGTTGCAGTGTGCACTGGATTTTGCAGTTATCTTACAGCTTGATTTTAAAATCTGTGGAGAGGAGTAAGTTGAAGAATTGCTGAGAGTTTTACAGCAACTTCCCTTGCTTTAGAGCTGTACAGCTCTTGCAGTCACTGTGAGCTCATCTGGGCAACAGCTTCTCATATCACAAGTCCAAACAGGTTGCATTTGGTTTCAAGAGAATAATTTATACACGTGATTGTTTTGGTTTGTGACTGACCAGTTTGGAAGAAAAATTCTTGTACCTTATTGAGTAACTGATGATTTGGTCTGGTCATCTAGAATCCAGGGGCGGGAGGAGGACATGACACACAATGTCCAGCAGCCTGGAGGGGAAAGAAATCGCTGCACAGCGATGGCAAAATCGATGGCAAAATCTGGTGCTAGACTTTGAGGTGGCTGGGGTTGCTGCTCAATGGCAAGCTCAGTTGAAGTTATTGGGACAGCTTGCACGCCTGTGTGGGTGTGAGGAGAGACTGCATGACCACAACTTTGTTCCTTTCTTCTCCAGGATCACCTTTAGCGTTGTTAAGCTATCCTCCTTTTTTTGCCATGGGCTAGGTTCTGCCATGGCATGTGCTAGGCATTGCTTTAATTCCTTTAGTACTGCTGTTGAAATGCACAGGGCTGCTGGTCAAGCAAAACCTTGGCAGCATGAGGGACCAGATTTTCTGAGGATTGCAGATTTTAGCTCATTTGTTCATTTAAGGGTGGCTGCACTGTTCTTTGGGAAATCTAAAGAATTTTCCATCCTGTCTAGGCCTGATCTGATTGATTTTGACAAGCTGAAGAAATCAAATGCACACTACAATCTGCAGAATGCTTTTAACCTTGCAGAGCAACACCTTGGTCTTACTAAGCTCCTGGACCCTGAGGGTAAGAATTCCTACAGTTTCAGCACTTTTATTACTTGAATCGTAGCTTCAAGTGATTACATCAGCTCTTTGTGGGCTCTTTTCTCTCACTGCTCCTTGTGCAGGGCACAGCTTTGTGATAGCTTTTTGTGTGAAGAGCAGCTGGATGCTGCTGACTCACCTGGTGGTACAGCCAGAGAGGGAAGGAGAGAGTGCAAGATGTCTCCTGCAGAAGACTAAGCGGTGCTAGCACCGGAGCTTTTAATCCTGTGTTTATTTTCCCCCATCTGACAAGATCACTGGACTTGGCCATGTATACATAAAATCATTCCAGTTAGAGGCATGCTTATGATCTGCTCTGAGAAACATTTTCTGTGAGCTGGAAAATGAGTGATGTGGATTTCAGCAGATAGCTTCTTTCACAGACTGTCAGTGAGTTTTAGCCTATGCTTTCATGAGAGTGTGCGTGCCCATGTGTATTGGAAGGTGTGCTCACGATGCTAGGACAAGAAACTTTCTTGTCATAGGGCAAATAGAGGCTATCTGTTTGGGTGAGTTTCTTGCATATTTTCCAGTGCCTCAGAATTGATGCAGGAAAGGAAGTGATTTGTTTTCCGTCTGTATCTCTCAGAAGATTTGCCTGGACAGACATATAATTATTTTTTAATTCCTCTCTCCAAATACTGATACAGCATCAACATTCTCAATTAACAGTAGTTCTGTCAACTCACACAGACACTAGAGAAGTTATTTTGGCCGTGCACAAGCTGCGGCAAAGTCTGGAGCCTGACTCCAAGACCCAAAGGCTCCGAGCCCACAGATCCATGCTTTAACCACAATCTGCACTACAACAAAGGGATAAAGCAGCACTTCTTAGTGAGAGTTCAATACTGTACTACAGCAAGTAATTCAGAACCAGTCCAAAGCTCCTGAATTTATTTCTGATTAGGACATAAGTCATAGGAGCTGAACTGCTACTGAGCCCATCTCTGACTCTTAAATGCATCCTTCTTGCATTATTGGCTTTGTTATACTAACCCATGCCCCCTCAGTATGCTAAGTCAACTCTTGTTTGGTTTGCAGATATCAGCGTTGATCACCCTGATGAGAAGTCAATCATCACCTATGTGGTGACATATTACCACTACTTCTCCAAGATGAAAGCTTTAGCTGTTGAAGGAAAACGTATCGGAAAGGTTTGCAAGTTCAAATCATAAATTGTTATAAAGCAGTTGAAATCTTTCTGATTCTTTAAGAGTCCACTGTATGGTAGTTTTGAGTTTTGCTTTTGAACATGTTTTGAATGTTAAATATTCCCATATGACTGTGAGGAGTAGTTAATTTCCAGCTGCCTCCTATTAGAAAATATTTGGCTGATGTTTTATTTTCGCTTGTTAATTTTGCATCAGTGCTGCTTTTCCTTTCTCATTAACTGGTCCTCACATCTCTTCTGGAGTCCAGAAAAGTCCCTCATTTAAAAAATGTGCAGTCATTCTCTGCCCTTTGGCAAAGCTGCCACCATCTTTACAGCTGGCAGACTGAACATGAATCCTTTTGTGCGCCTCAGCTCTGTCCCTGTATTGCTGTGGGATCATGGGAATTCCCTGCTAAAAATTGCAAAGCCCTCATTCCTCAGGGATCTCAGCTGCTCTTGTGCTCAGGAGTGAGTGGTCTGATTCATAAGTCAAGTCTTCCCAACAGTTTCTTTTATGCAGCTTGTTGGATTTAAACGACTGACGAGCGCTGCCCTTGTTACTCATGTTATGTTGTGCTGCTTGTTGCAGGTGCTTGACAATGCCATTGAAACGGAGAAAATGATTGAAAAATACGAATCGCTGGCTTCTGACCTTCTTGAGTGGATTGAGCAAACCATTATCATCCTCAACAATCGCAAATTTGCCAACTCGCTAGTTGGTGTGCAGCAGCAGCTACAGGCATTCAACACTTACCGCACAGTAGAGAAACCACCCAAGTAATTCTAATCTTTGCTTAAAACAACAGTGGTCTTGTTTTGTTTAGTCAATCATTGATATTTTTAAAAGCAAACACATCCAAGTAATTTTAATCTTAGCTTAAGAATTTATTTTTCTGAACAAACCCAGGTATCATATTTCGAATTGGCACTCATCATTATTACTCGGGGCCTGTTTGCTTTATGCTATTCAATGTGCAGATAATAACAAAAACAAAAGTGTGTCGCCTGCAGGATCTCAGTCCTGGAAGCTGTCGCTTCGCTGAGATGCTGGCCTTAGGAGGGGTAATAGCATACCACATTAATATAGTAATACCGCCAGTCATGCTTGCTAGCGGTGTATAATACCAGTACACTGCTATTAAAAGTGTCTTGCTGGTTATCCAAAATCAAGAGGAAGTCTGTCTGGCTTTGTAAACCATAGCTGTGCTTACTAAAACTGATATAAGCAAAACTGTGCAACTTACTTCTGTAAAGTTTCTTTTAGCATTACAATATCAGATCTGTTTATTATTTTTGTCTAATATAAGTTCTGTTGGATAATAATCACAATCCAAAACATCGCAGAGTATTCAGACATCTTCTAAAATTGTGGTCTGTTCCCTAGTGCCTGTGGAATTTGTTTATTTCCCAGGCGTACAACTCAGGGAAAACAGTGGGAAGAGTTCATTGACTGCAATGGGCTTTAAATAAAATTTTCATTTCTTGAGTTGTTAGCGTAAACCAGGGCAATGGACATAGTAGAATAAAAAAAATGTAGTCTTCTGTCCCCCAAGCAGGGTTAAATCTAAACACAAAGACAACTGACTTCTGTGAAGTTTCTTTTGCTGTTTGACCCAACTGGTTCTGGGGGATGCGTGGGCTATTTCAATTGCTTCCAGCTTTCACACAAGATGGAGGGGTTTTTCTGAATGCTCCTTTTGTAACGTCAGTATTTTAAGGAAGTGCTTTATAATACCTTGGTAGCAATGAAAGCTTTATTGTACCTCAATTCTTTTGCAAAATTTTGTTTAGATTTACAGAAAAAGGAAACCTGGAAGTGCTGCTTTTTACCATCCAAAGCAAAATGAGAGCCAACAATCAGAAAGTGTACATGCCAAGGGAGGGCAAACTCATCTCTGACATTAACAAGGTAAACTGAGACAGCTCCTCCTGTGCGACTCAGGATTTTGTTGTTTTCTTTCAGTCTCTCTCTCACTACACTGGGAAGAAACACATTTGCTGTCTCCAGCCTTGACGTGGGGGACCATAAGGGGTGGGCAAGGTGGGGTGACCTTTTCTTGTAGCTCGGACTCACTAATCTGAATCGAGTCCCTGGGTATCTTCAGCATCTGTGAGATCTGCACTCAGTGATTCTGGTTATGAGTCTAGTGGCCCTGCCTTGGTCTTCCGTGGTCCTGCTGTTAATCGACAGACAGTGGCAACAATGTTTAGGTATTGCAGCCCTCCCCGTTTGCCCCACTGCCTGCGGTGTGGGAGAGTGAAGGAAGCGCCATGACCGATCTTGTGGGTTCCCTGTCAGGGTTTATGCAGCTATTTTGGATGCTGGTGCAGCTGGCAGAACAGCAGCAGAGCTGACAAGCTCTTGAGGATAACAAGCAACGTAAAACTGTGAGCTTTTCTCGTTTGTGTTTGATCATGCTTGGCAGTCCCAGAGCAGCTGTTGTGGGTGTCCCTGGCCTCGGCCTGCATCCTAGAGAGCAGTAAACTGTACAGCTCTCCTGTTTGCATTAAGCCCCTGTGCCTGTGAATGCCTAAAATACTTGGGTTTCAGGCAATTTCACATCTGTTAGGATTTAGAAGAATCTAGGGAGGTTTGTGTTTAATTGTGGGTATTTTTGTTGTTTGTAAGAAGATCTGAGAGGTGATTAGCTGGCTTTCAACATGCTTCTAAGATGTTTTATTTTTGAAATATTAGTGTCATGAATGTGAATAACTTTTGGCTTTGGGGATAAAAAAAGACTTGTATGCACCAAAAGTAACTGAATTCTGCAGTTGTTTTCTTTTCCAAAGTGGACGTAAGAAAGAATAACAATTGCATGTTGATTTTAGAGGTGAGAGGGCATGAATCTCTAATTCTCATTTCCTAAAGGAGGAAGATAGAATCTGCTTATTTGGGAGTAGCGCTCAGGAGATTTTTTTTTTTTTAACCTAATACTCTCTTACACATTCAAGCCAGGTGGTTTGCTTAGACTTTGTTGGAGGCAAAAACCAAATGAACTTGAGAAAATTCATCTGAGGTAAACAAATCTTATACACCTTGCTCAGAAAATGAGTGAATGAATTGAGAACAAATTTGAAGTCATGTGCTTACATTAGCAGACAAGGTGTAAGGCGAGCCAATACAAACCAGATTTATTGGCATATAAATAAATGGGCCAGTTTTGTGAAACTTGGCTGTGGTGACTTCAGTCCTGATTTCATACAAAGAAGACGTGGTTTGCCATAATCCTATAAGAATGTGTGTTTAGAAGATGCATGTTTTTTTCCCCACGTCTTCAGGCCTGGGAAAGACTGGAAAAAGCTGAACATGAAAGAGAACTGGCACTGCGAAATGAGCTCATCAGACAAGAGAAACTGGAACAACTTGCACGCAGATTTGATCGCAAGGCAGCTATGAGAGAAACTTGGCTGAGTGAAAATCAACGTCTCGTTTCTCAGGTGCTGCTTTCAGAAATTGTCTGTGTGACTAAAATGATTCCCATGAGTAATTATAGGATACGTTTTTTGCAAAGAGAACATTCCTTCCCCTATGCCTCATATTTTACTTAATCTATGTATATTTATATTTGTTGTACATGTGTGAAAATGTATATTTAGCATATATGTGCATGTACTGTATGTCCTATCTTGAATGCATTGGGATATTCCTTCCTTGAATCTATCAGTCTGTACTCAGGAGATACTGGTGTGGAAATATGTAGCCACAATCAGTATTTTCTTTATCTACATAGTTTGGTCAATTCAGTGGAATTAGCTCAGGAATTAATTTTGGGTTTTAATATTAGAGATGACTTTTAAAAAAATCTGAAACCCCAGCTTAATTCTGATGGCCACCATGATGCTTCCCCCAAAGGTCATAAATGATATCTCTGATTTTATCAGTGGTTCTCTGGTTATCAGAGGTAACTGATTTTATTAAAGAAGACTTTTCAGAGCATTTTGAGATCCTAGATTTGCTAACAAGTGTGCTCTGCATGATCAGAAATCATGTTAAGAGT
Source organism: Leptosomus discolor (assembly GCF_034619465.1). Taxonomy (NCBI): domain Eukaryota; kingdom Metazoa; phylum Chordata; class Aves; order Leptosomiformes; family Leptosomidae; genus Leptosomus; species Leptosomus discolor. The sequence continues at coordinate 25,067,885 of NC_141392.1, forward strand.
TTGAGCAGTAGGGCTTTTCTCCTCAGTAGCCACTACTGAAGAAGCATCTCTGTCTTTACAGGATAATTTTGGTTTTGACCTTCCAGCAGTAGAGGCCGCAACAAAGAAGCACGAGGCCATTGAAACAGACATTGCAGCGTATGAAGAACGAGTCCAGGCCGTGGTTGCGGTTGCGAAGGAGCTTGAGACTGAAAATTACCACGATATCAAACGTATTACTGCGAGAAAGGACAATGTTATACGCCTGTGGGAGTATCTCCTGGAGCTGCTCAGGGCACGGAGACAGCGGCTGGAGATGAATCTTGGTCTGCAAAAGATTTTCCAGGAAATGCTGTACATTATGGACTGGATGGATGAGATGAAGGTAGATGTTAGCCATGTGAGAACGTAGATCAAATATTCTGGAGAGGTGTAGATGTCCTTTTTTGTGAATTTTTAAGATTCATTATGCCCCTCTGGTTTAATAGACAAATGCAGAAGGTCAACATTCAAAAGCAGAGAACAAATTTCTTATATGTTATAATGATTTTTTGAACACAAAGATCAAAAACAAGTAAGGAAAAAGAACAAGTTCACTCCTATAAAAAGACACTTTTCAGCTTCATGCCTCTCATAAGGGCCAGAGGCTTTGGTCACAGTGCTTGGGTAAGTAAGGATGGTGGTTTTGGTGAAAGGGAATTAAATAATCTCTCCTCATCATAATTTACATGGGGAACAAGTCACCTCTTCACCTCTGTGCTTTAAAAAGCATGAATTTCTTCCTATCTGTTCTCCTGGTATGTGGGAAGGGAGAGGACCATGACTTTGTTCTTGTCCATTAGCCAGTAGAACTTGGAAGCTGTTGGAGCAAAGGAAGATGGATGTAGCTCAGTGGCAGCTTGCAGCACCTGGACTGAGTGCTTTTCACTGGTCCTTCTGAGCTAACTTAGCTTCTCATCATCCTAGACTTCAACTGCGTTAAAGAGCAGCCAAGTTTTTCATGGTTGCCAGGGATTTTAAGAATACTGGCTCAAATTCATATCAACCATGTCTCTCTACATTTGAAATAGCTCTCCTTATGGACCTGCTATTTCTCTGGACTTGAATCCATGTAACAACAGAGAGCAGTGTAGTGCCTGCTGTCATTAAGAAACAAACGGTATATGGCCTTCAGCCCATTTTACTTGTCTTTTACGTTTTTATCAGGTGCTTCTGCTGTCTCAAGACTATGGCAAACATTTGTTAGGAGTCGAAGACCTGTTGCAGAAGCATGCTCTTGTGGAAGCTGACATTGCTATTCAGGCTGAGAGAGTGAGAGGGGTCAACGCATCTGCTCAGAAGTTTGCCACTGATGGAGAAGGTAACCAGCAGCCAACACGTCCTTCTTTGTCTTAATTATGTATGAAGTTATCTATAAGCCTCGTTAGTTCTGCAAGGTGCATTAGGTTAAATTCAGCACCGGAACAAGAGAATCCAGCTTCCTTTGTTCCTTTTTTACTCGCTGTGTCAATGATTAGTTTGTCCAGGTACCTGCTCAAGAATTTATTGTGGCATTGTTTTGCATGGGATGTCACACTTATAACCAGCAGCTGCTGTAAATTTGTAGTAGTTGCCATCAATTCCCCGTTCTGTGTTTCTAATGCAAACAATACTAATTATTTGACCCAGTCTAATACTGTCCAAATTTATGCAAAATAAAAGCAATTCCACTAAACCAGTGTCATTAACTAGAGTGAATGACCTTCATTTTGTGCAGTTGTGTGTATGAAGCCGATATAAATCTGGAGTAGTGAATTTTGTTTTGCTGAAACCAATCCTGAATATCTTTCAGGGTTTTTTTTTTTTGTCTTTATGCAAAGAACATTTTTTCCTGATCTGTGTTATTGTATGGTGGAGCTTGAGTAGTTCAGGCTCACTTTCAGGAGACTTAACTTGATTCTTTTAGTACACTTCGTAGATGGAACAAACAGGAGTTAAGAACTCTGTGTATGCCCCAGCTGTAGAGATGAACATGAATCAGTCCCAGTTGTAATGTACATTCTCTGTCTGAACAGGTTACAAACCGTGTGACCCGCAGGTTATCAGGGACCGTGTCGCTCACATGGAGTTCTGTTACCAAGAGCTGTGCCAGCTCGCAGCCGAACGCCGGGCCCGCTTGGAAGAGTCCCGCCGCCTCTGGAAATTCTTCTGGGAAATGGCTGAAGAAGAAGGTTGGATCAGGGAGAAGGAACAGATCCTGTCATCTGATGACTACGGGAAGGACCTAACCAGTGTTGTCCGTCTCTTGAGTAAACATAAGGCATTTGAAGACGAAATGAGTGGTCGTAGTGGCCACTTTCAGCAGGCGATAAAAGAAGGTGAAGATATGATTGTGGAGGAACATTTTGGGTCTGAGAAAATCAGAGAAAGAATTAAGGATATCCGGGAGCAGTGGGCTAACTTGGAACAGTTATCTGCCATTAGGAAGAAGCGTCTGGAGGAAGCCTCTCTCCTTCACCAATTCCAGGCTGATGCTGATGACATTGATGCATGGATGTTGGACATCCTCAAAATTGTCTCCAGCAATGATGTTGGCCACGATGAGTATTCCACTCAGTCCTTGGTCAAGAAACACAAAGATGTGGCTGAGGAGATTGCAAGCTACCGGCCAACCATCGACTCACTTCACGAACAAGCAAAGGCTCTGCCGCAGGAACACGCTGGATCTCCAGATGTGCAAGGCAGATTGTCCGGAATAGAGGAGAGATACAAAGAGGTTGCTGAGCTGACACGGCTGCGTAAACAGGCCTTGCAGGATACCCTTGCTCTTTATAAGATGTTCAGTGAGGCAGATGCTTGTGAGCTTTGGATTGATGAAAAGGAGAAGTGGCTGAATAATATGCAGATTCCAGAGAAGCTGGAGGACCTGGAAGTGATCCAGCACAGGTGAGAATGCCTTTACCAGGAAGTTTGGGAATACTGGGTGAACGTTTTTTTACAGCAGCCTGATTTTTCAGCTTGCCTGTGACTCAGATTCTGTAATGCCTATGTGATCTTTTTTTGTTTATTCCCACCCCCACCCCCCACCCCCCCCCGCCAGATTTGAAAGCTTAGAACCAGAAATGAACAATCAGGCATCCCGTGTTGCAGTAGTGAACCAAATTGCCAGACAGCTAATGCACAGCGGCCATCCAAGTGAGAAGGAGATCAAAGCACAGCAAGATAAGCTCAACACAAGGTAAGTGAAGGCCTCATGCTTAGGAACATGACGCTGGCTGAAATAAATGCAGTGCAATCATTTGTGTTCCTTGTATGTGTTTTTTAAGATATTCTGATACTGGTACCTGAAGTATCTTCAAGGTAGGCCTTTAAAGCTTCAGAAGGAAAAAGAACTGTGTCTTTCAAATATTTTAATTAACAGGTAGAATTTTGCTATTGACTTCAATCAGGTCCTGAGTGTATTAGTACCTTGATTTGAGAGCTGGAAATTTACTGTAATGACTATTATGATAAAAAAGAAACCAGTATAATTTTGTGTAAACTCACTCATTTTTTGGCTTCAAAATAAACCAAGAGAGTACATTGAGTGTGAAAATTAGGTGTAACTAGCAATTTTTCACTTGAGGAAAAATTGTACTTTTAAGGACTCAGTGTTGCTGGTACTTGTCATATTCTAATATGCGCCATAGCTTGGTTAATGGTTGTTTTGCTAAAACTATTGATGATGTGGGAAGGACTGAAAAACCATGAATAGTTAGGTTATTTCATGGCTTACCAAGCTAATGTGAGCAGCTGCTCTCTCAGCAACGTTACCATATCCTTTTCTGTCATTATACACGAATCTCAATTTCTCTACTTTTCTCTCCTCACAAATTTCAGATGGAGCCAGTTCAGAGAACTGGTAGACAGGAAGAAGGATGCTCTGCTCTCTGCTCTGAGTATCCAGAACTACCATCTTGAATGTAATGAAACCAAATCCTGGATCAGGGAAAAGACCAAAGTGATTGAATCCACACAAGATCTGGGTAATGATCTAGCTGGAGTGATGGCCCTGCAGAGGAAGCTGACGGGCATGGAACGTGACCTGGTAGCCATTGAAGCCAAGCTAAGTGACCTACAAAAAGAGGCAGAAAAGTTGGAGTCGGAGCATCCTGACCAGGCACAGGCTATCCTTTCACGGCTCGCAGAAATCAATGATGTATGGGAAGAAATGAAGACCACCCTGAAGAACCGAGAAGAGTCCCTTGGAGAGGCAAGCAAACTGCAGCAGTTCCTGAGAGATCTGGATGACTTCCAGTCTTGGCTATCCAGAACGCAGACTGCAATTGCATCCGAAGATATGCCAAACACACTGACAGAGGCTGAGAAGCTGCTCACTCAGCATGAGAATATTAAGAATGAAATCAACAATTATGAGGAAGATTATCAGAAAATGAGGGACATGGGTGAGATGGTGACACAAGGGCAAACTGACGCTCAGTACATGTTCTTACGTCAGCGTCTACAAGCTTTGGACACTGGATGGAATGAGCTTCACAAAATGTGGGAGAACAGGCAAAATCTCCTTTCCCAGTCTCATGCCTACCAGCTGTTTCTCAGAGATACCAAGCAAGCAGAAGCATTTCTTAATAACCAGGCAAGTGGTCAAGATACAGCTTATTTAGTTTCTACAGGTTGGCACCATGTACAGCAAACAAATGAGATCACGTGGCAGGAGAGCTACAAACAGATAAATTGCACTTTTTTAACTATAATTGGCTTTTTATATTTTACTTCTAACCATTCTTGGGAGACATTTGTTTTCATATGTGCTGAATCTGTTGTTGGAGCAGACAGTATAGCCTGAATGTAATACTTCTATCTCTCTGATTTATGCTTCAATCACAGGAGTATGTTCTGGCGCACACAGAAATGCCCACTACCTTGGAAGGAGCAGAAGCTGCTATTAAGAAACAGGAAGATTTCATGACCACAATGGATGCCAATGAAGAAAAGATCAATGCAGTTGTAGAGACTGGCAGGAGGCTAGTTAGTGATGGGAACATTAACTCTGACAAAATCCAAGAGAAAGTGGACTCTATTGATGACAGGTAAGGTCAGAATGATGGTGGGATATAGCTGTTCATACTTTAATTCTGTTCTCTGAGAGATGACCTTTTACCAGAATCCAAAGGCAAAGTAACATGTTAGAAAACGTCTGTTGCAGACTGTTTTCTTTGTGCTGTGCAAAAATAGGAACTGTAATGTTTCAAAAATGTGCCAGGCTAATCTTAATTAAATAATACCTCTCCCGTTTTGTAGAGGCTTACTAGGTAATGAGCTCACTACCCAGAATTTGGCTATATGAGTGTTGCTATATAATTCTTGGAGTACAGACTTTATATTACGGTGGGAGCTGTAGCAGTTTGCTATATACCTGGTTCCACAAGTCTTAGTTTCCTCTGCTACCTCGTAGCTGATTTAATTATAATCATGTATTCCTGTCCTTCCTCTGAGGAAGGAATGTGGCTCTTCAAGAGTGTAATTGGAATTGTATCTACCCCACCCGCTTGGCTTTGATCGCCTTTTCCAACTTGTCTGGCCCTTCTGAAATCAGATTAGGAAGCATTGGTACAAATGTGCCTTTCATCCTGGAACAAGTCTTTTGTCTCTTTAGTTGTGGCATGGATGCTATAGAACATTAAGAGTTTATTTTTCTTTGAAAACCAAATGTTCGGTTTTGATGGCTATGATTTGTGGTTCTTTCTGCTTTTGGTTTGAAAAATAGCGGAGTCTTTCAAGGCACTTTTCAATCACGAGTATCAGAACACAGCAGTAGGCTCATACAGACCTTTTATGTCAAATGTTACTGACGACCCTTCTATCAGACTTGCATCCTCCCACAGCCAGTAAGCTCAGAGTTATCCAGATGTCTTTATCTCCAAGGAGAAACTGAATTGAAGTAGTTCAGAAAATGTTGTGCTTTTCCTGTTTTGGCAAATACGTCCCACTATGTATGTGCCTGCTTTAGCTGTGGCTCATGGCTTCAAGAAGGGCAGATGTTTCTGTTCCAAGAGCTTGCTGAGGGCCTCTGAGCCCTCTGACAAGCTAACCCCAAGGATACCTCACTTTTTCATTCTCTCTCTAACCAGCTTGGCTCTCTGTAGATCCCAGTGAGAATCTGCAAAGGCCAGGAAGGAGGAGATTATATGAAAGCAAAGTAAAGGTGAAAGCTAGGAAATTAATTTTTCTTATTTAGCCTCTCTGACTTTGTGTCCTCTGCTCTAAGTTTTCCCATCCACTTAGGAAAGCAGGATGACTTGATCCTGGCCTTCTGGTCAGCTGTTGTCTTTCTGCAACTTTTGGAATATTAAAAGATAGCATCCAAGGATATAGTAGCAAATGGTCGGCTGCTTCTTGCAGCCCTGAGGTGGCTGGAGTGGGAGACACCTTCAGGCCGTGTCCTGCGTGCTCTGCAGAGAGGTTCCTGCTGCCCTGGCTGTGGTGCTCTGGTGACTGTTTCCCCTCTGTGCAGCTACTCCTCTGTGTCACCATTGTCCTGTGGCACCCCAGCTGGACACCTGGGCCTTCCTGGCTGTGGGATGTGTGTGTGCTGAAGTTCCTCCTCTGAATGGCAGGCAAGTCCTAGAGACTGTATTTTTTTAAGCCCACTTTTTTCCAACCTGTTTCCTCAATTCCAAAGCTATTTATGCAGAGCACTGCAAAAACCATCCGGTGCACTGCTATTCAGGATATCCGTGTGATTGCTCTCTTGGTCTGTAAGGCTGATAAGCCTCAAGAACAAAGCCTTAGGGCTGGGTGTAGTGGGAGTGGTAGCAAAGGAAGCCTCTTTGGTTTTACAAAAAATTGCTCTCCCAACCAAGCTCCACCTGGATGTATAACAAAGGACCAAAACAAACAAGTACAAATATGTGCAGTGGCTCCATACTTCCCATATGGAGCTCTTTGTAGTTTTTAGTATTGTTAATAGTGTTTTTTACAGTCATGCTTTCAAGCTATTCCAGGATAGACCCCACTGCCCAGTGGTACAGCAGACAGACCCTGCCCTAAAATGGTTACCAACTAAATAGGCATGGTAGACATCAGGCTAAAGAAGGAGAGTGCAACAGCAGAGTAGAGCTGTGCAATAAGAGATAAACGCTTCAGCATGGTCTTGTAGTGCAGTTCACAGGGAAGAAAAAATGGGAATAAGGACATGGAGGAAGTGTGAGGGAAGGAGAAGATATGTTTGAATAAAGCTATTGCTAGCTAGCCTTTCCAGCTAGGAAGGAAGCTGGTCTCCCCAGTGCAGCTGTACCTGCTTTGGCGCCTTCTGCTGCTGTTTCTGCCAGCCAGAGGGTAAGCATTTTCTCCTCCATTTTCTCTTGGAAGAGTGTAGGGGGACTGCCGTTGTCTGCATGCATACGCATAGCCTCTCTGATTCTGCAAATGAGATTTAAAGACAGTGGCAAATGCAACTTGGGTTGTAATCCGGGTCTGTTTTTCATCAACTTTTGTATTTGTGCAACTTTCTGCCTAACAGAGAACAGAAGTAATTTTTGTTCTTCCCCATTCAGAAAGGAGAGTGCCTCTTGTTTGCTGGAACAACTGAAGAACCTAAAACTGCCTTGTATATATCTCAGTATCTTTAGCAGGCAGTTGCACTCACGCTACGTGTAAGATTTATTATTCCTGCACAGGCTTTGAAACCCACAGGCTTACAGTTAAACCGCAAGTGATTTTGTCAGTTTTCAGCATTGTTAGCATTCTCAGGGGCCTCTGCGGAGACAGCATGGGAACGTTGTGGCCAATTTTGGTGCTCTGCTCTTGGATTAGTTTGAGTCGGATACGTCCTTGTGCTGAACAGATCTAATTTTCCTGTTTCAGATTCTTCATAATGTTGCCACGCAAGAAAGATGCCTCCATGTTTTAACTGACTGCAGTACATTCCCTGTCCCCTCTTTTACCATGTAGGTCTGTCTTAGTTTGGACATTTGGATCTGAGGTTGCTTCTTCACTATATGCATAGGGAAGCCCCCTTTTAATGCAGCTTTAGACACACTATGGTATAAGTCGTCTATGTGATTATTTATGTGGTCAGGCAGATAAAGTCAAATCATTCTAAGTAACTAGAGCCTGCAGAGCAAACTGTTGTGCAAGTGTGGGATCTTTAGTGCATTAGTAAGAAGCAGTCATTGACAACCTTGTCTCAGAAGAGCGGGATTTTAGTAGTTATGACTGCAGTCAGCAGTTGAGCAGTAAGCTTTGTGCTTTTCTTCACCTTCCAGTGATGGCTGAGTGCTTGTAGCCTTCAGCAGAGCTGCAGTCCAGCCTGTCCCCCACCCCGGCATGCCTGGCTGGCTCAGCTGGGGCCTCTGCACACGCGGCCAGGAAAGCAGGGTGACCAGGCAGCCTCCTTAACACCGCTCTCTTCTAGTATCTGGATCAAAATTTGTATTACAAAGGGTTCTGTTCTCCAGTCTGTCTGCCTGTTTAGTCTACCTAAAGCCCTTCTGATGTACTGGTAGTAGAGGGTGGGAGAAGCTTTCTAGTGGTAGGGGTGGTCATGCACAGGAAATTCTAAAATCTCTGTCATTCGTGCTTTCAAAGAATTTAGGGAAACATGAACAAGGGATTAATAATGTTTAGATATAGCCAGTCTGGGGCAGGAGAGCAGACTAAATGACTTCTTAAGGCCCTTTATTCCCATTAAAAACATCAATTCTATGATGAAAATATAGGAATTCCAGCCTGTTCCAGCAGCATCCATCCTCAAAATACTATTACCACATCTTCAGGTTTCCAGTTTAAACCTTGTTGCAGTTTAGCCCTGTTCTTCTTCAGAGAATACTCATTTTTCAATGGCACTCCAGGTCATCGTGGACAACCAAGCAAACTTTTACAGTTAAATAGCTCAAAGTGACAAAGATCATATTTGTTAGGCCAAATGAAAAAAAAAAAAAGCTGTGTCATCTGCTGGTTTTGATATCCCTGTATGGTTTCCTTTCAAAGTTCTTGAAGGTAGTACTCTCTGGGAGATACTTTTGTTAGTTTTTTAAACTCAAGGTTTCTCAACATAAAAACTTCTCTGCTTAATTTAACTCTGTTCAAATGTCATGAAAATTCTCGTTTTAATTTCACAACCTATGTCTTCTCCAGAGTACATGAGTCTATAATGTAATCTAGCCTCAAATCTATGAAATCATCATGATACAATCACCCAAGTGATTCCTTGCTTCATTTTAGCAACCTGAGTAATGCACTGTGTTTGCCCAGGCGTATAAAAACCAGAAAAGAAAGTGTGGAATCAAGCCCAATGATGTTAGCTATGTTATAAGATTTTTCCTAAGGCACAATTTATGTGTCCTTTCCTTTGTGCTCTCTCAGATAACCCCTGTCAAAACTTCAAGATTACCTGGGCTTGGACTCCAGCCTCTTGCTTTGATGGTTACATACGTCTTCCTTGCCATCTGATCTGTAAATCAGTTTTCTTGACCTACAGCTATGTAGATGCTTCTTGCCTGGTTATTCAGAGGAAGCTGTTGAGACCAAAGAGAAGCAATTTGTAGTCCTGTAAAGGGTTTTCTTGTATTCCTCTGCCTACAGACCTTTTGCTTTTATGTAAAACATACACCTAAGTATTTTTTGTGTTTCTGAAGCCACTAAATTCGTGCCAGAGAGCTTGCTCTGGTAACTTAACTGTAGATCAGGAAAAGTGGTATCTTAATCCAGTTGTTGTCATGAACATGTAATTTATAGTCTTCTAGAATACCATGAGTCTCTGAAGAGTTCCACTAACATGATTTTATTTAGCTATTGCCAGTATGTGCTGAGATCATCTTATAAATTGCCACCCTTTAAAATAATTTCCAACTCTCTATCCCTGTTTATCTTAGGTTGTTACAAAGGGCAGCAATATTTCACTTTAATAGCCTGCACAGTGAAATATGAACAAATCTCACACAATGAGCAGTAAATAAAAATTATCTTCTTTACTCTGCCTCCTCCATCTAAATAGCCTCATAAATAATGAAAGTACTGAAGGACAGGGATAACTACTCCACATTAAGCATTGGTTAAACACATCTTCAGAGATACCTTGGGAATCAGCTCTTCAGGCACCATGTCCGTTTGAAGAACCCACCAAGACCTTTGGGACTGCCAGCATGACTCATCCTTCTAGGCGCAAACAGTTATGAATTAAAAATAGGGCTTCTAGACAAAGCTTTTCTTTTCTTTTCTTCTCTTCTGTCTGCTCTTAAACACTGAAGAATAGGTTCCAATGTGCATAAAGCTTCTGTTTGCAGAAGCCCACAGATGTTGCATGCGCTGTTTGTTACATTACAGCATTTGGAAGGTTATATAAACCACTGCAGCATTGTTCAGGAGAAGGAGGTGCTGAGCTATAGTGAAGGTCTGTTCTAAAGAGCATTACAGCAAGTACGTGCTTTGCAAGAGCCACATAACATGCAATCTTGTTGTCGCAATTTTGCTGATAGTTGTCTTACATTTTTTGGCAAACAGTCTGAACTTTCCTGTGGTCTTCAAATTAACGGGCCAAATTCTGTACATAACACATGTGAAACCCTGCTGACTTCGAAATTTTCACCTGTGTGTTTAACTGGTCACGAAAACAAGTAGATGAGGTACTTAAGTAAACACATTAAATAACATGTGTTTCTTGAGCTTCAAACATGTCCTTCATTTGAAAGGCAGTAAAAGACACACACCACATGCTTACTATGTGTATCCCAGAGAGGCTACAGAAACAAACAAATGACAGTTTTGCCTATTTCAAGTTTTTTTTTTTCTCTGCTGTTACTTTTTTTGACTAGACATAGGAAGAACCGTGAAGCAGCCAGTGAACTTCTGATGAGACTGAAAGATAACAGGGATCTTCAAAAGTTTCTTCAGGATTGTCAAGAGGTAAATTACATCCTTTCACTTTCTTTGCTAAAAGCTGCATCCTGCAGAAGAGCATTCTTACACTGTATTTTATGAGGACTGGAATGCTCAGCATTTTGCAGTCAAGTCATCCAGTAGTATTTAGTGGAGAGTAAACAATTCAAAAAAACCCCATCCAAAACCCTGCAAAAATTAATCTGTGTGTTTTTTTTTTTTCTTCTCGCGAACTTAATTTCTGTTTGTCATCTAAGCTAAAGACAGGGAAAATTGCCAAAAGCAGGGAAGATCTGCTGTGGTGTGAATTAATGTTGTGGAGTGTGGTGGGATTAGCACTGAACGCATTAAGAATTTTGTCTAACAGCTGTAGATATGTATGTGTGCAGGAGATTTCAGATGATTTCTACAAAATATTAGCCAGAAGAATAGGAGGTTAGGAATAAGAGGGAAGCAGGATTAAACTGGGTTATTTTTAATGTGTTATATTTATCTAATAGTTTGCATGTGTTTAAAATTAAGTACTATAACATTTAAAAAAAGGAATCCATTCTGGATTTTCTAGTGGCTTAGATGGACTGTTTACGCTGAAGGCAACATTTTAAAGTTAGGAATAATCTTGTTCCTAGCATGAGGAATTAATCGAGTAAATTTCAGGTTATTTCATGCAGTACTGACAGATATTAAAGAGCTGTGCCTGTGACGTGCATTGAAAACTAGCTGTCCTTGTCTGAAGCCTGCAAAGAGAGCTGATCATGACAAAGCTGTGCTTTTCAATTCAAGAGTCAGTACGTTAGCTGCACATCTTATCCAGCTACAAGAGACTGGAAGTCACTGCAGTGTGTCTGAATGGAATTGCCCACAGCTGAGATTTCATACAAGAAACAAACAAAATGACGCTCATAAGCTGGGCAAATGATGTTTACTGCTTGGTTGCCTAGATGCAGTCTATTTTCCTGCATTGCGTAAGCTTACCGTGAACTTGGCTTAAATTGCTTCTTCCTTGGTAGTAAAAACGTGACAGATTAGCAAAAATTCTGCGGTTGTTAGCAGCAGCTTCTTCCTTCCTCTGTAGCATCTCTGTTACAAAAATCCCCCTGGCTCTTGGAGCAGTTCTAGCCTCTGTGTCAATGTGGTTGTGTTCCCTAGGATCTGTTTTTTCCCCTATCGTTGAAAGAAAAAGTAAAACATAAAAGCTCTAGTGTCTGGCCGCCTGAATGCCTTTCCTCTCAATTGTTTCTCTCCAGCCACTAAAGCATGGATGGCTTGACTGTATGGTTCAAAGGCAGAACTTACAATACCCAAATGTTACAAATTTCTCCAATCCTTTTTGAGAGGACATTAGCCTTGGCAATAATTGAATGGTGGTTTTCTGAGAAGACAGCCATAATGAGGCTTAGAATTTGCATTAGCATGATTACAAAGCGCCTACTGATACCTGTGTTGGGCTGGAGGGATTGTGTGATGGAGCAGCACTGTCCTGCGGGGTGGAAGGGAGCCAAGGGAATACCTCACCCTTTGCTTTTTCATTAGCGCTGACCGTGAAGCTGAGAATTGTTAGAAAACAGATTTGAACCAGTCTCCGTTTCACCTGGCAATGATCCTTCGGCCTTCCTGCCTGCCGCCTTACGGACAGTTTCCCATCCGTCTGTAACTTGAGGAGAGGAAGAGTGTTTTCTGCAGTGTGCTTCTTCCCCAGGGCAGCCACTTTCCTCATAGGTCACTCTGTGCTGGAGCATTGTTGTAAACGTGGCCTCCTGCCCCTCACTCCTTCCTGCCTCTGCCTTGCGGGCGAGGCAGTGAGAGGGGTCAGTGATGCTCGAGGAGGTGGCAGGATAATGCTCATAACAGCAGCTCAGCAATGATAAACCTCTCCTCTGGGTCACAGAGGAGGGAAAACAGCAGATTTTCTTGTTAGTAGTCAGCTACACTGTCACAGGTTAATCCTGGAGTGTTGCTTTTTTTTGTCTATTTCTCAGATTCATAAATATGAATGTGTTAAATAAATCTGCTGAGTGAACAAAACAGAGAGTGGCAGCAGAAAATCCTGAGACGAGGAGATGTGACAAATTTTGCCATTTAGTTTTCTTTGACTTCCTGCTCTTTCACAGCTCATCTTTGAAGAGATTAAAGCCGATCTTCCCTGTAAGTGCCTAGAAGTCCCAGCACTGCCTGGGCTGATTTCTCTAGGGACACCAGAGTGAAAGCATTTGGCGAGACTCCACACGTCAGAAGTTTCCTGCATGTTCACGGGCTGTGCTGGCAGGTTTTGTCATGCAGCGCAGATGTCTGTGAACCTTGTACTGCAAGACAGGCTGTGTCAACTTGGGTATTTGCAATGTCTGGGAAGTGCAGCAGCAGTTGGTGCTCTTTCACCTTCCCTTTTTGCTTTGCCAGATTTACAAGGGGTTTGTGTCTGCCTTTCTCTCAGTTCATGCCTGGTTTTCATTGCAGAGTGTTACAGTCTTCTGGGAGCTGAGAGCAGAAACAAAATGTTGTGATGTTAGGTGCAAAGGATGGGAGGAAGCCTTAATAGCTCTGCTGGTGTTAACAACAGACTTATGGTTTTCTGGAGAAATTAATACTCCAAGCGTCAATCTGAGGCACTGTTTTAGGGAATTATTGTATTTTATTTTTTAAATTTACTTTTGTACTGAAGATACTGACTTCCAGTGACTATAGCTGTTGCAAAAAACAGATTTTAATAGTTACCCCTTAAATGCTTTATTTGCACTTCTGTGTTATCAGAAGGAACATAACATCGTGAGAGCCAGAAATGAGGGTTTTACCCTGACAGCCACTGGCTGTGTACCACGTATCGTCTGAGTCTTGGTTCACCCCCTCTGTTAATATGAAGGATACTACCTTTCCTTGGGAAGCACTTCTGAATCCTCAGAAGACTTAATGCTGTGGCTGAGTAAAAGCAAGAAAGACAAGCAGTGCAATTTGCAGAGTACAGCAGCTCTCTCCTACCCAGAAAGGCAGGAGTAAACCCACTAATTTTGGGTTATATAGTAATCCTTAATATAGCCTTTGATTGTTAAGTAGCATAGTAGCCTGCTACAACTGTAAACTTCGCTGTTTACAAGAGGTCTTCATTCACATGAGCATTTTTCTCTTTAGACTTGATAGCCAGCTCAGATGAGGAGTTTCTTTGATTGCTCTGATAAGTTTTCCCTTTTTGTGGAGCTTAACAGTGCCATAAGGGACAATTTTAAAAAGGCTTGTGAATGCTAAATGCATTTGTTGCCCCGTATCCGGAGTACATAGCGGAGAATTGGCGAGCCTTGCCCGTGCTCTGTTACTCTTCTTGTCAGGGTGTTTCCTTCGGCAGGACAGCGTGCGTCACTGAAGTAGCATTCTAGAAACAAAGCTTAGATTTGTTTTGACATTTTCCGCTTGGGTAGGCGACTCTAAATATGCAGAAAATGAGTCTTTTTCAAATTCTATAAACATTCCTGTGAATGTGGTTTTTTTTTTTATCCACACCTAGGGGATAGATAAAGCAGTCAGGCTCACCCTAGGAGGAAATTTGATGTTGGCTGCTATGATCATTTTCATGTTCTATTTGCCCTTGGCAAATAAGCTATCTTTTAAAGTATTGATTTTCTCTAGTGTTGATCTGGAAATTGTTCTCAGTGCCTTTGTATTTGCAGAAAATCAGAATGAAATCAGTCTTGGATTTTATATAATGGGAAAAGGAAAGTCCTGAGTGCCAAAACCCTACTGGAGATTGGACAAATAAACAAATCTATTTATGTAAACCCATATAGAGAAAAGACTATGGGGAAAAGGTACAAATGTGGTGTGAATTGACAGTACAAAACTGTCTCTATTTTTAAGACTTTTGATACAAGTAGAAATACAGAGTTTCTCGATCAGTGTTTCCCTGAAAAATTTACCCTGGGGCTCCATTTAATTCTGGAGAGTGCTTTTTGCATGCCTTTTCGTTAGCTTTACTGCTGCAATGTCCTCAGGAAGTCAGAAAGGCTCCACAGGGGTGTGGTGATGACATTCCAGTCACAGTCCCAAGTAGCACATTGAGTAATGTTGCAAGGGAAAAGCGGTACAAAAATACACTGTGACCAATAAGTAGGACACATGTCCCTGTTTCTCCCCCTGTTGAACTGGGTGAGACCTGTGTATTTAATTTTGCTTATCGTGGAGCTGATTCCTTTCTGCTTGAGTCATGTATTGGAGATGGATGTTTTAAGTTTAACTATTAAAGAGGTGGATCCTAAAGAGGAGGACTGAACCCTGAGTAAAAGCAGTCTCTGAGTCTCACACAACTCTTCTGTAGAAGCATCTCTTTATCCTTCATCTGGAGGCACTTTGCTACTTTCCACTATTTCACACTACAAGTGTTTTCACGAACACCTGCGTATGTTCCTTTTCAGCTCTCACTCTGGATCAACGAGAAGATGCTTACAGCCCAGGATATGTCCTATGATGAGGCAAGAAACCTGCATAGCAAATGGCTGAAGCATCAGGCATTTATGGCAGAACTGGCATCAAACAAAGAATGGCTGGAGAAGATTGAAAAGGTAACTAAAGAATGTCCAAAAAATGCTCTCATCTTTGTCGAACATGGTTAGGCGCAGAGATGGGATCTGTTCCTCTTCAGAATTTGTTCTTGAATCATTTCTCCAGCTAAGGCAGAGGGAGATTTCATTACTGTAGAATAAGTATCTATCGCGTTGTGTCTCCATCTAACCCATTTTGTTCCTCATTGAAGTTAAATGGTTTTTGTCCAGCATGTTCTTGCAGAATAGTCATTGGCTAAGTGGCCAATTTAATTTTGTCTAGTCTTTCTTATCTGTTGAGAGGAAGGCATAACCTAGTTTTTATACCCAAAGGGTAAAAGGGGCAAATGTTGTGATTTGACCAAATAGAGTAGAAATACTTCCTGGGAAATAGCTGAGTGTGGGTGAATAATTGAATTTAGACTCCCATGCTGCCATGTGGGTTTTCATTCATTCAGGACTATAATCAGGCTGCCTTTCCCCCATGCAAAATTAGTGCATGAGGTAAAGTACAGCCAGTTTTGTGATTAATTAAAATTCACAGCTCTGTATCAAGTTACTTTGAAGGCTTTAATGCGCTGTGATGAGCTGTACTTTTTTTCCCCCCATTTCTCATGTGCAGCTCTGGAACACTAAGGAGGTCTCGTCTTTAGCTCTGACAGTGGGTTTCTGTTCAGTGTAAGTTAGCTTAATTGCTCATTTCCTCTCCTACTTTGGCACTCTGTATCCCATTAGAGGCTTTTCTGTGATCTGCAAATAGCAATACCCTTTAATGGTGTAATTAGAAGGCTGCTCTTAGTACTGGAAGTACTTTTTTAGTGATGCTAATACATCCTCACCCTTTGCCCCTGAAAAATCAGATTGCAGCAAAGTACCAAAGTTGTGTATCGAGCCATAGCTGACAATCACTGTATCAATGTAACCAGTGGTCACAGCTATTAGATGTGCTGGGTTGTGAGTCGCGTTCACATCTGAAAAGGTTTTGTCCCTTGTCACCACCACCCAGGTGCAGAGGTAGAAGTATGATTAGAATAAAGAAAACATTTCCAAAACCAACATAGTCTTTGTAAAGGCAAAAAGATATCTTAAGTCCCAAGTGCTCTGCTGGTGCTAGGTACAGGGTTCCTGCTTCCCCGGGAAGATTGTTCCTCTCTGATATTAGCTTTGACCCATGGTAATTGCTATAAGCCATTGACATAACCCTCTTCAGTTGCACAGCTCAGTGCCGTAAGCTCCCTCTCTCAGCATTACACTGGGTCTTCATCACTCTCCCAGTGACGTGGCCCACAGAAGCTGGACACACAGCTTGTCCAGCTGCAGCTCCCTCCTCCGCTGTCACCAGGCAGCTCCACTCCTGACTGAGCAGCAGCCCCAGGAGCTCCCACAAAGCAACATGTGTAGTGGGGAAGAGAAAGGAGGCGTTGCTTGACCTTCCCATTGCCAAGAAACCCTCTTCCTGGCAACAGACAGACCTGGGAGCTGATATTCTGGAAGGAGTCATTGGATAATTGGAGATAGAAAATGAGTGGTTCATGCTGCCAGCAGATGAGGGATCCTGAGTGCTTACTAATCAGAATAATTTGACTAACAGTCTGTGAGTGCTCCTGAGGAGGTACCATTTTGTTGCTCTTTGCTTTGCAGGAGGGAATGCAGCTCATTGCAGAGAAACCGGAGACTGAAGCTGTAGTGAAAGAAAAGCTGACAGGTCTCCATCAAATGTGGGAAGAGCTTGAATCCACTACCCAGACCAAGGCTCAGCGTCTCTTTGATGCAAACAAGGCGGAGCTTTTTACCCAGAGCTGTGCTGATTTGGATAAGTGGCTGAATGGTTTGGAGAGTCAAATTCAGTCGGATGACTACGGAAAAGACCTCACCAGTGTCAACATCCTGTTGAAGAAGCAGCAGGTAAATAGAGCACAGGTTGCAGAGCAGGCAGACAGCAGATATCTGCACTCAAAGGAACAGACGCGGGATCTTTTCAGTTCAGAAAATAATTTATTTGCTTTTTCTTGTTGTTGTTTCATGTGTCTTTAAGAAGAACCAGAAATACACACAGAAACAAATAAGCTGTAAATTTCTTGATACAATCTTTACCTTATACTGCCTTCCTTCCTTACATTAATACCTCTATTCTGTCTGCTGCTGTAGTCCTCCAGTCACTGGTCATTCACTCCCTGTACATGGCTGCCTGCCTGTGATTCAGACTTGTCCGAAGCTGGTCAGTCACTGGTTCCTGCTGTAAAGGCAGCAAGGACAGCAGGGAGCAATGCAGCTCTTGCGTGCAATTAACTGTGCTCCAGAGTTGTTCAGGGTAGCTGGTGAACGACCGATAGAAGAGACTCAGCTATGTCGTTGACCAAACTCACCATTTGCACAAGCAGGCGTAGCTGGGGGGTATCAGCAGGTGGCCACAGTTGTGAATCAGTGTTTAAGCCTTGTGCCTTGCAATGTGAATGCTACAATAATTATTAATGTGGTAAATCCTTACTGACCAGTATCTGTTCTTCCTTCTTATTAAGCTATTGACGTACTCTAGTCATATCAACTGCCTTTACCCCAGTTTTCAGGATTTTTTTGCCATATTTCTGTTCAGATGCTAGAGAATCAAATGGATGTTCGTAAGAAGGAGATAGAGGAGCTGCAAAGTCAGGCACGGGCTTTAAGTCAAGAAGGAAAGAGTACAGATGAAGTAGATGGCAAACGCCTTACTGTGGAAAAGAAGTTTTTGGAGCTGTTGGAACCTTTGAATGAAAGAAAGGCAAACCTGCTGGCCTCCAAAGAGATCCACCAGTTCAACCGGGATGTGGAAGATGAAATTGTGAGTATGAAAGCCTATTCGTGTGACAACAGGAAAATGTCACACCTATTGCAGAGCTATCGCAGGAAGAAACCTTTTGATCATGTCTCTCAATAGCATGTTTGAGTAATGCTGCTTTTTACATCTTGTGTGCATCAGCCTCTCTCTGCTACCCTAACTGTATCTGGGGTTGCTTCAGATCATATGTGTTCTTCTCTTACTTTCAGTTGTGGGTCGGAGAGAGGATGCCTATAGCTACATCTACTGATCACGGACATAACCTCCAGACTGTGCAGCTACTAATAAAGAAAAATCAGGTAAGTAGGGCTGTTAATGCTTCATACCTGTTATTTCTCCTTAGTGCTGACTAATTCAAGAAGGAAAGGCTTGGGGTAAAACAATGGGTGTTTCAGTGGTGATGTGCTATGGGGGTGGCGGTGTGACCACCAAGGGGTGGCATGTTCAGGGAGGGCACAGCCCCAGTTTGTCCCCATGAGTTGATGGCATGTGTTTTGCTGTCCCTCTACAGGTAAGACCGCTGTCTGACATTTCTTTTTTGTTCGGTGCAGCGTCTCACCAGTCTGCTTTTCTCCCATGTAGACCCTTCAGAAAGAAATCCAGGGACACCAGCCTCGTATCGATGACATTTTTGAGAGGAGTCAAAACATTATCACAGAGAGTAGCCCTAATGCTGAAGCAATTCAGCAGAGACTTGCAGACTTGCAGCAGCTGTGGAACCTCCTAATCGAGGAGACGGAGAAACGCCACAAGCGCCTAGAGGAGTCTCACAGAGCACAGCAATATTACTTTGATGCTGCCGAGGCTGAGGCCTGGATGAGTGAGCAGGAGCTCTACATGATGTCAGAAGAGAAAGCCAAGGTGAGCAGCTCCACAGTGACACTAGTTTGGTTTTAATTGCTTAGCTAGCGGGGGGCAGGTGACATAATTTAATATGTCGCTAATGTAATGGTAACATAAACAAATTTAATTCCCTTGTAAAATGTCAAGTGATCATCTCTTCTATCTGTTATGACATCTCTTATAGTTTGGAGGGATAGGGCTGGCTGTACTGAGTCAGTGAAGTATCCTCAGACTGTGGTTGGCAACTGTGTGCCTTCCTTTGCTGTAAGGTCAGGGTTAGCAATACAGTCCAGTTAAGTTTTCTATTAGTTTTGAAGCACGATGCATCCGTCTGTGAAACAAGGCCCAATGGTCTCTCAGTTGATGCTATTAGTCATCAGCTTTTACTTCCAGTGAAGTGAAATCGGAACAGCATCAGACCCTACCAAAGAGTAGGCGAACTTCTGTTTTTCAAGGAGGTGTTAGAGTGCTGTGTCTTATTTGTTATTTACATGAATATACTGTGTTCATTGCCCTGATAAAATAAAGCTCAGCTTTATATTGGTATAACATATTCCATGGGTGTTCAGTCTTCAGTTAGAAAGGATTTGTTTTCTGTTTTATATTTAAGCAATGCAACTAAAAAGGAATATTAATGTGAACAGTACATCACAAAAAATGTTTTAATGAAAAAGCTTATTGCCAAATCCACTTAACACTAAGTTGGGAGTTGTTTTTCTTAATCATAACAATGCATAGAAAGTTTTGATCAGAATTTCTCCAGGTACTTTGGTGGAGAATCTTTCGGCATGGGCTCCGTAGGATTTCTTTTCTTTGACCCAGGCTGTCAAAAAGCCTGACAAGTGACGTGCCTAAAACTGTTCCATTTTTCTGAGCCCTGCACACTCACCAGTGTTGTGTAAACACGCAAAGAGCTTTATAGAAGAGGAAATTCAACATGCTCAGTGCACAGCTGATGTAATTTTGTTCTGTATCCCAGAGGAGTTGTTGCATTCACTTTTTCACTTGCCACTTTGCTTTCTGTGGGTACCATTTGCTGTGAACTCAACTATTAATATACCATTGTCAGAACAACTTGTCTTCAAGCTGTACTTGAGGCAGTTCTTTATCAATCTTTCTTGCTACCACTTTTTGCTCACACACCAAGTTGACCTTGCTCTGCGATGTCTTTCTGTGGAGTGGGGGACTTGACTGTCATGTTCTGTCATCATTACAGGATGAACAGAGTGCAGTGTCCATGCTGAAGAAACATCAGATTTTGGAACAAGCTGTAGAAGACTATGCTGAAACTGTGCACCAGCTTTCAAAGACCAGCAGAACTTTGGTGGCAGATAATCACCCAGAAAGGTATTAACTGCCATTTTTACTTGGATTATGCGTATTCTGGTAGTTCAGTCGCTTCACTGGGTCACTCTGACACACAAAGACTAAAGCAAAGAGTAAGTAGCTTAGAAGAGCATACACAGGAAGAGGAGTTCGGCCTCACTCAGTTCAAGACACACGTTGGACCACCCTGATTTGGCTAGAGACAGGGTCCTGAACAGAGTCAGTGTGTGCAGCTGCTCATTTCTGGATAGTACTAGACACCTTAAAAAAAAAAAGTCTGTTGTATCCTTTATACAGGCTAGCAGTGTCAGGTCTGCCAGCACTGCTGAACCTTACGAAGGCCTAGCGATCCCGAGAGAAGGGTCCATATTCACTCTTTCAACCAACTTTTATGTCCAGCCCAGAGGGTCATAGTCATTTATCCTTCCGTCTTAGCGCAGTGCTCCCTAAAATCTTCCTGCTCTCTTTGAGATTCCAGTAGAATCCAAGACTGGAATCTGAAGCTTTAAACATGGGCACATTAACATCTTGATTTTGGTGACTTTATCTCAACTTTCATAAAGAGCTCTCCCTGTAGGAGAATACAGGAAGCTTAAGAACTGTTGTACTGTAAAAGCTGCAGCTAAGCAAACAAAATTCTCCATTGGCTTTGACTGCAAGGCTGATTCAGCAGTGAGGCTGATGTGTTTTAACTGCTCTGCCTTCACAGATAGGAAAATAGGACTATCTTAGGAAAGTCACTCTCTGCCTCTGGTGGAAGATTGTTATTTAACTCAAAAGCACTCTCATGTGGTCATGAGTATTTCTGATGAGAGTGGATTTCCTGACTGAGCTGACTGAGTACTGGAATAACATAATCAACTTTACAAGGCAGAGGGAAGGCAATTTGACAGGGCTATATGGCCCAGACAAAATACAGGGAAAAGATACGACAAGTAGAAGTATTAATCACTTCTGGAAATGATGAGCTTTAGGGAGTAAGAAACTCATGAGTACTTCTGAACTTCAAAGCAGAATTTAAATGAAAATGAAATGCTACTTGCCTCAGCAGCTCAGGTGCTGCCTGTAATTTTGGAAGAAGACTCTGGTGTGATCTGTGGTCAAACAAATGGAGAGCTTGGTTCCCAGCTTTGCTCTAAAGCCAGGACTTGTACAGGACAGAGAAGTTTTCCAGCTAGTGCAGTCAACTGTGCCAGCAGAGGATTGGTCTGACAGGTCTACACAGTGTGTCTGTGTCAAATTCTTGTATACAGCAGATGTGCATTCTGTGGATTAAATACCCCAATAGTGAGTTTTATTCCTTGTAGGGTTTTTTTTCCATGTACTGTTACTATTTGTAAAAGATAATGAGGACTCAATGCTCTCTGTTTTTTTTTTTGTCAGTGAGCGCATCAGCATGCGTCAGTCCAAAGTGGATAAGCTGTATGCAGGCCTGAAGGATCTAGCTGAAGAGAGACGAGGCAAGCTGGATGAGAGACACAGGCTGTTCCAGCTTAACCGCGAGGTGGATGACCTGGAGCAATGGATTGCTGAAAGGGAGGTGGTGGCAGGATCCCATGAGCTGGGACAGGATTACGAACATGTAACGGTAAGTTCTTTGGATGTGGCTGCAGGTTGACCTTCCTTTTCTGGGTGTTGCACACAGTTAACGATTAATATAAACGGGTGGCTGGCTTGCTTGGTTTGCTCAGATCAGTTTGTAGTTACAGCGCTGCATGAGTCTGTTTCTTTGCATTTCAGATGCTACAGGAGCGATTCCGAGAGTTTGCCCGGGACACTGGAAACATTGGACAGGAGCGTGTTGATACTGTTAACCACATGGCAGACGAGCTCATCAACTCTGGACATTCAGATGCTGCAACAATTGCCGAGTGGAAGGACGGACTCAATGAGGCCTGGGCTGACCTCCTGGAGCTCATTGACACAAGAACACAAATTCTGGCAGCCTCTTATGAACTGCACAAATTTTACCATGATGCCAAGGAGATCTTAGGACGTATTCAAGACAAACATAAGAAACTGCCTGAAGAGCTTGGTAGAGACCAAAACACGGTGGAAACACTACAGAGGATGCACACGACATTTGAGCATGATATCCAGGCACTCGGCACCCAGGTGTGTAGCAAGCAAACGGCGCTGTCTGTGGATGTGGAAACCTGAGCTGCAGAGTTCTGCTGTTCCTCTTGGCCCCTCCATGGCTGGGAGACAGAGTGCTGCCAGCTGCTTTCCAAGTGTATTTCTGTGGGAATAACTTCACCTGTGTCATTTTATCTGTCTTTCTGCTTCTCTGTCATTGCATTAGGTTAGTTAGTTGATCTAAAATAGAAATCCGTAAGTACACAGATTTCTGAATATGTAGGTAATCGTTTAACCTTAATAAAGGTTATTCTTTTTCCCATCATTGGTTGAAGAAGAACTCATAAAGGCAGAGAACTTCTGTATTGATTTAAAGTAAAGCAGCTCCTGACAGTGTCAGCCTGCTACGTGCATAGGGTGGATGGAGAGGCCATAAGGGTAACACACTTTAGCTCCTCAGAGGACCTTCTTCTGATTGCCTCAAACAGCAGCACCAGCAGTACACTGTGTGGCTGGTATGATTGGAAAATAGCTTACATCTGAAGAGGAAAAGGTTCATTTGACTTAACACATTGTCTCTTTAGTCAATTTCTAAGAGAAATTGAACCAGGTACTAAATCTATAATGAATTTTTAGTGTACCAGAGGTAATATGAAATCCAAGTTTCAGATTTTTCTGTCCTTAACATCTTTCTTGGGTGTTACATGAAGTGTGGTGGAAGCCACCCTAGATTTGCCTGCTCCTTATGCCATGTTCACCTTGGCGAATGCAAGACACAACTATCCTGTATCCTGTCCCATGGAAGAATCGATATTCCAAAGGATACTTGGAGGACAGGGGCAAATACAAAAGGATGTGTAAGCCTGGTTGGTTGTTGGTTTGGTTTTTTCGTTTTTTGTTTTTTGTTGGGTTTTTTTTTAAGGTGGTCTTTTTTGTTTTGTTTTGTTTTTTTAAAAAAAAACACACCAAAAAGCCCCAACCACCCCCCTTCTGCTAGCTGCATTTTATTTTTCCTTTTTGAGAGGCAAAGGAGGTCTGTAGACCTACATAAGAGGCTTTCTGACTTGGTTATGAATCTGGGCATTCTAATTTAAATGTTGCTTTTTATGATGCTTCCTAACAGCAGTCTGAAGAGATTTAAAGTACATAGTCCAGGCTAAGATTTTTAAAAGCAGACAAAATTGATTTAAGTCTGAATCTTTTGAAGCCAAGGTATGTTATATTGAAGGCGGCAGCCATTCATACAGCACACAGGGGATTCTAAACAAAAAACAATGTTCAGCTGCCAAAACGAGAATTTTGGAAGAGAACAAGTTGCTTAAGGAATGGAGGAATTATGAGTGACTGCATTTATCCCAGTAGGTTGGAAAAGATAGCTTTTGTGGCCAAGCTGCCTGCCAGTTCTTGGTTATGTTGCAGTTTACATAGTTGTTTAGACTAGAATAAAGGGAATATAGTGACCATTTGATTTTGCAAGTGTTTTACTTTCAGAAGCTGTAGATTTTATACGTAAAATGGGAGACATTCACAAAACACTAATCCCAGTCTCTCAAGAAGGTAATTATAATCAAGGCCCAAATGAAGGAATGTGTAATCATAGTACAGAGCTGTGGTGAAAGCACTTAGGATAGTTTTTGGGTGAAAGAGCTAGAGCACAGAGATGGATCATTATGACAGTGGCCTGATCTCTGTGCCTGTAGCTAGAACGCTGTTGGGGTTCAAACTTGTTCTTTTTTTTCTTTTTCTTTTTTTTTTTTTTTTTCCAAAAAGAAAAGATAAAATTATTAGGGAAGAGCTAATAGAATGATTCCTGGCTCAAAAATATGTGAAACAGTCAAGAAATAGCATTTGATGCCCCACAACTGTGTTTGAAAAGAAAATAAATTTCTAATAGTAGAAAGATCTTTGAATTTCCCATTTTTGTTCTGTTTGAAGTCATTATCTACAATTTTGAAAAAACTTCTCTGTCATTAAAATACGTTTTTCATACTCTGACAGAGTAGTGGTTTTGATACAGGAGTTCCTGAGTGGCATTGAAAATTTCCTGATGAAAATGGTCACCATTTGCCCTCACATTTAACGGTCACTTTGTATTGGCACCCAGTTATACAGGAGGTTTAGGCAGTGGCAAATCTTTGTTGTTTTGGGGGCCCCTTGACCCAACAGTCTTCTCTAAGAAATATCCTGAGGGATATACTGACTTAATAATGGGACAAACCTTTTTAGTATTGACAGAATATTTGCAATGACATTGCATTTGCAATGACTTTAGAAAGCCATTAAAATGATGAATTAGCACCTAAAATGTCCCCGTATTTGTGACTCAAAGGCTGATGCATTTCTCTCTTTTAAAAACATACCAGGTGAGACAGCTGCAGGAGGATGCTGCGCGCCTTCAGGCTGCCTATGCTGGAGACAAAGCGGATGACATCCAGAAGAGGGAAAACGAGGTCCTCGAAGCATGGAAGGCGCTGTTGGATGCCTGTGAGGGCCGCAGGGTTAGACTGGTGGATACAGGAGACAAATTCCGTTTCTTCAGCATGGTTCGTGATCTCATGCTTTGGATGGAAGATGTTATCCGACAGATAGAAGCCCAAGAAAAGCCAAGGTAATGTGAAGTATCTCTTCTCCATCAGAAGGTAACACTGCAGGTCAGTTGAGGAGAAGACTCAGTATCACTGAGCCAGAAATTCAGAGAGAGGCTGCCAAAATCTGATGGTGGAAGAGCAGCTTGCCTTTGTGTATTGCTGCCCAGCAGGGGCAGGGGGCTACTGAAGTAATTGAGATGTAAAATTGTGTCCAAAGAGATTAAGGCTTGCATGCTTGTTGACTTGATCTCTGATTCGGACCTGAATGGTGCTGTTCCTAAGGAAAGGCTGCTAGCAATCTTGCTTCCTCAATGACAAAGACAATCTAGGAATTAATTTTTTTATGGTACAGTTTGCGTTAGTTTACTTGTTTGAAAATGTAACAGCTGTTAAATCTGGAATACATCTTTCTGAACCGTGGATTGATCATTTTAGGGATGTTTCATCTGTTGAACTACTAATGAACAATCACCAGGGTATCAAAGCAGAAATCGATGCCCGAAATGACAGCTTTACTACCTGCATTGAGCTCGGCAAATCTCTTCTGGCAAGAAAACACTATGCATCAGAGGAGGTACTGTGCTTTCTGAATGTGTAACAGCCACAGTTCAGGATAGGTTTTGTTTCAGCTGGAGAAACTTGCATTGTGTAATCTTCAGATTAATAAGCTGCCTATTTATAATGACATGCATTGCTTCAGGGACTGTTGCACTTGTTTGCTATTGTGAAATTAGTGTATAACGTAACTGTGTGAATCCGTGTTGGGTGGCAGAGATGGCACCTAAATTTAAAGTTTCGTTTTCAGTCCAGGAGATGCAAAGAAGCTGTTGCATTCAGTTCTGCAGAGAGAAAGCTCTGGGATGGCTGTGTTTGGAAAGGTGACTTCTTTGATCAAGTAAGAGGCAACTGTGAGACAGCCTGAGATTCTCTTTTTGTACAGGAGAACTGGAATGCTACAAAGAAGCCTGCTAGGGGAAGGAACAGGAAAAAGTTTGTCTCATAGGGAATAAATCAGGGAATATTAAGAGAAAAATGTATCCAACTGCTTAAGGCCTTGATTTATTTTCTAATTTGACTAGGCCAGAGGATAGAGGCTTAACCTGTGTTTCTTCCTGCCTTCCTTGGTGGAGGGAGGATAGGCCAATGTCCGCTCAGGGAGGTGATATTTTCTGTGTCTGCATTACACACAAGTGCTGTGGAGTATGCGTGGAGAAACATTTTCTCAGGCACTGCAGGGTTTTGATAACTAGTATTCACCCTGAGAATAACACAGGGCTTTTGCTGGCAGTCACTTTTGTTAGCTCAGGTAGCTGCAGACTTTTTTGCATTGTGTGCTAGAAAAAGGGCAGAAGATATAATACATGATTGCGCTATTTAGATTTGTCTGTCCGTTACTCCCTTCTTATCAAATACTCGTGGTGCTGTAGTTTTTAACAGATACTGAATGCTTATGCAAATGTGATATTTTAATGCAAATGTCATATTTATTTATACTTTGAAGAGAAAAACAGCCATTGTATTCATGTTTAAGTCACTTCCTGACAGTCTAACACAACATATTTCATCAGTGCCTTTTGCTGGTGCTAATGGCTTATGCGGTGTGGTGGGGTATGCTGCTGCCTGGTGTTTGTGTAACAGTCCTGCATTCTCCTCTTCAATCCAGATCAAGGAAAAGCTGCTGCAGCTGACAGAAAAGAGAAAAGAAATGATTGACAAATGGGAAGACAGATGGGAGTGGCTGAGACTGAGTAAGGACAGCCTTGGATTTCTTTTGGGCAGGGCCATATCTAACACTCTCTTCACTGTGTCTTTCTGAGCATTGAGAAAACCTGCAGCTCCTTAGTTTTTTATTGACAGCGCTTGAAGTATGTTCGTATTGTAATAACTGTAGGACTCACACCTGTTGATGGTAAAATAATGGAGAATTTGAAACCAAGAAACCTGCACCAAAGGTCTGGCTCTATATGATCAAATTTGGAGCTAGGTGAAATAGAACTACCATATTTTGCAGGTGTCACATTCCAACTGTGTTTCTACAAAGGGTGCACTACGAAAAAATAAGAATAGGGAGAAGTGCAGCCCCACTGCCTTATGCGTAATGTGCCTGCGTTACCAAGAGGCTAGAAGGTGTACTTTTAAGCGTGGCAGCATTTTGCAAGTTT
The DNA here is from genome assembly GCF_034619465.1 of Leptosomus discolor. Classification (NCBI taxonomy): domain Eukaryota; kingdom Metazoa; phylum Chordata; class Aves; order Leptosomiformes; family Leptosomidae; genus Leptosomus; species Leptosomus discolor. The sequence goes on from NC_141392.1 coordinate 25,095,054, forward strand.
TACAGTAGCAACAACTCAGTTACTATACTCTGACAAGGTGACCCATATCTCATATACGGACTGAAGCCTTTGCAGCAGGCAGTTGTCCAGGATCTCAAAATGTATAGTGCAGTGTAGTCATTTTGTGGGATTCTGGCCTGCTGTGTATACGTTCTTCCTTGTTTTGAGTCTCAGCAGGCTTTAAGAAATACGGTAGCATGGGCAGTTGTCCCTCAGTTCGGGTATTTGCACCCTATTATTAACGAAAATTGCCTCATCCCGTTCACAAAAGGTGTGGAAGCTTTTTTTCAGCTATGAAGACAGAAGGAAGGGAACATGGAACTGTAGCACTGTAGACCAGCATAAAGTACAGAAATACTGCTTGCTGAAGGGAGCTGCAACCTACAGTCTAGCTGTTCTGTGGACAGGCTAGTCTGAGGTAGAAAACCAGCAGATAACAGACTTTGCAGGAAGTAGGTTACAGCAGATTACAACAAAAAGGAAACTCTGAAATTGCAAAATGAAATGGTCTGTAGAGGAGGTGAAGGTGGGACTTAACTTTTCTTTTTCCTCAAAGCAAAGCCAAAAGGATAAATTTCTGTCTTTTAAATGATTAATTTCAGCGAGCTTAGTTAAGGAATATACTTAGCCAAATACATTTATTTTTTCCCAAGCTATTTTTAAGGAAATTCAGAAGATGCCTGGTGACTTCATGATGCTCTTTTTGACATTAATGTCGCTTATATCTGTACATTCTTTGCTCAGTTTTGGAGGTACACCAGTTTTCAAGAGATGCAAGTGTGGCTGAGGCCTGGCTGCTGGGACAGGAGCCCTACCTATCTAGTCGTGAAATAGGTCAAAGTGTTGATGAAGTGGAAAAATTAATTAAGCGGCATGAAGCATTTGAAAAATCCGCAGCTACTTGGGATGAGAGATTTGCAGCACTGGAAAGGCTGACCACGGTGAGTGCTACAGGCAAGAATAACCTCTCCTGGCCATTCCCATTCATTTTGATGCCCGCTGCTTGTTTGGAATAACTGCCGGCATCAACCTCATCTCCATTTGTTGATCCGTTTGTTGATCAACCTTGGCCAATCACCCACGGCCTGAAGTTTCACATTCCCAACATTACTAAAACCTTCTCTGGTTAATTTGAACTCAGTAACCTGCAAGGAAAAAGCTTAAATGATAAATGACCTTAGTAGTCAGCAAGAGCTGTCTCAGGCCCAGGGGTGATGATCCAGAAGCAAATTGAAGAGCTGAGCAGTTTGCTGCAGCCTGCTGCAATACAGGCTGTACTGCTAAGAGGGAAGGAGGATTCTGGCTGAAGACCCATATCCAAGCACTTGAAATGATTTTGGTTAAAGACTGTAGTGTGAGGAGACAGTGATGGGGTGGGGGGGTTTGACAAATATGTTTGTTGTGTTTTTACTGCTCTAGGATAAGGCTGTATTGTCCCCTAGAGAGACATAATAAAAAAAACAAAACCACCAACCATTTTGAGCCCCGCTGCAATGTCAGTAATTAATGCTTGGAGAGCATGTTACCATCTTTGGAGAACAATTTTACTTTAGACACTAAAATTGAGGTGGCTTGATTTTTCACGTGCACTGAGCGTCACAGCTGCAGACAAAATGAATTAGAGTTTCTCAGCATCTTCAGAAGTCAGACTATTTTAATTTAGATGGTTAGCGTCAGAGATTTGGGTGTGGAGCACTTTATTTCAATGTATCACAAGCAGACTAGAGGATGTCACTTTTCAGTATTTTAACAGCCTGGGCTGCTTTCTTGTTTGTCTGGTTTTTGTTCTAATAGAACGAATTAGAAAAGAAACATGGCCGTGGGCAGCTGCTGCTCAGGCACTCCACTTGGTATTAAAGGGTCTAATACTGTATGCCTTTACTGAGAAATTCAGTGCAACTAACTTTGCATGATTAATACTTTTAAAGATTGATGCCTTCAAATTTTATTCCAATAAACTTTGATTTCAGTAATGTTGCAGAAAAATGTGCAGTTACTTTTATTTTCTAGAAATGCCCCTGAAAAATGTGCAGTACTTTTAAATGCACAAAAATGTTTCATTTCTCAGTTGGAACTGCTGGAAGTACGTCGACAACAAGAGGAAGAGGAGAGGAAGAGACAGCCGCCCACTCCAGAGCCCAGCCCAAAGGTTGCAGAGGATGCAGACTCCCAGCAGCAATGGTAAGCCCAGGCTGCAGGAAGCTGAACGGCATACTTCACACGGTTTCTTCAGACAGAATTCTTGGGCTGAAGATGAGTTGTAAAGGGAGAGTCTGGAGCTTGTATGGTGTTGTAATTGTGACCCTTTCTAGAGGACTCTGTGGTTTATGGGGACAGGACCTTTCCCGGACACCTGAATTCACTGCGAAGTTGAATGTTGCAGTTTTTCATCATGGCGCAGTGTTACGACTGCTGAGGTGTACCTGGCCCTAAAGTAAGAATGCTGGTTTTACCCGCCCTGTGTCACAAATTCAAATTTCTGAACAATCTTGGCTTTCTTCTTTGGTGAGCATTGGTTACAGATAGATTTCGAACTGGGTCCATGGAACACTAACATTTATAAAATTACTTACATGATAGGATCAGGCTTATTTTACGGTAACTGTCAGGACAGTCTGTTGTGATCTCACTTAACGTTGGGTTTATTCAGTTGGGCCTGGGGATTGTAAGGACTTGCTGAGGAAGATCTCATTTTGGTGAAAAAGATGGGCGACTTCCAAGAACTTAATACAATTTCTTTTCTTTTTCCTCTCTCCCAACAGGGATGGGACAAAAGGAGAACATGTTTCCCAAAATGGTTTGCCATCAGACCAGGAATCTCCACGGGTTAGTTACCGCTCCCAAACCTACCAAAACTACAAAAACTTTATTAGCAGACGGACAGCCAATGACCGATCGAGGTCTGGACTGTGACATACAGAATCATTTGCAGCAAAAGACACCTTTTTTCAGTATGGTTTACTGGTACTGGTTTAATCTTTTGGCTTCAGATTTCCCTGCTGCTTTTCTCTTCCTTCCCATCAGTTGACTTTTATTTAATTAGCAGCCCCTTGGAGATATATTTGCTTCATTTTAATCCTTGTTTATTTGAATCTCCCCACTGACACTCAGTTGCTTTAAGGTGACACATTTATTTCCTGTTATTTACTGTGAGTTTTTCATGTTGCTAATAGTATTAAGATTTTCCAGCTAAATCGTCCTTTATATGAGTAATTGAGATTTAATGGGATTACATCATAATGAAGAAGAGAACTAGAATCTGACAGGTATGACGCATCGAGTTATACTAACAGGTTTCAGCACGGCAACATTATTAAATCAGCTGCATTAGCAAGTGAGCTATTTACACAGCCAAAGATAATACATGCAAGAGAGCTTGGCAGTAAAGGCTGGGAGGGAGGGGAGAGTTGTAATTATCGACAAATAAAAACCTTAAGGTTAGTTGTATATAACATTCCATGCAGAATGGACTCGTTGACTGCAGATAAAAATAAACGCAAAATAAAACATTAAAAACTAGTATCTAGATTTATCTTGGTACTTAATCCTCATGAAGAGTTGTGATCTTGCTGAATAGCTATTTTGGGGCCCCATTTTGGACCTGTCCAATTTACACTGCAGCACTTTGATTTACTGACACTAGAGAGACAGTCGTATAAATGAGAGTAAGGTGCGGACCGTTATGGAGAGGTTGTGATGCTTTTCTTTAAAAACCTAAATAAAATGCATTGGTCTAAGATCCCAGCTCTTTCTTTTATATAGATGCAGGCTGAATGGTCCACGCCTTATTTGTTCCTTCTTGATAGGGGATGTCCCAGTGGAGTCAGGATGCATGCCAATAGTCTTAATGTGCAGCCATAGAAGTTCTGGTAAATATGTATATATAGTTAACGCAACACAGTAGTTGAAAACTGGCTTACCTCTCCATTACCTTCCTGCAAGGCCTGCTTGTTTCAGTTAATGCTTTGACTGGTGAGAAAAATGACACTTCTTTTTCTTGTGTTTTTGAACCTCACTCTCTGAGGTCATACTAAGTGCAGGAAAGGCTCCTGGCAGGCTCAGATTGGTGGATATTGGAGCTCTTACCAGTACTGCAGAGGAAACGCAGGTCCCAGTCTAGGGCTCTGGGAGGAAATGCCTTTCAGCATAGGTTTATTTTCCAAATAGCCCATCCCAGTTGCTTTTGGGCCTGCACATAGACTGTGCATTGTCTCTAGGGTACTAAGCAGTTCTACCTTTTTCTTTCTTTAAATAAAGCCTTTTGGTTCATCTTTAATATTAAATTATGAAGTGAGCTGTCTGTTGTACATTCTAATGTTTATGAAATTATATATAGTTGTGGCCAGGAACTTGAGGTGGCCTGCAAGCACGTCCCAGATCATCAGCGTCTTGGTGGTTACCACTGCCTTATACATCACCCGTTTGCTTCTTGTTTTTTATTTCATTACCATGATACATAATGCATTTCCCTGTTAATCTTTGCCATCTGCACTTCAGTCTTTCATGGGAGCTTTTTTGCTCAGTTCATTGAATCTTGTGTTGCATACATGAGATATACACAGCTGTATTATTTCTGATTTGAGGCACAAGATATGCTGCTGTGGATTAGAATTTTGGTTTCTGACTGCTAGCTGAGCAATGCAGCTGAATTGTTCTGTATTGGCTGAGCTTGTAAAATGAGAAAAGCGATCAAAAGGATGTGCTTCAGTAATTGTTCTTCTGCTGTGACTTGTCTTTCCACTTCATGATGCATGTTTGTTTTGTTTTTTTTTTTTTCTTTTGTCAGGTTAACAAGAGATAGCTTCTTAATGCTTTTAGAAATTCCATATAAATTTAGGCAGATGATCTGGTGACTGTCTACACCAGTGTTGGCTCTCTGTGCCTGTAAGAGTATGACAGTTCTCAGAGTAGTATAGCTGGAGCTTCAGACTCTGGCATTTGGGAAGCCTTCAGATGTATTCTGGCTAAAGTAGTATGTACAAGTAACATATATAGGCCCAGTTTTTCACTTGTATTAGTACACTGAAATATAAAAATAACACTTTCATGATGAAGCAAAATGAATTAAGTCATGGATTAAGGTAATCACTTTAGGCACTAAAAGATTTCACCTTTTTATTATAGCCTGTGGTACTGGCTTAAAACATTAAAATGGTCCTTATGCCAAAGCAATATATAGGCTGTCATCTGTTTGCCTCTGGAAAAGGCAAATACATCTCTATTGTTTAAGTTGTGATGCAGAGACTTTAGTTGATGGACTGAATATAATGTTGCTTCAAGCACTATGAAAATCAAAGGGACGTCTCCAGTCACTGTCACCAGCTGTCTCGTGGCATGTTACAGTCCTGATTTCAATATCTCAAGAGTAGTCTTTAGCCACTAAAGCACTTGCAACTAACTTTTCAGTCATGGTTAAGAAAACCGTATTCACGTATGTGGTAACTGTTTTGTTGTAACAGTACAGTTTGCTATTAATGTTTGTCCTCCATTGCGTTGTCTCTGCATGCCCGATGCATGTTTCCATTAAAGTTTGTTTAGCTCCTGTTTTTTCTCTATTTTCATGACACATTCTTCGCATAGCTGTTTATGATTCAGATTTATTTTGCTTGTTTTCTGTTAATTGTAGATAACACATGAAAAGGAAATAAAACCTGAAAGAGCATCAGAAAAGCTTTTCATAGCCCTTTTACAATCAGTAGAATTTTAATTAGAAGTTACAGGTCTGATTGTGTGATTAGAGTTGGCAGTTATCTTTCAAAACCGCAGGGTTGCAGATTGTGGAACTGAATTACATGTTATTTCCCATAGAAACACATTAAGTAGCTGTGCAGTGGCTGCTCTTTTGAAACTGCTCTCTTTTACTTCAGATTAATGGTTATAGATACCCCAAAGCCAGTAATATTTTCACATCTTTCTGGTATGACTGCAGAAAACGCTTCTTTCAGCATCGGTTTAGGTAACAGGCAGTTCTGGGCAGCTTATGTAAGTTGCTGAGAAAAGTTACAGTGGTCCATGTAATTCCTGATTGTCGGGCACAAAGGCTTTGTGTATCTCAGAGAGGGATCCAGTCAGTTGAAAAGCAGAGAGTTTGAAGTTCGGCAGCTCTCACTGGTCAGAAAGATTGGCAAAGGGCTGTCCTTTTTCTTGAACGCAATCTGTTGGCCATTGGTGATCATCACTGGCGATGACTGATTAATTGAGCTTTCATTGGGGAATCACTGGCTGTTTATTTCACTACCTGTGTTACAGTGGCTGTGCTGACAGTATTGGGTCATCTTCAGCCTCACCTATTTATTTTTTCCTCTCCCCCTTTAATGCAACATTTTTGTTGTATTTTGAGATTTGGATACGAATAGTGAGATTTGATGGCTTAGATTTATCCTAATTGTGAAGAAGCAGTCTTGTTGTTGCTTACTTCCACTGGACTACAGTGCAGGGTAGATGTTTCCTCTTGTGAACTAGGCTGTAAGGCTACATGTCTTTAGGGACAGAGTAAAATAGATGTGACTGAAGTGGAACGTGAGCTGCAATCCTTTCCCTGTTTCAGTGGTGTAGTGTCTGTACCCTCAGGATGTAGATCACCTAAAGGCAGTTAACCAATCCTTCCCATATTCATAGCAAGTTGACACTTAGATCTTCCTAGGTCAATATATGAGGTACAAAGGTGTGAGGTACAATAATGTGTACTTGGCAGGTATAAGAAGTCCTAGCAAACAGTGGCAAAATTTAGTTTGTTGCATAATAATTCGGCTGCTTTTGAATTGTCCAGGCCATGTGCAGAAGTGGGAATGTCTAATTATTGTGCCATCTGCAAATACCTGCTTGTCTGCATAAAAATAGTCCAGAATGTTTATAATCTACTAGAGCATTAGCAGCACTAAGCTTTAGTAACTTGCTAATAATGATAATAATAATAATACTACACACTGGTTGTGTAACTCCTGAGCTGCTACCAATGGCTCTACATGTCAAAGTAATGGTACAAGAAAAAAAAAACTGGGACCAAGCTGCATTTCAAAAGCTTATAGCCATTAGGATTCCAATTTAAATGATTTTTGGATGAATGGCTCCTGAAGACGTCGACAGCTTGACCAGTCAGAGCTGCTGGAAACACGGCTGCTCTCTAGGCTATCTCGATCACAGTGCGACAGGCAACGCGATCAACAAAGCAAGTGATGGGCAAGGCCTTGGTTCTGTCTTTGTTTGGGGGTAAATAGCTGTGTGATGTTGTGTGACTGTGGTGGTTTTCAGTTCCTTTAACAAAAATCCAATCCACCTAATAACAAAAGTCTGGAAAAGACCTTGATAAATTGACATGACCTCATTTCCCTTGTCTTTAAGATCCAATATCCTAACTGGGATGGTGGAGATGAAATGCATGGTGTATCTTTCTAATTTCTGCATGTTTTGATTTTGTTGTGTCACTAGGGGAATGGGGAAAGCGGGAAAGGAGCTTTTACAGAAACAAATAAATTACACAAATTTTTGTAAATGCTCCTGGGCCATTTTGACATTTTTCTGCTGACTCTTAGTTAATACCTTTTATGGACTTTTAATACCCCAGTAATGACATAAATGTTTTTAAGGTGGCTGATGTGTATAACTTCTACTGTCCCTCTAGGTTTGCAGAAAGTGTGATTGTTACTGTTCCAAACATTTGAGTACTTAGCAACAGAATTGAATGCTCTCATTTCAGGAATAACAATATATAAAAGAATATGAATTGACCAGCAGAGCAAAGCACAGTAAAATTCACACTGATGTTTAGCTGCTCTTATTTTCCCGTCTCTCCACCATAAAATGGGTACTAATCCATTCATACCTTCTAATTTCCTTGGCCTTCTGTGTCTCCATGGAGTGTGAGAAAGAACTTACTGGCCTGTGTCATTCTCCAGGCAAAGTTTATACACAGCCACGTTGTGCAGGGAAGCAGATTAATTGCAAGATACCTCAGTGTTGTGAGGCTTCTAGCTGAACATTTTTTCCACTGTTCTAGGTGGCAGAAACTGCAGAAACAAACGAAATGGTCAATGGAGCTGCAGAACAGAGAACGAGTTCGAAAGAGTCTAGTCCTGTTCCTTCTCCGACAGCAGACCGCAAAGCCAAGACTGCCATTCAGGCTCAGACTGCTGCTACCCTACCAGCCAAAACACAGGAGATACCTTCAGCTCAAATGGAGGGCTTCCTACATCGCAAACACGAATGGGAGACACACAGCAAGAAAGCCTCGAGCAGGTAAAGTACTCAGCGCTTCATGCAGATAATTGCATCCCAGTCCACCAAGATGGAAGACAGAAAACGTTATCCCTGCTGCCACTGTCTTCTCACAGCTCCTAAAGACCTTTCATGCTTGTGCCCCTGTTGTTGTAGGGACTGTGTGTGCCTGGTTGAACATTTGACAAAGCTGCAGTCTAAGATACATGATAGAAAATGCGGCGTTAGCCATATTTGGAAGGTGGAAAACTGAAGCATAAAAATACCATGACTTTCCCGATTCACATGATGAATTTGTGGCAGTAGTGGGACTTGATTCCAGATCTCTCAAGTTGTGCGTTACTACAAGAAAAGAAAAACATGTAGGTGTGAGAATAGAAATGTCCGTATTCTTCTGACGTTTGCTGTTTGCACATTAGCACTTTCCACCTACTCTGTAATCTGTTCAGAAGAGGAGAGCGGGTGAAGATGATTTGTGTGCCTTAGCTGATTCTGTTCCTAAGGACCTGATCCTGCGGTTCTCAAACAGGCAAAACTTCGGAGATTTCTGTCTGCACTGAATAAGCAGACTGGGGGTCCTTCATGACCTGAGAGAGCTCTTGAAACCAGATTTGTGACTTGGCTGACAAGGAAAACATTGACTAGCAAGTGGTGAGCTACACCAACATCCGAGGGATTTGGTAGGAGCTGAAGCCCTCGCAGAGCTGAGTGCAGATCATACATGAGTACAGCACAACCATGATTTTTGTTCAGCTAGAGTTGTTCACACCAGAGAGCTACCTTGAGGCAGTGACAGCCACCAATACTAATATCTAGGGACTCTTATTTCTAGTAATCATTGATTTTTATAGCTGAATGAGGTGGACGATGCCACTAGTAGTATTTGTAGCAATCAAGGATTTCACATACAGTCCTTTTGTTAGTTTGCAGCACAATGAGAATTTCTTCTACAATAAAGCACAGTCATTAAAAGGTCAATCAGTTTCTCTCCCAAGTATGCAAACTGCCTAGTCTGCCGAACAGTCCTCCCACTGTTAGGGCATGCCTATGTGCTATCACAGAGAGCTCTGAAAATCTCTATGCCATTTGGCTCAAAGTCAGTACTTTTGTCTTGAAGCCATGCTTTTATGAGAGAATTTGCTTCTGCAGTTTACAGGACAGCGTAGGCTGTATTCACATCCTCAGACTGAACTAGTCTCCATTACCTTATAGAAATAATTGTGTTCCGTTTCTCCAGTTCTGCAAGTAAGAACATTAGATTTATAAAGACTTTTGTTGTTTTCTGTATCTTGAAGATCATGGCATAACGTGTACTGTGTCATAAACAACCAAGAGATGGGCTTCTACAAGGATTCAAAAGCTGCCGCTTCTGGCATCCCCTACCACAATGAGATTCCTGTCAGCTTGAAAGAAGCAGTCTGTGAAATAGCGGTCGATTATAAAAAGAAAAAGCATGTGTTCAAGCTAAGGTAAGCCTGCTGAAGCATCTCGACGTTAGCTTCAGTTGCGGGGGGGGCGGTTCACTGTGTGAATTTGTGGGAGGATGCAGCCTGGGAACTGATCATAATTATTAACTTCGGTATCTGCTTTGCTGAACAAGCTCTTCCCAACTCTGAAACGTGGTACATTATCAAAGCTGGCAAGCACAAATTGGTATCAAAATAATCTTTGCACTGTATTTACGCCTGGGACGGGACTAGATGCATACGCCTAAAGTTAGGAGCCTGCATTTAAAAATGCTGGGCTTTTCAGCTGCTCCCCCTGGAATTAATTGGAAAGAGCTGAATGTTCATGGTTTTGTTCTTTTCAAAATGAAGCCTCTTGTTTCAGTTTTTCACTATGAGTTTAGGAGACTGCTGAAGACACCTATTACATTTTCAGATCTAGAAAATGTAGTTACAGACCACTTCATTTGTTGTTCAAACATTAAACAAAAAATAAGGCTTTTCCTTCTGAAATTGTGTGTTTGTTTTACCGATCGATCTTTTAGTGCCAACAGTTAAAAAAGTATTTTGTTATTACACAGCTGCTAGGCAATTCTGTCAAAGGAAACTAATTTTACAAACTGATCAGTTTGTGTATTCCAAGATAAAGATTCTTTTTTGGAGGGGTGTAATTCTATGTTGATACAGGAATCCTTTATAGAGGATAGAATTCATATCTGGGGAAATTTGCTTTATAGCAAATATTTAGGAAAATCTAGCTTTCTTGAAGACAGGTCTGCAGCTATGTGATTCATCCTTTATACTATTTTAAACGTCTCTGAATTGATCATGTAAGGATGTGCTGCTCCAAATACAGAGTTAGGCGGAAAACTCAGTTGCCCTTTTCACAGTACCCTGTCACCTGTGTCAGGCCTCTCGGGTAATGGCATTTTCTTTACTGGTTCTCAGTAGGAGAGTCCCCGGAGAGTTCACCAGCTCGTCATGGCAAATCTGTCTCCCCAAGCTGAGAAGGGGCATGTTGCTGAACACCCGAGAGGCTGAGGTCATTACAGATCTCATGTGCAGGCAGGCCTCTCGCAGAAAGGTCTAGTTGTGATCTCTGGAGACTACATTGGAAATAGTTTTCTTAGTTTTTTAAACAAGAAAGCAAGGCATAATTATATTATTCCTAGTGTCTGTCTGTGTTCGCTATTATTTTACTCCTTAATACTGAGTTTAATTTCATAAAGAGATTTTCAAGTGCTTTCTTTTTGTGGAGAGAGATCAGGAAGCCTGGAACACAGGCTCCCACTAACCCTGCCTCCTGCTTGTTCGGGTGCCTGATTTGGTGTTTACTCAGTCTTTTTTTTTAGTTACTGTATATCTTCACATACATTGGTAACTGTATCCCAGTTAAACCATCTGAGTAAAATTAGCACAGAAATAAAACAGAAGGGAGACTGGCCTTCAGTGTGAGGAGCGGCAGCTACTCAGAAGTAATGCACAGTACGGTATCTTCAGTCACCACCGCAATAGTTATGACAGCAGAGCAGCTGCAGAATTTTGCTAGGTTTTTACAAAAGCCATGAAAACTCTGGGTGTTGCCTGTGATTTTTGTCTTTTTAAAGTATTGAGTAAACTTTTATACTGTCTTTTGAGAAAAAGATCTGCCTGAAAGAGCAAGCACTGAAACAGCAATCGTCAGCTGCTGAAGACGGCAAGCCCCACAGTGCGTCCTGACGTACTGGAGCACGTCCGCTAGCATAAGCATGCCTAGAGACCAGACCCTACAGTGTGTGTGGCTGCCTCTGCCTGACAGTGCGATACACCAAAACATGAGTCGTTGGGGTGTATTGGTGCATGTACAGACATGATGACTGTCCCGTGCAGTCCTGTGTGTCTCAGTCCGATTATGTGCTGTAGCTAAATGAGCAGGAGTGGAAGCAGTGTGGCTGCTGCTGAGCTGAATTTGCGGTGGTTGTTTTCTTTACAGATTGACTGATGGCAATGAATACCTCTTCCAAGCCAAAGATGACGTAAGTTTGTTTTTCTTACTGTTTATTACTGATGTGATATCTGTGCTGTTGTGCAACAGGGAAGAATAGCCACTAGAGCTCAGGGGTGCATTTTACTTTCCTGGTCTTCAGTCTTGTGCCTGTGTGTGCGTAATATGTAGATGCAGAAGCTCCCACTGGTACCACCAGGGCAGCAGGGCTTTTCAGATGCAGCTTCTAGTAGCTGTCTTCTGCAGGTGCGTAACCAGAGGAGTGCCAGATGATGAGTTAGGACCGTGTTTCCTTTCATTTCCCACTTCTGTCCATTCCCCTCCCATAATGTTGAGTGCGTTAGAGAGGGCATGTGACACACGGATTGTAACAGCTTTCTGCCTTTGGGGCTTCTTGAAGGAGGAGATGAACACGTGGATTCAGGCCATCACATCAGCTATCTCTTCTGATAAAATCGAAGTGTCCCCGACCACCCAGAGCACTCCAGCCTCCAGCCGTGCCCAGACCCTGCCTGCTAGCGTCACAATAACCAGCGAGTCCAGCCCTGGCAAGCGGGAGAAAGACAAAGAGAAAGACAAAGAGAAAAGATTCAGCCTTTTTGGTAAAAAGAAGTGAACTCCATCTCCACACACTGCACTTCTCTGACCGTTCCAGTGGAATTCCAGCATGCGAGCTCAGAACCAATACGTTACTCTCTGTGCCTCATGTTCCTCAATGTGATTGACATTTTTTTATTTATAGAGCGTTTTAAAATAAAAAGCCAACAAAAAAGAACCTAAAGTTACAAACGTATGAGGTGCATTGGGCAGCTTCTGTAGGAGGGGGAGGACCAGGTTTTGGGGGTTTGTTTTTGTTTTGTTTTTTTTTTTAAATGAAGTTAATGTAGATTAGATCTTAATATTTAAACTGTTCCTCAATTTTGTGAGGCTGTCTTGGAAAATAACCCACTCCTAGTGCTATTGGTAAGCAAGGCAGCGGTGCTTTCAAATCTACTGTGCACATCAAAAACCAATGTACAAATTTTCAAAAATGTTCACTTCCATTTAAGGTTGTTATGCTGAGTCTTGACTAGTAGAGCCTCCCATTGCAATTCTAACATTTATTAAAATGATAGTGTATTATCTTTGCTGTAACAGAGTGCAGGTATGCATTAACTTACAGACAAACCATTTATATCCTGGCATTGGTTATTAACACAACCTGAAGCTTTTCTGCATCGAGTACGACAGATAAGAATGTTGGTATACAAGATGGATTAGCAGGCTGATACAGTTTTAAATAATCTGTAATTTCAAATTTTTTTTTTGCTGAAATACATTATATTGTATGTTTCAGATAATTCTAGTACAAAGTATAATAAGACTAGATGTATAATAAACCCTTTAAAATCATTGATAAGTGTAAAAGTGGAACTGAAGCATTTACTGGAAAAGTAATGTTACTCAAATGGTTACTTGCTTGTCAGCTGCAGCACTGTGTGTTATAATTTTGCTACATTACCTTGCTCTTTGATACCTAGTGTGCATTTCTCTGTCACTGTAACTATTGTAATGAGAAAATTTCATCTTACTGCACAATCAAAAATTACATTTAATAGGAATGAACTTTCAATGACTGGGCCTGTAGTCAAGAGTAGTACTGGAACTGGCTTTCAGTTGTATCGAACTGTACCTCTAGACTTTTACCCTATCTGTTAAATATATGCTATGTCATTAAATGCTTTTAAAACTACATATGCTGGTTAAGTTTCTTATTTCATTTCTGATGATGTTAAATCATAATTTTGAAAGTTATTAAAATAAAGTTATTTTAAAATGTCATCTCTCCTGTGCACTGAAAGTAATGTCTTCAAATGTAATTCCATTTTTTTGTGCGGAAGTTCATACTGAAATAGTTTCTCTCTCCCCACTTTTCTTTACCCTCCCTTTCCCTTTGCTTCCCACCTGCCCTCCCTTTCACCCTGCCCCTCAAATTAAGTGACAAAGAATAAAGAGGGAAGGAATTGAATCAGTATTTTGTAACATATTTTGACGTAGATATGTTTCAGGAGAAATAAATGCAGCAGAATCAATGGAAGTAAGCAGAAGCATGGGCTAGGGCAAAAGAGTGAGTTACCTGAACCCCTCACCTGATTGAGGTAAATATCCATGTACTAGTTCACAGGAGAAGAATATCATTTTAAGTAATCTTAGTTCTCCAGCTTCCTACCTACCCTTTGCTCAAGTGCTTAAGTCCTCAGTAAATCAGGCAATAATTGAACTGTATCATGTACTGAGGACTTGTCCTGCCCAGTTTAATTTCACTGGGGTTTTTTAATGTCAGTTTTTTTAAACATACCTCTCTTAAGGTACAGCCACCGTTGCCCTTCTGTGATGACATATGTTTAATGCAGCTGAGGTGATTCCAAAGCTCCCTACTTCCTGGGCCTTGTCAGCATCTCAAAGACTGGCATCTTGTCAGAATCTTCTTTAGGTTGGATGCCATCTAGGGAACAATCTGAAAAGCACAGCTCCAAGAAGTTCTAATAGGCATTAGGAATTTTAAAATCAGTGAAATGTAACGTAACCTGTTTTTTTTGTGATTATTAAAATACACTCAAATATAGTTTTAGATGGAAAGCAGGTAAACTACAAACTAGCATGTTTCCAAGCCAGTTTCCTGAACGTGTGACCGACACAGTGTCTTGTTTCTTTTCATGGAGTATGCTGTGTTTCTGGGGTTTTCTTGTTTTCCAAAGTTTTTGGTTATTAAACAATGGAATATTCATGCACATGAATTTTTACTCCTGTAATATTATGTTGTTCCAGTCTAATTATTAGTAAAATGTAGGATAACACCACTAGTCTTGTAAGTGTAAATTTTAATACAATATAAAAAGCAGGTTTGACGAGAATATGAAACATTCTTCTTAGTTGATTAAAGTACACAAAATGCTGATGCTTTACTGTATTTATCGCTTCAGTTAAGCTGATACGGTGAGTAATTTAACAGTTTGATCTTGACTACCTGTTGTGTGTAATCCCATAGTGTCTTGGTTGAACATGCCTTCAGAGTTATTCTTGTTTGTCTAGCCTCTCACTGCAAGTTTTTTCTGAAAACTACTTGAATAAAAATCCTTTCTGTGTAGGAACTGATTTCAGGTTGCTGAGCAACAGGAGTAAATGCTAGTAAGCCTTGCCTGTTTCCCCTTCGGACCGTCAGGTTGCAGTTTCCGTGCAGAGAATTGGTGGGTCAGGAGGAGCCGCCTCGGACACAGCCAGGTCAGGAGGGTCAGGTCAGTGTGCACACCCAGTCAGTGGCAGCGGGGGGTGAGTTTCAGAAGGCAGAAAGAGCAGGGGAATCTCTCTTGGATTGTGCGGAAGGACTGCTGGAAAATACCAGAGGAAGAAGAAAGACTGTAAGTACAGATGATGGAGATGGGACTGAAATTGGAGCAGGTTGTCACTGCCACCGGTGTTAACTGTCACAGAGGTGGCAGCAGTTAGCGTGGTTAATTGCACCACTGAACATGGTTAGACCCCCTGATGGATAAAACCTTATGTTCCTTCTGGTTACCGCACTGAAGAACGAGGATCTGCAGTACAGTTTATGTTGCAGTTTCCTTTGTTAGTTGGTGGTGTAAGCTAACCCACACAGAAGTCGTTTATGTTTCCTCTGGAGATACATTGCAAAAGTAATACAGAAATTGAACTGTAAAATTTTCAAAGAAAATTAAGACCAACCACATTTCAGCTACACTGCGATCGTTGTTATGCAGAAGAGAAGTCAGCCTCTAGTCAGGTCAGTCTGCCATCCTTTTTCCTCTGGGTGGGAGCCTTGCATTGCATTCTAAGCTGGAAGAAGGTATCAGAGAGCTCCCCTGAAGGGTCCTTTCTGTAACCTGATGAATTGAGTACAATGAGGGAAAACCACTGAACTGCTTAGCCATAGGCCTTAAGCATGTGTTGGGTGGGAGTGGTTTTTTTTAGACGGATGCAAATAATCTGTTAATCTGTCTGTTCTGCATAGAGAGGGTGTTCTGTTGTAGGGTTCTACTCTGTACAAGAAAGATTAATGGTAAAGTAAGAGAAATGTATGATTAGTCTCTGTTCCAGTGAAACACTGCTTTAGGTGTTTTTTCACTGACCACGTTACCTTTTTTATGATCGAATTCACAGAGAATGGACTTTAAATGTGGAAGGTCTTTAAGAATATCCTTTTGTCATTAATAACTTCCAGGTGTGATACAGTTTTGCTTTTTTTGTGGATATTTTGGTTTTTTCTACTTTAACTAATCACAGGTGGCTGAATAAATAGAGAAATTTAAATCACAATTAGTTGGAACAAGCATTAGTCCTTTTCATTAAAAAAACCCTAAAAACGCAGAAAATCAGGTGCTGCTAAATGACTGACTGACCGTTAAGAATTAAATTGTGGAAAAAGCAGGACGCAGCACTGACACTGCAACTCTACCTGCGGACTGAAGAATGGAGGCCACATCCTGACAACAGGAGGAACGGGAGGTCTCGGCCGGCAGAAGTGGAGGGAGGATTCTGCGTGCTTTTCTGTGTCCTGGTATCAAGAGGATGTGTTTTAAGGTCAAGCAGATCAAAGCTGGGGTAGGAAAGCACTGTCTTCTCAATGCATTGGGACTTGAATTGTCCCCACAGCTACGGGTGCGCAGGGCCTAGTTGAGGAGTCAGTATTAGGTGCCTGAGACGCACTTGCTTCCTTCCTTACTGCTCAGTGTAATGTAGCCCCTGTTGTCTAGCATTTTTCTCTGGCCTGGTGACAGCAATTCAATGGATATCCTGGTTCTGGTAGATTACTGGGTTTTGTTTCAAAGGATTTTAAACAAGATTAAAGTACAAACAAGGTGAGGCATAAACCAGACCCACAACGCAGTACTGTAAATGCTGCGGTACACAGGACGACTATTGAGAATAAAGAGAAATGTATTACAACACAGAGCAACTGAATGCAAAAAGCACAGGAGTTAAGGGGTTTGCTTCTAATTCAGCTTGTACCCTTTGTCGCTGTGTATTCTGACAATAGCCCAGTGGGGTGAGATGTCTTACATGTACTAATGCTATCGAAGCAGACCCAGGCGAGTTGTGTGTGCCATCGCCTGAGTCACTCAAAGGCAGTGGAGTTGCTTCAGCAAGCCCACGTGGTCGCTTCTGCAGTGTGTCATAATGCAGCATATGCAGTGCACGCCTGGAGCAGCCGAGGGGGAGCCTGTGCTTCCCAGTCATCACACCTGCAGCAGAGTCCCAGAACAGAGGATCAGGAGACTTAAGACGGTCTGCTTGGCAATAAAATACCGGTTTATTCTGTAAAGTATGAAAGGAAGGATTTTGTGCCTAAGTGTAGATTTCATGATGAATCCTCACTTGCTGCTTAAGCCCAGCATGCTGGTTGGCCTGGCAATTGCGAGCATCAAATCTACAATGCAGTTTAATTATACATGTTCTATGTTTGAAGTATCATTTACTTTGTATATTAATGAATTTCACATAATCCTTCCCTGTTAGATGAGATGCTGGAGTGGTTCATTATGTTAGAATGGTAGAAATTATCTGGACCTAAAATGAATTTTTTTACTAGTTTCTTACTAATACTGCTATTCTTTTACTGCCATACGTAGCTCAGGAAAAAAATTCCCTTGTTCACGGAGTACCAGCATTATCCATGAGAGGTCACTCTATCCAGAGATGCTTAGCTGCGGCAGATCTGCCATCACCTGAACAGTGCAGTGAGTATTACTTGTGCACTCAAGAGAATTGAGAGCTTGGATGAAAATTCTCTTAACTTGGAAAAGTCAGATTTTAAAAGAGTTATGTAAACTCGTGGCAAGCTTTAGACATGTCTTGGATGAATCACCATAGGAGGGAAGCTGAGTCAAGTATGGCAGCCAGGATACTTGGCTGAAAGCTGAGGAACCATCCTTTCTGTGACATTAAAAATGAGAGGAGTTTCTGTGGGAAGATTGAGATCTCTGCAATGGTGATGGTGATTTTAAATTAATTGGAGATTCCCTGAAAAGCTTATAGAAAGGCAGCCCCAAGTGCATGTCTGGATAAAGGCAGGCAGCAACCTGTTAGTGATTTGGTCTCCCACCGGGCCTGGGAGCCCCTCGGGTAGGAGGTGCTGCAGCGAGTGGCAGGGTGTCAGCGGTGACGAGGTGCAGTGGGCTCAGCCAGGCTGTGATGGGGGGCTCTGCGGATCGCGCTGTGTGCTCCGTCCCTTTGGGCTGTGAGCAGGGATGAGCACAGCAGACCTAGAGAGATGGTTTTGATTGATCTGTACGTAGCAGTCCTGGACTGCACTTAAGACATGCAGCAAAATGAATGTATGATGGTTGGTCAGAAGGCCTTCTCTGTAGGCTGGGATTTGAAAGGATATGGTATGTCTGATCTTTCAGAAATGGGTTTGCTTTTGAGGATGGAAAAGACTCAATTTTTTCTTTTCTGTTTTTTTCCTAACACTATTTCTGGCCAGATCCTAGCATTTCATCAATGCAAATCAGTATTTCCTCCCACAAGGAAGAAGAGCTTAAAGCCAATTCCCCTGATATTATTTTGTAGTTAAATTGTAAAATGACTGAGAGGCATCAGTCAGGATTGGATTAACGTAATGCCAGGCAACAAACAAACAGCACTAGATCTCAGTTCCTGCTTCTGATCCCTCCCCCCACGTTCTTACAGTTTTCATATATTAAAAAAATTATATGCAACTCAAATAAGAGGTACCTAATTTGAAATACAATTAATTTGCCATCTCAGTACATCTGCTGTACATTCATCTGTAAAAATACGAGTTATAAATGGTATTTTATGTAGCAAAGATCTAGGACAATACACATGTTTCTGGGAGGGAAGAATCACAGCTCTTGGGTATGTACAGAGTGGGCAGGATGTATCATGGAGGATTGGATTTCATTTGAGATGTGGTGGGTTTTGGTATCTTCTTTACAAGGTGTGTTTTAAAACAAATAAGCAAACAAAACACCAACAAACAAACAAACAAAACCACACCAAAAAAAAGCCCAAACCCCTCAAAAACCCCAGAGAATGGTCTCTTCAGCAGAGAGAGAGTGTGATAACTGCCATTCAGGTACTACTCATGCGAGATGCTGTATTAGTTTGTTTTTACATTTAAAACAAAGGAAGTAGTAAATGTCGTGGGCTGTATGTGCGAGGCGAGGCGAGGCTAACAGGCTCCTTGCCACAACGAGGAGGAAAAATGGTGGTGCTATTGCAACTTTTTATGTACCTTTTCATTATGCTCTTAAATATATTTTGAAGTGTTGATTTTTACAAGAGTTATGTTGAAAATATGTTCAGCCTACTCTTTTTTTTTTTTTTTTTTTTTTGAACAAACATGCCCTTTCTTACTGAGGTTCACATCTGTCTTGTTTTGCGTTGCTCCCTCCCAGCCATCCTCATGCTTGTGATACTGAGGACTCCAGAACTCCCTGTGTGTTTTTTACAGCCACCCATCTAAAATAAAGCCTGTGCTATTAGACCTCTATCTCAAGAATTACATTCAGTTAGGTTTATACCCAGTGTTAACTCTAAAAAGAAAACATGAAAGCACCAGCGATGTTTATGTTGTGCTGGCAATGAACGGTAGGTTGCAGTGTTGAGAAACTTTTTTAGCAACGTGACAGCTCCTGGTAGGAAAGTAATAATGTTTGATGATTGGTTTGGGTTTTTTTAATTGGAAAAAAATACAGAAAAAAAAACTCACTGTGGAAGGTAATTCAGTCACCAAAAAAAAATTTCACAAAATCCTTGAGAGTACAGATTATAGGAAAATAAATGGAAGTGAACTCATAGTTCCACATGTTTATTTTTAAGGCTTTTCTGTAAGGTTTTTTGGGGTGTTGGTTCATGAGTAGTGTACGTCATTGCTACAATAATGATAATGATTTATAACAATTTTTTCTAAATGTGTGGATATATTTTTAGTAAAACAATGGCTACTGTTTAGTGCCCCCCCACTTTGACCATACTAAATATCACAAATAAAAAAAGAATATGCCAAGGTTTTACTGAAGGACAAAATACAAATTTCAGCTTGACCGCTGTTGCTCATGGAAAGGTGACAGCCATACAGGCATAGACTTGAAACTAGCTTTATGTTTGTCCTTGTTGAGTAGGTGAAGAGTCTATGTGTCATATCTGGTAACTTTTTAATGAGAATTACATAATGTAACAAATAAAATCATAAAAAGAAAGCTCGCATGGAATTTATTCCATTGAATAACACTGAGATGAGAAAGGATGAAGAATTCATAATTCATTGGGAGTCTTACTAGGTACCCACATCCACTAGTTGACAAGATTTTCCACATTCTGATGTTTCCGAGCAGACAAAAATAAAATAATGAGATTGAAATTGTTTCATAGCTACATGAAGATACTTCACCCAGGTTTCCAGCACAAGTGGGTTTGTGTGCCTATGGGTAATGCAACACCCAGCGTCTTTAAAGCTGTTGTTGCTCCTGCCCTTTTGAGGCTATGTAAGGATGACAGCTATACAAGAACGTGAGAGGTTGTATCAACTTTCTCTTCTAGGGGACAAAGCTCCTGCCTACATGTAGCTCGCTGTGGCAGCATCATCAGCAGGACCACCCAAGTCCGTGATGTGACCTGGCGGAGAAAGGTGAGCAGATTAAAAATCAGCAAAATGCTAGCTGTATTTTAGTAGCAGTTTTTTTGGTGATGGAAGGAAAGTAACACGAATTACCCACATGCTGGGTAACTAAAAAACTACCATAGCAAACCTAATAGATAGTGCCATGTGTGACAAAATACTGTATTTGTATCATAACTCTGTTACCTTGAATTAATGCCTAAAGTGCAAATATTATTTCCTAATTACAATATAGCTTAGCAGTTTGATGTTCTGTGATAGTATATCACCTCATTATTAGTGCCATTGATCCTAGAAATCTTTCAGCTTTATTGGACAGACACTCGTGCTCAATATTAAACTGCTCTTAAGACAAGAAACATTAACTTGTTTATTCAGGGGCATCACAAGGTTCTTCTAAGAAAGAATTTTGTAACAACAGAGTGTAAGAAAAGATAAGAAAATTAAGTAACTTAAACCCCTAAGAGTTTCTTTATGGTAAAAGTTAAATACATTTTCACTATTTTTAACACATTTTCCAAACTGTTACCTAAAAGGAGGCAGGAGGGTTGATTTAGCGATTAGATACTACTGAAATTTTCAAAGTCCCTAAGTTTATTTGTCTAAATGAGTGGGAGATAGCCACAAAGGTGCTCATGAAAATGCTACACCCTCTATGAATTTTAAATATTTTAAATAGCTTTTAAAAGCATTCAAATTGCGTGCAGAACTGACTTTAATGTGAGTAAACAACAGCATTAAAAGTATTTGCAACTACATTCCTCAAGGACCACTGGGAGAGAAGGTATTTGTGTACAGGTGTACCAGGTGTTCTGTCCCAAAGGCCTGGCGTGTCACCAAGAGGAAATCAAGACAAAGGACTGGTCCCAGCTGATTTCAAACCGCAGAGACCAGCACACCAGTGTAAATATGATTGCTGTTTTCTATGTTAAGTTATCATTCCTTTTGAAAAGGGCTTTTGTAGCAATGGATTGCATGCTTGGCAACAGCAATCAATCATTTTAACGGCTGTATGAGTTCAGACAAAACAAGATGTGTGTTTTGGTGTGTGGCTGCTAAGATTTGCCAACTTAACTGCCAGAAAAACAATCTAATCCAGTAAAAAGCTGGCTGCAAAGAAAAGATCAGCTGATTCTATTGTATCTTCATTTTTCTAAGCTCTTTCTGAGACTTTTGGGTACATTTGTGAACGCGAAAAGCAGAAGGATAGGTTTTATTGTGTGAAGTTGCATACAGCTCGTGCGGCAAGCCACCACGTTTAAGGGAAGCGCTTGGGCGAACTCGTATGCCGCGCTTTCTCAGATCGCTGACGGCGGTACAGGAATGAGGCAACCCACAACGTGATTACAAACGAAACCCCCAGTGCCTCCCCCCATATACGCCGCCAGTCGAGCCTTGGAGGCCGGGCAGCCCCGCTGTGTGCCCCCCATCTCCCCTCCGGCACAGGGCGGCTGCCTGGGCGCCCTCAAAGAGGCGGGAAGGGCGGCGAGCGGCTGTCGGGCGGCGGGCGCCAGCCCCGCCGTTGCCACCAGAGCCGCCGCCACAGCAACTGCCCGCCGCGTGGGTGCGGGGCACGCTGGGAGCTCGTAGCCGCCCGCCAGAACTCGCATCCCCGTGAGGCGCCGCGAGCGGCGGGGCGGGTCCGGGCGGGTGAGCGCCGCCGTCGCCGACCACAGCCGGTCTCCACAGGCGGGGCGGGGCGGGGCGGGGCGGGGCGGCGGCTTCTTGCCCGCCCATCCGCTGAGGGAGCGCCGTCCCTTCGCGCCGCCGTTTTGCCTCCTGCGGGGCGCACGGGGAAAGGGGCGGCTGTGGTCGCGTGGCGGGCGAGCTGCTGTTCCAGCCGAGCCTCCGCTGGCCCCCCTCAGGCTCCACCTCGCTGAGGGAGAGGGGAAAGGGGACCGCCGCACCTCGCACACGCCCAGAGGGGAGAGGGCAGTGCCCGGTCCGCAGGAGCCGGGGGCAGGGTCGCCCTCCGCGGGGGGCCGCCCCGCTCGCCTGCCCCGGCGGGGACGTTGGGCCGATGTCCGGCGAGCCTAGCTGCGGGGCAGCGCCAGGCTGACCGCCATAGGGACTACTGGCCTGGGGGCCGTGAGAGACGATACTGGCTCTCTGCAATTGCTCTGGCTGCGATGCCAGGTTTTGCTCTAAGGTTTGCTTCAAGCGTGAAGCGTAATTCACTGAGGGCGGGTGGTATGGCTTGCGGGTTGTATTGCCTGCGAGAGAGCTGCCGGCGCTGTAAGCGTTCATGTCAGCCGGTACCAACGCGCTGCTCTTCAGTTTGGGCAGGTAGTGAACGTGAGGCCTGTTGTGTGGGGAAAGTGGCGGGGTTAGCCTGGTAGGGGGTAGCTTATTCTTCCCTGCTATCTGGCACTATGCTCTGTGAACGAGTCTTCGGTTTTGCCCCTCTTGAGTCCAGCATTCTTTTCCCTGCGGTTGTGGCCGAGTTTCTGGAGAGTTGGGTTTGGTCTCTTGTTGGCATTATAAAGTGGTGGGTGTCTTACCACAAAGAAGGTGCAGCAACCACACTCGACTGATAGTGACAATACAAATCTCGTGGGAAAAGCAGAAGACAAGCAAGGAAATGCATTCCTTGGGAATATCATTCTAAAGGATGACAGTAAATAAAAAGATGAGCCTCCACTAATTTAGAGTTTGTGACTGAAAAATGGGAACATAAAATTGTTTTAATTACATAGTTGCTGTGCAAGGAAGTTTTGGGTTGCTGGGGGTAAGGAACGATGGGGTAACATTACCGTATTTATGCTGGATGTTGCATACAAATCCCCTCCCTCAATAGTATCTCAGAGAAAAACTCAGAGCATTGGATCCTGCTGGAAAAAGGTTTAGAAGACCCTAAACCACTCAGAACTGCCACAGCACGGATCCAAACAGTGCTTCCCCCCTCTCAAAGTACTCCCTTTGCATTTTAAGTACACGTGCATCCTGCAATTCAAAGCCACGATTTTTTTTTTTTTTCTTTCTCTCTTTCAGTTTTAAACCAAAGATAGGTATCTTGAGAAGAAAAGCCACCCAGGAAGCTTTTTGCAGGAAGCCCAGAAGGTGCAATACGAGAGATGCAGCAGGGAGCCTTTGGCAGGTGGTGGTGATGACGCACAGAAGTTACTTTGCCTTCAGAAAGAAAAAGCCCTGTCTGCTGCTTATGTAGGTGTGTTTTTGTGATCTCCCCTCTCCCCCAAGTAGTTGCCTGGGTCGCGTAGCAGCGGGGGAAGCGGCAGCTGCTCGTCCTGGGCGGCAGCGGCGGCGGCAGCAGCAGCAGCAGCAGATTATGGTGGCAGCGCGGCGGCAGCAGCCCTGATCCGCGAATGTGTTTTCCATTGAAGATCATCGCTCGAACGTGCCACCTGAAGATTCGGCAGCTGGGCAGGGACCGCTAACGTTTTAAAGGGGAAAACCCTGCAGGGGGAAGGAGTTGAGGGAAGGAGGGGCAGCGCTAGGTTTTGTGTGTGCTTGTGGGGAGAGGGGATTGGTTATCATGGCGGATCGGACAGCTCCTAGATGCCAGCTCCGTCTGGAGTGGGTTTACGGGTACAGGGGTCACCAGTGCCGCAACAACCTGTACTACACGGCAGGCAAAGAGGTGGTTTACTTCGTGGCTGGAGTCGGCGTGGTTTATAACACCAGAGAGCACAGCCAGAAATTCTTCCTCGGGCACAACGATGATATTATCAGGTAAGGGGGAAGACTTTTCTGGTGGTAGGGTGGGGTGGGGTTTAAACGGAAGGGAGGAGAATGTAGGGCTGGCAGAATACCCCCTCCTCGCTTCTTACAGCTCAGCTTGTACCTGTCGTTTTAAAGCAGCTCAGATTTGTTACCAGCAGTCTGGGTGGAAGCTGGGTTTCTAGATACTGGTGATTATTGTTATTTTTGTAGCAAAGCTTCAAAATGTTGCTATAATAAGAGAGAAGGTAAGTTTTTTTCTATTGCACCAAAAGCAAAGCACTTCTTTTCAGTACGGAAATGCACTGAGGAGATCTTAGTGCAACATTGCTGCAAAATCGTGGATCCAGCACCTTGATCTTCCAGAGCTGGGACCCTGGCTCGCTGATTCTGATGACTTACAGCAGGCAGATGTAGCTGTCCTTACACTCAGCACATCCCAGTACAAGAGTGCCATAAGTCTGTCATGTAGGTCAAACTAATCTTTTGTGTGTGTGTCTATATATATATGTGTATATAAATATATGTATTATCTGGAAAATTTCTCTCAAAACCAAGTTTAGCTGTTTGTAATCTAGCCAAAAAATCCCGAGCGTGCTGGTGCAAGATGGCTACAGAAGCACAGGTCTTGCTCCTGGTCTGACCAGTTTTTGGTCTCTTTCTCTCAAATTCTGCTTAAGAAGTGGATTTTATTGATGTTGCTGTCCTACAATAATAGTAATTTTATTCCATTTCACAAAACAACAGAATAAAAATGTGGTTGCAGAGTTTAATGTCGCCTTTTAAAAAATTTGTCTAAAATACAGAAATGTACATCAGTAAAATAGAAAATTAATCTTATCTTTACTACTTTATGCTAGAAATCTGAACCTAGAATATCCTTACAAGGGAAGTTGCATGGTAGTGACACTCCTGTGAACACAGCTAACTGCTGCCCCCCCTATTCGCCTAATTCAGCATGAATGAAGCGTTTTCTTGATGATGTGAAATCAGAATAGTCCCAGGTGACTCATGGTGCAGTAGTACTGTGGAAACATCTGCTGAAGTCAAGAGTTTTTTGACACTCGGTAGCAAAATCACATAATTGTCATATAATCATTCTGGAGCCTTGTTTACAGAAAACCATCCAGTTTTCCCACTTTTCCTGGTGAGAGCTTTTGACTGCTCTGTAGCCTAGTAGCATTCTCCTCCTCCTCTTCATAGTATGTTAAACAGTAGCATTTCATGAAGTATGGTGGATGTGCATAAAAGTTTATTCTGGTTTCAAAGGTATTATCAGTTCCAAAAGGCTGTTAAAATAGGCACTTGGCTGATCAGATCCTTTAGAAAGGAATGAGTATTTTAGATGCAACTGCAGTATCGTGAAACTAAAGTTTTCCTTATTGTATGGACAAACATTTTGATACTCTGTGGGATAGGAAGTGTAAGCTGTGTAGAGAGTTGTATATTTGTGAGCTTATGTTTGAATTCTCATTGAATACTAGAAATATAATTTGCCAAGACACAACTACGTATCTACATATATCCGCTGGTTGTTGTTGGACAGTGATGCTGTGGTTCTCTGGTTCTCTAACACATACACACACACCCACACACCCCCGCCCTTCTTTTTTTTAAATATTCCGTCTGCTGAGGAATAATTGTCCTGCTTATTATGCTTGACAACACCTCCCTCCCCAAACCAATTGTGTTGTACAGCTTCTGTGCCCTTTATTTTAGGGCATCTCATATTAGGAGACTGCTTTTGGCAGTGTCATGTTTAGAACATACAATGGGAATAGAAAGAATATGAGTGCCTGATATTTGTAGTTTGACGGTGCCTATGCCTGTTTTGCTCTTTAAAGGAAACTAGCAACCACCCATTGAAATAAGCAGGTGTTTTGAGGGACTCGCTGTATGTCCAACTAATGCTTTGGAAAGATGAAGTTTGGTTCTGATCTGCAATAAGATCAGAATTCTGTAGGACAGCTGTCATTTCACAAAGGATGAAACATTTGGGTCCAGAAAGCATGAGCAGGACCCAAATAACAGTCAATTTCAAATTATAGTGGCCAAGGAACATTGCTATAACATGGGCTTTAAGAAAGTAGAGAATCTTGCAAATGCTGCTAGAATATTCTGTTGTTTGCAGCTGGTAATGGTTGCTTCCTTTGCTTTTGATGCACTTTGCATTCCTTATTGATGTAATGTCCCATCATTCTTAAGTACTTCTAAGTAGATGGTTCCTTGCATGGTTATCGCTGCTATGGCTAATAAATGCAGGAATTTAAATTCTCAGATGTTGGGCTTCACAGCCATCATCTGATTGAGATGAATGGGATGAATGTAGTTACTCAGTTTTTCTGGTTTTGTTGGTATTTACTTGCCTGAGACCAGCTTCTAAACAGCAGTTTTAGAATGTCCAACAGTCATACATTTGCAGTCCAACAGGTTGTAATTTCTAAAGAGATTTGAAAAAAAGAAAACCTGCAGATTTTGGAAAATAATGCAAATTCTTTAAGACTGAAAGACCCTGAAGTGGTAAGACCTTCTGCTTCTGCGGATTGCTGTTAGCTCTGTCTGTCTTGACAGGTTTCAGTGAATGCTATTTGGTGGAAAAAAAGTCAACCCACGATTCAGAGGGTTGAGAACCTGTGCATTACCTTGAAGTGTTTATTAAAATCATGAAAGTGGATATTTGTCTGTGGTGAAAAGGTCAGGTGTTTAAAAGTGTGCGTTTAACGTGTTTTCACAAGTTAATAGTCATGCCTCTTGCTTTGTATCAAGATAATGCAGTCAGACATAATTTAGTTTGGAGTAAAGCAGACCAGGCTCTATTGGATTAATGGAGAAACGCCGTTTTTTCCAAGATTCATATTTGAAAAATGTTTTGTTTGTATAAGGGGCTTAACATACTGCAACCAGTTAAAGAAGCAGATGTTCAGAGTACGAACAAACGAGCTCTGAAGTGTTCTTTTTTCTGTACAAAGCCACTACAAGGTGCTGTGCCTCCAACCTCTTCCTCCTCTGAACTTCATGATGAGGCGACGTGAGCCCTGCTTTGTGGAGGGGCTGCACTGGGTGACCTCCAGAGCTCTCCTTCTAACCTAAAGTATTCTGTGATTCTTTTGGTACTTCCAGTCATATATTACAGTTCTTGCATGTTATTTGGTTGTGGAATAAGTAATGCTGTTGATTAACATGTACTGTCATTGTAAAAGAGGATCAACACATGATTGAAATGAATAGCATTGGTTCTGGTTTCAGACGACTGCTGCTGATGATGCATTTTTTGGAGACTAAAAAGACATGTCATTTATGAAGTTTTTGTTATAATCAAAGAGCATGAAATAGACCCTATGCTTCTCCCTCCCCCTTACTTTAAAAAATTACAGCTTTGATTATTGAGTGCAGCCTAGCAGCTTGGGGGAGGTGGAAGTTGGGGTGGTACTCCTTTCTCTGAGCCGTGAGCCTTAGGTTTACCCTAAAGTCTGTGGTACAGACCGCAAAGCAATCATGAAGTGTCTTGCACAGTAGCTCTACATTTGGTTGTTCTTGAAATGTGATCTAGCCGAAGCAGCCTTGCTAATGCATAATAGCTATGTAAAAGCATAGCAATTGCAACGTTTTAATGTAGAAGGTGTCACGTGGACATATCGTTACACATGTGACTGCTTTTTGTTGAATTCAGTCATTTGTGCTTTGCAGGATTAGGTTTCAGAAGCTGTGACATTAACATATGGGGATTTTTTTTTTGTTTCTTGAGTAATTTAAAAGTGGGCTTTTGCAGCAACTCATTGTAATGGCTGTAAGTTAATGTATTAATGAGAGTCTTGTAATTCATGCAGCCTCGCTGCCTTCAACAGAATTCATGCGAGTGTAGGATTTACGTTTAGTATAACCACTTGCAAGACTGGATCATTAGTTTTGACAGTGATTGAACACTTTCAAAAGAATGGAAAGTTTTCTTACTTCTGTATTGTGCATTACTTGTATGACAGCAATCTCTTGATGAAATGTTGAATGGAGGCAGTTCTTTCCTATAATTTTTCTGCAGTTTTTGCTTGTGAAAGCCAAAAAAGCTTGCCACAGAAAACAGCAAAAATGAAAATATAACCAGTTGAGATGCTTCTCATTATAATTTAAAATGCAATTGATTTTATTTATTTTTACCAAATTCATTTGTAAACAGAAGTTCCTAACTTTGGGAGTTTTCCAATGATGTATTAACGAAGTTGTTATGTCTCCCTGTTCTTGTAGTTCCAAGAATTTCTGCAGTATTGAACATTTTTCCTGAATATGTCAAAACTTACTGAGAGAACACCTTTCACAGCATATTGAAGACTTCACCTGCATTTCTTGTATACCCCAATTTCTTGCATTATTTGATATGTTGTAGTATTACGCATTTATAAAAGCACAATTTGCATTCCAGTGGCTTCAAGCGAATCACTTGTGAGGCAGAGTGCCACAAGGGACTGCTCCCTTTCTCAGGTCTCCCTGCAGTGTTTGCTGCCTGGGCACAGTACCTCGGAAGCCACCCTGTTATCTATGGATGCCAAAGCATGTTGTCTGTGTAAGGCTGCTTACAATGTAATAGCGATGTCGGATTTATCAGAATATTGCTATAAGTATGCTGGGGTGTGTGTTCCACTGTGCTGACAGATTGAGATTAAAAATGTGGATGTGCTAGCGGTGAGGAGATTTACTGGGCTGCGAGAGTGACTAGAGGCCTGGTTTGTTCTTGAGAGTGATCATTGCGGGAGACAGGATGTGTATCGGAACATGACTGCACGTTTTCTTGTCTTTCTGCAGTAGGGGGAAAAAAGAAGTATGATGCTTGAAGCACTGTCGTATGTTGTTGACTGTAGTAAATGTAATTTTGGAATAAGTAAATTGATGGCAGAGGTAGGCAAATCAAAACCTCAGAGTTAAAATATCTAAATTGTCCTTTATTTTTTTTATTTAAAATTATGTATTATAATAATATTTCTGTTTATCAGGTGGTGCTTATTTGAAGGGATCTAAAATACTTTAAATTTATATTTAGTTGCCACTGTTTGGATGGTAAGGGACAGCACTTGTTTGCTATAGAATGATGTTCAAGTTACCGTGGTTGTTTCTTATGATAAGTGCATGGAAGACTGTGCTGTCTGTGGCTTGCGCTAAACCCTGACTTTAGTCACGGAAGGTGCGCATGCAGCGCTGCTGAAATGTAATGACCTAACAGGTAGCAAAGTAGCAATGAAGCCATCCGAGATTTTCAACAGCAGAAATTCCAGACCTGTTTCTTGCATGAATGCTATGCACGTTCCTGTGCAAAGCCATTAAAATGTGCTAGACAGGACTTTGGAACAGCTAGGGTGAAGCAGAATCTGAGCTCCACGTGTACTAATGTGCTTTAGGAACTGTTTTGAGACAGGAGGCTGTTAAAGGCATTTCATATTAAAGAAATTAATCCCTCGTAAAAACTTATCTAAAGAGTGTTTTGCTTCTTTTGCTTTCAATCTCAAAAAAAATGGGAAAATGCCATTTACTGCATGGAGTCCTGGTGGCTGCTCTTGTTCCACTCAGTTGCTGTGCTGCATTCAGATTTTAAGTCTTTACTGGGGCTTGTCCAGTCACAGCTCACTTGCTTGTTTGGACAAATGAAAATATGTTTATTATTAAAAAACACAACTGGAGTTTTGAGCATTTAAATCATCAGATTGATTTAACTCATTTTCAAAATGGAAAAGAAATAAACGTGTCCAACAAAACAGGAAGTACTTGTATTCCTCTGTAGAAAATATTTGGATCTTTATTACATTTTCAAATCTTTTCACAGCTGAAAAAAAGATGTGTTTAAGTCTGTTTCAGCTAGTATATTACATTTTTAATTGGATTTATGTGAACCAACTCATCACACAGAACTGAGCATTCAGCTTATTAAATATCAAGGTTTTGTTATGCATAGTCTTATATTGGAATTTTGCAGTTAGAGACTTCTGTGTCACGTTATTTACCTTGTTTTCCTGCGCTGCTTATAGTATCTTAAAAAAATCAAACTAAGCTTAATTTTTTTTTTTCCATTTCCTCTGCATTAACTCTCTGCAACTCTTGTTTTGTTTTACTTCAGTTTGATTTAAGATGACTAGGAATCCTCAGGTAGCAGTGCGTAATCGCTGTTTAACGGGATGGATGAGAACTCATAGAAAATATTTTGATATGAGTCACCTTCATTTCAAATTGTCTTTTTAGTTAGAAGGGTGGGGGGGCAACTTATGGGACAGTTTTGTATTACCATTTTCTACTATAAAAGTTCCTGTAAAAGTATATAAATTCTAATTTTTACGGAAGTTTATAAACTGCATCTTCTGGGAGAGAAGACCTCAGCCTCCATGATCTATTACTCCTGTCTTTCTTACTGATTACATGTATGTCAGATAGATTTATCTAGGCAATTTCTAGGTACTTGTTTTCTTTTTTCTAAGTCTTGATTACGTTTTTCCAAGAAGAACCACATCTTTCTTTGAACACTTAATGGAAAAATAATGATGTGTATTTCAGCAATTAGTATTATAGATTCATACTTTTGCCTATGATAACTTGTTCATAACTGGGTATCTCAAGAAAGAATTGTGTCTGGCAGGGGCTGCAAATGTCATTCCAACATTTTCACCATGCAAACTGGCAACTGAGACTTTTCAGATGTGGTGGTGGAAGTTACTCTAGTCTGTGCTTTGGGCTTTTCCTTGAGGACACAAGGGCTGCACCTCCTTTGGTGAAAATGGAAGAGGAAGAGAGAATTTTTTTGTTCTGTACTGCGTTGCAGAAGAAAGCTCCTTTGCTATAGTATCTATTTGGGAGTAGAAACAGGGTTTTCAGTTTGAGGGAGATTGTTATTCCCCCCCCAAATATTGGAGGAGAAGGAGCTGCAGCAGTATTTGTGGCAATACTTCTGATATGTCTCTCTAGAAGGACAAACTGCTGGAACAGTTTTCACATACCATAAATACTTCTATGAAACATTCTCAGTGACTTTAGTACTAGACTTGCACCTAGCATCCATATGCTTTCTACAGCTCCTAGTGTTTGAATGCTTCTCTGCAAAACAAGGAGGAGTTTTAAGGTCTTTAAGTATTCTGCTCACTTGCCTACTGCTCAGTTTTTTAGGAACATTTGGTAAATGGCAAAAATGCCTACTTTTTTCCCCACTTAAAGACTCTTCTTTGGAACAGCAGCTTGTTTTTCATGAGATGTGTTTCTCCCCCAGGAACATTTAGTTGTCTGGAGTTTCTGTATAACAGGTGTGTTGAATTTAAATTCTTCTTTAGAGGTGGTATTTATAGCAGAGTTGGATGAGACCTCCAAAGCTTTAGGTAGGCCTGAACTTAAGGCCAAGTAGACTCTCTGTTTATGTCTGTCTCGAAGACTGACATGATGAACCAACCCAAGAGATCTCTAAAGGAAACATCATTCAACCCTGCTGCATCTTCAGAGACAGTGACACTGGATGCATCCAGGGAGGAACATCACAGTGCTTTTGTCTGGGGTCCTTGGTGTTGCAGGGAAGGGATTCTATCTGTTATGCAAATATACTGGAAATAAAAGTTACTGGTTTACTTTTCACATCCTTTCTACCTTACATTCTATACAAAATTGTGCAAGTTGCTAAGAACAACTTAATACTGATGTATTACTCAAATGAAACAAAGAGGTATTGCTACTTGTGACTTTGCATAGTGGTGATGTTCTCGGTTGTACATTTGCTTTTGCAACCTCTTGAGCTTTTTCCATGTACGAGACGCGACTAACAGCACAGTGAATCCACTCAGCATGCAGAGGTGGACTTGTTGATTCCAAATTTTGGTCAGTGCGTTGTGTTGCTATACACATTCAGAGTTCAGAACTATTGCTGAGGTGTTTTGGGTGTACTCATGTGGTTTTCATACCAAATATATCAAGTTTCTTTAAACAGTGTAACAGTATAATGAACTGTGGTACACTGTATCTTACTGATGTAATTTCTGTTGATGCTGGCGTTGAAGTCTGGTCTTTTGTGACAGATGGATTGGAAGACACTGAAACTATGGTAATAAAAATAGAATATGAAATAAACAATACTCTGAGAGAGATATAGCAACCCCTTTATTTTGGTTGCCTAGCACCCCTTGTTACAAAAGATTTTACTGAATTTTTATTGGGAATTTTGGGTGCCTTCATTATTTTTAGCAGACCTGAATGTTCAAGGGATAATCCCACAAGAAAGTTGCTGACTAGTAATATAGTTTATATATAGTCATACTCATGTTGATGCATCCACATCAAAATTTGGCATGTGGAAGCAAAATGTCTGCTTCCTTGTCTTCAGAAATTGTCTTCCATATGCAGAGATAAAAATTGCAAGTGTCATTTACTTTTATACTGTCTTTAGTAGTAACATTACTTGCAAATATTAATTGCAAAATAAGGGTGTTTATAACAGTTTTGGGCAAGATGAGCTAAACTTCTGAAGAGCTCAGGATCCAGTGTCTCTCTTCTCTTTATTTTTTATTTTTTTAAAAAAGAAATGTTGTTTATTCAATTAAGTAAACTGTAGTAAAAAAAAAAAGACAATAAAATATGCCTTTGGTTTATTACAGCTCTCCTTGCAATTAAGGTTAGAGCATTTTTTCCATACTTCCTTCTTCTATGTATCTTAAGACATATTTAACAGAAGGTTAGTCAGAGTCAGCTTCTCTCTGACCAGAAAACATATGTGAAAGGTAGATTTCCTTGGTTTTTTCTTTCATATCTCTGTTTTTGAACATTATTCATAAGGTACTTAAAGGAGCTTTTGGCTTAGGTCTCCAAATGCTGGAGTCTATGATTAGGTGAAAGTTGAGCTTTCTCTTTGGCCTTCTGTCTGGTAGAATATGAGAAAGATGATGACATGTATGTGACAAGTTACACTAATAGGACCAACTCTGGCCCTGTTTACAGTGCCGTTGAATATGTACTAGTGTGGCTGCATTTAAACAAGATTTTAGCAGTAGGGCTATAGCAGATTCCTGGTTCCTCTAGGATTCTGAGATTACTTTCTCATCTGTTCAGAAATTATATATTTTATTTTGAACGCCCATTGAACTGCTGTTCGGTGAAACTCCTCTTTCTATTAGCAGCTGTAAAACAAGTTTGTAATATGCAGTTATGCTCCTGGTCCATGGTCTTATGCACACAGAGTGATTACTGAATAAGGACTGGCTCTGCTACTTCTAGAGGTTTGCTCTTTTTCTTTAGTATGTGGCAACAGGAGGAAGCCACAAATGTCTAAAAGGATATTATATTGAGCCTTTAGGAAAACTGTCTTTTGTTGAAAGAGCTATTTTAAAACTTTGGCTTATCATTCTGAAGAGGTTTGTCTGGTTATATCGGGGAGTTAGATATAACCATCTCAGTTTGACAAGCTGCTTTTAGAATGGGCAGTTCTGTGCTGTATTCCTTATAAGACTGCTTATAATGCAATCCCTGCTTGCCAAGGGGTAGATAATGTAAATGTCTTTTGCCAAAGAGTTCTCTTTGCTCTTTGATTAAGTACCTGGAGGTGGCCTTGCAGTAGAAAGTACCTCTGTTTCCCCTGGGTCTACGCAGCTGCATCTTCACGGTTCACAGTTAGGGCTGTTTGTGTAGATTACCTTCTGGAAGCTGTAGTCCTTCTTAATGGTGTAAGAATGTAATGGTATGGTACAGATGAGGTTCTAACCAGAATTACAAATATCAGAGTAATCTCAAAGACATACTCTAGTTTCAGCCTGTAGGGACTATTTTACATCTTAATCCAGGAAGCAGGTTTTAAAGAATTGCACCTAAGCTATGTGGTTGCAGAAAACAGCATTTTACAAAACATACTTAAAGCAGGTAGCCTACTGAAATCACCAACAGGAATATTACTTTCTCTTCTTACATGCATGTTAGTTTAATGTCATACCATAGGTCTGGCAGGTAAGTATCATTAATTGGATAAACAAGTAATAATTCATTAAACATTTTTTAAAAAAATGCCCAACAGAGAACTTTATTGCATAGTAATAGGTACATGTGTTCCTTAAGTGGTATGTTTTCACAAGAGATTTTACCAGAACTTGTTCAGGTAATGCTGTTTCAGGGAACCTGCTAGGTACATCTGCTTGAATGTAGCCACCTGGAAGAAATAGAAGTGGATTGTGCACTGAAGGTTAACATAGACATGACATTTATCGTGGTGGAAATGTTGCTTATCCTAAAGCTTGCTCAGAGCCTTCCTGGATATTTTTAGAAGATTAAGATTATTGGACATGGGCTCAGGATATGACATTTTTTGCTCTTTGAGACTTGATAAGATTTTTGAGTGTTTAATATTGTTAAATAGTGGTGTTAAAGAAATGCCACTGCCCTTTTTTCTCTTTTATGCATGGCACTTTCCACCTCTCTTCATTTCCCACTCTCTTTCATTTAATGAATTGGTTTCTATACCACATCATGCCATTCAGAGTGTAATTAAAATTTGGGGGGGCTTCTTTTGGATATAGGACTCTTTTGAATATAAAATTTTGGATATAGATTGTATCACAGATCTCAAAATAAGTATTTCCAATTAATTTCAAGTGAAAATTTGACACTTCATATTGTGACGAAAAATTTTAGCAGAGAATAAATTTGAATCAAGAGAGCTAATTCTCTTTATTTTCTCTTCTATTAAGTGGAGGGAGATCACCTTTTTTACGAAATCTGCACATCTGTGTTAGGCTCATCTCTCTTCTACCCACTTCCGAGGAGCCTCCTTCTCTCTGCCAAAGAAAAGCTGGGAGACGGTAGGGCTCGCGGGGCTAAAGCTGGTCTTCATGAACATTGCCTGAGTCTGATGTTAGCTACAAGAGCTTTTGGATACATTCTTTCTTCTTTGTATGTACTCTAAAAAGTTTTGCAATGCTCGTTTAAGAAATGAGTTGTGGTGTTGCCAGAGTAGGCTGAAGTTCTTTGGGAAAAAATGGGGGAGAAAAAAGCAGCCTGTATTACTTTACCTCTGGATATTGTTAAATTTGCCTAATAGCCAATAAATAGGCACTGGTAGCCTACTGTATTCTTGAAAAGGTTTGATGATTAAGGTGAAGAACAACAAAATGATTGTGGAATAAGGCTTATGTGTTAGCCATAATTAGTTTCTGGGTTTTGTTACCTTCTGAACAACACACTGATCCCATGACTTATTCTGAATGGAAGAATATTGTACAACTATTGCTCTGTTCCAGTGAAACTTGCTTAATTTACGCAGTAACAAAATTTTTGCTGGTGTACTGTTAGCAGTTCAGAAGAGTTCTTCTAAGAAGCATCTGCGCAGGTGCTAAATACTTTATTTCGAACTGGAAACTTAAAAGCAAGCTGCTTGTAGGTCACACTGCAGATCTGTGTAAATAGGCTTGCTATTTACAATTTTGGTCTTCTAAACATTAACTTCTCTTGGTGGAACATTGGTGCAGTTAAGACAGTGACAGCGAAAGCTGATACTTGAGAAAGAGGCAAAGTATGATAAAGACTTCTGGCAATAGAGGTCTGGAAAAGCTGATTTAGCTGTAATTGCCACATTAAAAAATATATTATTTTGTAACCTGGGACTAGGCAGGATGACTATAAGATGGATGCATCCATTATTAGTGGTAATTTAATAATTGGTGGTGACTTTGAATCCAGCTAAATATGTGAAAGCTTTTACATTTCTGCTATAAAACTTATTTTGAGAAACAGATGAAAAAGGTAGTGTGGTTTAACCCACACTATATCACTGTAGGCATCGAATCTAGATAACTAGATTAATCCATGCAGTTAGTCTCCACAGCCTCTGGTTTAAACTTATACAATGGATTGGTAGTGGTACTTTGTTCCTGGCTAAGGTAGATTCCTGTAGGTCTTTAAAACTTGCATACACCTTTCTAAACTTAAGAATACTAAACCTAAGTTCATTGGGCTAATTGTTTGGGGTTTTTTTAATTACCATACATGCTAATATTTCTGGTTGAGTGAAATTATTAATTCAGAAATAGAAGTAAGACAAGAAAATGTTTAGGGACCTCCATCGGAAGTCCCTGTAAAGTGAAGGACAAAATTAAAAGACAATAATAAAGCGTGTGCACGTGCACGTGCACGTATACACACACACACACACATGGAGCAAATACTGTTTTAAGAAAAACTGAGGTGCTAAAGAATTTTGATATGATAAACTCCAGATACTGATATTTTAATGAAATTTGCATTTAATTAAATCCCTCAAATTCCATCTAAAGATAGAATGAGATCAAAAGATGACATTATTTATTTTTTGCTGTGAGCAAAATATATTGGACTGTGTCTAATAGCTGACTAAAAGGGACATTTTAATTATTGGAAGGAATATAGAGGCACTGAATTGTCACAGTTGCATTCTGTTTAACTGAGCAGCAAATTTATATCCCTATTGACTAGTGTACTACTAGTATTTATATCACTAGTATACGGTTTTTGGACTATTCTAATGTTCCTGTAGCTTATAGGTTGCAAGCTACTTAGCTGCTCTTGTGCAATGCTGCTTCCATTAATTATGTTTTAGCTGAAGACGAACTGCTAACAAAATCACTTTCAATACTAAAGCATTTCTCATATGACTAATGTCCTGGTCTGTACAGCAGCCTAAAATGACTTACTGCCTTTTAAGAATTATTCTTTTATCCTTTTAAATTATCCTTACATCCTTTTTAAAATAACCTTTCATAAATTCATGTCCTTCCTGGCAGCACACTAACAGTTTTATCAAAAAAGCAATTTTATAAATAATTACTATCTTAAGAAAATAGATATAAAGTGATTTCTTCCTTTGAAATAGCACTTAGCTGAGAACCTAGAGCTTCTAGGGCTTTCAGGTTTTGTTTGTTTTCTTTTCATATTTACTTTTCTCTGGGCTTCTATAAAATTCTTAGATTTATAGATTTTGCTGGTTTTCTCCTTGTAAGGAGATTAATTTCTTTGAGAGAGAGATAAAATACTGCATGAAAGAGCATCATATTATTTTAGTTTTGTTTGCAGAGTGGAGTGCATGCTACTAGCTATGCCAATGGAGGTCTCATACTGATTTTTGGCTACTTATCTCCAAGGCATTGCTGCTGTATTAGAAAGCTAGAAGAGAGGCAATGAAGAGTTGTTATAAGCAGCCAGCAGTATTCATACAGTAGAATCTATGGAAAATAATTCCTCTCTTAATGTAGCAAGAAAATACCAAAGTTGATAAATGTTGATACTTTTTAAGGCTTTCAGCAGAATATGACCCGTTGTTTCATTGTCTGTTCTGTAGATGTAGAGAGGAATTATAGAATAATAAATCTTAAAAAAACCATATGACAAAAGCCTCCAGTTTTCAACTCTTGCACCAAACTAGTTACATCAGTGTATAATTTAAAATTTTTTATTGCAGTAAAGATTAATGAATTACCAGAGAAATTATAAATAATAATATAATGCATTGTACAGAAAATCTATGGCTTGCATTAACAATAAATTCCAGGAGCAGGTTGTTTTTGGAGCGCTTGTCCATTGTATCTTTTAGCTTAGGTTTATACTGAAGAAAGAGGTATGATACGTCTTTTTGTAATAGGTATCTAGCATGGATGCAGTTTCGTTCTCAAAATTCTTTCATGAAGAGAGAATATTTTGCTCAGGAAACCTACAAGAAAATAGAAGAGCAAGTCGCTCTCTGAACTGTATACAAGGACACATCACATCTTCTTTAAAAGGTTGTGTTTTTTAAAGCTCTGAAACAAATTAATATCTTAAATCGGCAAAGCAGAGGCCTGTTTCTTTATGGCTGTGCACACAATTAAGTCCATTGCTAGTTTGCATTCCTGGCTGTCTGCCATCCTATGGTTAAATCTGGAAGTCTGCTAAACCAAACTGAATGCAGTAGATTAGCTCATTTTATTGAAATAGTACTCCCCTAATCCTAAATTGTCTTTATGCTCAAATATTCTGTTCAGTTTTAGCCTCAGAATATCATATGATCTATTAGCAAAACCCGCTTTCTCTGTGTAAGGGGAGAGTGTAATGCTTTGTCTACTGAGGCAGGAGTAAATGGAAATGATGGTATGAAGAGGAAGATAACATTTTATTCTTCAGATGAACTGGGCAGTTGCGGTATGAAGCCTGCTTTCTCTCCTACTATGATGTAGGAGGCAAAAAACCCTGTAATATCCATGATACCATAAGCTAGAGAATAAACAGAGTATTAGAAAATGACAAGCAGTAAACCAGATTATAACTGCCTGAAACTACATGCTGCCAGGCAGTTATGTAACTGCATGAAACTCTTCAGTCTCCACCGCAGTACTGAACCGAAAATATAGCAAAAAGGTCTCCAATGAGACCTGCTCTGTGAGATTTCACAGAAAGCAGAACTCCACGTTCAGAATCTCTGCTTTAAATAATTTGCTAAGAAATCAAGAGAAAAAGAGAAATCATAATAGGCAAGAGAATGAGTCACAGTGCTTGCATAAAAACATAAAAAGTCAGAATTCCATGTTTGTTTATATAACTCCTGGTTATTAGCCTCACAAAACAAGTTTAAAAGGCGTTCTTTGGATAACTGTAATCTCTCTCAAACACAGCATTTCATGGATTTTGGTAGTATAGTAAGTTTACAACAGCCGCTCTTGCATATTTGTGTCTGTGGCTGCACATCCAATAAAATGCAGGTAAAATTAATAATTATATGGATAATTAATAACTGTATATTGCATAAAAAGATGTATGTGTTTTGAATAATTGGGGGGTGTTTTATTATTATTTATCCCTGCTCACTGCAGAGTGCTTGGACTAGATGTCCTTTAAATGTCCCTTCCAACCCAAACCATTCTGTGGTTCTCTATTATGAGGGTGCCTAGTGCAGCCAGTTGTACTAAAGAAAAACTAAGCTGAAGTGGTTTCTGGATATCTTTTCAAAATGTATGATATGTCATTCACCAGAATGCAAAGATTACCAAACGCTTCCAGTGACACTCTGGTTCCTCAGAAAGTTAATACTGAAAATTTTACCTACTTATGTAAAATATTAATTTAACTACATGGCATTACTTTTTATTTGAAACTTACTGTATTTAGATTTTATAGCAATACATTTTTAGGCAACTATAAAGCAATCCTGTCAACATTGCTTAAATCAAGATAAGTTAATATCAAATCAGATTTTGCATGTAGCCTGTGGGCTTTGAAGAGTGAGTCAAGTATTTACATAGTTTCTTTCAGTTATCTGGCTTAGGTGCTACTTGAGAAACTGAAATCAGGAGCCCAGGTCTATCTGGTTGTGAAAGGAGAACTGTTTCCAGGCAGGCAATTCAAACCTCTACTGAGTTTGCTGCTTAAAATAATCTTAAGTTAGAAGTACAGGATGATTTATCTTCATTCGTTTTTTCCAACTATCCATTTTGTAGCCAGCACAGAAGAGAAGTTATCTGATTCAAAGAACATGCTAAATTTCCAAACCCCATCTTCATTTTTTGCTATTTCTCTTATCTTTCTGTAGAGTTACCACAGACATAATTTGCTTTTCAGCTATCGTGATGGCTCTGTGGGTACTACCTTATGTGCTAACATATGAATTGCTCTGTTAACACAGATGGATCATTTTAAAAGTTTAGAAGTAAATTAATCTTCAATGCCTACAATTTCTAGAAAATACTTGAATTTCCAGGGCTTCTTTGCATGCTATGATGGGAACTAGGATGCAGATCTTTCTGTAGATCTTTAACTGTAAAATACTAATGCAAGAAATCTAAAAATCTTTATGCTTTTCCAAAATCTTTATAGTTTACTAAGAGACTCTTCTGAAACTTTTTATACAAATTTCTGTGATTCAATGCACATTGAACCTAGCTCTGAATTGCATGATTTTAATAGGAATGATGAAGCTCTTCTCTTTAAAATCATCAGCCTGAAGCGTCATTCAAATTAGACTGTGTCAGTGATAAACATAACAACTGTGAGAGACTGTAGGAGTCCTGGTGTATGTCAAGACTTCTGTTTTAACTGTCTATATGTTATATAGCTCTTCGTGTGTTTGCTAGCGATGATAGCCCTGACTATCGGCATGTGACCTGCGCTGTTCTTGGACTGGTTAGACTGAGTTCAAGTGAAAAAGACTTCAAGTTGTATAAATCAGCATACTAGGTTTTGGCTGTGAAAGAGATTAACTTTCCAGAATCTGGTGAATACGTGAGTGTGACTAGTCATGTGAGGAAATCTTAGATCTACATAGAAGATGGGTGACAGCTATTTATTTTTGTAAATGCCTGTCTTAAGAATATTTTAAAACTGAATAGAAAGTGCATTTCTCTGAGAGTTGGCATCATGTGAGATACAATGTGATTTTTCTGTAAGGGAGTTGAGGGAGCAGTGTCCATTGATCTGAGCAAGGAATGTTTTTCAACATCCAACACACGTCAGCACTTGTGTCAACATCAGTATAATTTTACAATTAGATTTCAGTTAAGTGTAAGACCTGGTCATGGGTCATAAGATAACTTAATTTAGGAACAGCCATGGTATTTTGTTTTTCAACAGAGGACAGATTAAATCACGTATGAATACACTGCTGTTAAGTAAGACAGCTCTTTAGAATTCACTGTTTCTTGCTGTATTAAATAGTTATTTGATGGAATTATTCTGAATGTGCTCTGTACACAGAATCACAGAATGGTGGAGGTTGGAAGGGACCTCTGGAGATCATCTGGTCCAAGCCCTCTGCTGAAATGGACACAGTACTCCAGATGTGGCCTCACCAGGGCAGAGTAGAGGGGGAGGAGAACCTCTCTCGACCTGCTGGCCACGCTCCTCTTAATGCACCCCACAACACCATTGGCCTTCTTGGCCCCAAGGGCACATTGCTGGCTCATGGCCAACTTGCTGTCTACCAGGACTCCCAGGTCCTTCTCCGCAGAGCTGCTCTCCAGCAGGTCGACCTCCAGCCTGTACTGGTGCATGGGGTTATTCCTCCCCAGGTGCAGGACCCTACACTTGGCCTTGTTGAACCTTATTAGATTCCTCTTCACCCCGCTTTCCAGCCTGTCCAGGTCTCGCTGACTGGCAGCCCAGCACAGTATGTTGCATTTCGCGTTTTCCCTGTAGTAGCTGTTATTTTAATTTTGAATCTGTGGAACTCCCTACTGCCTAGAGGTAAATGTTCTTTTACCTTGTCATCTAGTTTGCTATGAATTACTTTATACATGATGACAGTTAAGTACACTGCACAAATTTTTTTCTGCCTTCTTCCTCCATATCATATATAACTATTTAATCAGCCTAACCCCCTTGAAACTGAGCATTTTTTGCAGTTGCCACAGGTTGCTACCAGTTGAGTTATCGTTTCTGTGTACTGATTTACCTCAGTCTTTTGTCAGGAGTCAGGATTGTGTTTGGGTTTTAAAATATTTTTTAATATATATACACACACACACAAAATGTATTTTGTATATATAAAATTATTACATAATTATGTAGAATTATATAATGCATAAATATAAATATATATATATTTGACTTGCAAATGAATTGTTGAATAAATCTTATACGTAAATGTTCAATGTTAAACAAAGCCCCACACCTCTGTTCATGTTAGAGCATCTTGTGTGCTTTGGATTTATGGACAACTGAGCTGATCGCAACCACAGTCTATGCAATTGTGACAAACTCTAGATAAACAGGAACATGTCTCTCCCAGCAAGATGTGTGCTCATACAGCAACAACAAGCCTCCCTTCAGCTTTCTGGAAAGTCCATTTCACCATAATTTCAGATCAATAATGTTAGAACTCTTGACAATGAAATTATACTGATTGTGGCATCCCTGCATTGCTCCGTTAACTTCTGGACACTTTCTCTTCTATCCTGGTGGTAGTAGTGATGAGTGATGCTCTCCTTCATTCAGTTTATTTAAATCTGAAACCACTAAACAGTTGGAACTAAATAGAGATGCTCAGTATCAGCAAATCTGAGATTTTTTTCTGGGTTGTGACAGGTTTTTGGGCTCCTGAGAAATGTTACCAGTAAAAAAAAATAAGTT
This sequence comes from Leptosomus discolor, assembly GCF_034619465.1. Taxonomy (NCBI): domain Eukaryota; kingdom Metazoa; phylum Chordata; class Aves; order Leptosomiformes; family Leptosomidae; genus Leptosomus; species Leptosomus discolor. The sequence continues at coordinate 25,137,070 of NC_141392.1, forward strand.
ATTGGATTGTGACAGGAGAGGGGTTTTTTGGCACTGGTGTGTGAGATATATAGATAGATAGATAGATAGATAGATTTATTTTTTTTTTTTAAATTGATTGTCACCAAAAAAATGTGATAGTCAAAACCATTATTTGTTCTTTGTGGTTTGGTCTACTGGCTTTGTAACAACATGTCCAAATCTAGTTTATTGGTAATAGCACATTACCAATAAATCACAAGCAGGAGAGTTTAACTGTATTTCAAAATAAATTTAAGGCATGAGCATAAGACATTACATTCTGCTCAGAAGATCATGGGGATTTCTAGCTCCTATTTCTTTCTGAAGACAGATCATGGCATTTCACATGTCAGTTCCAGTTATCTTCTGTACTGATTATTCCTGTGGGAATGTTAGCATACTCTTTCTAACATGTTACATTTCAGTTTTTCTTCTGGCTCCCTTGAGCCAGTTAGCTACAACTAGATTCTTGTTACCTTTGGCATCCACCACCCCAAATGGAATAGCTTCGATGCAACTAAACCCAAAGTATGTCTGTCTCCTGTTTTGTTCTTGGGTTGCTGCTTGATGTGGGACTTCCCAGACTCAATTGTTAGTACAATGTGCCAACATATTTTACCTATTTTATTTTGAAAATTTTAGCATATGTCTTTGATCAGCTCTTGCAGCAACCAGTAAAAAAAACCCCTGAGGTATTTAGTTCGTAGAAAAAGTTGGCAGCATAACATAAGTTTTGAACATCGTTTTGTTATTAGACATTTAATCTTTATCTTTCTTAAGTAGAATCTTCACTTATGTTTTAAAGTATACTTTACTTGATTTAATAATTTTTCCCTTTTTCTCAAATTTATTATACTGCTTACATTGTTGTTAAAAGAAAGCTCAGCTGATACTGTGAATAACGAGAGCTTCTGGCTAGCCTTTAGGGAGATGGCTTCAGAGTTATCAATCAAACTCCCACGCAGCTGCAACAATCTGCTTTGACTGATGACACTGTAGTCACCTCCCTAAAGGCTGGCTGAAGGTCTCTTCTCTACACTAACTCAAAGACATTCTTTGACAAATATGTGGAAAGTTTCCTTGCTATTCAGCTTGCAACCTTTTTTCTTTTTTTTTTTTTTCTATTTTCACTCTTCTGTGTTAATCTAGATATTTGTTACAGTTCCTTCCAGTCAACATACCCTTGGGTAAAACAATAATTTGTTATTAATCTGCATTGTTTCATCAAATCTGTGAGAGTTAGATGCTGTTTTACACAGCTAAGAGGATTTATTTCTCTAAAATGAGGTTCAGTTAATTGCAAACTTTCGACACAAGGAGTACTGTTGGGCCAAGGGACGACTGATGACTACTTCTAACTAAAACAGTGAAGGCATTTGGTTCTCCAGCCTTGAGAACAAATAGCATGGTATGACCTGCATCCACACACCTGCCTGGTTTTGCTCCTCAGAAGTGGATGTCAGCACCCAGATCATAGGAAATGTCCATGCTGCATTTTGTCTTCCAAACCTTGCCCAGGTGTTGTCTGGGAAAGCACTAAATAACATGGGCCAAAACTGCTGCTATTTGTGGCAGAGATAATAGTGTTGAATCCATGTTCTGGAGTGGTTGATTTGCTAGTACAGTTGTATCTATTAACATAGCAATTAATTAACATATAGCAATTAAATATCAAGCTCTAAATAACAGAAGTCAATCAGGAAACTGTAACAAATGTATCTGAGAATTGGAAGACCCTTTCTTGTTGGAATGGTAGGGTGATGGCAGATTCACATCAGGCCATAGTACTAGAGATCCTGGAGGTGCCACAGACCAAGATGGATACCGGACTGACAGTCAGTCACTCCAAAACTTGGTCACTTGTAGAAACTCTCAGGATCATGCTGTGCATCTCATTATTTTCACATTTGTAAAAGTAAGTAAAATAGAGGCCATCGGAGTGTAATAATTTCCCTTTCTCCTCTTCTCTGCTCTTACGTGAACGTAATACAAATATGAGTATCTCTGAAAATAATTTCCTTCGACAGTTGTATGCGTGCAGTAATGTTACGCAGATTTCCAGGAAAGATGGCTTTCCCAGAAGAGTGTTGTGGAAACTATGGGCATTGATCTCTCCCACACTTTGGTGGCTGAACTGTTTTGTCCAAGCTGTCTAGACTAGTATAAAACAAAGAAATAATGGAACATCTTCCCTATTTGTTAATATTTTTATTTCTATACAAGTCCATAGCCTCTTGCAGTTTCGGTATATGTTGCTTATATTCAGCTGTGCATCAGAAACTAATGAAATGTTTACCTTGTTCATCAACAGAAGTGTTTCTCCTGAAGAAGGGACTTTGTTTCTTTTGAGGATTGTTTCCAAAATACTCAACGGAAACCTAAGAGAGACCATCTTTATATATAACAAGCTATTTCCATCTGGCTGGGAGGAACTGGGACCCAAATGTGTGTATTATCAGTAAAGAGATTAAATGAAAACATAAAAAGGATCCTCTTCCTAAACCTTCTACATAGATATGAAGGCAGTTTTAAAATGAGGAATTGTTGGAAAAATGTATGGCAATCTTCAGGTTTTTTTTTTTTTAACACTGTTGAACTGCACCTGATGGAGTATTTAGATTTGTTCTTAATGCATATAAAATAACTGAATATAAAGATTTATTCTGTTGTGGTGAAGAAACCAACATGGGGTGACAGCCTGCCAGACCTGGTATTTACAAACGAGAACGGGTAAGGGATGATAAGGTCAGGAGCAGACTTGGCTGCAGTGAACATGAGATGGTGGAATTCAGGATCCTGAGAGACAGCAGTGAGGAAGTAAAGCAAGATCACAGACCTGGATTTCAGGAGAGCAGACTTTGGCCTGTTCAGGGATATGCTTGGCAGAACCCTATGTATTAGCATTTAATCCATACTGCTATTGCTAGTTTGTTAGATGTGTTTAATTTCATTCATTTTAGTTTCAAATCTCTCTTAAATGTGGAGCACCTACTTACTTTAATGTTGATAGGCCATCACGTATAGTTTAAAAAAATAAATTAAGAGTTCAGTGAGCCATATTTTCAGCCAAATAAGATAACTTGAATATTATTAAATTTAAATGCAATCGCTTCAGTCATTTTCCAATTAGATAAAAAAAAAAAGATATGATTACCTAATGCCATGAAAAAAAACCTTTTTTTTTTTTTTTTCTAGAGAATGTTCCAGTCAGGTTATGGAGCTCATTTCCAAAGTAAAAATGCAAACATTTCTAAATATATTTATGACTTCATTATGAGATCATAAAAGCAGAAGTATGTAATTTTACTATTTTAATATTTAAATCATGAATATAGAATAAAGCTTTGGCTTTCAATTTTTTTTTTTAATTCTGAGATGATTAAAAATCTTTTTTTACTTATCCAGCTGCCTGCATAATACAAAAAGAAAAGCAAATTTATGCAAAATACATTGCACAAATTAACATATATTAAAATTCTAGTTGTTTCTCAACTACTTGCAAGAGAGAGAAGAATGTGGACAATGTGTCACACATCAGTTGGTTGTATTAATCTTTTGCTTTCAAAAATACAAGTGTAATCAGAAAATACTGATGTCTGTGTTTTGGCTGAGCTGCAGGTGCGTTAGTACTGCAGACTGCAACCTTCCTGGAGATATTTTAAACTGACTTGCTTAGGTACCACTAGCATGGAACTCAAAAAGGGCAAAGTTATCCTTATTTTTATTATTCCTTCTATGGCAAATCTGGGAATTCCTCCAATGCACTGTTACTTAAAATATGTCTGTTTCCCATTTTATCTGTTTGCCTGTACCGAGAGCACAACACGAGATATGAATACCCAAATTGGCTCAGAAGCTGGTTTGCAACACAAAATTTTGAAAGCTGTACCCTGAGTATGCAGTATGTATGGCGTGCCCCACAGACCCTGTAGGTGCAGTAATTGAAATTAGGTGGTTTAATTGTTTTAAAACTTAAATTACATTTTTAAATGGACTTAAAACAGTATGATTGTGAAAACAATTATTGGGAAAACAGCATTTTGATGTATCTCACTTCTAGTAGTTGTATTTGCTACCATACAGTTCTGTTCTGAAGCTAATGAAGAATGAAATCTGTGTATAGTTCTTCTAGTGTTGCAGCCAAAGCTTGGAAGAACATATTAAGTAAGACAACTTGGTTATGTATCCTTCTCCTTGACGGAATTTCACAGTTACAACTGCAGTGCCAAATAACATGTTTGGCTTGCTTCTTGAGAAGGTGCACTGGGCACCTGTTCTTTTACTTGTTCTGGTGAAGTATGACTGTCCACATGACACAAGAATTTACAGAATTGTGATTGTCATTAAGGTAGACAGCTTGAGCCTCTTTGAATTTTCTTATCTATCATTCCTATTGCTTTTAGCAATACTAATTTATGATGCCTGCCTTGATAGGATAGAGACATTTAGGAGAAGTAGATTCTGCTGTCATTGGCAGCAGAGGAGCTGGTGAATTTTGGTGGCAGAGCAGAGACAAGGGATGTCTGATGCACCTGCATCTTGTGTTTTATACAGTACCCAGGATGCACACCGGGGGCTTTCTTAGATATAGAGTCTATGCTAGCTTGCATGTGCACACTCTTTATGGTGTATATACATTCTTATGCAGTTATATATAGCCTTAATGTGCTTTGAGACAATAATCACAAAGAATAAAGGAAGTCCCTGTGTTCTTCCTACATATCATTAAAGTACTATGTTGGTGATTTTTGGAATTGTAATATCAAGAATAAGATTTTAAGGGCTTTCAGTGTGTTTATCTCATTCTTACAGTGGTTTTAGTAACTTTTAATAGGAAATGTAGTGGTGTCAGGAAAAATGTAAGTGTTAGGTTGGGTTTTGTTAGCCAATATCCTAAAATATAACTGTTACAAAAACTTGGCAGAATTTGACTCTTAAATAAATTTGGAAAAATGACAGTTTATTGAAATACTTTAAGTTACGGTTCTCAAATTGACAAAGGCCACAGGTTACATGGCCTAGATGTAGTCAGCATTTACCTACAGTTTGTGAAGAAATAACTTTAGATTTCCTTTCACAGATAGATTTGATGCCTGCCCTTGTTTGTAGTGGATATATTTATGTGTACTGCCCTCAGGAAGGAAGGGTGCTTCCTTTATTATCGTGATGAAGAGGGAAGCACTAAGCTAACTGTGCGTATGTTTTGTTAACTTTTACATAGGCTTTTACAGTCCTTTAACCTTCACAGTTCCTCTGTGTGAGTAATAGCTAGAAGGAGGTGAGATAAATCCTCTGCTAGAAAACTTCCATCAAGTTGGCAGCAGTAATGTGGAGCTGGAGAAATTTTGAGTTCACTTCCAGTTTCTGAGAAGAAACGGACCTTGGTAGTCCCGCAGATTTCTGTTGCTGCTAGATTCAAGAACTCTAATGTCTTTAGACACTTTCACTTCCAGTCTCCCTGTTCCTGCATCTAGTGTAATAGCCAGAGATGGAGCAATCGAAGCTGAAGTCCTGATGCCTGTTCCTGAGATCTTCAGAGGATTCCGCTAGCAAATAGATATGTCTTGATGGTGATTTTTCTAAGACACATGAGTTGGCAATATTTAGGCGTATTTTCACAAGTGGAGCAAAATACATACCATCCTTCAGCTTCAGCAACTGAGTTTTGGAAACATTTTTTATAACTGCAGGCAGTGCCATGAGCCAGACTACCATTAAAATTGTGTCCTTTGATTAATAAGGATTTTATTTCAGTCAAAGGCTTAAAAATGAGCTTCCTTTTCCTAGACAGCTGAAAACCTCCACTTGGCAAAGTGAACACATTAACTACATGAGATGTTTAGTGTATTGTCTGTGTCTTAGGCACTAGAGATTTCACAGGGAAAAAGACCTTGACTGTAGAATGCATTCTGTGATATCAAAATGATGTGGACTTGAACTTTAGCTTTTTTCTGATAAAAACCAGCTCTGTCCTGTGAGGACTTTCTGTTATGTAATACTAGTAAACCACACATTTTTTTCAGATGAGTCTTTCACCTCTACTTAGCCTGCTGAACTTGAAAAAACAGGAGTCAAAAGCTGCAAATAGCAACAGGCAATTAAAATACCTGCACCTGGACTTGCCAGGTTTGTCAATTTGTACCAAATGTGGATCAGCTGAAAGAGGGAGGGGAAGTAGTTGTGGATTAGATGCAGAATTCAGTTGTTAAACTGGACTCACAGAAGCTGCTCGGGAGACTTATTAAGCACTTATTTTGCTTATTTATGCTTTTCCAAGCAAAAAATATTTTCCAGTTTCATTTGATGAAGAAATTGAGAAGTAATTCCTGAAATCTTTTAGTATTTTTTCCATTAAAAGGTAGCTCTTTCCCTAACTAGTGGTTTGAATTTAGTGTGGTTAACTTGTAGTCAAAAGCAACATTCTACTTAGTTTCACATCAGCAGTAGGTGAAATAGCTGAGTTGCAAAGATTGACAAAGCCTGTGGTGGAAAAAAGAGAAGGCTAAAAGATAAGCAGTGGAAAATTCTAGTCAGCATCAATGTCCGTTTTGTTTGTTTCTTTGGTGTTTTACTGCTTACCTTTCTGTGTGATTTTATGTGCAGAGTATTGGTATGTTATTGGTGAACAGATTTGTTGGTTTTACCATGATACTGCATAATGTCATCAGAAGTATAGCAGAGTATGGTAAAACCAAGGCTTTGTTTTTAGTCCTCAATTATTTTCTATTTTGGTTTTAAGAAATAATGATACTTAGCTGCTGTTTGTTTAATAACAGGCTATATAGCTGGGTGACGTGCCTTTCATACATGGCAACTAGGACAGGCTCTGGGAAACTAGATAAGTTCTCTTACGTAAGAAGTTTAAGATGTAAGTCTAATGCTGGATGGGCTCTAGGAGCATCTTGTCATGGTAATTAGTAGCTGAGATACAAAATCTTTGCATAATCTATCCCGTACAAAAGAGATACTTGATACTTGTAATCTTCAGATTGTGTCAGACAATATAAAGCAAATTAACAGCTGTCATATTTATTTTAGTAAGTGCACTTCTCAAAAAATAAAATTGTTTCAGGGATTATTGTATAGAAACTTTTCTTGTTTTAATTGCTAGAAAAAGGGAAAATGGATTTATAATATGTATTTGCTAAAAGTAATCTTTGAATTTTTAGGTATAGCGTTTGATTTGTGTTCTACACAATTAGCTCTTGAAACAGAATTTCAGAAGCCTGGCAAGAGTGCTCATAAAACTGATATTTGACCTTGCCACTGATGGACTGTAACTAGAAATTTAGACTATAGATCTACTTTAATGTTAAATACAGCTTCTGTATGCTCTGCAATGTTTTCTGCTCCAATGTAATTTTTGTTGTTTCTTACTTCACGCCCAACAGGGAGCAGGATTTCTATACAATCATACAAGACTTGCTTTCCTATTTCTGTGATTTTTCAGCCTCTGAAATACAGGGAAAAGATAGAAAGATAGTTTCTCTGAGAACCAAAGAGAGCATGAGCTTTCAACTTACTACATCAAATGGCATTAACAACTCTGTCCTCTTTGCAGTTCTTCACAGAGCAAGGTGTCTCAGTTTAGGTGAAGCAGAAATACAACTCAGAATTACAGTAGAGCATAGCTTACCTCAAACACTTAACTACGCTAACTTAGAAATTTGACGAAATTTTATTGCTGCCTAGCAGAAGTCCTAAAACTGGACTATATCCATGTATGTAGCAAATGTGTCAGTGTTGCATGTCTTCTACTACAGCATGGTCAACAAAGATTAACTGCTTTTTGCACCAGCTGGCTAATGTAGATACTTCCAATTCCTGTGTGCTGTGAGAGATTCTGCCCTTCATTATACCTGGAGGTCTGTTAGCTTATGGAGGTGTAACCGGCCACAGAATATGGACTGTTGTCATTCAGAAAGCACAAAAGTAAACTTAAGTCTAATCCCTTCTCTACCACAGGAAAATTATTTTATCTCCCTCAGTGTGACCTGGTGGTCATCCTATGTACAATACCATATTTTTGAAAAGTAACAAAATTGCTGGTCTTGGCTTCGCATTTCTGTGAGATAACTGGAAATGTCAGCTGGCAGTCTTCAAAGGAGAAAAAAGCGTTCTTAGTAGCACTGAAAAATCCCCATAGTCTAGGGCATCTAAAAATTAATGTTTTTCTTCAGCCACATTTAGTGTTGCCTCATTTATCATTTCTGTAGACATCTGTAGACTTTCTGTGTAAAAAGAATCATCGTCTGCATCTGACTGATCAAATGCAGCTTGGCATGTGTTTGTTTGATATATTATTGAATCAAGCTCTTACTCCTCTCTACTTCTTTCCATTAAAGTGCTTAAACTCAAAATGTTATATGACAGGATTATCATGAAAAGAATGCCTAAGTAGGACACAGCTGTAACACCACGCGTTCATCGCACTTAAAGTAAGAAGTTTCCCTAGGCTTACAGTCCTTATTTCTGCTAATCAGTTCAAGGCAAACCTGTGTAAACAATATTATTATCCCAGTGTGAATTTTTTAACAAAAGCCTATGAGCTTTGTCACATCATACAACTTGTCATAGATGTGAATATGCCCAGGGATTTTCAACCGGATGTGATGACATCTCTTAAACTAAAAATTAATGTGGGAGTGATCCAGAAAAGTTATGACAATGTCTGGTTGTTTTTTTCCCCTTGTTCTCTGCAACATTTCCTGTATCTCCTTGACAGTTCTGCTCTGGGCTTATTGGTTATTTTTATCACATCTGCTATATTTTATTCATTTTGTAGCTCCCTCTTGATTTCTCTTTTTGTTAGCTGTATCTGTTTTCTGTCCTGTTTCCAAGATTTTTTTCCCCGTTTCCTCTCTCCTCTTTCTCAGATGTTTCTGCAAATGTTTTGACTTGGATTGTGTCTTGAGTGATTAGCATCGTTATAGCTGTATTCACTGATGACTGTTAGCTATACAAAAAGTGGAGTAGATCCAGGAGATCCCAAAGCAATTAATTACTGAATCAGCCTCTGGAAAGAATACCTTCAGCTGTGCTGTCAAGCATAGGGACCCATCTGCAGCACTGCACTGGTACAACTTGATTGACCTCATCATGCTGTGGGCACTTAATTAGTGTTTTAGAGCTGTTGGCTTAATCTTTGCCTGAATTATGATCACATCTTTGCATTTGGGAGAAAAGACAGCTATATTCACTCCATTTTTAGTTGTTTCAGTGTGCAAAACACACTGTCACACCAGAGTGTGACAAAATCAGAAAAATAAACATTACTAGCAGCAATGTGCAGTTGGTGTCATCTGTTTTGACTGCACTTGAATCTGGTATTTCAACAGAGTCAGACTCAAATGGGGTGAACACAGGAAATAAAGGAGGCTACATTTGACAGTGGCCATGATTTCTTAACTTTTACCTGATGTATAAATGGTATTTTCAATCAGAGTGTTCAGACTGGCCTTAAAATTCTTTATACCAGATGAACATGAAAGTTTTGATATTTTCTATTCAGCAATACTAGATTTACAGCAGTGTATATACTTAGTTTTCCATGTATTGAAAAATCATTGAGTTAACCTGATCTCATTTATGTTGCTGGTTTTGTTTCAACATCATAGACCAAGTTTCTACTTGATGTTTTACTGTGCATTTTATTTCAAAACATTTTACATTGGCCTTTTAACTGTAATAAGCAGAATAGGGGGCAAACATAATGCTGAACCAAATATAGCTCTTTCCTGACCCTCTCTTTTTAGTCTCAAATTCTAGTACAATTTTCTTTACAACTGATAGATTCAGCTCTGTCTTTCTCATTTTGTCAAACCACAATGCTTAAATCAAAAGGTGCCCTGTGTATCTTTCATGGGTATTTATTTACATGTCTTTTGGCCAAAGTTGTTACAGTCTCATTACCTCTCTTTTTTCAGTGGTTGCTATGATTTTCAGACTTGCATACCTATAATTTTCAAGCAGGGCAAAGAATGAGGCCAAGCAGCAAGAGGTTATCTATAAACCTTTCAGATGTCTGAAAAGCTGATTCCCTCTCCTTTCTTATGTATAGCTTTGGTAGCTTCCTGCTCTGTTTCTACATAAAAAACCCACAAAGTTTTATTTCAGACCGGGAAAAGTACTATAGCTGTTTTGGCTAAAGGCCACACATCAGTGCAACTTTATCCAGCTCATGTTTGTTTAGCAGCATCTCCGTACTTTCCTCAGTGTAGGCCAAGACCCTCTCTTGCCAATGTCTCTTTAGGCCTTTCTTGAAAAAGGAATCATGCCATGCTGCCTATGAAAAGTTCTGGAAATTTAGTAGTTGTGTAATTTTGGAGGTTACTGTCAGATACTGAAGCATGCAGCAATCATCATGATGAATGCAAATATAATTAGACTCAGATGGAAACTCAGTGCATACATGTTAATGCTGAAGGGGAAAATTGGTGTATGGTAGTTTAAGTTCAGAATTACACAGTAGCATCTGTTTAGCGTAGTGCAGCTAATAAGAAATACTGCATATTTTTCCCTGATCACTTGTTGCTCAAAACACACAGTTCATGAGGAGATCAACAGTTGTTTATACTTACCTTTCAATGTCATCAAATGGGCTTTGGATAAAATCTCCTAGGACTTCTTTTCACTGGCAGAAGCTCAGAGTTCCAAAATATCCATGAGATGTATATGAAATAAATACGTATGAGAAAAATACATCATTAGAGAACTGTGTGACCTTTGTGTTACTGCAGCCGTGTGTGATGATGAACTGCAGTGCTGTAGGACTGTGCTGCAGTTCCGTTCTCTTTTATTAAATCTGCCAAATTTTTCTTTGTGTACAGACTTATATAAGTGTAAATCAGAGCTAGCCTTAATTAAAGTGGAGAACATTTTTGCTCAAAACATTACATTTTAAGAGTTTGGGGTTTTTTTCTTCTTGCTTCTTTTCCTTCTGTTATTGGGGAAATTTTAATCACTTGGTCAAAAGCAATTTGATCTTTAAATCTGGTCTGACTCTATGACCCCTCTGTAGCTCTGTGGTGCAACTACAAATTCTGTGTTCTGCTAGGTTGCTTACACAGCCTTATGGGCCTGATCTGTCAAGATTTCTAGTAAGCACTGAGCAGCCAAACAAACCTTACTGAAATGTGGTGGAATAACTCCATAGGCTTGAATAACAACCACTGGCACAGGGAGCAGGTCAACAGTAAATTCCCAAGGACAAAGAGGAGTAATTTCTGCCTGGCAGGGATGGTTATGACTTCGTGTGCTTCTGCCACCATTCAAGCCCACATGAGGTCTGGAAAGCAGTCAGAAACAAAATCCTTGTCAAAATGCCCCTTGCATTCCCAGGACACTTCAAGTATACTTTAGTATAACAGCAGCTATTAATGTGTGTGCTTCAAAGACCTTTATTAAGCCCAGCTGATCTGCACATCCACTTCATAAATGATTAAATTTAGATTTGGTTTGTGTCAGAGACCAGTTATGGGTGCCAAGCCCAGCACAGCGATTTTCAATCACAGTCTACATTGACTTCATTCAGAACTGTAGGTGTTCACTTCTTCTGACAAGCAGATGGTAGCTGTCTGAGGCAGGCCACCAAATTCAGAAATTGCTGCTGAGAAAGCCTGCAATGACTTGTTCTAAGTAGGAGGCCAGTGCAGAATGATGAATAAATGCTAGAACCTCTAACTGTATTGCTGCTTTTCTTATACAGGGAATATATGGAAGGGGAAAGCAAGCAGTAGAATAGTTAGAAAGAACTTAGACATTAAAAATGCCTTATTTCCCAGATGGTCTTAAAAACATATTTCTATACACATGTGCTGTTCTGTGCTATGAATAAGCAAGATATTACCATATAAAAATCAAGCTAGTAAATTAAAATTTTGTCATTGCCCTTAGCCAGTGGTGGTTCTATGAAGGTTTATGTTCTTATTTTTTCAGGACAAATGTGTTCTGCACTTGAGTTGTTTGCAACAAGTGTGTGGCAATATTTTGTATCTTTAGAAGTATTATTACAGCTTGATGTTCACATGTGTAACAAGTAAATCAGTTGTATGAATGTGTGCATTAATTGTTACACATGCATATATATGGACACACAGAGACTCTGCATGTATCAGAGTTACCTGATCTCTATTGTCTCTGCTCTCCCAGCAAGGCATGTTTCATATGCCTGCAGTGCACTCCCAGAGCCTCTGTCACCTGCACTGTTGTACATGCCAAATAAAATTGCTTTTCCTGGTGTGTGATCTGCCTGCCAGCTCTTTACTGCTTGTGGGAGTCACAGGCTTGCACTGGAAGAGCAAAAGGTTGGGAGCTGTGTATGTGCATGAGTAGCAATGTCCTTCATTACCAAGAGACTGATTTTCCTTAAATGATAGTTGTGGTGATTGTGTTTCGAAAGTAATCTGGGAGGAGATTTTATGCAGAATAAGTCTGTCGAATTCCTGCAGTTTTCTTCCTAAAATACCTCTCCATTTTTACAGTGTGATCTAGCGGGATTTGTGCAGATTGCTTTCTTCTTTCCTTTTTCCTCCTCCTTTGTCCTAAGTCTCCGTTCCTTCCTGGTTTTTTTCCCTGCTACTGCAGGTCCCCTTGTTTACTTCCACTGAACTGCTGGTCTTTATTCCGTTGCTCCTTTTAATTCGGTTCTGTTATGTTTTGTGTTGTTTTCAGGAATCGGGATCACACTGCACCATGCCTTATTTTGCTGATAATACTGTTCTGTCTGTACAGTGAGTTACAGTCCCCCCTTTTAACCTCACGACTGAGGAAAAAATAATTTTGTTCTGTGAAATGAGGAATTCCTGAAAGAGTGTTTGCATTCTTTGCTGCCATGTGAAGACAGCTCTGTCCTTAGCATTGTGTGAGCAGTAAAATGTAGCTGAAGAGATCCCTGGTCTTCAGACATGCCTGCTGGCCTGTCAGGATCTTGAAAGTGTCACTTCTTTCTGCACTGAGAAGTAACAGTGTGGAGCAGAAGGAGGCAACCAAGAAGAAAATAGCTACTGGCACATAATGGCCTATTTCAGGGCAGGCTTGGAGCTTCTTGGAAGTATTTTTTTCTTCAGAGATATCTTTTGATACAGAGAAAAAGTCTTAAGAAAAAAGTAGTTGTGTTGTCTGTCCGTCATTCAAGCATAGCACAGTCAGTCCCCTGAGTTCTTTGCAGCAAGTTCAACCTAAATTCTAGGAAAGACCCACTATGTTCTCTGTTCTGCTAAGCTGTAGGGTTTGTAGCAGATTTTCGGCAAGAAAACACCAATTCTTTCACTTATTTCTGAAGAGAATTCATCATATACACACAGCATCTGCATTGCTGTGGAATTTAATTTTTAAATTTACCTCACATTTATCCACAAATCTTCATTATTATTGCATAGCATTGCGTTACATAAAACTGCATAATTCTGTGAAGGCTTGTCTAAACGTGAAAGTTATTCCAAATTTAAAACAGGATGGGTTTGAAATAGAAAATGATTTATCAGTGTCTATCTATGTAGAATTATTTTAGAATAGCATCAAATTTGCACACTGCTCTAAGGTGCAAAACAGCCCTAGCACCGAGAATGAATCACATTGTCAAGAGATGGACGATGAGTCCGTTAAAGTGATTTTCAACCACAGTCTGCATTGACTTAATTCAGAACTGTAGGCGTTCAGTTCCTCTTTCAAAAAGCAGCTCTTGTTTGTCAGGCGGGATGTTCTGGAAACTAGTTTCAATTTGTATGAAAAGTGTATTTGCTTGATTCATGTTAATCAATGAATAGTCAATAGCATGGTTGTAAAGAGATTCGATTTAATATGGCATGCATAAATAGAAAACATACCTTGAAAAATTATACATTCAAAAATATAAAAGCAAGTGTTTGGCCTTTGGCTGCTGTAGTGAAGAAGTGTTTTGACCACCTGATAAATAGGAAGGTGCAGTGATATACTTAAAAGACCCAGAATAATGAGTTTTAAACTTCTGTCTCTTATCTTATACACCCATTTCAAGATCTCCACGAACCTATCAATTCCATATGTATGTATTAAAGATAACAGGAGTTGCTTTCTTTTTGCAGCATCAAGGAGCAATTATATAATGCAAGTAAACTGCTGTGACCCAAAATGCATTTTTACTTTGATTAGTTTAGACTTTCTTGATGTATTTCGGTATTTGGAATCAAAGAAAGTTCTAGTTTGGAAGGGGCCTCCGGAGTTCATCCAGTCCAACTTCTTGAAAGCACGGCCTCAGATTAGGTTATCCAGGGTCCTGTCAAGCCAAGTAAGTCTTGAATAATTTCCAGTGGGAGGGATTCTACCACTTCTCTAGGCAACCTATCACAATCTTTAAGTCTTCTTATGGTGACAAACGTTTTTCTTGTATCCACAGAGAATTTCCCATGAAGCAAGTTGTGTCTCTTGCCTTTTGTACTCTCACCGTGCATCCATGTGAAAAGAGTATCTCCACCTTCTCTCCAACTGCTCTTGGTGTTCTGGAAGACTGTCAGAACCCACCCTGAGCCTTTTCTCCTTGAAACTTCTCTTCCTGAACTGTCATCAGTTCCCTCATCCCTCTTTTATTCTTCTCAGTCATCCATTCTTTCTAGCATCTGTAATTCTCTGGGTCCTTGACTATGTGCTTTATGAAGAAAAAATTGTTTTATCTGCAGTTTGGGAAAAATTTAAATACAGAAATTACAATTTAGTAGTCAATTGAATTAAAACAATTTAATGTTCAATTCAGCTACTTGAATTAGTTTGCATCCCATATCTAAACTTTTCTACTTAGTTCCATCTTGGTTTTAGACTTGAAATCTCTGTTGTATGTATATATGTGTATGGAACCTGCTACAGAAAACCAAAAAAACACAATATAGACAAGAAGCAAATACTTCCAGTGCCTTTAAGTTCTAATGTGGTTATAAAAGAAAAAGAAAATCTTGGCGCAGGATATTATTGCAACAGAAATTGCGGAGGTAGTAAGAGTTTACCATCTGGCAAGGCCCCCAGACCAGATGGATCCACTAATGACTTTTATAAAGCATTTCATCAGACCCTGCTGGAACACATGACTGACATCTTTAATTATCATAAATTAACAGGGTTCCAGCCTTGGATGCTAGATTGAGAATTGTTGATCTTGGAAGGAAAGGAAAAGGAAATGCTCCATGAAATCTTCCTAACAGACCTTTCCATTAATAAGTTGTGACATTAAAATATTACCTAAAGTTTATTGGTTCATCTTAAATAGATTGTTTGCTTAAAGGAAGTGCCTATTGAGGCACTTTAATAAAAGACATTTTTTGCAAACACATCGGAGTGCTTTTGGAATTCACAGTTAGCTTTGTGCGAACACAAAAGCATTCAGCTACTTAGAAGAGCAGACTGCCAGGAATCCCCTTGCATTCTTTGCCTTTCCTGGAAGGAAGGGAACATGTGCTTCCAAAGCAGTTGATCTCTGTGTCTTCACCTGCACATGCATCTGCTCCTGTTACTGTTCCCACAGAAAGAAGGTCGAGTTGTGTGGGAAAGTGACTGCCACTACCAGCAAGCAGTACCAGCAGCAGTTGCTGCTACTTTTAATGCTTTCCGTTTCCACCCCAACTCTTTAGCAAGAGCGTCACTTCCTTTTCCCACAAACCTGGAAAGTAGGGAGAAGTTTTCTTGTGAAATTTCTTCTGCTTATCCCTCTTAGATCTTGCAGAACTACACCCTGGTCAGTGAGGGCACTACATGTGCCGTGGCTGCCCCTGGTTCCTTGCTCATCTTTCCCCATGGAGCAACCCTGCTCTCACTGCTCATTGACAGTGAAGTCTTTGCTAGTACAGTTTCTGTAGTGCGCTCATGAGAAAAGCATGGAAATCATGTGAATTACACTTAAGAGAAATGGTCATGATTTTAAATCTTGATCTTATTTTTCCCACTTAGTTTTTGTTATTGATATTAGGTACTGGAACAGTTACATTTTTTCAATACTGAGAATAGGTCTGCAAATGTACATCACTGGCTAAGACTGTGCAAACTAGTGGATGAGCAGAGCAAGGGAGTACGGGCTTAGGGAGGTAAAGTTGTGTGGTAAGAAGAAATTAATCACTTTCTCACAGACGTTAAGTGGTCCAGCCATTCACTCTAGTTGAACAGCTCTGATGTACGCTAATGTATCTCAAACAGCTATCTGTAGTCCTGTTGCCTGTGACTTGCAGGAAATTGTCTGGTTGCATAATACAGACTTGTGTCTGTCTGTATGTCCTTCCTGTTGGAAGGAATAGGAAGTAATTCCCTAATAATATTTTTCTATACTATAAATTGCTGCTGTTTGGATGCCTAAATTCTAATCACATTTTCATGTTGCACTGATTATCACAGTATTTTCCAGTGACACAAATAGTGATGTGGTGTCATTATAAATGGCATAGATACAGGATAGGATGTTTGCTTAGAAAGGTTGAAGAAATGCACCTAACAGTTCAAAAAACCACCAATGAAGTTTATACTCACTTTAAAAGTTGGGGGAGAACACAGAACCTGTGCCAGCAGGAATTCTTACAATCTGAAGACAGGAAGTGACCCATACAGCAGAGAGATTGTATAGTTGCGCATACAATTTTTGTATTTTAATACACAACAAATATATAAATCACATATACAGGTATCAAACAGTCACCAAGATTTTTTTCGTGAAGTTGGACTTCATTTCCTTACTCTGTAACCCACTGTTCTCTCTGCCAAAAATTAACACTTGGTTATCTAACAGCCAGACTGAACGTGGGCAGTTATAGTGCATTGTAAAGGCTGTTAGCGGGAGGTGAATGTCCTTAGCGGTTCTGAAAAATCAAACTACTTATTTAGGTGCCAAGAATTGATATTAGTTCCTAATTTTAGTTTCCCCACTAGTTGACTTCATGCATCAAAAAGGGTAAAACAAATAACAGATATGTTCTGTACAGACATGTTGTGGGAAATGTGTTCTTGTTCTTAACCTTATATCCAGGAATGGAAACACAAAATGTAAAGTAGGAAGTTCTAGTATGTGAAAAGTGAACTGTACAAAACAGTGGTAGATGTAATTAAGCTGCAGTTCTGTTCTACCAGTGAGATAGATTAGCCCAATTCATCTTTTTCATCTGGTTCTTACAACTGAAGAAAGGTATTCTAACTTAATTATAGCTATCGTGGCTTAAGTATGGTGGAGTCATCCTTTATTCCCCTTATAGGTTGAGAATTGAGGTGAACTCATTGACACGCAGTGTAATGTAGAATCTAAGCCTGTGAAGGAAAGCAGGAATGAGCAAGTGCAGGAGCAGATGAAACAGTTTTACTGGGCATTGTGCTAAACTGTTCTTTTTGCATAAATTGTTCTTTAGCATGAAAAGATTGAATACATATGTTTGTGAAACTTCCTTAAGTTTTTTGATGAATTCTTAATAATTAGCATTATCTACTCCTGGAACAGAAGAAATATTCAGCTTCCCTAAGCCATCTGTTGAATATCAGTTTATTCATTGGATATTTTTCCTTATTCCATCTGTAGCTCACATGCTCAGACATTGTTCAAATTTGTTTCCTAGATAGCAGTGTAAAACTGACTTTGTATTCATATTATGTTAGGGAGGGTTTTTTATTGTTAATATCCCCAAGCTAGATTTTCAAACTAGATCCTCGGGGTTTTGTCAAAGAGAATATCTCAAAGGTTGAAGGGTAGCTTGACAATAGCTCGGAACAATTGCAAAGAGCAGCTTCTGGTACTGTGTCACTACTGATAGCCTGCATTCCTTCTGTTAATGTGGGATGAAGTTTGCTGAATGGGGGCCTTTTGTCTTTTATGTTACAGTGAAAATCTGTGATGTGTGATAAGAAAAACATTAAAATTTTTTTTAAAAAAATTATGCTTCTGCTGAGTTCCAGAAAATCCTTGACATCTACGAGAAATGCTCCCAACGCAACAAAGTGGAAGTAAATATTGGTGTTCACACTTAGGCAGGGGTGAGAGAGAAGGATACTGTGGGCTGCCTGGTGGAGATTTTCATATCTGGAGGACTGTGAACAGAAATATAGTCTGATTCTGCTAACAGAGCCTGCATTAGAATGCACCTCACAATAGCATATCTCTGTACAATATTACATAGAATGAAAAAGTTGGGTGTTTAATATGTTTAATAAATGTATAAGAAAGAGTTGGTCAAAGCAAGTCTTCTGAATGCTAGTGGAGTTAATCACCTAAAACCAGGAATCAGTTTTTTAAACATTGGCACCTTTCTTGGATTTAAGTAGTAGAAATACGGCTTGATGTGACAGGTTTTGTGCAAAGTATTGTTTCTAATTGGCTGTTAGAGAAAATGAGATAAACTAATAAAGGTCCAGTGAATTTTTCCTCTCCTTAGGCAGCAGTAACTAAAAGTAGATCTTAAAATACGTATGTCATTGTTCTTCAAATACAGGAGAAATAATTTATTTCTCTGTCTGTTCTGAGGTTTCTGTCTTTAAACATATAAAGATGAGAGGATTTCTTGCATGTATTTTTCAAGTGAAAAATGTCCGTTATTCAGCTACTGATCTGTATTTCAGAATTTTTGAGCTGATGTGTAAAAGAGGAATAAATTGTAGAAAATCATCCCTGACTCTATAAAGCTATGAAAGACTAAGCTAAAAGCCTATCTGTTCATTCAGCTTATCAATCAAAAGCATTCAAAAATTCTCTGGTTATGTTTTCTTTGAATTTTCTATTTAAAATGTTATTACATGTTAAATTGTATTCTGCACTAGCCACGTTGGTCTCAGTAAAATGTATCATTTTAAGTAAATAATGGGATAGACTGGGTCTTGAAGACAGTTGATACAATCATTCCAATAAATCAAAAACAGCTGAAGTTTTTGAGAACTATAAAAGCTAAGGTTTTTTTTAATTTAATTTTTGCATTTTATACTGTCTTACTGATTCAGAAAGTGTATTATAACTTCAACTCCGTTCTATTTCAGCCTTGCAGTTCACCCGGATAAAACTTTAGTAGCTACAGGGCAAGTTGGGAAGGACCCTTACATTTGCATCTGGGACTCCTACCGTGTACAGACTGTGTCTGTTCTTAAGGATGCACATACACATGGAGTTGCCTGCTTAGCTTTTGATTCAGATGGCCAGGTTTGTATATCTTCTTTCTCTGTGTTTTGAATTTAGTTTGATTTCTGATTCTGGAAGATATGCACATTAAAGCATTTTATGTTTTGGAGTTGTATGGCTCCTTTTACAGTTAAATTTTTAGTGCAAGGACTGCAAATGCAGCTCTTTCAAAGAAGGTGTTTTCAGATGAAAATCACAACCTAGCATTTAAGTCAAGTAGAGGCATTGGGTGTTGAACAAATATCCATAGAAGAAACACCCTCTGTGGTTCAAATGTAATAGCTTCACCACATACTTGTCACCTACTGATCAGAGATCAGTTGCTGGCAAAGTCCTCACAATCCTGCGGCTTTTTTGGCAGAGGAACGCCAGTAATCTCGCTGCTAGGAGAATCTCATTGGCTGGGGTGCACAGTCAGTTTAATTGAATAGTGGGGTTAGAACACAGAGTGTGTGGCTTTGTACAGTGTGATTATATTATATGATAATTTAAGACAAAATGTAAAATATAAGTGAATGGTGGGCTATTCACAATGAAACACATTGATTTGCTCCCATGCCTTGCCCACCCCCACCCCCCCACCCCCCCGAGGCAAACTACTAAAAGCATTCAGTTGTGAATGAAGTAGGAGGAACACAGATCTACGATTCATATAAACCTGACAGATAATTCGTAGTTTTATGAATATCTCTCTGCAATTTTGTCATGATTGATATCCAAATGAGTTTTCTGGTGTAACACTTTAGTCATACTTTATAGCTGATTGCTAAAATATTTTTAGGAATGCTTAGATTAGCTGATACCTGGATTCTTGCAGAGATCCTTGTTGGTTTTTGTATTTGCTTGTGTACCTCAGAATTGAATCCCAGTTGGGCAGAACTGCCTTTAGATGATTTTCTTAAAATCATGTACTAGATGGTTATCTGTCTGTTGAGAAGTGCTTTATTATCATATGCCTAGCTGCTCTTCCACTAACCACACAGTGCTTTTATTGCTCTTTCTGGGATCAGAACTGGCCATACAATGCATAAAAGGTATTCTCACATGAAGCGTAAGTACTTTTTATTGTGCATTATTTTGTGTATATTCAGTTTAAAGATTAGTCTGACGTGAAGGACACTGACATGAGCAATTGCCTTTAACATTTTCAAAAAGCACTGGGTAGCTTTAATTACTAAACATCACTATGGATTATATATCCTCATTAAAAATTGGAACTAGCTTTCTATTTTAAGCCTAGTTTTCAACCATGTTCTTCCAGTTTTCTTAAAGTAAAGCCATTTCCTCTGAAATCTCATGTGCCAATTCTAATTAAAGAAAAAAGTGTTTCTGGGAATTGTGGAACAAAAAAATCAGATAAGAAAACCCCTAAATCACAGAACAGAATTACTAATGCTATAATATTTTTTAAGATATTGTTCATTCAGAAATACTTGTTCTTTTCTCTCATATTTAACTTCATAAGACTGGTGGATAAACTTTTTTTAAAACCTATTTAAACACCTAATAGGAATAAAGACTCAGCAAAGAGCCCAGTCAGTATGAGTGGAAGGTGGAGGCTCTTCTGAAAATCCTGCTGGCTGCCTTGCTGTAATTAAAAACTGAACTTACAGCTGTATTGACCTTGCAGAACAGTAATATTCTGTTTTGGGAAGTGCCGGAGAAGTTACAGTTTATTCTGGAATTAAAAATTTGCACAGAAAGCTTTTATGTCTGGAGAAAGACCAATGCTGGAAAATATAAATATGGATAATGTATCTTGAATTTTTGCTGCTCTTTCTGGATTTGCAGAAGAAGCTGCTGTGCTGAGCCAAAATTAAAGGGCATGGTAGAAAGACTGAGTATTTGGAATTCAGAGCTGCTAGCAGTTCCAGTTTGTTTAGTCAGCACACCCAAGGGAGCTGGCATCTTGTGATAGGACAAAACAGACTTTGCATATATTGCTTGCACCTTTCCTTCTACGCATGCCGTTCCTTCTTTTACATGGAATGCTTCTTAATAGCCAAGAAAGATTTGTATTTTAGCCCCAAACCACAAAAAAAATCAACAATCACGTCAGGTATAGATGCAATAAGAAATGTATTCTTTTCTCTGCTAGCTCTGTCAGCTGTCCACTTTCTAAATAAAAGTAGACTGAGAAAAGCCTAGATAATTCTGCTTCTCTACCTGAGCTGGATCCCCATAGAGTCGGCTTGGCTTCCTCCCACTCGGCTGTGCACAGCTGCTGGTTCCAAGGGTAGCTGCTGTGTTGAGTGCTGCACAGCTCCAGCATGTGGATTTAGCCTGGGTCTCAAAATAGTGACACTGCATTGATATTCTAGCCAAGTTAATTAGCATTTCTTGTACCAGAAACTCTGGGGTGTCTGTTCCAGGCATTCAAATGAATTAGTTCTGAAATATTACTCCCTGCTGGACTTCAGGTGACCCTGCATGGAGACAGCTTAGTTGTCTCTGCAGTGCTTCCCTGGCATAGTTTATCACAAACTGGGTAATGGAGAGTAACCAGGATTTGTGATCTTCTATAATATATGGAGAAGATCAATGTGCAGCTTCAATTGGGGGATGGCTTATATGCTTCATTTAGTTTATGTACCTTCAGTACAGCTTTAAATTTGGAGACAAATACATTTTGAGTAGATTTCCTGGTTTGTACATTATCTCTAATTAATACTATATTTTTTAAGTACTGATGGAAGCTGAATATCTTGCAGAACTCTTGCTATTTAAAAATATGTATTTTAGTTTGGGCTTTTCTATATGACCAGGAGATGATGTTTAGTAGAAGGGAAGCTGCACTTTGTTCAAATGCTTAATGAAGAGCTGTCAGTTTGCCTATAATTAAAAACATCTTTTGATGAACCAGGAATTAACTAGTTTCTCCTTAAAAGTACTAACATCTGCTCTTCACAGAATTACCTACAAAGCTGATGTCTTTTCTCTTGTATTTCACCAATACTATACAGTTCTTCAGTTTCTGTTCTGAGTTATTTTAGATGAACCCTTTTCGTGTGCTTTCTAAAAATAACTTTTTTTTTAAAAAAAAATGGAGTGAGGACATCACGGCCATAATACAGAAATACATTTCTAAATTCGATGTTAGGTAGCAGTAGGCTACTTTAGCCAGATCTTCTAAATCTGTGTAGATTTAAAAATAATTGTTTAATTATGTGCATAAACTACTTGTCAGATACTTTCTTCTGGTAGTTCTGTGAATTCTCCGAACAGAATTCTGTCAAATTCTCTTCCTGAAGGAGGACTAAAAAGTATAAGTATTTCAACCAAAAAAGGAAATTCAGCATTCGTCACTTTACATTTCTGCTAGCAGGAGACCTTCCTCAGTAGACCTATGTTAAAAGAAAATATAAAATATGTCTTCATTTCCCTTAGGACTTTCACTGTCCATCTACCCCACTAATGGTAATTTCCTGGCTGGTGGTTACAATTCAGGTCTGATGTTCACAGCATGAATCTAAAAGATACTGTAAATACTGCCATGGTTTCCATGGTGAAGAGAAGAGTATAGAAGAGGTGAGAAAAAGTTGGAATCTGTGAAGGTTCCGTGAAAAATATCTTGTGTTTTAATCAGTACATCCAAATCCCTGGGTAATTTGCCCAAGGGCAAATAAAACTTATTTTTGCTACAATCATAGTCCTTTCTGAAAATAAATGTTTTTATGTTGGTAACTGGCAGGAGCATGTTCATTCTTACCCATATTTGATTTTATTTTTTTTTCATTACCATATGTCTAATAATCAAGCATGTTGTCCTAGGTTAAATGCAGATATTCAGTACACATCTTAAACAGAACCCCAATTTTTTTCTGTCACATCTAGTGATAGAACCCCAAATTTTGAACTTATCTTTATTTACCATTTCGAAGACTCACATATGGAGAGTCTTCAAACAGATTTTGATGTAATATATTGTAATCAAGTCTTTTGACTACTTGGTGTCTTGCAAGTTCCTGCGGGAGATTCTCACACAGTTTGGTATAACAAGACCTCAGGTATTTTTATTTCAGTGAAAGACAATATAAAAGTAGCCTGGACTTAGAGGAACTTATGGTTGTTGAAGTCTGTAAATGGGTTTTAGGGTTTGGTTTAGTTTGGTTTTTTCATTAATACCACATTGTTTAGTTCATTTGCTGGTAGAGTAATGGCTGGGTTCTGCAGTATTCACTAGGCAGAGTTCAGGTATTGCATTAGGCATGCTGTTTGTTGTCAACTCCCATGAAACCAAAGTTTAAAAAGATATATTTCATTGCTCTAAAATGAAGGAACTGTAACTACTAAGACAGTGAAGGGTGCGTGTGTACCTACTGCATTTAAACCAGAGGCTTTTGATAGTGGCTCCTTTAAGAAGGAAGGTGTACACTATGTTTTTATGCTTATAAATGGCATGAAAAGGCATGGAGTACTTTGAATTATTGTGCTACAGAATGAAACCTGGAGCCTTCTTTTTCTTTGTGAATGATAATTTCTTCTCTCAGTTGTAAGGTAGTTAATAGCCTTACTGCAATTGGTTTTTTTTTCTAATATAGCATTTTAGAGGAACTTCTGGTGATTACGCTTGTTTTCGTTGCTGGGTTAGTCCTTTTGTATTATCATAGACATCTCCCAGCTTTAAACAATTTGCCTATTGAAAATTTGAGCCAAAACCAGTGGACATTTAATTGAAGGAAATTCCATTGAAGAGATTCAGTTTGCAAGTCATCCTCTTGAAGCAAACCTTCAAGGAAAAGACTTGGTCAGTGTAATCTCTGAAGCATATGTCCATTTGGGCAGATGGTTCATCTACTGATCTTTGTCTCTGAGGCAGAAGGAAAGGTTTAGTTTATTGCACGTTCTTGAAGCGCCAGCTTTCCTGTAACAGAGCAAAATGCTTAGGAGCTTCAGTTGGACTGTAAATTCCTGATGATGATAAGTTATTAGGACAATGAGAAGAACAAGGGGCAGGCAGTATGGACACAACAGATATAGCTGTTTATATAGTCTCTCTTAAATAGTCTCTCATCTTCCCATGATGCACGTTACTCAGGCATATTCCTTTTACTGATAGATGTCGGACATACCCATTACATATCCTTTATATATCCCTGTCCAACATACACTTGTGTCACTTGCAGTACGTTTGGTATTAGTTTAGTCTTTGGACTAGTAGAGATCACAACACCCAGTTCTACCATCTTGGACCTGCAGCTGAAGACTTCTCACCTAATAAGAAACTCTGATGGAAGTAATGTAAAGTTGGACATAATGAGCACAGTCACTGGAAGGGGAAACCCCCCCCATGATAACTGTTGATCTTCTGGATATATTGCAGATGCATGCAGTCTGCCTTCCCCCCCTCCAGATTTTCCCTTCCATTTTATTTTGTTCTTTTCCTTTCTTGCATTATTGAGGTTTGAAAGTATTAAAATTATTATTTATTTCAATTTGGGATTAATTAATAATTTTAATCAATAGTTTTAGTTAATTTGATTAATCATTTTAGTTATTTTAATTGGTCATTTGGTATGCTAAGCTATGTAAAAGGCAATTATTAAAAGTATATCCAGTTCTGGTGCTACAGCTCAACAAGATGAACATAATGAACCAAATTGTATTTGGAAGTTGAGAGCTCTTATTTCCCATTCACTTTTATTATCAGATTAATAAATCAAAATGCTAGAATGGTGTGCACCTGAAACAAGCACCTCAAATATTTCTTTATAAGAATTGAACTTGAGACTTTGGTAACCTGAAATTAATAACCTGAATTTTCAGAAAAGATTAGACATTTGAGTGCTTTCTCCAGTGAGTAAATGGTAAGTGTGAGTGTCTTGATGGTGCGTTTCCGATGTAGTTCAAACACAAATCATGTGGGAAAATCATTTTCTACACATAATAATCTGAACGACAGTAAAGTGATTTTTGAGTTGATTTTCTGTTAACTGGATTACTGCTGTTTTTCCTTAGCGTTTAGCTTCAGTGGGACTGGATGCCAAAAATACAGTGTGTATTTGGGACTGGAAGAGAGGAAAACTACTGGCAACAGCTACAGGCCATTCAGACAGGGTAATTGTATGAAGGGTTTACTGAATTTTGTCTAGGAGCTGCTGAAGTGTTTTAAAAATAATTTTTGTTTATATTAGGTTAATGCAAAGATAATTTTGATCATTTCACCTGGCTTTTACAGTACTGAACAAGGTATTTCTTTCTTCTCATTATGCCAGACATAGCACAAAGCACTGTGTTAGTAAATGAGGTGTGTGATGTATTCTTGAGCTGACTGTCTCATAAGCCTAGGGAGGAAATACTTTGTAACTACGCACTGATTAGGATGATTTATAGCTCTTTATATAGGAAGTGAAATGCTAGCTCAGTGGACAAAGATCATGTTCTTTCTGAATATGTCAAAAAGACAGTTTATCCTGAGGGAAAATGTAATTATCTCCCTTTTATTTTTGCTTAAGACAGATACCTGTAGAAGAAACATAATTAGGATAAATATTCCTTTTATATCTATGAACTTCAGGTAAAGGATCATAACCTCAATGAATATGAGAACTGAACAGGTTTGAGTTTAGAGTATTATTCAGGATTAGGAAATATTTAAACAGGTTTAGCATAAGCAAAATATCTCCCCAACATATATAAGCACATGGATGCATATGTTAAAATAAATTATGGATACATTCTGACAACTCTTCTTTTATCCATATTATGATATTATAACATGTTAATATGTTATAATATTGAGGTATTACGATGTTTTACTACACATGACGGAGTATTTATATAGGCAACGCAGCAGACTAAACCTTTCTTACAATTTGTGTGTACATACAGTCTATATACATCTTATGTGTCATCCAAATAAATTTGGTAGTTCAGTTTTACTTACAATATTCACAACACAGCAGAATCTTAGTACTTATTTGAATTTATCTTTTGGAACTGATTCACTTCCCAGTTACATCAGTGGAAGTTTTGCTACTGACCTCAGTAGACACAAGGTCAGGTTCTGAATTAGCAGAAGACTCCAGTACAGGCAAGACATACTAAAATCTTAGTCTCAGTAGACTTTCACAACCAGAAAAAGGAGATTTTGGGCTGGAGAGGGAGGGGGAAAGAATGCATGTCTGATTAGGCCACAAATTCTGATGATTTGATGTTCAGGAGTCATAAAGCATTTCTGAAAGTGAAATGTCTTGTGTGTTCTAACAACATTTGAATAAAATAGTACTTGAACTACTGTAAATCCTGATGTTTATAAAGAAGATAAATATTTTGTAGGAAGGCAGTGCTTCCTCATATATAAAATGAATGTTGCGTAAGTTTAAGCTAATATGTTACTGTAAGCTGATTGAAATTCTCTTGTGATTTATACTTGACAGCTGAGGAGATAAAAGAAGCAAAATGTCCATTGTCTTTCTCTACAGTTCTGAAGTAACTAAAGATTGTGGTAACTTCATTGTTTTTCAGCTTGGACATTGAAAAGCTGAATACCAGAGATAAAAGGTCTAAAAATGACATGTTGAAAATCTGGGCCAAAATGCAAACTTCTTGTTTCCAAACTTTATACAATATTTTTCATTTGGCATAATCCCATAGTCATAGAATACACTGTAAATTTGTTCTGGTAAGCTATATAGGATGCATACTCTTACAAATTAACATTAATCAAAATGAAGAATTCGGCCTGCATATTTTCCTTAATCTTTGTTTACAAAGAGTTCCAAATCTACCTAAATAGTGTTCTTTCATTTTTGATAATATTTTGCAACAGAAATTATGCCTAAAAATTGGTAAAAGTGAACTGAGCTTAGATGCAATTACTGTATAATTTAAAATATCAGCATGTTGTGTTTCTTAACAGATATTCGATATTTCCTGGGATCAATATCAACCAAATAGAATTGTCAGCTGTGGAGTAAAACACATAAAGGTAAATAGCTTTTATTGTTTACTTGTTTAAAAGTAAATAAATGTCACAAAAGAAATTTGTCCTCTTATATGATGAGGGCTTTCAATATAACATAGCTTATATTTGTCTTTCTTTACTCTGTGAACGTTTTAGTACAACTTTTTGTTTGAAGCCAATTTAGTCCTTCACCAGGTACAGATCCACTTAACAAGCAAGGCCAGAAGATAACTTGGTGTAATTTTGGTCATTATATACTTGTAATCTTGGGGTTCTCTGCATTCTCCGTTCTACCTACATTGTCTCAAAACTGTCTCAGCCTTTAGTGATTTCTCTCATCAAGCATCCCAAAAGGTCACTGAACAGGTGTAGGAGGAACCAAGTTAAAAGTATGAATTGAATGAACTGCTATTTGGCTTATCATGTGGCATTTGTAGGAATACCACAGAAGGTATGCAAGACTTGCAGAGATGAACAGATGAAAACTCCAGTGTCCCACTATTTGCCTCAAAGTCACCTTTTCTGGAGATGATTTAAATATGAACCTAGAAATATGCTGTAAGTTTAGGGTAAAACAGTCTTGTGCCTGTGAAAAGCTTAAAAAGAAATCTTCTGTTTGCCAATAGTCCCTGCAGGTTTCTATTTTTCTCCTGTCTCATCAAAAGTGTTTGTAACAGATGGCAATTATTTCACATGACTGGGGTGGGAAGAGCTTTAACTAGAAGTTTAGGAAACCAGTTAATATCTCTGGTTCTGGTTACTGAGAAGCTTGTGCCCTTAAAACCACCACTGCTTTGAAACTGTGGGTGGTTTTGGCAGCAGTGATACCATCTGTTGTATTCTGCAAGCTCTTTTCCAAAACCTGTCTTTCTTTGGCACCTGTATTCAGTTTAAAATGGCCATAATTATCCTGAACAGGCATAATACAGGCAAAGTAAATACATATAGATAGAGGCATGCCAAAAAAATCCCAACCAAACCAAAAAAAATGGTGTGGAGGGGAAATGATTAGATGTTCGCCTGCATTGATGCTGAAACAGCAGTCTGTATACTTGCTGTTCATTGTAAGGCTGTGGGAATGCACTGATTACTTTAACTTGCAACAAAGGAAAAGAACAGCTCTAAAGTAATTGTATCACTGAGAATTGGGACTGATACTTGGGAACAGAGCCATTTATTCCTTTAGCATTTCAGTTCTATTGGCTCATTTGCCTGTGCAGATATTAGCAGCTGTGATAAAGCCTAGGAGCTAAGGAATCTCACACTGAGATCAGGATCCCCCGTCCACCTGTTTCCCAACACTGCTACCTGCTCTCTTGCCCCTCTACAGCTAACCAGAAGTGAGAAGAGTATATGTTTTACTCACAGAATGAAAGCCCTGGGGGAGGTATTCCCACTGCCTTCTCATAAATTGTCTTGTGTTGAGGCAAAGGGAAAATTTAATTGAATTAGAAATAGAGAAGGATCTGAAAGACAAATCCTTGATCCAAGGATTTTCTGGAATTCAGCTTTATAGGAATAAGTGCAAAGAGAAAGACCTAAAAATTCAGCTTTTAGCCATGAAAAGCTGTAGGCATATAAAGTGGGAATGAGATAGACATTACCTATGTCAGACGCTTCAGTACTCCTGTCCAGTCTCTGAAGGTCTGTCTTATGTGCAATAGACCACAGAGCATCAACTAGTAAAGACTTGAGCTGGCAAGTCCGTTCAGGACTGTGCTACACCACATAGATTTACTGTTCTGTTTCTGCATGTGTCCAGAACATCCTAGTGCTGCCAGGCCTGGGTATTTCAGCACTTCTCTTACACATCTAGTTGAAATTCTCTTTACTCTGCCTTACTGGGAAGGTCTGATCCTTGAGGGAGAGCTGAGTACACTAACTATCATCCTTGCTTGAAAAATTATGTTTATTTAGGGGGGAAAAAAAAAAAAAAAAGAAAAAAGAAAAAGCACTCTGAACCAGTTCAAAAAGAAAGAGTATGATATTTCTAGCTCATCACTAAAGACACCTTTCTAAGACAAACTTTGTATTCTTGTGACTCTCTTCTCTTCCCCAGTCAGTATTATGTTCTTTTTTGCAGAATGTTACTGTGCCTATGTAGAAGTCAAGAAAGTCACCATTCCACACTTAGAGAGAACCTACTGCTCTGGTAGTCAGAGAGGGTTGTTTCACTTACAAGCATTTGCAGTCTCCATCCAACAAACAGTACATGTAACTATATTTGAGGGACGTATCTCTTTCAGTGCAATGGAAAAGGGCAGAAATGTCTACTCCAGGCTAAGTTCTTTAATATAAAGTATTTTATTACTTCAGAACTGTAGCTGTATTTTAAGTTTTGCAGACAAGAAAAATGGCATGTTCCTGTCTTTAAAAAGTGTGCATCCCCATTGACAGATAATCACCCAGCAAAACATGATACAAGATAATGAAGTAAAGAGAAGGGGTAGTGTAGCAATAGTGAGTCAGCTTTGTGCCTTGCTTTCTCAAACAGTTTGGTCATTTTCTTTAGTTCTTAGATTTACTGCATTTACCTCGGCTTTTCCTTGGTGAGTGGTCTGTTTCTGGAGTAATGGGTGTCCTGTCAGGACTACATGAGTTGTCTAAGTGTTTGTCTAGACACTCTTCTTTAAGGATGTATATCTGTGAGATCTGCACACTAATATGTAAGAAGAGAAATTCTGCAGAAATTTTTCCTAATATGCCATTTACATTTCACAGTTTTGGACATTGTGTGGAAATGCACTGACAGCAAAGAGAGGAATATTTGGTAAAACAGGAGATCTACAAACTATCCTTTGTTTAGCATGTGCAAAAGAAGATATCACGTACTCTGGTGCTTTAAATGGAGACATCTATGTTTGGAAAGGGCTAAACTTAGTCCGCACAATTCAAGGAGCACATGGTGTAAGTTGTGGTTTTACTGTCGGGTTCTGAAATGAACTGTTCGTTGAATTGAAAAAGTTCTTGAAGGCTTATCTACAAAGATTTTCTTCTGGTTTCGGTCAGAAGAATGTCTAAGACTGTTCATCAATTAACAACTTCTATGTAATTTTATAATTTGGTTACATGTTGTCGACAGATGCTAGCTTCTGAATTGATATTGATAGAGATGCCGATACTTAGGGCATTGATTTAACAAAGCAGGCTAAATCTGAAGGGAAGTTTCTAAATCTGAAGTTTCACAGATTGAGTAGCTTCAGTTATGATCAGTTTACTTAAAAATAGTTGGTAACCAAATGATCTTATTTTAAATAGAATTTTACCACTGAAATTCCCACCACCGAAGACTGACTTTTCATGAGAGCTTCAATGTCGAGTAAACCTGTTTAGTCTGTGAATCGCATTCCAACCACATTCCAAAGGCAGTTTACTCCAATTGGCTTCATAACAACAATGCCTAATTTGGAGCACTTGTAATTACAGAGAGAAAGGGGAATGTATAGGATTGTGTTGGATTTCTGACCACTCTAATATAATAAATTTACGTCTCTTGTGGCTGTAGTAAATGCGCAGTAGGATTTTCATGTCTTGTTTCAAATGTATTTGAGAACTACTTCCGTTTTGAATATGATTGTGGCTAATGGTATTCTAGCATGGGGTTTTTTGGACAAAAGGAAACAAGTGTTTTCCATGGAAGAGCAATATGAAATCTGACAGTTGTCACTATAGTTTTCTTCTGGAACCTCTCTAGAAAGAGCACTGCGAACTTAACGTTTTTTTCTGACCTCCAAAGTTAGTTATGTTGGCAGTGCATCAAGATTTGTAGTAGCTCTTCAAATTAGATTTCAGTGTGCAGGAGAGTAATTGTTATTTGTAGAAGTAATCCCTAATTTATGAAAGCAGTCAGACTGAAGTCAGTACGACATCTTACCTGCAGAACTACTGCATAATTGCCAGGTGGAGGTTATGTGCAACTGCAATAACATGGAAATATCTTTGGCAAACAATAAACCCTTGTAGTATGTTTGCAGAATTTTGTTTGCAGAATTTTGATTGGATTCATTAGACTGATTAAATACAGTCTCTTTCTATATAAGGTGCTCTGTTTCATTCTTATAAATTATGGGGTTTGCCATGGCTAATATGCATTCTCTTGCCCAATTTCTAATCTGTATGTAATTACTTATTAGAAATACTACTTTATTAAGACATTTAACAAGGCCACTTTCAAAACAGAGGTCTTCTCTTCATTGTATTGATTTCCATGCAGTTCAACTTGTCCTTTAACTGAGAGGTTTTCCTACTAAAATACTGAATCAGCAGGCTTTCCATGAGCTATTCCAATGTAGTACAGCACAGTCATCAATAATGAGGCATTTTCAAAAATGAAGAGGAAATTCCAACTGTAATAGAAACTTGCCTTTCAATGAAGAGAATGAACTGACACTCTTTCAGTTCCTGTCAGATTCCAAATGATGTCTGAACTGAATTCATGAAAGAATGTCTCAATCATCTCCTCACCTGTAAGAATATTTGTATTGCTTGTTTGCTTGTTTTTGTTTATTCTGGGTAACTATTTTAAGTGTTCCATTATTTATTTAATAATCCTTGTAATAACATTAACTGAATAAATTTAAAGTTCTGCAAATAGGCAATATCACTGCTATTTGTACAAAAATTTCCACAGAAATCACTGAAGTGGGAACACTTGAAATAAAAGTATTCCCCTGTGATTGCTGGTTTCCTTTCTGGATGGACCACGTTTTACTGCTTAGCAATTTCTAGCCTTTAACAAGAGTCTGTTCAAAAACATTTGCTTTGTGTGTTTAAGTCAATTGTAAAGGACTTTAAAACTTGTTATATTATTGGTTAACAGGCTGGAATTTTTAGTATGTATGCTTGTGAGGAAGGTTTTGCCACTGGAGGGAGAGATGGTTGCATTCGGTTATGGGACACTGATTTCAAACCAATTACTAAAATTGATCTCAGGGAGACTGAACAAGGATACAAAGGTAATAAGCTATTACTTTAATGGTTTTTCACACATCTAGATAATGGATTATGACACAATTTAATTTGAAGCATAAATGTCTCTGCATACTGCTGATTTTTTTACTTAATGACTGTATTTACATTTGAGTTCTGTATTCCCTTTTTTCTCTGACAATGACTTACTCTGATACAGCCTCAAGAGTTTTCCGTGTTTCAGTGTAAACAGAGGGATGCTTACAGTTGCTGCTCCCCACCATGCAAATACAAGAAGATAAGTAAAAACTAATTAAACACAAAAAGATAAAGGAATGAAATTAGCCAATCTTTAATTTAATTAATTAATTGCAATTCATTTACTTAATTGAGATTTCTGGAACCCAGTGTTCAAACATGCTGACCATCTGAGCACTCCATTAGCTTCGTTTGGAATGGCAGCACTTGGCATATTTAATAGAGAGAATGTTATTAAGTTCTTGACCATCATATTTGTTGAATCTAATCATGCTTCCTATGAGCTTAGTCATCACTTTAGTTTGTGATTAGACACTCAGAGCACTTATCTCCATAGATCATAATGTACACTTTATCAAGGTGTTAGTCTTCTGGGAATTTTGCACATCCATTTGGATTTGAAGGAGACTTTATACACTTTTGGCAACTTTGTAACAGTTAGTGTTAATTTCCCCTGCTGCTTAGCTTATGTTTTTAGATCTAGTTTTCATATTAAAATTACCACTAAGAAGGATAAAATTTTCATTCTCAATCACAGATATTTTGGCCTGTTATCTAGTAACAAGCTCATTCTGTTTATTTTTCATCATACTGAAATCAGATGAGCTGATAATTCTAATACTTGTAAAATGCATAGATTTGCAATATCTAGGCTTACCCAAGAAGCAAACTGCTGACAGCCTTAAATGAACACTGCTCCAGCAGTTTGCCTTACTGTAGTGTAAACTCGTGGGATTTAACCCTCAAAAAAGTTGCCAAAGACACCCAACCAGTAGTCCCTTTGCTCTGTGCTTCTGGCTTTATGTAGTTTTTTGTGGCCCAAATCATAATGTTTAACATTCATTTCCAGAAAACAATAGCAGTACCTTATGACTATTTACAGCAATTTTGATCAATTTAGAAATACTTTCTAAAAATTGTGGAGAAATACACCTGTACATGTGGGTTAGATCATTATGGTTAATACTAGTCTTGCAGGCAGTGTGTTCCTAATAAAAGTCAGAATGACATATGTGAATGGCGACATAGAGAAGGTAGTGCTTTACAAGTGGAACATGCATCTTCAAACTCCTTGGTTCTTTGTGAAGTCATTCTGGGAGAGAGCTTTATCCCAAACATTTGTGAAACTAGAGTGGAAGCAATTCTTTTGCTCTTACTACTGCCTGGGCTGTGTCTGTGCTTGGTGCAAAACAGACTTTCGCTGTCTTCAGTTACTTTTAGTTGACTGTATTTATCTTCTGTGGCAAATTATTACTTCAAAATTATAACTCACGTTACAGACCTGTAATGTATTCATAAAGTTGTCTTCTTCTGGTATGTTGTCTGCAGAAAGCACTTAGCTGTCCTTCTACAGGTTGCCTAAGGAGACATTTTGATGTTGATGGAAGTTAAATCAAGGAAGGGCTTATTGAAGGTGAATTCTCATTAAACATGCTACAGAATGATTCTAACTTGATGGCATTATTTCTACCATCTCCTAAATTCTACAGGATACAGAATATATAGATGAGAGCAGCTGAGTAGAACCAGCTAGTAACCAGTAGTAATGGCGGCTATGTGGCTGAGAGACAGTCAATAGAGGTTTTTGCTATCTTCTTACTTGGCAAAAGTAGTAAAAAATTTAATTTGCAGAAAGTGAATTGAGTTGCCATTTAGACTTGTATGTAAATGATAACAATTTTTTTTTTAATTGATAGATTAATTGATTTCTAAAAACTGAAAATAAAGCACTGTCCAAATTTTGTGTTCACAGCATTTAAATTCCTGAGGTTTATGTTTGTCTAGATAAAAACATTGCCTGCTTCAATGGCAAGAAACTGACTTAAGCCAGTGTGCAAAATGTCAGACTACTGGTCTGACTGCAACTGCAAAAATTTAGAATCTTGGAGATGACTGCCGGTCATAAAATCCAAGCATGCACTTATAACCAATCACCATTTCTTAAAATTTTGATCTTTTTCCAGTTTCAGGGTTTCTTCTCTCCCTGTATTCTTTCAGTGTGATACAACTCTTGCCTGGGAAGTTCTTGTTATGTCTCTGTCCTTTTATGCTGTTTCTGTCTGATACATCATTCACTGATCACTTCCATTTAGTGCTTGCTACTAACAGGCTGTGGAAATTTTGTTTCATTTTCAGTTATGTCAATGGTGCTGATTAGTCTAAGCACATATGTAACTTCAAGCAATGGTGCTAGCCTTAACTGCTTACCTACGACCTTCTGTACCTCCTTTCCCATTACTTTTTTTCCAAAGCAGTTTGCAAAGGCATCAGCTTTCAAACTTAAAACTTCTTTCTAGGGTGCCAGGAAGACTTCCCCCCCCCACCCCCCACCCCCCCACCCCCCCCAGTATATACTCATTCATCAGTCATCCTGTACTGAAGAGTACTAAATGCTTTTTAAATAAGATGCATCACCAGCAACAATCTGATCATAGGCTTGGCTTTTATATTTAAACATACATGCATGTTAGTAAAAAAATCTGATAATAGATAATCTTCCTTCACGTGCAGTATGTCCCAGAAAATATTACCTTTCCTACTTCAAAAGATGCACTTTATATTCTAAAACTTAACAATACCTATGTTCCGCTCAACATCTAAACTTCGTTCCTTGTGGGGTCTTTGGTGTGTATCAAGAAAAAGTTCTAAGTCCTAAATTCAGTATAAACTTAGCTATTATCAAAATTAAAAGGTACGGGAAATGGATGTGACAAAAAATGAAGATTGATTTGCCCTTCTCAAGAGGTGACACAAAATGTCTACAATATATTTTATTTACGCGACTGGTAGTTAATTGCATTGTGTATTTGCTTCCAAAAGATGTTGAAATGATGATGTCATTGGCCTTGACTACAGGATATTTTGACAAAAGGATATTTTATTCATTCACATCTCACAGCATCTAGACCCATTCTCCAAACTTTAATTTTCATATACTGGAACAGAAAATACAAACTCTGCAGGCAATCAACCAGAGAATGCTGTCAAATTGCTCGGCCTGCTAAGAGGGTATTTTTTCAAGCATGTGGTTAGTAAAATCCCAGCAGCAAAGTTAGGATCAGATTTGTGGAATAAGATCAAGCTCTCTAAAAGTTATGCAAAGCAAGATTCTGTTGGTTTGGGGTTTTTGGTTTGTTTTGGGTTTTTTTTGTTATTTGGTTGAATTTTTTTTTTTTAATGATCAGTTTGGACTGAAGTGTGACAACATGGGCACAAACCATTTAAATTCACCACTAAAATTTTAGCCAACGTTTTATTTAAATGTGCAAAAAACTGAAGTACTGAAAAAAGGAATAAAACCAGCTTCAGTCACAGGAACCTTGCCTAATCTAAAATTTAGATCTTTAAATCATGTGGAATTTAATTGGTTTTTAAAGTAAATTCCCAAGGTGTATGCAAAGCATAAGAGCTTGATCCCTTGAGAAACTGGCAGCTGAAATGTTAGACACTCAACGTTTTCCCAGGATTAAGCCTTCTCTTTCTCTGTCAAGTGGAGATAATTTAACAGAACTGTTTTGAGATTTTAATCAGTTGTGATGTGGTGTGAGACTTCAGTGTCAAAACATAACAGTTGTTATAAATTAACTCTTGAAGTCTTAATGATCTTCACTGTACTATCACTTTGTCATGTCATTGCCGTTAATCTAAGATTATTCTGTCCCCTGTCAGGTTTGTCCATCCGAAGTGTCTGTTGGAAAGCGGACAGACTTTTAGCAGGGACACAAGACAGTGAAATATTTGAGGTGCTAGTAAGAGAGAGAGATAAACCCATGCTGATTATGCAGGGTCATTGTGAAGGGGAGCTCTGGGCCCTGGCGGTCCATCCAAAGAAGCCTTTAGCAGTCACAGGCAGTGATGATCGATCTGTACGGTAAGGCTAGATCTTACTTATTTATTCTTTCATGTACACGTTATTTTTTTTACCAATATTTTTAATTTATTTATTTTCTGGCCTTATGTTAAGACTTCATTAAGACAACATTTTTTTCCCCATGTTTTTCTTAGCAGCTTTGCTTTTTCACTTCAGCCCTCATGTTTGGGCTCCACACATCATGTAAAAGTAATCAGAATTTGTGTTCAAAACATGCTGGATTTATATATTCTGCTTTAAGTACTAATTCATTACTGTTCTGAACAGCAGCTGTAGGTATCTAAATGGAGAATGGCCACCTCATACTTCTCTTCTGTTAATAATATGCAGCAAACCTAAAACCTAAATACCTTTGACCAATGTTTTACACAGCAGGCATCTGCATCAGCCTTGAGTGTTTAGAAAATCTGATCTAAAACCAATTTGGTTAAAGTGGCAGAAAATGAGATTAATGAAAATGCACTGGTTTACCCTGGTGAAAAAGATCTTTCAGATATTTAGTTGTAGCACTGT
This sequence comes from Leptosomus discolor, assembly GCF_034619465.1. Lineage (NCBI taxonomy): Eukaryota > Metazoa > Chordata > Aves > Leptosomiformes > Leptosomidae > Leptosomus > Leptosomus discolor. The sequence goes on from NC_141392.1 coordinate 25,173,625, forward strand.
GCCTCAAGCCTTTGTAGCAGAGATATGAAATTTTGTACGTGTATTTGTGGAAGTTGTCACAAAGCCAAGGAAGTTTCTTCTCCTGTTCTCCTGCCCCTGCTAAAATTTGGCAAATTGATAAGCCTGTGAAAAAAACTAAGCGTTTTTAATATGCTTAGTAAGACTTTATAGTAAATTTGGAGGTTAAGCTCAGATTCTTGCTGTAGCATATGTACTCCCATACCCACACAGCTGTTGCATGTGGTCTCGGCTGAGCATACACACTGCATTGTGACTAATTGTTTACCTGCGATTAAAGAGATTGAGATTTTTCTGACTGCCAAAGCTACCCATGGGGACTGAAGAGATTCTGGGGAGACCTGGCTTTGTTACAACACTCCCCTGAGTCTTTCTGCAAATTGTGGTGCTGCCCGTGCCCTGAAGCCCTACCCCTTGCAGCACAGCACATACAATGGGGTTTGTGACAGCTTGGTTTCCCAAGCTCTGCTTCCTCTAATGTCCTCCTTAGCAATTTCTCCTGACCCTACTACCTTAATTTCTAACCACTCAATCAGGTTTTTCTCCAACGCTATGCCAGATGGATGATGACTGCTTTTCATTTTATATAGATAATTTGATTGCGTATTTTCAAATCAACCCCAGGCAGTTACCAAACAGTTTTTCAGTCTTTATGGACTACTAGTCAAATTATTTCAGAAACATACATGTGAATTCTACCATTGGGCTATATTTCAATGGGGAAAATCAATCTCTTACCATACATACAGCTTCTAATTTATGCTCCTTCAGATTCCACATTATGATTCACCTCTGCCTTGAAGCTTGCTAGTCAGTTGGAATTTTTTTTTTGCTTTCCGTTCTATCTTTTTACTTGTACTGGTTTCCTATTCCTGCCATCTCTCATCTCTTTCTAACCATAATTAAAATCTGAAGTGTGAAATTAACAAAACTTCCAGTTGTTGACTACAGTCATGTTATCTCCCTGTTTCCTACATTAGTATTTCTTTCAGTTTATAAAACTCATGAAGAGTCTCTTCTGCTTGGGTTTGTCTGCACAGCTTTATAGACAGGCACAAATTCACACTGCCTGCATTCTGGTAGGATGCAAGCCAGCTCTGAGACAAGAGCTGCAAAGCTGGGATTAGCGTTATACTGCCCTCAAGCTAATAAGCCATGCTAAGACTTTGGATTTGTTGTCTTGGACTCATCTCTTGGTCAGCGTGTAATTCAGCTCTGGCTTGGAGCTGAGTAATGTACTGCTGACTCAAAGTGTGCTTGAACAAACTTGTGCCCCTCTATGAAAGACTGTGCAGGCATGCTCTTTGTGCACATAAAAGCTTAATTAGTGGTGGTCTTATGATGATTATCATTATTATAGTTATATTACTGATGCCTTTGAACATTGCCATTCTGTAAAACGTGCATTTGTTAACATTACAGATATTTCACTGCACTACATCACACATCCATTTAGCCGTTTGGGCACTAGAGAATGTGGGATTTGAAGTCTAGTTCAGACAGTGCTATTTTTTTATATACTCATGCTTCATGTGAGGAATTCCAGTGAAATATATAAACAATTTCATTAAGATAAAAAAGTACACAAAAGGATTTTCTTACAATTTTTTTTTTTCAATAACAAAATTGCATTGACAGGAATGTTTCTGTTTTGCTGTTCATTGTGTAATTTTTCTTAGTATTTGGTTATCACATTATTTTTAAAAGAGTGGCTATATAATATAAATCTAAATTGGTTTAGAAATAAAAGATTTAGTAGGCCAGATTATATTCTCATGTCCAAGTGTGATCTCTAAATGAAAAGGATCTCTGAAGAGTTAAGGGAAGTTACTGTAGATTTTCCCTAGCACAGCTGAGAGAAGGCTCTGGCCAAATATAGGTTTCCTACATTTTAAACTTCAAAAGCCTATCAACTAGGAAAGCTGCCTGCTTCCTGTCTCTTACAACAGGAACAGGAAAAAAGCATCATTCGCCTCTGAACACTGAGGGGCATACAGAATCATTTATATTACATTTGTTCAATGGACCTCACACATGTCTATTTGTAATGCCATGTTAGAACATCTAGCTGCAGGACCACCAGTAGCTGCTGTTCTGGCAGAACATCTCCACTACATTGTCTGTCTTCTTGAATGATCTCTTTCTGTGTTCCTATGTTTATAAGAAGATTGATTAGAAAGCTGATTTTATATGAATGTATTTGAATATTTATGTGTCTGATTTTTTGCGTGGAGCATTTTTCTGCCAACTTAATGAAACAAAGCAGAAGTAAAGCTTCTGTAATCAGCTATGGCTTTTTCTGCAAATGAACTGGTTACCAGTAAGCCTCTCAAGAGGCAGTAGTTGGTATGTGCTCTGATAAATAAACTCATCTGGCAGGTATATGACAGAAAAGACTGGAATATTGACTAATAAAATAATGTTTCATGAGCCTATTTGTTTTTTTTAAAACTCAGTCATTTAAACAAATGCATAGGAAAGTTGCCAAAGAATGGTAGAAACACATCTTTGCCTTATTTGAAAATACATACACTTTTTATATGGAAATGTTTTTTTTATCTGGCTTTTTCAAAAGCAATGTGCAGAAGTGTTTTTGCCAGAAAGGGTACTTTTTTCTATTTTCATAAGCAAAGACAGGCGTTTTTTTGTCAGTTGTGTATACAAATGCCTTTATGTGTGCAAAACGTTTTTCTTTTTTTTTTTTTCTGTTATAAACTTAAAAACCTCATATTTGGAATTGCCCTTCCATTTATTTGAAAAGGCTGTTTTTTGTTTTTGTTTTTTTTTTTTCTTTAAAGAAAATTGAATTATTCTGCTTGCACTGCCATGTATTGCAATTACGCTTCTAATGTATTAGACGAAGTGAATCATGTGGAAGCAACGTTTTGAAGGCAAATTTTGTCCTGGCGTTTTCTTTCAAATCTTTCCAAATCCTTTCTGGTTCATTCCTTATCATACTGGGCTCTTAGCTTCTCCCTAGCAAGGCTGCTAAGATTCTTGCACCTGATCCTACTTCTGTTTTGCCTTTGAAAACAGTTTTAGCATCCCACATCCATTTTGTTTCACTAGGAAATGGTACTTGCCTTTTTTGTTGTTTGGTTTTTTTGTTCTTTCTCATCCTTAAATTCTCTCAGCCTGAGAGGGTTCAGGGTTGTTGATGCTAGAGTGGTCCTAATAACATTAACCTGACAAGGCCCAAGGTGTTTCTGATTTAAAAGAAATGCTCAGGTCATAGATTACCATCCTTTCTCAATGCAGGCCGTCAAATTCTATAATCCTTTTACTAAATTAATCAACCTCTATCTTTATTTTTTTCTCCTGTTACTCTTACTTCAAGGCTGTACCTAAATGTTACTGCTGGGGTGGTCAGAAACTTCCTTCTTTTCAGGCTATGTTCATGTTCTGTTTATGCTATTTGTTCTAGTGCCAACATGGTCCTTCAGCATAACTTTTTCTCCTTTGACGTTTATCCTACTGATGTATTTTTGGAAGCAATGCTATCCCTTCCCAGCCTTTGTTTCACTAAGGTATAAAAGTTAAACTCTTTTGGTCTTCTTCAATGTAATACAATCTTCATTCTCTTAATCATCCTAATAATCCTTCACTGCATCTGTTCCTGTTTTTATTCCAGTTTCTTGAGATAATTCATAAAGAACATGCCAGATGAGGTCACTATGTGTTGTGTGCTATTGTTTTCATGTACCTGCTGGAATAGCACCCAGGATATATTTTAGGATCAAATTTCCTTTTTCCTGTCTGCCACTCACTCATGGATCATAGTCATTCTATAATTGAAAAATAGTGTGAGATCTTACTTCTTTTTTCTGGTTCCACTTGTCTTTCAAGCTTACAGCATAGTGCTGGACATAAGGCTCTGAAACTATGGGCTTTGGTTGAATTTCATTCCATGTCTATTTGTTTCATCATCGAGAAACCTCTGTTTCTTCCAATATGATAAATCCATCTCTGGGTTCACAGTGCCTCCCAGCTTGCTGTCCATAGCAAATCTCATTAGCATTCTCATCTTCTGTGCCAGTGTCTTTAGTGAAAATATTAAATGTTACTATTCCAAAGCTTGTACCTAGAAATCTCAGTAGTATCTTCCATCCAGCCTAATTGTTTCTTTCTGTAAAGCTTGCTATAAAACTTCATCCAGTATCTCATTACAGTTCTTGTTCAAATTGTCATTTTCTCGAGTTTAGCCAATATTTACATATGCTACTATTCAAACATTTTACTTGAATATTTTGTAAATCTTTTACGAATGCATTAGATTTACAACACTGTCCTCAAAATAAAGATAGTTGGGTATTGCTGACTTAATTTTTCTACCTCAAGAGGTCTTTTATGCATTTTCTTCCAAACTTTTAATTATTCTTTTCTTTAATTTTTGTTTCTAAATCTTGCATACTACTGAGATCTTGCTAACCAGCTTGTAGTGATCTGGGAAACTCCCTGCAATCTTTCTTAAAAATATAGGTACATTATTTGCCTTTCTCCATCTTATGGCATAATTTATTGGTTCATTCTTTTTATTTAAAGTGATGTAAATGAGCAAATCAGCATGCAGTTTGTCTATTAGTTTGTTCAGCGTTATGACAAGAAAATTTTCCCCATAGTTGGAATATTTATGCTCTCTGAGTATTGCTTTCACTTTCAGTGAAAATTGTAGTCTGATCTGCACTGACCCTTTCTGTCTACAGAAACTGGACTTTATTCATCTAGAGGAATTCTATTAGTTAAGTGAAGTCTGGAGATAACACCAAATGATTATGTGATTTAGCATCACCCTGTTTTCTCTTCTGCTACCACAGATATGTGTTCAGGTCTGAGGTGCCATCCCTGCTAGAACTGGGAACAGTAGAGACTCCTTTATTTTTGTGAGAAATTTGAACCTGGAGCTTCGCTTGAAGATGTCTGAAAGCTTCATTTAATATTGTTTGCCAGGACATTCAGTGCCACTGTCAGAAAATTCCGTGTCCATGTATTGATTCAAGCAGTCATTGTACACCCTCTTTCTCTTCTAGATTGATAAGCATTTTTGAGTTTTTAAAAACTACATTTCTGTAAGTTTGTAAGCTCAAGTCAGCAAAATTAGCCTCGTTCCACAGTTGGAAAGGAACTCAAATACATTAAAAAAATCTTAATATAAGTTGTGTATACAAATGGGCCTTTACCAATTGAGTTAGACTTTTTGGTTTTACTTGTGATGATGTTGAAGTATTGTGCAGTCAGGAAAAATCTGCTGCTGCCTTCAATTTTCCTTGATGCAGATTATGGAGTCTTGCTGACCATGCCTTGATAGCTCGTTGTAATATGGAAGAAGCGGTGCGGAGTGTCTCTTTCAGTCCTGATGGATCACAGTTAGCACTTGGAATGAAGGATGGCTCCTTCATTGTTCTTCGAGTAAGGTGAGAAAATCTTACATTCATTTCTCATGTTAGCAGTTTGGGTTTTTTCCCCTGAGTAACTCAAGATCATATTATAAAGTCTTTTATTCCTATATGAAGAAAAAAAAAAAATCACTGGGTATTCTATCAGAAACAAAGAGTAAATATTGAGCATATGCTTCCATAATATCACCTGGTGTTTTACAAGGTGGTAGTTTGGCAATGAGGAGAAAACTTACACTTTATTTAATTCAAAATATTAGTGCCTAGTAATAGTGTTGATAAAATTTAAGATTTTCAAGTTTGGCTTTTTTTTCATTATTCATTCTGAAATTATACAGATATTTTGTGAAATGAAATGTATATAACAGAGATAACGCAGTTTTGAGGGGGATCTTCTTGCTTATATGGTTCATTTCCTGTCATACACAAGAATGGATACCAGGCAAAATAATTGGTGATTGAAAGACATTTTTAAGCATTTGTAAGATATATGTGAGTTCTGCTTTTCATATTAGATGACAAGCCTTTTTATGCATGAGTGCACCTTATGCAGTAGGCGTTTTCTGTCTGGAATACTGTTATGGAAGACACACAGAAGCAGGTAAAACATAAAAGTTTCATAGAGTGAAATGGCCAAACAAAATAGTGTGATTTCAAAACACAGAAGGTATTTTAATTGATATTTGGAAGAGTTTACCACTTCCTTAACATTACTCCATATGTTTGGTAAGCATATATTTAAAGTACTTTGAACTACTAGCTGATAGGAGGGAAAAGCCTGTAATCTATGAAAGATCTGTGAAAATCCCTGTAATGTAGTGCTTTAATGACTTTAACAAAACTTAAGTCATCTCTTCATATTAATTTAAAATCCTTTTCAAAGACTAGTGTTTTTCTAAAGAAGTTAATCGTCTTTGTCTCACAGTAATCTTGCCTTTGCTAATTTGTCTGATTCCTAACATTAGGAATCATGAATCAGTTGGTGGAGACTGATAACGATAAACCCAGCAATATTCCTGAAGGAGTAGCCATGCCCTCGTGTAAGGCCCTGAATGCAATTGCTTCTCCATCTGTTCCTTTTCTGCAACAGATCCTCTGACAGGGGGACAAATCTGCAGCCTGAGGTCTAGGAAAACTGGACGATGGCAATGTGTTTTGTTGGCATTTTTTTGAGTCGTCCACTGACCAACATGACTCTGTTTTCCTTTTTCTTGGCCATGATGGATCTGGTTCTAGGAAATAACCCAGAGAATTAGCTGCTTTTCTCAGTAGCAATATTTACCACTATGGAATAGCTATGTTACCAGTTCTCAGTGACAAGGCAGAGCTAAGAATAATTTTTTTTTCCAAAACACTTTTTGAAGGAAAAAAAGGGCTACGAATAAATAAGCATTTTCCTAACAAAATTTCTACTGTTATTGATATCTTGGAGTTTCACCATTATATGATAAATTTTTAACAAAATTATAGTTAATTTTTTTAAGATCCTGATCATCTGTAATATTAACCTTTCCATTTGTATTGACATCTCCCAGAAATCTCTGTCTTCAGTTACGGATGATTCTTCTTTCAGGACTCTGCTTTTAACAGTACTGTGTAACAGCATTTTTAAGACGTGTTAACAAAATTTATTGGCTTTTAAGTAAATTTGAGTATTTTAATAAATTGGACGCTACTAGCAATAATTAATTAAAGTAGAAATCAGGAAAAATATATTAAAAGCTTAAAATGGAGAGTAACAGAAGCATGACATCTGCAGAAGACTCTTCCTCACAAAATTTCCTTATAGCTCAAATGTATAATCTGGTAAGGACTGTCTTTGTAAATAGAAGATTAATGGCACTGAGACTTGGCTCATTGTTCAGTCAACTCGGGGAGATTTTTTTTTTTTAATTTAGTTTTAATTCTTTCCTCATAGCCAAAGAATTTGGGGAAACCTACACGCAAAAATTTTGTCTGCATTCACTAGAATTGCAGTTTTTGGTTTCTTAACTAGATAGGAAAGGGGTTTATATCAGTGTAATTTGGATAGGGAAGAATTGAATATTTTTTTTAAAACTAGATTGTATAGCTGTCTTCATTTTTTTTCCAAAACCACAAACAAGGTATTGTCACTTCTGTTTTTCCACTGGTGGGTGATGGTGGTGGTGGTGCTGGAACCCCCAAAGCTTTAGCTAACAGGTTATGGCATGTGGGATTAGTCATATCTACTTTACCAGTCTAATTGTTAGCCTCTAATCTAGCCTGTTTGCCTGTTTCCCCAAAAGAGTCAGTGTGGAGAAACAGGTATCTCCCAAAGGCCATTTCAACATGGTCTTGTGAGAGACAGGGTAATCACTCTTCAGATGGAACTATTTTTTTCCATTGTCTATATTAAAAAAAAAAAAAAAAAAAAAAGTCTGGTCTAGTTGAGACAAGACAATAACTATTTTACAGCTAAAATTAGGTGAACGGAATGAAGAGTATCATTGACAGTTAAAGTTGTTTCTCTCTTTTGTTTCAGAAGTATGCTTGTAACCAATGGAATCAATAGGAACATCTCAAAAAAAAGGATTTTTTTTTTTTCGTGAAATCTGCTCTCTGTTGTACAAATTATTCAGTGCATCTATCCTCATCTTTATCTTAAATATTTGTGGATTGCATGTTCACAAGTTTACAGTTCACATTTTCACTATTGGTTCTTGCAGAGACATGACAGAGGTAGTTCATATTAAAGACCGAAAAGAAGTAATCCATGAAATGAAATTTTCACCAGATGGCTCTTACCTTGCTGTGGGTTCTAACGATGGCCCAGTGGATATCTATGCGGTTGCTCAGCGATACAAAAAAATAGGAGAATGTAACAAATCTTCTAGTTTTATAACTCATATTGACTGGTCTGTGGATAGTAAATACTTGCAAACCAATGATGGTGCAGGAGAGAGACTGTTCTACAAGATGCCCTGTAAGTTTACAAGTGACTTACATTATGAACAAGTAAACTTCAGTGTTGATTTGAAGAGAACAACAAAAATATGATATAAATAGTACATCTGCAAGCAGAGTTTCTTGACTGGAACTTATATGAATATCTAACGTTTTTCCACTTTTGATGTTTTTAGCGTGTTTCTGTGCAGCTGCATTAGAACTTGTATGATGTGTGTTGTTATCAAATTCCGCAAATGTAAGATTATACTAATTTAAAGTAAAAATGTGAATCTTTATAATTTATTGAGATTAAAAGACTAATCCCAAGAAGAATACACAGATAAATGTGATTAAAAGAAATGGAGTTTACTGAAAAAATAAATGATTAAACAGATTATTCACTTGCATGTTTTCAGCTGGGAAGCATCTAACTAGCAAAGATGAGATCAAAGGACTTCACTGGGCCTCATGGACCTGTGTGGTAGGATCTGAAGTGAATGGAATTTGGCCAAAATATACAAACATTACAGATGTCAACTCTGTGGATGGAAATTACAACAGCTCAGTGCTAGTGACTGGAGATGATTTTGGGCTGCTTAAATTATTCAGATTCCCATGCCTAAAGAAAGGTAAGATAGTATTTTGTATTTCTAAAGAATGAAATATTTACTTTGTACCGTATCAGTATATTTTCTAATGGTGGCTTTTGATTCTTGTGTATAATTCAGATTAGCGTGTGCACATTTCATGTTATTTCCTGCCAATGCGGATGTACTCAGAACTGCGAAGAATGTAGAGTTTAACATGTGCTTATTCTGAATTTACATTTTCAGAAACTAATTCAGTAAGACTTTACGTCACATCAAAATTGTATCAGCACCAGATGCACTACTATAACTCATCCACCTTTATGCCAGTAACAATTTCAGAAACTTCAGCAGGGTTTCACTGTCTGTTTAGCATGTGTCAGTGTAGCGCTCTGTGGACTACTTGTTTCATACCTGTAGCAGGCTTTTAACATAGATTGTTTCCTCAGTATTTGCACTGTACCACACATAAAGCCAACAAAACCAAATAAAACAAGGTTTCATCTTTCCATCCTCTTCAGTGTTTAATTTGATATCATATCGCTATATTTTCTAACAGTGAATTTGAATTTATGTTCATAGTACAATACATAATACACGTGTATAATTCACATTAGCAGTAATGACCATAAAGGTGAAAATTATCTGATACTTCCTGCCAAGATTTAAGTACTTTTCTGAAAACTGAAGTGAACGTATCATTCATATTGTTTTATGCCATTTATTTTTGTATCGTAATTACTTTCAGTGTCAGAATATCAGAAGAGGCATTTAAGTATTTTTTTGTTTTCAGTTTTCATAAGAGCGTTTAGACTGTGTTTCCAATAAAAGCCTAACTTTATTAGTTACATACTTCTTTATTACATACCAACAGTTCTATTTTTCTTCTTTAGGAGCTAAATTTAGAAAATACGTTGGCCATTCAGCACATGTAACCAACGTCCGTTGGTCCCATGATTTTCAGTGGGTTTTAAGTACAGGAGGTGCTGATCACTCTGTTTTTCAGTGGCGATTTATTCCAGAAGGGATAACAAATGGCATCCTTGAAACATCTCCACAAGGTAAAAATGATGACCTCTTTCTGAAGTATTTGTTAAATGAAATCAACATAGAATGCAGCACTGGTGGAAAAGCTTTTATTGAATTAACAGAAAATATTTTAATTTCCTGGAATTACATATACTCAACATGTTTGGGACATGTTACTTTTCATAGACAACCATTTGTTTCATGCAAGGTACGTTAAAAACTCTTCTGCAGTCTGTAATATTGTGTGTTTAGGAAGACACAAGTAGTATTTGTCGAAGAGTCTGAAAAAAGACATTTAGAGGGAGGTTACTAGATCAATTTAAATTTTTTAAATTAGCCGTCTAATTTGCATTCAGAAGTCTGACTTCACGTGTTGAAGTGGTTAATTTTCTTTTTTAGATTTTTTTTTTTTCTTGAAAACTGGATTCCCTTCAGCAAAAGGGCAAAACTTCACACAATTCGATGAAATACCTGTTTCAGAAAATCTTTTTAAATACAGACAATGATCACAGTGAAAGTTTTTATTTACCATTTCTGTATGTTTTCACTCTAACGCTCGTTAAGAAAACAGTATTCTCTCAGATGATGGAAATGTACCAGTAACTACTCAGTTATTCTGCTTCCCTCTGCCACCTTCTTGCCCCAGGCATTGAAAAAGGAGGAACAGAAATGAAAGCTGACACATTCAGTCAGCCCCTATGATTTTTACAAGCTGTTTAAGCTTCCAAAGTTCTTGAATACTGCTTTGCACATAGTCTAAATTATATAAAAACATCACGTACTATTTTCTTGTCATTAAATGCGTTCAATATATTGATTTATTTATTTTTTTTATGCAGAGGGTGGCGTTGATTCCTACAGTGAAGAATCAGATTCAGATTTGTCTGATGTGCCAGAGTTAGATTCTGACATTGAGCAGGAAGCTCAAATCAACTATGATCGCCAGGTGTGTAAAAACAAACAAACAAACAAAACCACAAACAAAACCACCCACAAACCACCCCCCACAAAAAAAACCAAACAAAAAAACCCCACACAAACCAACACACTGTGCCCATTACAGACCATCTATCATGACTATTCAGTAAAAATAACTAAAAGAAATTTGCAGCTAGTTCATCAGACTAAGAAGATTGTTTTGACAGTATTCAGCTGATTACACAACGAATATACATAAAAACAGAGCTTACTTTAGCTGGAGATGAGAATTTAAAGGGGTTTGGAGAAAAAGCATCGATGTATGTACTGGTATATGTTAGAATAAAGAATATATCTTAAAAAGCACAAATTTGAACATGAGAGCTTATTGATATCCCTATTCTCATGATAAGTATTAGAGAAGACTTTTCAGTCCTATCAAATTTAGAATCCCAATTTGTAGAATACAGTTCAGGGGGTATATAAAACAGGGGGTTTGTATGACTTGCATATTCAAAGCAGAACACTCTTAATGAGTATGAAGCCTGTATAATACATTCATTCGTGACAGATTCTTTTTTTATTGCCAAGGGCAACAACGTCCAAGAATTAAAATTGTCCCAGTTTATGGGAATCAAGTAAAACTGGTCTCTAATAATCACTTAATACTCTTTGGTTTTTACATTCAGTACGTTGTGGGATAAATTAAGGTAGATTGCTTCCATGCAATCAGAAAACAAATCAAATAAATATTCTTTACTGATGTTTTTTTTTTCAGGAATGGTAGTATGCCATTCCACTCTTTAGCCTGATCTTTCAGTGTTGATTTATGCTGTCACTATGGGCTTCCTGCTGATCAGGATTGTTGCCTGGACTTGGTTATGGTCACCAAATCTGCTGTGCTCATGTCACTCGGACACTGTGGGACTGCACCCCTCTCTGTGAGGGCACTCTCTTGGCTGGCCTTGTTACCATGCTCAGCTCTTGGCTCCTTGTCTTTTACAAAACGGGTTTACCTTGCTGCTCTTTGACGTGAGGTTTCATCCAACCTGCATCATAACAATTTGCACCCACACTACTCTATTAGGAAACATTATTCAAATCACAAAGTTATGTGAAGTTTATAAAATGCCATCATAAACCATAGCTTTGCCCTTTTTAGGTGCGTGGATTATGATTACACATTTCTGCAGGACTTCTACTTCATTTAGTGTATGGGATATTTAGTTCTTACCTAACAAGAAACTATTCAATCCTTTTTCATTCATCAGGCCATTTCATGGCTGCCTTTACTGCCCATGGCTTGAACATGTCTCTGAAGACAGAATTATTTTCCTTGTCGTTCTTTCCATTCCATTCATGATATCGAGTGCTTTGCAAACACTGATCCTAATAACAGAATGTAGTGTGGAAGGATGCTGTTATCCTTGTTTTGAAGGAAAGGAAACATTAACATCAAATTCTGCTGTCTTCTGACTTTCACTTTTATTTAAAAATAGCTGGGACATGATTTTCTTGAGCTGTTGTCACTGTGAATAAAATATTTCTTGTCACCTTGTCCTATTACCTTATAGTTGCAATGGTGAAAGGTCAGAATTTCCTTAGACCAGAACTGGGATCTTGTACTAAGTGTGAAAAATACACAATAGGCTTCGTTCAAGTTGGTTTGAGTGTTTTGATGGCTGACATAGAGCTGCTTTCTAGAATGTGGAAGGGTCAGCTCTAATATTCCATGCTTTAGCCAAGGACTGTCCTTTGTCTTTTCACCTCACTTTCTAGGTTCTGTAATAAATTACACAGGTCCTTCTGACAACAACTTATTTTACCTCTTTATTACAGAGATCGATCGTGCTTGCTAAATGAAACAAAGGTTTTGTCAAATTTTATCCCTTCCTGCTCTTTTACTCCAAGTCTCACTGGAGTGCTTGTCCCGTCTTCCTCCTCCTCTCCTCCTTCTCATTTTCCGTCTGTATTCAAATCAGACAGCATCCTCCTCCACACTGTCTATGTGTCAAAAAGGACTTCTGCGTTTGAAAACTAAAAGTGAAAAAATAGTTGTAGGCAGTTAAACAGCAATATTCCAGACAGGTTAATGCATGAAAAAACTAGAAGGAACTTAAAATAGAATCTTGTACAGGAAGTGCGAGACAACACAAGCATAAGCTGCACTTTACATTTTGTTAAAGGAAATAATTTACAAAAGCATGTGGAAACAAAAACATTAATCTTATTTTGAGAATTTGGTTTGGGTTTTTTTTTAGTGTTATGGATGAAGTAGTATAGAGGATTCTAGATTTTGAGATGCATAAGAAAATTATGTTCCTATATTCTGCTTTATTGGTAGAATTCACTGAGGAGGAAAAGTAAATGGATGAGAACACTCAGGATAAAGTAGAAGACATACGAGTGACAGACACACTGTGTTAAGGCTCTGCTTGCCTACCATTTCAAAAGCTCAGCTCATTATATGAAGACCTTTCTTGTAAAAATCCAGTACTCCATCTTTGCAGTCAGGTAGCTTTCCATGGGAATGGCAATTTCATTGTCCTTTTGCAAACTCCAAGAAATGTAGGCACAGAAAACAAACAATAAAGCTGTATTTCAGTATTATAATGGGTTTTGTTTGGTGCTGGAGCTTTGAATGTGCTTCAGACGTCTTTAGCAGGTCCACAGAGATTCAACATTTCTGAAATGTATAGTATTTTGTGTCTTTAGTGTATTTATAGAGCTGTAATTCTACTTTGGGGTTCTGGACACATTGGCAAATCACTTAAGTGCTGTTGATTACTATATATTTCACCATAATCCCTGGAGAGAATTAATTCATTATGTTCAGCTTTGAGTATGTACACTGAAGCATATTTGAAGTTAAAAGATGCTCAAGGAGTTCCAGTCAATGTTTAAATTTGTTTTCACTAAATGACACTGGAATCTTCTAGAAAAAATACACTTTGCTGCTGCTACTCTAGACTTGGGCCACTCGCATGTCACGGGACTTCATTGTCTGGAAAACGTTTATTATTATCTGAAGTTCTGTAGGGAGCAATAGTGACTTACTCTGTGTTGTAACTACTGAACATCACATTAACATATATTAAATTTAATACTTAAAAGAAAGTCATTTTCATTCATATATACAAATATTTGGAAAACTGGAGATGTGCAATTAACTATAACAATTATTCTTCAGGTTTACAAAGAAGACCTACCTCAGCTGAAACAGCAAAGTAAAGAGAAAAACCATTCTGTGCCCTTCCTTAAAAGAGAGCGAGCGCCTGAGGACAGTTTAAAGTTGCAGTTTATACATGGGTAGAGTAATATTAGATAATACTTGTGCTTTCTGATTGTTAAAACATCCTAGCAGTGTTAATCATTTTGCATCAGAGCATCTAGCAAAGCATTTTTCAGTGCTTATCCAAATTAATTTATTTGTCATTATTACTGTGGGTAATTTTTGGAATATCAGACATAGATTTTTCTTTTTTTCAGTTGTGTTTGTTGAGGAACAGGAGAAGGTTGTAATACTGTAGCCATATAATAAATAATACATCAGCATTGCATTTTATAAAATTACCTTTTAAACCAGCAGTTGACTACACCTTGTGTTTCCTGGAGCAAAGGTTCTCTGTTAAGTTGATTGTGATAGCTGCGATGCCTGATAGATTTCCGCTTGAATCAAATTCCCTGTAAAACTTATCTGAACACAATTCTATGTGAGCTATATATTCTTTTTGTGAAATCAGTACTGATTTGGGAGTTAGGTATAAAGTAAGCCATGGGAAGATTAATGAATGCCTGCTCTTGGTGGGAATAGTCACCCTCTGCCTGTGTGCTGTGATATTTTCGAGCTAAAGTTGATGCTGCAGCTGTACTCTTTTCAAGTTAATGCACAAATTATTTGCACAATTTGTAGCACAAATTACCAGAACAGTTTTGAAACAGAATATAACTTGTTTCGTATTTACTTCAGTTATAGAGGCTATGACTGTCGAAATAACTTGTTCTACACACAAACCGGAGAAGTGGTATATCATGTTGCTGCTGTAGCTGTTGTATATAATAGGCAACAACACACTCAAAGGCTGTATCTTGGTCACGATGATGACATCCTCAGCCTAAGCATTCACCCAGTGAAAGACTATGTTGCTACTGGACAGGTGGGTATTTGGAAGTGATGATCTTGGGAAAACATGGAAATAAATTCTCTTAACAACATATAACTAGGAAAAGTGTCATTCTCTTTGTCCTTCAGTACAGTGTTTACTTCTAAATGTAAGTTGCGTGTTGTTTCCTATATCTCTGCAAAACTGCTGGGGAGTACTGGACTGGAAACTATTTGAGCCTATTATTAAATCCTTCCTGTATAACAGAAAAATTGCCAGTCTTATGCTGCAGCCTTGCAAAAAATCTTGTATTCACTTTGAACCTCTGCTTCCATCTGTAAAATGCAGGAGCTGTATTTTATCTGCATCCTAGCAGGTTTTGGTGTTTCATTAATTGGTCCTAGTATTTTTTGTACTGTAGTAGCACTCAAAAGCCTTACTTAGGTAAAGGCTATTTTATGTCGGGCACTCTACAGATATCTCGTACTAAATATGATGCATTCAGTATAGTAAAATATTCATGTATCATCATAAATTATATCATTAATATGATATTGAATACTAATGTTTTGGAGACTATCTATTGATACTTCTTAAAAGAGAAAATAGATCTTGAAAAAGATAAAATAAGGCAAGTATTTGTTTCATTATTGTTTCAACAATATAGTTTCATTACATTGCCTATTAACTTTTAACCACCAATTTCATTATACACTAATAATTCTTGTTACCTTTTCAAGCAAAAGAAGCATCATCAGTCAAAAGTATTTAAAATAAAATATAATGTGATTTTTGGAGTACTTGGACTTTATGAAATCGATTTTCTTTGTCTTGTTTGATCCTGCCTACCTTCCTTGTACTTACATAGAGGGGTATGTAAAAGTAGTTACCTCTGGATATTTTGAAGATATGATAGTGCTAATTTCTGTTACTGGTGTGCTTTGAACTTCTGCAAGCAGATATTCCAATTAACACTCTGGTTTAGGTTGGAAGAGATGCTGCTATCCATGTTTGGGACACACAGACACTGAAATGTTTATCATTGCTCAAAGGCCAGCATCAAAGAGGAGTGTGTGCGCTGGATTTTTCAGGTAAGCCACAAGTGACATTTATCTAAACAATTGATTAAAAAGCAATCCTTATGATCTTAATTTGAATAGCTAGCCAAAGTCACAGCCAATACAAATTTTACATAAAAGTCTGTTGACAGTTTTGATAAAAATAGTGTGTGTGGTAAAGTCAGTCATGGGCTTTTTCTCAATTGCTCAATAATTGATTTTTTTGATGTCCAATATGTAATACCAAATGTACAGATAGGACTCTGGTGGCTGTCTGCATGATGGTACAGTAATTCAAAAGCAGGCAGAATTGTGACTTAAAGTTTATAAATGAGATGGAAATGTGATCTGTAGGCTCACACAATTCTTCAAATTTGCTAACAATTCCCACGTTTTTCACTGAGTTTGCAGAAGAAATAAATATGACAAACAGTTGTCTGCTGTTTTCCCTACTTGTCTTTCCGAGATGGATGACCTAAGTTGTCTCAGATCTGAAAGGGGAATTCTTGTATTCAGCATTGAAAAACTTCATCCATGTGGTGGTGACTTACATACTTTTGCATCTTTATAAAAGTGCTTACAAATCCATTCTCCCTTTTGCTATTAAGAAAGATTACTTGAGCTGAACTATCCTTTTCTTAATTTGTGTGGTTTTCAACTAAGCATAATTTATTTAATCTTCTCCTCTCTACAAATGTGGTAAGAATTCATTAGGATGTAGATCACATTTATGAGACAGGACTATACGAAGGAAGTTTTACTTCCTCAAAGATAAGTCTGTAGAACTGACTCATATTCCATTATCAGAAGAGGAGCTTTGGTGTTCGTCCAAGAGCTGGAATTCAAATGTGAAATTGCTGATCCAGTGTGACGTGTAACCTAGCTCTGAAACTAGATATGGTACCAGAAGAAAGGATGATCTAATTGACATAGTGTGCATAGATGTTAAAAAACTTCCCATTAAACTCCCTGGTTGAACAAATGTTCATATATTTAGAAAATACTTCGTGGTTTACATTTTAGCAAAAATTAGATTCCTGTACAGATAGTAGTATTGCATGTATTAGAATCCATGTACCTTTATAAAAGCATAAAGAGTAAGCTGGCCACATAATCTGTGGGCATAAACCTGTACAAAAATATTAAAGCTCTTTTTAAAGGTAGCGACCACTGGCATCGTTACAGCCTTGCTTTAGGACCTGATCCTGAAATTGCACATACTGCATTCCTTACTGGCTTTAGTTAAGATTCTTGGCATAGAGAGGAGGAGATAGCTGTGCAAATATGCACCTTGCTAAGGGATCAGAGGGCTACTTCGGTCTACTTTGTAGGGAGTTTTCACTCTGTTGGGAATAGATATCTCTGAATTAGATTCAGGTCACGCTACTTGAAGCTTAAAGAAAGAAACCTAAAACTCCAAAGATAAGTTTTTTGGCTATACTTGATCTGGTGACTGACTCTATACTACTCGTTCCCTCTGCCCTTGCTCACTAACGCATCTGCTATTGGCCATGACTGAAAATGGTGTACTGGGCTGTATCACTTTTGTAGGACTATTCTGATGACATTGTGATTCGAAGATTATAATTGCATTCCTGCAATGATTGGTTGTGCCCTCTGGTGGCTAATTTAACATCTATAATTTTGAATATTAATCAAGAGTGTATAGCCCATGTTAATGCACAAAACCTACTCTTTCAGGTAAATAAAATTTCAATTATATTCTTACTAATAAAATTTTGTCAACCACATTCCATTTACATAATTGAGTTACCCCTAAAAACAATTATTGTCATCAAAATATAAAATATATCTCTTTCTTCAATAATACGTATTACATAATGCATATTTTACTTTTCTATCAGCTATCTTCATATCACATTGTCTTACTAAAACTATTATAGAATGGTTCTTATTGTCTCCTTTGCTTTTCTTTCCTTTCTCATTAACTTTTTGTGTCTTCTTTTCTGTGCCTTTATTTTTTCTTTTTAATTTTAGTAAACTCAGTTTTGGTTTCCTATCCTGTTTTTCACCTTCATTCCTCCCTGCCTTCTTAAGCTCCCTCCATCTGGGCCTGTTTCATTCACTTGGGAACTCTTTCCCTCTTTCTGTAATTCTCCTTCTCCTCCTTGACTTGCTTCTCATAGAACTTTGTTGCTAAATACAGTGAGCTTAGTGTAGCTGTGAGGATCTGTTCAGCCGTGTGAACTTTGAAGTAGTTCTAATGAAGCAGTTTATACCAGTGGTGCTCTTTCTATTCTTGACATCAAATATGCTTAAGCACAGGGTCCCTAACATCTGTTAACGTCTACAAGAGGTAACACTCTCAAATCATTGCTTTCATTCACTCTTTTGGCTATCTCACCAGTTCTCTACTTCCTCCACTCTTAATTTTTCTTCAGTTAAAAAAAAAAATCAGGTAATCAGTTCCTGCTACAACCTATAAAGTTCAATTCTCTTATCATACTCTTCAGCAATTATGCTTTAGTATTTAAAAAATTTTCAAAATTTCATGACAGTAGTTTGTCTCTAGAAGTTTGTTAACAATGGTCTTGTTTATCATTATTTCGTATACACAGCAAGGATGCTGAGGTACTCTTGAATTATGTATGATATCCTGTTCTTGCTCTTCTTCCTATCATTATCAGTAGTGCTGTGACTTTCCTGAAGTGGAAGAGATGATAGCCAGCAGTTAATTTTAGCCTTACAATTTTCTATCATATTTATAGTTTCATTACATTGCCTATTAACTTTTAACCACCAATTTAATTAAACACTAATGATTCTTGTCACCTTTTCAAGCAAAAGAAGCATCACCAGATCAAAAGTATTTAAAAGATAGTGTGGCTTTTGGAGTACTTGAACTTTACGAAATCGATTTTCTTTGTCTTGTTTGATTCTACCTACCTTCCTTGTACTTACATACAGCAGTGTTTTGTGTCTGCCTTTGGGAAAGGTCAATGGTTAGATAAGGAATACAAATATAAAAAACCTAAAATAGATCAGACATACAAACATAATAGAAGATAATGAAGTCAAAAGAATCCTTTTCTAGAAAAGAATAGCCTGTCTTGTAATCATCCAGTTAAAAATTAAGCAGAAAAATCTTGTTGTGACCTATAACGCAACCTGTTCTGTCTCTGATAAGGGTGAGGCCATATTTGAAGTTAGTTAAGAAGAGGAAGGCTAGGCCATGGATTAGGAGGGTGCTCTCTGAAATCTATGGATTCCATACTGTTGTGTCATCACCCAGTAGGTATCCATTTTGGTGCTATGTATTACGATACAAATCCTCCTTGTGGATAAAACTTTCAGCAGGTGTAGACTTCTGTCATTGTAAGAGGTTGAGTCTTAGTTGGTTTGTCTAATTCTTAGGCAGTCTGCTTTAGGAACTGAAGGCCATTGGTGAGTCTGAACCCTAGTGTCTCAAAGTATTAGTTCCTTTTTTGCTTTGTTTATAATACATTATTTGAAATTCAGGTTACAATGTATTTGTTGTGTTCATCACCTGTTATATTTTCAGCTAAAGCCTTAGCAGCTTTAACATTAAGTGTTGCTTCTGTACAGCTGATGGAAAATGTTTGGCATCTGTTGGGCTAGATGATAATCATGCCATTGTGTTTTGGGATTGGAAAAAAGGAGAAAAGCTAGCGACAACGAGGTAAGAATACATCTCTGTATAAATGTGCCCTGTGATTACATTTTTCCAAATAACGTCATCCACACGTATTACTTTGTAGGGAAAAACAGAACACCTCTCTAAAAACAGAATGGTGTTTCAGAGCAACTATATTCAGGTTAAAAACCTTGGCATCTACACCTTAGTGTTTGGAAATCCTGTGAACTATTTCTGTCGAGAGTTCCCTAGCCTTTTTGGTAGAGTAGCTACATTGATGTTATAGCTCATTTTGTGATTTTCAAGTTAAGTTAATATTTTGTCCCAATTTTATTTCCTGATTCATGGCAGAAGTCATATTCTCCTTTATGCATTAGACGATATGCTGGGTTCTATCAGTGTACATATGCAGTATGTTTCACTTTTCTGAAAAGAAAAAAGTGTTCCCTCTAATATAAATAAATTTTTCAAGGTCTACTGATCTTGCCTTCCGAGTCAGCTTTTTCTGAGGTATTTGCTCTTTGCAATTAGTAACAGAAAGCTTAGCTAATAACCCTATAGCAAAAAAGCTTTTGCAATTGCTTGAAGGGACCAATGTTGGGAGGAGGATTGGATTATGGCTCATGTATTTGCTTTTTTTCTTCTAAAATACTGAATTGCAACATTTTATTTATACTAAACTTAGTTGTACTTGTTAGAAGAATCAAACTGTTTGAGAACCTGGTTTCTGTCAAACATACCTCTGAAGTCAAGATACTAGAATTGTGTAGAATTCATGTAAGCATGGACTTGCATATCAGAAAGGCAAGGAGTTCATTTCATATGCTGTCTGCAACCATGTAACATCTAGCATTGGTCAGTGGAAATTATTAGTATAACTGCAAAAAAGTGCCTGTGAAAGATAACTTATGTAAGTATTACGCTGTTGTAAGGTGATATGTTCCAGAAGAAATAAGATTTTCTCCTGGCAGCACTAGCTGTTAGTAGTATACTATTACTGAATAAATGTTTTGATCCAAGTGTGTGTGTACCATAACCTGTATTAGCTATATAATTTTGTCTCATATCCAGTTTATTAGGCAGCAAGATTTTAAATCCTATTTAAAATTTGTGATGTAAAGCTTACTTAGCAACAGTGTTGTCTGTGTTGTAAAACATTACATTTGTTTTCCAAATTTATTGTTTATTCTTTATACCTATTTTTTGTGACTTCTTTTTGCTTAATCTTTTTAGGATGATTTGTTTCAGCATGACTTCTCAGGTTTCTTGTCACAATATTCAGAATGTACTCTTATTTGTTTGTTTTAATTACTCACTAGATAAATTACACAGATTGTTTCCCTGCCTTGGCTCTACAATCTTCTGTCTAGTTTCATTAAAATCCTTATTGAGTAAGCATACACTGTTAGAATCAAAACATGCCTGAGCTGCTTTCACTAGATTCTCATGCCTTATAGGCTGATGCAGTGCTGGTCCTATTTGATCCTAGTGTTTTGTATTAGTGGACTCCAATCCCTAAGGGAGCTGAGGGGGACATTGTCAAATTTATTTACAATCTAAATCAGTGAACATAATGCTCTTTTACTTTCTTCATTCTGTAAGAGCAAATGTCCTGTGCTAGTCATTTGGAACGCAAGGACACAAGAACTACACGGGCTTGTATATGTGGTTTGGTCTGACCATTGCAGGAAATTGGGGTGGAAACGTAGACCAT
The DNA here is from genome assembly GCF_034619465.1 of Leptosomus discolor. Taxonomy (NCBI): domain Eukaryota; kingdom Metazoa; phylum Chordata; class Aves; order Leptosomiformes; family Leptosomidae; genus Leptosomus; species Leptosomus discolor. The sequence goes on from NC_141392.1 coordinate 25,194,968, forward strand.
AGGGTCTGTATCTCATGTGTCAGCACTGTTCATCCTGTCACACAGGCAGATGTACTCTTGTCATTTTACAGGGACACCTGCGCTGGGATGCAATTAGTTTGATTTTGGACTCATGGCAGTACATTTTGCCTGTGTGATAGATGCTTCCAGAAGAAGCAGTATAACTGGCCTGAACTGAAAGGCTGGGCATCATTATAGAAAGCAGAGGAGCAGGAGCAGGAGGAATCGCAAGGAGATGTACTTCAGATGTCAAAGGTGTAAAGGGCTGAGTTTCGTCTAGACTGATTCACCAGAGGAAAATACTGAAACCAAGAGGGATATCATAACCATATGATTTTTCAGATCTGCTAAACCTGTCAGATGAAAGTGACATTATCATAGTACAAAAGCTGAAAATTCATATTGAAAAGCTAGTGGGTTTTGCTTTCGGTGTTTCATAAAACACCAAAATAGAAGTAATTACTGCTTTGCATCTGGGAATATTTTTTGCAATAGTGAAACTTAAACTTACAAGTTCCCATATATACATACTCCAACAAGAATAGCTTTAATTACCTGAGAACTAAATTTCAAGGTGTATATGCTGCTGAATGAACTGTTTCCTAAATTATAATTTTATAATTTGTTATGAAACTTCTAGTGGAAGGTGTCCCTGCCCATGGCAGGGGGGTTGGAACTAGATGATCTTTAAGGTCCCTTCCAACCCAAACCATTCTGTGATTATTTTATTTTTCCTCTTGAAGCATAGGTTAAAGACTGCCTCGTTTTTAAATATTTATTAATTGAGTTCTTATCCATTCAAATATTTATGCTGCCCTTTATAGCTTTTCTTAATTGCATTGACCTTTGTTGCCTGCTTCTTCACTATGATTTAACTGAACTGAAATTCTAGTGGGAGACAATTTCTATTCACCACATTCCTGTAGTCTAATTCCTATACGGTGTATGCTCAAGAACACTCTGCCAACTCTATGGGTCAGAATTCTGAGCCTAAATTCTTGCAGATTAGAAATAAGGCGCTCTACTTTTTATTAGATAGGCTAATGATGGTGGAGATAATGTAGACTTAGCCTTTGTCACTCATCTGCCAATCCTCATAGTGTTATAGATCCATACTGTTGTATTTGCACCAAGAGTCATGGTGATTAGATTCTCATTGTTAAAGACTCTGTTTGATTAGTCCAATATGATGAAATGCGTATTTAAAACAAATTAATTTGACATGTCAATTCAACCTTAACCATGTTTTTTAACCTTTATTTTTATTGCAGGGGCCATAAAGATAAAATATTTGTAGTGAAGTGTAATCCACATCATATAGACAAACTAGTCACAGCTGGGATGAAGCACATCAAATTTTGGCAGCAAACAGGTACTGTCTTGAATATTTTGTATTTAACTTATTTGAGCATGGCTATCTTTTTAATACAAGGACATCATGTTCTCAGTTTAAGAATTTATTTTTAAAGCAATTTTATAGTTACAAAAATACGAAAGGGGTCAAAATCTACCTCTGAATCAGCAAGTGTCACAATCGTCCTTTCTCTTTGGAAATAATTTCCAGCTAATTGTTTTTTAACTCTGGTCATACTATTAAGGATTTGTCCTGAACAAGCATCCTTGGCTCTGAGAAAACATGCGGTCCTGTAATTCACTTAGGCAGATTATGACCTTTATTGTGAAAATGCCAGCTGGTAGCTAAGAATCTTAGGTGCCTCTGGTACACTACTAAAACCAGTAGTGTTTGCACTATGGGTACTGATGTAGCACTTGAGCAGCCCTTCCATTTCAAGATAGAGCCGTTTTTTAGTCATCAGAGATGGCTTCCAGAGGGGGAAGCGCATGTTTCAAAGTGCCAGACTGGAAAGATAGGTTTAAGGATCGATCTTAAAATATGCGCCTGGGCAAACAAAAATAAAGAACTAGGTATTTTGCAGAATTCACTTAGAGTATTTTGTAATTTATCCATTAGGCTAAAAATCATGATGTCATATCTCAAGAATCAAGGTGGTTTGTTTTTTTTTTTTTTGTATGACACAGGAATTTTGTTTCCTTTTCTAAATAATGAAAAAATAAAAATGAGTTTTCCATTATTGGAAAACAGGATAGGATCCTGCAAACTAGCAAGCAAAATATTCAGAATGGGAAACAGCTATCAGTCTAGACTGTTCTGTCAAACTGAGGAAGACAGCAAAGTTGATTTCTGACTGAGGATATTTTTTATTCAGGACTGGATTTTTTGTTCTTCACGGCTTTAATTCGTATACACACTACATGAGTACTTGGTAAAAAAGATCTCAGAGAGCATCTTCTGCGTGTAAAGTTCAGCAAAGGTAGGCAGCACAAGGGCAGCTGAAAACAGAACTCAACTCGAAATTAGGTAACTTTAAGAAGTTCCTATAAAGTACTGTACTTTACAGCGTTCAAGTGGTTCAGGTGCTCTCAAATTAAAAATAACGTCTGGGGTTTTTTTCTGTGTTTTTTATGTTTAGGTTATTTTTGTAGTAATTCAATAGGCTTGCATTGCTGTTTGCCAAATTCTATTACAGGAATTTGGATTATGCAGTATCTTACTCGAAGGATAGTCTCTTTTCAACAAAAATGATGTATTTTGAATTAAGATTTGCTCAGGGGAATTGGGAATATCATTCTGGTGTTAACTGAGAAATACATGATGAGTTGATACAAGGACACACCGCTGCCTGTATGATTTTGTAATTGTATGTGTGTTTTTGTCTATAAGCCCTCAATTCCTAGGCACATGTGGCTACTTCTGCTGTCTGAACCAAAGTAAGACTGTGGCAATTTGGCTCTCTGATGGTCAGAAGAGAAGCAAATCCTGCCATTTACTCTGCAAAACTACTGTCAGGTCACCTCTAAAGAGAATAAGCTGGCAGGCTGTTCTGTGCAAAAAATATTGGGCCAGACATTGTATTATCATAGAATCATGGAATAATTTTGGTTGGAAAAGACCTTTAAGATCATCAAGTCCAACCATTATCCTAATACTGACAAACCTACCACTAAATCATGTCCTAAGCACCACATCTATACGTCTTTTGAACACCCCCAGGGATGGTGACTCCACCACCTCCCTGGGCAGCCTGCTCCAATGCCTAACCACTCTTTCAGTAAAGAATTTTTTTTCTAATATCCAGTCTAAATCTCCCCTGGCACAGCCTGAGGCCATTATCTCTTGTCCTGTCATAAGTCACTTGGGAGAAGAGACCAACACCAGCCTCACTACAACTTCCTTTTAGGTCTTCTCTCAGCCTCCAGTTCTCTAGATTAAACAATCCCAGTTCCCTCAGGCGCTCTTCATAAGACATGTTTTCCAGACCCCTCACCGGCTTCGTTGCCCTTCTCTGGACCCACTCCAGCACCTCAATGTCTTCCTTATACTGTGGCGTCTAAAACTGCACACAGCACTCAAGGTGTGGCCTCACCAGTGTCAAGTACAGGGGCGCAATCACTTCCCTACTCCTGCTGGTCACTCTATTTCTGATACAGGCCAGGATGCTGTTGGCCTTCTTGGCCACCTGGGCACACAGCTGGCTCATGTTCAGCCGGCTGTCGGCCAGCACCCCCAGGTCCTTTTCTGCTGGGCAGCTTTCCAGCCACACTTCCCCAAGCCTGTAGCGTTGCATGGGGTTGTTGTGACCAAAGTGCAGGACTTGGCCTTATTAATTATTCTTATACAATTCCTCACCAAAATTTATCATTTCCTTGGAAATAACAGTCTGAAAAATAGAGCCTGTACTGCTTCAAAATCATCATTACTAGATTGACTTTCTTTTATTGTTTTTCCCTTGTGCACTATGCTTTCAGTATTTCTGTTACCTACAATGACTTAGGCAATCACAAGAGATGATGGGGTAAAGACATTTGTCTTTTACAGCACTATGGCTACAAACCAAAATATCAAGAGACTTACTTTTGTTTATATTGCAGGTGGAGGCTTTACATCAAAACGAGGAACGTTTGGAACTACTGGAAAATTGGAAACTATGATGAGTGTTTCATATGGGCGAATAGAAGATCTGGTTTTCTCTGGCGCTGCTACTGGAGACATTTATATCTGGAAGGATACTCTGTTGCTTAAGACGGTGAAAGCCCACGATGGACCTGTATTTGCCATGCATGCATTGGATAAGGTATTTATCATCTTATGTGATCCATTCATCTTTATTACTTTTGTTGCAATAATGGATTTTAGAATTGTATAACTAACATAACTCCCATCGAAGTTACTCAGGTTTTGTAGATGTGTATGTAAGCAATACATTGTTCTACACCGCCCTACCATTGAAGGTGCTTTAATAAACAAAACCATAACAGAAAACAAGTTGCACTGGAGGAATCTGAATGTGACTAAAATCACAAAACCAGTATTAGTGAGTTCTGTTATTTAATAAGTGTATATTTGTAAGCACCACGTTATATGTGCTCATTACCTGACCAAGTTTTGTGACCTCTAAATATGCAGAATTTATTTCTCACTGTGCCATGCATGACATTTTCATATTTGTAAACCACAGGAAAGAAACAGGTAACATTCATTGCCTCTTCAACCTGATCCCAAAATATTTTTGCATTATTGGTTTCCAAAATATGAAACATGATTTTTTTAAACAATGTTATCTCTGTATCTTAAGCAAGCAAGACTTCAAATATCCAAAGGTTTTGTTCTTCTGAGTTAATTATTCCAGATATCAGAAGTATTTTCCTGCAGTTGCATCAACAGATCTTTAAAAGAAACTATGGCAAAATATATTACTGACATCACATAAGTGAGGTTGGGGCAAAGTTTTGCCGCTTGAAATCCACTGGCAATTTGAAGATGTTGATAATGGAACATTGGTTTTGAGACTGTAGTTTCAACTTTGAAAGTACAGCATGAGAAGAATATTAGCTATTAACATTTGTATATATCAAGGTCAGTTAAGATCCTTGTGGCTCAATCCTTTCTGACCCTAATTGATTGTTCCTAGCTTTTCCATCAATTTTTCTATTTGATCTTGGCACTCTACCTTCTAAACATCCTCTTCACATATGTTTTTGTTGGTTAGTTATTTATGCTGTGTTTTGCACTCACTTGGCACAAATAAAGAGAATCTACCAAGGGAATTATTCAAAGATTTGGTCTCTGTGCATTATAAGAACTCAGTTTGAAGCATCTGTTAAATCCATTGAATTTAGAATAACTTGAGAAGCTGCTGTTATAGCTACTGCCTCTTTTAAGGATGAAACACATATTTTTCCATAGCTTATTTCCTCATGCAGAAAAATGTTATGGTCCAGCATTACTATTTACAATGGTATGCACTCTGCATGGTTGTAAGTCTTTATAACCCTAGAAAAGCAACTCTCTAAATCTTCTCCCTTTATATTTGTTCTGCATAGGTGTAGGCTCCAGTATTTTTAATTGGACACATTAATAAAATGCAGGGGAGAATTTATGTTGCCTTTGGACATGTCTTTTTAAATATTAACATACAAGTGCTGGCATTTGCTTATGTTTTCATGCTGTGATCATACAGGGTTTTGTAACTGGTGGAAAAGATGGAATTGTGGCCCTTTGGGATGATATGTTTGAAAGATGTCTGAAGACGTACGCTATTAAAAGAGCAGCACTATCCACTAGTTCTAAAGGTATCATTTTTTCAGTGTGTTTTAATAGGGAGTATTTGTATGAAGGCTGGTAAAATGGCAGTCATAGGTGTCAAATCTTACCAGAATACAAAGGGAACAGTAATATACTACTTACTGTGTGCTGGAATTTTCTGTTTTGATTGATAGAAGTTCAATTTCACACCATCTTTGCTATTTATAGCTTGTTCTGCTATTTCCTCCTTTATTCCATGACATTTGGCTTTGTTTTCACTAAAGAAATTATTTTTAAAAGAAATGTCACAAGCCTGTGATTCTGGCTGTTCCAAAATCTGTTCTGTTTAGCAGCTAGCTTTCTCAGCTGGCCATATTTCATGTAGTGAGACCAGGGTCCCTATGAGTTGGAAAGTCCTGTTAAATTGTACTTCCCCAGGCATCGGTGTGGGAGTCTGTAAAGTGGTATTCAGAGAAAATTACAGAATTAATGCCCATGTTGCTGGACCATCTGAACCCCTTATACACTGTCACTGTTAAAGCAGTAAAATACCAGTCTTTATATTGCCACAATACAGACTAGCACAAGCTCCCCTCCTCTGAACTGTTCATTGAATCTGTGGATTATCCAGTAGTTTGATCAGGCAAGTGTATCTCATGTTTCATGATTTTAAACAGATTTTAAATCTAGGTGATATAAGCTGTATGAACTATAGGTGATAGAAGGCTCTTTTTGATTTCACAATAAAACCCTAAAATTGATATCATTGTACTCTTCAGGTTTACTTTTAGAAGACAATCCCTCTATTCGAGCCATCAGTCTAGGACATGGGCATATACTAGTGGGAACTAAAAATGGAGAGATACTTGAAATTGATAAAAGTGGCCCTATGACTCTACTTGTTCAGGTACTGTGTGGATCTTCCATATCAAAATATTCCCTGTAGAAATACAAGACGTTATAAGATTTTCCAGTCATTTTCTCTCTGTTTTCATTAATCCTGTTGGCCACCATTGCTTTCCTTGCTCAGGCAGAAGTTGGTGCCTTCTTATGTAAATAACTTTGAGATTCACAGTGGATTACAGAATTCTGAAGGTAAAACAATCAGTCCATTAAGTTCAAAGGCCCATGAGACTTTTAATGAATTTTTTTAGATGTTTTAGTTTAGAATTCAACATAAAAATGAAAAATGAGGAGTAGAGCTTAACACAATGTATTTGGCAGTGCGGTTCCGTTTATTTGCTTTTACTGAAATCATATAGTGTATTCTGAAGGATCCTACACTTTAATTTGTGAAAAATTGTTTTAGAGTTATGACAGCTTTCTGCAGTGACGGATGGTTGTCATTGCATGTGTTGCAAAGCATAGAGAGACCTCTTTTTGCAAGACAAAGTATTTTGCAAAGTTTGGTTAAAAAACTTTCATATATGTCCACTGATGTATTTGATGTTACTTGGTTTAGTGTCTTGAACAACCCTGATGTCTATATGTAGAAAATTGTATATATAATTTACTGAGTTAGAATTTGTCAAGTTTTTACTTTTTGTTTTCTAAACTGACTAAATTGACATTGTTTTTTTTAAAAAAATATTGTTTCTTTGGTATTTTTCATTCCAGCTAGTTCTGATCACATAAAGTAGTCTTTCAAATTTGTATTGCCTGCATGACAGTCTTACTAACCTAAATGTGCAAAGTTGTATTTTATAAATCAACTCATTCACTAATCTGGAATTGCGGTCTCATTCTAATACAGTTCTCTTCACATGAATAGTAAGGTTGTGAGGTAATAAAACTACCCTAGTCTTGAGTTCTCTGATGAAGTGTTACAATTATCATCCAGCTTAAATTACATGCTTGCATGCATCAACTTGAGCCAAAATAGAAGATACATAAGGTGTAATCAAAATGTCATGACAGTTCCTCCCCTTTTTCTTTTAATGGTCTTTTTCCATCTCAACAAAAAAGCCAATTACTAAACTGAAATCGAGATTGAGAATAGTAAGACATTATTTAATCTCAAAATGCAGTGCCAACAAGATGTATGCAAGTTGAAGGAAATCTAGAAAAAGCAGGAAGAGTGATTAAAAAGTTCGAAAACTGAGTTCTGAGGAAAGATTGAAAGAACTAAGTATGTGTATGTTGGGCAAACAAGTTCTCCAGGATCTAAAAAATTATACAAACCTTGAAGACAGATTAGCCCATATTAGGATTTCAGGATAAAGTCCTATTTGGGACATAACTATTTCCTGTTCATTTCAAGTCTGGAAGAGAGAGCATTAGAAGAACAGGAATTACAAGCTGGTACTATGGAAGAGTATATTTTAGGTGTTTATCAGAGGAACAGAGCAGACATTGAGGTCTCCTTGAATGTGGAACATTTTTGAGAGGAGATGGTGAAAGCCTTATTGCCTGAGACTTGGAAAAGGAGACAGGACGAGTGTTAGAACATATTACATAAATCCAAGTGCGTTATTTTCTCTTACATTAAATGATTTCCTGTAGGGACATATGGAAGGAGAAGTCTGGGGCTTGGCAGCTCATCCTCTCTTGCCTGTCTGTGCAACAGTGAGTGATGATAAAACACTACGAATCTGGGAACTTTCATCCCAGCACCGTATGCTGGCAGTGAGGAAACTCAAAAAAGGTAGTTCTCATTTTGCCATACACTGTGATACTAATGATACTACTCTATTTCTGTAACAGTTTCCTCTTGGCTTTCAATGCACATCATAGGCATTAATTAGGTAGGAAGAGGACACAGTCATTAAGAAATTGGAAGCATAGGAAGTAAATTGCCTTTGGCATGTGTCAAGTCAATGAAAAGAGTAGGAAAAAAAAGGATTATAATCTATTGTAATGAATAATAATAAAATTAACTTTAGTCTATTTTCTTCTGATTCCAAGGGGAATGAGTTGACCTCGGAATCATTTTCCTTCCTAAGAATACTTAAGGCAAACATATTTGATGCTGACATTAAAAAGTTTCCTTATAAAGACAAATATAACGTTTTCTGCATGTTGAGCACAATCAGCTTTCAGTGGTAATATGAACTGGCTGATCAAATCACCATTGTCAACTCAAGAACAGCCTATACAGAGAGTATATTCCCATTTAGTAAAACATTAATCATAGCCCTCCTATCACATAATAGATTTGTTTTAATAAATAACAAATCTATTTTTGAAGTGTATACTTGATGTAAAAACCTTTCAGTTGCAGTTTATTGATAGTTTTCTCAGTCCCAAGTTTGTAAACCTTAAGATATTCCTTTCCATTTTCTTTTGTAGGTGGACGGTGCTGTGCCTTTTCTCCTGATGGGAAAGCCTTGGCTGTAGGGTTGAACGATGGGAGTTTTCTGGTGGTAAATGCTGACACTGTTGAAGACATGGTCTCTTTTCACCACAGAAAGGAAATGATCTCAGATATAAAGTTTTCACGAGGTATAATCAGATGACAAGGTGAAAGGACAGTGTTTATCTTGGAGTTTGTTTTTCTCCTCTAGACAAAAGATTGAATGTTCAGAAGGTTTTATATACACTCCAGGCATTTAAATTCTTTACAATTCTGTATGGTTGTATGCAGCCTAGAATAATGGGGTCCACCCCCAACTGGTGCATTTGAATGCACTACTGTAGTAAAAATGCATAACAATAATAACTATAACATGTACACCTTTAATAACCTCAGTGTCTCTTCTTTACAGAATCAGGAAAGTACCTGGCTGTGGCTTCCCATGATAATTTTGTAGATATTTACAATGTACTTACCAGCAAAAGAGTTGGCATTTGTAAAGGTGCATCTAGCTATATCACACACATTGACTGGGACTCAAGAGGTAAAATGTTTGACCACAGATACAGATTTAAAATGCTTATAAAATAGAATATCAGAAAATTGTTCTCGTACCAGTTACTAAGATAAACTGTAACTACTAATGTAAATGGTTTTCAACATCAAGCACCATATGGGTTCAGTGCAATTACATTTGTTGGTGGAATTTATCCTCACTTGTAGCATTTGTACTGGAGTACAACATACGACTAAAATGTCACTTATAAACATAATACTGCTTTTTTTTGCCCTGTTCTTTTTTATAGTTTTGTAGTGTGACACACACTTTTCCAAGTTTTATGTCCAATTTTCTTCCTTTTTGCTGAGCATTACATAGCAATTACTGCAGTGAAGTTAGAGAGCCTTATTGTCACAGCTAATTAAGTCTAGCAGGATCCATGATGAGCTTGTGCAAATAAGGCTTCCCGGACCTAATATGATTCTGTGTGGAACCACCTGTGTGTCTGAGCTCTGCTTCCCTTCTGCTAGTCCCGAACTGTGGTGCAAGCTTGCTGACAACAACAGGAGCTAAATTTCTTTCAGAACCTGTTTGGGTCTGGTGCCATTCTTGATCTATTAAGCCATGCTGCAACTGAGCTGGCACTGTGTGCCTGCTTACAACCCTGGTAATCTGACTACTAATAGTTATAAACATAAGAAGAGCAATTTCTCTGATACTACCTGTGTATCTGTAGCAGCCAGTTCTTGGGTGTGTTACATGTGCAGATAGAAACTATAAGAAAACTGAAAATTCTTTGTGTCCTTTGTTGGAAACTCTAACCAAACTTCTAGAGGTAAAGGATTAATATACTAAACTGTGTAAGATGTGTTGTAAGGTCAGATAGGAAGGGTCTGGTACTACTATAGCCCCATATTGCACTTGTCAGTGATCCCAAGAGACTGAATGTAACTCACGTAACAAAGGGTAAGATGCCCAGTCGAAACACAGCAGCATTGGAACTGCACTAGTTCAAGTCAGTTGATAGTCTAATCTAGTGTTTCTTAGTAAAAGAGTGCTTTCCCTGGCAGTTATGCAGTTTCAATATTGTAGAACTGCTTTTATGATAGTAAATCCCCACAGGATTTCTTCTACTAGTATAGTTGTTATAATTTGGAAAATTCAGAAAATGCCTTTAATTTTCTTGTATCAGAAATACTGTACAACTGAATTTGAAAGTAGTTTTTACTTCTTCATCCACAAGTACTTGCTAATATGCTATCAATTGCATACAGGATTATCTTCATAATATCACAGTATTCGTATGGGTATGGTAAACTTCGTATTCAAGGACAGTTTGGTGTGTGGCTGGACTATATGCCAGCTAGGCAGTGCAAAATGGACAGGAGCTAACAATGTTTGTAACTTTTGGCAAAGCTGCCTTGCAAAACTGTTGTGAAAATTAATAGCATACACATTTTTTTAAATTTTTTTTTTACTTTCCATTATCGTGATGATGAGAACACAAGAAAAGTATTTCTTATCAGAAGAAAGTGATTTTCTGCATGACAGGAATTTTTTAAGTATGATGCATGGCATTGAAAATACTACTTCTGCAGTGAATCAGGAGTACAGGATTTTTATGAGAATGATTCTAAGCATCTGTTTTACTTTTGCTGTGAATAACTTTCTGGAGGATAATTTCTTAGCTTACCCCCAGAAATCTCTTTACTCAATCAAAACAAAGTTCATAATATTCATAATAATGACTAAGATTCATACTCAACTCTTATTTTGTATCCAGGAAAGTTATTGCAAGTCAATTCTGGTGCCAAAGAACAACTATTTTTTGAAGCACCAAGAGGGAAAAGGCATGTTATAAGAATTGCTGAGGTACGAATTATGCTTACTGGATTTTTTTACTGTGAAAGTAATTTTTCTGGACTGTTGAAAATTAACATATTTTTGTCTTGAAATGATGGGGTTTTTCCTTTTAAAATACTATATCTACAGTGGTTAGAATTAGAATTATTTAATCATTCTGTATAGTTCTTTCCTAGCGTTTGTAAATGGCAGAACTTGCAAGTTTCTGTTTCTATCTCTGAATTTATTGTTGTTTGTTTAATAGTTGTTTCCCATAATCCCCTTTCCTGAACAATCACCTGTTTTCTGTGTAACCAGTGTGCATATAAGTTATAAACCATCTTTAAACAGTATGACCTGGCTTTTAATGATGTTGATTATTTGTGACACACAATTCTTCCACAAAATTGCCCACGCTTAGCATTTCAGAAAATCTTTAAGGAGAGTTGTATCCAAATCATGCTCTACCTTGGGAAAGCAGGAATGTTTAAAGTGTTAAGTCTTTTAATGAAAATATGCAGTTTGTATTAAGAAGCTGGAAACAGTGAACTGTTTCTAAAAACATTAAAAAAATTGTTAGTATCAACCATAGAAAAATATACACATGAAACCAGTGTGTATTTGGTACGTATTAAGATGACTTCTTTTGGGGAAATTTTGATTGTAGATAGAGAAGATCGAGTGGGACACCTGGACTTGTGTTCTTGGTCCTACTTGTGAAGGAATTTGGCCCATGCACAGTGATGTCACCGTTGTAAATGCAGCTAGTCTTACAAAAGATGGAACGCTATTAGCTACAGGAGATGATTTTGGTTTTGTGAAGCTTTTTTCATATCCAGTGAAGGTAATAAATGTATTTATTTCTGTGATTATAAACTGCACAAGAAAAGGAATTAAGGAAGACACTGTTTGCAATATGTCAGACTGCTAATATGCAAATTCTTTGTGCTACAGGGTCAACATGCAAAATTCAAGAAGTATGTGGGTCACAGCGCACAGGTAACCAATGTTCGGTGGTTACACAATGATTCTGTGCTGCTGACTGTAGGTGGTGCTGATACAGCTTTGATGATCTGGACCAGAGAATTTTTGGGCATTCAGGAGAGTAAGCTGGTTGATAGTGAAGAATCAGACACAGATGCAGAAGAAGATGGAGGTAAAAAGGATTGTATAAAACACACCTTTGATTTAGTCTTTGTTCCACAGAGACTCACACAGGCATTTAACTTGAAGTGGGCAAGAAACTTTCATGTGCTAAAGATCAGTGCAGGGAGAGCTTGGCAGGATTTGTTTCCTTCCTTTTATTGGCGCAGATCTTGTTTTCTATTCTTCCACTATGAAACAAGGGTAGTTTGTTTTATTTTCTTTTTTATTTTTCTAAGGTTATGATAGTGATGTTGCAAGGGAAAAAGCCATTGACTATACCACTAAGATCTATGCAGTAAGCATCCGAGAAATGGAAGGGACAAAACCACATCAACAGCTGAAGGAAGTTTCAGTAGAAGAGAGGTATGTCACACGAAGACGTTCATTTCCAAATGTACATTGCGTTCTTTTGAATCTCTTTTCATTCAACTAAAATCAGTCCACAGAAGTAAGACAGGAATTTTTAAATTCACAAGATAACGTTTAAAACAGTGTTCACGGGGTACAACATGTTAATGTGATGGAGAAAAATATGTATATGTAAGTGAAACACAGTGAGTGTTGTGGTCTCTTCTGCTGTTCATATAAGCAGTTATATTCTTTCCTAATCAGTATGTGTAGCTGTACATATGTCTGCAGGAGGGTGTTTGTGATAAGGGAAGCTTGTAAATACTTTGTAGCTAAGGCTTCTGGTGATGTTTTCATTGAAAGATTTTCAGTTTCTTATAATTGCGTCAGGTTGTTACTGTTAAAGCTGAAATTTCCCATGGCACGTGTTGTTGGCCTTAGGCTGAATTATTCTGAAAAAAAAAAAAAACCAAACTGGAAGGAGAACAGTAGTGGAGAGGACAAGCAAAGAGGTAAGGGCTAGACATAGAGGGTGAGGTCCAGTGAAACACAGACCTTGGGGAGTGGGTGAGTAAAAACTCTGACTGGGTCAGAACAGGAGTATCTAAACCAGTAAAGCACGTTCCCCTTTGTAATCTGGAACAGTAAACCTACATCTGTGAATCTAGTTGATGACTCAACTGTGAATCTGTGCAGTCTCTTTTGATAGAATTTCTAAGTGGTCATTCTTTTATCATGAGTTCTCTTGCTTTTGCCCAATGTTGGGCACTGACAAAAGGGACTGCTGTGGGTTAGCCCACAGAAAGAATTTGAGCTTAGCTGTTTCCTATCAGTTTACCCAGAACACATGACTAGTAACTATACCAGTAGTGTGATGGCATATTGTTCTCCCACAGGGATCCTGCCCTAGTTAGAGAACAGGATACATAGTCCTCAGAGAATACGGTGGGTGCAGAAGCAAGCGCTGGTGCACTGTAGGATCCCTGCTGCAGGTGTTGCAAAAGATGAGAGCTGTGTGTAGAAAGAGCCCGGGATGGTGAGAAAAGAGTGCTCTGAAGCCTGCAGAGAGCTGCCTTCTTGCTGTTACTGCTTCTGTCACAGAGCTTCTTGGTGATGGTTCGCAAATGGAACATTTTTACAGGCAGCTTCTAACTCTATATACCACCTCATTTCCTGCTGTCAACTGAATGAAGTATGGCAGAATTTGCAGAAAAACTGCATGCTCACAGCTGCAAGTGGAGATCATTTAAGCAGTTCTTTGAACGAGCATGTAACACATAATTACATTGAGCTGATTAAGGTCTAAGGTTTTTTTACTTGACTACCAAAAACTAGCAGCAACTTTTGAGATTTTTGGCTTTGAATCTTCTTGGCGTCCTGATTTGCAAGATAGAAAATTAGTAATACTTACTAATGTTATGCAGAGTTTTGAGTTTATGTTTTTAAAGCTTTCAAGGAATGCCATGCTGAACATCATGGGCAGAAAGTAATGATAATGTTTCACTTGGTATTTGAACAGGAGAACAAATGTTGAGTGTGAAAAATGAGAAAAATGTTGCACCCCTTTTTTTTTATCAGTGTTTAAAAAAAAAAAAAAAAAAGATGCAGCAGGAGGATTAGTGATTTTTTTCAATAAAATGTTGGACCATAACCATTTCTTTTCCCCTTCTTTTAAGGATATCTCTTTCCATTTACTCATATAAAATCTTTGTTCCTCCATTTTTCTGTAAAAAGGTATAGAGTATTATCTAGTAAACATGAATGTTTTGAGATTGAATTTAAAGAGGCAAAAAATTTATTTTGTTTTGGGCAACTACTGCTAAATTTTTATTACACATGAAATAACAAGTGCCAATGGTACAATGGGCAGTGGCCAGATGTTTTACAGCAGAAATCCTTGTACCTTCCAGCTGCTTTACTCTGCTTTGAGGATGCAAAAGCAACTGTAGAGTGAGTTTAATTGACCGATTAAGCTGAGCTTTCAACTGTTTTGTACTAGTGAATTACCAACAGTATCAGCACAAGCATCAGTCTCTTCTGCAGCTTTTCAGCACTATTTTCAGTCCAGGAGTGAAAATCACAACAGTCTCTTTGGGTCCCCAGGAAGCTTTACTTCTCTGAAACCTGGCCATGGGTCTGCTATCTGATGCAAGCAAGTACCCTGCTTCTCAGAGGAGTATCTCAGTCTGCCACATACACTTCAGGCTACCTGACTTTTAAGTCTGTCCACATTCTTAGTCCTATGCTGCATAGGCTGATTCAGCTGAACCTGCTGTGTTTCTGTGGAGGAAGGCACCCCCTGAAATGAACAGGCAGTTTGCCTTTTCAACCCTTGTAACAAAACATACAGCACCTGCAAAGCAGCACAGAAGAAGACAAATGAAGCAGGCTTCCTGCTCGCCACACTAACACGGATAATCTGTAATGCAGGGAAAACGTGCTTTGGGCTATCCAACGCTCAACACAACGCTGAAGCTGGAAGCTCCTCTAGTGTTTCCACACTACCCACTCTGTTTATAGCTGGTGGGCCTAATTAAATGGGTAGACACCTCCTCTGCAGTGAGGTTGCCTCCAATTTCCATAATAGTCTCTTCATAATGACTGTACATGAAAATAGCATACTGTAGCTTACCTGAAGGAATAATCTATCCCATAACAAAAAAGGGCAAAAAGGAAGGTGTTAACATTCTCCATATCTTTTTTTCTTCTTACTGCCTTTATGTAACCAACAGTTTTGTACTTCATTTTAAAATAGCTTAAAAATAAACCCTACTAACTGTTCTTTCCATCTTTTCTGCTAGAGAGTCACAGCTATTCTACACATTTTTTTATATGTCCTCTTTCAATTACAGCTATTTCAGTATAATCACATCTTTGGTATTTGGAATTTGCTGTTCTGATAAATGTCAACAGATCCCATACTTTCCATATATAGCTTGCTAAGCAAAGATATATTCACTTCCCTTTCTTCATCAGATTAATATAAATTACCAGCATTTATAGTCAAACAATTAGAAGCAGAAATTTTATGGTGAAAGATAGGCAAAACTCAGGATGTTGTGCTGGAATAGGGCCTTAAGGGAAAGTCACCGGATTTTGGATGCAGTAAGATGAGGATAATGTGTTGGCTACTGCAGTAGTCCAAGACTTCAATTTTGCATTACAGTTGTACCAATATGTGCACAATTTATGCAGAATCTTGACACTCCTGATTATGAGTGCTTCAGAGTGAAGCTGACTTCTCTCATAAGACATAGGAATGGTGAGGCAAGCTTCATAGCTTTGCCAGATTTCATCTTTTCTGAGAATATAAAAGAATGCAGCAGCTAATGAAGGGTTTGTCTGACTATGTTCTAAAAGCTTCCTGAAAGCACTGGGCTGACTTTTCTTCACACCCACAAAGGTCTAAAGTGACAGTCAGTCAAGCCAGACGAAATTAAAAGTCTACGTGTACTCAGCTGTCAGTGTTCAGGAAGACCTAAGTTCTAAATCAGCAGGTCTTTAGGACATGAAGTCTTGAAATCTCTGTGCACAGAGTTGAGAGAGATGGCAAGTAATATTGAAGCCAGTTCACAAAGCTTTAAATTTTCTGCAAAAGGCACACCTGAAGTAGCCTCTCCCAGTCCCTTCAGATATGAAGAAGGGAACCAAGAGGATGTATTCTGTTCTCTTTCAGGCAGGTACGTGGGGAAAACCTGGTAGTTCCCCCCTAGAGGGGGAAGATTGTCTGAAGAAAACATTCTCAATCCCAAATCTTACTTCTTTGTAATTGTGCCAAGTGTCTGTATGAAGACACCAAAGATTGTGGATTTGATGGGATTTGTGCACTGAATACTCTTGAGATTGATAGCATGCTGTCTATATTTTGAAAAGTATGTTATGAGCAGGAAGGCCATTTAAGATAGAAGTAGTGAGTTAATCCCAAGACCTGAAAAACTTCTGGTTCACTTCATTGCAAAATGCAGTGAGGTTCTAAGCAGCAAGAAGTGTCCCCCTTGCTCTATTTTCATGGTGTGTCTGAGAAAGGAAAAATTGTGCGTTATTCATTGGTGTAGTGGATAGAAACCCAGAATTAAACAAAGTAAGTTTAAATTAAGAAAAGAAAAAAAAAAAAAAAAAGAGAGAGAGAAAAACAAGCTTCCAGCTCAAGCTAGAGACAGGAATAGCTGCTGGGCAACAGAAGGGCTGTTGCTCTGAGCTGCTTCTTGGGGGCAAGGACTTCAAGCTCACTATGTGTCTTTCTTTAAATAGTAACATTCAGAAGGTGAATTGTTGTTTAAAAAGTTATTTCCCTGCTTATATAATACGAATACACTTCAAATGTACTATGTGACACCTAGGAGACAGTTTTGGTTGAAGAAGATGGTGTTTTATTTTCCTTTTTATTATAGTTACATTTCCATCTTTTTAACCTTTGTGTTTGCTAGAATCAGCTTGCAGGACTCTATGCTTCTGTAATGTTAAGAGTGGCGAACCTGAAAAACTCAAAGTACGTTATCTCTCTGGAAATAACAAATCGTTGTACAATTCAGGAGGAGTTTGATCTCAGGAACTGTGATGTGTCTCCTGAGAAAATTGCAAGTATATGGTTGAGAGATGATACAGCCAGTGCTGGGTTACGAGGGGAAAGCTTTACAACGACCACCACCCTTCTGGAAAGGAATCAACAATTCACGAATGACTCCCCCAAAATTAACATGAAGACTTACTCTGCTGTCTTTTGTCAAAAGAGAAAAGCCAGCAATTCTTGTCCCTCCTCTCCCCTATCATGAGAAAGAGAGTAGGAGAACAGATTTTATGCAATACTTGATATAAGATAATTGTGACTTTGAGTAGCTGCTGTACATCCTCTGCTACAACCCAGCATGTGCTCTGTGCTTAGCACAATCCAGTAAGATGAAGAGGAAATCTGTATTACACTGGTCTTCTCCAGCTCTCCAGGGTATTGGGCCCATAAGCAAACTGAGCAGAGAAATTTAATGATTACAAAGGGTAAAAAATTTATATAACAAACTCGGAGATAATATTAAGGTTTTTCCTTAGAAAATAAAATGAAAACCCTTTAACAAATGTACCTTTCTGTCTCATTTATTTACATAATGAAAACAATGATTCTGCAAATATCTTGCAGAAGCGTAGAAGTTACATGATAAATTTTACTTGCAGGATTTGAAATAAATCATGGTCTGGTGCTTTTGTGCGGGACCCAAGGTGTACTGTCTCTGTCAGCAGTTACAGCTTTAGGATAGAAAAATACTAGGAGAGATGAGGCTGAGGAACAGTTTTAAAATGTCTTGCGGTTGTATTAGTTGGTGCATTCGATTAAGATGATTAATTGATTCTTGTTTATCTCTCCTCTCCCCAACCTTCTTGTTTTCCTTCTTCTCCCTTTCCATGTCTGTCCTCCTATCCTCCCCATCCCCCCTTATTTTTCTCTTCCTCTTTTGCTCCTCTGATTGGCATCCTCTTCTTTGCTCTGTCTGTGTGGTACAGAAGTGGGGTGCCAATGAGAGGCGCTGCAGGAGCAATCTCGCGGTGTGGGAGCTCCAAGAGCAGTGCTCCCACACCACGGGACCACTTGGTCACTGGTGGGACTGTCCCAGACAATCCAGGACAATTGTAAGCTATGCTGTGTGTTATGTAGGAATTGTGCTTCATCTCAGAAAAGGGCTAACTTTTGAACTGGGACCTTTTTAACTGGCAAAGAACTTACACAATAAGAACCAAAACAAGCTTGCGTGAAGACTGTATTTATGTTACTAATACGAAAGGCAAAGATATATTTGCATTTTGCATTTTGCATTCTACTAACCGCTAACATGTATCCTATGTTTGCAGCTTTCATTTAGTTTGATTTGCATGACTCTACATAAACTGAAAACTCTTGTAATATACCTGGTGATGGAAAACCCTTTAAAGCAGGTTGAATGTGCAGAAAACAAAAAGCAGCATTAGCATGTTTGTCTAGTTTTCTGTTTTCTTAACATATCAGCTTGTCTCACTCTCCTTGAGTTATCTGTCTCAGAGTTTGTTCTCAACTGTGCTGTTATGCATCATTTGTAATCATATGTTCTGATAAAGATGAGAAGTTAAAAGAAGGTTAAGAAGTTGTATTTCCTCTCTTCAAATATTATTCTTTTGAGTATTTCTTTGCAACAACATGAGACAAATTATATAAGCTTTCAAAATAGCCCCCACAAGTGGTGAGTACAAGCCTTTGTACCATAAACTGAATTACTAGACATATGGTTACAAAATTTGTCCATGCAGTTTTACATGCACCCTTCTGTGGGTGCAGTGTAAAAGCTTTAAATGTGAATCTGTGTTGTACTTATGTGTAGGTGGGAACTACTCAGAATGTATCTGGAAAAATATATCTCTGGGGTGGACAAATAACTTTGGTCTTATTTCAGCAGAACCCTACTGTTTGCGAAGCATCCTTTGGAATATTCACTCTTACATTCTCAACAGCATTGCATCAAGTTGATGCATCCTAAATGTATTCAGCAGCATGCTGGTTTCATCACATTTTTCCCCAAGGCTTGAACACATTGTGACTGGTATTTTTAAACTCCCTGCCAACCTACTGAACTCAGAGTCAATCTCACTCCTCCCACAGGTCAGCACAAAGCTGGCCTAAAGGTCTTTTCCATTTGTGTGACACTTAGTGGGTGTGGAATTGAGGGATGCCAATACTGTCACAACGCACAACCTGTTACCAACATTTCTGTCTCTGAACTTGAGTGCTCTCTGCACTGAGGTTGATGAGAAATATTCAGGGTTTTTTGAGGATTGTTATGTAGGTTGTAGTCCAGGATGGATCAAAGAAGTGTTTTCTGGTATGTTTTGTTATGCAGGGGAAGGAAATGCCTATTACATTTTACCTCCAGTCCAAAAGTTCTCTGTGTTCTATTGGTTGAATATTTTTACTTCTACAATGAGCACAGCCTCAAAACGTGTCAGAGTTTATGTAAGGAGTAACAAAACAAATAGAAAAGACTCAAATATGGTCACAAACACCCATAAAAGCCTAAGGAAAGAGAGAGACCTTCCAGAATATGTTAAAGTTGGGTTGATTCTGATGCTTTGGTAGTACCTGGAGAGAGTTCTCCTCAAGTCTTATTACCTGAGATATTCAAAACTTTTTACCTCAAAACCAGAAATTTAGGTTTTGCCTAAAGCATGTGACAATGTGTTCCTTGAAGCTGGTTTTGGCAAAGGGGGCTGAGGGATCTTCCAGACAGCCCCGTTTGTGCCATGTCTGATGTATGGCAGGTCTCTGCAATAGGGCCAGTCTATTTACTATAGTTGTTTAGTTTAACAGCTTTACAAGATGTTTAGAACAGTTAACTTGTTGAAAAATAAAGACCTTCAGATTTCATTCAGAAGTGATTATCCTTCTTATTAATCTGCTTTTCTGCTTGTTTCACATTTGGAGACTGAACTAGAATGATATGTGAATGCAATGACTAGCTTCCCTTACAAAATACAAAAATGGCTACCACCACCATATGTTCTGCAATTTTTTTTTTTTTTTTAAAGAGTGCATCAGCATACATGTGAAATAATAAATATTGTAATCATTCTAAGGCTTTTTCAGTGCTATGCTTTTAAAAAATAATATAGATTACAATTGGTGTTTCCCTCTAGTTTTGTTTCAGCTTTACTTTGATTCACTGTACTAGAGAGTAGGATATTTTCATATTGAATACAGTTGTTCTTTGTTGTCTTGCATTATCTACAAAATGTAAAGGAAAAGTAACAGCAGGAAAAGCTGAATGTAAAACTCCTATGTGTGTCAGGATGGGAAAATCCAAGGGTCTAGAATTCACCAAATCTTTTAATCGCTTCTTAAAGCCATAGAAGTTTTGCAGCAGTTTTAGGGCGCTTGGGAGTCCTTCTCCTGTCAACTACTGGAAGCATACTTCTAAAAGCTGCTTTTGAATTATTTTTTAAAATCTTGGATTTTTAATTCTCTTGTCCAAACAAACCTACCAATAGTGGATCATCTTACCTCTCTTTGAACCTTGCTGTCTCTTCTTGGGAGAAGTCCTGCTCATTTTTACTTTTGTGTAACATCCAAGTACGTTCTCTCTTCAGTTAGCAGCCATCTAAATGAAATGCACATGTTTGTCCCCAGTTTGGACTCTCTTCAGCTTCTTCTCTACCCATTTCTGCTGGACCCAGCCTGTCACCTTCTTGGTGTCAGGACATTTTTGTCCATCCCTGCTCCAAAGGTCATTGTTTGTCACTTTCATGCAATGTTGTTTCTGAAGATCCAATTCTGTTCCTGTTGGCCTCAGAACAGAATATTTGTGTTCTCGCCAATTTATTAGTGATGCAGACCATGTCTTTCATCATAGAGCAATTATGCCATGTGCTCTGAAAACACGAGTTGGTTATCCCTGTCCCGTAGAATTTACCATAGCAATTTTTGGTCTGCTTTTTCTCTCCTTTATTTTCCATTTAAATGAATCTAAATTTTTGCCCCCTTACTTTGTCCCTGTCCTCTGAGATCACATCTCTTTTATCCCTCAAGGTGCCCCACTCTTCCAAAACCCCATTTCCTCTTCCCCCTTGCCCAGCTCTCAGCATGTCTGTCTGTTATTCTCTGTACTGGTGCTGCCTGTTCACCCCACCCACATTTAGGCTCCTCTTCCTACTCATTGGCCTTGGCCATTGCAGGTAGCCTTCTTGCTTAGATGAGAGTGAATGACTTGTCATTTGCACCTTTTTACGTTTCTGAAGACAGTACGTGAGATTTTGTCGGGTTAAATCTGGAGTTAGCTCACTGATTTATAACCATGCATACTTGTCTAAGCATATCATCAAGAAAATCATTAGTAACAGAAATTTTATTTGCTGTATTCACAGTATCTAAAGAAATGAAAGCCCTCTAATGTCTGACTGTGTCTTACCTTTCCCAGAACTCATTCATCCCATAATGTGATATAAGCACATTTACTTTAAATTACTGGAAAGAAACCATTAATGCTTGTATTATGTTTTAACTTGCTTTCCTTTGGAGGCAGGGAATTGTCAAGTAAGTACTAACAACATAGTACACAGAAAAAGCACAGATTGCTGTGAATGTACAATGCAGATTGCATAGGTCAAAAAGAGTAAATACATGTAATTTGCCACAGTGCAGATTTCTTGTCTTGACACTGCCATCTTATATATCAAAATAATTTAGGTGTAGTCACAGACTTATTAAAATGACTTCTTAAAATGTTAAAAATGTGATGCTGCTTTACATTTGTTTTATTAAGATGATAAGGCAATGAACGGATACGTGTGTATATATACATGTACGTGTATATACGAATGCACACAACATTTGTGTTTGTGTGTACTGTGAATAGATATATATATAAAAGTGTACGTGTGTGTGTATGTTTCCAAATTAAATCTCATGCTTACAACCTAGTGATTATCAATCATGTCATAGTGGTAGTGTTCTCTTGCTTTCACAAAAAATTTTGGCTTGCTCTTGTCATTAACTGATATTCCTAGGTAAAAAAATGTAAAAATGATCCATTTCAAGATTACACTAAAACAGAAAAAAGAGCAGGAAGTGTACAAGAAAATGCTTACTATTTTCATAAGTGTTGATTCAACGGCCTTAGTAAATCTGGGCTGAAATGGCTTTTGCTGTTCTAGCATCATATAATGATTTTATTTTGTAAGAGAATTAACTTTTGTAAGAATTTCCCCCACCCCTTCTCTATTGGTGACTGCACTGCTATTCGGTCCAGTTACCACTGATGGTTATGTAATGTGACTTGATTGACCACTTTCAGAGAAAATAAAGGTACTTGTTTCCCTGTGAACAAGAAAGTACAAGCTGTCCCTGTAAGTAAGTTGGCCTACCAACGCACAATTATGAGGCTAAATTGCATGCTGAAGTAGGATAGGAAAAAAAGGATCCATTGTGTGAAATTCTCAACAGTGCTTATGAGACTGTTAAGTTTCTACCAGTTTCCATCCCTGTCAGGCACCTGAAAATAAACAAACACGTGGAATCACATTCTCCTCAAGTATAAAGTGTGTAGGAAGCATGGATGTAGCTTCCTTTTTTTCCTCTGTCCCGTAGGATCTTTAGTTCAGAGAATACTCAGGGATGCCAGGGTATGATGTTTCCGAATTTGTAGACTGGTGCACTCTTTAATTTCTGTTTTAGTTCTTGCTGGCATGCTTGAATAGCATGTTTTGTGCCACAAAGGAATGACTGATCAACTCTAAAAATGCTTGTGCATGAGTAAAGTGGGCAGAAGTACACCTAAACTGTATTAAGTTTCTTACTTGGCTTTGTTTGCTGCTTACAAGGGGATCAAGGTAACTCTTTCACTCTTTTAATGTCACCAGATCACCTGCTAATGTACTTTGCTAGTACTTAGTGAGTTCGCTTGTTTGCTTGAGAATTGGGTTAGTTTGTTTACCTCCAGCTTTGTTCTGCCTTTTTAGAGCTCAGATTTTCATGCTGCTTACTCCTGCAAAATAAGTATTCTAGCTGTGTAGCAGTAAGTGTTCTACCTGTGCATTTTGTCAATTGTTGCCTTGAATATATTCCGTTAAAAACACAATTCCAGAAAAAGCAGCTCCCTCTAAGCAAAAGGGATTTCACTCTTCTGCAACTAATTTCTGCAAAATGAGAATTAGTGGTAGTTACGGTATAAGGACAAGAACAATCTGATTTTCACAGCATATATAATGTATATCAAGTTTGCACCTTTTTGAAATCTTAAACTGTGGAAATGCTTGCCAAACATGAGTGTTTATTAAATAAATTGAGGCCAGGCATTTTGGGTTTTTACTTAGAGAACCCCACTGTTGTTTAACCTCATCTCCAGAATCTGCAGTTGCGAGTTTAAAGGCACGCAGTGAGGTGGTTTTTGTATTACTAACAGCAGCCATCAAGAGATGTTGTGGAGCAAGCATTTGACCGTAGTATCTGGTTTTATCCTTTTGCCATCACCACTTCTACCCCAGCCTTCTAGCAAGACCTGTTGTCAGAGTAAAAGGTGATCAAACATGATAAAGAATCTAGGCCAGATGTCTGTGGGCTAGTTTCTCCAGTAATCCAGTGCAATTTTTATGGCTCTGTTCTGCTGTTGACAGGGTTAGAATTAGCCCTCATGAATTTCTGTTAACAGAGAGGGAGAATCATTATGCTTAAATTAACACAATGGTCATCTAAAGTGGAGCCTGTGCAGCAGGCATTTGATTTTGTAAGGTCATGAACTTGTAGAGGCTGAGCTCCCTCTGCTCCTCTTATGTTTGTGCCTCTTTTATTTTTTTCTTGGAAGGATCAATAGTAGCAGAAAAGGTTATCTGTCTTTAAAGACCATTTGCACGGATCAAATATCATTTCAGTCTCTGTTCTACATTTGACTTTTTAGCTACTTTTAGCAACTGTAATTACATAAAAACGCTTTGCTGGCCTTAGCCTCCGTTAAATTCACACGGATGAATGACTTGTACGTTTTAAAACGTAATCATTTTATCTTTAACATGATTTTGAGAAGATTATAGTAAAGTCATGTCAAGGTTTTGTGGTGGGATTTCTCAGAAGCAGCAAGGTTGGGGAAAGGTCAACTGCCAGCTGTAGAAAATCTTTTAGAACATTCCTGAAAGCAACATCTTACTGTCATTTAGTTTTCAAGGATTTTCCCATGGATTTAAATCATTATGATTTAAAAAAATAAAATTGCTGTACGGTGGTCTGTTCTACCACTCACCCACAAAATCTACATCAATGTTATTTCTGCTCTTTCCATCAAAATGCGTATGATTTCAGTCAGTTTATTGTACAATGCTGAAGAAAACTAGGCATTAAGCTCATATAGTTGCAACTGCCCATTTCCTATTCATATACAAAATATATGCTATGGTTTTGAGGGTTTTGTTTTGCTTTCCAACATATTGATTGTCTTCTTTTTTCAATGTCTGTTTCAGACCACCAGTTAGCAGAGCAGCTCCTCAACCTGAAAAACTGCAAAAGAACAACATCAACAAAAAAAAGAAACTGGTTGAGGTCAGGCTTAATACTTTTTCATTTGCTTTAGAAGTAACATGTGCTGGGTGAAATTCATGCCTATTTCAAGGGCAGCTAAAGTCATGTATACATAGAAGAGAAGAGAAAGAAATTTCTACAAAGTGCTTCCAGCTCTGGTGGCAAACACCAGCAGATATGATAGAGAGCAACCTCTGCCAGAAAGAGCCTCAGATTCAGAGTGTTAAAGCTTACCTATAATATCAGATCTCTCCAAACCCAAAATTTGTTTCTTAATTTGGAGGGCAGGTAGAGCCAAAGTGCGTGTGCACCCACAGCAGAACCCACACTCGGTACCTAACCCCAAGGGAAGTACAGTCAGAAACAGCACTTTCACACATGCAAAATCATGTGTAGGATTTTGAATGATGAAAGTTGGTCATTTACTTTGGCACATACCTTTCTCCCCAATCTATATGGCCCCCTCAAATTTTGAATTTCCATGTAATATACTGACCAAGGAATATTCTGTGATCTGTGTGGACATTTTGCGGCAATTGCTTGGTCTGTCAGTGTAATTCAAATTGATCCGAGTAGGCTGTAATTGTGGTTGGGACAGATTCATTAAGTGTCTTCTGGGCTAAAAAGCAGCTTCAACAACAATCCATTAACGATCACTGTGTTTCTGGGGGAAATTTCCTTGGCAATTGCTTATTGTAAGATGAAATTACACCTTTGATTAATGTTTTAATTACGGAGTTACTTATAGGCTGCCTTTGTTTCTTATAAGGACTTTAAGGTCAGAATTTGGTCTGTTAAAATTTGTAGTTTACAAGAATGATTTCTGAAGACTCTTAAAGTAGAAGTAAAGATATTTGCAAATACCTGCTATCCTATGTAGCTATTAAACTGTGATGGAAAGATTAATAAAATTGGACCTTTTTGGTAAGTTGTGTATATTTTGAATGGAAATTTACAGAAACAAAACATTTACAGCCAGCTGAATTATTAAAGAAGTAATAATATTAATGTAGTGCCTTAGTTGACCAATTAAAGTGTTGTAGATAGTCTGTGAAAATGTCATGCCTCAGTTAAGTAGCAGAAGAACAGGGATAACTGATTAATTCATGTTTCATTATTCTGTTTCCTCTACAAGATATTTGTAGCTTGTGCAATTGCTTCAGAACTGTGCTTATGTGATCCAAACTCTGTAATCTCCTTGTTTCTTCTTTCATTCCACTCTTCTTTCTTTTTGTTTTACTTGACCAGGAGCTGGCATTAGATCATGTTTTTGGATACAGAGGATTTGATTGTCGCAACAACCTTCATTACCTAAATGATGGTGCTGATATTATTTTCCACACAGCTGCAGCAGGCATAGTTCAGAATCTTTCTACTGGTAATTCCACTTGAAACAATACTTTGAGATTAAAAATGCTGTGCAAGTAAAATATTTCTGATTGAAAGTCTTAACTTTTTAACATCCCTGTAACTTTCTCACATTTCGCATCTTGAAATAGTGATGCAAAAATTTTTAGATGGCTGTTGTGTCAGATTGACAGTTTTTCCTGTTCAGGCCATCCCATAGAGCCATCCTGTTCCATTCAGCAGGTATGAGATCCCATTAGGAACTGTAGTAAGAACCTGTTCTGTTTCTGCAGTTGGGCCTTGCTGAAATCCGTGTTGAAGACGCAGGAATGGCTTTCTCAGAGGAGGGAGCCTCGGTTATGGAATGACTGGTACCCCAAAAATGTTAGGAGCAATAACATCCATTGTTTCATTTGAGTTGTTTTAGCAAAGCCATACTCCAGGGAAGGGTACATTTTGATGCAATCTAGCGTAAGCAAGTTCCTCTTTGGAAGGGGTAGAAATATTCCCTGCCTTTTGGGTAAGAAAAAGGAAGAAAACCACCAAAACTCTAACTGGCCCTAAGTTGTAGCACCAACACCTCCATATTCTTAATATATCTCAAGAAACAAAACCAGAAATAATAGGAATTTTGGCTTTATTTTGTTAGCTCTTTGTGCCACAATGAACCAAACGATTGCAGCGGTGCGCTCAGCAGCTCTGCTGCCAAGAAGGGACAGAGGCAGAAGAGCTGTCACATCTGGTGACCTTTGGGGACTTCAGTCCTAGTGCAGCCTCTGACCTGTGGAGCTGGGAAGTGCAGTCCCATCTGTTCTTTCTGGGCCCTTTCCCTTGGGAAGATATTGCAAAGGACAAACTTCACAGGGCTTTGCTCTCCACTTTGCTTCTGCTGAAGGCTTTGATTTACTGGGAAACCTGAGCCCTGCATTTGCCAGTTTTGCTTTTTCATGCAGTTACAGGAGGCTACAGGGTGATTCTTGGGCTGATTCCTGGTTCCCTGGACACAGCTAGTTTACCAAGTACTGCTTTTGCATATATGTGTGCACTGATGGCTGCGTTCATGGTGCATTTGATAATGGTGCCTGGGAATGAGACCGGAGCAGCTGTCGACATCATTACTGCCCTACCCCATCCATCCCCTGGAGAATACAGCATGAGTGTAGCAACAAGCTGCTTGAATATTCTCTGCTTCACTGATGGTTCTTTCTTCGATACTGTTGTGAATGAAAACATGTTTGACTTTTATTAGGTAGTCAGAGTTTCTACCTGGAGCATACTGATGACATTCTCTGCCTAACTGTGAATCAGCACCCGAAGTATAAAAATATTGTGGCTACCAGCCAGATTGGTAGGTGACTCTCTATATAACAAAGTTTTGCTCAAATTTATCAGGGGCACTTATTTATTTTGGGCTTTTCCATGTAGGAATTTTACCAGGACATGCCAGTGTTACTGTCCTCAAATTTTGTCTTTGATTTTAAAGAGGTAATCAAGCTTCAGGATTTTCTTATGATTTCAATTTCATTTCTGATTGTGAGTCATTGGATTTTAGAATTAATTGTAGTATAATTATAGTTCAGAAAGCAAGCTTTGACAAACTGCACTAAATCATCTCATTAATCTGTAATCATAAGATTTACAGAATTCCCTCTTTCCTTCCTGTATCCAAGGCACTGTTGAGCAGTAAAATGCTTAGTGCTGAAAAAACAATAATTTCCTATGCAAAAGTACAAAAGCCATACAGAAAAGGAAGGAAATAGTGTGAAATCTCAAGAGAAGATACAACACCATAAGAGGCCAGTTGTGCAACCATATGTATTTATGTGTTTATTATTTACATGGAGAGTCCTGTTTGATTCCCCAGGACCTTTTGCAGGAGTGAACATTTCATGGGAAATGCAGGCCTCTTTGTCCCAAACCTTGAGAAGGGTCTGTTGCCTTTCACTTAAACCAGCTTAATACTGGAATAATTATCTTCACGAAAAAGAAGGGTGTCAGTCTAATTCATATCATTCTGGAAGGACACTCAAGTCCATAACTTCTCTAATAAGTAACTTAATAGGGGGCAGAAAAACGGCAGTAGATGAACACTTGACAAACCACCTGTACTGAGTGCTGTCATTTCAATTTGAATGTTGAGTAAATGCAAAAATATGTGCATAATGTCAGAGCTCCAGTTCAAACTACTGATTTCAATGACACGGAAGAGGTGACTGTTAAAGGCCCTGTTTCTAGTCTCTCAGTAAGAGCCCACAAAATCAGTGTTTCTGATTTTCATTGTATAACTACAGATTCATGTCACTTTAAATTTAAATAATTCTTTAAAACTGCATGTCTTTAGCATTTCTTTTAAATACCATTTTTAAAACTCAGAAGTACTAAATATTGTTGCGATATTTGTGTATAAAAAGCAATATACCCAAAAAAGTTCAACAATATTCCTGCTTATTTGTTTTGTTGATTTAATCCATATCCATTTTCAAATTTTTAATTTTTTTTTTCCTTCTGGTGCTGATGCTGGCACTTCAGCATTAGAAACATGACTTATTTCACCTGTTGTTTTCCCTTGGTGCTTCCTCATTTGCCATTGCTCTCACAATGCAGGTGATATGACAGAATTTCCAGGTAAGGCTGATTCGTTTGTGAATTTTAGTCAGCAGAGTTATGTAAAAGTTTCATGTTACCTCATTGTATCTGTGTGAATCACGGATACAAGTGAAACATCTACAGACAATTTCTTTTGCATGAGGTTCTTCATAAATGTTATGTTGTTCTTTTAGAGTTTGTCTTACTTCATGAAATACAATGATTTCCCCTGTGTTTGCAAGCTATTATGGTTTTTTCTGAGTAATGTTAGTCTTAAACAAAACCAAACCGCACTTAGAAGTGTCTGTTTAGGTTAAATGTTCTTGGAAAACGCCTGTTTTGCATCGAAGCTTTCCAGATGCTGAATTAATTCTCTTCTAATACATCTTTTTGCGCGTAGGTACCACTCCCACAATACATGTATGGGATGCTATGAGTAAGCAAACGATTTCAATGCTGCGTTGCTTCCACACCAAAGGGGTCAACTATGTTAACTTCAGTGCAACTGGCAAACTTCTGGTGTCAGTGGGAGTTGATCCAGAACACACTATCACAGTGTGGAGGTGGCAAGAAGGTAACTGGGAAGAACGTGTTCCTTCAGCCTGTTAACAGAACGGTGTACTACTACTTGCTTTTCCTTTCAAGTCTCTGGAAGAGACTTGTGCTCTTACTCTGAGTATCCTGGCTCCCTATCACAAAATCAGTTAAAGGAGTTACCAAAGTGCTGGAAAGTATGGATAAGAAAATAAGTTTTAAATTTCTATTATGGACAGAAGTAAGTTAAGGAAAGAATGTTATTTAATATAAAATTCCATTAAATTACAGACATTATTTTCTTTTTCTTCCTAAAATACTTGAACTTAAAATTCTGTGCCATAGATAGGCCATTGGGAAGTCACTTCCAGAAAGGAATTATCATCTTCAGAAATGGTGGAGGGAAGAGAAGTGTCTCAGCTCATTAGATGTGTCCCGGTGCATTTCACCAGACGGTAACTCGCTTGATGATATACAAAATTTCTGTGGTGTTGTTTCACTGACCAAGGAGACAAACTGTGTTTCTGTCAAGACCTAAATATGCATTTCTTAAAACTGTCAGATGCAGCGGAATATCAAGGGACCTTACAGGTTGCATGAATTAAGATACACTAAATAATGTTGGGATTTGCTTAGCTTTCAGCATCTCGGACACAGGTCTCTAATCCAGTACCGGGTCAATTTATTTTATAAAAATCGTAACAAAGCTTAC
Organism: Leptosomus discolor; assembly: GCF_034619465.1. NCBI lineage: Eukaryota > Metazoa > Chordata > Aves > Leptosomiformes > Leptosomidae > Leptosomus > Leptosomus discolor. The sequence goes on from NC_141392.1 coordinate 25,224,895, forward strand.
TTTTGCAGGTAAATTTAACTTTATTTTTATCCTTTCCTAATTAAAACAGGGGCTAAAGTTGCTAGCAGGGGAGGACACCTGGAGAGGATATTCGTTGTAGAGTTCCGCCCAGATTCAGACACTCAGTTTGTGTCTGTTGGGGTAAAACACATGAAGTTCTGGACATTAGCTGGCAGTGCTTTGCTTTATAAGAAAGGAGTCATTGGTTCCATGGAAGATGCCAAAATGCAAACCATGCTTGCTGTTGCCTTCGGAGCAGTGAGTTCAAATTACTTGCTACAGAATTTTATAATACATTTTTATTAAAAGTGCAAGCGTCAATGTCCTTTGAAATCTAGTACAGTGTGGACAGTGGAAGGCCATGGAGCTCTTGCTTCTTAGTTAAACTTTTAATTTAAAACTTGTTCGCCTTTAGATCCTCATGTAAGTTTTCTAAGCAGGGTTGGGCGTCTCTGTTAGTGAACATTTTTTCTTCATGTCTGTGCATACCTACAGCACCAGCTGCCATGGCTTTTATTTTTCTTTTACTTTGCTAGTTATTTAGCACTTCACTGGTTAACTTAGAAAAATGTCATATTGTTGTTTTGTGTATAGGCTCTGCTAACGGTACATAGTATGACATAGGCTAGTGATCCAACTAAAGCTGATAGTACATAATACTCTCCACTGCAATCGTTAAGGAGCCATAGCACTGTGATTTAGACTTCAAAGTTGAGGAAAACAATACATGTTAATGGTGAAAAAGCAGTGTTACCATGATACTAAGGTCTGAAACAGCTTCTGCTTCATCCAGAAACCCCACAGAAATTACCTTTGCGAAGGTTAAGCATAGATTATACAAATCACCCATTCAAAGAAACTCCTTGCTCCTAATTGTCCACCCTGGACAATAGTACTAATGTGTGACATGTGAGTGTAAAAAATTGGGCACCCAAATCCTCAGTCTTGTGCCCAAACAAGTGACTTTGTCAAAAATTGCTTAATACTAAACATTTCTTTCTATTCCAATGGTGTTATTCCAGAATAAAATAGGAGTAATGTAATGGACACTAAAGACCCCCAAAGTGATTTTAAGACAGAAGTGGAATGTAATATTAGAAGAAACCAATGGCTTGTCCGTAGTTTGCAGTAGAAACAGTCCAACAGACATTTTCTTTTCTAAAATAAGAAAACTGAAGTCCTCTAAGTGGCGCCTTCAAAACCAGCAGATGAACTCTACTCGATTAGCATATGTCATCCATGCAGGACAGTTTTTTTCTTCCTCAGGTGTGTGCCATTGAATCTCACTGGAGTATGTGTCCATGCCACAGAAGCATGAGTAAATTGCTCTTAATAGAGATGGGGCTGAGCACATAGCCTCTGCAGCTTCACACATCCATGAACCTCACTCATTTTCATCCAGGTCCGTCTAACGCCAAAGCCAACAGGTCATGCTGGGATACAGGCACACTAAATTTTTGTCTCAAGTGGTGGAAAGTCATTCTGGGGCTGCTTTCCCCGAGTTCCTTCAACAGACACCATTGCTGTTTGTTGCACAACATGAGAATTTCCTTCGAACCTCTATCAAAAGGATTCCCTTAAGACCTTTCCTAGTATCTATTATTTCACAGTCAGTGGACTTCAAGGTCAGACAGTCTTTGGTTCCTTAGGCAAGCTTTTCCGTTTAACAGAGCACACTCCAGGAGAGTGTTCGCAATGCAGAATACTTGCTGCTTTTTCCCATTCCTCAGGGTGTCACAGATCTCAGACCAGTTTGCTCCATGGAGGGGTTTCATGGCTTTGATGAGAAATTATGCATTGCTGTGGTGCATAAAGTAGGTAACAGGTTGAGTTAGTTCTGCATTTCAGTTTACACCTTATTTTCAATATCCTGAAGATACTGTTTGCCAGTCACCTCTACTGAGATTCTCACTGACACATACTTAAAGAAGAAAGAAATGTCACTTAGAATTTACTAGGGATGACCTGCCCGCCATCTCGCCACCAGGAGACAGGACATGGCATGTGCATAGCAAAAGAAATACACGCACCTGAAAGAGCTCGAGATGCAGAAGATGAATGTGCCCTACACGCAATTTATAACATCTCAAAGAAACACCGTTACAGTGCAGCCATTAAACTCATTAAACTCATTCTCTCAGTGCAGATGGTTTTGATTCCTACATTCATTGCATAGTTGACTTTTCTCAAGAAGTTCAGTAGCTAAAAGAATTTTAATTCAAGCTGAACAAAAATGCTAAGACATTTGTTATATCTGAGATCGTTGGTATTTGTTGCAGAATAACCTTACATTTACTGGTGCCATAAATGGAGATGTCTACGTCTGGAAGGATCATTTTCTGATTAGACTTGTGGCAAAAGCTCACACAGGGCCAGTGTTCACAATGTACACGACTCTTCGAGATGGCCTCATTGTTACAGGAGGGAAGGAGAGACCGTAAGACACATAATCTTCCATAACGTGCACAACTTTTGTCTTTCTCATATGATTTTTTATTTTTTTAATTTATCCAACACCTAGAAATAGACAGTGCTTCCCAGAGATAAATGGTATCTGTACTGTTGCAGTTTCAAGATAAATTTTATGTAACGTGCCCTGGTGTCTTAGTAAGTAAAGGACTAATAAGTAGGACACTCAAGGGTCACAGTAATTCACGTTATGCACAAGGGACGTACCGAACCTCAAATTAGCAATCGAGATGAACCCCTGTATAAACTCCTTGTTGCCTGGCATAGGTGGGTTCTTAATTTTTTAATTCTATCAAACTAGAGGCAGCCTCTCCCAGGGGAGAGACTGTGATTAGTAAGTTCTTTGATTTACTAGGAGTAAGATATTTGCCAATCTTATCTTGCTGACAGAGATGTGAGATTAAGCAACAAAAGAACAATCTGGGTTTTACAAATTGGTCATAATGCTGTTTAAAACATGAATTGTTTTTTATTGTTTACTTTCCATTGCACAACAGTGAGATGTCTTTATATGCAGTAGAAGGTGATTCGATGTACATTTTATTACTTAATCAGAAAAATACTGGTGGGACTTACAGATGGGATTTGTGGTAGTAGGAGGCATCATGTGGGTAACACAACACACTTCTTTTCAGCACTAAAGAAGGGGGAGCTGTAAAGCTATGGGATCAAGAGATGAAACGGTGCCGAGCATTTCAGCTTGAGACAGGCCAGCTCATCGAGTGCGTGCGCTCCGTCTGCAGAGGAAAAGTAAGCGAGCCGAGGCGGCAGATGTTACACGTGGCACACATCCCTGCCTGCTGTTCTTGGCAGAGGTTGCGTGGGAGGCATAGGGGGGAAGACGTTTGTAAAGTTATGGAAGGAGGCTTGGTCTGCCTACCTAGGGACATTTCCTTACTTGTCTTCCTGAGCTCGATGATGGGCTTTAATCTGTATGAGGACTGCATTTCTGATGCTTAGTGCCTGCCTTTCCTCTACAGTCAGCAAGGAGATGGGAAGGCCTTTGAAGGCCTCTGAAGGACGGTGCTGTGTAGGAACATATTTCACCAGCGTAGGACCTTGTCTCCGGCCTTTCTTTTTGAATGACAAAAGGAACTTAGGTACCTACTTCACAAGGTCCGCTTCCCGTGAAATGCAGGCACAGCTTCGGTGCTTCAGTTAGGCAGAATGGATCCTAGCTTTTTGGTTTTTTTAAAGTCACAAATAAAACAAGTTGCCACCGAGAATTACTGATCGACTTTAAGTTTTGGTAAAGTGGAAAACAATAGAAATAACTGAGTAATTTGACATGCTAAAGTCACTCTTGCACATGTTTAAATTGTACTTGTAAATGTTGTGAAAGGAGTGTGTGATGATGCAGGAGCGTAACTTCATATGATACGTATCTATCTGACCTGTCACTTTAAGAAATGGTCCCTATTTAACTTCATACATCAAGTCTCAGGAATTTGACGTGCTCTTTGATAACACCACCACTGAGGAATGTTGTTTTATATTTCTAATCAAGTAGCCATTAACCAATTCCAAACTGTATCTCTTTATGCTTTTTCCAAATATTTGCCAAGAAAGCTCTTGCAGTTTAGACGGTGACAGTATGGCTAGAGTAGATGCAAGGTGCTCTTAAACAGTCTAACTGACCCTAAAACCCTGTTTTGATTTTTTTATTATTGCCCAAATAGTATATTAAGTTATCTCAGAGGTATGAGAATCATGCTTTACCAACTTGTATGTAAACACTTTGATCTGAATTAAAATCTTCAATGGCAAGATGAAAATCCACTGCAGTCACTCAGCAGTAACAGCAGAACATGATGCGAGATCTCAAGATGTGAAAGTGTCAGCGTTTTACTCTCCTGTTTTTTAAGATGCTGCACGAACAAGCACTACAAATGGGGATGAGTTATCACAGATATTTCTGCAATGCATCGGTACTTCACTGCTAGTGATACGTGTCTGTTAATACTGACAAACCCATCTTGCATTCTGTTTTTTTGGCTACAAACAGGGGAAAATTTTAGTGGGAACAAAAGATGGAGAAATCCTTGAAGTAGGAGAAAAAAATGCTGCTTCAAACTTGTTGATTGACTGTCACATGGAAGGGGAGATCTGGGGCTTAGCAACTCACCCCTCAAAAGACATATTTATCTCTGCAAGTAATGATGGAACAGCAAGAATCTGGGACCTGTCTGACAAAGTGAGTATCACTAAATTGAAAGTATATGATTACAATTTATCATTTTATACAACCATGCATTTTTCCAACTGTACGATGTGCCAGCTACGTACGCGCCTTTGAGCAGCCATGTAAAGAGAGCAGTGTTTCTCTCCCGTTTTGGTATGCTGCTTTTCCTGCTACGTGGTGATGTGGAAAGGTAAGTCCCCGGTGAGGTAGCGCGCTGCTCTTTCCAAAAGCAGGCAGTTTGCAGAGAAATGCAGTTATTTAAAAGCGCTCATGCTGACGGAGCGTGCCTTTTGTTGTGTGTTGCTTATTTTGACTTAAAAGTACAGGTTGGCATGGATTAAGGAAGCATTTTAATTCCTTGCCGACAGACTGGGTGACACAGATTGTCCTGTCGCTGACTAATCACAGACCCTGGCAATAAGCTTGCCTTACTGGCCAGCGTGGCTCCCTCCTTTTTAGAGTCTTTCTTTAGAACCAAGCTTGTTGCGTATGAGTAGTTCAGGATGTTTTTTCAAGTCAAATTGCACAATGACAACTATTTTTAAAAATAGCAAATAAATAAAACCTTTTTAAAAAATAACAAAAAGGTTTCTGCCTATGCTAGCCTACACAAACCTTTTCAAAAGGTAGTTACCTGAGCCAACAGGGATGATTTTTAATATGGAAAATGAATATATTATAAATACAATCAGATAAGTGAAAATGCAAGAGCATTCTAGGATGTTTTCAGACAGCAAATCAAATGGAAAAACCCTACCCTGCTCAGCAGTTGTAGAAGCTACATCAAAATCACCTCTCAAACAAAACAGGAAATTGATTTTTCAGCCTTTTCTGCTAAATAGTATTCTTTCTGGTGTAAAACCTGAGGTCACCCTGCAACCAGATAGATGCAAACATGAAACTCCCATCTGAATTACATCTGTAATTCGAAGTCTGTTTTGTGACATATGCCTGGTGGGATGTGATTTTTTGGATGTAAAATTTCAGATTTATATTTAGAGGAAACTATAACCAATTTGGTTTTAATAAGTGACTTTCACAGTTTGTGTTTGGAAGCTTTCCATTTGCTTGGTAGTTTCCTGCAGGGGAGGTACGAGCCCATTGCTTTTGTTAACACAGAAACTGCTAAACAAAGTGAATCTGGGTCATCCAGCAAGATGTGCCGCATATAGTCCTGATGGCGAAATGGTTGCAATTGGCATGAAGAATGGAGAATTCGTTGTTTTACTTGTAAACAGCCTTAAGGTTTGGGGCAAAAAGCGAGACAGGAAGTCTGCAATCCAGGATATCAGGTATGTCAGACATTCTGGTTGAAGTTCTCTAAATACACAGGCCTTACTCAAGAAAAAGTCCATCAAGTTCCAGGTTGATTTCTAGATTTTTTGTAACTCCGTATTTGTTGAATCCTGCACAAAATAATGAAATGCATTTACTGGCAGACTGGTCACTTTGCCTAAAGTATATATACCTTATATATACCACACACTTCTTTTTCCCCTGTGATTAATTCAGTTATATCCACTTGAATATAGCTAGTAATTTGTACACTGTGGAGCTGTGGATGGGAATTAATATTATACTACATTTTAAAATGCAATTCCTGCTGCTTTCTAGCAGAGGCTTAGTGTTACTCTGCACACTGAGCTGTGCGCTTTATGCACATGCAGTACTAGCATCAGTTAACTACATACAATATCCTTAATCTTCCTCATCTATTAAGCATCAAGGTTTGGTTTGGATTCAGTCTTGCTATTGATAGAAGGTTTTTCTTGTTTTCCAGTAGAAGAAATTTGTTCTCTTGTGTTAACATGAGAAGCAAAATAAAATCTTGCACAGAAACAGCAAATTACATCCCCATTCCATGTTTTATTGTCTAGGATCAGCCCAGATAACAGGTTTTTGGCAGTGGGTTCACAAGAACATACTGTAGATTTTTATGATCTCACTCAAGGTACAACACTGAACCGAATAGGCTACTGCAAAGACATTGCAAGTTTTGTCATACAGATGGATTTTTCTGCAGACAGCAGGTACATTCAGGTATGTCTCAGGTAGACCCGTGTTTGTTTGCATTTATTGTGACTTGCCTGTTGTCGGACACAGTAACAAGATGGAGGTCAGAAAGGGTGAGGGAGGCTTTCCAACGCTGTTCTGAACTTCACGGTGCCCCTAATTCTTCTGAGGTAGGCCAGATAGCTCAGATTGTCTTTAGGATGTTCACAGAGCTCTAGTTGAAGTCCTCTCTCTCTCTTTCTAAATACTCAGGTCTTCCCCCTGGGTTCTACATCTCTGACTGTAGCAACACAGCTCAGTTCCCTTACAAGATTATCAGTGTGCTAAAGGCAAAGTGTGCTCTCGTTTCAAGGGAATGGGTACAGCGCTGAGAAACAAATTGTGGACTGTAACAATATAGAAACAGTTCTTCTCCTCTCTTTCCCTAGTATGGGATGCATACGATAGCTGAATTAGTTTGTGAGGGAGGCTTCCTTCAGAAAATTTTCTGATTTAGTAAAATTGGGTTCAGATAAACCAGAGAGTGTGTAACTGAAAGGAAATCCATCAGCTATGCAGTATGAATGCCTTGTTCAGTTATCATCCTGTAACATTGTTATTACTTCATATTGCATATACTGAATTCTAATTAGGAAAAAAGACATGTTATCCTAGATGTTTATGTCCTGATAAAATCTGTTGAGACTATTACTGCTGGTAATGTTATAGATGAAAATGATGTATTTATGATGACGTTACTAGCTTTTTCTTTTCCTATTTTCAGGTGTCAACGGGTGCCTATAAGCGTCAAGTTCACGAGGTACCACTAGGAAAGCAAATAACAGACCCTGCACTAATAGAAAAGATCACCTGGGCCACATGGACAAGGTAAAAAACTAAAGAACAAAGTTCTGCCTGATTGAGGACAGGTGTGATACAGAACTAAAGTCAGATTGTGTTAACCAAATGCTTGAAATGTCCCCAGGGTTTGGCAAGCCTGCAATAGCGCACACAAACACTTCCCTTCCCCAAAGCTCTACCTTAAACACTTATATTTTAAGCACATTTGTAGCTGGTTGGTGTCTGTAGTAATACTGAGGGCTGTCTGTTGTACATCCACATGGCTTGTTGCCATTCATCCCAGGCTTCCCAGCAGCAAGGTGCATGGCCCCGCACATGGTTCTGCACCACTTGAAAAAGCCTTGCTTTTATTGGTGCGCTGGTGTGGGTGCTACCTTCTCCCAAGTCAGCAGACACAAGCAGCACAGGAGGTGTGGAAACGTGAGCTGATTCTATTAAGGAAGGAGTTGTAGGTATCATTAAACTGTATTTACTGACGTGGATTTATATAGGACCCTCCCAACACAATTACAAAACTATGTGGCTGTGCTCTTACTGTAGAAAGCGGAACAGGCCAAAAGCAGATCTGCCAGGAAACAGTGGGTGATGATACAGGCAGGATTTCAGGGGAAGGTGAGAGAGAATCCTCCTACTCTTACTGCTCTGCTATCAAGTGAGCATAAAAATTTTCCCGAAATTACTCATTTCTAAGGATTCTTGATGGGTTGTGGGAGTGGGGCAGACGCATCTGACAGTATGTGGGTACCTAGGAGTGATTATAAATGAATTTAAACTAAGGGAAGAGCAGCCATTTTAAGAAATACTCTACATCCAGTTACTCTACCCCTATTCAAGAACTTATGGCTAAGAGAATGTTGCTGTCAAAAATCACTGTGGGAGGGTACAGACATGTCCACAAGGAGAGGAGGAGACCATAGCTGCACTGGCTGCCTGTATAGAATGATGCGAGTGATTTCACAGGAGGTAAACCTCAGGATTTATGGAAGAGTTTCTTAAAGAGTCACAGAAAAGATGCATTCTAGTGATGTTCTCCATAATGAGATCACATTCAGTGCAGTGATTTAGAGGGAAAAGACTTTTATTTTAAAGGCGTCAATTTTTTATTACTGGGCTGTGTTGCCTCCCCATGCTGTGTCTTATGACAAGTGAGTCTTACGGTCTAATGCTCCCTTTTTAACTTGGTTTTGGAACAGCATTCTTGGAGACGAAGTCATTGGAATTTGGCCACGAAATGCAGATAAAGCAGATGTCAATTGTGCATGTGTGACACATGCTGGCCTAAATATAGTCACAGGAGATGACTTTGGTCTGGTGAAACTGTTCGATTTCCCATGCACAGAAAAATTCGTAAGTGGACATTTTATTTTAATCTAAGCAGCTGGCTTTTCCCCATGTCCAAACTCCTTAGCATGTGCTTTTAAGACATCCAAACAGTGCACCCCAACTGGTCTCCAGCAGCTCCCAGCCAGCACTGGCTGCGGGACTGTGGGAGTTAAGTTGTGGGGCAGAGTGGCTCGCAAGTGACAGGGTGGCCGTGTCCCGCCACCAGGAAGGGCGCCACACACAGAATTGGGTGCTGAGCTGGGATTAGCGTGGGCTCCATGACACCAGTACTGCTGGGGATGTGACTTTTGTCTACACCCACAAGGCAGCTTTGTCACTCTGTGATGCCACGCTACTGTGCTACTACTGAACTCCTGGTCATTTTCCAATAGGCCAAGCACAAGCGGTATTTTGGGCACTCTGCGCATGTCACCAACATACGCTTTTCTCATGATGACAAGTACGTTGTAAGTACAGGAGGAGATGACTGCAGGTAACTGCTCATTTATTTCTAAGATGATCCAAAATTTTGTGCGTACCCTTCTATGCCAAACCCACAGCAATGCATTTAACCTTTCTCGCCCCACTTGGCATTCATTGAAGCCTGCTGATAGGTGACAGTTTCAGTTTGTTGTTCTTACTTTGGAATTGCTGTATTTTATGGTTCCTTGCACCAAATTCACTCCTGCCACCTTGGTGCCGTTCACAAGGTCACCTCTACTGCGTAAAACATCTTGCATTTAGGTTTCTGCATCTACCAGGCATCTGCTTATACCTCCTTGGCTTGCCTTCCTCCCAGTGAGCATGGAGACAAGGCAGACCATGTACCTGTTGCTGCACAGACCAGCACTGACCTCCAAAACTTTGGGTGCCAAGAGGCAGCTGAAGGAGCCCCAGCTGCTGGCACAGGAACCACTCAGTGTGTCTGGAGAACATTTAGATCAGACAAAGACAGCTGGTGAGGGTGTCAGTCACACCAAAGTAACTGAATAGCTCCTGCCCAGCAAAGCTAGGACAGGAATGCCAGCTGAACAGAGGATAGACAGATTTAGAAAGATGTTTCAAATAACAGGAGGTTTCTCAAAAGGTGCCTTAAGTTTGTGTTGGGGTGTTTGGGGGTGGGGTTTTTTTCCTAAAAAAAAAAAAAAAAAAAGGAGGAAATGCACACACATGTGATTCCTACTGGAGGCCCCTCCACTCCCCAAGTCTGTTTGAGCTTCCAGTACTGCTCGGAGAGGACGCGACTGTTGAGGAGAAAAAGTGAGGAATAAAAACTAAACTGTAAGAGACTTTTTTTAAACAGCAAAACCTAGAACTAGAAAAACTGAAAAGGAACAAGGTAGGAAACGAAAGGGCACAAATTCTCACAGGAACAAGCGTCAGGAAGCCGTGTTCAAACACCAGGTCTCTGCAGAGACTGCAGGATTGAGTAATTTTTGCTAGTGAATGACACTGTGCAGCTTTTCCAGACGCAGAAAACTAAATACCGATGTACATTTCGGAACGCTAGGCTCCCCTCGATAAGCCTGCAGCGCAGTTTGTTCATCATCCTGCCACCAGTGTAACTCGCTGCACGGGCTGAGCTGTTCTTCAAATTTCGGGTTCACAATCTTTTGTGCAATCATGATGGAAATAAAGAACCACACCCCCACCAACAGATGTTTCCATTTTCCACTTTGGGGGAAAAATAAAAAATAAAGGGGGTGTGGGGGGGGGGGTGTGTGTTTCTTCTCTGAAAAAAGGGGCTGCACAGCAGGAGAGCAGGAACCTCTGTGAGATAAAAAAGCAGCTGCATAGGAATAAAGGCTGCATTTACCTCAAGTCTCACCCTGCAGGCTAGAAGTTACATAAAACTCAGCAAAGCTGATCAGCTGCCTTAATTTTGACAGTATAGTTATGATGAGGGTTTCTTGATTCAAAGTGCAACTATACAGAGCAAAATAATGGCATTTCCAACCTCCAGGCTATCACTAAAACGCACGCACGCTGATCGAGTTCGGTACTCTGCTTTAACTCTCTCCCGAGAAGAGGAAGTGCAGTCAAGTGCCGGTCTCTCTCGAGTAACTCCAGCGCTTAACGTTGCTTCACCGTGCTGGTAAATCCACGTGTCTAGCCATGTATGTACACAAGTCAGCCTGTCTCTCTTGGTATGATATGCCGAAGGCCATCATTGAGTTAGTTACTCAGAAAAATAACTACCCTCCCAATTCATTTCTTTGTAGTGTATTTGTATGGCGATGTCTTTGAGAAGAGATGCTCACTGCTGCTACTGCCACCCCCAAGTGACTGCTCCGGACTGGACAGCCATAAATGCCTCTACCCCTTCGGCTGCTGTAATTCCCCCACAATGCTGCATGGATTACACATTTTCAGATTACTCAGAAACTTACTGAACATGAATGTGATTTTTGCATTTGAAAGATGCAATATCTCAATATCCTTGAGAAGCTGAAGTTTGAAAGGGAGTCTTTTGTAACCTGGGTAGGCCAAAGTGATGAACAACCAATTCACTCACAAAGCTGCTTTTGCCTAATACTGTGTTATTTAAAAAAAAAACAAAACCCACCATGTCTGAAAAAGGGAGCACAAGGAGAAATGCTGGGCCCGTTAATTTGTGTAATTTCAAAATGTATGGCTTGAACATTTGTTCAAGAAATTTGATGGGTTTTTTAACCACACTTGCATAAAACTCAAATTTGGTGCACTGAGTAAAACAGCAAGCTTTTAATGAGCATGCTGGGGTTCACACTTCAGCTTTCAGTAATTGAACGAGGAAAGTATCATTTTTTTTAAAGTCCATTTTATTTTAAAATATATATTTGGCAAGATTTTCTATCCATTAAGTGCCTTTGAATAATTTTCTAGTGGTATGGGCTACAGTCTTGCCTCCCACCAATTGCTTTCAACATACGGTGCTATAACTTTCACAGAGAGGAGGGCTACGCATTACTCACATCACATTATTATCCCTGTTTTCTACTTTGGCTTTTAACATCTTCACACAAGTGAATTCCAAAATGTTTCCAAGGGCAAGAAGCTACGCGCTGTTGTAAGGATAAACTCCTGATGGCAGGACACCTTGGTAAGCTGTTCACCATCCGTCCACGATGGCAGCTTGCCTGCAGCCAGAATTTGAAGCTAAACTCCAGTGGTGAGTAGGAGAGAGAGCGAGCGAGCATGGAGAGACTTGGTTAAAGGAATTTAACACCACTACTGAGGAAGTTGTTCCCCAACTGCTCCTGCCCTCTCCCCGTTTATGGGAAGATGTGCTTTGTAGGTAACTATTTCCACAGGCAGCAGCCATCTAGCAGAAGTGGTCTGAAAGCCTCCAAGAATCACTGTCATTTCCCCTTCCAGAGGGGCTGCCTGACACCATCCAAAGGAAGGCCTAGTACAGCACCAGTGAGGACCATGCGGACCCTCCAGCAGGCAGCTAGGAATTAGGACAAAAATCACAGCTTGTAACTAGAAAAAAAACGCCCTGATACCAGGAAATTTCCCTGTCCTCTAGAAAGCAGAGTCTTTGCTAAATCATTGCTTCTCTTGCACCCTGTGCAGCCGTCTGGGCTGGGGGTCACGGGGCAGGAGGGCAGCCGAGGCAAAGGGCAAGTTGCCTCCACCTGGAAGCAGAGACCCTGAGCAGATGTTCACAAAGGCAAGTAAAGCCCTTCAACATTTGTTAACGAACATTCTGTTAACACCACCAAAAACTACAGGGACAGGGGACTTGAGAGACAGTAAAGTTCACCTTCTTCCAATGCAACAGTTTCGAAAGGAAAGGAAAATGTGAACAATGCCAAAACAAAAGATTTATGAGACTTCTGGCATGGAACAATGTCCGTAATTAGGAATTACCTTTCTTTTAAAAAGCCTCTTTGTTAATCAAAAGAAATGAAGGCCAAAATAAAACACTTAGACTTACATGACTTTTTGAAAAGAAATGTTGAGTAGTGCTTTAGTCCCAGTTCAGGACAACGTAATTTTGAACTGTGGAAGCTGCATAAAACAGCAGCTCTTGGATGCAATGGATATCCAGTTAGAGGAGTGGATTGATGTACAGTAATACACAAAAGTGCTTCAGCAACCTCAAAGAATCACCTTTTTTTTAAAGTTGAATTTATTAATGCCTTATATTACTATACAGAAGATCAGTTTGTCAGATACACAGTAGGAGTCCCTATGCAGTCTTTTTTTTTTTTTTTTTTTTTAAGGAAACCTTCTTGGTCAAATAATGTAATCGTGTTAGGTGGTGATGTCAGTGAGCACCTTCTTTGCCTATGTTGTAATGATGTTTGCCTTCCTTTCACACTGATTGTATCCCAAATAAAACCAGTTTGTGGCAGAATGAACTAATCAACACTGATGTGAAAAATATCTTAAAGCAATAGTGTCTGTCAGGAAAACACTTAAAATTTATATGTTCATATGGTTTGGCTTCACGTATAAAATGTTCCAAAGTAATGCTGTACTATACTGTAAACTAAAATATTAGTGCATGAATTTATTTTTCAATGGTCAAGATGCCATTAATTTAAAATCTGTATCTCAAATAAATTTGGATACAAGCTTTCAATGTCCTGCTCTTAAATCAGATTCAACAAGTTGGTCTGAAAAGATTATGGGGACTTGCTTTTTACAACGTCCTTCCAACTGGAGTATGGCATCGTACATGGTTTCAAAAGTAAAAGAAACCAAGAAACTCCATTTAGCAGAATCTAAAATTTCATCTTCCACCATTTTCAATAACCAACTCAACACGAAGTGGTATCTGACACCGTCCCCCCGTCACTGCACCAGCAGTGGTACCGACGGGGCCACAGGCGTCCAGCACAGAGGAAGGCCTCCTCGCTGCAGGCAAGCGTCTGCGCTACAAGAACCTGGGACATCACGTCTGTACCTGGGACTGAACAAACTGCTTCACACTGCACATACGAAAAGAAAAGGTATCATGAAAAATCCATCTACTCACATCGCTATACGTCTGACAACTATTTCCACCACCATGTACAATGGATATTTAATCACGATGAACTTAAAATAAACACAAATATATTAAACTTGCCTCAAGAAAGCAAAATACCGATATTATTTTATGTCTATAAGCTTTATTGATACTTGGGGTTTGTGGGGGTTTTTTTTTGCTTTTTGTTGGGTTGGGGTTTTTTTGTTGGTTTTTTGTTTTTGTGGTTTTTTTTTTTTTTTTTTTACATTTCACAATGCATTCCACAGACTTAGTTCAATACAGCTTAAACTGCAACTGTATAAATTTTCACTTAACATTTCTTGCATAACAAGGTTTTAAGTTTCCAAACAACATTTGCAGCATTAGATATTCGGTCCACAGATTATCAGAGTTTGAGAGACTGTAGAATTATTTGCTCAAAATCAACTACTGTACTGTTGTGCAAAGTGTATGCTGTAATTTTCTTTTAATATATGTGGATGTTCCTTTGTTCATTTCTCTTTTTTTTTTTTTTAAACAGATGCTAGTGTTTACAGAGACATCTTAGTTTTTCAAGCTTGTGTGCTAGGGAGCTAGTCCAGACATCAGTCAGGTCTCTGAAGTATGAAGCACTGTGGAGCAGCTGAAAGATCTAAGCTTTGTGAAACACATATATATATATATTGGCAATTGATAAAACAATAAAATCACAATACAGCTATACTCATACCAAAAAGGCAAGATTTTTCAAAACTTGCTAAAATGGTATATTCTTCTAAAACATCTCATTTTAGAAAATCTGCATCCATCTACACAGACCATACACAGTGCACAAACGGGGAAGTGTTACCCTCCGCTCCACCTGCACTACCTCTTCTGGAACGCAGCAGGGACTACCGCTGATGAAGCAAAATGTACAGCTTTCTCAAATCTTTTGTATTAGCCAGTGCTGCACACAGGATAAAGATGATTAGTTTTAGATCCATACATAGCAGCGTACAATACTTAAGATGATGAAACACATGGCAGTCAAAACAGTTATTTTTTCCTCAAACACTGCGTTGCTAAAAAATAAAGATCTGTGAAATTGCACTGCAATGTCAAGGGTTTTGCTATTCCCTGACCCTCTCCATTAAATCCAAATGAGTATTTTTTCCCCCTTTAAAGATGAACTTCCTATTGATACGTTGCTTCAGGCTTTTTACTCAGTTTTGCGCTTCAACCCGGGGATCTTTGCTTGGATCCTACAGGAGGAACAGGAGAGGAAAAAGAACAGCATTTGAGTAACAAACAAAAAAAGGAGGTGTAAACATCATCTTAAGAACAGCAACATGTGAAGATAATTATTACAGCATCACAAAACTAATGCAGCAGGAAACCAATGAAACTGCTCAATTTTTTTCAGTCAGCCTTCCCTTGGAATGGCTGAGGGCCTCAGGTTTCAAATACACAGATGCCTATTAGAACTCATGTAGGATTAACTTAACAGCATCAGCAAGAAAGGAGCTGATTTTATAACCATTCCAAACTTAAACAAAGGACTTTCTCCTCCCAGGCCCAGTGCATGTAAGCGATTTGTTTGTTATACACAGGCATAGCACACACACCACCAACTGTAAACACTGTTTGTAAACAGAAGCAAACCAACCAACCAAAAACAAAAACCCAACTCACTTAGCCATCGCGTCCTTGACATTCTTGTTCACAAGTCCCAAATAATGGTCAATTTGGGCCTGAAATGGAAATGACAAATGTTGCAGACCAGGTCCTACAAACAGGTCCTTTGCTACCTGGCAGGCAGAGTCCTACTGCACCAAGGCGTGCGTTACACAAAGACCCTGACAGACAGAAGGGGCTCAACCATGTTTATGTCCTGGTTTGACACCAGAGCTCCTGCGGCTTCAGCCATGCCACGTGCCCGTGTTTGGCTCTGGGAACACACGCAATGGCAGGGACGAGCAGGCAAGTACCCAGATAAATCCACCCCTGACTTCTGTGTGTTCCATCAAACCAGTCACTGGCGTGGCCACCCCAACACGAGGGTGCACAACAGGGCCCTCAGTGAGGGACAGTTGGCTCCTCTGGGCACCGTGGAGAAGGAAAGCTGCTTAGGTGGGCTGGGCCTGCTAAACAGCTTACGCCTTCGGAGAGCAGCCTTGAGCTCGTCAAGAGGATTGAGGAGCCCGGGTTAAGCCACACAAATGGACCATCATCTTTCCTGGAGGCTGCAGGCTTTCCTTTCACTGCAGCGTACTTTGTTCTCCCCGAGGAGCTCGGAGGAGGCTCCGCCATCTGCTCCGTGCCTTTCTTCCTCCCTTCCCAAGTCCCAGGCTGGCCTCCATGAGCAGCGTTGGTTTTGAAAGAGGAGAAGGAACTGCTAAGCCCGAGGCTGGCTTCCCCCCTCCGGTGCTATGACCCACTGAAGACAGACCCTGCTCAAGCTCGGCTATAATTTAATCAGTGTTTTATTTTGTCTCCTTCTTAACCCTTTCTTTTACATTAGCTTCTCCACAGGAGAGAAGTTCAGGACAACGTAATTTTGTTGCCAAGCCATCTCCCACCTTCTGGTTTTGCCAGGGCTACAGGACACAAATCCTGAATATCAACTCCAAAAAGGTTTCTTCAGAAATTGTTTTAATAGAACTTACTTACGTCAGGATTAACACACCGTGCCTACTGCACTTTAGTCCTGACCAAATCTGGCTCAGCAGAGAAGCAGCCTCCAGGTTAATCGGGCCTTTTTCACAATGGTTTGCTGGGGAAGACAACTCCACCAAAAAGGAGGGGGGAAAAGCACATGCAGCCTGGACTCCCAAATGAGAGTCCCTTGATTTTCTCATCCCTAGCACTGACTCTTCGTTAAAGGCTTGTCTTTTAAAGGCTTTAAAGATTTTTGGAAGATTGAAATTAATTTTGGTTTTATTTTGCTTGTGGTTTTGCTTTAACAGAGCTAATTTCATGAAGCACTTAATGACTTAAATTACATAATACATATTTTAAGTATAATATTATAAAAATTGTAATATATATTTTAAAACATAATTAAACACTCACCTGATGTCTCTCATAAATAACAGGAACACTGAAGAGCGAAATCAAAGCTGAAGAAGAGCACATCAAAGGTGTAAATATGGACAAAAGGGATAGTGTTCAAGTAAAATAAAGACTAGCCTCCACACCTTGACACTTCTTTCAAAAAGGTACAAGAAAAAGAAAAGCCACATACAAAAAACTGTTGTCCAGTAATTTAAATAATCCCTGTGAAGGAGAAGGTGGGCTGTTCTCCAGGTCTCATTAACAGTACAGTAAGTCTGGCCACAGTCCACTTTTTTGCTGTGGGTTATGCAAATTGCTCACAAAGGACGCTGAGGCTTCCGCTGTCAGTTTCTGACACCTGAAGGCAGCCTGCTCTGAGATACAAGAAACAAAACTATCTGCAGTGGGACATGGCCAGAGCCAATTCTGTACCTCCCCCAAAGTCACAAAGCAATGAAATTCCAGTGAGGCTAAACCTGACAGGGACAAGCACAATAGAACAGGCTTTTAAATGACACAATGTCTGGAAAATCAGCAATCTCAAGGAATTCAAGAATGCAATTCAAAATGATCTGTTCTGCGGCACTATCAACGTCCTAGAAAAAGGCCACGCAACTGTAACAGCCTGCTACACTCTGACGAACACAGGAATAGCCTCACAGTATCGGGCAGACTTCAGTGCTTTTCCAGGGTTATTGTGTATGCCAAGTATTCAACACAATTTAAAACACTTACCCAGGATCAGTAATGTCAGACCATTAAACAAGGCACCAACATAAGTGAACACCCACATCAACACTGCGAACTAAAAGGGAAAAAAACAGTGTATCAGCCCATGGTCTGTCTGACGAGAACACACTAGTCAGAGCAGTGAGAGAACTCCTAAACACACGTATGGAACTAAAAAGCCCCAAACTCCACTTTACCCTTGTACTTCTCATGTAATTATAGATGAGCGACAAGACTGCTGAAGAGTTCAGTAACAGGATACGCAGCCTCTTGCGTCTAGGTCATCGGGCTGAATTCAGCCCAAGGCAGCAGTGACCAAAACCTGTTAGTACTTGGTGGCTGCTCAATGCCTGCTGAGCTTGCACAGCACTTCCGCCTTGTGTAACGACAGACAAACACAGATCCTACCTCCTGCCCTTCAAAGAGAGGGAACAAGGCAGGCAAGTGAGAGGTTAAAGGGCTGGTGCATGACACAGCACTCGGTGACAGAGCCAGAAGGCAAGCAGGTCGCTTGTTTGTGTGGCAGCCCAGCAGCCAACATACAAGCGCGCCCACTCCGGGGCTGCGGCGCAAACAGCGGCCCCAAACTATCACAAACAGTCACACATCGGCCCAGCAAAGGTCTCGATGAACCACTGACTAGACTAGTCAGAGGCTTCTGTCACATCATGGGAAAAATGTGTCTGGACAGTAGCATAGTAAGGTTGGCTTAATTGACTTTTTTCCCTTATAAAAACATAGGAACCTTGGATACTAAAAAATTCAGGAAAGAGGGAAGTCTGCAGTGCCATAAAATGGAAGCTGGCTCTAAGGCAGAGACAAATTCAGAAGCGAAGACGTTCCTTCTGTGAACAGACACCTAAACCCTCATGCTGCCATAATTTCTGGCTTTGTATCCCAGTCCCTAGCTCTTATCCAGACCCTGTTCCTCCCCCCACCCCCCGCAGCGCCACCCTGCTGCCTGCACTGGTACAGATCCCATCGCGTACACGCTCCGCTCTGCTCCACTAGCTTTACACAAAGATCTGCAGAAGTTTGAGCCCCTCAGCTTTCTGCCAGGTGGAGAGTGTCCCAAGCACACCTCTGACCTATGCTGGGGTGCGAGGGGGCCGAAGGCTGCCAGCTCTATTTCTGTGCAGGATTCCTCCCCCAAGGAAAATCAGCCAGTTTCTTCTAGAGTTGCACAGCCCATAAGGAACCAAGCAGAAGCCAGGATCTGGATGTCTGACACACTGGACTTACCAGTGCCTGCTTCTTGCTAAGCACTGACTTACACTTTGCATTGTGCAGAGCACACAGACAAGAGCCCCAGCTTTCTCATCAATTAAGCAAGCCTGGTTATTTTCTGTGCGAGACACTGCAAAACACCAAACAGCCAGACAGACACAGGACAGACACAGCGGGGAGGCTGCTGCTGGTATCAGGGAGAGAAGATCCGCGCACAACTAACAACCGAAGGTGAAGCACTTCGATAAGCAGGAGATACACACAAGGAAAAGCAAGCTACAAAGCACTGGAAAGAAAAAATGCATGTCAAAGGATTGTGGATGCGGGTAACGATCTAGCCTGCAGCCAAGTTACTCAGAAGTTATGTACCCAAACATCCATTTTTAGCTTATTGTAACACGCAAAATATCCACACCAAACAAAATCAACAGCCAACAAGAGAAGGGCACGACAATCAATTCAAGTTTAACTGCACGGCCCCTGTATTGAAACGAAGTTTACTTCAACAGTTTCATTCAAAGCTGATTCCATTTGAAATTCAATGGGATTAACTGAAAATTATGCAGTTCTTTATCTGTCAGTTCCTCCTAAATGTGACGCAAGCAGCACCAGAGGCGCAGCATTAACCCTCACACAAGGCTGCAATGTAACCACCAACCGCATTCCCACTGAAGAATTTTTGGCAGGTTTATCAAGAAAAATAAAGCAGATTTCTCTAAACTCCCTCATGATTCATTCAAACCTTGGCCCAGTTCTGCTCTCCCCAGTGCCAGGGTGAGAGCTGGCTGCCAGTCTCTTTGCACAGACATTAAGGGAGCAAATGTTTTCGTTTCAGAGCAGGTCTGCACATGCAGCATGTCCTCCTCCCCAGCAAAGAGAGGAAAGTCAACAACTTTTCCTACAGCAAAAAGACCCCGAGTTTGCGATCATTCAGAACGATTCTCTTGCAGGCTGTGCATTCAGTACCCTAAATATGCCAGTTTCAAGCACACACAGCAAAGTATCTTGACAGCTACCCAAGGTCTCCTCTGCATGAGCACAATTACTGAAGCTAAGCACCACCCTGGTCAGGTGAACATTTAGTCATATTGCTGAAGACTACGACCAAGTCCGAACATGGGTGTTTATGTAAGCAGAGGGGTAACAGTTACAAATCAATCCCAAAGTCCAACAATTACCAGAACTACCCAGCCCTATTTAGTGAGCACTGAATTTATGGCCCAAGAAAGATCAAAATCCAGGAGTTAACGTTTGACTGACACAGGCTTTGCTTCTCTGAAAGTCTGTCCAGAGCAGCAGAGGTCCAAAGACAAACTGTGTTGCGTGTGCAGTTTTTAACCCACTTCACCTGTTCATACTGGGTGGGAGAGGGAACCACTGAGCCCAGCCAGACCACGCCCTCTCTCTGCCACATCAGTAAGAGACAGCACTTTGAAAGCTGGGGCTACCTCAGAACCCCCCTCCCGCAACTCCTTCTCTCTTCACACGCCTCTGGACAGCTAAAACAACACTCCCGGGATTATGTGGAGCTGATCTCAATCCCACATTTATGTACTGGTCTCCATTTTGTATTGGTCTTTTTATTTCCCCCCCCCTTAGAAATGAGACACCCAGAGAAGCTTACAAATCTAAGAAACACATCTACACACTTAAAGCTCCAAGATGAAAAAAAAAAAAAGCAGAAGGCAACCCAGGATTGACCTACAAAGAAAATACTGCCCCTCCCACACACTCGGGACAGAAGGAAAGCACAGGGCCCAATCTCAGCCTGAACATTACTATGACACATAAACCAGTAAAAACCCCGCGTACCTGATGGACGGAAGCGAGTTTCTGCCTACCTCATCCCAACAACTAATGACTCCCCAGTACCCAAAGCATACTGCAATTTAACAGCAAATGTCCATGTATCTGTTTCTTTACCATAAAATAGTTCAGATTCAGCAAAGAGCTGTGTTTCTCAGAACATCAGTTGAGCAATGACAAAGTGAAAGCATCTGTGCCCCGGTGCCAGCACGGCTACCATGGTGCAGCTGGGGGGAAGCACTGCCTGCTGTGTATCAGGACAAAGTGCAGTTTCTCCTGGGGCTCTCTGGCAAGGGCTCCTCTGGAACTGCTCCTCAAGAGCCAGGAGGAACTTCTCCTTGTGCTGCATAAATATTTGGAGTCCATTTTAAGACCTCCATGACTGAAGCATTGTTTAATAAAAAAGAAAAAAAAAATCTTAACAAGACAGGTTTTACAGCCAGAACTATTTCACACAATAAACTGACCTGCGGGCATTTCCTACATTAAAGCTCTCTAACTTTAATTATACACACACATGCTGTTTCCCATAATGAAGATGTTTAAACTACACAAGCCAAGATATTTTTATTTTTTTTTAAACGAGGGCCATTATATTACATCAGATCCCTGCATCTTAATGTTCTCCTCAAGCACAAACTCTTCAAAATCAATGACTTGTGCTTCTGAACCGGTCTGACATTCACTGGTTTCACAGAAGGGTTGCTCCCAACTACCATAAATTAGACTAATTAACCTACAAAAAATGCCTTAAACATCAGAAGAAGAGAGGGGAAATTAATTAGTTCGGCTGAATACACATGTCTTTCCTATATACGATAGTATTTTAAAAGTGATCAGAGTGCCTTGAAGACATTCCGACTGGAATTAATTCTACTTCTAACATAATTCCTCTGAAAGGCCCAATTTTCAAAGGTGTTAACTGAAACAGCAGTTGGCTGTTCACTACTTCCTTTTCCTTTACTGCAAGGGATTGTGACCTCTAAACAAATGGTGTAGAAATTCTTGTAACTCAGACGAAGGAACGTATCACAAAGGGCTTAATTATTAAAGAAACACAAGTGACCTTGTGACTGCAAGTTTTTCTATGATCTTGTTTAATCAGATCCCGACATGGCTTAAGCAAAATAACTTTTCTTTGAACACTGAAACTCAATGCCCTTAAAAACACCATAAAAAAAGAGTATGTTCCTTTCCTTCCTCGCACACCAAGTTTAACTTATCAAAATGCAATTCAGGCCAAGTAACAGTAATCCTTTTGGTCAAGACTGTGGCCTTGAGATTCTGCAGAGACGAATCCCAAGTACTCAGTCACTTAAGCATGAAGGTCAGACACAGCTTCATACAGACCAGACGGATGGGCAGTGGCGAGAGGACTTAGCCATCAAAATGCAACCCCCATGTGGAAACCCTGGCAAAGCACGGACAATAACAGCCTTATTTAAGCCACTCTGCCATAAAATGATTGCAACAGTATCAACCATGTCCAGAAAACAAGAAGGCACAGCCACCTCAAAAAAACACTTTTACTGCACAACCCTTCAGGAGCAGGACGATTGCACAAAACCCTGGGCTAATATCCCATCTCCTCGTTCCCTTTGAGAAAATGAATCTTTATCACGAGCAGCAGGTAACAGCCCTATGATCCTTCCTATCTCCACAGGAAAATTATTCTAAGCTGCAGGAGACCTGCACAGCATCAGGTGCAACTTTTCTGGCACAAACTCTTATGTTTAAGTCGGACCATAATGAGAAACTGGAACTAGGAACTCTGGGTAAGATCCTGAAATCTGCCTCCCATTTCTATTCCACAAATACAACAAAGACTTTTTACAGCCTCCCTATTTTTTTCCAAGTTTCACTAGAAACTCCATCCCCCAAGCCCACAACTCAAAGGACTTTACAAAGCACTAAGTAAGGGATTTACTGGAGGATAAATGCACCTCTATTTCAAGAAGATTAAGAAAGCTGAAAAAGAAATGGACAACATGTTGTACTCAGTAAAGGAAACAACTCTAAAAAAACAAAGAAAGGCGATTAGCTTGAAAGGAGAGAATACAATTCTCACAGAACAAAACTGAAAGCTTTTCAGTCAATTTTTTTTTTTTTTTTTTTATTCTTCACTGTCAGTTTTGCTCTGCCACCTTCAATAAATCCCATTAAATACTACTTGGACACATTCACGACACCTGTTAGCAGTACTGCACTTCAGGCAGAGTAAGTAACTTGCAAAAGCCATTTCAGTAACTCACATCACTAAAAGTAGCAGCTATTCACACCCAAATCCAGGGTCTGAAACAAGTGTCCACCTTCCCAGTAAAACGAGGGCATCACTCAGTCCCCACTCTTCCAGCAAAAAGTGGACACAAGAACTCCCACTGTTTAAGGCAAGTAACTGTACACTAACCACTTGCTTGTCTCCGGACAGAGACAAACAGAAAAAAAGGAAACCAAACCAGAGTGTGGTAGCCTAGCCCAAACCAGAGACTTTTAAGAGGGACAGACAGACGTTAGTGACACCTTCTGAACGCCCACACTGGAGCAGTGTCTTGTTTTCTTAAAAGATTTCCGCTGTTAAGCACCAGCAAGGAGGTGTAACAGCTGAAATGCATGCAGCCAGAGCTTCTTTCAGCTTTCCATTCATTTTTATCATATTGTCAAAATAAGGCGCAGATCAAGTTATCCACTCTATTACTGCATGGAGCACTTCAGCTCAGTGTGCCTAACAAAGCTACACGTCTCGAAAAACGAAAAGGCTTATAACTTCCAACAAGCAAACTGAAACTCATTATTTACTTACACAAGAGTCAAAGCTGCTATTGTTCATTCATGTTTGCAAGTACCAGTGTTGACCAGGTCAGTAAGGCATCTATTTACACAAGGCTGCTGTAGCTACAGCTGAAGCAAACTTACCTTCAGAGAATCAACTAAGTCATCGACTAGGAAGAGACGTCTCAGCTCTTTGACTGTGCCATTAATGTGACCAAGCACAACATTACTGTATTTCTGAATAAGCTCTTCAGACACAGCTACATCAGACTCCAAGTAAGCCCTGCAAGAAAGAAGAGCTTATGAAACTTTACTGTAAGTGCTGCCGAATACCGTCAACATGTTATAGACAGAGTATCAACATACATTCTTCTCATGTTACAAAGAGATAAACCTCACCTTACGAGGAATGCTAAAAGGACAGAACAAAACTAACCAAAGTTATTCTTAAAAGGCAAAAGCGAACCTTAAAAAAACCCACAACCTCTTAGAAGAAAAGAGAAAAAAAAAATGTTTCTTTCTTACCGCTGTGCTGTTCCAGTGCATTTACTAAGTCTTAGCTGGGCTAGGCAAAGAGCTGCGCTGGCTAACACCTGCGTGTGAACTGACAGGGCTGGTGAGCAGCCAAACCCGTGGCCAGTACACCTGACCCATACGCTGCTTGGTCTATGAGGTCTCCTCCTGCCTCTCCACACGTGCCATGACCCAGTATTTAGAGACAGGCAGCCTGGGGGTGTGGTGGGGTGTCATGCTCATGTTTTGCTACGGTTTTAGGCAGCCTAGTTTTCTACCAGACTCAAAACACCAAAAAATCCCACAAGAGCCACGTATCCATTCACACCTCTGGAAGGCACTTCTGAAGTTACCATCAAGCTCTAACAGGCTAAGACATGGTAAAATAAGCAAGTTTTCCATCATTTGCTAAAAAAATTTCTTAGTTAGTGACAGCAGTTCTTTTAACAGAAAGATACAAGCTCCTACCTGGTTAAGCGTTCTCTCCACTACACCATGACTTTTATCTGTATTTGCAGTGACTATGGCAATTTAGAATCTTAAAATAAAGAATAATTTACTTATCTAATTTGCATGTTGGAGGTAGAAGGAGCAATGCAGCACATCTGTAACAGGGCACCCATTTGACAGTTACTACAGTTGTTAAACCTTCACTTTCATTTAGGGGGGGGATTCCGCTTTGGGTTGGTTTTGTTTGATTTTTTTTTAAATACAAAAAGTGCACATTGGAGGCTCCTACATATGTAATTTAAGGCAAAGCTAAACATGGCCTTGTGGCAAGTCCAAAACAAATTACAATACTTGAAATGGTAACTACAGAGGGCAGCCATGTCAAGGCTTCCTTCTGCTATCCATGCTTGGCTTGAATCTGCACACCCTTCTCAACTCATCAGCAAGACATTCAGTACCCAAATCAAAAATTAAATTGATCTCATGGATGTGCTCTCCACTGTCAAACAAAATGCAGGAAAAAACATCCTTGTTGTAGTAGAAGCTATACAAAGTAAGCAACCAGGTGTGCTGCACAACAATGTCTGGAAGCTTCTTATGAGTATCACTATTTTTAGAAATAAACTGCAGAAAGAACACAGGTAGAACAAAGTTTTGCTTCTTCTTGCTAAGGAAAAACTTAACTGGTAAACTTGGAAATTGTGTTTGGATACTGAAGAGTGCTACAGGGTAGATGCAGCAAATAGGATTTCAGGTGGGAATCATTCAGCCTCACGAAGGTAAGGGAGGCCATACAAGGCCTTGATGGTTAAAAACAAACCAACCAACCCGCCCCTAAGGTTGTATTTCATACTGCTACACAGAAGGTTGATGCCAATTGTTCAGATGGTTTTTTTTTTGTATCAGATCTAAGTTTGAAAGCAAATACTCCTTTTTTTCCCCCAGAGTTTTGTCCCACAGCTGTTTTAGGCACAGATTGGCTTCCACTGGGTAAATGAACCACTACACATAGTCAGGGAAGAATGGAGGTAAACCCAAGAAAACATTTTACTTTGCCTTACTGAAGATAAGAGGAAGAGAATGAGAATAACTAGAAACACCACAAAATTAGTAATAGAGCTGTAAATAGGAAGGCAAGCAGGAGCTTCTGAAAGGTTCAAGGAAAAGTTGGGACTGAACCACTCCATTCATTAATAAAAGGAGAGAAGCAAGTCAGAGCAGTGTGGGACAGCACTGGTATGGAAATAGGAATCACGCACTCCTAGTAGTTATTCTAGCACATTAAATAAGTTTTTATTTCTCTTAAGATGCAGCTTTGCAATAATGGGCACCACTGTACTCCACACAGAGAAGGATGAATACCATGGATACTGTATTCCCACACTGCAGGGAAGTGTGCACATGCTATGCCCCAAGGACTTAGCTCATCACTTACAGCAAAGAGCTCGGAGGTCCTCTTTTGAGGACCTAAATTAATCCTGTGATTCAACTCCTCAAGCCTTAGAATTCAGAGTCCAAGTTTCTGGATTTCCGATCCGGGCAGGCTACAATGAACCTGGATTCTGCTGATGACAAGGCAGCCTTGCATGTGGGGAACACAGCTATAATGCTATATACCAAAACACAAATTTAATGAGTATTCTTAAAAAAAAAACCTTCCAAAAAGATAAAAGCATCCCCTGCTACATTTATTCTGATTTTTGCCAAATATATTGCATTGAGTGGTGTGCATCTCCTGGTATTCTTTAAATTTTGTACACCATCTGTCACTAGTTCCCATTCTGAAGACTATACCATTCCAAAATTCACAAATTACTCCAGTAGACTGAAGTATCTACTTCTTTAAAATGTAACTCAAGATACTCTAGCATTCCCAGGGAAATCCCTTGTACCAAGCACTCAGTTCACTGTCTTTACCGCTGTGTACGCCTACCGGGAAAACTGAAGGAAGAGTAGTCATAGGCTGGGTAACTGATTTTTCAGCACAGAGACTATTTACATTATTATGCAACATATTACAGTATATATCATCTACTGCTTCTAAGAGCACCAATGCTGCTGTTCTCCAAAACAAGACATTTTTTCTTAATCAAAAGAAAAATCTCACCTAAACGGGTGGCCTTCATCAGACTTTTGGATTGCCTGGATAACTCCCTTGTATATCCTAAAGCTGATCGTCACAGAAAGCAGGGCCAAGGCAATGTAAGCTGTCACGCTCACGATGCTGAACACTGTTAATGAAAGCAGCAGGAACAAGCTGGCACCAAACACCACTCCTGTCTTCTTAATGTCTCGCCAGTAAAGGAGGTCAACAACTAAAATTAAAAAAAAAAAAGGTAAAAAATTAGAACAAGATACCTTTCGCATCCATATGAAAACAGTAAAACATGATTCACTTGACTCCTGAGAGTCATCAAGGGGGGAACTTGCAATCTCACTGTCAAACCTGAGCTGAAATTACAACTAGAAATAGCTTATTTCAGCACTCATTCTGCATTGGACTTCAGATTATTTGGATTATTGTTGTTAGGATTACCTCAAATGTAATTGCTAAAATGTAAGAACAATTCTGCCCTTAAGCAATGTCAGAATTAATCTCTTAACTACTGTGCTGTGTTCGGCACCAGAACCACAGCAGGTCGTGCTTCACTTCATTTTATTTTTGTGGGTTTTGTGGAGGTCGCTCATTGAAGAGATTGATTCCAATCTGCAATCCCAACAAATGACAAGACACTAACAGATCTCGAAACCATTATCTTTCCCAGTCTGGTAGAGGCAAAGGCACTGCTCAAGACTCATTAACGGTTCATTTTGTTTCCTCTTGACTGAGGATGTTCCCATCGGAGTTTATAATGTTGATTATAGGTGACAGACTGAGCCATCAGGAGGGAAGAACCTCACCGAAATTTCAATCCAGGCTGTACCTGCAGTGCTCCAATGCAAAATACTTCATTTATAAATCAGGTTTATTTTTTCCTTCAGTGACCCTCATGAGACAACACAATATTATGCCATTTTTAGCATCACTGTTTAGAATAAACTACACCCTTGCACAAGTTATAGGTAATGGCTTAACACATCCCCTGCAGATTTGTCTGGTTTGAGGGGCTGTTGATTACCTTACTGAACTCACAAAACCTGGCAAACGTCATTCTCCATTGCTGAGTACCGAACTGGGCAGGGGCAGCTAGTCTGGTTTTATACTTCATGGTGAGACACACAATAAAACTTAGTCTTCATGATTTCTACTTCCACACCTGATTAGATTCTCACAAGAACAAATTCCTCTTCTGCATCAAAACTTCTTGTTAACAGCAATAATGTATTAGATACAGAACTCAAGATAAATTATAGAAAAATTACTACTACTACATCGCAAGCCTAGCAATCCTATCTCTTCCTAAACATCACTGAATTTAATTGTAAAACTCCACATCACAATTCAGATTAGATTCTTACTCAGAATGACTGTAGAAGATCAAAAAATAAAATTTGACTATTATTTCTTACAGGATGAATATGTGGTAATGCACCAACATTCAATATTTAGTAGCCTCTGTAGGGCAAAGTCTGCATAACCCCTTTGTAGGTACAACATGAAAATGCCACTGGGGCTGTGGTGCAATTCCTCAATGTTTCGGAAGCTGAAGTCTTTTCCCAGTTATTTCTGTAGCAAAACCATACCAAGCATCAGACGCTGGAAAGACGAGAACCCTGGTCAGGAACTTAAAGCTGTCATTTTCATAGGCAAAATATTGTACTCAAATATTTAATTCACATTTCAGAAGAAATTCCCTGAAGTTCTACAGACAGAAACAGGTTACGGGTCATGAATGTCTTAAATTTATCACAACCCAAAACTGCTGTGGAAATAAACAGCCTCACCCCTCCATCACCACTCAATTCTTCTGCATGGCCCCACACAGACCCAGCCTGGATTTCTGTATGCTGCTGACAACTACTGCACCAAAAAAATAAAATAAAAACTAAGCAGCCAGCCAGATCAAACTCTGCTTGTGGTTCACCATGTGACTCCACAAACATATGGGGTGAGAGATAGAGCAGCCAACTGAAGGAGGTGACACTCCTGCTCCCAGAACAGCACCAATCTAAAGTCCTTGTCAAATTGCAGCCCAACCTATCTGTGCACCCTGCTGACCTGTTACTCCACTGGGTCTCTTCATGTTACAAAGCTGCACTTCTATTTTCCCTGTCAAACAAATGAAGCTCTAAGACAGGCAACTTTTCTTTAATAGTCGTAAAAATCAAACAAACAAATAAAATCAAGTCTTCATAGAATTCCTTTTGTATGGGCTATAATCTCCAAATTGAACATTTTCTTTTGCTTTGCTTCTAATTACAAAAGCATCTATTAATGTCTCTGTACACCTTAGGTTAAGCAAGTGTAGCATGTAAAAGGAGCTTAGGCACGAAATTGTGAGCTTAACCTAAAAATTGCTGTAAACTGTAAACCTAAACTTAGCTGCAAGTATCCCAAACGCCTGGGTAAGATTTTCAAGACCAGACTTGCCAAAAACAAGTTGGTGAATTCTGTGCTCCTAAATCATGCAAGAAATCTGTGAAAAAGCTCATTTCTTTCTGAGTATTTGCTTCAAATACTGAAACTATATTTATTTTTAAATGCTGCAATTTGAGCATCCATACATTCCAATTTAGGTGCTGCTCCCATATCATGTGACACACCAAGTATGAGCCCTACTCCTCTCCGTTTGCAGACAGCATTAGTTCTGTACATGAGAGTCTCCCTCCTCTGTAACACAGTTCTAAAGCCTCTCCACTGACAGTGGGCTCTTACTGTTTCAGAGGAAATCCATTATTACAAGCAGTTAACACATTATACCTGAGCCCAGTTACACCGAATGTAAAGACAGTAATTCATCTGTATGACAGTTTCTAAAATAGGAGAAACAAAGGTAAATTGCTGGAATTAAACCATACCACAAATGCCAAATGGCCCCTAGTGACCCATCTTCAAGTCTTTTGTTCTCAGCAATCAGTAAGAAAAATCCCCAAGCTAGGACCTCCCAGACCAGAGTTAAGCTGCACACGAAGCATTTTTCCTCACTCTGTCTCCCCTCCAATTGGAGAACTACCCAGCCAGCCTCAGGTTCACGACACGCGTATCTGGTTTCATTGTAAATTCCTCAGAGGGAAATTCAGTGTTAGAAGTCACTGAAAAACTGATTTGTAATTTTCAGAGCAAGTGAGTACTTGATTAAATTGATTTATGTTCTCCAATTGATCAGAAACAGGTATTTGCATTTCTTTCTAAAAGTAAAAGAAAATATTAAAAGCACTACTAGAAGCAGCTTCCTGGCTTTAACTTATACACAAGATACTCACAGCAGATTAAAAAAATAAACAAAACAGAAAAACAAACACACACACACACACTGCCCCCCAATTCTCAGGAGCAGCCCTGCCACGCAGTACCTTTCCTCACAGAAATGGTTTTAAGCTTTGTTTTACACAATATGAACTATAATCTCATGCATTTAATGCAAGTATTCCAGGCCTATTCTAAAGCAAGTAAGCACAGCTGCCTACATTTGGTAAGCATGAACTGTCACTTGGCACATCTAAAAATAGTACTGCTAGCATCCGTGCCTTACATGCAGAACTCATCCAATTACATTTTGCTTTTAAAGCAAGTGCCGTGATAGGTTTATCACTGTAATTTTTTAAATTTTTTTTGGAAGTATTTTCTTTCTTTCACAGACGTTTAATTTAAAACTGAACAATTCATATTATTTTTTCATGGCAAAAAAACAAGTGGTCTAATTATTTAACCTGATAATCCTCTTTTAAAAGAAACCTGAACCACGTAACCCTCTCTTTTTTTAGAAAGAGAAATTAAAAGCCTCGAGATCTACAAGCCAGTTTAACTCACATCTACCAAAGAAAACCAAGAAAAAGGGACTAACCCATTTTGGCATCCATCTTGAGTGTGCCTGCCTGCACCCAGCCCTTGCCCAGCTGACTACCCAGCGCCTTTTCACTTCCTGCGAGGGCACGGGGAGGTCGGCAGATATACGCAGCCGCCTCGCCAGCCGAAACCTGGCCGCCCCGCCAATGGCTGCCCCTGCCCTAAGTCCTTGGAACGCAGCTGCGGAGCGAGAGTCGCCTTCACAATGAACAACTGCTCTCTATCCAGCATTGAGCCACGAACACAAAAAGGGTCTCAGCGCCAAAGAAAGGCTGTTTGTGTAAAGGGAGAAGGAAGGTTAAAAAAAGGCAAACAGTGTACGATTTACAAACATTGTATGGACCACGGCCATTACACTAGAGCCTTTCTGTAATCTGAAAGGTAAGCAGAAATTCTGTATATTCTTCAGATAATAGTAAAAATAGTGCAGAAGCACAAGTGAGAGCCTTTTCTGGGTCAATTTAAGAACAGCCAGCCTTGTACTAACACAGAAATGTAACAGAAGTGTTGAGAAGGGGCAGCTTTCAAATGCATCTGAAGTGCACCGTGACAACTGTCACCATAGCACCATACAAGCTGCCACAAAGAAAATTAACCCTAGACCGGCAAAAAACAGTACATGACCACAAACAGGCAAATGGCTGTTCATTTCTGTTTAGAGAGGCATTTTCCAGTTATGCTAACTAAATCTCACACTTACACCTGACAGTGATCTTCAGGGCTTCCACTGATCTTTTATGCAGAGTATTGAGCAGGCAAGATCTGACCCTGCAGTTTCACTTTCAAAGCCTGGTCAAGCCTGCAGCCTCAGCTGGAGATGTACCAACCCCACAGAAAAGCCACCAACTCATCAAGTGGTCAACGTCTGCCAAGCACAAACACCATTCGTAGGCTGGAGTTCGAAATTTTCAAGATTTCTGTCACCAGAACAACCATTTAAAAATCACAGTTAGCATCCGAAGCAGTTACAGACTGGGCCACAAAATTCAAGCCTCCTTTTACCCTGATCAGAGGTGTTGGAAGCCAGTTTGGTCCTTAACTGCCTTGCTGTAAGCCAGTAACAACAAAACAATCTCACACTGGTGAAACGGGGTAGATGTAGCACAACGGCACGTGGGGCCAAGCACGTGGAGCTGACTTAACCAACAGAGCTCTCCCTGTCCTAAGGACAATCATTACAAAGGAGCAGCACATCCACTGGGACTGACAAGCTCATCTAACTGGATCCCAAAGGCCAGAAAACAAGTCTGCATCACACACATTTCAAACCTGGCACATCTGCCCCACAATCCCTAGCAAGAAAAAGTGACACAGATTTCACAAAGTACATGCTACAATGAAAACTAAGTCGTCATCCCCCCCAATGCAAATACTATCTAACAATTATTAACGAGCCAAAGCAGTATTTTTATTTCATTTCTACTGAATCATATACTGGTGCATGTGTGCACGATGTATGAACTGGGAAAATCATTCATTCCAAAGCCCCAATTACTCACAATAAAAAATTTAAAAAGCTCAACAGCCGCACAAGCCTATGCAACCTTTTCCACCATTTAATTAATCTGAACCAGAATTCAGATTGATTTTCAGCACATTAATAAAAAAACAATTATCTGGGGACAGCCTGGGAGTATAGCTGTGGTGTTCATCCTACCATTAGCATGATTCACTCATTAAAACCCGACAATTCATTGAAACAATTGAAAATTAAGTAAATAAATGTTACATTTTAGTACCAATCACTCCATGGGAGCCTGTCTTTAGAAGTGCTAAATATAGAAGTCGTGCGATCCCCAGGGTAAACCTGTTTCATCCTGCCTATCTAGATGATCAATACCACAGATTGTACTATGTTCACTATGCTGGGTAACTACTATGGCTGTAGCACAAGAAACACAGATACCAAAATGATGTTTAGGATCCTATTAATTATAAAGTAGTGCTTTAGCTGGGAGGTCTAACTATGAACCATACTTTTGGCTCTTCTCTGGTTTTAGATTTGATTTTTTTTTTTTAAGGCTATTTTTTAGCATGGAAAGAAGCATGTTGCAATATTTGCTTCTATATTTATTTTGGGGCGAGATGAACAGTGTGTAATCAGTCCCTGAACTCTAACCGTCATTTTCTATGCCACTGGAGCCTGACCTAATGAAGGAAGATCACATGAAACAAGGCATCTTCATCTCATTATAAACAAATGCTATCAGAAACCACACTAACCCAGGCTTCAAGATCAGTTGCAAAAGGAGAGGAACCAGACTCTTCTGCTTCCCCAGAAAACCACCTTCTTACTCTGCTTCCATTTTCTTTTAGACTTTATCTCTACAAGTTAAATTATAATTAAACCTCAAGGCAGCAGGGACTTCCCTGGAGGGAGAAACAGGCACGAAACCAGCTTCCTCCACCTAAAGGGATACCACTATGTAAAAACAAAAGGGGGGGGGGGGGGTGGGGGGTGGGGAGAAGAATTTAAAACACTGCTTGAAGCAGTTATACCAGCACAAAATATGCGCGTACGACAGGTTCAGGTTTGCTTGTTCATTTGATGACAGTTCCATTACACGCTAGTCACGTCTGCATTTTGCAAAGAACCCCACATCACTGGCCTCCACGCAGCTGTAACAGCACAGCTTGCACTGGTTAGCCTATTCCCCCAGTGTGCCACACAGGTGTGGCTCCTGATGGGCAAGCCATTACTTCTAAACCAAGACAGACGCCATTATCCCCAAGGCCTCAAACTCTAGGCTCAGAAATGGCTGCTTTCAGTGACTGCGAGGGACAGACCACCACCGACTTGGGTTATAAAGGAAAACCTGAAAATTGGGCCTGAATACCCAAAGGTAACTTGCCTTTCAATTCTTACAAAAACCTCCTGATCTCACCCCTTTTTCTTTCCCTCTTTTTCTTGTTTTCTTTTTTTCCAACCCCAAGAATTTCAGGCCTGACATATAGAGTGCTGAACATTTAAACCACTTACATATCAAGAACGTACTACTAAACACTGCAGAATATTTTTTCCTAGTATTTTGCAGCCCTTCCATTAAAGATTAGAACTACTACGAACTTATTTTGCAGGGGCAAAGCTCCGTCCCCTGCAGGGCTTTTTTGCCACATATTTAGGTTCTGATATTCTACAGATTCTAGACAGCTGGCCATTTTGTCCAAGTGGAAAAATCACAGATATTGCACAACAGTTACAAAAAAAAAAAGGAAAACTTTACAAGTACAATCACCAAGCACGACAGGGCCCTTTAAGAAGATATTGAAGTATCCAGAGATGATTAAAATTTTTTTAAAGCTTGTCTTGTTGATAAAAGTTTGATGATTACGTATTCAAGTAAGGCTTAAACTCTTACACACTGAGCACTAATGATCCACAGAGATTTACACTGGTGATCTCCCATTGGTGGTTACAGGAACAAAGGTCAGAACCACCCTAATTTAAGGTTAGCTACTTATTTACATAAAACAATTTGATATGATGGCTGTAAATTCTGAAAAAATCAGACACGGTTCTACCTAGAATCCAACAGAATTATGAAAAATCCAAAGCAAACGTGATTAAGGGTAGAATCCAAACATGCTGTGCCAAACAGAAGGAAAAAAAAAAAAGACACACCACCCTGCTGTAGGCTGCATGCGATTTCTCCTCACAAGATTGTTAAACTACATAAACTGCAGACACTACATTTTTTTGAGTTAATGCTTAGTATCGTTAGATTATTAATCTAGGAATTTTAAAGGAACATCAACTGAATTTGGACTATACTGGTATTTGTGCAGTGCATACCAAAACAAGCTGTTCTTTAATATGCTCTGTAAGACTGAAAAAGATCTGCAGTGCCACACAAGCTATTTCACTGACATAAATAATTTATTCTTCTGCATCGCTCATATTTATCCAGTTTAACCTCCACCTTTTACCACTTCACTTACGGTACAAATAGATCTTACATCTTCAGATACATTTCACCATCAAATACATGCTACAAACACCATTTGCTAAAAACAACCCACAGCATCTTTAGCTTTTTTTTTTAAAAAAAAAAGGAGAAAAAAGGTGAAAGAACAAATACCCTTATCCTTCCAACCGCTCGGCTGACTGTCCATCTCTCCACAGACGCTCTGCCCTCCAGCTGTGATTATCAATTATGCATACCAGGAGGACAGCTGCAAGAGAAGAAACCTGCAGCCCAGGATGGGAAACATGGGCTCCCCCGCAGCGCCTGCAGTCTGCACTGCACTGGTGCTGCAGGAGGCCGGTCAGCTGACGGCGCGGGGTGTGGAGCACGGCTGACGCAGTGCGAGCTGCAACCAGGCGGCGGCTGCCCCGCCACCGACCGGAACGCCGGCCCCGCCGCGCCGCGCCGCCATTTGCTGCCTGCGGCTGGCCACCGGGGCCGGCAGGGCGCCAGGCGGGGCACGGGACCGCCGGCACCGGGGAGCCCGCTTCTCCCTGCGGAGCGGCGCCAGCGCACGGCACGGCGGGGCAGGGCACCCGAGGGCAGCGCAGCAAGGCGCGGCACAGGCTGACAAAAGCCCAACTGCCCTCAGCAGCTTTCCACAGCGGCGTGGGGCTGGAAGGAGTCGCCAGGCCAGCGTTAAACACGTTGCTTCTCAAACAAGGGTTAAAACACATTTGCAAACCTCCCAGATACGTGTCTTCCCTTCATTTCTTCAAGTAACTGTCTGACTGTCCAGAAGATGAACAGAGACATCTTTGTAGCACACCTCGCCCTTTAAAAAAAGGCTTGACAGAAAACAGGACACATTCTGTGCCTGTAACAAAAGCAAGAGGCTCATGGAGAACACGGACCGTCTTTCTGCTGGTATCTTTAGTCCTTATGAACTGCTCAGCCGTTACTTACTCATCTTAACAGAGGCTTGAGAAGAATCTAGCCCTCTACCGAATTGCTACTTCCTAATATCCTAATTCCAAACACCTTCCCTTTTTATTTTACATCAGCATCCTATGCTGTCAGCTACAGATCCGTCAATTAAATATTCCCTTCATTTAAATAAAAACAAGAACCTGCAAGTTTACACTACTAACATACAGAAAATAACGTAAAGAAAATATTGTACAGATGTGAGACAAGCTCAAAATCTGAAAGAGAAGAGCAGCTGTGACAGCTATGTCATCATTCTGTTTTCCATCCCTGCTGAAAAGAAAACAGGACTAGTCTTCTAGTTCGGAGTCTCTTTTTAAGATCTGAGACTCACAATAAAATGCTAAATACTCCCCAGCACTGCTCCAAAGCCTCTTAAAAATTTGATTCACCACCTTCTAAAGGACTAGAAAAGGGCATTCACACATTTCCACAAAAGTACTGTAGACCAACTGGGATGGAGATCCTGACTCAGTCCTTAAACAGACAAGTTTTACTTTTCTTTAGAACAAACCATTTTACATAGAGAAACATCACCACAAAGTTACCTGAAAGCCCTTCAATTGTTACATATATGTAAGGCCTCCTTTGACAGGAATTTCAACAGGGAAAGCAGAACGCATACTATAGGAGGGAAATAGGAGTATATATTCAAACATCATAGCGCAAGAAAACCTGGAAAGTACAAAATGCATCTGAAAATCTGCTTCTTTGAGCTGAAATTCTTACGGTGAACTAGAAACCCCCGAGAGCTGTGATTCTCCCCCCACGTTTGTCTGGATGACTGCATGGTCACTGTCAAAAACTTGATGCTTTCAGAAGGGTCGTTCCACTAATTATCAAATTTCTAAAGATACCAAATGAAAGCCTCTTCATTTCTTCTTCGTATTCTTTATATTACATACTTAAAATAGTACATTTATGCAACGCACTCCTGAACAGACAATTTGTTGTAGCCACACATGCAGCCACAGCACATTTGCAGCAGCCAGATGATGGACAAACAGGCAGCCGAGCCGTGGGAGCAGCTGCGTCACCAGTCCCTATGCTCCCACCTCCAACGAGCCATAACTCCTTCCACAGGAGCTTCTCCCTGCCCTCAAGATCCTCCTGTTTACTCTTTGCATACTCAATGTTCACCCTTACCACTCCAGGCAAGTGATACCTAAAATGAAGTCTGTACCCCTCTGTACCCACAGCTCTTCTTTCAGGCAAGATACACCCACGTAACCCTATTCCACTGAGCATCGGCACTGCCAGCAAACTTGCGTATAAGTTTTCTTGTTCCATTAGAGAAATGGCATCCCTGTTTCTACCCCAACATTTAAACAAAAACTATCCAACCAACAGGCTACTTACAAGATGGTATTATCAAGTCACCCAGACAACTAAAACAGACACAATCAATTCTAAACACATTCTTCTACTGAACGCACCGACGTTCAAAGAGGCTGCACACTTGCAGGGCGAGTACTTCACTCACTACACAGACATTAAATCACCCTGAGCAGATGGCCTTACAACAGCATTTTCACAGTGAAGAGTGTTCCTGACTTCCCACAGGAGGGCATTTTGGAAGACTACCTAATTCTACTCTCGCCCAAAGCCTTACTCAGTGCTGGACGTCTATCTCTGCTTCTGGGGAAGTTGATAACTTACCACAAACGCTACATTTTCTCCATAATTCTGCCACTCCGCAAGTAACTTCCCAAAGGCCTTGCTCTGTTGGTGGCCTTAGCTATACAAGTCTTGACAGGGGTGGCATGAGAGCTCTAATGAAATATAGCAAGTCTTTCCTTCAGACAAATTTCATAGAAGGTTGGTTGGGGGTTTTTTCCCCGCATTCCTCCTACTCTGCAAATTCTCCACCCTGGAACAGAAGTCTCTATTTATCGCTATTTACCTGGTAGCATAAAACAAGACCTGAACATTCAAAGAATCTAAGAATACAATCAGATGAAATTAAATCAAGGTTTTATGTTGATCTCAATGATATTTTACAAATAATCTGCTCCTGAAAGAAACTCCAGAGGCATTCCAAAGTGTTTTTCCAAGCAGTGAAAAATAACAAACCAAACCAAACACTTCCCATCTGCTGAATGGCTCTGTTTAACTAACTACAAATATGGGAACTAACAGAAATTAATCAAATAGGTACCATGATGGCATAAGGCACTATTTCTACCTCCTTTTAAGCTTTGCATAACTGCAGTGACCTGGTTTGATGTTACAGAATCGCAGGAACTATTTCATTTCTACCCCACAATCCAAGAGTAAAAAGAAAAGCTTCATCATTAGTACCACTCAGCCACCCTCAAAGCTCATTTCCCACTGGGACCTCACCTTTGAATTTCCCCCCTCAATAAAATCCAAGAAATGTAAGATATTAGCAATTACCTGCATTTCTGTCATCCAATTACAGAGTGCCCTGTAGCATATATGAAAAATGAGATCTGCAAACCCATGAGATTTAATCAAACATGAATGTCTACAGAGCCTGATGTTCAAAACCACCATGCAACAGTGTCCTGTGAAACCGCTGCCTTCAGAGTAAAGATCTCAATGCCGTTTCAAATACTGTTGTAATGCTCAACACTAATGTACCAAGAGATTTAAACTGCCAATGTGATTATGTTCTGGTACGCAACTTGCTGTCACAGTCAGAGATTTAGATTTGGGGGGGATGTTCTACAATATACTTTGTGTAATTCGATAATATAAAATCCTCCACATCCTACCGATCAAAGACAAGGCTTATGGAAAGCATGGGTTTCTAGCCTGTTTGGGAGAATTATCGATCTCTCATAAGTAAATAAGGGGTTATCCGTGAAGGAAGCCTGTGCAACAACAGAAGGGCCAGGATACGTAATACATGTATTTAGTTTTCAACCCTAAGAACATTAAAGCCAGTTCTAACCGTTCTGAGTGTCTCAAAAGCGCGGCTGCAGCCCTGTGGCAGGCCGTGCCGGAGCTGCAGCCCGTTGGCAGGCACTAGATGGCACCGCAGCCCGCTGCTCTGCCCTCGCCGGGACCGCCCGGCCCCGCTGCGCCCTCCCGCGGGCGCGCACCCACCGGCACGGCCCCCCCGGGGACGGGGCTGCCCCGGCTGCCGCACGGCTCGGCGGCATCTCAGCCGTCGGGAAACATCCACTCTGAAGGCACCTCTTCACAGGCGGTGTTCTTACGGGGATCAGAAATGGGTGTTTTGAAGGGCTGGTGAGAGCGAAGCAGCAGGATTATCTGCTAGGAAGCCAGATACAGCACGTACTGAAAAACTGAAGGGGAAAAAACAAAAACAAAAAAAAAACAACACTGTACCCACAACAGTAGGAACTGCTGGTGTTGCAGGGTGTATTTACTCTTGAAATTGTTGTTCTTACAAGGAGAGAGGTTTCTCTATAGTTAACTGCGGTTCTGAATTTGTTTCGGTTTGGTTTTTTGTTTGTTTTTTTTTTTAAATCTGTGCAGCTACGAAGTGTACAAGGTCCCTGTGGTCTGACGTCATTAAAAAATAAAACAGGTTACCCAAGGGTGTGCCACGCAGCATTAAACGAACCTCATTCTGCCCAGGAGGCTGTTCAAAGCTTTACATTTGCTTTACTGGAGTGGTGGAGTTCTTAAAAAAAACCCCAACAAAACAAACAAACAAAAAAAACCCCCAAACAAACAAACCTGCAACCCTTTTAGAGTTTCTGTTGGCTCCCTTGCAGTCCACTGGGACCGTTGGAAGTTACACCTTCAGGTACATGTAGACAGGTTGATATTTAGGTTAAAAAAATAGCACTGTTAAGTAAGTGTTCAAGAACCTTAATTTAAGTGCACCAGTAAGGCAGTTCAGATTAATGTTTTAACAAGCATCAGTCATACAATCATGCCAACTGATTTCCAGAAGTCTTGAGGCACAGTAAAAATCTATTTCAGTTTCACTGATAGGAAGACAGAAGAAAAACCCCACGCAATAAAGGCAGTCTCAGAAGGCCAAACACATGCACAGATCCACTTCTTGGCCTTGTGATGAATTATGCCTCTTTTCTGACATTGTGGAACACTAGTGTATGTGTTAGTTCTTTGATGCTACTTTGAAATTGTGCTTAAGCAGTGTGGTATTAAAAGCAGACCATGGATTTTGTTCACGGCTTGTCATTAGACTCTTCGGGCAGGTCTCAGAAGTGCAGTTCTGTATTCTATAATACAGTAGAAGCAAGCAAAAAAAAAGTAAACAGCACAGATGGGGGGGGCGACCTAGAAAAAAATGGACCATGATTTTGAATTAGTATTCTCATCTATTTAGCTTTAAAGAAAGTGTTCTTCCAGAGCAAAGCAGGAAAAAAAAATTTTTCTTCACAGCACCCCAAGAAGTAAAATTGCAACTGCTTTACAGAGTGAGCACGACACAGACTGCAGACAGCTCCCCAGTCTCTCACACACCCAGCCCAGCACAGTGCCTGGCCCAGCTTGCGCCACCCAACACCAGCGCTGGCCAGATGCATGCCCTGGCCCAGCACTGTGCCACTAGATGGGAGAACGAAGACACCGTTCAACTCTATGGCAAATGGCTTTATGTGCAGCTTCTCGGGCAGTTTCCCATAGCCAGGAGAGCAGCAGCTGTGTCCTTGTCAGACCCAAAGCAAGAGTCTTTCTTCCCAAGGCAGCAATTTGTCACCCCCAGCCTGCTACTCCATGCAATGATTAAAGACACCTCTGCAAAGGCTTCCTGTTAAAAGAACTAACAAAAAAGCTAGTATACCAAGTGTAATTTTTTTTAAAGTAGTCTGATCTCTGAACAATTAACCCCTTGACATGAAGCGTATATACACAGCGGCTGCTCTCTAGACTGTACTATATGCTGGTAGTCTCAGCGCAAGGAGAGAAGTCTTCACAGAACACACACACAGTATTTTAACAGTGCAAATATCACTGAAATTTCATCACAAGGGAAAAGGGAAACTCTCTCCTTTGTGCCTACCTGTGTGCATAGAAGAGGCAAGACAAAAGTAATTGCAACCATCATGCAAAGTTAAACATAAAATCTACATCTTCTACCTTATTTTCAAAACCCTATTTCAGTTGCACCAACACCCTGATGTTCCCCTCAATGTACACGTGTTATTCCCTTCCAAAACACATTTGATGTAGATGACATACATGAGGAATGGAGTGTTTTATGAACTGTAGACTGCAGCTACTGCACAACTACTGCTCAGTCAAACTAACATTGGTTTTCTGTTTAGAACAGAGTAATTGTGCTTTCTGCAGTAGCTGTTCTTTTTGCGGGATTGCTTCTGGTGCAAGACTTTGGTAGCTGCAGAGTGCTGCAATATCAAAAAGAGAAGTACTCCTCTAGTCTACAAAGAGTCGGAATTTCATGAGGCTTTCAGTTTAGAGAACAGAATGCAACACAACAAAGATCTTATCCTTCCTTCAACTTCCTGCTACTTTAACTACACATTACCTGAAGAAAGATTAACTACACTGAAGTGCAAGCACCACCTGGAAAAATGGAAATGAATATCTGTGCTCTGTATAAACCAATTTTAATGTTTGCAGGATACTCCTTAATGGCCACTTTCCTAGTAACCTGAACACTAAGCTACCTCACATGCACTATTTCTTTTAAACCACCAGCCTTGATCTAATGCAAGCTGCAAGTCGCATGAGGGGAGATGTGCAGGTTCTCTTCCAGATTCCGGACACATACAGCAGCGGCAAGGGTTTTTTCCTGAGTTTCAGAGTCGTATGTCTGAACCATGTACAAAAAGAAAGAAATGCCCCTTCAAATCATGTACACACACAGCAGACTGAAACACCATCCTTGGCTTCCTATCACATATTAACAGCAAGTTTGGAAAGCCACCTAATGCCCAGCCTGTAGACAACCACGGAAGAGCTTGCAGTGAGTAGTGACCTGCAGGAGAACTGAAGGAGAAAACTGGAGACAGTGAGTCCAACCCTGATGAACAGAAAAAAAAAAGTACTAAAGCAATCAGAATATTGAAAAGGTAAAAGGGCAGGCACTAATGTTTTCTGTTACCCTCGGCCTACATAAAGACGTTTACAGAAAGTGACTTAAAAAGAGTAAGTCATGACATGCTTAAGTTTAGCTAAAGAATTATGCAGATTAGTCAACTGCAAAACAGCATACACAGATTACCTGAAGATTTATTCAGCTTTGCTGAAAATACAGCAGTAGGTTTTTCCTTTTCTTTAACAGAAGCAGCTTCTTGCTCAGCTTCCTTCTCAAAAACTTCTGGTTTTACTACACTGACTATCTCTTTTTCAGCAGACAAAGGTGAGATATCTGTTGCCGGTAAGGACATCATGGATACTTCAGGCACTTTTCTATCCACAGCCTCCAAGGACTTTTTCAAGGCATTAGTATCTTCATCAGTTTTTACTTCTACATTCTTTATAGACAGATCACAGGGTAGCTCTGGGCAAGGCAACTGCCTCTTCTCACCTTTGATCTCCTTACTGATCTCTTCACTTTCACCTTTGTGCATTATTACTTCTCTGTCAGTAGCTTCTGCCACAAACTCAGGAGCAGTTTTAGGATGAGCTAGCATCACAAAGTCTTCTTCCACCGGGACCGGGGAAGACTCCATGGGTGAGAGCACTTTGTCGTCTCCTGATTTTGGTTCCGTAGCAACAGATACATCAGCTGAATAAGCCATAGCATTCAGCTCTTCCATTTGAAGAGGAATCTTCTCTGCCTTGGCTATTTTTGTAGGTGTTGGCTCAGATAGCAGAGTGGTAACAATTTTGGAAGAGTCCAGTTCAGGTTGGAAAGACTCCAGATAAGGCTTGCCTGTGGCAACTACTGAATCCACCAGTCGTTCCTCATGTTCATCAGTTACAATATTCTCAGTTGATGTACTTTTTAAGATGAGAGATGAATCTTCGCTCACTTTCTCAGTAAAGTCAGGTATCACCTGACTACTAAACAAGTCAGATTTTCCAAACTGTGAAGACAGTTTTTCAACAAGTTCCTTGTGTTCAGGCACATCCTGAGAAATGCATTCTGTTATCTGTGTCTTTGAATAATCTGTAAAGGCTGGAGAAGCAGATTCACCAGAGACTTTTGTTTCCTTAATTAAGTCACATGCAATAGATATATACGGAGTCTCTGTATCTTCAGGACTAGTGCTACTCTCATGATCAAGTTTTTTGAATGCTAATGCTTCTTTTGCTTCTTGGGCCTGTATCAGTGGTACATTCACTGCCTCTTGGTATAAGGGAGCTTTTTCAGTCTCTTCTTTTACATTCTCATAATTAACAGCAGGAATAAATGTTTCTAATGGGGAAGCTTCGAGCTGCACAGCAGATGCTTCTGCACCAGCAGCCCCAGTGCTCAATGGGGCTTCCATGACAATATCTGGCAATATTGGTGATGGAGCAGCTTCTGACCCTTCAAATGAGGGACAGAGTTGTGTCACAGGTTTCAGAGTCTCTTGTACTGACTCAGAGGTTTGAACTAAATCAATCTTTGTTTCGTAAGCAAGTTTTGTACATGCCACATCATGCATTTCACTTTCATACGCTTCTTGTACTAGATCAGGAGTAAGACCTTCAGGCATATTTGCTGC
The DNA here is from genome assembly GCF_034619465.1 of Leptosomus discolor. Lineage (NCBI taxonomy): Eukaryota > Metazoa > Chordata > Aves > Leptosomiformes > Leptosomidae > Leptosomus > Leptosomus discolor. The sequence goes on from NC_141392.1 coordinate 25,267,616, forward strand.
AGTGTCAGATGGCACTGTTGATATACTCTCTCTTTTAGCATAGTCAGTTTCATGGCCTTCCTGCTTGCCAACTGCTTGAGTGCTAAAATCACCTTGTTCTGTGCTCATCTGAGCTTTCATTTCTGCAATTTTTTTCTCATCATCAGTTCTATTTTCTGAAGTATCTTCCTCTAGTGAAGAAAGAGATTTGACTTTGCTGCCATCGGGACTTACGGATGATTCAAATTTAGTACAAGTAATGTAAGTCTGTGAAGGTTCTTTTACAGCTTCTGGGGTACTTGGGAAAGAGCGATCCTCAGTGCTGCCTTCACTCTCTCTTTCATAATCCTTCTGCACATTCATCTTATCTACACCGTATCTCTCATCTAAACTGCTGTCTAGTTTGGCATCTATCTTGTTTCCAAAGTCTTCTCTCACGCTGCTCAGTCCATGACTAGCAACTTTTACTTCCCATATTGGCTCAAATGGTTTGAAGTCTGCATATTCTTCCCTCTTAAGAGGGTCTTCTTTCAATATCCCTTTTTCACCATAATCACCACCTCGGTATTTGTCTTTGCTGTAAAAGAGATCTTCCTCGTTTTTCTCAAACAAATCTTGAGGGGTTTCTGGAGAGAGTTTCAGCTGCTCTGCAGGCATTTTCTGCAAATTAGGTAATTCTTTAGGGCCCTCTAGCTGCGTTTCTTCTTTAGCTTGAGATAAAATGGCTGCTTCTGCTTTAGCAAATGGGTGTTCTGAGCATTTAATTTCTGAAATGTCTTTTTCATTTCCCTCTGCAAGAAATGGATTTCTTGCATTTTCCATAGTTTCTTTATAAGCCTCACTTGCATTTTCTCTGTAAATGCCTCTTGCAGGTAATCCATCTGAGAGTGTATCAAAGGCTGCGTGCTCTTTAAAGGGATCAGCTGAGATAGGAGAGAAGGAGGGAAGAGAAGGAGCAGTATCAAGCGGGACTGCAGTAAAATCCTCTTGACCAAGCGACTTAGTGCTACCTGGCTGCTCCTGCAAGTCCATAACTTTTTCTGTGACCGTGGACAGAAAGGAAAGTTAGAGAATGCAAGTGCTCTTAAAGTCAATGCAAACTTTCAGACAGGTTCACGTGATGTTAGCTATTAAGAGGTTCTTCCAAGTTCTATCATAAATACTATTAGCCATTAAAACAAAGTATCTGTTACAGTACACTATCTATTCGACCTCTTCTAGCAGAGAAGTATGCAAGAGGCTACAGAAGCAGCAACTTTATGCAGCGCAAAGATCACAGTAAAGCTGAAGATGCCAGACAAGTACAGAGCATCCAAGTACAGCAGGCAATATTAACAAAGTGAGAGGGAGGGTGGGGTGGCAAGGTGAGACAGAGAGAGGGTATGTGTGTATGCTTGTGCATAAATATATGCACAAACGTGCATGCCAGTAAGAAGCCTTTTTTGACACTTTTTTTTTAAATGGGAACTTGGCGGACAGTGTAGCTAACAAAATCCACTAAATACTACAGGTACAAATATTACTTATATGAAATACTGCAGAAAGTTACTGTGGATTAAATCTTTCTGCTAAATCAGTAAAGCAACTATGCTTTGATGTGTTAACCTGTTAATAGTATCAACTTCTCTCCTACATCAAGGGTCCAAGAATTCACAGATGGCTGTAGCTTGTTTATAAAACAGTTTACCATGTAAAGAATGAATGCATATTAAAATCTTGAACAGATCAACTGAAAAGTCAGAACTGAAAAATGTGATAGAGGCTATATTCTTGGACCCATGCTTACTTGTAGTAAAGGCACGCTAATTAGAAAGGGTTAATGAGATCAGATCAGAAATGCAGGATGTATTCAAAGGTGAGCAGAAAGAACTTGCCTGCAGAGGAGTGCATCAGAGGCGCAGATGTAGCAGGAAGAGCAAAAAGGGTCTCATCTGAAAAACAAACAAATAACCTCAGCAGAAATAAAGGCTAGGTTGAAGAGGGGAGAAAGCACGCAAGTAGTCAGTTCCCAGTAAATCAAAACAGATCCATAGCCAACATCTACACCCGCAGAGAATCGCAGAACTAGATAGAAGCCAGGTAATTTGGGAGACACAATCCTCAGATTTCTCTATTTACAATGCGATCTTTACTGAGGCAACTGGGGGATTTCCACCCTCCAAGCCAGAGTTGCTACTCTAATTCTCAAAAAGTCCACACACTACTGAGCAGCTACAGTGTCTCTAGCACCAGTAAAAAACCACCCGCCATTGACAATGACACACTGTCCTTAATCATCTCACTTTGTCAGAGGGTCTTCTAATGGCAGATAACTCTGTGTGAGAACAGCAGCGATAAGGAGACTCAACCAAAAGTTGTGAAAAGTTAAAATGACTAAAGTAAGCTTTGAAACAAACAGAGCACAGATCAGGCATGCTGATACTGATCAAACTGATTACAGTAAATGACTGTACTATTTGCTTTATATTTACCTTTATTGGGGGTTTTTTTGCATTACAATATAGAGAAGCTTCCAAGTGAAGGCATTATTTTTAAAACCACCTTTGCGTATTTTGCTTTGCTGAATTTATTTTAACCCTAATATTTCACATGACAATCCTATCTCTCCAATTTCCATGCAAAGAACTAAGTCAATATACGGAAGGACTTCCTTCTCCTAAGCTGAGAAAGTCACCCTCCTTCACTAATGCACCATGGTAAGAAGCCAGACATTCTCAGAGTTTCATAGTGCACATTACCTGAAGTAAAAGCGTACAACTACAACGTTTTACTAAGCTGTAGGAAGCATTTAATGAAAACTCACTCTAGAAGCAGCAACACCAGCCATCATTAGGAACCAGGCGAATCAAAACCAGTCCTTGTCTGGATTTCTGTGTCAGCAGCAGTATTCTTTCCAGGCCCACCATGGCCTGTTGGCATTGCGTGAATGTAAAAATAGTAACATTTGGGTAAATACATTTCATTCTGAAGAGTGCATAAAGTTTCCAGATTAAGGCTGTTAAAGAATATTTGCAATTTGCATCAATTGTATTAAGAAGTGTGCAAAATTAAAGTATTTCAATTATATTTTGAATTTCCAGTACAGACATCAAGAATCTTTAGTTTTGCTATTTGCCTGAACAAAATCAAGCACTTAAAAGTTAAGAACTTCTTTTTTTTAAAAAAAAAAAAAAAAAAAAGAAAAATAGAAGCAGTTGATTTTAAAAGACGAAGGACCAAAAAGTAAGAAATATGGAAGACCCAGCAGCACACATAATAATCCAGTAAAGCAAGGTATTAAGGTAATTTTTGTTTTGGCATTGAACCATGACTTACTGCAAAAGCAACACCACTTCAAGACACTCACGATCTGTCTGGCTTACTCAAGTTAATCCCACAAGCAGTTTTCCAAAAATCAAGTCTCCTCACAACCCATATTTCCTGTCACAATATACAGTCCATTTTGTTTTGCAGAACATTGTGATCTTCAAGGGATGTTTATAATCCACAAAACACGACAGGATTTAAAAGAACAGAGTAATAAAGTTGGAGTGTAGGAGTCAGTATTTAGAAGCTTCCACAACCCGTCGGGCCAAAGGGATTTCTGTTCAGTTTTCTAGAAATTACATTTTCCTATTAAGGACCACACAGAGAAACCTCAATTCCAAATTTAGAACGCATTAAAGCAGTGTTACAGTTCAGTGATGGGAAAAGCTTCTAAGGACGAAAACCACACTCGAGGACAACTGATCAATATGTGACACTAAGTCACAGAACTGCAATGTACGCTGCTAAGTACCACTGTATGCCCTTTATTTCAGGAGATGCTTGACTTCGCGTACCCTGGCTCACTGGGACCTCTTCTGCAAGCAGACTGCTCACAAGGGGCCCTCCGCTCCATCAGACAAGTTAGCAAGTCACCTTGTTTGGAGAGTGAAACAAGGGGCTTCAGTGAGAGTGCAGCTTGGGACTAATCAGTCCAGAGAGCTGCTCTGCCTTCCTCAAAATGGAGCTTTTAGCAGTAATATCAGAGGTTTTTCTTCAGTTTCTAGGATGCCTGGTACATCAAGGGTTACTGATGAGCTTTAGATTTTAGGCTAGCAAGCCTTAGGGTTTGCACCAAGCAGCAGCACACTCTCCTCTCAACATTATGCCTAGATAGACCAAGCAAGCAACATCTCCTGACCACAAATGTAGAACTGTGTCTTGGAGTCCAGTGGGTGCCGATCCTGCTGAATATACCTAATCACTGGTTGATTAAATGGAGTAGCAGTGTCCTCGTACTCCATGCTTAAGCCAGTGTCAACCTATCACCTCATCTCTTACCCGCCTGTGGCACAGGGGAGCACTGCGCACACATACCAGGTCCAAAGCCTCAAGGGACTGTGATGTGGCAATTCACCAGGAAGCTGGTTACAGAGACTACTCCTCAGCCTGTACCTTCCCTGAAACCACACGCTCTCACCTCCTCTGGGCCATGCCAGAGCAGCATAACTTTTATTTGCTGGAAGGGGTCTACGCTTTGGAGCGGAGGAGAGAGGAGAAAAAGGAGGATGGACTGGATGAGTCCAGATTATGAAGCATGAAGACAGAGACCCCCTGACAGCCCAACAGAAAAGGATCTCACAGGGAAATCAAGAACAAGTCAATGAAGTGGAGGTGCTGAAAATGTAGAAATAAAAGAAGGGAAAAGAAAGAAAAGAGTCCACTGGGATTAGGAGGCAAAAAGGAAAATTCACAAGTCCCTGAAGATGCAGTACACTTGGTGTCCAAAGACCAGCTGCAATCTATCAAAAATTCTAGACTTAAAATCTTTTGAATACTTCCGAACCCCAGAGAGAGGGGTTTCAGGGTCTGGTGAGGAACAGCAGTTTTAGGAGCACGGGCACTGATTTTTCAGTACTCCATTAAGACAGTACAATGCAGAAACTCCTTCTCAGGTTTGGCCTCCATTTACTCAACACAGAAACATACAATAGCTGTGCCAGCCGCTGAATTCCCCAGTTCTCTTAATGGAAAGATATTATGCCCACACCCAATCTTTATTTTCCACACGTAGCTGAGTGTGAAAAGCTATTACATAAAAGCAGTATTTCCTAACCAGCCAAGGAGAACCACCCCCTCTCCCTCCACCCACATCAGAATGGCATTTTTTTCCCTGCTGAAAGGAAGAAGATACAAGGACTTTTTCCTGCTGTGGGCCCTGTATAACCCCTCCAGGCAAGACAGGAGAACAAAGTAGGACGTCTACAACTCCCACACCAGCAAATTGATTGATTGCTAATTGAAACTATCATTCTCTTCAGATTGTGATTCAAATGACATGGTGAAAGGAATGGTGTTTTTTCCAGCAATGACATTTGCACTGAAGAATCCTTACCTCCAGTGTTGAAGGTAGAAGACTTTGAGAAACAGAACCCTGCAGGTGCTTTGGTAGACAAGAGGGGAAAAACCAGCATCTATCAGACTGTCACCTGGCATACAGCAAGACTGCCCAGGCTCAGAGGCTACCCCAAGGAGCATGCAAGCTGCATCAGCCAACACCTGCAGAACACTCTGGAGAACCAGCTGCCTCTTCCCAGCCATCGCTCAAGTGGTAGCACTGGTAACAGCTGACAACAAACATAGTAAGTTTTGTAATAAAGTACTATGTTTAGTGGAATAACTTCATTTGCAAGAGAAGCACGAGGAGTATAGATCACTAAGGGTGTCTTTGCCTATCTGCATATCAACAACAAGAAATTCGGTGTTTGAAACAAAGTAGCACACTACTACTAGTACACAGTAAAAAAAATGCAGAATATATCAAGCTCTAAGCAAGATTTTAAGTTAAAGATGCATATTCAAAACTCCTTTCTTGACCTACAAATTGGGCCTTCGCTACAGCAGAGCTTCACCCAAAGATATAAAGAAAATCTAAGTCAAGTCTTCAGTTTGTACAAATCATTAAAAAAGTCAATTCAGTAAGATGAACTACTCAATTATTGTTTCCATCAGAAGACATCTTCTTTCATGAAATACATAAGAGTGAGACCTCAAAACGAACATTAAATCTCCAGGAGAAAGCAGTTTTTACTCCAAATTTTATCTGCCAAAACCACATAATAGTGCAGATTAGTAACCTACTTTCAGCATTACAGTTAAGAGAAAGACAGACCTCATTTTTTGTGAATAGTATTACTTTATATTAGTTACTGAAGTATTCCAATCAATGGTTTTTAAAGAGAACTTATAGACAGACTCAACCTTGCCCAGGTGATCTTAACAGCATTCAGTAAAATACTAATATTGTAGTCAAACACATACTCCTGCACATCACCAAGCGAATGACTGCATGACTACTGTTCGCCTAACAAGACAGAAAGTTAACAGTTTTGCTCACGAGCACACACTCCTCTGGCTTTTAGCAAATTAAATATTCCCTCCAAAAAAAAAAAGCAGCCACCCACTAACCACCATGTAGCTTCTCCTTTCATTAGCATGAACTCTCATACTTCATGATTTCAGTTAAAACATAAGCTCCAGGAACAAGAAAGAGATTTCAGTTTTGTTTGAAAAAAAAAAACCTGACAGCAGCATGACAAAGAAGTGTCATTTTAAACTCCCATTTTAATTGTGGCCAATTGTCTACTAACAGGTGGTGTTACAGGATACTGATATTACCAGCATAGAACTTAAATTTAGTACCAAAGCTTTGGATAAAAAAAAATGATAAATAAGTAGAGAAAGATTTCCCAGACAACTAAGAGAAAGTAAAGTTAGCTGCAAAGATTTCCAGAGGAAAAAGAGAGAAGAAAGTTTTAAATGAAGTAGTAAACTGACAATTGCAAGAGAAGCAATTTACAAAAAAAAAACCCCACACCTTTTTTTCCTCCCAAAAAACATACTTGCCAACAGAAAGCAGAGGACTTAAGTCTGGTTACAGAAAATAAGAACTCAGCATGAACATGTTCTATCCCTCATGGCTGGATTTTTGGTAACTGATGTAACTGCTCTCACATGTAACTCCTTCCAAACATCAGCAGCAGGTCTGTGGTAAGGTAGGTTTATTGTTCTGATTCTCTCCTTATTTTTATATATGAGCTCAGCATTAGGAAAAAAAATTTCTACATATAAACACTGAGTAAACTTCATCCTGAGGCACAGTTTAGCTTTGGCAGGAGACTGTACTAGGCTGCTAGATAGCAGCTTCGAGCCTTCAGAAAATAAAAAAAAAAACCATTTCCTGGATTAGTTTGCTGGAGAACGTACACTACTCTTAAAGCAAGTTGGCAAGAATACAGTTTTAAGAATCCACCTCACCTTTGCATGTTTAGAAAACGAGCAAAATGCCCAACAGACAGGGACTGGTTTTTATCTTACACAAGGGGACACCGATTTTGAAGGGCCACTCTTGTTAATACAAATATTTAACAATAAAAGAAAACAGGACAAACTTAAGACTCAAAGGAATGGCATCCATGACATGACTTTACGTAGCGTAAAAGTTACATTTGCAACAACCCCTCTAGGGCAAATATGAAAGAGAAATTGTCTGCTTCTTCAATGCATTAAGTTTGTCCCCAGTGAAGACTGCCCCAAGCAGCATTTCTAATCTCAAGCTATTATCTAAGCAAAACACACACAATGTAGTACTATCATGAAGTTTTACTCTTTTACGCAGTCAGTAATTACAAAAACTTCAAAAGGCCTATGGAAACCAGTGCAGCACCCTCACACTTCATAAGCGTAGGGAGGAACTGCCATGGATTTGTTTTTCTCCTGTGCATGTTGATGTCAAATTATAAGTAAATTGTTACCTGTTGGCATAAAATGTCAAAAGACAACATACCTGGCCATTTAAAAGTTAAATTAAATTATTTCAAGGAAAGTCAAATCTTGGATGCCTAATTTCCTACTGCAGAGTAAACAAGGGCACACAACTTCACAAGAATTTCCTGAGAAATGCAGCTCAGCCTACACAAACTCCATTTAAATCATCTCCTGTTATGATGCAATTGTTCTAAATATGGTATTTCACCAAATATTTAATGGATTCAATATAAAGAACATTAACTATCAATAGCATCTTTTCACATCATTAGATCAAGCTGCAAAGCCACAGCAAGCCATTAGGTTCTCATTTGGTTCTTTTTAGTTATATGTGTAAGTTTATAAAGAGAAGTTTCCAGTTCAGGGAACTCCAGCTGTAAACTACTTGGAAATCTTTGAGGAAAGAACACAAGCTGCTACAGAAGATGGAGACTGCTAACTTAAGTGAAAAAAGAAGCTCCATTTTTAATGTCTTGAAGATACCACAGCTAGGATCAAAAAAGGATCCTAGGTTCTCTCAAGTCTTCACTGAAATTACAGCAAAGTGGTATCATGCATCACTTTCAGAGTGAGTTGCACTATACTGCACAGGAAGAGTTATTTCATATTCTTTAAAACAGATAAAGAAAACAAGTTCAAAACAAGTATTTTGAACAATGCTTGCCACTTTAAATATTCCATTTATAGAAACACGGGTCTCCAGCAAGAAGCGTTTTCTTATCGTCTAAGCAGAAATCTAACCAAACTGGTTTAAGCAAGTCTTTTTTCAATATCATATTTACAAGGTCCAACTTGCAGCAACTTTTCCTCTTTTGGAAAAATTACATTTGAGGCGAGTTGCTCAGCAATGCAGATACTGTAAAGTGTACAGCGACAGACAGAAGGCATATGCCATTTCATCTCCTTTTGATCAGCTATAGAGTGAAAAGCAAGAAAGACAGTACCACTCCCATGCAATACTGAACTGCCAACCAAAGCAAGAACAGATGGACAAGGAAGATATGTTAATTCTGGCTCTGTTACAATTCTTTCCATTACAATTCTCAGATTGCCAAAGTAAGTACCCATTACAAGGGTGGGTTTAAAAATGCCATTAAATTCTTCAGACCCATAACTGCCAGCCTCACCCTGCTCTTGCAACCAAACACTTGATCAATAACACTATGACCAGGATCCAAGCAGCATTTCAGAGGATAGTTCTATAATACCACTTCCTATTACATGTGCCTCATCCATATGAGTGTCAGTATCCCTCCTCAGAGCAGTGACAGAATTTTATCTGGCATATTTTGTTACTAAAAGTAAACAAAAAGTCACATAGGTCAGTTCCAAAGAAACTTTTCATTATTCTTACACCAAGTCTAACAAGAGAACAAGCAATTCTCAGAAACAGGATGCACATACCTATCATAGACCAGCAATCCACAGTGGCTCACCATGAGGAAAGTTAAATCCTCTGAAGAATTAAGATAAACTATTTCGCTTCTGAGCATAAACTAAGCTCACGGACAAATAAGTGACACAAAACAAGTGCCACATAGATTAACTGTGCCATGAAGGCTTGTGCCTTCTCCAAGTGTATCAACTGACCTAATCACATAAATTATGCCTTCTTGCAGAATTAGCATCAGGTGATGGGTAAATACCTCCCTTTATTAAAGTCAGGTGGCAACAATAATCAACTTGAACTGTTCACAGCCCATCTCTGATGTCTTAAAATACCCACTTCACAATCACAACTATATTTAATATATAAATCACAACTATATTTAATACAAAGCTTAGAATGAATTTACAACAATCTCAGATACAAGCATTCACAGATCCTGCATTTACAGTCACCAATTATTTTAATATATTTAAATAAAAAGAAAGAAGCCAAAAGAAACAATCTAGCCAACCGCAAACACATGTGTCCAGATAGACATGGCTTTAAAGATATGTATTCAGTCTTTGGCAATATTTGTAACCAAAATATACTAGATAATTCCTCTAAAAACTAAAGTAACTCTTCCTTAAGATCCAGACTCTTTAACCACATGTTGAAGTTACAAACAGAAATTCAGGTTCTGGCAGTGCCACAAAGCAGAAAAATATGGTAATTACACCAGAACTTATTCAAAGGCAGGAGGTCTAAAGAGCCATGCAAATCCTATCATTATGCAGACATTATCCAATTTAATTTTAGAGATTATACCAATCATAAGATTCCCTTTCACCAATTTGTACAGATGGAATTTTTCCCTGCTTTCCCCACAATTAAACAAATTAAGCAGTATTTAGATTAGCAACTTTATCATTGCAGAAGAATCTATTTATTAGCTAAATTACACTGTAAAGGATGGAGAAGAGATGCTACTGATTTCTTTTAGCATCTCTTCCCAACACATTACCTTGTGTGACAAGCCTCTGACATAAGAGCTTATAGTCTGTAAAATAAGAACAAAATTGATGCATAAGAGATCTTCATCTCAAAAGATGGAAAAAGAATATGGACATTCATTAGAGGATCCATATCCTATAGCCATTAGCATTTGAATAAGGTATCTTTTAAAGAAATGGACAAAGCAGTGTGAAGATTACACACACTATCCTGATGTCCTCCTCATCGACCAAGATGACCAAATGTCAAGCAGCACTGCATTTCCTGGGTTGCAACAGATGTTGATCAATACAGGTTTTAGCTATCACTTCAGTTTTTTGTCACTTAGACATGATTCATACACACAGGAAAACTGATTTTCTTATCCAACGACATGATCTTTTAAAGAAAGATGGGTTTAAAACACTAGAAATTAATCCCTTTGCCCTTTGAACAGCATTTTTCAAGTTGAAGGCATGAACACTTGAGGACCAAGAAAGAAGCAACCTTTCTTCCACCACTACCACGTCTATTTTTCTACTTCCTCCAGATCTTGCTTGTTCCTTTCAGTTCTGCAGCTACATCCAGCTTTTGAAGGCCTCGCACATGCTCTTTCATCTGTTTGACTTGGCATTTGTTTCCCTATCACACACAAAGGACAGCGAAGGACAGGCATTAAGGAACTTTTATCTTCCGTCAGAAAAGAGGGACTAGCAGAGTTCCAGAAAAACTGTCACAAACCAGTAACAACTGGATACGCAGTAGGATTCTGACATAAGACCAACAGCATCTAATAGACTGAGACTGAGAATTTTTAATTGGCAAGTTTATATTTATCTCAGTCTTGTGTCTTATTTAAAGACATCCTAATTAACATATTCTTCCTAGCTGATGGAAGTTGATGACATGATTGCCCCGATCATTAAAAAGCTGCAAGTAGAATTTCACAGTACACTCCTAAGACACAAAGCAAGCCTTCCAGCAAAACCAGAGAGGGTCAAACTGCTGTTCTTAACACTTCTACATGGCGGGGCAGATATGGAGGGATTAGAACTATTCTTTCTTTATACATCAGAAAGCAATAAATGGAGACAAACCCATTAAAAACCATGGGAAGAGCAGTAATTTAAAAACATCTCTAACTTACATCTTCCTATTTTGACAGCTACAGTTACCAGCAGATTGATTATTTCCACTTGAAAGATAAAAAAACATTCTACTGAGATAATTTGATTTTCTCAGACTTTGTGAATATTAATAAGCCCATCATTTTATTACCATTGTAATAGTTCATATTGATGGACATACTAATTAACAAAGCTATCCAAACATATGTCATATAGCTGTAGTCCAGTGATCTCAGTGCTAGCTGTATTGTGCTGCCCTAAAAACAGTCTTAAAAAGTAGAAAACATTATGCAGTGTTTTCAAAGCATAACAGGAGTAATTTCTATTTTAGATCATAAAATAATAAATTAAAAAACACATAAAAACATACTTGACTGTTCCACTTACAATAGGTGTCAAGTTCACTATTTTTTTACTTGGTAATAACAGCTTTTTTTATTTCATTTCTAATGTAGCTTGAGTGTTACACAATTTCCCTCTTACTTCATGCTAAGGGTTTCTCAATACCTCAGGACAATTTATCTGTAAGCTACACATTGCTTTACATTATCTAGGCAGCAAAAGACCAAGAACTATTTCCTTGCTTACAAAATATCTAGAACCCGAAGGACATTTTCAGATTGAATTATGCATCCCTAATTTTTCCATCTCAATTTCATAGTTACTATAGTAACAAGCCAGCTGAAAAAAAAAAAGTCTTATTTCATTCAAAATATTAACAGAAAACAAAGAAACGTAACCCCAGCACATTAAGACATGCCTCAAGTTGTAGGCTAACTGCCCTTTGTTATTCTAATAAATACCTTCCCAGCACACAAAGACCAGACTAATCTGATGAGAGCCACCAAGCAGCTGGGTGTGTCAAAATGGACACTGAAACAGGCAGTCAAAGCCACTAACCTTCTGCAAACTCTGGATGGTGAGCAGCAAAGCCCCCATAGGATTCATGGGAAAACTGGTCTCCAGGGTTAGAAGAATGACACCTATATGCCCTCTGCTAAGCAGCTGGGCTCCCAGACTGAATGCTCTCCAAAATCCTCATCGTCCCCATCCTGGGCACCGGAGGAAGAGGAAGGAAAAGTGAAACTAACATCCTCACAGCACACCAACCAGAAAGTTATACTAGGAAAATGCATCACAAATTACTGAAATAACACAAAACGCATGTGCAAGCCACTTAGAAATCATATTTTTACAATCACAGATCTACTTTAAGATTGTCTTTTCACCATGCCAATTGCCAATGACCACAGTTTATTCCTGTCCTGGTGAGCTGCTAAGTTTGAGTCTCTTGACCTTAGGCTCTTCTATTCCAACAACCGCTCACTGCTAACCCATCTGTAGATCAGCTGTTGCAGAAGGACTTCACCCTTTCCTAGTAACTTTGTACCAGTCAGCCAGAGAAAACCACTAACCGGGAGGCGTAAATTCTCAACTTAGAGAAGTGCTGTTGTTCGTGGTTATCTATGAGATAAGAAAGAGGTCCAGTGCTCACCAGTGGTGATGCAACAGGGTGGACAAGATAGTCATCGCTTTGTAGATACGCTGCAAACTTCCTGAAGTACAGACTGGGAGGAAGGGAAATTAGGGCAAACAACGAGTAGGTCTTCGTTGTCTCCTAACTTGAGGTTTGTAGGATTTCATCTCCAAGGGGAAAACTCCCAATGTAGTTCAAAACTTCCCTGAGGGCTACATCATTATATGGTAGGTGGAAGCTGTGTGGTTTTACTCTGGGAAGAAAGTCAAAGGATACACGCACAAAGCAAATATACTGTCCAACTTGGCAGGACTATCCTTGCACATACTTCTGGTTAACAGAAGAAATAGCTCTTTGGCTTTAGAAACTCTTATACGAGCTGACTTACAGAAGCAGGCCCCACTGTGTTAGACATTGCACATGCAGGTGACAACCAAGTAAATAAAACCATCTCTTGTTGAACTCACCTAGATGGGAACATGAAATACAGAAAAATGAGGATACTAGTTTTACTATACCAGTCAAATTGCTGGTTACTCTCCTCCCCTTATGGGAGTATAAAGGGGAAATATAATTTCCATTATATTCCATATAATGGAAACTGTGTAATAGCAAAAAAAAAAAATCACATTCTACCTTTGACATACCTAGGTTATGACCACCTCCCTTACAGCTTTACTGACTACATTCGGGAAGAGAAAGGGTCTCGCACCTCAAAGAAACACTGGAGATCAGTGGGAATATATTTTAATAAACAAAGGGTGCAAATGAAAGTCACCAGTGGTAGCATTCAAGGACAGCTATTATCTTTTCCAAGTCATGTCGCATTCCATCCTTAAAATCCACATAGCTCCTCTGTACAAGTCTATGCATACATAGCAGAATGTATGTATGCATATCATTAAAATACCAGAAAAGTCAGCAACACAGAAAAAAACCTCTGAGAAGCGTATATGCTGCTTTAGACTATGTATAAAATGCAAACTACAGGATCTGCATATCCCCACTGTGGGATAAAAGGTACTCTGTAGAGTGAGCAGAAGCAGGTATAGATCACTATGTGATGGTGGTTTAATCATCACCTACTGCACCTGGGTCCAGCTTGGTAAGGGCAAACTAATGCAGAGCAGTTTGTGTGCTCCTGGTACAGCTCAGAGCATCCCTGCTGACCTCTGCTTGACACTGTCTGGCACATAAGCAAATGGTTCACGAAACCTCTCCTCAACACTGATGAATTAAAACAGTCCTACAAAACTAAATGAAAAAAAAAACTGATTAATAACTGGCCCTTCACAACATTTGCATACGCATTGAACCGTGGATGAGCTGCAGGCAACCAACACACAAGGCGACATCTTTATGCACTCTGGATGCTGGTCTGTCGCCAGGCTTGTAGATTTAGTATACAGGTTTCTTGTAAGTCTAGTTTAGCTTTAAAACACAATTGTCTCTTGCAGGATCTTGGGCTTCAAAGATGGAAAGTGGTATATTCACATCATAGTTTACTGGTTAACCTTACTTTGGACAGCTGGCCAAAAAAAAAAGTGCATCACTTTTACCATGTACGACTACCTCAAATATACTTTTCTTTGCACTGTAAGGAAATTTAGATAATCAAAAGATTTAAGTAGTAATCTCTCAAGAAAAATTGTAGTTTTTACTACCCACATTAACAGTAAGTAGCAAAAAGAAGAAAGCATCCAGGAGAGCAGAAGTTTCACTGCAGTCCTCTTGCTCGTTTTCTTCTCCAGCAAATATTTATATTAGCTCTTAAGAAGGCAGGCTGCTGATACGCAGCCAGACTTGCATTACATATAATTATGTCACAGCCTCTTATAACAATGATACTGAATAGTCTGTAAGTAATAGTAATTACAAGTATTTTCTTTTTTAAAACACCTCAGATACATAAACAATACATTTTAACGGGCCATCAAGTAGTCCCTACATTTTCTCTATTGTTACACTGACAAAAAGCAGCGCCATGACCTGTTGTTGCAGATAAAAGAATCCCCACTATTCTTTGCCTACGTGCTAGAGGCAATGCTACTTTCTCCTTCTCTTGGAAATAGAACTTCAAAGTTATTTGCCTCAAATCCTCACTAAATCAAAAGCCTTAGATTTTAAATACAAAGAGAATAGAATGTTTTCAAAATTCCCCAATTGTCAATTGCAATTCTCCAGTTATACCCTAAACTCATACAACAGAGCTGAAAAATTAAACCGTAACTCTCCAGAAGAGGAGGACACACCCCAGACACGTGGCTATCCACGCCACAGCCACAAGTTGCAGGCATCAAACCCATTTTGCCAATTTCACAGCAAGACTGGAAGTGGACTGATTTTAAACCAAGTTAAATATTTTGACTGATTTTAAACCAAGTTAAATATTTTGACTGATTTTAAACCAAGTTAAATATTTTGACTGAGATAGTTTTAACACCAACTGCTAGATGCAAAACAATAAAAAAAAAAACCAACAACACCTTGATGTTTACAGGGATACTTAACATGCTTGAAAAGAAGTACTCCTGCATCTGAGAGGACCAAAGTATTAATGACATAACGAGACAACGCTTTTATCAACCAATTTGTTCTCATCCAGTAGCTTCAAGTACTTAAGACATAGCATCTAATACTCCAACCCACCATTAGATGAGCATTGTGTTTGGAAACCAGGCCTCCCAGAGATGCCAGTCCTCACTACAGAGCTCTAAATTAACCATCACTGATAAATTAACTCTCTGACACCACTTCTCAGCTACACCACACAGGTCTCCTCTAAGAAAGTAGAAATATTTCAGGAATTACTGTGCTCTTTGAGGTGTGCTTCAGGGGTCCGAGAGCAGAAAAACAAATCAACTTAGAAATCACACTTTTATCCCTACTTTTCAAAGCAACAGCAAGATTTGGTTGATCCTATTCCTTCCATTCTGTTCTACTCAAAGCTTTGAGTGCTCCACTCAAAGAGCCTGCCTAGAAAAAATTTTGTTCACCCATCATATAGGATGCTTCCTCCTAAGTCTGTCGCAAGCTTTTGTCATCATCTGTCCTCCAAATGGTGAAAATAAACAAATATATAATATCTCTCCCCTTGGCATACTGCTACACAGAAAGCTACCAGAGGAACAAAAAAAGTAGGCTTCATGAAAGACAACGGCACAACCACCCATAAAGTCCTGTCACATAAGCAAATAAAATGCATTGTGAAACTCCCCCCCAACAAAATTAAATTCGGGTTTTACAACAGGTCTTTTTCTGTTGTTGTTCCAGATGCTTTTTTTGATTAAGTCTTGAGTATCATGCCCACACACATCACGACATCAAATCATGATTGAAACTCTGCATCTTTAAAACATTATACAATGTACCAATGCGACAACAGCAATGAAGGTATGAATGCACCATCATGATAATAGGGCACTTGATTTGTTCATTTTCACTGTTTTAACGGCCTCAAGTTAGGTCTTGTATTTTGGACCAAGCAGAAGCGGAGCCAAGGCACAACCGCAATCCGCATTAGTCACGCTGGGTCAGCTCCTGGGTTAGATCTCGCAAGAAGGGTTTTGGCACTGCGGCAGCACCAGCAGTCGTTCAGGGGGGTGCACGCCCTCCGCCACAACAGTTTTGAACCCCGGAGCGCCCCAGCATGAGGGTGTGACCCCCTCAGGCACGCCCCAGGCGACGGCCACGGCTAGCTGTGCCCACCCGGGGGGCACACGCCGGACGCCAGGCTGACATTTTCCTCCCAGTCCTGCCACACCTACGGCAGCGAGCAGCCTGTACGCCTTTTGTTGCTTCCATTCGTACTTCACACTAGTTTATACTCCCTCTTGGGGCTCAAGATTCATTGTCTGAAGGCGGCGAGCGGCGCTCCCCACAAAGGGCTGCTGGCGGCGGGGCTGCACGCTCTGCCAGGCCCGCGGTGCCGCCCATCCCTCACCTTTCTCCTGGCTCCGTGAGGCAGGTTTGGGAAAGGAGGTAGCGCTGCTCCTCAATTCCTCTCCCTCACTCCTCCCCAGCGAGGTGATTTGTTTATAATGAGTAAGATTAAAAGCATCTGAATCTCCCTCCTGCCCCGGACTCCCGCGGCCGCAGCGGGTGTCCGCCGCAGGGCTGCCCGCCGCAGGGCTGCCCGGCACCCCCCACGCCCAGCCCCGCCGCAGGCCGCCGCGTCGGCCCGCCCCGCGGGCGGACCGTGCCCGGGACAATGCGGCGAGGGGGCGGGAAAGCAGCAGCTGCGCCGCGGGCAGGTTTTGCGCCGGGAAAAGAACCGGCCGTCCCCGCCGCCCCAGAGGGGCGGCCGCGGCCGGTCCCTCAGGCTCTGCCCCCCGCACCCCCGCCCCCGGCGACGCGGCCGTTGCCAGGCGGCGGCAGCCTCGCCCCCGGGCGGCCCATGTGCGAGGCGGCGGCCGGGGCGGCGCTTCCCCTCTCCCGCCATTAGCATAACACAGCGGGGAGGAGGAGGAAAAGGGATGAAATTAAGAAAAAAAATAAAATAAAATAAGAAAGGGGGAAGGGAAGCCCTTTTTCCGCGCTGCGGCGGGGCCACGGGAGCGGGGCCGCGCCCCGGCGCGGCTAACAGGAGGGAGCGATGCCGCAGGAGGCGGCCGAGGGCCGGCAGACAAAGGGGAACCTTCCGGTGGGGCAAACGGGGAGCGACAAGCGGAGCGATTCGAGCGGAGGCTCCTAGCTGCGAGGAGCGCTGCCCCCCGCCCCCGCCGCCCTCCCCAGCCCCGGGGCGGAGGCACTCACCAGCCGAGCCAGAGGAAGACCCTCTTCTCCGGGCGGCGGCGGCGGGCTCGGGCTTGGGCGGCTGAGGCTGAGCGGGCCGGGCGGGGGCCGAGGGCTGCTCCTGCGCGGGGGACGGCGTGGTGGCTGAGGAGGAGGAGGAGGAGACGGCTCCCAGGGGGCTCCAGTCGGGCTGCGGTGGCTCCGGAGCGGCGGGGCGGGGCGGCTCGGCGGGGCCGCCGAGGTCCAGCAGCTGCGGCGGCCGCTCCTGCAGGGCTGCGGCGGGGGCGGGAGCTGACGCGGGCTTCCTCTCCATCACCTCCAGCTGCTCGTCGAAGTCTTCGTCCTCGTCCTCTTCTTCTTCCTCCTCTTCCTCCTCCTCCTTCTCGTCGTCGAGCACGAACTGGTAGTTGAACTGGGGCTGCTGCGGCCGCGCTGGCCCAGAGGAGGAGGTGGAGACCAAGGGCGACTGGTCCAGCTCGTCCATGGTGCCTGGAGCTGGCGGAACAATGAGCGCGCGGCGCTGGGGCTGTGCCTCTGCCGGCTGCGGGGGGAGGGTGCGGGCTGCGCTGCCGCCGCCGCTGCGGGACCCAGACTCCACGCCCTGTTGAGTCACCGGTGGGGGAGGCGGCGGGGCACGGCCGTCCGCCCCGCCCCTCCCGCCAAGGAGCTGAGCGACGGCTGCGATGGCCAGTAAGAATGGGAAGGGGAGCGCGAAACCGCCAATGAGGCGCGGCGCTGGGTGCGGCCGCCTCATGAATATGCAGCGTGGGGGCGGGGCGCGCGGGATGGCGAAGCGGGGTTGGAGAAGTCGGGTAAAGTTCAGAGCGGAGAATGCGGGGTGGGGCGGGGGCGGCCCGCCGGGCCGGGGCCGGGCGGGCCCCACCTGCGAGCCGCCCGGGGGCCCTGCGGCGGGCGGCGGCGCCCCCTGTGGGCCGGGGACGTGGCGGGCACAGCCCCTCGCGTTACCAGGGCGGGAAGGGGCTCCCTCCATCCCTCGGCGGGCCAGGCTTAGGCATCGGCGTGACAGACATGTTGCGAGTGCGCGTCGAGATTCATCGCTTTCCTCCGACAGGGCTAGCGTTACTTTTTTTTTTGTTTTAAACAGCGACCAGAAACCCTGAGTTCTCTTTGAGGAGGAAAGGGTATCACCGAGGACCTGCGCTGCGAGGCACCGATCGACCGTGACCCCGTTTCTCTCACCCTCGATGTGATGGAAGGGTCCGCGCTGCGGGGCCCGGTGCGGCTGAGGCCCCTTCCTCGTCCTGCTCCTCCTCCTCGGGCATCGGGCAGGCAGGAACGTCACCCCTGGGCTGGGAAGTGGGGCCAGTCAGCGCCTTCCTTCGAGGGGAATGGAAGTTTTAACCAAAACATGATGCAAAAAACTTGCTGTGTCTGTAAAAACCAGAGAGGAGACATTTTGAGAAGAGACAAACTTCTTTAACCACTCGTGTTAGGTTCAGTAAGTCAGCAATTTGAACAGACCTAACCATCTCTTTAAAATTCGAATTATGCAACTTGTGCGGGGAAAAATGGCAGTTTGTTCACAAAGCAAAAATGGGCGTGTGTCTCTGTTAGACTCTGGTGTGGTCCCTCCCTTACTGATGGAACATCGACCAAAGCCCTTAAGGTAACAATTTAAGTAAAATTGCTTGTATTTGGATGCAATTTCCACCCCCACAGCTACTACAATAAACCCAAAAGGGCTTACAATTCTATATTTAATACTATTCCAACATTATTATGGATTTTTAACCCACAGATGATTTGTTCTCCCACATGTGCCTGTACAGAGAGATTAGTTCATCGAAGTATTCAGAGCAACCAAACTGCAAGTTGAGTGGGACACAGGAGCTCGAGGAACACCAACTCTCATGTCGCTTCTGTCCTGCCATGAAGGATGCAAGGTGTGTACAGATGGCTAATCAGGTGAGCGGGCCTGTTGAGCAGAAGGACTGACGCCCTGGCATCAGGAGAGGTTCCCAAGTGGGTTGTGTTTAGCATATCTGAACATGTCGAGGCGGTGAGGGGGTACCTACAATTTCATATTGCAGAGGGAAGAGTCTCTAGTATGAAACTGGAGTTAGATCTCCAGCATTCAGTCACCTTCTGAAAAACAGGATGGCAACACACAAATGGAGGGGCTGTAAGGCATCCCAGCACTGAGTCCGCTCTTGTCTCAGAAAAATACATCATATTCTTTGCATGAACTGTCTGAATCCAAATACTGGAGCATGGGCTGGGTTGTTGCTGATATTTGTATCGAGGAGGCTATTCTGAAAGATCTCATCTTCTAAATATCTAGAGACCTCCTTCTAACTTCCAGTCTTAACTTGCTCAAGGCCAATGTACATCCTTTTCCCATGTTTCCCTTTATTTTAAGTTGTTCTTTTTTTCTGGATTTTAATTTCTAACCTGCTTAAAAGAATACACTTTGTCCACGTCTTGCTTTCTTAAGCTAAAGCTGGAGAAGCTCTGCTGTCCACCTTTCTCTTGCTCCTCCAAGCAGCTTTTCCCTGCACCTGACTCAGTTCAGGCACAGGAAGTTCCAGATGAGATTTTTTTCAAGAATGTACAAAGATACCAATATTCCATCTATCAATCAGAAATTACTAGAAGGAATGTGAAAAGTATTTTTATAAATACAGTAAAGGCAACACTGTTACCTTGATGGAGATAAAAATATCACAGCAGGTGAAAGAGCACTTAACAACCTGGGAGGTCTTTGAACTTAATTCTTTTCCCCTAAGATTCTGTATCTTCTATTGACAAATTATTCATGAATATTTTCAAGTCAACCCTTTTTACATGATATAAGGGATGTTACAGTGGCAGCAAGATGGATGTGTTAAATTCCATATATTGTTAAATATAAAACACGCAAGTTCTGGATAAACTCTATTCCTAATTTTACTGTTACATCTCTGTTGCAGCTAGTGGACTACAGATGCACAAATAAAGACAGAACAGGCTCAGTGGCTCCCATCACACTTACTGAAATTTGTATTGTGCGATTTAGAGTGTAACCCAATGTTCCACTCAGCTTAGGTATCAACCTTGAACTTCACTTAGATGTCAGTTATCCCTAAGTGGCATTTTTGATCTGGTAGAAACAGTGGGTCCTGACATGGAGATCACAGCCCTAGATCTCTGCTGTAACTCCAGTACCAGCACTTCCACTTCACCAAGCCAGTAATTAATTTGGTCCATGATTTAAGGTACAAACTGATACCTTCAGTCTTCATTTTACATATTGATTGCTATGTCTACCCGGTGTCTTACAGGAGCTGCACAGTGCAAGAACGTGCAAAGAAAATCTGAACAATACTTCCTCTCCTTTCCTACCAGCTAGTCAATTTGGAGAATGTATGTGGGGAGAGCACTCGGTTCTGGGTAATACAAATTCTCAGAACATTTTTACTCTTTGAAGAAGCTTAGGATACTAAATTGCATTAAGAAGTGAGTAACAATCTGGTGATGGATTTTATCTGAGGAAAAAAAATCAGGCCAGATTTAATGACCTTATCGATGAATAGAGGTCTGTAATCTTCAGTGGCATTTTACCCCATTCACAGTAGACGACTGAGCCTGAAATATTTTACTAAAAGGAAAATTCAGCTTTTCTGTGTACTCATTTATTACTTACCAAGAAAGTAAATAGACTTTTATTTTTGTATGTAAATCTACACTTTTTGTATAGCAAATAAAAATACTTTGATTGAATAAAGTCCTTATAATTTCACCAACCAATCTATTTTTCTCATCTCTTGGTTAAACAAGAAAACGGAATTTTAACATTCCATTAAAATTACTGTAAGGCAACGAGGTACTTTCAAAAATTTGTAAAATTCTGAGTACAGACACAGTGCCAAAACTAATTTTAATATACCTAACTGCAGTGATTTTTGGTCATCTACAAGTCAGAAAAATCTATATGTAATTTGGGTGATTTTATCAGAATTCTTGAAAGAGAATCCATCATCAGTTAAAGACAAATGAAAGGGGTTTTTATTTAGAGACAGGAAGTGACTAAAGGTCTTAGAGGGAAACAGGAAGGGAGTTCCAGATAGCCTGAGCAAGTCAAATTAACAAGTGAGAGGAAAATACAGCTCTCCAGTACCGAAACTGTACTGCAAAACACCCTTTCCTTCAGCTCTTTAGAAAAATTCTTGTATGAAGATTGTCAACAAGTAGGAGGACTTTGCAGTACTGCGCAAGTTGATTTACAAACTTAGTTTTCATGAGGTGTTTTCATATAGCGAACTTAGGAAGAAAAGCATTCAGCACGTGAAAGAGAAACAGCAGTGTGTTTCCAAATTTCCACAGCAGTGCTGGCAATGGCTATGTACTGGTTGGATTGTTTTCTGTCCACTGTGACCTTCTGCTTGATCTGACACAGAAGTAATATGATATCCCAGCATATTGTAGACTAGGAAAATAATTGTGATGGGACAAATGCAGTATTACCACTTCACGGTGGGATCAAACAGAAAAAAACCTATTTGATCTCAGATGGCAATTTAAAAAGATGAAGTTAAAATTGCAAGGATGGTTGGATTTCTGTCCCTCCTTCTAAGCTCAAAGTACAGTCATCCAGGTTTCAGGCATCGTGTCTTTATCTCTGGAAGGATAAAGCTCTGTGATTCTTTTTTGTTCAGATTATGCCTGTGCTGCAGTGCCTTGGGCATCAAGCATATTTACTAGCAGGTTTGTCTTCATTTGAACGTCTGCTGTACTTCTTTTCAAGATCAGTGGTGGGATATTGTGACAAAATCATTGCTTGGTTTAGTAATACAAACGCAGCATATGGAGGGAAAAAGTGCTAAAGCAATAGTACAGAGGGATTACCATCTCTTGATGGTAACTGAGTCGGGTTCAGCTTTGTCAGAATCTTCTGTGGGGCCTGCCTTTCAGCCTGGTCCTCTGCAATAAACTTCTTCTCAACACTAGCTTTTTAAACCTTTTATGTTTTAGTGTTCCACGCACTTCCTGTTCTGGAATTGTTTCTAACTTCCCATAGGCTGACAGATGGAGCCAATTTTTCCACTTTTTTTTTTATGCCCCCAACATCATCCTGATAAATCAGAACAGCCTATTTCTACAGTAATTGTCCTAATAACCATGTCAACATACAGTATTCTGATTCAGATCTGTCACAAAACATTCTTTAAAACTTCTTTCCACCAGCCAGGCAGGTGCTGAGCCAGTCTGTCTGCATAAATGAGAGTGCTTTAAGGACAGCTCTAAATTACAGCAACTGCCACAAGTAAAAAATTGCTGTTAGCTGTAGCTTTAAATTCCTACATCCACATAATTTCTTCCTAGGCCACAACTTGGTCCGTTTAAGCTTGACTCGAACCACAGCTGATGCATAACATTAAAAACTATGTTACCACAGTGAGCAAGAATATATTTGCTGACCATTAAAATATACCAGCATTTGAAGTGAATCGAAGCAAAGACAATGCTCTCCAGCAAAGGAGACTGTGACATGAAAAATTCACCTCACTAAAACTGCACAGGAATCTACTGTTAGTTGGATTTTGATCTGACTACTCTTTTCCTTGCAAAGAACTATTAGGTCTTAAAAGACAATACACAGTTAAGATGTCAATTTTACATCTTATGGATGTATAGGACTATAAGCAGTGGGGTCCTTCCACACCCAAAGAAGACATTGTTTACACTGAAGAGAGACAAGACTTCTGTGCAAAAATCTCAAACATTTCCTGTAGCACTTCCATGTTTCTGGATAACCTCCTGTTTAAATCCTGACCCTTAAGATCAAGTTTAGATCTCAGCATCCCTAAATCTGTACCCATGGACATGTCTGAATTTAAACTTTTAAGCCTTAATACTTGTTTTTTCATGGTTTTATTTTAGTTCTGCTCTGTTTTATGTGAACATCCCACACACTGTAATTAAAAGTAATGAACAAGCAATGTTTGTTCCCTGTGTGTTTGACGGTTCAATGGAGGGAAGAAAATCCACTGATGCCCAGTTCCGACATATATGCAACGTTCGGTTCCCAAGGAGTGAAGAAAGGAGGACATACTCATTACATTGCAAATTACAGCACAGACAGAACAGTTCCACAAGTGTAGTTTTAGAGCAGAAAGAGAATTGGGATGGCATGTTCCAGGCTCAGTATCTAACTTCTCTCTCATGCAGGGTTGCTCAACCTCTGAGTTCTTAACTTGCAATGTACAAGTGACCAAGCTGAATTAGCTGAACAGACCAATGGAGGGAAGTATGTTCCCTGTGTATTCAGGAGAAGATGCAGGTGGCAAGAGCTGATCTGGAAGCTCCTCCATTTTGATTCCAGATGCTGAGCTAGTGATGCTGCTAGCCCGGTGACTAGAATTTACAACTCCAACAGCAAGAATGAACTATCTGAAATCATGGTATTTTATCTACGTAATTTTAATAGCTTTTTTAAAACTTAGGAAGTCATAAAAGTTATAATTTGGAATTTAAATTGGTTTGCTTTTTAAAAGGAAAAGTGAATGTAATTTAAATTAGAAATCAATTTTTGCTCTTTTTCAGTATTGATATTTACCCACTTAGGAAAGAAACAGCCTGGTAACCAACATTCAGGGTTATTCCCTTGTCTGCCAAATATGCCCGAGGGGTAAACAGATTGATAGTAGCAACATTTTCACCACTACTGCAGACAAGGTTGATGGCATTGCCACTGGGACTATGAAACTTAAATATACAGGCAAAGTTTGCACTGGAAGCAACAGTACTGGTTTTAAACAGCTCACATTTGAAAGGTGCCAGCCCACCATCTTCTAGCACTTTGCTCACTGCTTAATAACTTGTCCCTTGTAACTGCTTTTATCAGACTCCATCAGCTGGAGTCT
Organism: Leptosomus discolor; assembly: GCF_034619465.1. NCBI lineage: Eukaryota > Metazoa > Chordata > Aves > Leptosomiformes > Leptosomidae > Leptosomus > Leptosomus discolor. The sequence continues at coordinate 25,291,949 of NC_141392.1, forward strand.
TGAGTTACAGTGCTGTTTTGGGGTTGCAGTGCATTTTTGACTTCCAAAGACAGAAGGTATGGCAGCTTTGGAAGACACCACCAAGACTGTGACTGCTGCTTCTTTCTTACGAGAGTTTAGGGAGCTTTTCCTTTTATCTGGGTCAGACAAAGATAGGACAGCTAAAAATTTTTCAACATGACTGCCCTGCTTTCTCAGTATCACATCAAGCTGAAGCCCTTTATCTCCCTCACCTTTCCCCACATTAAATACTCCAGCTTTTGAACACTTTGGACAATTTTAGTTAACTATGGCAGTGGCAGAAGATTCAAGGATATTAGATTCCTGATAGTTTTGTAAAAATCAGCAGCTGGCTAAATTACAGAGAGCTGATGAGCTCTTCTGTGGAGAGGGAGCCAGGAGAACTTGGTTGTTACCCATTCCATTTGGGAGCCATCAGCAAAAATGTAGTTTTTACAAGCTGCCTGTCTTTTACCCAGATGGCAAAACCAAAAAGGAGGATAAGAGAGATGTGAGAATGACTGAAGATATTCCAGGATAGAGATGCAAACAATGTAAGACCTGAAGCTATAGGAAACCTGAATTTGCTAGTTTTACTGGTTTTGGAACTAGTCAATTACTATTGTAGATAGGGATGTATTTTAGGTGAGTCATGCCAGTGGAACTGTGGTGAAGACTACCTAGGTGCAGCCACAGTTTTGGCAAGGATGGGGGAAAAAAAAAAAAAAAGAAGATGAATCTTGTAGGCTGAATTCTCTTTGATTTATCCTGTGAAAAGGAGCAGAAACAAATGGAGAAGATCTTGAAAAAATAGCATATGAAAAAGAAGTTACATAGGGCTACTTTATTCTCCAAAGAAAATCGAGGTTCTTCAGACATTCTAGGCCATGATGTTTGGCAGGTATCACTTATTCTAAGCTATTTTCAAATTAATTCTTTTCAGTGCAAATATGGTTCTTACTCTTCTCATTGTAACTTGTGATAAACTAACATATTTCAGTAAAAACTGACTACTTGAATACCGTGTAACGTGCTCAAATTACTACTTCAGCACAGGCTGTTAGCTAAGATTAACTGGTTTATTCCATCAGGTAGAATCAGGTTGCTAAACAGTGCAAGTTTTAATGTATGAACCTGGAAATAACTATAACTTGACCATATCCTGGGCAGAAATGCCTGGGTAAATTGAAAAAAGAAAATTTGGCTTTAGAGGTAGCTATCTATGTGTTATTTGTTTCTCATCCAAATCTTACCCACTTTAAGCTTTAGAAAGTAAAATTGGAATTTAGAACTAGCGGTCTTAAGATTTATCCAACTAAATTGATTCAGCAGAGTTCTTGTACATTTTGCATTGTGCTATTGTAATGTTGAACAGATCTCTCTGATGGAGCACATTGCAAACTTTCTGAAGCTAATATAGGTGAACTAAGATGGCAGGCGGTGTCCGCCCTCAGAAACTTACTTAATTCTCCATTTCTCTTTGCTTGCAATTTTTATTTTTACCTAATCCCTGTTCACTCAGACTTTTTATTAAGAATAATGACTTCCTTAAAATTTCTTTTTTTTTTTTTTTTTTTCCAAATGTCACCTGGCAAATCAGTTTCAAATGAGTGCTGCTAAAAGAATAAAAAAGAATATAATGCTTCAACTGTGTAGTCTGCTGTAAAGCCAACCCCACTGAGTGATGATGAGCATTTTTTTGGCACTACACCAGGAGTAATTTATTTTACCTAGACTCTAATCTAGATAAAAAGGCATACAAATATGTGCATACTTACAGACTGCCACTGAATTAATGTCAATTTTATTTATTATTTCAGCACATTGTATTCCTTACAGTGTAAAACTGTTTTGTTAGTATCCTAGTAAAAAAGAATGAAATTAAAACAACAGGCCTATTGATTGCTATTTCAAATAAACAGTTTCCCTGGTGAGAAGACAGCCTCCTTGTTCCTATTAGCTGAATCTAAGAATTCTTCTATTTTGCTCAATAGCTGCATGATACAGGCAGTTTTTTCATACTTCGGCATGCTCATGTAACTGATGTGATCATAAGATGTACCTCATGTGGTCTCCTTTCAGCACTTATGCCAGTACCGTGCTTACCTTCTACTTTTGTCTGAAACCTCAAATTCAGTCCACTTTTAGACAAATCCCCTCACCAGATCATCACTGTCATTGTGTTGCTGCTCATCTGACCCAGTTTAGCCTTTCTTGTAGCTTGAAGTTCATACAGATGTTCAGTAGTTGTACTGAACTCTTTCTTTGAAGCAAAGTATCCTTTATTTTTCTTCAAGAATACAACAAAAAGAAAGGTTGTAAGACACAAAGACGTATATGCATTTTGCATCAACTAAATGTAATACTTCACCAAAATGTCCATCCTGGCTTTTCCACAAAGTGGGTGATGGTTACTACCTCCATAGACACAGCCTCTCTGCCCTGATATGAGGCACTTTTTTTTTTCGCCCAAAATCCATTTCTATGGCTGCCCCAGGATGCTGAACTTTTAAAAGTAATTTATGTATTCCACTGTGGTATGAAAGAGAAGACAGCTGGGAGCAGACAAAAAGGAATGCTAAAATAGACTAGACCTCCAGCTGCTGACCCACAGAATAGAAAGATCAGCACTGGCAACTGGCACAATCTAAAACTATTAGCTTTAGTTCCCTCAGATGGAAACAGCCTGGGACTAGTTAATTCTTACTTCTTCATCTAGCATTCATCTAACTGCAACCAAATAAAGATAAACATATTATTCCTAAAAATAGCACAGGATATCATCTCCCATATTTTTCAGAAATAGCAAGCGCTATTTGAACTGCTTTAACAATCAAATCAGGTGCCCCCATATAAATACATAGTATACGATACATTGGTTCAATTTTAGATCACTTTATGGCAACTGAACGACATTTAATTTTTTACTGCATTCCTACCCTATGTAATTGCATTCCTACCCCCCATGTAATTTTTCAACACACTATGTTAGGTATTTTGTCTTCCCCTCTGCTTGGAAATTTCAACTCAAATTATGGACATTCCTTCAGACGAAGTATTTATGGTTTTATGGTTGTGTGTGGCATATATATGTAGGTATGTATAAATGCACATGCAAAATGTGAACCAAAAAAGCAAAATATACTGTCTCTGGCCTGACCGGCTGTTTGGCTTTAATTAGGTTCATGTTTACCCTGTGGAGTGCTTAGGCTTCCCAGTCAAGTACCAAGGCTCCCTGTGTTATGCAATATACTGGCGTGTTAAGAAGTTCCTCCTACACACAGTTGACAAGACACAATGCAGCAGGTGGATGAAAGACATGTTGTGTGGGAGTGCTTTGGAAAAATGAGGTAACAACAAACCAAAGAGGTCAGTGGAAAAAGAGCAGTCACTTTGCTACCTACCATTATTGGTTAGTTGATTTCTCTTGCAGATGTTTTGGATTTGCTTGGATTTGGAAGACAGGTCTAGAAGCAAGCAAAGAAATACACCCATGGACTGAGGAAAAAAAAAAAAAAAGTAAAAAAATAATCTTCAGTGACCGAAGAACAGCATACCATAATACTAAATTTAGATACATAAGCAGACTAGAATATAACAGATAACATATACAGGCACTGTATCATAGAATCATAGAATCATTTAGGTTGGAAAAGGCCTTTAAGATCGAGTCCAACCATTAACTTAGCACTGCCAAGTATAGAATCCCACCATTAAACCATGCCACTAAGAACCCCATCTACACTCTGGGGATGGTGACTCAACCACTTCTCTGGGCAGCCTGTTCCAATGCTGGATAAGCCTTTCAGTGAAGAAATTCTTCCTAATGTCCAATGTAAACCTCCTAATTGCACACAATTCTGTGGGTTCTCCTCAGTTACAGGCTTCTAAGGCAAAGACTGCATAATCTCCTGTTTACAGAGCATAACACAACAAACTCACAATCCTGATCAGAGCCCCTGTATGATACATAGATATTGTAAATACCTCCTGCCAGGATGGTCTTTTTTTTTACTTTCTCAATCAGATTTCTCACAACTCCACAGACAGGCCAAACACATCAGCTGGAACCACTGCTGAACCAGGTGCTGGTAACCCACACTGAAAATTCAGAAGAATCATTATGCCCAGGGAGTTAATGGCACAATAGACAGAACAATTTAATTTCCATTTATTCTGCTTCATGTCAGCACATGACTGATTTGTTTTAAAATCCTTCCTGAGTATTGGCAACAGACAGATGTGTGGGGTATGTGGATGCAATGTTTGTAGCCATGTCACCTGGGGCAACGTCAGATGGGATTTGACAAGATAGGCAGGTTTGGGATTTGGCAATACTTGGATAAGGAACCCACAAGCTTACTGCAAGAGATAATGTTGGGTATTTGTGTTCTCAGAGCTGCTACACAGAAACTCTGGCACTGCCATAAGCTGTGTGGTACTCTTCCAAAATAATGGCCATCTAATACAGCAAGCATGAAGAATGGCGGGCTGTTCCTGGCTGTGTGTCTGAATGCAGTCACTTTCTCAGGAAGAGCAATGCAATTTTGAAGCTAGGAGTTTCAGGGCTTGTCAGCAATGGTTATGTGGGGAAGAGATTGAAACACCAAATGAGAAAGGTGGGAATTTGTGCATAGAAACTGTGAATGATAGCTGAGCAAGCTCCCAGTGCTTTGCAGCCTGGGTGGGAGGACAAGCCAAGCAGTGTCAGTCAGCAGCAGCTGGAGAAGAAAGAAAATAGGCAGAACAAAATGAAATCTGTATCCCCAATTTTTTTGAAAGAGTGGCCTCTGGCCAGACATGAAAGGGTTAGGAGAAAAAGTGAGAAATGAATCATGAGCCAAATATACAGATATTGTAACAGATGAAGACAAAAAGGAAAGAGTAAGAAATCCCCTTTTCTAGCACAAAATTAGATGAAGCAGAGAAACAGTGAAAAAAGTAATTTCAGGTTACCTTGCTGCACTGAATGTATTAATAGTTTGATTCAGTTCTGGTATTTGAAATGAAAACAGGAGAAAGGAAAGGGCATAAAATCCTCCTTACAAGCAGAAAAACAGATGAGGCAGAAAAACAACAAAAAATCTAATTTCAAGTTACCTTGCTGCACCGAATGTATTTACAGTTTCACTCAGTTCTGTCATTTTAGATATACATTTGAGCCTATATTATTCTCTACTCTCCCCTCTCATTCAAAACTTATTTCTAAGGACCAGTTTTTCTCTCAGGTGTGTGCATGTAGGTGTTACTACAGTAAAATGCAGTTGTTTATGGGTATCTGAAAGCAAGAGGACTAAAATCTGGTGCAAGATTAATTAAGAGGCAATTGTTACAGTGTTTTAGTATGACCTTCCATTCTGCTTGTTCCAATTGTATAAAGATATTACAATAGGAAGGTGTTACTCTAAATTAGACAATATTCTGAAACAACCATGAATTCATTTAATGAATAATGACAAATTTGAGTCTGCATTTATGAATACCACTCATTAGACTAAGAATTCATCCTCAAATGATTATTAAGAAAAAAACCCCACCACCCACAAATAAAAGCTGAAAAGACATTTGAATATATAATAACAGTAATAAGCAAAACTGTTACTATGATTAAACCTTTAATGTGATTAAAGCATTTTGGAAGGATTGCACCTAAACCCTAGAAAGCACAATAGAGCTGGGGAAAAAAAAAGAATCAAGTTATTCAAACTTAGAAATGAACAGTTCAGGAGATGCAGCTATTTAACTAATTTCTTCAGCTGAAGTAAGTATGACTCCAGTACAGCCACTTCAAACCCAGAGACTGGTGTGATGAAGTCAGAAACACAAGTGAGCTGAACTGACAAGTTTGGGAAAGCAACATGAACCACAGCTAGTGGGGAAAAAACAGACACTTAAAAAGAAGTTGGTGTTGTCCTAACATAAAGTTACTAATATAAATATAATCCTCAGTGCTCGTGAGGGTTGAAGGACCACAAGAATAGATCTGACACCCTGCTGCCTCAGTCTGAGAACTGGGGATCGTGGACCACTTTCTGGGCACGCAGCAGTCCTGCAGAATTCGTCTCCCCCTTGTTTCTCCAGAGGGAGCTTTTCTTCTACACAGCTCATTCTAAGAATACTGCAGCACGTTGTCCCAGCTTTACGTGTTAATGACAGTGGTAGACTATACTATTTTCAAAAGATAACCCCAGAAATGTGTGAAATCATGCAAATGTATATTTGCTTCTGGGAACAGCGAAGTGATCCTTAGTTTTTACCAACCTAGGTGAAGATTAGCTTTATAGAGTTCATATTATGTATTTAAGATAATTGTCACTAAAACCAAATCCAACCTTCTTATGCAAAGAGTTATTGGATTAGGTCCTCAGCTTCTATAGATCCAGGCTGCTTCACTGAAATCAACACGCTGTTGGGAATTAGTGTTAGCTGAGAAGCTGGCTTGCTACAGTCAGGCTTAAGAGGTTCAAAATTAACTAAATGAAACATGGGCTACATGAAATAGTGTCAGAAGATACTCTGTGCAGAATAACAATCCAATCTAAAGTCTGATACCAAATTCACCATAGATCACAGAATTCACCACTTCATCACAGAAACTGACTCCCAAAGTCCGCCTCCCCAATGTTTAGTCCAGAGAGGTCAAAATATCATCCACTTTTCACATACCCACACATAAAAAATACTTCCCAATACCCTACTACAAGCTTTCAGCCCATAGCAAAGACCAAAAGCTAGAACTTTTTACTTCCTTTTTTACTTTTTTTTTTTAATAAATGACAGTAGGTCTCTTCACAGATAAACTTTAGAAATACTCTACCTCCAAAATTAGTTACATTCTGTTTCCTCTCACTGTCTCTAATGCCCTACAGCAGTCTTCCTCTGTGCATTTGAAAAAAGCAAAACCAAACTGGGAATACTGCTATTGTTCAAACTTGAGCCCATATTCCCACTATTTTAGTAATACAGTTTCTATTTGGGATGGTATGCTACACTGACACCAAAGAAATTGAGAGACAGATTTAGTAGGACCATGCTGTGATCTCAGGCTGACAAAGAACAAGCCATAAAAGGGCTCTGCAGTCTAAAAAAAAAATCAAGAAAAATCTTTAAAGCAATTGTTGTTTATAATTTTTTTTTTTTTTTAGAACTGTATCCTAGGTTTAGTGCAACATGCATTTTTAATGATATCTGGCTTAACTATTGTCTTTGAAAACAAGATAATGTTGCCACTCCCTGTATTTTTCAGAAATTAATGGAATAGGATGTACCCATGAAACGATCTTTAACTGCACCCTTTTTCTTGTATCTGCAGATTTCACCTAATCTTTGTATTTGATTCTAAGCTGAAGATTCTCCTGAATAAAGTCCACATATTTCTAAGAACAAGCAGTTCAGATACGTCTATTCTAGTTACCACCATACCACAAGAACTGAAATAGCATCAATTAAAATTGTCATTGACCTCTTGCAGTGCACTGATATAAGTGCCATTCTCCCTGTGTCCCAGCTGCTTTTTATACAACGGGGTATTTGATTTCCTCTTGAACGTTTGATGGAAAGATTAAACTGTCCAATGTTTCAAATTAAAACCAGTTTGTGTTCTACAGTGATTTAACCACTTCATTAAGTCGCTTATTATGGATCTCCTCACAGCACTATTTTCAGTTCTTTCCTTCAATCTGTAAATTTTTCACTTATGGATCTAACAAAATTATCAGGATGCTTAAATTTCATTCATATGCCAAGTATCACAAAGATGTAATTAAAAATCATTACCACTATTCCATCTGCCACTTCTGCGCGTTGTCAGTGCACCTGACTCCTCTGTACGCAGAGTCTTAAGAAGTCTGCAATTTAATGCAATATGAACAGAGAAGGTGTCCATGTTATCTGCATGCATTTTAAACTCAGCATTTCTTTTACAACATCTCAACTGCTTTTTCTCAACCCTAGGAATCTCTCCAATGCACAACCAGTGTGCCTTCATGGGAGTGAAATGCTTCTCCTTTCTTTTTGGGAATATTGCCAATACACTTCCTTGCCTCTTTCGGGTGCGACTGTCCTTCTTCATTCCATGTTTTGTTTCATTTAGATCAGTGTAATGTTAGACCCTTTCTGCTGTATGTGTATGCATGCAGAATTAATGGACTTCATCTACTACAAAAAGACGTTGGCAGGGGTTTTGTTGGCAGCAGACAGAGTAAGCACATAGCTCCCTTAGTGGCTTAGTTACCCTGGTTGCCAGCCACATTCAATATTGGCCTCAAGGTGCTTCCTCTTGACCTTTAAAGCCTTGTGGAATCTCGACCCCAGTGCTTTCTGCAAGGTAGCAATTCCCTCACCTTCCTGAGTGGCAAACGGGCTTGCCCGAGTCCTCTCTGTCTCACTAGCAGGTATACAAATGTGCCCAGCTAACTAGCAGATTGACTGCATCTGCTCTTTCTCCTGCAGAAAGGTCCAACCTGCTGCGATCACCAAAGTTACACAGAGATTGTATTCAACTTTTTAGCCCTTTTTTTCCCCAAAATGCAGGTTTGGCATCCATAGTTACACTGAAGTCCTTTATTTTTAAGTAAATGCTGTATCTGGTTGTTATAAATTAAAATACAAATTAAAGTTGTCATTCTTGGTTACGCTCTTCCCTTAACAAAATAGTACTGAGCTTTAAGGAATAGGTGACAAGCATACACTGATCCTGACGGCAATTCATATTACTGGATGAAAAGATTAAAAATAGGTCTCTTTAGTGTAAATCAATCCACATAATCTACCCCTATTTCAATCCAGTAAAACTTTTAATAAGTAAATCATGATTGTATGCAATATGCAATTCAAGGACAACACCAATTTCTAACTCTTTTGACCCTCACATCCATGAATATAGCCATAAGCACTCTCATTTGCTCGTATACCAATATAACAGGTCTTGATTTTGCTGTGCTTGTGTAAGTGTGTTTCTCTTCATAGTCCCAACTCGCCCTATCTACTATCCAAAACTGTGGATTAGTAGCAAAATATTTGCTGAACTGGACCTAAGAGCAGGATTTATATGAAAAATTTTTAGCTTTAAGAAAATTAGGTTATATTCTGAAAATAAAGCACAATTTAAAACAATTTATAGCCAGTTTTTGGGGGGAGAGGTCTAGATTATTTTAAACATGTGGTATTTACCTGAATATCCTTTCTGCCCTATGACCCCTTTGGCCTTTATGACACTTGCCACAATACTGCCAATAGTAGCAACACATAACAGACGTTGCATCTATAGTCACAAACGCATCTGCAAAACAGTTGTATCAAATATGTAGTCACAATTGCATTTCAAAATACTATTTTAAGCACCAAACTCAAAATAACTGAAGGGACTGCTTAAACAATAGTCAATAAATGTTCACTAAAATTAAAAAAAAAAAAAAAAATTATTTACTTTGCAGGGAATTTGCACATCAGTCCTCTCACAAAAATGGTTTTCATAGATAAAAATTTTAAGCTTCTTTTTAAGCAGTCCATACTTCAGCTTCCCAGTAAAAGTTCAGCTTTTCCAAATACCACCTCTTGGGGAAAAAAAACTTCCAGTCATCGTTTCCAGAGAAACACATAGTTGTGTTTGAATGGAGGGCATAGCTTGCGTTTTTAAAATCCTGGTTATACTTAACAAGTACTGACACAGGCCTGCATTGCAGAATGCTTATTTCAGAGCATTAAAAGATGGCATAAAATGAGAAAGCTGATCCTGGCCTCTTTTCATCTTACTGGAAAGCTTGGCTCAACTCCAATCTTCCCTCAGTTTAGGGAGCAGTTAACAAACTACTTGTCAGTATAAGAAAACAAAATTATTCAGCCACTTTACCTTTCTGGGATCATTTTCCTTGAGGTCTGTTTCCTAGTCTTATTCCATGTGCCAGAGCTTTCTTTGACAGTCGCAGGTTAACATGAAGTGAATGTGATAAAAAATGCAAGCAATACCTTCACCGTAATTGCTGCTACAGGTACACTGTAATTGCTACAAATAAGCGATCATTTTTATCATAGTAAAAGAAGGTGTGGTTTAGTTTCTGCTTGTCAGAGGGTCTGTAGGAGTTTTCACAACAGAGAATCAACACTGCTTTTATTTTAGCAACAAGAGCTGTTCAAGTGATGGTATTTAAGGAATGAGGTCACATATTCAAGCTGTTTAGATACAACAGTGTTCAAAGATGTCAGTCAGGCTCCAAGTAGATAAAAAGTGCATCAGCTTATCAGCCAGGCATTTCTAGTGCTGGTGTGCTTCTCCCATTTAATTAAAGCAAGGCATGCAAAGTGAACTCCATCCTGGCACAGAAAGATGCTTCTGAAGCCCTTTACACTATATAGCACAGTTAGAAAATATAAATTACAAGGCTTGATGCATGTCTCTGAATGCCCACACTTTAATGGTTCAAGGAAAAAAGTCAGTGTTCTTACCTGAATAGGTAGGTTTTCTCTGTATTAGGAAAGATTTCAGTAAGACAGACATTGTAGCAGGAAACCCTAGGCAACCAAACACATTTCAATTACTATGTTGGTGGAAGTTTTTCAGTAGTGTAAAGTAGTAATCTGACTTTATAACATCATCCAGATATATTTAACTAACATTTGGCTCAAGATTTTTGGCCAAAGGCAGAATATATTTGAGTGTTCCCATGCATCCATCGAAAGACATGGTCTGAAATTAATTGGTATGACTAAGCTCAGCAGAAATTTGTTTGATCACAACTAGACTTAAATTGGATCTTTTGCAAAAAAGATCAACAAATTGTTGATAATCAAGTGGTCCAAACCTGATTTACCAATTCAACTGAAATCAACAGGATTATAAACACTGATACCAGATTTTATTTGGCCCACAACCTTTACAATAAATTTCTTTTCAAATGTAGTCAGCCTACCTTTTCCATAATCATGTAGCATGATTACACAGACAAATTTATCTGAAAAATTTAAATTTTGACTCCCAATATACGTAAATCCAATGGTTTTATACTCCTGTAAATTTCTTCTTAATGGTAAGTGATATGTCCTTTCTCCAAACACATTTTAGAAAGAGTATTTGCCACTGAAGTTTTTATAAATATATTTCTGATACGTGTTTAAATCTTTGTATCTCTTACAATAGAGCCAAAAATTAGGCATCATAATTGCTTCTCTGAAGAATTTACACTGACCAAGACTCCACACTGAAAATAGTTACATGCATCAGTTCAATAAAAATATTCACATAAATAAAATAATTCATGTGTATAAATGTTGCAGACTTCAGGCAAAAAGATGATAGCACTCAGTACAAAACACTGGAATTGTCTTTAATACATGCAGGATAAACCAGACTGTCAGGCAGTGATCTGTATTAAATTTTTATGAAACAGTTTATGCCAAATATATTTCCTCTGACTTGATAAATGCAAAACAATTTATTTCCAGGCCTCACACATCTAGCAGATACTTACATTAGGCTTTAGTAATTTACATCATTACAAAGATATCAAGATTGGGCCTTTGCCCTGGTAAATATTTCAATACATCTTATTACTAAGTTTCTAGCTTCCCCTAAATTGCATTTTACTGTTTGTGTATGGAAGCAACAACATTGCAACAGCAATGAAATATATTTACAGCCTAGTTTGATTTACATTGCTTCATCTTTACACCAAAGCCAAAAATATTCAACAAGCCTCACCTGTACATGTGAATTTTACTCAAGGAAATGAGCCTGTGTTGCTTAACAGCAGTACTTAGGTACATAAAGAATTAGCTCCAAAGAGAGGACCTGAATTTCAAATAACCCTGAGAACTTCCTGAAACTCCTGCTCCCATTATTTTTATACAGTCCCAAGGGACTGTAGAAATTAGCCCCAGTATGATACCAGAAATCTGAGAATACTTAAGTATAATTGTAAGATATCACAACTTCAGACTTTTCCAAATGTGATCTTATTTAATATTTGTTATGTTAAAGAGGAACAGAAGATAGATGGGTAAAAACCTTTAACACTTGATTCACAGCAGTCATGCAGCTGCATGATATAATTCTTCAATTTGAAATATTTTTCAAGCATAAAAAATACCAAGCAGCGAGTTAAGCAGACAATTATTTCACTAAATTCTGACCAAACAAAATTAACAATTCAGTAACTATCACTTTCCAGCTTTTATCCTGCACAGCAACCATCTGAACTGTAAGACATTCAGTTAACATTCTAGACATTAATCTCTAGACAGAAAGAAGAAATGTGGAATGTCTATCTGTAGAAATGATCAGTGAAAGTACTGCCACAGAAAGTGAAAGTACTGAAGGGAGCAGCGGTGGGTAAACTGAGACTGTTAAAACTGAATGTTTCCTGTTTTAAAAAAAATATTTTCACTGACATGACTAAAATTATTCTTGTTCATTTCCACACTGTATCAATCACTCTTTTCTTTCTCTGCTGTCACCAATAGTGGACATAGATAATTTTTGTCCCTTCCTTGTTCCAAAATGAATTTAAAGCCTGTCTGAAAAAGACTGATTCTTCTTTGAGGAACTTTCATCTTGCTCTTTTGGCACTGTTGGTTGTCTCCTTTGTTTAGCCTGTGTATGTAGTCTATGTACCTGAACCTGCCCCAAAACAAAATTACGACTTAAGCTAAAAGTGCAAAGCAAATTGTATCTGGACTCCCTGTTGGAAGTATAAATCCTTTATATTCATTGAAAAAGAGGAAAACCTGTTGCTAGCTACCGGAGATATCCTTCCAATAGGCAAACCTATCTACTGAAAGATCATCTCCCTAGACCATAAGTCCCTGGACAGTCTCTCTGCTCTCCATAGGCTCCCACTGGATATTCTCCTTTCTTTTGAACTCTTCCCATGGTGGAAGCTGATGCAAAGAGGCACAGAGCTCTTATCAAGGAGCATTTACAGTAACATTGGTTGTACACACAGATTTCACTCAGGAAGGCTAATGATAGTGAGTTAGGCCTTCACTTAATGTAAGCTGTCATGGTGACTATTTTGGGGTTGGGTTTTTTGGGTTTGTTTTTTCGGTTTGAGGGTTTTTTTACCAGCATGGTGGTGTTGCACTGAACATCCATGTTGAGATATGACAAGTTAGAGGTGAAAATTGCTTAGTTTCTTACAGTCATCCAAGCTGCAGAATTGTATCAGTGCTGGAAATGTGGTTTTCAAGCTCAAACTGGACTACCTTATTACACAGCATCAAGGCGACATTAATAATGATTCTGATAAGAGGTTTATTTCCAAAGTTTTTGACCAAAACTCTCCTTTCTGTACAATACAATAAACATTTCAATAACCTCCCAAACAAATGAAATCTACCTCCAGTTGTCCATTAAGCAATTTTCAACCAAGGTAATTTACTTCCATTATAACCAATTACTAAGGTACTAAGAGTATTTTAGCACTTCATTATTTCATGTTATCAAAATGCTGGGTTGATTCAAATGTCTCATTTCATGGCTGAACAAAAGCTATCATAGTCATTTTATGTATCTGATTCAGAAAATCTGCCATTACTTCTCACAGATGGAGTTCAAATAGAAACGAATCATTGAGTCTATTTCCGTTATTTACCAGATATACTAGCAATTACAAGCATTTCTAATTGTCTGTTAATTGAAGGTACATTACAATTGTGCTACATGCTCTACTTATTTTGGCCAGATCCTCAGCTAAAATAAAACAGCAAACCTCAATTGTGTTAAATAACCTGTACAATTTAGGCCAACTGAATGTAACTGCCTTCAGAATTTTTCTATATTTTTATGCTTGCCCATGTTAATACGCTTGTTTCATGTGGAGAAGCAGAATTACTAACTGTAGATGCAAACAGAGCAAAGTCCAGAAGAGTGAGCCTGGAACAGCCTCTTCATTTCTCTGCTATTACTGGGTAGACACCACACACCAGCTTTAAAAAAAATACCCCAAAACTGGAATGTGTTGTCATCTTTCAGTCAGCTGTAGTATATATTACCTCACAAACCACTCTTCCCTCTGACAGCCCCAGCAGAGCCTTCTCCAGCTTGAGCTTTTGCCAGCAGATTTTGAAACTGGTGTCAGGAAACTGATTTAGCCCAGTCACACAATGATGCTGAGTAACTCTGATCCTCATTGGGAGCCATTTCTGCTGCTGTCATTTCTGAGTCATTACATTTTCCGAGGAAGTAGCCTTCTCTGCTACCTCAAACTTTCTTTGCTACATCGCTGCTGAGTTCAAAGTATGCTTGGCAACTTCCCACAATAAAACAAAAGGTCCAAATAAGTTCCTTTGGGGAAGGAACAATAGCCAATCCCTAGCCATGACTTACTAAATACTTCTACCTTTGTTTTGTTTCTTTTCTTTATGCAGGAGGCAGCAAATTGTTTTTTAATATCATCCATCCAAATCCTCAAAATGAAAACTTTCTAAAAGCAACTTCTGACCTCACTTCAGCACTCTCTGCCCTCATTCCCTTTGGTCTACATCACCTTCCTGTTTTCCTCTATAGCTATTTCCATCTTTCTATGCTTGTTTCCATCAAACACCTCCTATTTTTTTTATGTTTTCTGTTAAAAAACCCATATTTTAATTTTTCATTTTGGGAAATAGTGATAAAATTCATTGCTGGATAGTAAAGAGGACACACAGCTTTGAGGTGACATCACATCTTCTCCTCCAGCCTTAGACTCCAGACTACCTCAACTCCTTAGAGAATCTTTCCACTGAGTTCTACAGATATTTAATCTTCATACCTTGACTTCACCATCTTACAGACACATGCAAGGCACTATCCTAAACTATGACATGCTTTACTGTTCTTTCTGGTTTACTTTTAGAGTAGTAAACAGCAGAATTTATTTTCTATCTACTACTTATCTTCCTCTGTAAACATAACTGTTATCTCCATATGCTACCTACTTAAACCAAGTCAATTTAGTGTTTAAGACTGTGGATTTCTTCTTCAGTGCTGAAAGAGATGATAATGAAAAGTCATACTGCTCTGTGCATATAGATACAGCTTGATGGAAAAGGGAAGGAAGGTAGGGAAGAATGACAGCTCAGAGCTGTTTGATGCTTTCTGTCAAGTGTACTTACAAACCACTATGCACAGAGAAACTGCACAAGTAAAGTTCATTATTTAACTGGGCACAACTGCAGTAACTCCAACAGGGGCACAGTAAGTGAAACAGAATGGGCTCCTGCAGAAAGCACTACTGCTTTCTTCCAGAGTGGAGTGGTGGTACTGGCTCTGGAAGGCCACTTCAAAACAATAGGTATTTACAGATTTTGTTATTTTACAGGCAACTGAAGCCATTCTGCAGTCTGTAAATTGTCTTCATGATTAGGTAAGATCACTCCATACTACATAAACTTTTACATGTCACTCATTCTATGTCGGCTGCCAACATTTATGTTCTTAGACCAAGGAAGTTTTCAAACCATAAGCACAAGCAGCTGAATCCTTTCAAAAAAAGGATATATAAGCCTAAGCCAAGGAAGAAGCAGTCATAAGAAGCTTTTTTTCAGCTCTGAAAATACTAAGTCATGCTCTGCAGAGTGTGGAAATGACTTTTCTTTCTCAACCAACCTATGTAATGCCTTTACAGCACCAGCAAACCACAGATAAGCGTTCTATAACAGCTCCTTTTTAAAACTTCATGCATCTGTGAGAGTCCGAGTAGCTGATCAGTGTTGTACCACTTCAAGTTTTGGTCAGGGGAAACTCTCTCACTTGCAGTGTGCTCAGAGTTAATCACCTCCTCACAAAACAAAACGCATTTCTTTTAATTGAGCTTCAAACTGACAATAAGCTTATCACAGACTATTAACAAACATAATGGTTTTTCTTAAAAAAGTTCATACACACTGGGATATCACTGAACTCTAAGAAACATGCCATGTAAAGTTCTCTCAAATATTTCAAGCCAAAAACTGTAGCTTAAATTGTCTAGACACTTACCATCCTGTGAAAGCAGGCTTCTCTTTTCCATCCCCCATTGTCCTTCATACATTTTCAACCACCAAAGCACATTTTTAAAAACAGCACTGGAGCAATTTCTTCCCACAGATACTCTGGTAGGAATCCCAAATTAAATTCTCTCACCACAGTGTAGCAGCATAACCATACTGGGCTTTTGGAAGAAGTTGATGGCTGCATCTGTTTGGGGATTCCATACACTTTGAAAAAAGCCCAAATCTTCTCAAGGTTTTTCAGCTTTGAAAAAAACCTTGCCTGTATTAAATTGGTTTTTTTCCTTGCCTTATAGCAGGCCTTACAGCCTCACTGAAATAAGGACATATCATCAATACAAACAGTATTTTTTTCTAATTGAACTATAAAGGTTTCTTTTTTTTTTTTCCCTGTATAGACAGCAGTATTCTCAGTGCATGAATCTCCCTTACTTTTTTTTCAAGACTTCAGAAGTGAAATATTGACCAAACACACTTGCTACAAACACTGTGACATCGCGTATGCCAAGCTCTCTGCAAATAGAGTGCAAACACAGGACATCAGGGAACTTACTCCACAGAGTCTTCCTTGAAGTTGGAATTACTTGCTAAGCCTGAAGGATAAACTAAAATTCTACATTTCTTAACCTTACCAACAAAAAAGCTGTTTGTTATGCATATTCTAGATCATGAATATCTGGAAACCGGAAGGCTTCTAAAAATGCAGATGGTAGGCTAAAACAACGTAGAAAATGTGAGGGTTTGCAGTCTTTTCTCTCCATGATGTTCACACAGCATGTTTGAGCATGCACAGATGCAGCTGCTTAAAGAGGAGCCAGGTAGTCATGATGGTTGCATAAACTAAGTGTCCAGATCCTGGTAGGTCACAAGCAATGAAGCTAGCCATGTCTTGTTACTGCCTTGGGGATGAACAGCATTGGGGCCATTTTTTCCCATAGACACCCCAGCAGGAATTCTCACTTGGTGACTGAAAGGTCTCCTTGTTACCTCTTGGTCTTATATGGTTACACTGCAAGAGCTGAGCACAAATCCTATAGATAATGACTAATCATCTAAAAAGATACCGTGCTGATTTTCCCAGTGAAATGTAGCAGCTACAGAAAATCCATTTACAGCCTGTCAAGGATGGGTGAAAGAAAGAAAGGAAAATCACAAAGGAGCTAATTCTTCATCTTTTTTTTCCTTTTTAGTCATTAGTCAGAGCCCATTAAGCCCAGCTACGAGTCCCCTATTAAAGACAGAAGACCCCTGCAGATATAATGGGGAATTTGAACATGAGGAGACCCCTCGCAGCAGTCTGTGCACTGCCATCTGCCTACCAGCAGCTTACTGTTCACAATGCTTCATTACCATGAGCATCTTCGATTAGGGATCTTAAGCCAGCTGTGCCCTCTTGGTTTGAGTCTTGCAATGTGTCACTGCAGAAATACAAATATAGCCAGTCCACTACTCTCAGGTTGTCTGACTAAGCAGCTTTTGGCTGAGAAAACATCCTGTCATTTCACCATTGGGACCAAATTTTTATTTCAGATATAATCCTGCAGTTTTAGCATTTCCTAGTTAGGGCTACACTTCTAATAATCCAAGGACAGATTTGGCCCTTGCTGGGTACATGCTAGTGAACAGCTCAGAAAGGAATCCACAACTAAGCCTCTTTTTTTCATCCTGGGAGTTAACAAAGGGATGACAGGATGCACAAAAACGGACAGAAAATAAAATGTTAATGACACTACAGGATCTATTCTTTTCTCAGTACACAATTAACCAGACATATTCTGCAAGAATTTACTAAATCTAGTACTAAAACTACTTGTCTTTTCAAGGGTATGGAGAAACATTCCGTAACCCTGAGTCAGGTGTTACTGGTTGAAAGACTATATGATATAGCAGTAATCCCACATGCTGTAATTTTAGTACAATATTGACCAATGCTTTGGAACATAATTCATAACATAACACTAGATTTTTATTTACTACTTAAGAAATGGAGTCAAGCCTTCACAAAAGCTTCCTGACATAAAATATATTAGCTGCAGAAAGGTGGCCTCTCAGGGCAGTAAATGCGGTGCCAAAAAGTAAGTAACTTTTTGTTCCTTTGCATGGAAATAATGTGGCAAGCTCTTGTAGGCTGACCACAGATATCTTCCTCTTCACATTCTGCACACACTCAGCTCTATACTGCATGAGCTGTTTTTGTTTGCAGATGACAGGGTTTCTCAGCAACATGAGAATGTGAAGTACAAACAGTATGTGTCAATAAGAACAAAGCAAAAAGTCAGTCTTGGTTTCCTTATCCTTTCATGCATTTCCCATACTATGGTTTTTGCCTGCAGATTACCCAACAATTTTCAGAGCTCGTCTCAGGTGCACTCCCCCTGCGTACACAAAAATACCCAAAAAGAGAAGGGGAAATAAAGGGCATAAATATAAGCACATAGTTGAACTGTTTCTGCCTCACATGCAACTACACAATACAAATAAACACATGTAGCTCTTATTCTCTATTACTGGGAAAATTTCACACCTGATGCAGTTTTAGGTCTGTTGATAGGCAAAATTGCAGCTTCTTAGCTTAGGTCTAATATTCATCCCACCTGGATATTATGAGTGCTTCTGAATAATTGTACAGGTTTCATCTGATCCAAGAATGGATAAGTTAAAAAGGGCTCTAACGATCAGTTTTAATGTTCTGGGAACATGCATACTAGAAAGCCATTTGTTTGGGTTTTTTTTCTTAATGGTTGTGTCTTGCAGTAGAACCATTGGTCTCTTTGGCCGCATTTGACTGCAAATAACATTCCTCAGTACTGATGTCACCATATTAACTAGCTTTTAAATGCAACTCCCTGTCTCTGAGAGCTGCCTCTTCACCATCACTGAAATTAATTATCTTTTGCATCAAGCCTCAAACTGATATGCAATAAGGTGAACTACAGAAAAAATGGTACAATGTAGCCAAGACCAAAATTCTGTCTGTCATTTACACAGCCCCTCTTAAGCCTAGAAGCAAAAGCTGCCTTGAGACTCAGCACTTTTGGGAGGGTCCAGCAAGCTATCTATACCATACTTACTTACCAGCTCTAGCTTTGTTTGCAGAAGTTGAAACCAAGTGGAAAACAATACCAACAAATCCTCGCCGCTCAGTTCAATTTGTCCTCAACGGCTTATCTTGGGGAAGGAAAGAAACTTGTTGCTGGACACCCTCCATGCCTTCACAAAAGGAGTACAAAAGAAGGAAAGAAGTCATGTCTCAATTTCACTATTCCCAGCAGGCTTATGTCCTGCATACTGTCAATCCAGTCCTGAATATTTATATCACTACCAGTCAACAGACTGTGTTCTTTCACAAACTGCCAGCCAAAGTGATTTCTCACAGCCAAGCAGCTGCTATTCTTTCTCTGTCCTTTCCAGGGCTCAACTACACAGTCACTAGGTAAGGCTAAATAAGGGGGAAATTCATGTGTTCTTCTTAAGTCTCGAAACAAGAGAGCAGACAGATTCATCCACAGTCACAAAGATCAAGGGCACAAGAAGCAACCAATATTTTGATCCACGATCTTTTGGAAGAGGAGTTGTATTAGGAGACTTTATAGAAAAAATATTAACATTTTGGTAGCGAAGTCTGCGAAGAGGATGGTTTGAGCATCACAACAGAGATGACATTTAGCTGGCCACATGCCTGCCAGCTTGAAGGGATCAAATACTCTGCCTGATAGAGGAGGTGATGGATTTCAGAACAGTACAGGAACTATAACTCAGCACTTCCAACACAGTGGATGTCACCCTGATTGTTCATCTAACATGTCCACCACATGACTAAAGAAACTGGGATAGAAATTCTTTTTGTCAGTGTCATTCCTCTATTTTGTTGTCTCTTAAATTACCATATGACCAGATGGGATAAGTGTCAAAGTTTTAAATCTGCAGCATCTATCCCACTCTTTCTTAGCAGGATGTGAGGAATATGACATTTTACTAGTAATACTTGAAGGAGTAATCTTGTAAAGAGAGTCACAGATCTATTCTGCGACTTGTTCATCAGACAAGGGCTAATTCAGCCTGCTTGCAGTATGGAGCCAGAACCAACTTCTCAGAATGTTTTTTTCCCCCAAAACTTCCCTCTAATTGAGGCAATTTACTTATCCAGGATAGTTTAATTTTATTTTAATAAATTGTCTTCTGAAATTGTTATGGAATTTCCTCATATTCTACAGAAGCAGGGTTCTCCTTATCAACATCAAATACAAATCTTCAGATGTTAATTTTTATTCCTCTCCAAGACTGTCCACTGGTTTTGACAGTGGGCCAGACTCAAGGACATTATCACTCAAAGAAAATAAACTTCCAGAGAAGCATGTTCATCTTCATATTCTTTAGCATGGTTCACAGACTTATGACAGTGACATTTTCACAGGAGTGTGACTCCGAGGTGAAGACAGGATCATCTTTGAAATGTGATCGTTGAACAAATAGAGATTATTACATAAATTCTTCCTTGTTCCCTGGATACTGAAAATCACATTATTTTGCTAAAACTGAATGACTAATATGAAGACTTTGAAATGCCTGTACCATACAGTTCAGAGGAGACTTCCTGTAGTCCCATTAAAAATAAAAAAGAAAAATATGACTGCTATTATTTTTGTCTCTACTGATCAAGCCTTGCTCCAGCTGGGCACACTGATTTACCCCTGCAAGCCAGTATTTCCTTCTGCCACAACCAGCTAGATCCCCTCTTCCAAGACACAACAGAGAACTTCCTAGAAGAGGGAAGACCCATAGTCCCTTCTGCACTTCATGTGTCCCAGGACTCAGAGGCCATGTGCCTGGCATTCAAAGTATTTCCATGTCTGCTAGAGCAAGCTGCAATTCAGGTGCCAACAGATAACACCACCACTACGTTCTGTAAGGACTGGAGTTTTGTTCCTGTACAGGATTTAGCTTTTTCGCTGTCATCTTCTGTTATAAGGCCCAATATTTGCTAAACTTCATCCTCAGTCCGGGTCTATGATGGACTCCTTTGATAGCATATGTACGCATGAGCCATACCACTGTATATGTATCTCAGTTCTCTATATGTCTAGAACAATAAACAGAAAAAAAAGTTGAAGATAAAAGTATCCCCCCCCCCCTTTTTCAAAAAAAAAAAAAGCACCAATATTAAGTTAGCTGTGTTGGAATAGGCCCTAGGACCATGTTTAGATCAAACAGTTATAACAAAAACTAGGAAAAGATAACAGCTACCAACCATGGAGCAATCTGTGAGCCCTGTTCAAAGGTGTAAAAAGAAAAGTCTAGAATATAAACCTTACTTTTTTCCTGCTTCTGAAGCAAAAGGCAGAATGGGAATGAGATCAACCTACTCCAGTCACTCCTAGACGATGGATGACTTCATTCATTCAAGTTGTAGCATTCCCTGAGGTTGCCAAGACTCAGAGGAGACAAAAACTGCTTCTGCAAATTCCAGCATAGGTCTACAGGCTTTGCACCAGAACAAGACAGCTCTGCAAAGCCTGGTGTTTTGTTACTTGGGAAGCTCTCTGGTGCATGGGAGACAGATATTACAGAAAGTCTTACGTGGCCCCATGGACCTTAACAGAATTGGAAATTGTTGGTTCAAGAAAGTATTGAAGCTGTAAAGATGCTTTACCAAATTTGGCCAAGTTAACTTCAGACAGTTAACAACAAACAGATTCCAACAATACTGTGTTTTCCAGCTCCCGGTGTCTTCTAGCAAAAGCAGGAGTACAGTTTTAGGTTTCTAGTTCTTTTATGCAAGGGAAACCTCTGTTATTCTGGTGCTACTGAAACAGAGAACAGTTTCTGCAAGCAAAAGAGGAAGAAAGCTGCAGTCACATGCAATGTCACACAGATGAAGTCATATACTGGCATAACAGCAAGTGTTGTCGGTTGTCAAAGGCCATCTGTAGCCAGCAGACTTTAACTGTCATCCTGGAAAAAGATGCAAACAAGCTTAATGGGGGATTGCATTATCCTCTCCCTGGCATACAATCAAATGAAGCTTGTTCCCTGAACAGATATAGAAAACAAAGGGCCACATTCTTTCATTTTCTTTTTTTTCTTTCTTAAAAAGAACATAATTATTTTTTGGCAGTTGATATATTTTCAAAATTACAGGAAAAATAGGAAGAACCAAAGAACTCCAGAACTGCAGAGTCACTTGTCAAATGTGAGTTGTGTATACTCACTTGCAGCTACAGGGAGAGAGGGGTTGCTCCACTGCTTGCTCTGCAGAACAGACTCACAGACTTTTGATTTGAGTCATTTAGGGGGTTGCTACGTAAGCAATTTGACACTGTTTGTGTGCTTTCTCTGTGTTTAAGGGTGGGGGGAGTTATTCTTACAGGGCCAAACACACTGTGGGAACTGCTGGAAGAGGACACTAAATGAGAGACTCATTCCTTGGAGCCGGAAATGGATACACAGAGATGTTGCATTAAGCATTCCTGAGGGAAAAGTACAGTGATGGCTCCCAGTACGCTTGTGTATCCTCCAAATCAACCTGCAACAGAAGACAGGAGATGTGCTTGAGGACAGGTACACATTCCACCATGTGTATGCCCCAGTGATGCAAGAAGGGAAATATTCCTTTTCCATATTCTAGGAGGCAAAGATAAATGTGCTTGTTTGGTTGGTTCTAGTGCAGGCAGGGGCCACAGAAGAGGAGCACTGAAAACTGAAAAACGAATCTTGGGATCTGTGCCTGGTACTGATGCAAATGAAGGTGAAACTATACAAACAGCAGCACAATCAGACCATTCATCATTCCTTCATTAGCAGCTTTTCTTTGCAACACCACCACCAAAGAAAAAACCCTCCCTCTTTTTATGAACGATCAAGAGGATTGAAAAGAAAGCCTAATTGGTGAGTGTACAGTATGCACACTGTTTGTAAGACCGTTTGTTATGCAAATAAGATAGTCCTGAATCCATAGGTGGTGTTAGTGTAATTCAATTTACACAGCCTTTGTAATATAGAAATTTATTGAGTATGTGATATGGAATCTTAACTTATGGCAAAACAGTTGCCTGCTATGAACAGAAAAGCTTCCAGCCGCAGTGCTAAGCAGATACAAACTCTGCAATCCAGATGAAATCAAAGACCTGTTATCTTGCTCAGGTTTACAGGGAAGGTCAGATGTCCATAACACATACAAATCTAATACGCTGGCCTTGTTTACCCACATGACCACAATTACTATTAGTGAAAAATGATTCAATTGTTGTAAAATGCTTTACATTCCTTTAACAGAAGAGTTGTCTTTTATGTTCTATTCATTTGGACAATCTAACATTAAGGTTGTGTTTTCATCTATGTGTATAAGACTCTGGGCTAAGATTTGCCTGCAACTCCCCACTAAGAAAACTTGTCTTCAGCTTCTCATAAACCTTTGCATCAAATTTTTCTATGCCATTGGCTGAAAATTTTGTAGAGCTTTTCAGCCAACAATGATTCAGCTGTTTCCAAGAAATAAGTCAGAGAGAAAAATACACTGTCATAGCAATACTAAAAAGGAAATCTAAAGGGGGTTGAGTTTTTGTTTTGTTTTGATCTTGAAGAGCATGTAGCTGGTAAGGTATGCATTTTGTCGTCCCCGAAATAAATTTACATCTAATCCTCAGAAAAATTCTGACTCGTACTTTGTAGAGTTTCTTGAATTTGAAGCTGCTAAATCTCTAGAGATCCCAAGGTCTTCTACAACTCTGTATGGAATCAGACTGTGCAAACACTACCCACTTGCAGAGTGTGAGCTCCAGGGACTCACAAGGACTCTAATCTGTAATTGCTGAACCCAGATGCTGGAAGGCTGGGCACTGAAAATGAGGTCAGGAACCTCCCTGTCCTGCTCACAGTAACCTCTTCCTCAGCACAGTCAGCCTGGAGAAGGTAGCTGTTTTCTTCAGAGTGCACATGTGAGACACAGATTGACAAAAGGGCGTTATGAAGGAAATGAGCAGAATGAGATAAGCTGTCTTGCCTGCACAGCAACAGACAGCTGATTCTACCTATTCAAATAAAATAAAGCATTGCCAGGCTACCTACAAAGATCACAGATGGGTACTTTGGGCAGCACATCTTGTTTCTTACTTTCCCCTTTTTGTTCCAATTGTAATATTTGTAATACTCATTAATGCATCACAGTCACTAAACTGTTGATCTATGGTATGATGATGCTGGAGAGATTTCTGTGCTCAGTTTCCAATCTTTAACCACAGGGAGACAGGGAGAAAAGTGGAGGCCACGTGTTCAGCTCAGACTCTTTGAAGGAGTGCCTTGTATCACATTGGGATACTGCCTCTGGCTGACAGAGTAGCACTCATGCAATTCAAAGTATGCTTGCATGTCAGCCGAAACAGAGTGCCACACAAGTAGGATTAAGTGAAATTAATACTTCAAAAAGCAAGTGCAAAAATACCAATAATCCATAAGTGATATGAAGGATTGCTTCAGGAAAAATAAAACAGGAGCAGAAATATCATTAAATTCTGTGGAGGCATAAGGAGGAACAAAAGAAACTCAAGACAAAAAGGGATTAAGTCTTTGGAAACAGACCAGCAGTCAAGGATTCTTTGGATTTAAGGTCAGCCTTAGCCACTGGCTGCATTGCAGAAATCGTATCTGAACAGATTAGAACAAATGCAGATTTCAGCATTGTGGTGCCTGAGCCTGAATACTTGCCAGCCCTGTCCTTGATTTGACTTATGCTTAACTCTAGGCCAAGTCTGAATAGCACTTCTTCAAATCATGGCTGATCAATAAGGATCTTTAATGCATGAGCTGCCCTATTATAAAATATACAATACAGATAACTGACAGTAGGAGACAGACGAATTCACAGAAGAAAGCTGAATTTGAACATATGATGCACTATTAACTTATGCAGTGTGTGCTTGTGTGCCTGGATCTTACAGATAGCTGGTAACATGGATATGCATACGGTTTTCCCACAATCAAGTACTAGTAAAATAGAAAAGGTAGACGGAAGTTTGGTTATAGCTGGAGGTTATCTGAGACATCTGTGCCAGACATAAAAGCCAGAGTAGCTATATAAAGATGACCAGGTCCAGAAATTCACAAGTTATTCTTCCAAAATATCTTGTCAGTTTGGAAGGAACTAATTCCTCTCAGGCAAAAGCTGAGGATACAAAACGACAGGAAGCAAAACTGGAGAAAACAGTTCAGATGAACTGTCCGTGATGTTTCTAAAACATACACGGGTTCAAACAGAAAGTTCTCGTTCTAGCTAAAATTAACATAGCTGGTACTTGTCAACCCGGATTTATTTCTGACTCTGTTTTTACATCTATCTTTACATGAAAATAAGATGCCTTTAGAACAATTTAAAATGCACCACTGCTGAACCTGTTTAAGCATGACTCAGAAGAAACATGACCTGCACAGCAGGAAAACATAGTTCTTGCACTGGGATTTTACAGTCTCAGGTCTTGGTTTTCCATTGTTCACGTAGCTCTCATTTGACTTCAAGAAGACTATGCTTAGGCAATGGCCAACATGCAAGGGAGCACACTGGGGCCTAAAAGGACACAAACCAGGATCAGGAACAGAGCAGGGTGCTGAACACTGGGACGGTTTAGTTCACTTGCTCTACAATTTAAGTCTTACAAATTGGAATTATATGCAAGAAGAGACAGGAGAGATGCTGAAGCCCTTGACCACTGTTAGGTGCAGTTCTGAGAACAACAGTGAGGAACAGTAACCAGCTGATACAAAGCTTCAGATGGACTGCATGGGCGAAGGCCTGAGGAAAAATGAGTCAGTTGGCTGCCTTTATTCTAAGTGCTTGTTTTCATCCTGAAAACCACAAGCCCTAAGCAAAGGAAATAGAGCCTTGCACTTTTTCTTTGGAGGATCTGCTCATCAGATCTCATCAGATCCTCTGCTCAGCAGAGCCTTGCAGAATGCAGCACACATGCACAGTGACCAAAGCTCACCAAAAGCATGTCTTTATAATTCCATATTGTTTCTGTAGGTAAACTATTCTCAACTTCAAAAGTTGTGAGATTTACTCATTTCAAGTCTGCTTGGTTTTCCTTTTTTAAGTGAAGCTTACATTTGCTAGATTATTAATAAACAAATTTTCAGGAATAAAATAAAGAAAGTCACAAAGAAAACTAATGAATATTTCTGACAGGCATTTCAGCCTTAAAGAACATTTACTGAGAAGTCTGTGAGAGAACAACATAGTCACATTTGCTCTTTGAATTGAGAGGCAGGGCTAAAGCCACATGCAAACGTAACTCGATTTAAAACTGGATACCTAATTAAACTCCACAGATTAGATCAAAAGAATTAAAAACATTTTTTCTCATTCATCATTCTCAGGAACTTAGTTTAGTAGTATTGCTATTTTGATGCAGTTTCAAGATCTGTTTTAGAAAGAGAATGGATACAAGACACGATCCCCTTTTACTTCAGCATGCCTTTTTGCCTAGTTGCTGATGCTAGCGCAGCCCTTAAAAAATTAAAGGCTTTCTACAAAAATTACTGGCCTCACCTAACATTTGTTATTCACAACTGACAAAACTTTTCCTATAGCACACGTAACATTTTCCCTAGATTAAAGAGGGAAAACCAGAACTAGATAGATCCTTACTGAAGCTTGAGATACACTGTATAAAAACCAAACCAAGTTTTAAATGAGCCCAGCTTATTTGACTGAAACCCGGAAGCTCTGCAGCTACAGCAATGCTGAAGAGAGTCTGCCATGGGCTAATTTTCCCTGTTTCTGGGCAGTCTAGTTCAGGGTCAGGTTGGATACCTCTAAGCTACACTGCAGTCTCCAGTGCAGACATGTCCTGAGGGAGGAAAACCAGTGACTTGCTAAAGCCCATACATTCAGTCTACAGTTTCCAAGACTATGCTATTGTGATTACATCACCCCTTGATTTCCTTTTTAAAAAGAGTCTTTTCAATGCTACAGCTCAAAAACAAAGTAAAAGGACAGCAACAGAAGTACACTGGTTTCTTTAGTTCAGGGACACTAACTGTGGTGAGACATCAACAGTTCTTATCAACAACTCTCATTTGTATATCCTTAAAAAGAATAAGAAATTTAGCAATTCTTTAAAAGTCTTTGTGGACAAACTAATAATGAGTACTGATTGCTAATTTTCACTAATACATGCCTGAGGAGCTCCTAGACAGTAGCCAAGACGATCTATCTGCAAACAAGATGTCCTTTTGACTGGATGTTAGTCTGCAAGAAGAAACTAATTTCAAAGCAAAGGCACAAAATGACAATCATACTGATGCACTGAAAATGAAAGAGAAAAGAGAGTATTATCTCAGGTACCTAAGAGCTTGCCATATCTGTTAGCACTGCAACAGGAAAGCCTAGTGAACTCAGGTGCAGCATGAGATATTTCAGGAAAACGAGACATTACCATGTACCCCAATCCCTCATTTCCCTGGATAAGGGATAATTTATTATATAGAATTTAGGAACAAAAATATGAGGCATAGTCTTTCTACATTCACGACAAAAGTTTTTATCACACAGGGTGAATGGAAATTCCCTTAATGAGCAAAATGAAAGTCTGCCAACAGTGATGCCAAAGACAGAATAAGTACCAAACAACCAGAATGAAAGAAGATTCTCCTTATTTCTAGCCTTTGGAAAATTCAGAACTAGAACTGAACTTCAGAAAGCCTCAAAAAGCCCCTAGATGTGAGGAAAGTTAAGATCCAAATTAAAGCTTCTCTTTTAGGATGCCTGAAGATAACCGCTATGCACATATACAGAATTATCCTATCCTGAAATGTGGTCATTCAAAAAGAAGTATGAACATCTCCCAGGATCACACTCAAACCAATTGAGAGTGGGTCTTCTATTTTTGGGAAGTGAGTTCAACACCTGCCAATACCAGTCTCACACATAAGTAGAACTACAGCAGCAATTATTGAAACCGTCATGCCTATGTTCCTTACATTCAACTTTCACATTAAAAACTGCTAATAGTTCATTACATTACTTGTGACTAAAAATGACAGTAAGCCAAATAACTAAAAAGTAGCAAAATTTCAAACAAATTTCCATTTAAAGGTAAACTGTTTCAGAAACTTCGGGTTAAATGAATCACAGATGCAATTTGTTTAGGGCCATACTGTGACTTACGGAAAAACTGGAAGTGAAAAGCCCAGTATCTACCTGTTTATTTTAAATGAACACTGTTTGTCAAAAGAAGAGGATGCCTTTGTCAGTGTATGTACAATGTCAACGACAGCAGTGTTTGGCATCTTAGCTAGGTACTCTTATTCTGTAATAAGAAAGATCTTAATCTTTCTGTTGGTTCAACACTGTCTCGGCACTAGGGTAAGATTTATTCTTCCAGTTTCTTCTACGATAGGTGCAATAATTATTCCAATTTTACACGGGGGAGAATGGCACAGAGACAAATCATGTCACTTAATTAGCATCCACAGAAAACTTGACAGCATAGTTCCAGGTTAAACTTTGTTCTCTAAGCAAATATATTTATTCAGCATTTATCTCTGTCTTTATCCCAGGAGACATGAGCAGCTCAACAGGTATGTTTGGAAATTGCTGCTTCTCTGTATTCAGCAACTACAAACTGATGCACCCAATCAGGCAATGCAGGGCTATGGCAGCTGGAGCTTCTAAATATGTTTTAGACAAGGACATTTTCAGTCACAAGTAATATCATTAAGTCCACTGGGGCACAGCTTTTTACAGATAGTCCAAGCAACATTTATATCCACTGACTTCAGGGGCAGACACACTTAGCACCTCAGGGTGTCATGCCTGGAAACTAAGTTTTATTTTCTCTAGCAGCAAATCAAGATTGGTATTTACAGCAGAGAGCTGTAACAGAGGTTGCATAATGTTAGCAGAGTGCTGTGAGCATGAAATACACCTCATATCATTAAAATGTGACAGATGCACCTGCAGAGAACTCATTAATTCTAATTTCTATTCCTGTTAGTCTAGAAATATTAGCATATAATTGTTAGTTTCTAAAATATTCTGGCAAACTTTTTTTAACTGAAAAACTGTGTCAGCATTTATTTTTGAATATCAGATGAAGTCTGTTCTCTTGTATGCCCCTCAAGTAATGTGTTACTATAACCTCAATTACCTAATAGGAAGCATCAGAGCCTCAGCAAGAAGGCTTTCTGCAAGCCTTTAAGTAGGAGCTGTGAAATTTCTTCTCAGTAAACCTAAACGAAGAAACCTTCAGTGTGACAAGAAAATTCAGAATGGACTATTCTGAAAATGAAAACCCAAACGAATGCACATGTGATACACAAACAGACTGTATGGCAATACCACACGTATTTTGAGATTGTATTGCAGTGCTTGTCATGGAGCAAAAGGCTGAGTGAAGAAGCAGCCAGCAGCAGCATGTTGTAAGTGCATTGTTAGCTGTAACTGCAGTGTGATACAAAGAAATCCAAAGGAATTTGCATATCTTCTTTCCTTAAAGAGCATGCTAGTTGAAGAAACACTAAATTTCTCTTCCGATTTTTTTTTTTTTTTTAATCCCTGAAAGTCTCAAGATCAGTTCAGTCTACACAAAAGCAAAGCCCGGAAGTAATATCAGACTAACCAACAGCTGTGTACAAAAGCCCTGCAAAAATGAATACATCCATCTTAGTGACAGATACAGCTTGCATTCACAAACACTGCTTCCCTGGTAAGAATGGGAGAACAACACACATTGTTCTGTACAATAGCATATGGGGACCAGGAATTTATTGTACGTTTCCCCAAACTGTAGTTTTGGGGACAAAATCTTCTATCAGCTTAGACCTCTCAGCCTGTCTCTTTAGCATCTGGTGACTTGAAAGCCTGACAAAGAAAGACTCCATTTAACCAGAAAGATATCGAAAGATGTGCAAACAAAGCACAGCAGTATCTTTGCAAACACTGCATAAGAATACCAACTGTGTATGAGAAACTAGACTATGAAAAAGAAACATAGCTTCAACTCTTTCATAATGGTTAAAACACAGAGATCTGCAGCAATTACAACTCTGGTCAATAGCAAAGTTGAAAGTAAATATATTGGCCAATAGATCTTTGAAGGAAATAAGCTGTTTAATTATTGAATTATTTTGGGAGGAAGCTAAAGAGAAGAGAAATGCATTAAATAAATGTGTGGGAACGTAAACACTTGCATAGCATGTCATCACAAGTGTGAACAAGAGGTATCACGATGTGGTTTTGCTGAGCTGTTTCCCACAGCATGCGATTACATGATTAAAGGCTATATAATAACCCATGTACACAGGAGGGATGAACTAAATTTACATAGGCAAATCCAGGCAAATTTACCTCCCTGCTCACTCATGCCTACCTCATTTCTGATTATTTATTTTTTATTTAATTGTTCTGTTAATCTAGAACACAGGTCTGTCTTACTGAAGCTGAGGGTTGTCTTTGTTTATGGAGTAATATGATAAAACACTATACAGCAGAATGCCTCTTCTAGTTACCCCAAAAGCATCTGCTAGTCAAAGGGAGTGTCTTGCAAGGTTTTTCTTCCAGGTATACACAGTGAGTTGCAACATTTTACATAGTATCTGAGATGTTTTACTGCTTCAGTTTTTCTTTTAATTCCAACTAAATATTCAGAGTACACATCTACCTCTGACTTCTTTTTGTTTGATTGGATTTTTGAATCGGCACAATGTGGTGTTTTACCATGAACAAGAGTTCACTGTCTGCTTAAGCTTTTCAGGCAGATTCCTACAGTATCTTGCACTCTGCAATTTCTTAGGAACTCGAAGTCCCAACTGAGTAGGATAAAAGTCTTTGAAACAAATCACGGTGCATAAGCAAATAGCATACTGCATTTCTGAACAACTGCTAAGTAAGGAAGAAAACGTTATGAAAGGATAACATTTCATTGCATTAAAGGGTAGCATGGCTCAGACAACATTTTTGACATGTCTGTGTGATGAACTTCTGCTCAGTTTGGCACATTTTCCTTGTGCCATCCTGAACTATACTGAGAATTATAAGAAGTGCTTTTAAAAGAGTATGCATGGAAGAAAAGAGACAAAGGGGCTTGTAAAGGTTAAACAAGTCTGACAGAAGCCATGGAATAAATGGAAATTATATACACTAATTTTATACTTTCAATCCAAAGTGCAACTTCTGCAGAGCAGTGATATGCAATTTATACTACATATTAAACATACATACATAGTTAGCACATTACATGCTACAATACATTGAGAACAACATGTTTTAAGTAACTTATGTTCCATGTACTATGCAGGATTTTATCTGCAGGATTAATGAAAGGTATTCATGCTACTCACAGTAAAGCTATTAGTATAAATGGGACCAACTCCTAGTGTCACAGACAGCATAGTGCTAAAAGGTTTAATAGGCTATTTGGCAGGAGACAGACAGAATAGATTCAGCTGCTAAAATTGTGACACTGACATTTTGCCCTTCATTACCAGTGTTCTTATCTTTCCCCATAGAAATATCAGTGTTGGATGGTGCAAGCTGTCAGTCTGGGTTTCTAGTTAGGCTGCACTACAACAGCCCTACTTCACAAAGAAAAATTTATTTCCCAGGAATATTTGTAATCTGTTGCTATTAAAGGTTTAATTAAATACAGCTTTAGGGCACTAATTAACACATAATAATTACATGCTCTGACTATCCTCTGCACCTGTAATCTAGAAAATATACAAGAATAAATAAAAATGGGTTCACAAAGCATATACATGTCATGGCCTCACTTCCTTCCCATTGAATTCCACAATAAAGTTCTGAAAGAATCAGGCAGAGAACACCACCCTAGAGTATAAACTGCCTTAAAAGTAAAATTTTATATCTTGACAAGTTGGAATTACACAAGATTTTTAGTATTAATTTATGGGTCAGTTTTATTTCTAGTCCTACTGACATTTTAAGGCACATGGGAATACACCAAGGAAAGGACATCTGAATAGAACCGTGAAGACACACTGGATACCCTGAAACAGTTAAAAAGAAAGATTGGGGTCAGGGGGGAACCCAAAACCAAGAAGAAAGCTGTAAATCAGATAACAGCCAATATAAATACTGTGCTTTTCCAAATCAGAAAAGGGCCAGGAAGTTTTTTGCAACCTTCACAATTAATAGGCCAGAGTACTGTTCCCAGAGTTCTCTACTCCCTCAAGAATGCTTATCTAGTCCATTTTTAATCCCTCTGTGTGTTTCACCTGAGTGCTGAGAGCAAGAGAAGAAAGCTGCCACATCTAGGCATCCCATCTTATTCTCTCTGACATTTATGAGAGTAAAGAAATGCTTGAACATATGTTGCAAAGCATGACTAAGCAAAAAAATTCATTCCTGACATACCATCACCATTACACCCACCCAAGCAATTATTTATTTGCAATTAACTGGCCTTATGTAAGGCTTTAGAAGGGTTTTATTTACCATATGCATTTGTTTCAGACAAGTCACTACTTTTGAAGTGAAGCCACACCTGGAACAAGGAAATTTCTTCCTCCTGCCATGGGCATTACCCTCTGGAATCCTGCAGTGCTTCTCTTCCCCTGTCACTAGCACCGCAAAGCCACTTCTGGCCACAACCGACCTCCAGACAGTTTCAGTTCTTACACATAGAAATGGGTGTTGTCGATTTGATGCATTACCTGTTGTTCTACGGATTAATTTAGGAAGACATACTATACGGAGCTTCTTAAGAGCGGCACGTAAGAAAACGTTCAGGTAACCACCCCAGCAGATGACACTGGGTCCCAGTCACTCTGGTCTCGGCACTCAATGTTCTTGGGCGCCATCTGCCGGCACTTT
Organism: Leptosomus discolor; assembly: GCF_034619465.1. Lineage (NCBI taxonomy): Eukaryota > Metazoa > Chordata > Aves > Leptosomiformes > Leptosomidae > Leptosomus > Leptosomus discolor. Next base: position 25,324,737 of record NC_141392.1, read on the forward strand.
ATTAATTAGTGACAAACTAATGACAAAATGCCCAGGTCAAAATTGAATATTTTCTTCCAAAAGGCATTTTCTCTTTCAGAGGTGAAAGTATGTTCACCCACAACTTTCAGCAAAGGTCTAGAACACGGATCTTTCTAGTCTTCCTCCACTCCCACTCGTGGCAGCTAAAGGTGGGCCAGGAAAGCCCACCCAGCATGGGACACAACCCCTCCCACGGGTAGAGAAACTCCAAGTAGCACCTTGGCCTTTCATTACAAGCCTGTGATCTGCAGCCAACCTGCCTGTTTCTTACACCCTTGTCCTAAAAGGCAAAATTCAGCAATGCAAATCGCCATGCTCGGAAGTTTCCTACCACCAACAGCAAATCATCACAGCAGCTGAATGTGACTTTTTGTCCAAGCTACTAAAACCTACAATACATTCTATTTATACTGCTGTTGTTAACCTACTATATGTCTCACACGTTTAGACAACAGTTGATCCTAAGCCACCAAATGTTGGTCTCAACTATGAATATGACTCTAAGTCTGTGGTCATTCTGACCAGCAGTGTAGACTGTGATTCACCTTCTTAATCAGAGCTAAAAGTGTGTATTGTGCCAAGACCAGGACTCAAAACCATGAATCCCCATTTCCCCGCAACTCAGAAACACACGGATCTAAGATTCCAGTTCATGCCTGTTCCTAGTCCAGACATATCCTCTCTTTGCAGACAACGGCACCATACACTGCTCTAGAAAGAATGAACTGTGGTTTGTACAGGTCTGTCATTCAAAACCCAAGAGAATAAATACCTCTAAGAGTCAGATATTCCTATTAGGCTCAAGAGAATTAGGCATTATTCATGTGTGACAAACAGAATCTAAATTTACAAGTGTATGAATCAAGAAGGGAATTTCTAGAAGCACTTCAGAATGAGAAGACACTTTAGCTGTCCCTCTTCAAACAAACCTTCTGCCACATGTAGGCTCTGGAATGAGGAAGAAATTCAGCTCTGACATTCTCTGCCAATGACATAAAACTCAATCTGGAAACAGTAGCTAATGAAAAATACAATCCTGTTCCTACAACCACAACTATGAAGACAAATTGAGTATAGTCACTGAATGGAAATTAGAAGTATTTTTAATAGCTGGGCTTACCAGAAGCAAGTGTACAACTATTGAATCTTGTCATACATTTTTTTGCCAAAGGATCAACCCTAAGTATAACTAAAACCACCACTGTAAGTACCTCAATGTAAAGAGACATGTACAACTAATGAGGGGTGTATCAATCCTTATGCATAAGAATATTTATTCCCATACTTGGTTCTGAAGGAAAATTCTGAATTTAACCTCCCTATTCAAATATACCAGGAGCAGCTGCCAGTTCCCAATTGTACTTCAAATCCTAGCCTGGAATACAACTGTTGGGATTCAAATTCATACAGCCTTACTTGTCTGTGAGTCTAATTAAAGATCCAGACCTGCTGCAAATGGAGGGAAAGCAATGCTGGTTCAGCTGCACATGACACAGCACGCTGACTCTGCATCACCCATGCTCACCCACAGAACATTTGGTAAATCACCAGTCACCTTTCTGGTCTTCTGTCCAATCCAGTTTCAAATATCCCAAAGGACAAAACCATAATCTCCCTTAACGACACTTCCATAATATTCACACTGTTAAGAAATACCACCTCATAATCAGAATAATTTAGCTTCTCTGAATTTTCAGTTCATTTCAATACTGGTATGACTGTAAACAATTCCATTCTTTGGGCTTCTATCTCTCCTACTGAAAAGCTCAGTGAAAAGGAAGTACACCAAAAAAAGAAAAAAAAAGAAAAAAAAAGAAAAAAAAGACAGACTCCCCTACAGGAATTAAAAATTAAAGGCATAAAAGCTATACATTCATCAGCTGAAGGGCCCCTGGATGACAGTCTTTTCTACCTGAGAAATAAAGATATGCCTGTCTTCTGACACTCCTTCAACCTTTTTTTTAATGGATTTGTGGTTGTTTTCTTGAACATTCCCTGCTGTTTACCCAAAAAAATCTGCATTATCTGGTTTTGCCAGCTCAAAGATTGCCTACGTTTCCTTAAATTTCTGTATCTTCTGTCCTCTCCTAGGGTTCTCTCCTGTTTTGTTTCTCTCCCATCTGAAAGTTTGGAAACAACATTAAACTTCCACCTTATCTTTCCTCCTTCCTTACTTCCATGTGGGTCTCCTTTCAGCTTCTTTTCCTTACTGTGCAGCTTTTTCCTCCCTATCTGCAAGATACTCTCCCTCTCCACTCTTCTGTTCTTGAGCCATCCATTCTTCCACTGATGAAAAGGGTAACAAAACAAAAGCAAGTATTTATGTACCTGATGACAAGAAACTTCCATTTGTATGGAATAATATCACGCACCCATGGTACAAAGTTGCAGCTTTCCATCAAATGTGATATCCTGGATGCTCTGCCATAAGACATTAAACACCAATTAAGCGCCCTGGATTCCTGGCACAGAGTCACCACCCCTTTCGCCAGCTCTCATCTCCTGTTCTTTCCGTAGCACTCTCATTACAGAGTTCTTTACTTCACCTTCCAGGTGACTCCTAACTAACTTTTATTCCCCTTCTGACACCTTTCCACTTATCTTACCACGTCTTACCCTGTTCTAATGAAATCTATTTATTCCTCTTATGGATTCTAATTCTGCATCTTATTCCAAAGTATTCCCTTTACCTGGACTGATACAAATTTAGCCAACTTCAGATGAGGCGGCAAGTGTACAGTCTTGAATGAATATTTGTTCTGAAGCAGTGGCAAACCCACTTCCATCAGTGTACTGCAGCCTTTGGGAGTGCTACACAGCCCAGCCCAGCCCAAACAGCATTAACGAGTCTGTTAACGTCATCGTCCTGCTGCTGCCGTCTCCACCTATGTTAACGGAAAAATGCACAGGAAGAGGTTATGATTTCTATTACCATGCTGCACAAGAGCCCCGATCATAAACCAGACTTCATTGGCAGGGTACTATATATAGAACAAAAGACAATCAGTGCTCCAAAGAATTTACTGTCTAAGATGAGAGACAACATATGTAAATTTTCTACAAGAGAAGTAATGAGATAATAATATTGGCCAACATGAAAAGTACTAATCATCATATAGTTGTGATCAAGATTTTTGTAGGCATCGCTGTAAGAATTCATATTGGAACTTTCCAAAAATGGCTACAAAACCAAACAGGTTGATCAAAACAGTATTATTCATCACAATTAAGAAAAATATAGTTGTCGATAGAAACTTTGCAATGCAACTTAAAGAGTAAAATGCTTCTTTCTCATATGGACTGTGTCAGACATATCGTAAAGCTTGCCTTTTTTTTTTTTTTAACACAAAATTGCTAACAGGACACAGCAATAAAATGTATATGAAGGAAAACCTGGATTCTTCGTAAGATGTCATAAAAATAAAGGTTAGTTTGGCCAATCAATATTAGTTCATTAGAAATCAGAATTGCAAAGACAGAACGCAGTAAAGCCTACAGAGTATTCATGTTCTGTTACTGATGAAATAAAAAGTAACAGCTATTAAAACAAATGATAATAAAGAGGTAATGCTTAGAACTAAGAAATATTTATTTTTCACCAGTGTTAAGTTTAAAGAAATTTCAGTAACAAGTCCTCGCATTTAACAGCTTTGCTAACGTTATCAATATTGCAAATGCATTTGTGGAAATACTGCTGGAAAGCATGTGGGGTTGGTTGGTTTTTTTAATATCTTCTCTACTCCTAAAAGAAGATGATCATAGACACCATCTTCCCCTACCTGGTAAGCTGGTTACCAAAAGCTTTCATATGACAAGAGCCCTAAGATACATACCATGGTCTCCTGAAAGCCAAGGGGAGAAGATGCCCCAAGTGCTGACAACAGCTCCTAGAGGTCCTATTGCTTCTCTGAAGGATGCAAGTGTGTGCCAGAACAGCTTTGCTTTTGGCCCAGCAAAACCTCAGCTTGCGTTTCACTAGATCAGATACCTCATACCAGGCTTACCAGGTAAAGGCACCTAAATGACTCCTTAAGAATGCAGTTCCAGTATACAGAGGGATATTAACACTATAAAACACCACGCACCTCATTTGATCTGCTCACCTCTTTCAAAAGCCAAGAGAGGGAAAGAAGCTACTCCAAATGGCAAACTTAGAAAGTAGCTTAATTGAAGTGCCTTGAAGCAGCCTCTGGTACCATTGTCTATGCAACAAGAAGGGCAAATGTCTTCTCTGAGACATATACCAATATTCTCCCTCCTCTTTCCTCCATCCTTTCTATAGCCCCTGGGAAACCTCTCTCCTCCCACTCCTTACAGTCTCCTTCTGTGCTTTTCTGCTGCTGAATGATCTTGTTGCCTGAGCAACTGAAGCTGAGGAGGGGGGCAGGGAGAGGGTTCTGGCCCAGTTGCATGCTATCAGCAACAGCACTGCATTCTGACCCTGCGATGCACAATAGCGATGGTGGCAGCCTCAGGAAATGAACAGTTCAGCCCAGTTTAGGTGCCTTGAGTTGGGTGTAACCTCCTAACTAGCGCTGAGGATTTTGCAGTCACCTTATATTTTTGTTCATGTATGAATAAAATAACCTAACACTCAAGACTGTCAAACAAGTAGTCATTTAGCTTACACCCCCCCCCCTAGATTATATTCACAAAACAGACACATTTGTTACACTTTAATTCTGGCCCTAATAGAACTCAGAAGTACAAATTAACTGGTAATTAATCTCTCAAATCAGAATAATCCGCTCCAGAAATTTCAGATTATTATGATGTGTCTCTTTCTCTCTTTGCTCTTTTCATTGCGTATTTTGGAATTCAGAAAAGTAACCAGAACAAAAGCATCTATCAATGACCTTTCCAGATACACTTCAGTATTTGTACTTTGCTTTCTTTTCATCTTTGCTGTCTGTCTCCTGGTATTTGAACAATATCTGATAAAATGAGAATATAGTCTCAGTGCTATTGCTGTACAAGAAATAATAATCTCTGCGAGATATCCAGCAGAGATTTCTTTTCTAATACTGTTTTATTGAAAAAAATCCTTTTGTTTTTTAAAAAATAGTATTCTGCTCATAAGGTTTTGTGTTCCTACAGTATATGAAACACTACAGGTTGCCTCCCCCCTCCAATGATGGCTTATGATCAAAATGATTGTAATTATTACTTGCTGCTCCACTGATTGCATGAGTGAGGGCTGTGCAGATTTTCCTGCAGTTGAGCAAAGTATCACTTTGAACATAAAGCATAGAATCTTCTACGTTGATACTTCTTAATAAGTATTAGGATCAGTCTCCTTAAAATAAAAAACAACAAGGATTGCAGACCTAAATGAGTGGAGCTACTATGACATTTCACTCTCCTTTTGGTTATTAATTAATTTTTACTTCTTAAGTAAAAACACAGAGGTTTCAGTTACATCAGGGGTTAATGGTGAGTTACTGGAAAATGATTTGACCTTTTAAATTCGATATCAATGTGAGCTTCATTGAAAATTAATTTACTCCAGCTTATCAAATCTGCCTTCAGCAGCTGCATGCTTGCTAATTCTGTTCTCTGCATTGTATTTATAGCACTTTTTAATTTAGTTTTTGGACTATGTTTATTTTTGTTGAGCATAAAACAGAGAACAACTGGAGTTTAAGCTTGATAAAAGCCAACTACAAAAGCTCGGAAACTAATACTTCATTTTTTGCTCTGTTATCTTCAGAGATAAACTACTTCCATTGTCAGCTATCCAGCCGAATAGTCAGAGTGAGTATCACTGGAGCAAAACAGAGTCCAGAATTTATGGCTTACTACATTCAGTGAGAAGCTTTAATTAATGAAGTCTAGAGGGCTGTGACTAGACAGCAGATTCCATCACTTCATTTGGAATAAAACTGTCATGATTTCTCAGCGTATCTGGAAGTTTCAAAAACATCTGTCAAAACAATGTTAATACATCTAGGACTTAAGTAATTGTGCTTGGGAGAGCTTAGTTAATTGGTCAGTTACATCCAGTGCTGCCTCTTCAATAGCTCTTTCTGACTAATGGCTTCAGCAACGATGCAAATCAGGTGACTGTATATACAGCTTTCAAAAACAGAAGGGAGGCTCATAGTCATAAAATTTAGCGAAGGAAAAGGCATAAGGCCAAGCATCCTTAGTGTGACTCATGGATTTCAATGGAATTACAGAAGGATGGAAATAGACCACATTTCCCGCATTAGGTCACCACGCTAATATCATTAATCTTCTGCCAGTGAAAGATAGCTCCCTACCATTCTCTGATTTAAAGTATGATGATAATTAGCCCATGCAGATACAAGAAAGCTAGGAAAAAAAAAATGAAATAATGGGAAGAGCCTGAAGAAACAACATTTAAAAATATTAAAAAATTTAATATCATTGTTTCCTTAAAAGGTCCTAATAAAAATCACTGATTTATCTATCAATACAAACTCTTTTATACTGATAACCCTCCACCTGTGATTTGCATTTAGTGCAAGCTGTATCACAAAATTTTATTTTGCTTTTGATAACTTCAGAAAACCTAACTCTCACATCATGTAAGAGTTTTGCAATTAAAGCATGCAAAAAGCTATCTATGTTACAGCCATCTCCTTCTCTCCATAAAACTTGCCAGAGTAACACAAAAAAACCCATCTCACAAAGACAAGAATGCAAGAAAAATAGTATTATCACTTCTTTAAGGTCTAACGAAATTTCTTAGCAGGGGTGGAGCAAAACCATCTTATATGTGGTAAGGGCACTCACCTGGGAAGTGGATGTTGGATGGGCTGTGTACTTTTTCCAGTGAATAATGAATTAATTTTAAGACAGAAGAATTCCATGAAGGAGGAAGCAGAGCTTATGATTTCTTCCTTCAGGTAAGTGCCCTAGCCACTATGCTACGTACCTAACTGCACATTTCCTCTCACTCCAGTACCTTTAATCTCCCATTCAGCACCTATCTTGTAAGAGCCTAATTTCTTCATTAAATCAAGGTATAAATCTGTGGCTGACCTTTGTGAAGTATGCATTTGAAGGAGCCAAGTGCAGCACACCGGTCAAGTAGAAACAGGAATTAAGTCAGCTAGTCAGAGCTTGGCAATAATAAATTGCATAGGACCATGATGCTGTGTATCTGTAAATTTTGTTCATTCTTGAAGTATTTTTAAAACTCACAACCACTTTATTACATTCTGACCAGACTGTTTTATCCAAGTCAAAGTCTGTCAAAATCCGGGAAAATTATAAATTCAGAGTTTGATTACAAATAAGAGAAAAAATAAATGTGGGCATTGCCAGTATCAAAAATGTTGCAGCCTCTCTTATCAGCGAGGTGACAAGACAGCTGTCCTACTTCTCTGACTGTGAAATTGGATAACTCTTCTTCAAAATAATGTCTGGGATTGGGGACATAAGTTTTGGTAAGGAATGGATTTTTAAACTTGCTTAGGCATTTACAGATGTCTTTAGCTTTTTGAAATTTCACCTCTTCTTTATATGTAACTGTGGGTGTTTGAATATTACTAAAATACTACTTGGCTTTTATGGACACTTTGGGTAAAAGTATATTGTCATCTTGCTAAACAGAATTTTTAAGACAGTTTTTATTTTTTTCAAGATGAAGTGACTGAAAATTCTTGAGATTGATAAATAAAACACACAGGTCTAAACTACTTTAAATCCCAACAGATGATTAGGAACTGATTCTTGGATTGGGAGACACCAAGATCTTCTGAAGGAAAATAAGGCATATAAGGCAATACCAGTACAGTCCTCCCCAGTAACAGCTGTGTATACCTTTGACACTGCACTTGCATGTTTTTTCTCATGTAGCATGATTTCTAAAACTTCCAGAGAACACATAATACAAAATAGCTAGCAAGTAAATAGCCAACTAAAGAAGCATGTACCTCAGGCCTGCCATTTGAGCATGTATCCCTGCTAGAAATCACTTCTGCATCGTAAAAATGGCTATAAAGAAAAAGAATAAAACTTTGTGGTTTAGCCTATCACTGTCTAGTTTGATTTAACAAGCAGTTTCATTTTTCTGCTGATGCAAATATTAAACAAGAACCATGAAATCATTCTAGGGAGTATCAGAGTTACATCTGCACTGCTTTCTTGTATGGTATCAGCTTTTGTGTAATAAGAATGTCAGTGATCTTTCCATTCATTGTTTTCATCCTTTTGGTCACAATCTGACATGCTACACTGTAAATCGAGTTAAAATATATACAGTGTATCTGAGCAAAAAAAATTATCCCATCTTATAATGAGTGTGACAACTAATCAGACAATGATCTTTTGTCACTCATTACATATCTAAGAAATAGCACCATTAAAACTAATCACATCCACCAGCATAAAAATAAATGAGAAAATTGAGGCTGAAGTTTCAGCAGGCATAGCAATGTATAATAATAAATTAATTTTCATCTAGCATGTACTGTCTACTTTTTCCATGAAGATGTATTACTACTGAGAGTTTACACCTGCTCTCTTTTCCTGGCATACAAAATATATTTGGTCATTCTTTATGATCCCTTGCTTATGCCCGGTATTTGATTATACTTTGGGTTTGAACTTTACGATGCAAGTTGGTCACAAGTAAAATTCTAGAACTTCATCACTAAATTAAATTATCTAAGTTGGAAGAGAAAAGGCTATTGACCTCTGCATTCATCCTGTGTGATGAATCCAGACTCTGGAAAAAGCTCTCCTATGGAATTCAACTGCTCTGCATTTCATAATCAAAGAAGTGCAGAAGTGTGTCATCACTCAGCTGGTGTAAAGGGAAAGATCAGGTGTGTCCCGTCCCACTTGGTGGGTTTCGGGCAGGTGAATCTTTTGTATCCTCCCTTTTAAAGGCAGAGACCCTTTGTCAGCAGAGGTAGCAAGTTAATAACCCTCTTTGGTCAGTAGATTGGCAGCAATAACACACTTTGATAGTAATAATATTTCACAGATCGGATAAAGGTAATGTTTCACAGATCAGATAAAATAGTATTTCACAGATCGGATAAAAGTATGCATTTCCTTAATTCTATCTAATAATATGGAGAGAGAAGAAAAAAAAAAAAAAAAAAAGAGTGGAAAAAGAGAAAGAAAGAAAGAAAGAGATAAAGAGATATCACCACTCCTGGGGTCCAGCGATGTCTCACAGGTCCGGTCTGATCTTTGGTTCTTCAGTGGTAGGTGCACACCTGTGTCTTGATTATTGGCACTTTTATTGTCCCTTCCACTAATATTCACAAGTCCTGTTCACCGTTATCCCCTCCTGGCTTTCCATGCTAATCGGGATGCAGGCACAGTATACAACATTTTGGGGTTTCCAAGGGGGTCCTGTCCACTATAGATAAGGGAGTGGACCTTCTCAAGTCCCGTGGACACCTGTAGATAAGGGATTGGCCCTCCCCAAGTCCAGAAACACCCCTCTTCTGCAGGGTTTGTCTGTTTGGATAGGGGAGGGTGGGTAGCTGCTCCAACTGAAACCCCCCCATTATTGATCGTCCCAACTAAAGTTTCTGAAGGGAGAACACTGCTCCACCTTCCTACCTCCAAGGAGGGGGCACCACTTCACCCTTTTATCTCTGGGGAGAGAGCACCGCTCCACCTTCGCAGGGCTTGTTCCCTCCCTGGAGCAGGCTGTACTGCAAAGCAGGCTGTTCTTAGGGTCAACACATGAAACTCACACTGTAAAAGAGGTTTGTTCAAGATACATACATAAAATCTGCAAAACAGGTTGTTTAAGGCAAAAAATTCAGACTGTCCTTCACAAGGTGTCAGTAATGAATGCTCTAGCTCTGTTACAGAAATAACAGCCAGGACAGCTAACACAATCTGCAGTTCACACTCCCTGCATTTCTCATAAAACCAAGCAGTCTCCAAAGTATACTAGCCTGTGTTTGTAAACAGTGTCCGGTATTTTTTTTCCCAATCATAAGCACTTGTTCCAGGCTCTATTCTGTGGATGTGCTGCGTTCAGAAATCCCACAGAAGCCACCATCGTTGACTTTTTCACCTGACTGCTCCTGGAGCATCTGCACCAGCATATAAGTTCATAATGGCAGGATTGCATTAATTTCAATAACACGAATAGCAAAAAGCACTAAAAGGGAAAACTACATTCTTAATTTGTAGTTCATCCTCAGTGATTCTGAGAAAATGTACTTGAACATTAGTCAAAATGCAGCTGCAATGATAATTAAAGTAGACATCACCTAAGTAATTTATTCTTCAATATGTTCTTTAAACTGAGGCTTTAATAAATATTTTAAATCTCTGTTCTTACATTCTCTTGACAGCATCATCTCTTTCTCCCCCATCTCCTGCAAACAGGATTGTATCAACCGCCCTTGGATGCTAGAAATTCCTTCTCGGCCTAGCAGGTGGAATACAGAAAATGCTGCATCAGATTAAAAAAATCTGACCTAGGAAAAGATGTGATCCACTAAAACAACTACAAAAGCATCCTGGCAAGGCTCAACTTCCCAGAGTCCCAGAACTTTTTCTACAGCACTGAGCATAACTTCAAGCACCACTGAACTGGCCAGTCTTTGACAGAACCACTCCTGAGGTAGTGCTCATTACAGAGCGTATCCCTAATAAAATTCACCTAAATTGCAAGCTCTTTAGAGCAGTAATCATTCACAAGCATTTGGAAACACACTAGTAAGTGGCAGGCATTACTAGAAAAAATTTTTAACACTAATTTATTTCAGAATTTATCTCTACATTTATATATTTAACTTAAGGGTTATATTTACAGGACATGTTATTCCTGATGTTGAAAACTGAACTTGCATACCTTTCCCTGCTTTTCATCCACACAACACTTAGGATATCTGTAGCCTTGTAATTCTGCTCTTTTAAAGAATGTTCTTTTGTGAATCCTAACTCTGAAGATTTATCCATATAAAAAATATGGCCCAGCAGCTTTTAAAAAGTGCCAAAATACATTAAAACTGAAACAATCCAGCAGTAGTTATATCTAGCTTAATTATAGAGATATCTGTTATTTGGGAACATGTAGCACAGTAACAAGCAAATGACGTTCAGTATTCTTCCTGTTCATACTGGCTGTGGGCTGAGAGCTAAAAAGAGGCTCTGCCAACATGCACCCAGTGAATCTGCTGGTGTAGGACTGCAGTTGGACAACTTCCTTTCCCTAAGACTGAATTACCCATCTCTTAATAATCAGTCTAAGCCAGGTTCCCATGCTGGCTCTTACAGTGTTATATAGTCCTCAAATCGCATAATCCCCCCAGCAATCCAAGGAGCAGGTGAATGCGGGTAACTGAAGCCCAAATTTGTTCTAAGTAGACATTTGTTAGATTATCTTAATGCTGCAACTTGTACTGTGACTCTAGTGATGCAAGCCACCTGGCCTATGAGAAAAAAAAAAAAGCAAACAACAAAACACAAAAAGACCAATGCATCAGGGTATGGCTACACTGCACAATGCCTTTTGTTCAGCTGCCTCAGAATGATGATCCACTCGGAGACGTTTCCCTTACCCACAGTGATTCTAAACCCTGTGCAGTATCTCCCTCCAGCACTATTCTAAAGGACAGAAACGACATACTGAAGCTGAGAACACGATGGAAAGTATATGCATACCATTACCGTGCCATTCCAGAGCACACCACGGCAACATAAATGCTACACTGAGAACGCATTTTCAGTTAAACAAAATACTAACATGCACAGATTCTCACACGGACATATCAAAAGGGACAACCAACTGATGTTCGAAGGTAAAATAATTCTTAGTACTCTTTCTGCATGCTTAGTGTTTACTACGGGCCATGCAAAGAGCTAAAAGGATTCTTCACTTGACTGCTGTAAGAGCTCCCTCTGTTGTTAACACAGAAAAACTACCAAAAACCACGTTCCGTTATCCTTGCATCTTTTTCATCTTCAAGTGGCGAATTTTCAAACACTTCATCCTGTGGGGTGAGAATCGATATGATTTTCTGACATAGCTTTTCATGCTTATTTTCTGCACAAGCAGCTGCTGTCTTATTCCAGTCTTCCAAAGTGCAGATGGTATCATTTAGAATAACCTGTTCCAATGTATCTAAGGAAAAAACAACCACATTTACAGATCCTGCATTTGCCCTGATAAGCTTTGTACTATTCATATTAAGCATACTGCACAAATCATTCACTGTTTTTATAGACGGATTATAAATCCTAAAACTGATCTTTTTTTTAAAAAAAAAAAAAAAAAAGAAAAAAAAAAGAAAAAAAAAAAAAAGAAAGAAAGAAAGAAAAAGAAAGCTGATCAAATTAAAGATCCAGAAGGAAAACAGTGTTTATCTTAGTTGAAAAAGCTTAAAGGCCAAAATCCCTGATTGCACTCGAAATCACTTCTGAAATCTGCAAGAGCAGTAGAATGACAGGGGAGTTGCAGGCACTGAAGTTAAGGGCTGTTTATTGGAGCAAGACATAATAAGCACAACAGACACAAAAAAAAACCCCGTCCCTGTATGCAGCAAACCTGATTTTCAGAAATATAATCTTTAAATTTAAGTATTTTCCTGGCTAAGTCCTGGCAGATAAGTATTAGTTTGTCTGCAGAGTAGTTTCAGGACCTGGCACTTGCTGCCCATGTGGTTTGTCACAGCTGTGTGCCCTTGGCTTGAGTTCATGCTGCCTGAAGAACTTCAGCCACAGTGTAAAAAACAAACAAAGTCCCTCTGAAAACTCACAAACCTTACAACAAAGCAGAACTTGGTTTATTTTTTTTCTGTCCTAAACAGTAAGCGCTGAAGTTGCAGGTTGCCCAAGAGCCAGCCTATAGAGGCTCTGCTAGAAACAAGCAAAGTGCCTGCAGAGTTATTTCAGTGGCAGGGAGTGCCCCAAGGGGTGCTCTCTGAAAAGCACAGACTGAACCTGTGCGTGAGTGAAAGCAGGATGGGCTGTCAAACCTGACACAGTGACCTTCATCCCTGTGGGAGCTCTGGAAGATGCAAGAATGCACAGTTCAGCTCACTGTGAGGGAAAAGCTCTTACTCAGATCATATTATAAACTAGGAGCACAGAATCCAAAGTAATTTATAGGCTAAAACGGGAGTTGAATTAAAATTCCAAGTTTGAAAGTTTGTTATTAAAATTTTGCTGTGCTTACTTTCCTTGTTCATTTCCTCCAATAGCTCAAAACCATGGTTTTTGTGATCGGCTGAGAGAAAAGACAGGATTGTAGCCCTCATAGATGAAAATGGCAGTTTCCTAATCCATTGCTGACTGAGACAGATAATTAATGCAGTGCTAGGACAGTTTTCCAACAGAAAGAAGTAATCATCTGAAAAATCAAATACCAAGATTATTATGTATTTCCATATGGTTACCTCTCCCTTTCCTCACATAAAAACCCACAATGATCTTGACTGATTCTCCTGAACAGTGTGGAAAAGCTAGTGGTGACATTAAAATCTGACCTTCTTTTACTTGGAAAAAATACATATAAAGAATATTTTTTCCTGTAATTATTTTAGAAATCTCATAGAATGAGAAAATCAACAAACACTAGAAGAGATGATAATCTGAAAATCCTCCCTTAAAATTACCTGAAATACAGCCAGGAAATAAAGTAAGAATGAAAAAGTGTAACTTAACTGAGCAACAACAGTCTAAGCAAGAATACATCTAGAAGAAAAAAAGGACACTGTCAGAAGGCAGCTAAGTAGAAAGGAACCTGAGAAAGAACACAGGGTACCTTTCTTCCCTTTCATCATTTGATTAATGAACTCACAATCCACCAGACAGGGTCAAATCAACCTTGGTTTTGGAGCTGTAGGCTATGAGAACCCCCACAGCCTCCTACTGGGGTCCTTGCCAAAATGCTGTGGAGATTTTCTAGCAGGTGTACAAAAAGTAATCCCTTAATTCATCAGAGCACGCGCATATTGCTATTATGATAAAATAAGTAGGGACAATTAACAGAGCTTTTGACATCTCAGTAAACACAACAACAAAAGTTGGAATATTTGTATTCACTTCTAATGCTTTCTATACAAACGTGGTCAAAAACATCACTGTAAACCTAAAATAAATATATTATAGGACAACCATGAAAGACAAGTACCTTATTATTTACTTAAAGAAAAATGTTCCAGTTGCTGAACATAACCCATTGCTTCAGAAATTTGGCCCTGTTTACATAGACACAGAGCAACTTCTTTGTGTGCACCAGTCTGACCATACACGACCTGAGCCAAAGCCAGGCATTTTGACTCATTGCTTGATTCCACCTTCCCATAGTCACAAATAGTGTCTCCTACTGCCTCAGAAAAAGTTAACCTGAAGAAGACAAGGTAATAAAACAAACCAGGGTTACTAATGTGTTCTGTAGCTTTGTGTCATGGTTTGACCCCAGCCAGCAACTAAGCACCCCACAGCCATTCGCTCACTGCACCCAGGAGGGAGGGGGGAGAGAATCAGAAGAGTAAAAGTAGGAAAACTTGTGGGTTGAGATAAGAACAGTGTAATAATTGAAATAAATACTACTACTACTACTAAAAAAAAAATTGTAATGAAAAGGAAAATAACAAAAAAAGAGCGAAATGAAAACCTAGAAAAACAAGTGATGTAAATGAAAAACAATTGCTCACCATCAACTGACCAGTGCCCAGCCTGTTCTGAGCAGCGGCCCCCCAGCCAGCCTTCCCTCTAGTTTATATACTGGACATGACATCATAAGGTATGGACTATCCCTTTGGCCAGTTGGGGTCAGCTGTCCTGGCTGTGTCCCCTCCCAGCTTCTTGTGCATCCCCAGCCTCCTTGCTGGCAGAACAGCATGAGAAGCTGAAAAGCCCTTGATTTAGTGTAAGCACTACTCAGCAACAACTAAAACATCAGTGTGTTATCAACATTATTCTCACCCTAAATCAAAAACACAGCACTGTACCAACCACTAGGAAGAAAATTAACTCTATTCCAGACAGGTCACTATGGAATATTTCAAACCCAGCTACAACAAATGGATTGTGTAGATGGGTATATTTCTGTATTAAACTACAGCAGGACAGGTTATGGGTTAGGACTGAAACAAAGAAGTGGTATTTTCACCCCGACACAAGGTGGTTTAGAATCTCAACTTAAAATCAAAATATGGGCTAGCGTTAAAGAATGCTGTTGCTCTTCACAGGAGTCTTTCAGCAGAGAGACACCCGTTATAGTTAATTTAATACCAGACTGTTCTAGTTGGATTTTTACCATTTCAAACACATCTACACTGGATTAGGAAAAGGTATCTCTGACAGTTTAACATCTTTTCCAAACCAAAAATGGAAAAATTATGTATTTCTAGAAATTCGAATATGATCCTATCCTGTCCCCATAAATGGAAAAACTGAGGCCAAGTGCAGGTATGGGGTTTACAGTTTAAGCATGTTGTTAGTGTATTTGTGTTTGAAACTGTGGATCTGGTACTGACATCAACCATAAAATGAAAGAAATTAATATCCTAGTAATTACCTTTTTTTAATCCACAGAAGCCTGTAAAAATCTCATATCTGTATAGTTTTGAAGTACAGTGTAAGAGGAAAGAGTCTCAAACAAAACTGGAGTCTACAATGCTGTAAGAAAGGCTGACAGCGACCAAAACAAAATGCGTTCTTCAGAAGGAGCTGTTGGTATTTCTTGTTTGGTCTATGCTCGATCTGAATTTAGGATTTAATAAAAGAATAGAAAAATACATCCATTAATGTATTTTTGGTTGTGTTTTGTTTGAAACGATTTACTTTGAAGAAAAGGCAAAGCCTCATGACTTGGGAAGCAATGGAGGACGGCATACCCCTCTGTGAATCTCCATGCAGAAGAACCACATACCTTTGCTGTTTAACCCAATCTTTTACTAAATGTAATTGCTTTTCAGACAATGCACATTTGATTGACTCCAGAGATACAGCTGAATTTGGAAGGTGTCCAGCTGCAGTACTTGAGTTTACATCAAAATCCTTCAGCAAAAGGAGATTTCTTCCTTTAAGACAGCTAACAGCTAAAGGGATGAAAACAAAAGTCTTTGGCTGAGCACCCAGAAAAGCATCTTTCACTGTTTAAGACTTTTTAAGTTTTAGACTTTGTTTGCTGATACCCACCAAACGCCTTTGTTATTTACTCCAAATGAAGGTTGCTCAAAACTGAAGGCAGAGGGTTCTTGACAGTATTTTACCATTGACAGGTAATGGGTAAATCTCAGGTGGGTTGTGGGGTCTTTAAAACATACAGTTTTTCAAGTGAGAATACAGAAAATACATCTGCTGCTAAGACTACAAATTTTGTAATTCAGATTCTGAGTACTAGCTTATCACAGTTTTTCCCTGTTATTGCCTTTAAAACTTGAACAAAAGCCAATAAAATATGCAGAGAAAAAAAATCAAATGTTGATATTGTAAAGTTCAGCGATGCCCCTATGGCTCCTTCCAAAGGAAGGACAAAATACTCCACTGCTTCAGTCTCTGACATCATCAATGTCACTGAATTTTGTGTTTCGAAATGCAAACAAAAACATCGAGAGGAAGACAAAATGATAAAGACTATTTTGCATTTATCTGGGATATTTTAAATCATCAATCGTTTTTATATACCTTAGATTTCAGAAACTAATTTTAATGAATCTAACTAGAATATTGCTTTACAACTGAAAAGACTACACTTGAGTAATTAAAACACATAACAGTAAGGACTGGACCTGGTAGACCTTTGCTCTTGTCTGTTGCCCATAATTTATCAGTAGAAATCTTGAAGCATGTCCTTAACATACAACAAAGGGGAAAAAAAGCCTTATTGCTTTTCTTACCTTCAATTTGGAATATTAAACATAAGCTTCAAACCCACACAAACAATTCTCATTTGATAAATCCCAAATTCCTAAGCACTGAAATGACTAGACTAACATAAACTAAAATCCTGTTAGAAAGGACCCAATCATCAAGTTCTTACATTTAAGTGCTTCTGAGCTTCTTCATTCTCATAGAGAATTCCACTAGAATTTAGTGTACAAGGTGCTGCAGCATCATACCGACCATTTGATAGTAATTCACTGAAACTATGAAAGGGGAAGAAATAAACAAACAAAGAACATGGTATGTTATATAAACACTAAATAAATGCACAGATACATACATAAAATGGCTGGCTGATGGTACAGCAACCTAGTCAAGAAGCCCAAACACTGAGAATACACAGCTTTAATACACATATTTAAACCTAGTGTATCTTCATCACACCGTTTTCTAGTATGAAGCAGCAATGTTGTTTCCACTCATCCAGTTAACATCTCTTCTGCCTCACTACCTAGTGCTTCTGACAACACCCATCATGAAAACTTAAGAGAAAACTAGGAGGGAGTTATCTATGGGCAACTGGAAAGAGAAATAACTACATTTTAATATATGTCTTGTAAAAGACTAACGTTTGGGAAGGACTAATATAATTAAATGGCCAGAAACAGGAGAGAGTTATTTCTGTGCAACAGTTACACAGCAGGCTATATGAGATGAGTTGACAAACTGATCCCTATTTTGAATAACTCAGATTTGATAATCACAAACGTTATTAAAAACTAAGGCACTCATTTGGAGAGCAGCAGCAACCATTTCCATGTAATAAAATATACTTTCTCTAGATGAGCACTAAATGTCCTTATCACTTACAGGTGTGGCAAACCAAAGGAGCAGGGGCTGTGTATTTTGATGTCTTAAATAGCGGTCCAACTCAAGATTTATAAGCAGACCCAGTAACCCTAACCCCTACCCAGGAAAACTGAGAATCTTTATTTATTCCTGGCATCTCCCACCTCAGTCAGTGTCTGAAAAATGCAGACACAATTAGGCAGGCAGAAGTCCTTCAGGAACTTCAGCAATAATCTTTCAGCTGAACTGAAGAGCTGTTAACACTAACACAGGGCATATGGGATATATATCACAGGTCCTTTTAGCTATGTCCTGGTTTAGGACAGTTTTATAATCTCAAAACTGCCATAAAGTTGAGAAAAGTGGTTATTAAGCATGAACCCTACTGTACCTTCTGGTAGTATGAATTCATCATAGTGGCTTCTATTTGACTGCAGCGTACACAGGAGCATGAAAAATAGCTGAAAATACACCAAGCCTTGATTTCTGTAAGAACACCACAGATTGCAATTGGTCTGCTTATACCCTTTTTCCCCAGAAGACAAAGCAGCAGCCAACCACTTTTTACCTATTAATTACTGTTCATTGCTTGTTTACCTGAAAAAATTTGTAACCTTATCAAATGGGTTATTGCATATAACGTAACACTCCTCAGGTGGTCCTTGCTCAGCACAACCCACTGTCTCAGTTTCTGTCAATACAGATGTTCGTACACTCTCCAACAATCTCCTGTCCTTCTCAAAAAGGGCGGGAGGGAGGACAGAATGCTTCTCTGCTCCCACACAATGGTTGGGCATAACAACCTAGCATCTTGATTACACAAAGTCTAAACCCCTTTCCTCCTGTGTTGAACAACTGCTTCAGATCAAAATCCAGAAGAGCTGAAATTGTTAAAATAGCATCAGCTGATACTCACGTATTCAAGCAAGTCTTCATTCTGCTTTAAACCTTCCTATACTCAATTTGCAAGCAGAAAACCCAACAAGTAATTTCCAAATTAACGGAACCATCACTGCTCCTCTATTCCTAACCCGCCTATAGCTTTTCTAATTCTAAAAACATTTTCCCCACAAACCCAGACAAATTTGACATTGATCTTGAGGAATCTGCAGGCGGCAGGGGTGGCTGCAGGATGTTTTTAAACTCCCTCCCCAGGGCCGGCCCGCGTGGACGCTGCAGCGCAAACCCACCTCCCTCAACAACTCGCCGGACCGACACCTACGCCCACCGCCGGGGGCAGCCGCAGCCCGCGCAACGCTTCCCTGCAGCAGCCGCGACGCACCGCCCCCTCCCCTCACGACCGCCGCCACGGCGCACTCTGGGAGCCGCAGTTCCCCCTCCCTGGCCCGCCCACTTCCGACTACGGCTCCCACAGCGCCCCTCAGGCGGGACTACGGCTCCCGGCAGGCCCCAGCGCGGCTGGCGGCAGCGGGGCACACTGGGAGTCGTAGTCCCGCCCGCGCCTCCCGCCCCTCCTCCGGCGCGAGTGGAAACCCCGTGCAGGCCGGCGCGGCGCTCTTTTGGGGAGCCGCCATTCCGCGAGCAGGTCGCGGGTGAGTCTTCGCTCCGCCGCCGCACGCGTGGCCGCGTCCCGCCCTGCCGCCCCTCACCGTCTTTCCCCCGCAGGTGCCGGCCTCGCCATGCAGATCTTCGTGAAGACCCTCACGGGGAAAACCATCACCCTCGAGGTGAGCCGCCACGGCCCCCTCGTCGCGCTGCCCCGGCGGGCGAGGGGAGGCGGAAGCGGTGCCTGGGGAGGGTTTGCCCTGCGGAGGCGCGAGTCGCGGCCCGGGGCGGCGCAGGCCGGCAAGGCCTCACCGCATCCCGGCCTCGTGCGGCGGCAGGGCCGCGCCCGCCCTCCTCGGGCCTTCCGTGCTGCCCCCTGTGCTGCAGCGCGACCGCCGGCGGGCCGACCGAAGGGGAGCCGCGGACCGGCCGGTGCCTTCCAGTGCACCGAAATGTCAGGATGCACGGAGAAAGGCCGGCCCTGCCTCTGGCCAGGGCCTTCCTGCGCCCCGCTTGCCGGGCCTACCCGGAGCTGGCTGCCCCGTGGGGTGCCGAAATGGCCGAGGCAGCAGAGGTGGTGTGTCTGAAGCGCCTCACGGTTCTTCCGTTTTTCTGAGCTAATTAAAAGGCAAAGTGGATTTTCACGCCCTTGCTTTGTTTCATAATAGGTTGAGCCTTCTGATACTATAGAAAATGTAAAAGCTAAGATCCAGGATAAGGAGGGTAAGTTCAAAAATGCACTGCTTATTCTCTCCTCCCTTGGATTGATGTATTATCTTACGCAAATGACATTGTCTGCAGCAACCTGTTATAGAATGTCACAGACCGCATTCCTCATTTAGTCTTTATTTATGTCACGATTAGGCATTCCTCCTGATCAGCAGCGACTGATTTTTGCTGGTAAGCAGCTAGAAGATGGACGCACACTGTCTGACTACAATATTCAAAAAGTGAGTAAGAAAGGCTGAACTGAGGGTTGCAGCACCAACGAGCTGGCACTGTCAGAACAGACTGACCTTTGCTGTTGAGCCTAAGAAGTATTTCAAATGGATTCAACCAAATAAATTGATTTAGCTTTAGGTAGCACTTCTGAGGTACTGATGCTAGGACTACACCTGACAGTTGCTGCAGCCCACTGTATAGTTTTAAGTCAGAAGAAAACATTTCTAACAGCTTCCACTTCTGGTGCTGCCCTTTTGTCAGCCCTGGCACTTGGCACGCTGTAGTGACCTGCTTCAGGGGGCTAACATGAAAGATCCTGCTCAGTTCTGCCAGATTAACCAGACAGGCTAGCAAGCACCAGTAGAAAGGAGGAACAGCAAATAGCTGCCAGTTTGGCTTAGTCACATCGTGAAACTGTTCTACAATTGCAGTAAGTTGTGACTATATTCCTCAGTTGTTTTACAGTAATTGGGCCTTCTGGGGTTTGGGATGCAGCAGCCCACTGGTCTCTGGAGCCTGCTCATTATTATAGCAAATAATCCTCTCAGAGCTTTCCTAACTGCCTGGCACTTGAGATCTACTGTCTGTAGATAAAAGAATGAGCCTGCTTAAATGCTGCTCTTGTCTTGAGAAGGCATCTTGAGTCTCTTTCATGTGCTTTACAAATAGGAATCAACTCTTCACCTTGTGCTAAGACTGCGTGGTGGTGCCAAGAAAAGAAAGAAGAAGTCTTACACTACTCCCAAGAAGAACAAGCATAAGAGAAAGAAGGTTAAGCTTGCAGTGCTTAAGTACTACAAGGTACGTGGAACTAACTCTAGGAGAAACCTGATGAAAACTTAGTTCTCAGCAGGAACGACATGAAGCCCCTAACTAGTCTGCATGTAGCCTGGCCTATTTAAAGTCTTTCTATTTGCAAATACCCCACCCGTGAAACAGAAGAAAAACTGACCATTGCATTGAATTTTGCTTCAAGAAGTTTGATGTAGTAACTACCACAAAAACGTCTTCGCCAAGGAAAAATAATCAAAATTGTCAGTGCTAAAAGGTGACGAGTATATACGAGATGTTTTCTCTTTGCCCTTCCCAGGTGGATGAGAATGGCAAGATCAGTCGTCTGCGCCGGGAGTGCCCCTCTGAGGAGTGTGGAGCTGGAGTCTTCATGGCTAGTCACTTCGACAGACACTACTGTGGCAAGTGCTGTCTGACATACTGCTTCAATAAACCAGAAGACAAGTAAATGTACCAGACAATAAAAATCTGAAGTTCTGTACAGTCTAAGGATTTATTTCTGCTTCTTGTGGCACTATTTCCTTTCTGCTACTAAAAATCTGAAACTTTAGATACTAACTGCCAACTAGGATGAAATACTTTGATTCTAAAACTGATGCTGCAGAGTGGCTTTGATTAGTTAAATCTCCTTCAAAGGAGATACTGGGTAGCAATGGCAGAGAAAAAAAGCCAACCCAACACTCTAGCTAACCTTAGAAGTGGTCTCCTTTAAATAAGAGAGGAGTAGACAGTATAGTAGTTCCACTCCAGAAAAACAGGAGATCAAGGGGTCTGAAGGCATGTTTACAAGTGAGTCAGTGCTAGAGAAAAGGAGAGTAGAGGCATACTAAGAAAATGCAGAATACGTACTGAAAAATTGTGTAGTAGCGCTGAAGGAGGAGAAAGAAGGCTCAGCTATTTTGGAACTAGGTAGTCATCAGAAATATTTATACTGTGACATTTTTACACACTTGAAGTGCTTGCAATTGTTGTAGTTTATCTCGTGTTCCACGGAGGTAAGCTGGTTGCTTGACAAGACTTAAAAGCGGAACGTTGTTATACAAACATCAGATATGAAGAGGCTCCTGTGCATCTCTGAAAGTTCATTTAATGTTAAGAGTTGAAGGCCAGCCAGGAGTAATACATGTCCTTTAGGGTTAATGTTATTCAAACATATTTTAAAATCCTGGATCCCACGAAGTTGTCTGTTGAACTTCCTTTTCTTCATAACAGATAATTTCATCTCCAATACTGAATTCTACATGCTTGTCCAAACTCAGTCCACAATCCATACCTGTTTTTATTACCTGGACATCATCTTTATGATGCTTCAGTGACAGTAAGGATCCTGTAAAGAGAAAGTCCATCAAAGAAAGGGCCCACTAACATCAGAGCATAGAAGTGGTTTGGTTTGCCCTTCTCACAGAACAAATGTTTCACCTTGTAGCTACAAAATGAAAGCAAGAAAAGGTAGGGATTGTGAGCACTTGGCAGCTAACAAAAGTCAGTCCTTTCAGCAGGTAAATCCCATGATGCTACAGCTTTCCTACCAGAGCTGGTGGTTAGAGAAAGGTCTGGGTAGTAGTGGCATTTGCAGCTTTTCTCTAGCTGGAGCAACTCCATCCTAAATAGCACATGGGATGGTGCTGCGATCAGCTGCCTGCATTTTGCACTCGCTTCACAGGGAACTAGCAGTGGCTAATGCTGAATGCAAATACGCATTTTGTGGTAATTATGCTTACCTTTCCAAATAACATCTCTGTTGCGGATTAACTTAAATTTCATTTTTTTGTCTAGCAGCCCCTTCTGTACTCTGCATCCAGCAACGGGAATTTTGTTTTTTCCTACTGTTACAGAGAAGATGTTGAGAACAGAAGCTTCCCCTGAAAGAAAAAAGTTGTATGAAGTACATGAGAATAACAAACTGGCAATACGTAGAAGCAAGCTACACTCTTCCACTTACCAAACTTTGTAACAAAAGCAGCTACAGAGGAATATAAAATAGTTGATACAATAGGAACACTTCATTGGAAAACAAACTTTAGGCCGCATTGCAAAGCAAAAATTTAAAAGTCTATGAAAACTCACCTATTGTATTCTCTACCACAGATGGGGGTAGTCTGCTGTTTAGTTCGTCTTTCAAGTCCTCAATAAGTTTGTAGATGACATTTTGAAGTTTAATTTTTATTCCCTTTTTAGCAGCCAGCTGTTTAATACTTTCATTGGCTTTCACGCTGAATCCAAATACAACACCTGATAAAGCAATTGGCGGGTCATGACAAGAGATCACTAAACAGTAAATGGAAGTGTCTGCTGTGTCTAGTCTGTGATATTGAACTTGAAACGCAGGTTAGAATTAGCGGCCATCAAAACAAGAAACAACATTTTACTACTGCTTCCTTTTTAAAGAGGGACCATTTACTTCTCCTGCTCTTGCACATCGACCGCTACTAACCTTGTGTCAAAGCAATTGGCTCAAAAAAGCCCTCACAGAAAGTTCCCGATGACAGACCTGGAGGTACCAAAGCAGAAACTAATGCTTACATGCAGCTCACCAGAGCTTACATAAAGGGACAAGGACCTCCCATTTCTGGGCTGGAAAAAACAGCTTGGTTGTCCAAGCTAAGCTGGAAGTGAATTCTAAATCATTCTCATCCACCTGTGGACTGTGGCAGGTCCAATGACCCCAAACCCTCTACAGCAGATGAGAATTATGGGATACCAACAGGACCAACAGTCTTTCTAATTACCTCCTTGAGCAAAAGGGAATTCTTTTGTAATCTGCTTTTCTAGCTTTGCCCTGTGTGAGCATCAGAAAGCAATCTGAGTGAAGAGTCAACTACTGGCAACAGCTTGTCAGAGTCCTTCCATTTGCATGAGATTTCTAGCCTTCCCGGCCTGCATCACTGTTTGATGTTAAAGGAAACATTTTTAAGAGACGTACAAGTTTACCTTATTGATGCTTCTAATTATTATTGAGAAAACAAAACCAGAATGAGACCCACCCATTTCAATAAAGAGTTTATACTAATGTAAACTGAGTTTTAAACACATGCTCACCATTAAAAGCTTCGGCAAGATTGATATCAGTTTCACTGATATCTCCCATTCCAAAATGAATGATATCCAATTTACATTCACTGTGAGCATCGTAGCTGTCCAGAATGTTCAGAATAGCTTCAACAGATCCATCCACATCACCTGGGGGTATAAATGGAAATACTGTATACATCAAAGAAACAGTGAAGTAGAACTAAGGGCTTGACAACTCCACACTACGCAACATAAAGTCTTTTGGCATCTATCATTCTTACTGTTTTTTTTCAGTAGTATGTTAAAACACATTTAACAAGTCTATTTATTCCCAAAATGAACTGGATCAATACATTAGGACCAGAGGCTGTCACTTTCAGGGCAAGTTTGCATAGCTTTTCAGCTACTACTGTCACTGCTTGTGTATCAGTAAACACAAGGTTAAACCAAGTGCCTCCTGTCCCACTTTAACCAATATCCAATTGTTCTTGTCCTCCATTTTGCTGATGCAGTACTGCTGCTCGTATCACTTGGGTTTTAATAAATTTTAAAATTTTGATATATAGGCACTTGTATGGGTTTTACTCAGGAGTTCCTGGGTAAGGGGGTTGGGCTTGTTACTTTCCTGCTGCCCTGGCCCTGCTGGAAGCACATTGTTCCAACCACAGGATGTTTTCTGATGCCCCTCCTCTTACTGAGAGAAGTTCAATAATCTGTTTCAAACTGATCAAGCTTCTGGTAACATAAATTTTGTTAATAGTTTAGAACTATGCTTCAGGCTGAGCATTTGAGAAGCACAAAAACAATGGAGCAGTAAACAGAATAGGACAGCACCTTTAACAATTACTGATAGCACATTTTTGTCCACCTCTGTTCTCTCTTTAGGCTTTGAATACATTAGATGCTTATTGGCATTGTACAGCGCCGCCTTCTTCTGTCTCCAGGTCAGATGGGCTAGCTTCTGTTGCTTCTTCTCATATTCCATCCTGTGTTCCTTTTGCTTTGCTTCAATAACTTCCATGTCCCTTTTCATCTTCTCCTGTTGTTCAATGTAGGTTCTCCAAGCCACAACTTCATGTGCCCTTTGCTGGGCAGGAAGACAAGAAACATTACCTCTCAAAGCATTGCATCGGAAAACTCCACATTAATGCAGTTTCATCCTTCTGCATCTTCTCTACAGGCTCACTCATTTTCTTTCACATTTAACAACAGATTTTTCTGCAAGGATGGAGAGAATGAGCACAATAGCTTCCTCCCTGGGCTACAACAACATGACCCAAGGCCTATTTTTACAGTATCTCTGCATTGCAAAGAGACTAAGTTATTGTTCATTCTTTCATGGGGTATTTGTCCGGCTCTCACAACACCTATTTCAAGCTGTATTTTATGCTTATTATTTTGTCAGAAACTAGTTCTCTCATTCTGAAACTAAAACACTGATACCATTAAGTACTGGATTACTCTCCAGGTAAAGTGATAGTGTGATCATATAAAAAAAAAAAAAAGTCTTCTGTGCCTCTAGAAAGGGAACACACCAGAACACATACCACATTACCCCAGCAGAAGCCGTTCAGGACTGCATGGAGAAAGGCAGGATGACCATGAGAAGCAAAAGCAGTAACCAAAGGTGACTCATCTTTAATTCCAGAAGAAGCCTGCTTTCTCCATGCAATTGTAAAGCAGGTTAATCTGGATGCATGGAGATGAGGAGAGGACAGCAGAATATAAAGAGGCAATATGCAAATCCTCATTCCTCTTACAGAACACCCAGCTCAGGTCTCTTCATATCCATGCTCAGCCTTCATCTTTTATCAGATTATCCAGGTTATTTAAAATGAAAGCTATCACTTCTTTTTCACTCAGCCCCTTCCCATCCACCTTACTGCAGTGCAAGTCTTCCATTAAACAGTTCTTTTTGTACCTCAGACTCTACTTCAAGGATTTCATCTCCCGCCGAAGGGACTTCCTTCCAGCCCATGATTTCCACAGGGATGCCTGGAGAGGCTGCATCTACCGCTTTGCCATTCTCATCAAACATGAAACGCACTTTTGACCAGGTCTTCCCTGCAACCAGAACACAGCCTTTTCTCAGAGTTCCTCTCTGAACGATGGCTGTGGTAACTGGACTAGTGAAGAGCAGAGGAAAAAAGTAACAGACAAAATTAAAATGACTCTTCTCCCCATTTTCACAGTTTGCATGGGTAAGCAAACACAAACCAGAACGTACTTGTGATCAATCACAGGCAGAACATTCTGTAACACATTTTATTAATATAAAAAGTGACCTGCAAAAAGCCCAAAACGTGTACTGTACTCTCTTCATTTCTGCGGATCAATACAAAAAAACCTGGCATTTGTAAAATCAGCAACAGACTGATGTTACACGTTAAGTGACCCCCACCATCAAAAAAACTCCCCCTAACCCCAATAACTTTCTAGAATTCAGTTTGTTTTTAAAGAGGGGAAAAACTACACCTTGTCTACAGAGAACCTGCAAAAGGATTAAAACATTTTGAAGAGTAAAATGTTATGATACCTACAATTTGCCAAAAATTGTATAAGTATTATGACTATTAATGTCATCATTCTTACTTTTTAATGACATTTTAAAAAATACATCTGTTCTAGCATTTTAAATTATTTCCTGTGCTTACAGGACTATTTCAGTGATATGATGAATTTTGCTCTCTCAATTTATAACTTCTTTTTCTGGCTCTCATGCCATAAAGTAGTACTTCAATGCTTTAGTTCGAAACACTGCAAAAGAAACTGTTACCATTTTCTCCAACATCAACAACAAAAAGTTCAGTGTTAAACATAAGTATTGAGGTACAAACCACCTGAACAGTGTCTCTGCATTGTTAAAAATTACTTCATTAAAGTTGTAAAGGCAGCAGGTTACTTACCCTTTCCCTTTGTCTTTGCGAGACTCTATTACGGTCCCCTCTACCAGACCTGTGGAATCTGCCTTCAGTTCTAGCATCTCTGCTAAAGCAACAGTTGCTTCTGCTAAAACCATCAGGTTTTCACCCTGTAGAAAACCATACCAAAAAAAAAAAAATATATATATATAAAGGAACTGCCCAATTAAAGTAAGATCAGAAGCTGAAATGTTAATGCCAAACTCCTCCATTTAATTCAGAACTTCTAACAATGCAACACCGTCCAACAGCACAGATCCCTCTGCCTTCAAGGCAAGACAGCAGTGAAGTAATGAACTATTAACATTAAGACTGCTGCACAGCCAGTCCAGAATGCATGGAACATTAGGAAGGACAGTTTTCTTGCTTCTCTGTTCATAATGTTCAGGTTAACGATACAGAAAAAGAGACTTTGCAATATTCTGCTACAAGTATATTACAATGCAAATTAAAAAAACCCACACAAAACACCTGAACAGCCAAATTGAAACTTGATGACATCTACCACACAGTCAAGACTCCAGGACATCAAAGAGACAAAACGGTTAGTCTGTTTTCTTCTTTTACCTTTGTTCCAATTACATTCTATTTTTGAGAACAGATACAACAAGCTAGTGGTCAGTCAGTAGATCCAGACCTACAGGAATTAGGGCAACAATGTGTGCTACAGCGGTGAAAAGCCATTTTTATGTATGCCTATTTTAAAGTGTAAAGGCATGACTTCAGATGGTCTTGAACTCGCCTGAAATTTTAGAAAATTACTTGGGATACATTTAGAAAGGCAGTAAGACTATAATAAGACAATAAGGTTAAGGTACTGCTGCATCAGTTTGGACAAAGCTGCTCTGGTCACCACAAAAGTAAAGTTTAGATTTCAGTTCAGTTTTTAGCTATCAGTTGCTCACAAGGATAAGATGGTAAATCCTGTAAGACCGCTACAAAACTATGTTCCTGTGATTAGGCACATGTTAGAATATGTATTTACCCTCGTTCAAATTTTTCTCTTTGCATAGTGTTATCACCAACCTTGACTCTGCACAAATTTTATACAATGAGCAAATATATGAGAAAACAGCAATTGGAATTAACCTGACAAATAGCCACTAAATTTCCAGAAAAAAAATAGTATTATTGCTCACTGAAGGTCTGAGCCTCAAAATGGGACACGAGGATGTTTCAAATAATTCCGGTGAGAGCCAGCAGCATTTAGCTCATGGTAAGTTGTCAAGTACCAGGAACATAAGCATTTCATTTTCCAGCTGCCAAATAAAAATGCAGCCGTATGCTACATGCCTAACGATGCCCATGAACACCATCGTTTTTTCCACCAAAACTTTACCTTGAGTGCAGAAATATTTACAGCTTGAACATCACCTCCAAACTCTTCACAGACCACATCGTAAGCCAGCAATTCCTTCTTTACTCTTTCAGGATCGGCTTCAGGTTTGTCACATTTATTAATGGCGAGGATAAGAGGAACTAAAAAGAGAACAAACTCATTATCAACCTAACTAGAAGTTGCTGCTACCAGCACAACTTCAATAAAAGGTTAGAGCAGGTTATGACCACTTAGAACAAATCATCTCGCTTGGTGCCTATTCCCTGAGCAGCCATGGAGATCTGAGCTACCATGAGTAGGCTGGAGGAGTTATCCTAATAAGGAAGGGAAAAAAAAGCCAACCATAACCCCTCCATACACACCCTGTCAGTGCTTTTCTCACAAACCTGCAAGTCACTGCAAAAATGTTAGTATTTTAGTATCTTTACGTATTACTGCAACATTCAGTATATTTTCAAACACACTCCCAGGGGAGAAGGAATGGGACTACAGCAGTTACTTCCCAAGTTCTGTGGATTCCAGTTCAAGGAGTTTCTTTTGAGAGGCAAATAAGCGTTTGCAAAGCGCTCGTTATTTGAGCTGCACAGCAACACACACCTTGTATACTGTATACTGGGCTTGCCACCCACTTCAAAATGTAATATTAACAAGTTGAACACTGTACCTCCTGCATTTTTAGCATGTTGAATGGATTCTATAGTTTGTTGCATTACTCCATCTTCTGCCGCTACAACCAGTATGACTATGTCAGTAACATGGGTACCTCTTGCTCGCATGGCTGAAAAAGCTGCATGTCCAGGAGTATCAAGAAAAGTTATCTTTTCCCCAGAAGGCAAATGCACTGTGAACAAACGTATACAGTACATTTAAAATCAGCATTTCACATGCCTTTGTTTGACCTACCCTAAATCAAGCATCACTCCTTTAGGAACATTTTTTAATAATAATGACATATTTTAGGCAGACAGGTAACTTTTGGCATAGACATCAAAGGTGCTTTTTACTCCTCAGGAAAGAAAAAGTGTCCTGGGATCTTTCATAACCCAAAATAGTCTAAATATAATTCCAACTGTGCAGACAACCCACTTCAAAGTTCCATCCACCTAGTTATGACACTTACCCTAAGTTATGATTTCCCTTTTCACTGCTTACATATAAACTGTTTATGTCTCAACATTTTTCCCCAACGCACTGACAGTAAGTCAGCCCGTTACGTAAGACTGAGAGTGAACGGTTTTATATGCAAGCACGTACACTTGAATCGTACCAAGAAAGGCACCAATGTGCTGTGTAATGCCTCCTGCTTCCATTGATGCCACCTGAGTTTTCCGTAGACTGTCAAGTAAGGTTGTTTTCCCATGATCAACGTGGCCCAAGATAGTAACAACTGGGGGCCGTGGGGTTAGTACTGCTGGGTCTGCAGGAGGCCTGCAATTAAAACAAAAATGTGTTTTGTATTATCAACATACCATCAGAACAAAGAAAATACAGTATATGAAAAATGCTTGAAGAAACAAATAGGATAAAGAGAGCCAAAAAGAACAGCTCACAACTTACCTTTTCACAGCATCTGTGTTCTCTCTTTCTTTTTCCTCTTTCAGTTTTGCTGATTTATACTTCATTCCTGATTTTTTAACAATTAGCTTGATATGGTCTTCATGTAAGATGGAATCTGGTTCTAGTGAATCGAGGTCAATGTCTGTGTATAGCAGCACTTCATAAATATGATCTGTACAAAAAGATAAAGACATTTAACAATTACATCCACAAAAACACATGGGAAACCCCACCCCCCACTTCATACAGTTAAAGACTTTCAAAGACTTTTTCATTAGTGGTTTATATAGCGCTAATAAGCTTCACTCACAAAGCATTTTTTCCTTTAGTTAATATTTATCTAGAAGTTCCTGTTACTCTACATACTTGCAGAGAACTTGACTGCCTCATAGATGATACAATCTTATTTTTCACTTAGATTTTCATAGCTTACTTTTCCATTAACACCTAAGAAGAAAACAACTGAACTGATCAAATAGCAAAGAAGCCATTCAAGGAAGAGGGAAATTTGATAAATCTATTCATATGCCACTTTATTCAGTAGTAGAAATACAGAACATATTGCAGTAGTCAAGAATTGTTACATGCTGACCTAAGTACCATTACAAATCTACCTCAGAAATGTACAGCAAGACAGGACAGACTTTTCTGCTTCTCTCCTCACTGCTGAGAGGAAAGTTTGCCAGAAAAAGTACCCAGATAGATAAAAAGTGACTGGAGACTCGTATTACATAGGTATGGAATTACTTCAAATGTAAATCGTCAAAACATGCTAATAACCTCCCTAAAACACAATTGAAAACTGGTCCGGCTGAGCCACTATACAACCAGGAATGGTTCCTTAGGTTAAAACAAGCCTGCTTCTGTAACCTAGTTGTTAGGGCAGTCACCTATAGCGGGGAGCACTTCCAGACCAGTCCTGCCTGCTCTCAGTTAATCAAATGACTCTTTTAATGAAATACATATTGCTCCTGAATCCAAGATTCCTGCTCCCAGGGTTGGATTACAGGCTGAAGCTCTTTTGCGCCTTCTCTCTTTAGCCACAAATTCTTTACGGACAGGGGTCCAGCTTTGACAAACCAGAGTGCAATGTTTTTCCTTCCAGAATAATTTATCACTTAGGGTACACAGTCATAAAGACCACCCTACATGCATCTGGAGATGGAAGGGAGTCCTGGCTTCTTCACATTAAAGCATCTTGCCTGCTAACTTGGATAGCCCAACTTATTTTCTCTTTAGTCTGCCATTGCATCCACCAACATTTTCTTTGGTATGGGTATAATCTACCTTACTCAAGGAGGAATTACCACCCACTAACCAATGCCATCGTAGACCTCTTTGCCTTTACCACGCATGAAAGTGGCAGGATTGAATGAAAAACAAGTTAAAAATCGATCTTAAACAACAGAGCAGGCTCTCACCTACGTCTTTACCCATAGCTCGTGCAAGTTCCTCAATAGTCATCTTCTGCCTTATCTCCACTTCACCTTTTGTCAGTGGTATCTTCTTTTTCTTCCTTTTTGTCTCCTACATGGAATTAGACATGTACATAGGAACACATAGCTGGCATAAACTAAGAAGTAATAAAAATGATATTAAAAAGACAATGGTCTCAAGCCATATGAAACACATCTTTTTGACTACAATACTAATGAATTACAATAAATTAATGACTTGTATAGCATACTACACTCAATCTTTTCTTCATTTCTAATTGTTCAAAACAAGGAAAAAAATTTCAACAAAATAATACTCATTTTTGTAATAATTTCCTCCTGCCTCTGCAAGATTCATGATGCTGCTGGTATAAGCACTTTAAGTCAATATTTGAGGAGTCAAAATACAGTCATACGTTAAGTACATTTTTGCCTTATAAATTTATAACAACTTCTCTATATTCATTATTAAAGCTCTGGTATTTTAATAATTAAAATCTTCAAACTGAGCTCCTGTAGTTTAAATTTTCACATAAAACCAGAGATTATTGGATTTTGTTAATTACCTCCTTTGTAGCTAGATGTCTGCATTGTGATAAGGCGGTGCTGATTGATTTGTCTTTTCGCCAGAACCGCGGAGGCAGAAGAACGGACCACAGGGGATGTGCAGCTGACTGCACAGGCTTCCATTCTGCTCTGTAAACTTTTCTGTAGGGGAAAGTATGCAGCTGTCTGCAAGCACCACGTAACTGGACCAGATTTTCAAACTTTAGTATCAATCCTTGGTTCATTTTCTCACTGAAAATACAAAGGACACATTGAAATCAGTCTCAAAGCTGAAATACACTCTGTGCTATGGTAATACGGACAGGAATACAAGGCACAAATGTTATGTTTCAAAACAGGCTTTTTAATGCTGTCGAAGCTGAACTACTGGGTAACTGTTCCAGTTTTTCAGTTTCCTTAAGTGCTTCACCTTTTTCACTATCTTATTGCAGATACACAGATCTACTAGTATCACCACAGCTTACAAACCTTTCACCCGTCTTCAACGACCTTTAATATAAACTACTGAAGTCCCCATTTCAGGTTCTTTGACACTACCTAGAAAAAAAGGACATTTACACTCCTTGTGCTATACTGACAGGAGTTATCCAGGTGCAACCTACCTCTCTAAACCAGTAAAACACATTTGCAAAATGCACCTTACATGAGCATATACCACCACTAAAAGACTGTAGCACTGTAGTTAACACCAGTGTTGTTGCATGGACAGAGATGTCCTTTGAGGCTAAGCCTTGCCTTGGCAATTAAGCTTTTCAAGACGCTTCTATCAGATCATCCCACATCTTGTTTTAACCATCTTAACTTTGGTTTGAGTAATTTTGCTAATTACCCTGTACAACAGTCTCCTAGTTGAACTTATGTTCTTGTTCAGAGTTGCCTGTTTTGTCCTGCTCAGCGATGCCACTCCCTGTACCTTCTACGTTTTGTCTCAAAAGTGGCTTTGTACCATTTTCCGAGCGGCTCCAAATGAGTGGAAGTTCCTCTCAGAATGCCTGCAGGCCCTTTAAAAACTCTCTTGTATCCGGATACCTTCAGGAAGTGAGCAGATGACGAACTAACCAACCAAAACCAACTACTTCCCCTCCCAAGGGAACTTTTAAAGTGGCAGAATCAGTAAAACCGAGGAACCCCCAGGAGCTAACATAAGGTCAAGGCGAGACTGGCCAAGCTCACAGAGGAGAAATCCACACGAGGTTGCTAACTGCAAAGAAACCACTCCTGGCTCTCGGGGGGCGTGGGTCACCAGTGGCCGGGACAGGCGCACCCCTCCAGCTCGTACTACTCTTATGCTCATCGTTTTGGCTAGTACTGCAGAGGAGCCACCAGGCTACACAGGCCTTTCACCCAACAAACCGCCTTCACCCCCGGGGACGAGGGGCGGCACGAAGAGCTGCCTCAGAAACCGCCTCACCCTGCTGCGAGCGAGACTACACCGCAGCGACGCACCGCCAGGCCGCCAAGCTCCCGAGACCTGCCAGCTGCAGCCCTCGCCGCGGCCACGGCCACGGCCACGGCCACGGCCGCCCCCCTCCCCCCCCCTCCCCCCCCCCCCCCCCCCCCCCGCTGTTCCCCGCCCCGGGACAGCGCTGGCCGTAGATCGCGGCCCGGCCCGGCCCGGTCCGGTCCCCCGCCCTGACAGCCCCGCTGACGGATCCCAACGCCCGTTCCCCGCTTCGCCCTCCGTGCCTGACACAGGGCGAGCCGCTCTTCTGCGCAGGCGCCCAGTAGCGCGAGGGCACCGCGCCGGCGCAGTGGCGGCCGGCGGCGCGTGCAGCAAGGGTCGGCTCCCGGGGCGGAGCCTCCCCTCAGAGGAGGCGGGAAATCCCCAAACAGGACGGCAGGCTTTATCCCGTCCTGGGGTCTTGGGGTTTTGTGTTTATGTGTATATATATATATATATACGCACACACACACTTAAATTTGGTTTTCTCCTGCCTACGAGGAGATAGTGGTTTTTCTTTGCGATGTTCTCCTACCCGCCTCCAATCTAAAGCTTTAACGTGGTTGATTTTTCTTAAAGTTCTCTCTAATTTGGCATCTCTAAAATAATATAATTTAATGGACTAGAAAAAACAAAACCTAGGAGGAAGTTCTGTAAGTGGTTTTTGAAAAATCCTTAATGTTCCTTCATTAATGCCGTTTGTAAAACCCGGAAATAATCCCAAATGACATCCTATGACAGCCTTCAGCCTTGGGGTCTGCTTGGGACAGCACTGCTTCTATAGTGACCTCTGTCAGGCGGTTGCAAATTGCATGTTAAGAGTAGTAACAGTAATTTCCTCAACATATGTGAGCTGTGTATTTTACACACTGTGCCCGTAACACAGGACGTGCAATAGGTGGTAGCTGCACATTTTGCTGCGCTCCTTATCTCGCTACTGCAAGTATCTGGTCTTTTATGCCAAGTATTGACAAAAAAAACCCCATGTCCTGTATTTTGAAGGCACCATCTGCTGATGAATGTGGCAGGTACTAACCAATACCTTAAAATGCACAAGGTCCTCAAGGGTTTCTCCAAAGGTAAAATGGGGAAAATAACCCCAAAAATAAACTGTAGTGAAAAAGCTTAAATATCAGAGATTGTACAAAGGGCATTAAATGAAGTCTGTGTTGCTGTGCAGGGAGACAAATCGGGCACAAAGACAGCACAAGCACACAGACACACATGCTGGGGGCAACACGTCCTTCATACGATCAGGCTTCCTGGTGAGGCTGGGATTGACCTGAAAAACGTTTTATTTGAAAGATAAATTTAGCATGCAAAACAGTCACCAGAGTTTACTGCAAATCTGCTTTTTGAGTTGATCTTCTGTTGGATACTGCCTGGAAATCTTTCTATGTGCTGCTGTAGGGCTCTGGGAATTAGCGTGGGATCATAATTTATCCACATGTCTCTTAACCACAGATTCATACTGTTTTAATTTAAAGCTTTATTATAGATCACCTGTTCTTCTGAAGGGCAAACTGAAAACAAATAATTTCTGATGTCATAGGTCAGGACGATGGTTTGGGTTGGAGAAATATTTTCTGCTTAACTACATGTCCGTTAATGCTTGGCTTTGTCCTTTAGTTGCAATTCTTGATTATTGGTTGCCTTAAAAAAAAATAAATTGATTACGCAGTTCTCTTTTTTAGTGTGTACCATTAACTGAATAGTTCACCTTATTTTGATTTTTATAGCTTTGAGGGTTTTTTCTTTATTTAGTAGCAACATTTTCAGCAGAACTGTACATAGGCATATGTACAAGGTAGCATGTGAAATTACAGTAAGCACATATATAAAAAAAATTATCAGTACATATCTAGGACAAATACCTGTTTAGAAACCAGTATTTGAACCAAATACAGTTCACCTTGGATGTGAAAACCTAGTGTCTGTCAGAGCCGCATATTGTTCTAATGTCACTATTCGACAAGGAAAGAGATGGGCTGTTTTAAGAAACAGGAAATATGTTGAGCTGTGCGGGAGGCGAGGTCCAGGGGCCGTATGGAGAAGTGCTGTGGAGGACTTCGGCCTCCCCCGAGGTGTGAGGCCAAGGAGGACAGCAGGAGACCCGCGGAGCTGTACGACGGGAGGCGCAGCCCGATGTTTCTGCCCCTAAGGAGACGGCAAGCCCTGGCCTCTGGCGTGCCACAGGATCACAGGACCTGCGGAGGCAGGCGGGTAACTTAGGACATCACACTGCCTTGCCCCAGGGTCGCGCCGCCATTTTAGGGCCGCGGAAGCCGCCGCCCGGCACGGCCCTCCCCGACGGAAGGGGCGGTGGCGGCGGCAGCGCTGCCCGCCCCGCCAGCCCGGCCCCGGCGGAGCAGGACGGCGATGGCGGCAGCACCGGAGCTGCGGGAGGCGTTAGCGCAGCGGCTGCGGGACTTGGGTATCGCCACGGTCACCGCCGAGCACCCCCAGGTAGGGGCCGCCGCCGCCGCCTCTCCCCGCTGGCCTTGGCGCTGCCCCGGCCCCTTCCGAGCGGGCCGCGGCGTCGGCGTCCAGCCACGCCAGCTCTTGGCATATTTCGGATCTTTTTTAAATCCGGAAATAAAATTCTGCATGCGAACAGGGCAGTTTTAGGCCCTGTACGTGATTTTGGTAGCATAATCAAATATCGGTATGTAAAGCATCAGACTTTTCTTGCTAAATGGACTTACGGTGCTGGGCCTGGCAGGGAAATTTTGGGGTGTTTTGAGAGCAGACGTTGAGTCGTTCCCCCTCTGCGTTTCTGTACCCCAGATTCCCTTTCCCCCAGCAATTCCCCAGCAGTTTGAAGAGCTACGGCCCATCCACTTCACCATGAAGTTGATGACACCTAAGATGCTTTCCAAAGTTCTCTCACTTAAAACACACACCACGTCATTCCAGTCTGTCTGTGGTGGAGCTGCAAAAAGGAGGGCTGTCAGAGCTGTCTTTTTGTATTTTTAAACTGTGGTACTCTTGCTGTATACATGAGACAGAAATGATTCGGACAGCGTGCAGGAGCAGTATGTCACATTTTATTTGTGTTCTTTTAAAATTTTGTCATAAAAGGGTACAGTTTTTAGGCTGAGTAAAACATTCAGTATTTTCTAAGTATTTAACAAAAAATACCTGCTGGTATGCAACTAAAAGTCTAATGCAATATAGAGTTTCACACTACACTGATTCTGTTTTCCAGGTGTTCACTGTTGAAGAAATGATGCCCCATGTCCAACACATGAAAGGTGGTCACAGTAAAAATCTTTTTCTTAAAGACAAAAAGAAGAAAGGGTTCTGGCTGGTGACTGTTCTGCACAACAGGCAAATCAATTTAAATGATCTTGCTAAAAAACTGGGTGTTGGAAGTGGAAACCTGAGATTTGCTGATGAAAATGCCATGCTGGAAAAGCTAAAAGTGGGCCAGGGCTGTGCTACACCCCTTGCCCTCTTCTGTGACCAGGGAGATGTAAGCTTTGTGCTGGATGCTGGCTTTCTGGAAGGTGGCCATGAAAAGGTATATTTTCATCCAATGACAAATTCTGCAACCATGGGCTTAAGCCCCAATGACTTCTTGAAGTTTGTGAGATCAACAGGCCATGATCCCATCATCGTACATTTTGATGAGGACATTAAATAGATGAAGTTCACTTTCTGTTACTGGGAATAGATTTTGTAGAGCAAAACTGGTGCAAGTCTCATTATAAATGCAATTTGAAAAAACAGGGTTACTCCTTTTTTATTTTTATTTGATTGTGTAAGTTTATATTGATAATCTGGTGAGAAAGCTTACTGTCTTTGGGTTATTAGAAGTTTAACAGAATATTCTTAAAAAGACCTATTTGCAATCTACCACCAAGCAACCAGTAAGTAGAGAAGGTGTTATTTAAATAATGTTACACTGTTTATTAATAAAATGGATAAAACTGGAACTTTCCGTGTGTGGTACTGGCCTTGAAGGTTTAAACTTAACATCATTAGGAAATAACAACTTAAACAGTTCTAAAATATTCGTCAGTACACACAGAGCAAAGATGTCTAGATTGTGTGCTTGTACCCATTTAGCCCCTACTATATGTTGACTTCTTTGTATTATTTTTAACTAGAAAAAAACAACTTGCCTACAGTACAGAAAATGCATTTGATCGTCTACAGTTTTAGTTGCATTTTCACTTTCACAGTGTCCTCCCCTTGGGAAGTTACGGAGTCTTCTGGCAGTCGCCCCACGAAGCCAGGTGCGTGCCTCACCCCTTTCCAGAGCCTCTCCGAAAATGGGAGGACAGGAGGCAGCCATCTGATAGCAGGCGGGGCAGGGCTGAGCCCCGGAACCAGCCTCTCCTGGCGGAGGAGCTCCAAGGAATAGTGTTACCGTGGGCGCCTGACCAGTGTAGTGTGTCCTGCCGACACCTGGGAGGAACGTTAATACAACCCGGAACTGTATTTTGTGCACAATTTCAGCAGATTCAGGAACCCATGGAGGACGTGCACCTTCTCTGCTCCGCTCTACCCTAACCAGCACCTACAGAAGTGGAAAGAATGGTACGGCGAGTAGCTGCACTTGAGCTTCTCCCTTCAGGAGAAGGGGACTGCGGGTACAAGCGTCTGTGTGTTTAAGAGGTTGAGGGGAAGCTGATTTGTCTTTCAATAGATTATAGATACTCAATATAGAAAAGCATCTACTATCATAAGAACAAGACCAGTACATTCTCAACAGTGAATTTCTAACCTAATTCTTTCTCTTCCTCTTTCCTGCCTAAATGAATAAAAGCCCCTTCAAACAGATTGTGCGCTAAGACAGAAGCAGCACAAACTCCATGAAGTCCAGTAAACACACTGTGGCAGCAAGTACTCACATGAAACCCAAAGACAGGAGTTGTGAAAGCGAGGGACAAAATCTGAAGATGAGGGGGAAAAGGGCATTTGCTCACAGCCTAATGAAAATGCCGTGTAAAAACTATGCCTGCAAGGCAAACAATAGTGTCAGTGCAAGCTGAGACAGAACGAAATAAAGAATACAGAAGAGTGAAAAAAAAAACAGATGAAAGGACTTGTGATCTTGGATGACAGTTTGCTACTGCATCATGCTAAGGATGTGGTTCTCCCAACGATAAAGGGAAACACTTCAAAAGAAACACAAGGCAAAAATCAGCCAATCTGACTCAGTTTCATTCTAGATGGCTGAGACAGTTCTATGAGAACATCAACACTTGGGGCTTTTTTTTTCCCCTGTGTAAGAAAGTGAAATCTTTAATTCTATAGAATTAACAACTACCATTAACTTGGTAAGAAAAAGCATCTTCTAGGGCAAGGCAAGTTACTTCCCAAACACTCTTAAGGAATCATGGAGTGGCAGGGGTTGGAAGGGACCTCTGGAGATGACCTTACCATGGTGTCCTTCATTTCTGAAGGACTTGGCACCTGTTCTCAGAGGTGTGACCTTAAGGACAGGACACTTATGACACAGCAGTTTCAGTTCTCCCCTCCACTGCAGAAAGACAAACCAACACCATGTATCATGTCAGTCATCTCAGCTGGGAAAGAAGCGACCTAAAGATGTTGAAGCTACAGGATAGTCACTAGAAAGATATCCACAGACACGTGATTTTGTGTTTCCTGTTAAATGAAAGACTGAAAGGAACATTTCATATTTGGGAATACTGAGTTGATTAATGAACTCTGGATTAACAAATGTATTGCTAAATTAGCTAGATATTAAGATACAGTCTTATGTGTCTTTAAAATTTCACTGACCCTCTGCCTACCACTCACTATCCCTCCCCTTTAAGGTTTCTTCCTTGTGGCACCCCAAAATCCTGCATCACTTACAAAACTAAATTTGATTTGTCAAGGTTTTTGAATCCAGAAAGCTTTAAACATGAAAAATTGTTGTAAAGACATGTGCACAACAGCAGTTCACTATGCTTCACGAATCTTAAAATCTGTACTACCTAAAATTTAACTACCTTTGTCCTCAGAAGAGATTCTGAGACTTGTCTCAGCAAAAGTAACAACCAATCAAAATCAAAGCTTCAAATACTACATTTGGCAAATCTATAATGATTTCTTTTTGTATTTACTTATGAAATTAGTGTCTTTTTTAAATAGTATCAAAATAGCGTATAGTTAAAAGCTACACAGGTCTACACAAATAAACACCACAAAACAAACTACACACTGTCCAGAAAAGTTCTGCTAGTTTTATCAGTTTCCTTCTGGAAGAAATACTGAACACATCACCAATGGACCACAACGCCATCACTTTACACCAACATCCTTCCAGCAACATCAGTTTCCAGAAAAAGTGTGTATAAATGTACACACAAAATAAGAATAAAAATTATTTGGTTTGGCATTTTAATAACATCATTAATAAATGTATACAATGGCAAACATTTAAAAAATCAATATGTAAAGGAAATTACAGTTTTAAATAAGAGCTTTTTAAGTTTTGTTTCACACCTAGGTACATTCCTTTAAGGCAGTTTTATTAATATCAAAGCATTATTTACATATACATGATCATCTA
Organism: Leptosomus discolor; assembly: GCF_034619465.1. NCBI lineage: Eukaryota > Metazoa > Chordata > Aves > Leptosomiformes > Leptosomidae > Leptosomus > Leptosomus discolor. The sequence continues at coordinate 25,364,437 of NC_141392.1, forward strand.
ACTCTAAAAACCATACATGAGCTCCTTTGTTGAGGCTGCATCATGTCTTGGAAAAACTTTAAAAATAATACGTGTTGGGAATGTTACTAAATCCTCAGCAGACTATCAGAAAAGTAAATAAAAATTATACATGTATAGTTCTACAACCTCTTCTGTAATCTTGAACTAGCAGTGACAGATTTGGCAACTCTTGCAGTAAAAAGCTGTGTACTATCGTCGTATGCTGTCCAACAGCTGCCGTGTTCTTCCCCTGGGAGTCTGTGTTTCAGAAAATGTGAAGCAGCTCCCAAATTAAATTTCCTGTTTTATTTTATTTTAAGGGCACACACTGGAAAGATTAAGAATGGAAAAAGGATTTAAAAATCACCAGAGCACAGAGGACTTCCTGACTGCTCTTCTGCTCTGAACCTTCTTGGCAAAAGGAAGCGCTGGGAGAAGCCAGTTCTGATCTCGTAAATGCAAACGTGCCCCCGGTGCTGCCTTTGGATAACTGAGCAAATACAACCCCAAATCTCACTCTGGCCTCTGCACGGATGCAGACGCAGTGGGTCGAACCCTGCTTACAGTGGCACCGACAGGCACTAGCCAGGACTCTGGTGCACAAGCCTGACCTACAGGGTGAATCCTGCCCCCAACCTCCTGCTGATTCTCTCATACAAGGAAACTTTGCTTGGGTTTTTGGATGAGGGAGGTTCACTTCTAATACAGTTATCCTATTAAATAGGAATTGTAAAGTGACTACGCCCTGACTGTGACTGCACAGATGCTTTAAGGTGTAATAATAATACGCAAAAAGCAAGTGAACAAGTTGTGACGGGTAGTCTGGGATGACTTAATGAACACAGACAAGAGCTGAGCTAATAAATCAAACATCTGTTGATGCCCGTGTGACGAAAATGACACAGCCACGCGTGGTGAGGGCAGGTTATGTGTGCCCAGCCATGCTCCTTGCAGAGGGGCACGTGCCACGCAGTCATGGCGATATGCCACTCTTGCCTAATTCCCAGGGTCTCGGAGAATCTACCTCGACACACACGGCTGCTTGGATTCTGGGAATGCAAACAGCATTTGGCACTACAGTTCAAATCTGTTAATTCAAGACACACATGTTCCTCTAAAAATAGTTAATGCTACTAAATGGCTAGGGTTTAATAGTTTGGAATGCATCAGTCCTCTGTTGTCAAAGAGAGCAAGAAGAATCCAGCCACCGTCAGACCCTGAAATGAGCTTGAAAATATTGTAACTTAGGATCAAGAGGCATTTTCCTAATATTTATGGTATTTCATTTCTTTTTCATAACAGTGATGCCTTTAGTAAGGACTACCAGCGTTCTAGATTTCATATCTTTATCTATGAAGTTCTGTAAAGGCAACTTTTCCTTAAGTTTCTGTGGCTCTGCCCGTACTGCAGGACAGAACAGCACAGAAACCAGGCTCAACACCAGACTCTTACTGCTTAGAGTGCTCTTCTCCTCGAGCATGCCAGGGCTCGCTCGGTCTCACCTGGTAGCAGGGGAGAAACTCAGCGGTACTCGGAGCTTTGAGCACATACAGGAACACACAAACTACCTGTGTACAGGTCTCTGCAGGTATACGGGCCCTGACATCCCGCACCTCTTCTAGCCACTGCCATCCATCCCACCTGCCCCTCTGGTGACATCTTGTAGCTGTCACTGCACGGCTTGGAACACCCTGAATCCTTCTCAAAAACATCGCAGCATCAGTTACAAAGTGGGAAATTATTCTGAATGCAACTGAGCTCAGGCTGCCTGCAAAACCATCGTGGAGCTGGATTTCAGGGGTGTACTGGGCTTCAGATCACTCCTGGGATGGCTAATCATCTGTGTGATACTCTGCAAAACTCACCACACTTCCACTGAAATCAGTGAAAATCGTGACACTGAGAATAAGGGACCAGAAGTGGCTGCCAGTGTGAGCTGGTGATCAAAGTAAACCAGTGATTTTAATGAAATACCAGAAAGGTCTTCAGAGGAAAAATGGGGATTCTATATGGTGGAGAGCTGCAAAATTGGTCCTATTTTCACCTAAGGAAAAAAAATCCAAAAAACATTTGAATTCTCTGTGAGAACAATCCCAGGCTGAACCAAGTATTTATATTGTAAAACCAAAATACTCTGTTTAGATCTAGATCTTATAGCACATTTTATCATAGAAAGTATTTCAGAAGGAAAGTCACTTTAAGGAAAAAACCCAAGAAAATGTCCCCTTCTAAAAGTGACTGCACTTTCCTCTTTTTTGCCCTTTTTTGACAAAATTTCAGGAAAATATAACAACGACCTGCCAATATTTTTTTCCATCTGTTGAACTGCATTCTCTCCACTGAAAAATGATTCTGTTCCAACTGTCCCTGATAAATGACAGCACCTCTAAGCCTCAAGAAAGCTGCTGTCAGTAAGCTGGCGAAGCTGCAGCAGCTCCACCAGGCAGCCCAAGCAGCAGCGGGACTGATCTACAGATAGCCCCTGACCCTGGGTCTGCAAATGTGTCCTGCTTACCTGCACCGTGTGAATGGAGACAGCCGTGACCTTACGTGTTGGAAGGTGGGACACTAGGAGGTTACACAGTTAACTTAACCCTTCAGAACAGGAACATGAACGTGCTGATGGATTTGTAATAAAACATAATTATGACAACTCATTTTGGATCTGCTTATAGATTCATGGACGCTTCCTTGGAGCTCTCTCCAAATGCTTTCAAGACAACAAATGTATGCAGCCACTGAATGTACCAATAACATTTGTTGACTTTAATATAAATCAACAGTGAACAAAACGTATCTTGCTAGTAAAAGATAACCTTAAGGGGAACTGATTGTAAAATGCGTATGATACTATTTACATTTCTTTTTGCCATCAAGAAACCTCCTAAGCCACAATCAGCTCATGTCAAAAGACAAACAATAAAAAAAAATTAGTCAGTACACAAACATCGTAAGACAGTCTTATCCTGGAAATGCCATTTGTTGAAAACAGCCTTATATTAAAATAAAAGTTATAGAAAAACCCATACCTGACAATTTCCTGTCAGAAACACCTGAACATACATATGCAGAATAACTTGGGAATGTGAAAAACATAAATGACAAACAACTTCTATATAATACGATTATCCCATGACTCCCACTTTCGTTAGTTATTGAACTTCTTCATGTATGTAAACAAATTTTTCTCTTGCAGTATGCAACAAAAATCAGCATAAACTTTTTAAAGAGCAATTTCATGCAGATTATGCTAACCAAATAAGGCAGTGAAGTGCCAGTAAGCTGAGAGGTTTTTGTATGTGTATATACAGTCAATTTCAACAAAATACTACAGCATTTATTTTAGATTTACAGAACTAAAATATAAACTGCTAGTTACGGGGGGGTTTTTTGGCTAATTATTAGCAGAAGCTTAAGCAAATCAGTGGCTAATTTCATAAACAGAAGATGAAAGAAGTTTGTTGTTTTGTTTTTGTTTTTCTTTTTTCCCTGGAGTAATTCTTGAGACCTTAAAATTCTTGGTCCTTAGGGAGATGAGAACTGTCCTTTATTCAGTAGATCTTAACAGTGCAATGTGCAATAATTCCTAAGACCATCTACAAATTTTCGGCAGTAGACTCCAGTAGAGCTCCTTGATTCAAGGAAGGAAGGTAGGTAGGTTTTTATTTCTTTCCTGCTCTAGTCACGAAGAATGTAAAAAATTCCCTTAATTTTTATTAATGATTCCTACAGTCGCTGTCTTGTAACTTCAGATATAAAGGCTTCACACTGAGATACTGAAGGACACTTTTCTCTCTGTGTTCAGTTGAAAGGTGGAAAGAGAAAAGAACATAAGAAAAGCTTAAAGCGTAGAAGTATAAAATACAGAGTTAAGTCACTAACAGAACTAACAGCACTAATAGCATGCGTCAAAGATGTTTTAATGAAGCCAAGAGAAGGACAGAATGCCAAAGCCAAGCTTTATAAAAAGGCAGTTTCCTTGTGGTATAGAACACTTTATAAGTTTCGTTAAACTTATAAATCCTTTAGATTTATCTGTCCCTTTCTAAGAACCGACTTCAGTGTTACTTCTTAATGTAATTTCTTTGAACTTCCTTCTTCCAGAGATTTGAAAAGTGAAAATAAACGCAATTTTTACAGGCAAAGGTCTAAATGGGATGAGATGCCTGCCTACACAGGCAAAATAACTGCTGTAAACCAACCTGTTCTGGCTTAACTAGTAAGACAGACAGAAGCCAGTTAAGCAAGCAGTATTTACATCTGTTAATGCAATGTGCACTTGTTCTTATAGGTAATGCTGTTAGTTTGTTGTAAATGAAATTAATCTCATTTACATTTTGGGCAGGAAACTCACCACTTGGCCCACATCTCATGTAGTGGGTAATAGAATTAGGAGCTTTGTTGCTCCCTAGACCTGCTTTTTGAATTTCTGCTTTCTGGTATAGCTTCCACATCTGCAGAGAAAAGCATTTCATGTTATTCATTGTGTTTATCAGGACATGAAAAAAACCTCTCATGCATTAAAATACATTCTACTTATTAGTAGAGCAAAAGGATATATAAACACACTTTTTTTTTTTTTTTTTTTTTTTAAGAGGAGAGGACAGAGGAGAGGGATAGAGGAAACTGACTGGAAGTGCCTACCTAACTGCACTCATTAAAATTCATCTTAGCATTTAGAATAACCAGGTATTATTTTCAAAGTCACAATCAGATATACTTAACTTTTAGATACACTAACTAACGCTCAGTCTCTGCCTGTATGAAGAGAAAAGTAATCAGATGTAATCAATGCTGACTGAACCTAGCAGAGAACTTAACTCATCTTTGCATTTTTACCTGCTACACATTGACAGAAATGTTCATGGTCAATTCTGCAAACCAGAAAATTATCTTTGCATGCAACAGCCTGAACATGCGAAATGCAGTATCTTAATTTACTATGCTCTTAAAGCAAAGCATCGAGCAAACCTTTAACTGCAAGCAAATTACTGAGCCTGAACAACAAAACCTTTTTTGGCCAGCAGCCACGTATTTAGTGTTTATAATTACCATGCAGAGTCCTAACTTATCATTTTTAAAGGCAGTGGGGACCAAGGAATGAGCAAGCGCACCATGTATTTACAGTCAGCCATTTGACTGGCCGAGGAGCAGCGGGGATTTGGGCTGAAAGGAATTTCACAGACCCTTCCACAAGTTGAACGTAGACCGAAAGAGACATCCCTGATGTATGTATTGTTAAAGCGTAAAGACCAAAAAGTGGAGGAAAAAAATAATCCTTCTGTACATAAAAACATTTGTTTTCTTTCATATGTAATAAACAAATGTTGACAATTTGTTTATCAGAGACATCAGAAAGTCTCCAGCAGCATGCTTTCTTTCGCTGCTGCAGCTGAACTCGATGGAGCAAAAGTAGGAGCACAAAAAGTTATTACCCTCAGAACTGAAATGCAATTCATTACAAATCTGTAAAACAGTGCAAACCAGTAGCGTGGGCTGGACAATGATAGTCTAGAACTCCTGTAAAGCATCTGCCACACTCGTGTTCAAAGACATTACCACTCAGGTATTCTAAGGCCCTTTGTGTTTAAGAGAGAAGCTGTTTTACTGCAGCCCCCCAACACCCCAGCAATGGAGTAAGGTAAAACACAGGCTAAAGTGGCATGAGATATCAGGCATAAATATTCACTATCAGGTTTGGTTTGCATGTGAAAGCTTAGTGCTGTGAAAAGAAATTAAACAATGCAAACTGAAGTGCCCCATGGGCAGCGGCTGAAAGAAATGTATTTTGCTGCCTTGATAGCAAGCTTTAATGTCACTCTACAGGGGGAACCATTCAAATTTCTCTTTAGACATTGCCCTTGCTTATGATTACAATCGGGATTCAGTGGTCATGTTGGAGAGTTTGTAATAAATATATCTGGAGACAATACTGGTATTTTTCGTAGACATGACAGTCTAAGGATCTAAGCAAGACAAGGCTGGCAACAGAGATAACAGCATGCCTGAAAGCTGATCCGATTTCTCCAACAGTAGCGGTTAATCTAAACAGAAGATACTACCTCTAGCTACAAACCTTGTTCTGATCCTAACAAGCAATCTCACTGCAAGACACAGGCTTGCAATCAGTTAAGAAAAATACAGATACTGGTAGCACAGTATGAGTTTATAAGTACTCTCAGAGCTAAGAAGATTTTTCTCTGTAATTCCTTAAAGGACTTGCACAATGTATTATGCACACATCGCTTCAGATCACAGCACTGTTCATCTCAAAGCTAACTCAAACACACCTATAGATTAACAGAAATGAAGTCAAATGACATGGCCCAAGATCAGAACACCGGTCTTGCTGTGTGAGAGTAAATGCCTGTGAAATTAAGATTGTATTTCAGATTTGGATTTGTGGTTTTTTTAACAGTGAGACAATTCTAGAAGAACACAGCATTAACTAACAGCACGCTGTGAATAACACTGAAGAGAAGTGAGAAATTTATCAGCCCAGTAACACTGGATGCCTGCAGACATTGTAAAGGATAGCTGCTTTACATTTCGAAACAGTAATTTTACCCTCCACAGAATGCCTTTGAAACATCCAGTCTTCTCCCATCACTCCTTTTCCCCACCTTGAAATGTAGCTGGAGCACTGGAAACTGCTATCTCCACATTTTATTACCAATTCTCCTGTATGAAATGGAGACCTTATGGACTAATACATGTGATGTCTGCTGCTTTTCCATGAAGAACTGTGTATTTGCAGCACCCCTCCCTAGTTAAACACTAAGGAATTAAAGTTCAACCCACACAGCAGTACCATGACTGCCACAAAACTGCCAGCAAAATAAATTCAATTATAAAATTCAGAATATGGCATTCATTATTTTTAATATTTATTTTCAACTTTTAATATTTTTCCTCTAGGTACATTTTCACTCGTTTTTTTTATAGCATATGTAATTTTGACCTACAATAACTGTCAGCAATTATGTCCTCTTGCAAAAAAGTGCTAATGTCTAAAGTCTCACATAATTGCAGTTTAAGTATGATACAATTTTAAACTCTGCTTGTATTTATGATTAGGATGTTTCAAGCAACTGCAAAGACAGCGGCATATTAAGTTACTACTTCTCAACATTTCTCTTTAGCTCATCATCTAGAATTTAACAAGTTATTGCCTTAAGCATTCCTATGCTCCTATAATTTTACAAGCAAAGTTTTTGTTATTTTTTCTTTTATTTAGCTGTGTTAATTTAACAGTTTTTCTGTTATTTTTGTTACACACCTTGTTTTCTATTAGGTTAGTGTTACTTCTGCTAAGAAGAAAAAATGAGTTTCCACCATGATCAATACAGGTTTTTATTACCATACATCGCAAGGAGTCTCGTATCACTCTGTTATTTGACTCCTAATAACACCGTACACTTCACCACATTTATACACCAGACGTGGAAAGATAAAGCATACAAAAGGGAAAAGGTGGAAAGGGTCATTTTTTCATTAAAAGTGCTGCATATCATGTAACTATTTATTACCTCTTCGTAAGAATTATCACTTCTGTTTAGGATTATGAATGGCCTTTGTATTTATTAATGTTCAAATATTTTAATCAGTATGAACAGTAATTTGTATTTACTGTGCAAGCTAGAGGTACTGAATTATTGTGCTATAAAACTTGTTCCTTCTGCAAAATGCATTTATGCCAGCACATGGCATAAATGAAAAGGGTAAGACACTGAAATCTCTGTAAATGTTTCTTTTCGTTAGTATCTCATTTTTGAGAGAAGGGGGGAAAAGTATCTTTACTGCAAATACATAATCAATGTGTTACTGAACATCCGAAAGCATGACCACAACTGAAAAGTACTTTCTTTGTACCAGAAATGATGTTGTTCACGGTGCCATTGTTGGCAATGCAGCATGCGTTTTGGTTTAGCATGCATCCAGTTAATGTACAGAAAAAACCCAAAATATTTGTAATGCATGACAAATAAAAATATAGCTTGTATTATAAAGATTTTTAAAGGCATGCAAAATATATACAGTGCAATTAATGTTTCATGCAAACTTTGGTGAGGTTACAATTTTACATTCAAACATGCTCAAGTACACAGCTAAGCCCTATGCCATTGTTCTTATAAAACAACAACGTACAGCTCTAACACAAAATTATTTTTTCATTGTAGTGAAATTTTCTCTAAAGCCAGTGGACATTGAGAACACCACCTACATGTCATGTTAGACTATATATATGTATTTAATAATACAACTTCCTTATCATACACAACCATACTCGTACCACACAGTTTTATTATCTTCAGAAACCAGGAGCGGGGATTCAGCCTCACTACTGTTTACACAGGTGGCAGGAACAAATTCACTAGTTAGAACTGACCGCAGGCAGCTACAATCAGATTCCTGATTAGCGGAAGGCTGTTCTTGATTTTTCGGTACTGATCTAAATGCTGATAGATTTGCCTGATCAGTTGTTTTTGATGTAGATCTTTGAGGCAATCCACTTATATTACTAACTAATTCAGTGTTAAGGGATAAAAATGGCTGAGACACAGTAAATGATCCTGTGCTGTCATTACCAGATATACTGACTTTATCATTAAACACACTTGTGCTTAGCAAAGTTCCCTCACGAAAATTTGACCTTTCCATCCTTGAAGTCTTAGGGACATTAGATTTACATCCTAAATTACGTGGTTTAACTGTATTAGCTGCATTGCTTTGTGGAACACAATCTACCCTGTAAGCCACACAGTGAAAAAAATTAGAGGATAACTGGTGTGCTGAGTACTCACTAGAGGTCGATGGAACACTTCTGTCAGTGGTGGATGGTGCTGGATCAACTGATACAGGTTGTCTACTGTCCTTAGACAAAAAATCGTGAATGCTTGTCCTTCGAGTAGTTCCTTCTGCCGTAGAAATCACACTGCTTGCACGAGGTAAGGTAGCATAAGGATTGCAATCTCTTGATTGTCGCTGTGATACAGTTGCTTGTATCTTTTCTTTAACTGATTTGGTCTTCCCTTGAGTGCCTGATGTAAATTTTAGGGGAGAACTAGTAAAGTAGGTATCTTCAGTTTTACGAAGGCTGGGCCTTACAAGTTGTTCTGGTTTAATGGATCGTCCATCTGAGAAATCAACTGTACTTTTTACACTTAATGATCTAACAATACCACAACTGGCAGATGGCTGTTTTCTTAGCTTTTCCTTTCCTGTCAGCTCCGCAGACTCAGACAAGCTTTTCATGACTTCATCTAAAAGATTCTCTTCACTTGCAGATTTCATCTGTCAAAAATATGAAACGTCTCACAAATTTATAAATTGTAATTTTGACTGTTTCTTAAGCAATCTTTGTGGACATAAACAAAGAACAATTCTGCAAAGTTTTTTTTTTAATTTCTCAGATCAAAAAGTAGTATTAAACATTTATGGTACATACTCACGAGTTTTCTGTACAGCTTACAAGCAAGTTCTTTGAAAACCAGGTGTCAGACAGATCATAACTATGGAATCAGTTCCCGTAAAACTGATTAACTGAAAAATTTGATGATCAAAACTTCATCTTCTCACTCACTTGCCCTCTACCATCAACTCATCAATCCTTCCTCAGCAATTTCATATGGACTATTATTTTAACTTATACTGACCATCTGGAGCTCAAAGCTTAAATTCTCTATATAATCAAACAATAAAGACAGAAATCTCAGAAAGTAATACAAAGCACGTAATCTTTAGGCATCCTTGGTGCCTAAATTTGGACTGGACAACTTCCCATTTTTTCTTTTTGGAGAAAAGACTTCAGAGCTAGAAAAAAAAGTTTAGGTGAATACTATTCACAGACTCAGTGGAGAACGACTGCAGTCTTTCTCAAAATGGTAAAAGAAAATTTGGAAAGAATTAAGCTAAAAGCGTTAAGGAAACGCTCTGGCAGAAGACTGGAAAGAGATCTCTTGAATACCCTTCCAACCTGAATGATTCTGTGATGCTATGAAAGGGATTCTGTGATTCATGAACAGCAGTGGACTAGACTTCATGACTCTTCTTGTATTTCTTTTGCCAGAAGAGTATTGCCTAACACTTAAAAACCAAAAATCCTTGTCAGAGAGACCACAGGTGAGCGGTCATTTTAAGTATCTAACAACAAATACAGAAACTTAGTCCAGACTCAAGTCACTACCCCAGACTACCTCAATCAATTCAGCTGTGAATGTGTATTTTTCAATTTCAATTGTGTTGTTAAAAAGAAATGGAATCTGATCCTTGCTCTTGATGGGCCCTAGTCACAGTAACTGGCTTGCTTTATTCTAGAGCACTTCTAGGTTTCAGACATATCTACTCAAGAACTAGTGATTAAGAAATTAGAGTAATAGCAAAGACAAGGTGATTTTGGGCTTCTAACAAACTTCTAACAAACTGTCACTGATTTAGAGAAACATTCTCTTTGTCTTACTCCTCTCAGATTTCAATGAGCTCCAAGGTCAGTTTTTTGCCCAGCAGAGTTAATAAGATGAAACTGAAGGAGACAAGAGTCTCTCCTCAGGGAATGAAGTAAAGCATCTTCCTTCCTGTTGATGTAAGACAGATCTGACAACAGCTTTTTCTTAAGACAAGTGCTGAACTGGAAAAAGAAAAGTAAACCTACGTTGAGTTTATGGCCTTCCATCTGAACTCTAACAAGCACACCACGCATCAGTACACTGAACCATTTTGTGCAGTAGAGATCAACTTTCTTACCTAATCCAGTAACCCAGAAAGGGTCAAGTTGTAAAATTCCAAATGATTCTGTGCGTAATACAGCAAGTACAGTTTATTGGGATACAGTCCACACTACTTCTTAATGCAGGAGTAATCAATATCTCCAAAAAGCTTTAAAGCCATTCTACTCACTGTAAGTCTTCTAATTCTGTGCCCACATATGGGACAGTACATAGTTAAAATATTTTTTAAACTAACCTCGCTTGAGGTACTCTTGTTGCTTTCTTCTAAAAACTGTTGCAAGGTAACAACTTCACTTCCAGGAGAACCGCTTTTGATCTGTCTTCCACGACTATCCAGTGTTTCAGGCGTTCGCTGCTGGAGCACAGGACTGGACCTTGTATGACCTTTCAAATACTGAATAGGACTGCTGCTGCTGCTAGACCAAGCCTCATGTTCATGTAGCAGACTAAATTCTCCGCTGCTGTGACTTTGTGGCCTGCTTTGATTGTTAACTGCACCTGCTTTTGGGGTAAACGGTATTAAGTATTTCCATAAGAAAAAATATACCAAAGCTGTTAAACAGTATAACCTTACTCAAATCTGGAACGTTATCAGATTCATTTAACAATAATTCTATTTAAAATACTAAAAAATCCAGTTGTCCTTTTTTACTCAAACCAAATATATTATTATTAATACAATTGCACTCCTGTGACTTACTTCTTACAGCTCTTTAAACATGACATGATTTTTCTGAATAAATCTACCTTTCACTTATAATCTGGGCCTCCATCTACATAATACTATATTCCAAGAGGCTAAAGATACGCCTCCACTCTTGTTCAGCATCACGGTGAGACACACACTCTAATATACTATTAATACAATCCAAACTCTTTTATGAATCCAATGTTTAATAAATGCAACCCATCAATATTAAATAAAGCCTTGAGTTGGCAGTGTTCTAGTCTAGTATGTACAATGGTCTTCCAGCTAGAATGGCCATTATAAACAAAATTATATCAAGGCTCATAATACATGAAATTCAGAGAATACTGCTTAATCCAGGAACATTATCAATCTTTTAAAACAAAATATAAAAGTTTACAGGATGGTATTACATATGCCATGGTGTCCAGTTTGTGTTGTACATATACAGCTTTATGGAAGCAGTGCACATGTAGCAGGATGTTAGGAGAAAAAAATGGAGCAAAAATAAGTGATTTTAAAGTAATTTGGGGGGAATTCTTATTTTCTAACATTGTTACTTGGGGTTAGGTTTGGTTTAAAATATTTTGTAACATATACCATTATCACTATTTTAATATTTATTTAAAAGTTCTAGTAATATTAGTATCCCTTCCTAATTTTAGGCATGAAGGCTATAAAATGCTGAAAAAAAAACATTGTCAGATAAATTTTTTTTAAATAATCTATATAGATGATCTTACAGAGAAAATAATAGAAATGAAGCAGGTACGTAAATTCATCTACAGCATACCTTTGACTTCGTGGAGTGAAGCATTGTTATTGCTATTGCTAGTGGATGTTCTGCCACTATCAAGGCTGGCTGGTCTGGAAGCTAAATGGAAAATTAGGAAGACACCATGATGAACAAAATTTTGGCAGGTGACACAGTACCTTTACATTCTGTTCACAGAATGCTCAGAGGCGGGAATCATGCACTATTTCACAGGCTGAGCATGCCCATTGTCAACAAAGCGGTTTCTTACAGATCAGAAAGCGAAAGGATTTCCAGGCAGTCCAAGAGGACACTTTAGTAAAGGGCACTACAGGAATAGTAAGGTACAAGGGAGAGGAAAAGAGAAATAGAGTGTACATTTAGAATTGAAACTGACTGGTTAGTGGGAAACCAGGATTTTATAGATGAAAGGATGGGCATGCAGAAAGCTGCTCGTGATTAGGTCACTTACAACAGATTTGACAAGGAACCTTGCACATTGTTGAAATGCCACGAACAGGAGGAGCAAGAGCATCTGCACAGATAATGTCCTGTACTCCTATCCGATACAAGGGAAATATACTGTTATTAACTTCAAAAATGTTTGTTGCCTGTACTAATTTTAAGTGTTTATACTAGAGTTAAAGCTTCACTTCTAAATAATCTGTTATAGCTTTCACTTCATAGCTTTGCTTGAAGGAACATGTAATGATTTTATAAAATACAGTACATGACAAATTCAGGTTTCCTTGAACAATAAACATTGAAAAATGAGGCCAGATTTGGATTTGTTTATTTTAGGACTGAAATTATAACTTCTTTTCTTTTACTATTAACTCCAAATAAATTTTTAAAAGGGAAAATGTTTTGATCCTGTTCAGATGCACTTCATAGATACTTTCTACTAGAGATATAGAACATCTATCTGATGTAGCAGTTAAGAAAGAAAAGAACAATCTGAAGAAATGATACTATACATTCACAAGATACACAAAAATCACAGAAAGCATGCTCACTTGTAACGATGCCATTCACTTTTTTTTTTTGCAAACTTCATTAGCATTCACATAATATATCCTTAATTCATATAATTAAAGTTCACATCTTACCATGAACTCTTGATCCTGTACTAGAATCATCACTAATACCTTGTGGACTTACATCTTCAAAGGATGTAGCATCTATACACAGAAACATAAAAGAAGATGTAAGATAAAATAAAATGAAAATATTATTAAAATATTTATAATCCGTAAAACACACTAAAATATTTTTCAAACCAATCCATTTTTACTTAGGTAACATTCTGTAAGAAGAAACCTGAAACATTTTATAACTGCAGTTATTAAACCTATTCAGTATCTTAGCACTGCAACTCAATTACTAAGGTTGCTTTTTGCTGAAAAACTTAAAATATAAGTAAACCCAACATTTATACAAAATTGCTGTTACACATAGTCACATCACGGTGCAAAAAGCTTCTACCTATACCTTTATTATTTAGCAACTGCTTGGATCTGAAGCCTGTAGAAGAGTTGACAGTTGCAAAGTTGATAGCTGTAGTAGAGAAGGCCATAGCTCCCAATTCTTTCCTCCTTTTACCCGTAGATATATCATCAGGACCCTCCAGATGCTCAGAACTACCTGTCCATTGTCCTCCTGCTAGGACCATGGACTGCACCAGGTCATTCATGGCTGGGATGCAAATGAAAGCAAATGATCAGCATGGTCAATGTATTTGCTTCTGTTCGTATTTTGTATTGCAAAATGTCTGACAGTTTTCTAAGCATTAAAGCGTACTGAATACTGGAAGTTAAAAACACAAGATCATCCATGTTATGACATGCAAGCAGCTCAATGAATGAGAAGTGTTGTCAGTCAGAGACTTCTTTCAGCTCAGTATGGTTCTTAAAACTGATTTTATTAGGTATAATCGCCATGCTTGCGCTGCAATGATACGCAATATGAATGTTAGAAGCTTTGATATACTGTTTGCAATGACAGAACGGAATGAATAAGGATAAAATGGGCAATACAATATAATGGGCTAATACAATATCATGTCAACAATGATATGGGATCCTTGTACAGTGCAGGTTACTGCAGGGATACTGTATTTTACATAATAACAGATAAAAGGATCTGAAAAAGATGACATCTGATGATATTCACCTTTACTTCACAAAACTAGAGAAAATTGTCCACCCCTCATTAAAAAATAACATAAAATAAAATAAATCAATACAACATTTTGGCAACAGTAACGGACAATTACTTGAAGAGTGACAGACCACCATACAGCCTTGCACTATTTTCTACACTTTCTTTAAATAAAAAAAATTACAGTGATTTCTTAACAAAAGGCTTATGAAATGTGCATTTTGGAACTATTTAAGTTAACACAGTGCACTGTAAATTTATATACACATAGGCACATGTGTATATAGACAACTATGTATACAAAGATATGCAATCACAATGCACTGAATATATATGTATGTGCGTGTGCTCGTGCATGTAATCGTGTGGGGACGTGTGTGCACATGTGCACATATATAAAGTATTCAGTGCTGATGTTTTTTTTTAAAAAAAAAAAGAAAAAGAAAAAAGAAAAAGCTCCAGCTCCTTGTATTGTAGCAGGACTTGCACATTGCAAAATAGGAGGAAAAATACAGCGCAGTCCAGGGAGAGGTTAGTGAAAAATTAGTAATGGAAGCCAGTGTAGCCATTTAAAAGAAGCTGAACTGTCATAAAGTCTTACACATGGAGCGACGGTAGAAGGCCTTCATTTTGTCTTTTTCCTTCGGTCTGTTCCTCAAAAAGGGCAGTCTTTTCAGTGCAACCACTTTTATGTCATAGCATGAGGAAAAACGGAAACAGGGAAATGAAAGAAAAAAAGGGAGAAGAACAGATGGAAGTTAAATGTTGAAACTAAGGACAGAAATGAATGTCTGAGTTTAAGCTATGTATGCTATGCTAAAAACTACCATTCTCATGTTTCTGTGTGATAATGAAATATGAAGACTACGCTGAAATATGAAAACTACATTATGAAAACTTTTAATATACTCAGAAACGCACTGAAAATAATGGTGAAGAGCGTAATACAGTTTGAAAGTTCTAACTGCCAAGCTCTTGAAAAAATAAATGTAACTTCTTTGCAGACAATTATAGAAATTGACGATTATATAGTTTCGACTGTGAAAAATAACACTGCTTGAACATAAACAAGAATGTGGAGCAAAAAAAAGCTTAAAATGAAAGCAACTCTAGCTACAACTTCTACTTTAAAATATGTTCCCATCATTATTTTTTGAGATGAATAACTTTTGTAATGTTTTGCCCTGCATCTCTAGTAGGACACAATCTATTATCAGTCTTCATTTGTTGCATTTTGTGCTCATTAATAACTTTGGTCATCTGCTGTCTTATAGAAAATCTACACGGACTTCATGGTCAACCTACTGTTCGTGTGCAGTGATTTTAGTATTTTACTGAAATAACCCACTTCAAATCTGTAATAAGAAAAATAAAACCAAGATTTCTTGTCTGGAATGGTATACATCAGATTTTTTAGCTCAAAACCCACCAGATTTGGAAAAAAAAAAAAAAAAAAGAAATAGCAAAAGAAAATCCAAATGTGAGTGTTGCTGTAACATTTTGGAAGGGCTAAGAGAAGACTGAGATTTGTAATATCAGGTAACAGAGTTAAAATTACAAATAGTAAAAAAAGATGGAGGAGGGGGAAATCACAAGTTAATGTTGTCCTTAGATTCAGCTATTCTGCATTAGTAACCCATTACTGGCAGACACCTGCATTTTGAGGCATCAACAAAATGCGTCAACTGACTGCCAAGCATATAGAAGCCACATGCAAACAACTGGCACGGAAAGATCCAGAAAAAGATGCATAATGAAATTACCAAGAAGTTCTTATTTATGCAGATATGAAAGCACTGTAGCCCAGTCTATCGGCTCAAGATCTGCTTGTTTTATATCTCTCAAGTCACTTCTATGACACGTGCTTTGTGATTTGCCTTGGTTTTCTGCTCAACCAGCAGCTTGTTATACATCAGTTTCTATTTTATATAGCAGTACATATATACATATGCATTTACAAGTGCACATGAACTACCTAGAAAGAGCAAGAAATCTCCCTCTCCATCGTATTTTTCTGTGTTTGCACTTGGAATAAGAAGCCTCCAATGCAATATATTTTACAGCTTCCAATGAATGCATGATTGGCACAGCCATGAGTGTCAAAAACAAACACAGAAGTTTCCACAGTTGCAGAATATAAATCTATCTTGACCGGAGAGCGCCAGCAAACACCCCCATGTCAGGTCCTTATGATGTGGGGTGGGGAAGAACAGGGAGAAAAGAAAGGCACGTGTGCTACCTATGTAAGATAGGAGTACACAAAGTTCAATTTCACCTTTGACTTATTCACTATATTATGTACATATACTTGTAGATACTTCAAAACAACCAGTTTGTTTTGGTTTGTTTTTTTTCAGATCAATAAAGCATTTCTCCTCTTATAGATCCTGAGGAAACAAGCCAAAACCAACACAAACATAGATGCTGACTCAGGCTCAAAAAAAAAGCAGAGAGGCTGCTAAATCTCCCATAAAGAAGACACGCATGTTGTCTGTCCAATTGTACATAAAAGTACATACCTTTGAATAGCTCCTTGCCAAAGGAATGAGGCACAGCATCAGATCAGTTTTCTAACAGATAACTAACTAATCAGTTTTCACACTAATGCCATCCAACCAAACAGGTAATTCTGTTCTATTTCTACTTTCTGTCATCGTGGTGAAACGTGATTCTTTTGTAACTTCTATAATCCTTTATGGACAAGGTAACTGATCCCTCTTAATTAAAAAAGTCCACTCTAATCTTATTAAAAAAGTAACCAGAGGATGTTCAAGAATCATTCAAGTAATCTGTGGATCTTGTTCATTAACACAGATCATCTCCAAATGGACTGATTTATGGCTCTCAGCAACTGTTCCAAACAGGAAACTCCCCTGCCACGACTGATGTCCTGGAATTTGTACATCAAAACCTGTCCCTTGGTAAAATGCAATCTCATTGAGAGGAGAAATAACATAAGTAATTTCTGCATAGAATACAACTAAAAATGCAAAAAATACTGGAATGGCAGAAACAGACAGGCCATCCATCACAGAAGTTTAGCTGAGGCAGCTTTAGCTCTTTACACTTTTATTCCAACAGGCTTTAAAACAGACACGGCAGGATGACTACTTTGGTCTTTGTAATCATCTACCCAAAGAACTCCAGTTACAATTAATTAACTTTTCTTCTCTTTTCAGTATTCTGTGAACATGTTCTTGCTTTCTGAGCTGAGAATGAATGATAAGTATTGCAGAATTGCTTCACTGATCAGGAAATCGTCCATTTTGTAATCCTCCTACTGTTTGTCAGAAATACTCTGGGGAATTCTGTACGGATAGCATCAAAGTCCTAAAGTAGTTTTGCTTATGCACACAAGAAAATGTTAGTCAGACATCTTCTGAATGTTCTGGTAATAGAAAATGGAGCCAAATACACTTCTTTTACTTCCACTATGATACGATGCGTCTGCTACTGGTATTACTGTTTAAAGATGACACGTTTACTAATAGCCCGAATTCCTTGGGAGGTTGTTAATAATCTGACATGGCTAAAGTGGAAGCTAGCAAAAGCAATGTTTTTCTCCATAGAAAAAAATTTCCGCTTGCTTGCCTTGGGGTTTTCTTTGCAAAAGCTCAGAATAGCATCCCATCCCCCCTGAGAAAAAAGCCTCTGCACAAAGCAGATGTCAGATCTGTGGTACTCACCTCATTCAACCACTGAATACAGATACGAAAAGCAAAGGAGAAGCTCTGCAGTCAGAGGAGCATACAGTATCCACAGGCCTGCAGGATTTAACTTGTGCTGCATACACTAATACGCATACAGGCACCCTCTCCTTTCCATAGGACTTCTGGAATCGAACAAGGGATTAAAGCACTCTGTGAGACCTCAGGTGCCTTTTTCTCTGCAGAACAGGGTAACCTGATTTTTGCACCAAGATCAGCTATCTTTGTAAGAGAATAGGTCTCTTTAAAACATTTGCATGAGAAAGTGTTCTCTACTAGGAAAACAGTCTCCATCACCACCTTCAAAAGAAGAAAATCTACAGATTTTGCATAGCCAACGTATTT